>NC_143508.1:41496875-42985000 GCF_051622355.1 Phaseolus vulgaris
GGTCTATGGGTCAGACACTATGATCCCTATGGAGATACAAGAAAGCTCACCAAGGTTTCTGAACTTCGTCGCTGAAGAGTCCAATGAGGAGAGGAAGGTGAACCTAGACCTCTTGGAAGAGGTGCGAGAAGAGGCTAGGGTCAGTGCCGAAGCTGTGAAAATGAGGGTGGAGCGTAGGCACAACTCCAAGGTGAGGCCAAGGCAGTTTCAGGAAGGGAATCTGGTGATGAGAAAGGCACACCAACACGAGATGGAGAATAAGCTGTCCCCCTAGTGGACTGGCCCGTTCAGAGTGGTGGAGACGTTGGAGAATGGTGCTTATCGACTGGAGACGTTGGACGGGGGGGCGATCCCCAGAACGTGGAACGCCACACACTTGAAGTTCTATTTTAGTTGAAATTGTAAAGTAGTCGCGCTTTCGCGCTAAACAGTTTGAACAATTCAGGGGGCACTCTTTTTCCCAAAAGAGGGTTTTTAATGAGGTCACCCAATAAAAAAAAAAGTTATCAGTATAAGAGTTTGCAAAGTTTTAAAGTTAAAATCCTCCCCGCCCCAGGCGCGAGCGCAGGTAATCGGTTAGGCCTTCCTCGCCCCAGGCGCGAGCATGGCAACCGGTTTAAAGTCCTCCTCACCCCAGGTGTGAGTGCAGGCAGCCAAGGTTCGAAAAGCCAGGGGTGCTAGTAAGCCCAAGAAGGGAAAGGAAGGATTTCGAGAAACGCCTTTACCCAAGTGGCATAGCATCAATATTGGCGCAGTAAAACTCTTAGTCAAAACCCTTCTCACCCCAGGAGTGAGAAGGTGGAAGTACGACCCGACGTGTTAAGGGTTGATGACCTTGGGGCAGGCAAGAGGGGTTACCGACAAACACTCTTCTCCCCAAAACAGGGCATCATCTTTGACCGATCGGTATAGGAGTCCTCTACGCACTTAGCGCTGGAACGACAAGCAATCTAGAGAGATGTAAGGTGGAAGCAAAGGCGCGATGACTGATGAGTGGGTGGTTGTAGCATTCTGATCGGTTATCAGTGGTTAGAGCGTTGTTTAAGAAGTTTTAAACAAGTTCTTGCGCGATAGGCCTAAGCAAGCAAAGCCACGCCAGATCAGTTATCAAGTGTCGTTAGTTGTGATCGAAGTCAGAAGTAGAGAAGTCAAGCACAGTGAAGATTCGTGCCAAGTTCGAGCAGGTTAGCAGTTAATCGTGCATGACAAGAGATAAAAACCAAGAGATACACAGCAGAAGAAACAGTAAGAGGAAAGTGGCATTTTATATATGCAATTAGAGTTTTTACATTCAAAGTTTATGTACAAAAAGGTATAAACAAAATAGCGAATGATCAAGGGCGAACGATCTTGCCGTCCACCACTTCGAAGTCGATGGCGAACTGAGAGCAGTTAGCCTCTGGGAAGACGCACTTAACTTGCTCAAGGGCCAAGTCAAATCCCTCAGCAAAGGTATCAGCAGCCTCTTCCTAGAGCTTGGTCTTCTCAGCCTCGAGCTCAGCCTTGTCGGTCTCGAGCACGACCTTCTCAGTGACAAGGGTGGCGATGGCGGACTCAGCTTCCTTAAGCTCGGACCCCTGATCATTGGCACGCCTCTCGTTCGCTGCGAGAGCCTCCGCCAGATTTGCGATCTGTTGGCGCAGGAAGGCATTCTCGGCTTCAAGCTGGATGGCCCTAGCCGTGGTCTCGACCAGCTCAGCGTCAAGAGCGGCGACGGCGTCCCCCATCAACATCTTCGTCTTGATGGTTTCTTGGACTTGCAGGGTGCGCCCTCTCTTGGCTTCCTCCACCATGTCCCTCAGCATCTCGTTGGTGCTCTGCAGGGCCTCGTAGTCGCTTTGTAGCGACTCTTTTTGGTTGATCAGCTCGCCCATCTTTCCCTCCAGTTTCTCGATGCGGCGATGCTGGGTGGAGAACTCCAGAGAGAGCACCAGTTGGCGGGCTAGATGAAGGTCCACCTCGCTCCCGCTCCACTTGACCAGCTCGCGGTTTTGAAGCAGTTGCCTGGTCAGTTGGATAACCCGGGTGAGCCCTTCAGTACTGGAACCCGAGGCTCGGTGGGAACTCTCACCACCACCCTCGGTCGTGGCGGCGGAGGGTTGAGGACGTGGTGAGCTTGAGGGGTGAGAGGTCCTCTTCGAGCGAGCAGCCCCGCTCCCAGCAGTTTGAGAGGGTAAGATGAGGGGTTGGGTGGCTGGGGGCGGGGAAGAAACCTGTGCTGGAGAGATTGGAGGAAGAGGAGCTGGAGAAGGGGGGCGTGTAGGAGAAAACTGTGCTGGAGGGATTGGAGAGGCATCTCCCTCATCGCCCTCGGCTCCCCTTCTTCTTCGTTGAACTAGAGGAGACCCCGAGCTCTCCTCCTCGACGGATACGACGGTGGTGGGAGCCTTCACCAACCGTTTCCTTTTCTTCTCACCCCTGGTCTCGGGGCCTTCGGCTGGCGCGACCGAGATGGGGGAGGCAGAGATAGGCTAAGAGGTGGCCTCAGTCCCCGAGGACAACCCGATAGCTCGTCGGCTCTTGGCTAGCGCGATTAGCTTCTGTCGTCGTTCTTTGTTGGAAGTCATATCTGCACCAGTTAAACATGGCAAAGGGTTAGTACACAAAGAGCCAAGAAAGCAAACAAGGTGCAAAAGAGTGAATCAAGCCAATCGGTAGAGTAGTAGCATGCAGGGAAGGGGAGAGTGCAAACCAATGTATTTTTTAAGCATCTCCGCGTCGAACTCGTGCTTGATGAGGGTGGAGGAGCCGAACTTAGTGCTCAAGCTCGAGAGTAGGCCGCACAGCTCGCGCTCGTAAGGTGCCATAGCCTCCAAGCCCCGAGGTTTTTTGAACTCTACCTTGGGAACCCAGTAGAGTGGGAAGCCCTCAAGTAGAGTCGGGCTATGCTCGTTGGAGGTGATCATGTAGAACCTACCCTTCCAGTGCTTGAAGGATTGCTGGTATAGGCCCAAGATCACTCTCCCTGTCACGCTGTTCAGGCTCACCCATGACCTATCACCTGGGTTCTTGGCCTCGAAGAAGTGGAGGAAGACGTCGGTTGAAGGAGGGTGTCCGAAGTGGTTGCAGAGAATCTCAAACACTCGGATGAAAGCCCAAGCGTTTGGATGGAATTGGCAGGGAGCCACGTTCAGCTCGGTGAGGAGGTCCTTCTCAAAGAAGGTGAAGGGGAGGCGGAGGCGCAATCTCTTGAAGATGGCGGAGTAGATGAAGGTGAAGGGCACTCCATTGTTGGCCCTATCGTCCACGCATATTGGCATGCCTCGAGGGGGGATGCACACATTCAAGTGTGAGTCATCCTCCCTGTCAAGGGCGCAGGTGGGTTCGTCTGTGTCGCTGCTCAATAGGTTGGTGAGATGGTCGTCGGGGAGTTGTGTAGACGTCTCGGCGAGCAGGTGGAGGGGAGCCCACTGATACACCCGCGCATAGTTATGCGGAGGAGGCGCCGTTTGGGGGTGCACACTCGTTGAGGGGGGCGCACTCGTCGAAGGCGGTGGTGGTGCACTTGCGGAAGGCTATGCACCGGAGGAGGAAGCGAGACGCGTGGTAGTTTTTGTGCGAGCCATTGTTCAGTAGCTACAATGGAGAAAGAAAAGAAGGAATGAGGGACCAATGAAAAACAGGGTTCAGCGAAAAACAAGAGGAAGGTGAGGAGAACGAAAATGCTATGGTTTGAAGGAAGTGTAAAAGCAAAAGCGACGAAGAAGAAGAAGTGAAAACACAGAAAAATGCAGAAAAACCAGAAGAAACCCTGGTACAGTGCTGGGAAAGGGAAAACAGCCCACAACGTATGCATAGTACAGTTATTGGATGATGCAATCAGTAGAAAGTATTCAAATATGACATAGATGGAGAAAAGGGGTACCTTTTGATGATTGCAAGTGGTTCCTGAAAGCTTGAGATTGAGGAAGATGGAACGCGCAGAGAAAGGCTTCGAAAGTTCAGAGAAGAGTGCTGGAGAAGGTAGAGAAACAGTGGAGGCGCGCAAGTTTTGAATATGAGAAGCGCAAAGACTGGGGTCCACGTGGCCACTGAGGACGATCACTTAGTCTCTTCGCTGAAAACAAGTGTACAGCTCGAGACTGGGGGGCTTGTGATCCGGTCGGTCATCGGTAGTCGGTGACATCAGCAACAGATAGCCACGTGGACCGTTCTTAGTGGGACACGTGGGCCAAGGAAGCGGATGTGTCATTGAGAGAATCGCCCAGGGTGGTGATCGGTGATCAGTGGGCGGTGGTCAGAGAGGATGCGCGATCACCGCCTAGATGAGCGCCAGGAAGCATAAGGCGTGGCGCTAGGGGGAACTGATCGGTCGTCTGGGGTGAGTGATGATCGTCGGGTTTTCACGTTACGCGCAGTTAAGCTGGAAACGAGGGGTGATTCCCAGCGAGAGCGTTGCATACGAGCCTTGGGTGGCAGGGTATCAGAGAAAGGAGAAGTTATGTGCTTTGTAGTGTCGTGCACGAGAGTGGCCTAAGAGAGCTAGTAAGCCAGTCGGTGATTGGTGTTCTCTTAACCCATAACGTGCATGGTGCAAAGCAGAGGTGATCGTTCACACAGTAGGTGATGCCTGGTGCGTGCGCTTAGCCAAGCCACACTTGGTATTCACGCTGAGGTGGCACGAGTCACCTAGTGGAAGAAAACGCGCTAAGTTACTTCATACACGGATAACTTAGGCGCGCAACAGAGTATATAAAGGGCATTCCGCGCTCATGCAGAGGGAGGTAAGATTCATTCTTGCAAGTTAGTAGTTTACACACACACAAAGTGCACACGAGTCTCACAGAGATTCCTAGTTCTTTGGTGGTTTTGCAAGGCTGACTTGAGTGTCGGAGTGCAATCGATCGCTAGAGGCGCCGTTTGGTGTGTTTCGCAGGTTTGCTTGGAGTTCTGGTGGACTGCTTGGAGCGTTCTTGCACTTGTTGCGATTGAGGAGGTGGAAGATAGAGTTTGACGTGGCAAATCCTTTGACGCTCGAATTCCCTGCAAGATCAGAACATATTCCAACAATTGTTACAACTCCGGTGTAATATGAGATTGATATATTACATCGCTGGGATCTACATCCGTTATAGAACCATTGCAAAATGACTCTTATAACCGGTGTAATATGTGTTTTCTTCATTAGTGTTACTATCATTTTCAATGTTACGTTGAATATGAAATAAATTAAGTTAAAATAAATATTATTTATTTTAATTATGTTTAAAGTGTGTAATAATACTTTATCTTTGAGTAAATCCAAATAAAAATAATTGACTTCCACTAGGGGAAAAAGTCCCTTTACGATGCAAAATATATATATATATATATATATATATATATATATCAGTTTTATTGTTATTCGATGTCCATCAAAACGTGGTGGCATTTTTAAATTAAAATGAGAGTAAAACGGCGGTTGTGGGAGGAATAACCATTTTGGACCATTTTGAGTGTAACATGGCAGTTAGGGTGAAACCGCCATATATTTTAATGGGCTTGGGTTTAACATGACAGTCTTACCGAAGCATCACCGTTTTAGACCTCTGAAATTACTTTATTTTGAAGCCAACCTGATGGGTTGATACCAATAGATGGGTTGTTCTTCTTAGAGATTTGAAAAGGGTGGCGGAAGCAATGGATGTGCTGGATCAAGGAGGGCACATATAGAGCTATGGGTTCCTTTTAGGTGCATGAAAGGTATGAAGACTGATTGGTTGGGCCATATCACTTGGAGAAAGGTGGAGGTGAAGATAAAAGTGTCTAACCTAGAGAGACTAGATAAGGGAGTAGAAGCTTGCAATATTTGGCAGCGTTTTACTCATAAAATTGATTTTACAAAACATGAGCCAAGCACCCCATTATATAGATGCAAGTGCCTTGGATAACAATGAGTAAGGGTAGAAAGGGGAATACACAAAAGAGCGACTGTTAGGGTTTTGAATAAAGTCAATGTCGCACCCTAGGAGGAAACTTCTAGAAGTTAGGTTAACTTCTTACCCTAAAAGGCTTTACTCAAGCTACAATGATAAGCACGCCCCCCATTATGATAAAGGAACCCTGTTCTACTGAAATTACAAATAAAGAAATTGGTTCTCATGGCTTGGGCTTTTGTGGTCCTCTTTGAACATATAAAGAAACGTTTCTCTGCCAATAGTAGCAGAGTCCCAATCTTCTTGAATCCTCTGTGCCATAGACCTATTTGTTGGGCTTGAACAAGGGCCTGAGCTTCGGCCTCTTCCATCACAACCACTATGCTTTCATTTTTTTTTTTTGTCTTCTTCGTGAACGTCTCTCTGGTTCTCCATCTCTGCAAACCTTCTTAAGTTTTTCCTTCACATTCAAACTCATTGCGACATTCTCTCATTTCTTATTTCTCTTTCTCTCATGGCTCAATGCTCATTTCGTTCATCTGGTTCATTACTCAAGGTCTTCATTGCCTTCATTTTGCCTCTTCTCTCAATTGCCACCACTATCGTCGTTGGGACATTTGCACCCTCCTCATTTTTTTTTGTCGTCGTTGCCGCCCTTTATTACAGGTTGATGTTTCTTAATATTTTAAAATATTTTTTAACTATTATTAATTTTGTAAATTTTTGTATTTTTTATATTCTCTTTATATTATGTTAATTGTTAGGTTTGAATAAAATCATTAATTTGTTAGATTTTTATTGGAGTAATATTATTTAATATTTATAATTAATTTAATGATTTTTTTTATAATTAGATTAGAAATAATTTATTGATTTTCAATTGATATTCTTCATTATGTATAATTGTATGTAGGATTAAATTTGTCAATTTTAATTTCCATGTATATTTATAATTATTTGATATGTGTTGGTATTGAGTCTGGGGGTGCTTGACCGTCGACAATTGTTTCCTGTGTAAGAGACTCTTAGTTTTCCGTTTGAGATTTAATACATGTATTTTTCTACAACTACTCCAATTGTATAATTTTTTAAAAGATTTTAAAATTGATGAATCTGCTGAAGATTGTTGCTTCCCCTTCAAGACATGTGTTTGATGAAGCCATTTCTGTAAATTTCATTTTTATTTACATTTGCTTTAAGAATGTCTTAGGTATAGTTTAGAGGTTGTTTAGAGTAGGCTTTTTTCTAGGTAAGTCACCTTTTGACCCATGACCATGTGATAAGAGCAAGCACAAGTTTTATGAAACTATTTTTCACATGTATTCCATCAAAACGACTGTGTTTCACTTGTTAAGAAGTTTTTGTTATCGTTTTGAAAATAAATTTGTTCATCTGTAAATGAATACATTCTTTTTAGTCAGTTGCCATGTTTACCTTAAAAAGCTTTTTACGCTTTATCCTTGCACCAAGGTTTTGACTAAGTCTCCTTCACATAACAGATTCTCTAACTGCCTTGGAAAATAAATCTGTTTGTTTTATTTTAAATCTGTTCTTTTTATAGCAGCTTTAACTGTTTTTTGAAAATCTGTTATAAGATGTTTTTCGATAAAAGGAGAGTTTGTTCCTGCATTTAAAGATTGATCATACAATTGAGAAAACAAGTTTTACAATAGAGAAATAAGGATTTTCAGAGGATTAGCATGTGTTCTTGAAAGATTTTCCAAATCACAAAGTGTGCTTGTTCTTGGTTGGTTCTAAGGCTTGATTAGAGGTGTTGTCACTGTGTGAGCAATCTATTCTACTGGTCTAAGGCAAATTTCTGCATTCTCTATCAGGTGTATTCGTTTCATATTTCAATATCTTGTAAAGTGTGGTTGTGATCTCTTCTTGATAGTGTTTCTTGAAGAGTGTGTGTGCTGGAATAGTGTTTTTCATCTAGTGTGCCAAGTTTCTTGTAGGGTTCAAGAACAGTGGTTGTGTAAGTGTGTTTGATACGTTTGTTTAGTGGATTTCACCTTGGATTAGGTGAGACTGGATGTAGCTCATTTGAGTGAATCAGTATAATTGTTGTGTGTTCTTTCTGGGCTTGTTCGTAATGTTCTTATTTTCTGGAAAATTTGTTTGGTTCTGTTAAAAAGGTATACGAACTGTGTAATACAACTGGAACAGTTTGATTGTGGAAGGTTACCCAATTAATTGTCAAACTTGTAATTGAACTTTTATCTCTTGCTTTAGAAGTTGAAGGTCGCTGGTTTTGCTTTTCATAGTTTCCTCTCTAAAATCAATGTGTGTGTAGCTTGAGAATTAATCTGCTTAACATCACGAATTACTTAACTGATATAAACGATTTTAATACATAAACTGTGTAAAAATAAATATGTGCATTGCTAAATAAATCGATTTATTTTCTGTGTACTGTGATAAAATATGAATCTGCACGAAAGTTTTAAAAGGTCAATTCACCCTCCCTCTTGAACTTTGACTCTATTGAACCCAACAGAATCAAGATTCACATTAGTGGACTTTCAAAAGATAGGTTATCCAGATGAGCTATATATAATTAGTCAACAAGCATCGCAAGTTTTCTACGTCAAAGATCCTATGTCGGAACATTTATTTGTCATTTTACACGAGAAAAAACAAGGCGACGCTATTGATGATATTGAAAATGGTGACCCCCGTTCATTCACACCAATGATAATGAATAAAGATGACGATATAGTAGATGCACATGCTACACTTGTAAACCACAGTGAGGGAATTTGCATATGAACATTCAACCCATTATAGTAAAGAAATAGAAATATTATTGATAATACAAATGTAGAATTTTATGTATTTTTTATATGATTTTCTTTCAATGGAAACCAGTGTAGGAGACAACTAAACTACTATGTTTTTTCTAGTGTGTTTGTTGTAAGTTATTTCTGTTGATCTTTTCTTTAGTGTGAGAGTGTTAAGGTTTGCATTCTTGACTTTATGAAATCATCCACTTGTGTCATAAAATGAGATCTTTAACATGTCCTGTCACACCAAGAAATGAACATCTGGAACATAAGACTTGATAATTGTGAGTGGTCTAATTTCTGACCATCTTTGTCATCTTATGGGCAATCCGATCCCAGTAGCATAATAACTATAACAAATCT
The DNA here is from genome assembly GCF_051622355.1 of Phaseolus vulgaris. NCBI lineage: Eukaryota > Viridiplantae > Streptophyta > Magnoliopsida > Fabales > Fabaceae > Phaseolus > Phaseolus vulgaris. The sequence goes on from NC_143508.1 coordinate 41,505,880, forward strand.
ATATTGTTTATTGAAAGTAAATTCCAAATGATTTTTTATTGATAAACTTGTGAGACTTTAATGACAAAAGCACTTACATAGACCAGTGTCTGTATCAGAATACCTATCACATGGTGTTATACAGAATGGACAATCAGATGCACTTGTACATTTGTCTAGCTTCCCTAGTATGGGCGCCCTGCACTTACAAACTTCATCAACACAAATGGCTGAATCTTTACATAAACTTAACTTTCCCTTGCAATCATCATTCTCCTTACATGTATCCTCATCTAAAGCAAACCCTCTAAAAAACACATCCCAATGTTATAATATAAATTCATGTTAGCTATAAAAAATTTAAATCACTGGAAAAAAAAACCTAAATTCAAATAGGGAATTTATCAAATGCTAAAATAGAAAATCTGAAAAACTTACCATTACAAGCTATCAAAGCAAAAGAAAAAATAAGTGCTACCAAAGCAACCTTCATTCTAGCCATCCTTTGCCTTCTTTTACTTTACTGCTTCTTAGGCTCACTCTTCAGTATTTCTTACTTCTCCTTCAAGATTCAAGTCATCCACGTATTTATAGTACTATATTAGTGTTAAAAGAGAAAATGAAGTTATATTTAGTTTAAAAAGTGACAAATAAAAATTTTAAGTATCCTTTTTAAAGTAAGAAATAAATGTATTAAATATTTACTTTATTCAATATTTGGTGAGTCAAACTTTTTATATGTAACACTTTTTTCTTATATTAAAATAATATTTTATTATTTAAAACATATTAGTTGTTTTTGAAATATTCATTTAATGAATGTAACATAGTTTTTATTTTAATAAATAATTAAAGTTGTATCATAAATATATTCATGTTATGTTTCTAGAAATCAGGTAACAAACTCACACAAATTAATTTACTTTTTAATAATATTAATTTAATTCTTCTTCAGGATTCAAGTAATGTACATATTTATAGTACTGTATTAGTATTAAAAATAAAGAAAAAAATGTATTAAATGTGTTACTTTTTTAGATGATTTGTAAGTAAAACCTTTTTTTTATATAAAACAATTGTCTTATATTAAAGTAGTATGCGATTATTTTAAACATATGAATTAATTCACGTTTTAATAATATCAAATTGGACAATGTGGTTTAATTCCTCACCGTTTCTATCATTTTCAATGTTATTTTAATATAAAATAAATTAAGTAAAAAACTGATGATAAGAATTTGTGTACATTAAATAGAGGAATTCACTTTATTTATTAATGTTATAGATAATACTATTAATCTGAATGTTAATAATAGTAATATTACCGTTTCACTAGTACAAATAACGCTTTGTACAATTAGATATTAGATCGGTTAAATGAGAATCGTTGTAACTAAAATTGCAGTGGCATTTTTGTAAATATTTGACACATATTACACTAGATGGATGGTCCAACGTGTGTAATATGTTATGTACAAAGTAAAAAAAATAAATTAATTCTGAGCTTGACATCTTACACCAGTGTAATATGTCATGCACAGAGTAAAAAAACAGTTTTGAAATTTTTTAATTATAGTTGACATATTACACCGGTTGGATGGTGCAATCGGTGTAATATGTGAGTTAATAAAAGTTTTAAAAATGATTAAGGAGAGAAGCTACCATTAGCAACATTCTCTTAATCAAACCAACGTTGTGGTTTAAACTCATCGCAATCCTTCCCCTACAAATTCTTCATTCTCCCCGTCCTGTTTGGAAAATAAGTCACTCTATTCCCTTTCCGAATGTGGGTCCCATCAGGTAACACAAACACTTCATTCTCGCCGTTGCCGCCCTTTAGTACAGGTTGGTGTTTCTTAATATTTTAAAATATTTTTTAACTATTATTAATTTTGTGAATTTTAGTATTTATTATAATTTGTTTGTATTATGTTAATTGTTAGGTTTGAATAAAATCATTAATTTGTTAGGTTTTTATTAGAGAAATATTATTTAGTATTTAAAATTAATTTAATAATTTTTTTTGTAATTAGATTAGAAATAATTTATTGATTTTCAATTGATATTCTTCATTATGTATAATTGTATGTATTATTAAATTTGTCAATTTTAATTTCCATGTATATTTATAATTATTTGATATGTTTTGGTATTGAGTTTAGGGGGGCTCGACCGTCGACAATTGTTTCTTGTATAAGAGACCCTTAGTTTTCCGTTTGAGATTTAATACATGTATTTTTCTACTACTACTCCAATTGTATGTTTTTTTAAAAGATTTTAAAATTGATGAATCAAGATTCACATTAGTGGACTTTCAAAAGATATGTTATCCAGATGAGCTATATATAATTATTCAACAAGCATCACAAGTTTTCTACGTCAAAGATCCTATGTCCGAACTTGGTCTGTCATTTTACACGAGAAAAAACAAGGCGACGCTATTGATGATATTGAAAATGGTGACCCCCGTTCATTCACACCAATGATAATGAATAAAGATGACGATGTAGTAGATGCACATGCAACCCGTGTAAACCACAGTGAGGGAATTGGCAAATGAACATTCAACCCATTATAGTAAAAATTTAGAAATATTATTGATAATACAAATGTAGAATTTTATGTATTTTTTTATATTATTTTCTTTCAATGCAAACCAGTGTAGGAGACAACTAAACTACTAGGTTTTTTCTAATGTGTTTGTTGTAAGTTATTTTCGTTGATCTTTTCTTTAGTGTGAGAGTGTTAACCTTTGCATTCTTCACTTTATGAAATCATCCACTTGTGTCATAAAATGAGATCTTTAACATGTCCTGTCACGCTAAGAAATGAAAATCTGGAACATAAGACTTGATAATAAATGTATTAAATATTTACTTTATTACATATTTGGTCAGTCAAACTTTTTATATGTAATACTTTTTTCTTATATTATAATAATATTTCATTATTTAAAACATATTAATTGCTTTTGAAATACTCATTTAGTGAATGTGACATAGTTTTTATTTTAATAAATAATTAAAGTTGTATCATAAATATATTCATGTTATACTTCTAGAAATCAGGTAATATGAAATTACACAAATTAATTTACTTTTTAATAATATTAATTTAGTTCTTCTTCAGGATTCAAGTAATGTGGATATATATAGTACTATATTAGTGTTAAAAATAAGGAAAAATTGTATTAAATGTGTTACTTTATTAGATGATTTGTAAGTAAAACCTTTTTTTTTATATAACACAATTGTCTTGTATTACAGTAATATGCGATCATTTTAAACATATGAATTAATTAACGTTTTAATAATATCAAATTGGACAATGTGGTTTAATTCATTACCGTTTCTATCATTTTCAATGTTATTTTATAAATAAAATAAATTAAGTAAAAAATTGTTACTTAAAGGATACGATGATAAGAATTTGTGTACATTAAATAGAGGAATTCACTTTATTTATAAATGTTATAGATAATACTATTAATCTGAATGTTAATAATAGTAATATTACGGTTTCACTAATACAAATAACGTTTTGTAGATATTATATCTGTTAAATGAGAACCTGTGTAACTAAAATTGCGGTGACATTTTTGTAAATATTTGACACATATTACACTAGATGGATGACCCAACCGGTGTAATATGTTATGTACAAAGTAAAAAAAAAATTATGAGCATGACATCTTACACCGGTGTAATATGTCATGCACAGAGTAAAAAAATAGTTTTGAAATTTTTTAATTCTACTTGACATATTACACCGGTTGGATGGTGCAACCAGTGTAATATGTGAGTTAATAAAAGTTTAAAAAATGATTAAGGAGAGAAGCTACCATTAGCAACATTCTCTTAATCAAACCAACGTTGTGGTTTAAACTCATCGCAATCCTTCCCCTACAAATTCTTCATTCTCCCCGTCCTGTTTGGAAAATAAGTCACTCTATTCCCTTTCCGAATGTGGGTCCCATCAGGTAACACAAACACGACTTCAACAATTTATCTCTATGAAACACTTATAATCCAAACCCTCATTTATCTCTTTTGCACCATAAACCTTACTCACAACCAACACTTCTTCCTCTCCATGCTTTGATAACAACTAGATCAACGACGTCATCGTCATGGATGTGGTGTCTCTCCCAGCCATTATCATACTTATAATTATATGACTCACCACCGTCCACTTGCCCTGCCTCCCTCCAACAACCGTACCAGCAAATCGATGCCACCTTTTCTTCCATTAGATGTGATTTCACCTTTCTTTGCTTTTACGATCTTCATCACTACCTCATGCACGACCTTCACACCTTCATTCAGAGCCTTTTCTAATCTCACGTTCAAAATTCTCTTCACCTTCCACACCAGAAACATTAGTCATGCGACCTGCGCGATGCTCATCTCCGACCCGATGTTAAACATCGTTAGAAGAGGCGAAAGCGGCTTGTTCAGGTCTAGGCAATATGATGAAGAACTTAAGGGAGTGTTTCCAAGGATTTCGGTGAAGGGTTTTCCTTTGGGGAAATTTCCAAAGTTGAGGCGGTGAACGAATATGGTGTGGGTTGGGAATTGGGTTATATGTTCAGTGTACGAGTCGAGTAGACGGTGGTGGTTCAGCGAAAATAAAATTAGGTATCCCTTTATTGGGTGTTTAGGAGGTGTCTGTTTATGGTGATAACACCCTTGTCACATATTACACCAGTTGTTTGTCTCAACCAGTGTAATATGTCCCTTCTGGAACACTATTTTATTTAAATTTTGGAACATATTCCAACAATTTTCACAACCCCGGTGTAATATGAGATTGATATATTACATCGATGGGATCTACATCGGTTATAGAACCAGTGTAAAATGTCTCCCAGAACCGGTGTAATATATGTTTTCTGCATTAGTGTTTCTATCATTTTCAATGTTATCTTGAATACGAAATAAATTAATTTAAAATAAATATTATTTATTTTAATTATATTTAAAGTGTGTAATAGTACTTTATCTTTGAGTAAATTCAATTAAAAATTATTGACTTCCACTAGGGGAAAAAGTCCATTTACGATACCAAATATATATATATATATATATCAGTTTTATTGTTATTCGATGTCCATCAAAACGTGGTGGCATTTTTAAATTACAATGGGAGTAAAATGGCGGTTGTGGGAGGAATAGCCATTTTGGACCAAAGAGATGGAGTGTGACATGGAAGTTAGGGTGAAACCGTCGTATATTTTAATGGGCTTGGGTGTAATACGACAGTCTTACCGAAGCATCCCCGTTTTAGACCTCTTAAATTACCTTATTTTGAAGCCAACCACTATACTTTCATTTTTTTTTGTCTTCTTCGTGAACGTCTCTCTGGTTCTCCATCTCTGCAAACCTTCTTAAGTTCTTCCTTCACATTCACACTCATTGCGACATTCTCTCATTGCTTATTGCTCTTTCTCTCATGGCTCAATGCTCATTTCGTTCTACTGCCACCACTATCGTCGTTGCGACATTTGCGCCCTCCTCATTTCTTTTGTTGTCGTCGTTGCCGCCCTTTAGTACAGGTTGGTGTTTCTTAATATTTTAAAATATTTTTTAACTATTATTAATTTTGTAACTTTTAGTATTTGTTATAATTTGTTTCTATTATGTTAATTGTTAGGTTTGAATAAATTCATTAATTTGTTAGATTTTTATTAGAGTAATATTATTTAGTATTTATAATTAATTTAATGATTTTTTTTGTAATTAGATTAGAAATAATTTATTGATTTTCAATTCATATTCTGCATAATGTATAATTGTATGTATGATTAAATTTTTCAATTTTAATTTCCATGTATATTTATAATTATTTGATATGTGTTGGTATTGAGTCTGGGGGTGCTCGATTGTTTCTTGTATAAGAGACCCTTAGTTTTCCGTTAGAGATTTAATACATGTATTTTTCTACTACTACTCCAATTGTATGTTTTTTTAAAAGATTTTAAAATTGATGAATCAAGATTCACGTTAGTGGACTTTCAAAAGATAGGTTATCCAGATGAGCTATATATAATTATTCAACAAGCATCGCAAGTTTTCTACGTCAAAGATCCTATGTCCGAATATTGGTCTGTCATATTAAGAATTAAGAATTTTATGTATCTTTTTTAGAGTAAGAAATAAATGTATTAAATATTTACTTTATTACATATTTGTTGAGTCAAACTTTATACGTAACACTCTTTTCTTATATTAAAATAATATTTCATTGTTTAAAACATATTAATTGTGTTTGAAATACTAATTTAATAAATTTAACATAGTTTTTTTTAATAAATAATTAAAATTTTATCATAAATATATTCATTTTATGCTTCTAGAAATCAAAGAAACATTAACTCACACAAATTCATTTACTTTGTACATAACATATTACACCGGTTGGATGGTGCAACCAGTGTAATATGTGAGTTAATAAAAGTGTTAAAAATGATAAAAGAGAGAAGGTACCATTAACAACATTCTCTTCATCAAACCAACGCTGTGGTTTAAACTCACAACCATCCTTTCTCCACAGACCCTTCATTCTCCCCATCCTGTTTGAAAAATAAGTCACTCTATCCCATTTCGAATGTGGGTCTCATCAGGTAACACAAACTCGACTTCAACAATTTATCTCTTTGAAACACTCATAATCCAAACCCTCATTTCTCTTTATTGCACAATAAACCTCAGTCACAAGCAACACTTTTCCCTCTCCATGCTTCGATAACAACTAGATCAACGACGTCATCGTCACGGATGTGATGTCTCTCCTAGTCACTATCATACTTACAACCATATCCCTCACCACCGTGTCCTCTTGCCTTTCCTCCCTCCAACAACCGTACTAGCAAATCGGTGCCACTTTTTCTTCCATTAGATGTGATTTTATTTTTCTTTGCTTTTACGATTTTCATCACTGACTCATGCACCACCTTCATGCCTTCCTTCAGAGCTTTCTCTAACCTCACGTTCAACATTCTCTTCACCTTCCACACCAAAACACTAGCGACACGACCCGCGCGACCCTTATTTCTGACGCGGTGTTAAACACCGTGAAAATAGTCAGAACTGGTTTGTTCTGGTCTAGGCAATGTTAAAATTAATGGGCTAAACAAGATGAGGGGTGAATTGTTTGTCAAAATATTTTCGCAAAGATTGGCTAAGAATAAAGATTTATCAACAATCATAGAAAAAGCAATCAGGGAAGCCAAAAAATCAAAGCAATTAAAATTGTTTGCAGAAAAACAATCGGTTGAAATTTCGTTTTAACCGGTTGTTTATAGCAGCATAGAAAAAAATCAAATCAAACAATTTGTAATAAGTAAGAGAGAGAGAGAGAGAGAGAGAGAGAGAGAGAGAGAGATTACACAATCAATTTATACTGCTTCACTCAACCACTGAGCTACATCCAGTCCCCAGAACAACCACTCGATATTCCACTAGCGATCAATCACAGATTACAAACACTAAACACCCTGAAAAGGTGATTTTCATCACACAAGAACACTCACCCTCTTAGTTTTTCACACAACCATAGTCAAAACAACCTCTGACCTTACAGGTTTACAAACTTACAACTATAGAAAAAAAATAATTACAACAATTGCTCTTTTCGGTTGACTTGGTTGCCAGTAAACTTCTGCAGGTGAACTTGGACTCCGTTTGCCTCGTGATGGAACTCGTGCTTTCCTTAATGTCTGGATGTTGTTCCTGTTAAGACAGAGGGCGCCCTAACGGTCGATCTCACTTCGACGATCAAGTCAGTAAGGGCTCACAAAAGCAACAATAAGTGTCAGTGTAGTGTGTAAAAACAGCGTACCTTCACCTAGGGTTTTAGCCCCTTTTTATAACTGCACATGCAACAATTGCACCTGAGATAAGAAAATATTAACTGAAAATAAGCACATTATCTTATATCTCTAACATAAAACCACCTGCCACGTGGAGCAATGACCTTTAGGTGTTAAACTGCAAGCCACATTATGTTATGCATACACCTCCCTATCTTTTTTGGGTTAGCAACATCTATCAACAGGTATTTTACGTGCAACAAACATGTACGCGCAACAGATAAAATATCTCTTTATATTTTATCTTATATCTTTATGAAATATCTCTTTATATTTTATCTTATATCTTTATAAAATATCTCTTTATACTTTTTCTTATATCTTTATAAAATATCTCTTATATTTTATCTTTAAGCACATACAACTTGAATTTAAATCATAGCACATCATTAGAAAATTATTTCAAGCCCAACACCGCTACCTTGACTCCAAGTCCATGGTCGAGCTGACTTCTACCCTACCCGGGAACCGAGTAGTAGCTGGTCCAAAACCGAGGACCGAGCTCCTGTCCAGTACAAGAATAAAAAAGGAACAAATTATACCTGGTATTTCAGGAATCACAGAGCTCCTACTATCAGTTCTTGAACCAATGCACAACATCTAGGCAATCTTGCAAAACTTTGAATCAAATCTCTTCTCAAAAACGTTTTTAATCTCACTTTCTGTGTCTTTTTGAATATAGAGAGAAACCATATTTATAATTCTTAAATCTAGCCGTTTTAGGCAGTTAATCATGAGCCAAAAAAGTTTTAAATCAACTGAAAACAGATTTAATAGGTTTTTGAAAAGCTGTTAAGAAATGTGACAATCAACTGGTTGAAATGTTGTTTTAACCAGTTGAATTGGTTTTCACAGTTAGTCAACCAAGTCAAACAAGCTAAGTGTAAAACAACCGACTAAACCGTGAAATCAACTGGTTGTTTTTCTCTTGGCTTAGAAAGACATTTTTCTCTTTCGAAACAGATTGATTCAGCTTGTGCATAGGATTAAGAATGAACTTTACACAAATTCTAAACACCCTAGAACTAAGCTTCAATCCAAGCAGCAAAGCATCAAGCTTTCTTCACAGGTTTTGGTTTCATCAAAGCTTCATATTCTACAATCTTTCCCTATTTGATGAAGACAAATCCCTGGGATACTTTTGGAATGTTCTGTTTAGAATCTTTCTCAATCTGCAATCATAAGCAGAAAATAGAAATACAGGATAATCTATTCCAGATTAATTAGGTACCACAAACTAGTTTCCGCTAAGTGATTTCCAAAGAGGAACATTAGCCAAATCAACGTGAGAAGCCAGTCAAATATGCATCGGTGCAACATTAGAAAAACAATCGGTTATTTCGCAGGAATAACCGGTTAAAATATCTTTCAGAGTTTATAACAACAACTTAAACCAGTTAGAGTAATGTTCAAGCAAATTTGCAAGCAAATCAGATGCAAATATAGGAACATTACAACCCAAAGCACACTTCTCCCCCTATTTGTCTTCACAAATAGAGTGAAAGAAGGATTAAAAACAACATAAAAGAAAAGAAATTGTTCAGAAAGGTAAACCCGAATTTTAAATGAAAGCTTTAATCTTGCTTCATTCATCCCTTCCATATTGCAAATCAAGTAGTTGGTTCTGTACTTCCTCAATTTGTTCATCCAAGGTCTGGAAACTTGAATCCATATGCTGGAACCTTGACTCACATAGCTCATGAAGGCTTCTTTGATTTTCAGCAAAGTTGTCCATCCTACATACCATGAGCCTTTCAAAAGGAGACATTGAAGTTATCCTCTCATTCATGTTATCAGAACTTGGTTCAGCTTAATATGCTCCAACAGCAGGTTCTTCTGTGTTTGCTGCAACTTCATTCTCTTCTTCAGCATGAGTTCCACTTGGGCCAGCTTGATCTCCATCTTTCCTTACCCGCCTTCCACCAATATTAGTAAACCCCATTTTTTCTTAGGGAACCACTATTGATTTCAATTGAAGGCTTTACAGTCTTAGCCAGATCTTCTTCTATATCTACTTCAAAATAATGTAGAATTTTATAAATCAAAATGCCATAGGGGTAGTGGAAATGACTTAACCTTTTCGCCTTTTGCATATGGTCTTTGAAGATGTGGATCCAGTTGAGCTTAACCTTGTTCATGATGCAGTAGATTAAAAGAAAATCCTCTTCTGAGAGAGTGGAATGATTGCTCCCCCTAGGTGTGACAATCCAGGAAACAATGAGCCTTTCATCCGACTTCAACCCTCCAACAGAAAAATTTCTCACCTTTGAAAGAGGATTCTTGAGACAACTCTTGTAGAATTGCATTTTGTTGAACTCTTCTACCACTCCAAGGTTGCCTTTGTTGATTCTCAATCCAGAGTATTTTAACCTAGTTATGGCAATCCAAACCTTATTGGTGATTTCAATATCCACCCCTTTCACATGAGAGTTGAGAATATCAACATTGAATTGTAGGTTTGTCTAGAATACCTTCACCAAATCTGGATAGATATTTATGGACATCTCAAGGAATCTCTTCAACCTTTGCTCCTTCAATAGGTTCCTCACCATAGTGATGTTCTGCTGTTTCATCCAGGTGAAGGAAACAAGTTTTGGAGTGTTAACAATTTTCCTACTTGTTTCATGTAGGAACTTCTCAATTAGTTCAGATTCTCTTGAAAACCTGCTTTCCAGTTTTCCTCCACACTTTACTCTCCTTGTCTTCATCCTCTTAAATGATGGAGGTGTTGATCCCATGGTTTAGTTTAGAGAGAGAGGATGTGGGCAAACTGCAGAACAAATTAGTGTAGAGAGAGAAAAAAAACAGGTTGTTTCTTGTGAACAAATGCAACTAGTAACCACAAATTTATATTCAGAACAATTAGTCAAAGTTTTGCCTTTTGGTGGGTTAAATTCAAATGAAAAAGGAATCAAATCAGAAGCAATAAAGCAGTTTGTCAGACCTTAGCAGAAAGCACAGAAAAATCACATGCTGATTTGAGTAAGCTTTAAAGGAATTTTAATTTCCAATGTTTAGAAGAATATATTCCATGAAGAGTAGTTATTGCAGAGAGAATTCATATTCAAAGTTGTAATTAATGCGTTATTGACCACAAACGTCACTGGAATTGATCAGAAAAGCAAATCAAAGCACACAATATTAAAATAGATTTGACCAATGCTAACAGGGTTGAAACAATAGGTTGTTTCAAAGAAACAATCGGTTGAATTTCTGCAACAGCTGAATAAGATTTGGAAAACCAAATTCTTTTAACAGAAATTTAACATACAAGGATTCAGATTAAAGCACATAGTTTTTGTATTGAAATAGAAGGAATACAAAACAAAATAATCCAGAACCCAAGAGTGAAAATACAGAATTGGATTTAAAATTGAATGTTCAAGCATAGGAAGAACAAAGAATTATCCTTCAAGTTTATAGTACACATTTGAAGTAGTTCATAATTTCAGAACTAAGGCATTGTATTGCTTATTTGCATCCATGAAATCCTAATTCTACAGATCCTTCGTATGGAGGCAAAGTTCTGCAAAAGAAAGCTTATCAAATAACAAGATTTGATCCCTTAAAGAATTTGGGACCTTTCATGTTAGATTTATCATTAGAACCATTAATATTTCTTGGAATCCAATTTAAAATACCTTTAGGAACAAGAAATTTACGAATTCTACAGAATCTAACATAATGACCTCTCTTCATACAATAAAAGCATGTAACAACCAGTTGTTTCGATCTTTTAATCGGATGATTTTCGGGCACAGTCGAAAAAGTTTTGAAATCCCATTCTTTTTGCTCTGTGGATAAAATCCTAAACTTGGTTTTCCAAGAACACAATTTTGAGATGCAAGAACACTCTCAAAGTTGGATTTTCTTGTTGAAAGCCTATCCACGGTTTTCACAAGATAGTGAATCTTCTTTTCAAGAGATTCACAGTTTTCACAAAAACTTGAGTCACACATGCAAGAAGAATTGTTGTAGATCAAATCCAAATTTTCAAAATCAACTTTAGATTTTTCCAACTCTTCTTCTAGTGATTTAACTCTGTTTTCAAGCCAGTTATTCAATCCTTTCTACCGATTGTTCAAGAGAGCCATTCTATTAGCTTCTTCATGTGTTTCTTTAAAAGCTACAAGAAGTTGATAGTAGTTGTTACCTTTAGATGAAGAGGTTGAACTTAAACTGCTTGATATTGATGCCTTTAAGCATATATTAACTTTTGCATCTTCTAAGGAGATGGAGGAGGATACCTTATTGTCATCTCAAGCTATGTAAGCTTTCTTGGATTTTCCTCTCTTTTCTCTTTTGAAATCAGTTTTCTCTTTGTTCTCATTGTTAGGACACTCAGCCTTGATGTGTCCCTGTTCTCCACAACAAAAATAAGTGTATTTATTAGGATTGAAATCATTTAGTTTCTTGGAACTGTACCTTTTAGAGGATTGGCCTTTGCTGTTCTTTTTCAAAAATTTGTTGAACTTTCTTGATAGCAAGCTCATTGTGTCTTATCCACTATCACTGGAATCTTGATGCCTTTTCTGGCTAGCTGCTTTAAGGGCAATCCCTTTGCTATGTTTGTCCTCACTTTCTTGGACAACGAACCTATTCATTTCAAGCTCATGTTTGTAAGAATTGATGGCTTAAACAAGAGAGGGGTGAATTGTTTGTCAAAGATTTTCACAAAGGATTTTAAGAATGAACCTTTATCAAATAATCATTGATACGCAATTAAGGAAAGCAATCAACCAATGATACAAATACTGTTTTCAGAATTTTAAACGATTGAAATTGTGTTTTAATCGGTTGTTTATATCAGTAGCAGAAATAGAATTAAAACAAACAATTATAAGGAGTTAAAGATAGAGAGATTTATACAGAGAATTTTATATTGGTTCACTCAACCTTGAGCTACATCCAGTTTTCAGAACAACCTTTGAGTTCCACTAGTAATCACTTACAGATTACACCAACACACCACAAAGAGGTGACCTTGAAAACCACAAGACTCACTCACCCTCTTTGCAACACCACACATCTCAAGTCAGAACACCCTCTGACTTTGCAGGATTTCACACACACTTATAAGTTTATGAAAGTACAATTACAAGAATCTTGAAAGGAATAGAAAACACCTAAGATTACACAAATCAGGAAGTCCTATTATCAGATCTTGTATCAGTGCAAAGCTTTAACAACAATCTTGCAAACCTTTGGAAAACTTTTTTCAAAAACTAATCTTAATCTCTCTTTGATCTCAAATTTGTGTCAAAACTTCTTCACTTTGCTTTGAAATAAGGGCTATATTTATAGAACTTAAAATCATGTCGTTAAAGGCAGCATTTATGAGCTAAAATAGTTTTGATCACATCCTAAATAGTTCAAACAGGTTTTCCAAAAACTGTTATAAAAACACACAATCAATCGATTGAAAAGACGTTTTAACTGGTTGAATTGAAAGGCAGTTATCTAACCAAGTTAAAAACAATTTCAAAACCTCTAAGCCAGCCAACTGACAAACAACCGATTATTTCGATAATAAAATTGGTTATTGTTCTCTTTGCTTAGAAAAAATCTTAGCTTTTTAAAAGAGATTGGGCAAGCTTTGTGCAAGTGACAAGAACTTATCTTTACATGAATTCTAAACATTCTAATCTAAACCCAAACCAAAATTAGCACAGCTTCAAGCTTCACCATGGATTTGAAACATCAAAGCTCTCATGCTCAACAATCTCCCCCTATTTGATGGAGACAAATCCTTGTATGCTTTTTGGAATGTTCTTGTTTAGAATCTGTATAACCTGCATTCATGAGCAAACATAGAAACACGAGATAATTTATTCCATTTAACAAGGCACCAGAAACCAGTTCCCACTAGATGATTTCCAAAGAGGAACATCAACCAAATCAGTGTGAGAGACCAGTCAACATACAAAGGTGCAAACACAGATAAACAATCAGTTATTTCGCAGGAATAACCGGTTTAAATTTTGTATCAGAGTTTTAACAATTTCAAATTTCAAATTTAAACCAGTTATAACAGTGTTAAGCAATGTTCAACGGCAGTAAAAGCACAAATAATTATAACATTACATCCCAACACACGCCTCCCCCTATTTGTCTTCACAAATTGACAAAAGGAAGGATTAAAAACAGCATAAATGAAAAAAGAAATTGTTCAGAAATATAAACCAACAATTTAAAAAGAAGTATTATTCTCCCTTTCAAATTGTAGCTCCAGAATCTGATTTTGAACCTATTCTATCTGTCCATCCAAGTTTGAAAAACGTGAATCCATATGATTGAACCTTTACTCACACAAATCATGGAGATTCCTTTGGTTTTCAGTAAAAGTGTCCATGTGGTTGATCATCAATCTTTCAAAAGGAGACATTGTGGTCATCCTTTCTCCCATGTAAGCATCATTGTGACCAGCCTCCTGAGTCTCAATAACAGGTTCCTCTTGAGTTGCTGCATTTTTAGGTTCATTACCCTCATTAGTTCCACTAGGGCCAGCTTGGTCATCATCTATGCTAACCCATCTCCCACCGATTTTGGTAAATCTCATTTTGCTTAGGGAGCCACTGTTAATCTCACTTGAAGGCTTGATAACTTCAGTCAGCTCTTCTTCAATATTCAATTCAAAATAGGGTAGAAATTTAGAGATTAAAATTGCATAGGGGTAGTGAAGCCTCATGGCTTTTTGCATATGATCCTTTATGGTATAAATCCATTTGATCTTTACTTTATTCATAATTCAATAGATCGACAACAAATCTTCCTCAAAGAGAGTGGAGTAATTTATCCCCCTTGGTGTGATGATCCATGACACAATGAAGGCTATGAGCCATTCATCAAGCTTTAATCCTCTAATAGAAAAAATTCTTACTTTGGAGAGGGGATTCTTGAGACACCTCTTGTAGAATTGCATCTTGTTGAATTCTTCAACTATCCCTAGGTTTCCTCTATTGAGCCTCAGCCCAGAGTACTTTAATGTAGTCACAACAGTCCACACATCATTGATAATGACCATGTCTACACCTTTCACATAAGAAACAAGTGTGTCACCATTAAATTGAAGGTTAGTGTAGAATATGTTGAACATGGGAGCTTTCATGTTTCAAATCCACATGGAGCTTGAAGATATGCTGCTCTTTGGTTTGGGTTTAGATTAGGTTGTTTAGAATCTTTGTTAAGGTCAATTATTAATCCTACAAAAAGCTTGATCAAACAGTTTTAAAGAAACAAAGTGTTTTTCCAAGGAAAGGGAAAACAAGCGGTTGATTTATCGAAATAATTGGTTGTTTGTCACTTAGTTGGCTTAAGGTTTTGAAACTGGTTTTTGAATTAGTTATGCAACTGCCAGACTCATTCAACCGGATAAATCGTGGTTTCAACCGGTTAAATGTGTGTTTTCATAACAAATTTTTTGAAAACTTGTTTTAACCGATTCAGCTTATTAAAGCTAGCTTAAATGGCTACATTCCAAGTGCTATAAATATATCCTTTCTTTTAAATCAAAATACAACAACAAATACTACAATTATTGATACAGATTTGAGATGAAAGAAAGACTTTTTGTTTTTTAAAGGAGTTTTTCAAAGTGCAAGATTGTTGTTCAAGCTTTGTTGTGGTAACAAGATCTGATCATAGGGCGTCCCGTATTGTGCTAATTCAGGTGTTTTCTATCCTTGTGTAGATTCTTGTAATAGTACTTCCTTTTATCTATTGTGTGTGTTCTGTCTTTAGGTGTTTGGTGTTGCAAAGAGTGTGAGTAGATCTTGTGGTTTTCAAGGTCACCTCTTTGTGTGTGTAATCTGGTTTTGATTACTATTGGAACTTAGAGGTTGTTCTGAGAACTGGATGTAGCTCAAGGTTGAGTGAACCAGTATAAAACTATTGTGTAAATCTCTCTTTCTCTCAAGCTTCCTATATTTGTTTGTGTTAATTCCATTTTTGTTGCTGGTATAAACAACTGATTAAAACGCAATTTTAACCCGTTGAATTTCTGAAAATAGTTTTTGTATCATTGTTTAATTACTTTCCTTAATTGCTTATTTGGATTGTTTGATAAAGATTCATTCTAAATCAAGTCTTCGCGAAAATATTTCATAAAACAATTCACCCCCTCTTGTTTAAGCCATCAATTCTTACAATTGGTGTCAGAGCTAGGTTCTTGAAAGATACTAAAGTTTCTGTTTTTTTTTTTTTTTTTCTGAAAAAGTGATTTACATGGCTAACAAGTTCTCTTTTGGGGAAGGTGCTTCCTTGAATAAACCACCTTTGTTTTGTGGTAAAAACTATCAAATTTGGTGTATAAGAATGAAGTTCTTTATTGAATCATTAGATAAGGAAATTTGGAATGTTATTTCAAACAATGCCTACATGCATATGCCTGAAAATAACTTTGCATCATATAAAAAACACCTTGACTGTGTAGCAAAGAATATAATTGTCTCTGCTCTCGATTCTGATGAGTTGCTCAAGATTTCAGAATGTATCTCAGCTAAAGACATGTGGGATACACTTGAGAAATATCATAAGAATTCAAGGAGTGCTTGCATGGACAAGGAAGACTCTTCTGTTGATTCATCCTCTTTAGAAACCAAGATGGAAGTCTGTCTAATGGTCAAAGAAGAATCTGGATCAAACCAAGTAAGAACATCTTCTTCCAACAAATGTGAAAAATATTTTCAACTTCTTGATGCTTTCCAAGAAACCCATGAAGAAGTTAAAAGATTAACTCTTTCAAATAACCGATTGAAAAGTGAAAACAACAGGTTGAAAGAGAAAATCAAAGTTCTAGAAAATGATTTGCACAATTCAAATGTTGATTTTAAAAATCATGAACTGATTTATCAAAACTCATCTTTCAAATGTGATTCAAGTGTTTGTAAAAATTTTCAGTCCCTTCAAAAGAAAGTTTCATATCTTGTGAAAACGATTGATACAATTTCAAAAGGAAAATCAAATCTTGAAGATGTGTTAGCATCTCAAAAATGTGTTTTTTGGGAAATCTAACTTGGGTTTTAACCCTCAAAGCAAACAAAGTGGATGTTCAAAACCTTTTTCAACCTTCACCAAAAATCAATCGGTTAAAAAGTCAAAACAACCGGTTGTTTTGTTGTTTCTACTGTATGAAAAAGGGTCGCTCTGTTAGATTCTGTAAAATCAGGAAGTTTTTTGTTCCCAAAGGTATCCTGAAATGGGTTCTTAAGGTTCCTTGGAAGCATATTAACACTCATGAACCCAAATTTGTAAGGGGACCAGATCTAGCCACCTGATTTTAAATTTTGCACGGTTGCTTGGAGAGAAAACAACACTTATGGTATCTACAGAGTGGTTGTTCCAAGCATATGACTGGAGATGCATCCAAGTTCATCAGCATTTCTCTCAAACAAGATGGGCATGTAACCTATGGTGACAACAACAAGGGAAAGATCCTTGGTAAAGGTACCAGAGGCAATGAAAATAACTTGCTTATTCATGATGTGGTTTATGTTGAAGGTCTGAAGCACAACCTGTTGAGTATCAGTCAACTCTATGACAGAGGATATCAAGTCACCTTTAGAACGAATTCGTGTGAGATTCGGTTGCCAAATTCAAAAGATGTTATGCTCATTGGTAAGAGGTCTAACAACATCTATTTGTGTGATATATCCAGCTCCACATCAATAGGTTGTCTTCTAAGAAAACATGAGGAATCATGGCTTTGGAATAGAAGAATTGCACACATTCATATGAATCATTTGAATAAACTTGTTTCAAATGAACTTGTTCATGACTTACCCAAACTCAAGTTCGAGAAGGAACATGTGTGTGAAGCTTGTCAAAAAGGGTAACAAACTAGAAAATACTTTAATTTGAAAAATTGTGTTTAAACTTCAAAACCTCTTGAGCTTTTGCACATGGATCTTTTTGGTCCTTCTAGGACTATGAGCCTTGGAGGAAATTTGTATGCACTTTTGGTTGTAGATGACTTTTCCAGGTTTACTTGGACTCTCTTCCTACACTCAAAGAAGGAAGCATATCAGAATTCAAAAAGCTAGCAAAAAGGTTGCAAAACACATGTTGTAGCAACATTGGAGCTATCAGAAGTGATCATGGAGGAGAATTTCAAAATGAGAAGTTCATTAGCTTTTTCAACAAGCTAGGAATCTTCCACAACTAACCTGCACCAAGATCACCCCAACAGAATGGAATGGTGGAGAGGAAGAATAGATCTCTAGAAGAGCTTGCAAGGACTATTCTGAATGATTCTTCCCTGCCTAAATGCTTTTGGGTTGATGCTGTAAGTACTGCTTGCTATCTGATGAACCGTGTGGTAATTAGACCTATCTTGAAGAAAACCATATATGAGCTACTAAATTGAAGAAAGCCAAACATACGCCATCTAAAGGTCTTTGGATGTAAGTGCTACATTCTAAACAATGGCAAAGAAAGTTTGGGTAAGTTTGATGCTAAATTAGACAAAGGTATCTTTCTTTGTTACTCTCTATCTAGACATGCTTATAGGATTTTATACTAAAAAGCTTATGACTATTGAGGAATCTATACATGTTGTCTTTAATCCTGCCTTTTGTCTATTTGATGAGACAAATAGGGGGAGAAGTTGGTTTTCTAATGTTCTTGTTAACTGCTTTCAATACTGCTTTGAACATTACTACTATGAACTGTTTAACTGGTTTAAATTTGAATTTTGTTAACTGTTAAACTCTGATATACAAAATTTCAACCAGTTATTCCTGCAAAATAACCAATTGGTTAGCTATTTTTGCACTTGTGTTTGTGTGTTGGTTTCTCGTCTGATTTGGCTGATGTTCCTCTTTGGAAATCACCTAGTGAGAACTGATTTTTGGTGCTTATTTGATTTGGAATAGATTACCCTGTGTTTGTATGTTTGCTCATGAATGCAGGTTGCATAGATTCTAACAAAGAACATTCCTGAAAGCACCCCAAGGATTTGTCTCCGTCAAATAGGGGAGATTGTTGAACATGGGAGCTTTAATGTTTTAAATCCACATGGAGCTTGAAGATATGTTGCTCTTTGGTTTGGGTTTAGATTAGGTTGTTTAGAATCTTTGTTAAGATTAGTTCTTAATCCTACACAAAGCTTGATCAAACAGTTTTAAAGAAACAAAGTCTTTTTCCAAGCAAAGGGAAAACAATCGGTTGATTTATCGAAATAATCGGTTGTTTGTCACTTAGTTGGCTTAAGGTTTTGAAACTACTTTTTGAATTAGTCATGCAACTGCCTGACTCATTCAACCAGTTAAATCGTAGTTTCAACCGGTTAAATGTGTGTTTTCATAACAGATTTTTTGAAAACTTGTTTTAACTGATTCAGCTGATTAGAACTTCCTTAAAACTTTCTTACAGCTAATTCTTGTAATAGTACTTCCTTTTATCTGTTGTGTGTGTTTGAAATCCTGTAAAGATAGAGTGTGTTCTGTCTTGAGGTGTTTGGTGTTGCAAAGAGGGTGAGTAGATCTTGTGGTTTTCAAGGTCACCTCTTTGTGTGTGTAATCTATTTTGATTACTAGTGGGACTCAGAGGTTGTTCTGAGAACTGGATGTAGCTCAAGGTTGAGTGAACCAATATAAACCTATTGTGTAAATCTCTCTTTCTCTCAAGCTTCCTATATCCGTTTGTGTTAATTCCATTTTTGTTGCTGGTATAAAGAACCGATTAAAACACAATTTTAACTGATTAAATTTCTTAAAACAGTTTTTGTAACATTGTTTAATTACTTTCCTTAATTGCTTATCTAGATTGTTTGATAAAGATTCATTCTAAATCAAGTCTTTGTGAAAATCTTTCATGAAACAATTCACCCCTCTCTTGTTTAAGCCATCAATTTTTAAAGAATACCTTCACCAAATCTGGATAAATCTTTCCATTTAGCTCAAGAAATCTCTTCAATCTTTGTTCCTTGAGGAGGCTTCTCACAGTGGACAGATTTGGTTGCTTCATCCAAGTGAAGGAGAAAAGTTTGGGTGTATTTACACTTTTCCTACTAGTTTCATGTAGGTATTTGTTGATGAGTTCAAATTCTCCTGAAAACCACCCTTCAAGCTTCCCACCACTTCTAACAACCTTGGTTTTCATCCTTGTAACAGATTGAGGAGTTCCAACCATAACTCAATTCAAAGAGGAACTTTAGCAGACTGCAGAGAAAACTTAGAGTAGAGGAAACAGAAAAACAATAGGTTGTTTGTGTGAAAAACAATCGATAATTGTATTACTTATATAGCCATAACCCTTGGTCAAAGTTGGCATTATGTGGGTTGTTTTCAAAATAGAAAAACGAATCAAATTTGAACCATAAATTTTTTTCAGTCAAACAGAAAGTACGGAAAATCACATGTTGATTTGACCAAACTTTAAAAGCAGTTTTAATTTCCAAGATTAAGAGGAATCTGATTCATAAAGGGCAGTTAGAGCAGAGGTAATTTGTATTCAAACATGTAATTGATACAATATTGACCACAGATATCACTGGGTTTGAACATAATTACAAATCAAGACTTAGAAATTAAAAAAAAAATTGCCCAATGCTGATAGAGAGAAAACAATCGGTTGTTTCGAGGAAACAATCGGTTGAAATTCTGCACTGATGGAAAATTTTTGAAAAAATCAGATTTTCAACAATCATGCTATATCCAAACATCAAGGTTTATAAAGCACACATAATTGTATAAAGAACAGAACAAATGCAAGTTAATTATAATCCAAGCATAGACATAGGGAAAATGGGATTGGATTTAAAAACTAAAGTTCAACAAAGAGATGAACAAGAAAATTATCCTCAGATTTAAGGTACACAAATGTAAGCAGTATATAGAATCAGAAGAAGGCTTTGACTTGTTCACGAATCTTCTTGAGATCCTGATCTTTCTGACCCTTCAAGTAGAGTCAAAAATCTGCAAAACAAAACTTCTTAAATCATAAGGTTTGATCCCTTAAAGAACTTGGGACCCTTTCTGTTAGACTTGTCTTTGGAACCATCAAAACATTTGGGAATCCATTTAAAGATCCCTTTAGAAACAAAAGACTTCCAAAACCTGCAGAACATAACTGAATGACCTTTCTTCATGCAATAGAAGCATGTAACAACCGGTTGAATCGACCTTTTAACCGATTGTTTTTCTAGTACAGTTGACAAAGGTTTTGAAATCCCATTTCCTTTGCTTTGTGGATAAAAACCTAAACCAGCTTTTCCAAAAACACAATTTTGAGATGCAAGAACATCTTTAAAGTTGAATTTTCCAGTTGTAAGTTTGTCCAAGGTTTTCAAAAGATAGTGAATCTTTCTTTCAAGATTTTCACAATTTTCACAAACTTTTGGCTCACAACTGCAAGTTGAGTTTTTTTAAATTAAATCAAGGTTTTCAAAATCTTCCTTTGTTTTTCTCAACTCTTCTTCCAGAGACTTGACTCTGTTTTCCAGCCAGTTATTTATACCTTTCAACCGGTTGTGAGAAAGTGTCAATCGGTTAACCTCTTCATGAGTTTCATTAAAAGCTTGAAGCAATTGATAATAGTTGTTACCTTTTATTGAAGATGATGAAATCATGTTGTTGGATACAAATACTCTAAGGCACAGGTTTGCTTCTTCATCATCAGAAGAGCTAAAGGGTGATACCTCATTGTCATCCCATGCCACATATGCCTTCTTGGCTAATATGAACCAAATCCATAAGAAGATGACCATGCATGCTAACTTTGAAGGTTCATCTCAACAAGAAAATGGAGATTCCATCAATAGGAAGAATGGCCAAGGACCACAAAACTTGATGTTCTTATTATTAGTTTTCTTAATATTGAGGCCCAAGCCCAACAAAAGATTACTAAGAGCAAGGGCACAAGCACTAGTACATGACCTTCATTTGATATATCTTTTTGTAATATCTTTAGAGTAGATTTAAAATAGAACATAAAAGAGAAGTAGTTGAAAAGTCACATTTTCTAGAATAAGAATGACTTGTTTGGCACGGCATTTTCAATAACTTTTCACTTCCCTTTGCCTTGTTATGACCGGCCCTCTACTCTATATAAAGAGGTGCTCGGCTCTTGTAAAGACACATTGATATTGATTTTTGAAAGTAGAGTTACTCTTCTCAAATTGAGAGAGATTTTGTGAGACTTGTTCTCCTTCCCTTAGTCTTATCTTATGAGTTTTTGGGATCTCTCAAGTGGCGGCAACCTTCATTCATCTTAGAGCATATTCACCTTCCAAGTGGCGTGTTCATCTTCCCTTGCATCAACCACATAAATTTTTCCAACCTTTCATTTTCTTCTTCCATTTCCATTCCATATCAAACTCTAAACATGTCTTGTTCATTGTTCTTGATCTTTAATCGATTGAATGTTGTAAAATTTTGATTCTAATTGGTTTGTATTGTGTTGTTCTTCTTTTCGATCTGTAGATTTTCTTGTTTCATATTTCTAACCGATTCATGTGTCTTTAGTTGTGTTTCAATCGGTTCATTTTCCTTTTCATGGGTTTCCACTCAGTTATTTTTTATTGATTTGTGTTCTTGAATTGCTTGAGAATCTTGATCCTAATTCTTGAAAGTGTCACTTAATGAACCATCTCTTAATTAACTCACATCATTGGCTTTCCTCTTTCCTCATTTTTGAAATCTGCTCTTTCTTTGATTTCATTGTTGGGGCATTCTGCCTTGATATGACCCTGTTCACCACAGCCATAGCAAGTGTACTTGTTAAGACTAAAATCACTAGGTGTTTTAAAGCTATTCCTCTTTGAAGCTTAGCTTTTCTTCTTCAAGAACTTGCTAAATTTTCTTGACAGCAGACACATGGTGTCTTCATCACTCCCACTTGAGTCTTGTTGATGTTTGTGATTGCAAGCTTTGAGTGTTATGCCTTTGTTGTGTTTGTCCTCGCTT
Source organism: Phaseolus vulgaris (assembly GCF_051622355.1). NCBI lineage: Eukaryota > Viridiplantae > Streptophyta > Magnoliopsida > Fabales > Fabaceae > Phaseolus > Phaseolus vulgaris. Next base: position 41,528,632 of record NC_143508.1, read on the forward strand.
TCTTGGACAACCAACCTATTCATTTCGAGCTCGTGTTCCCTAAGCTTACCAAACAATGAAGCAGCTGTCATTGATGTCAAATCTTTTGATTTTGAGATGGAAGTGACCTTTCGCTGCTATGTTCTATCAAGACATTTCAATATCTTGATGTTCAGCTCCTCCTTATCAAAAGTTTTACCAAGACTCATCAAATGATTCACTATGAGAGAAAACCTTTTCTGCACATCACAAATGGTTTCTCCCTTCTGCATTCTAAAGAGTTCATACTCTTGAATAAGAGCATGCTTTCTGGCCCTCTTAACATCATTTGTCCCTTCATGTGTGACTTAAAAGAATGTCCCACATTTCCTTTGCTGAGCTACACTGTGATACCCTGAAAAATTCATCACAACTCAAGGCAGAGGTTATTATATTCTTAGCAATCCAGTCAAACTTGGCTTTCTTGCTTTCAGCCTCAGTCCAATCAGATGAAGGTTTATCAATTAAAACCTCATCTCTTTTGACTTGAGGTATAAATGGACCATTTTCAATTGTTTCCCAAATACCCTTATCAGTTGAATAAATAAAGATTTTCATTCTCACCTTCAAAAACTGGTAATTGACACCACAAAACAGTGGTGGTTTGTTTATGGAAGCACCTTCCCCAAAAGGCAACTTGTTAGCCATGTAAAAAGATATTTTAGAAAAAACAGAAACTTGAATATTTTTCAAGAAGCTAGCTCTTGATGCCAATCGTATCAATTGATGGCTTAAACAAGAGGGGGGTGAATTGCTTATCAAAGATTTTCGCAAAGATTGTTTAAGAATTAACCTTTATCAAACTATCACAGATAAACAATTAAGGAAAGCAATCAATCAATGATACAAATACTGTTTTCAAAATTTTAATCGATTAAAATTGTGTTTTAATTTGTTGTTTATATCAGCATCAGAACCCAAATTAAAACAAACAGTTATAAGGAGTTAGAGATAAAGAGGTTTACACAGAGAAATTTATAGTAGTTCACTCAACCTTGAGATACATCCAGTTCTCATAACAACCTCTGAGTTCCACTAGTAATCACTTACAGATTACACCAACACACCACAAAGAGGTGACCTTGAAAACCACAAGACCCACTCACCCTCTTTGCAACACCACACACCCCAAGTCAGAACAGCCTCTGACTTTGCAGGATTTCAAACACACTTACAACTTTATGAAAGTACAATTACAAGAATCTTGAAAGTAATAGAAAACACCTGAGATTACACAAACCAGGAAGTCCTATGATCAAATCTTGTACCAGTGCAAAGATTTAACAGCAATCTTGCAAACCTTTTGAAAACATCTTTCAAAAACTAATCTCAATCTCTCTTTGATCTCAAATCTGTGTAAAAACTTCTTCACTTTGCTTTGAAAGAAGGGCTATATTTAAAACACTTAAAATATAGTCGTTCAAGGCAACATTTATGACCTAAAACAGTTTTGATCACATCCAAAAGAGTTAAAACAAGTTTTCAAAAAACTGTTATGAAAACACACAATCAACCGGTTGAAAACATGTTTTCACCCATTGAATTGGTTAGGCAGTTATCTAACCAAGTCTAAAACAGTTTCAAAAACTCTAAGCAAGCTAAGTGACAAACAACCGATTATTTCGATAATTCAACCGGTTGTTTTTCTCTTTGCTTAGAAAAAATCTTCTCTTTTTAAAACACATTGGGCAAGCTTTGTGCAAGTGACAAGAACTGATCTTTACATGGATTCTAAATATTCTATTCTAAACCCAAACCAAAAGCATCACAACTTCAAGCTTCATCATGGATTTAAAACATCAAAGCTCCCATGCTCAACAATGTTCCCTTAGCTTACCAAACAATGAAGTTGTTGTCAAGGATGTTAGATCCTTTGATTCAGAAATGGCAGTGACCTTTGTTTTCCAAGACCTATCAAGACACTTTAAAATCTTTATGTTCAGCTCCTCTTTGTCAAAGCTTTTTCCAAGACTCATTACGTGATTCACAATGTAAGAAAAGTGTTTCTGCACATCAAAAATTGTTTCCCCTTTCTGCATTCTGAATAATTCATATTCTTGGATGAGAGCATGCTTTCTTGCCCTCTTCACATCATTGGTTCCCTCATGTGTGACCTCAAGGATATACTACATTTCTTTTGCAAAATTGCATTGTGAAACCCTGAAAAATTCATCACAGCTTAAAGCAGAAGTTATAATATTTTTTGCAATCCAATCAAACTTTGCTTTCTTGCTATCAGCCCCAGTCCATTCAGATCGAGGCTTATCAACAAATACATCATCATTTTTTACTTGAGGAATAAAAGGACCATTTTCAATTGCTTCACAAACTCCTTTATCTGTGGAGTGCATTAAAATCTTCATCCTAACTTTCCAAAATTGGTAATTCACACCACAAAACATTGGTGGTCTATTTATGGAAACACCTTCCCCAAGGTAGTTTATCAGCCATTAAAACAGTTTTAAAAAGGACTTGATTATATTTCAAGAACCTAGCTCTTGATGCCAATTGTTAGAATTAATGGGCTAACCAAGAGGGGAGGTAAATTGTTTGTCAAAAGATTTTCGCAAAGATTGGCTAAGAATGAAGATTTATCAACAATCACAACAAGGACAATCAGGAAAGCCAAACAATCAAAGCAATTAAAATTGTTTGCAAAAGAAACAATCGGTTGAAATTTCGTTTTAACTGATTGTTTATAACAGTAGAGACAAAAATCAAATCAAACAATTTGTAATCAGTAAGAAAGAGAGAGAGAGAGAGAGAGAGAGAGAGGGAGATTACACAATCAATTTATACTGGTTCACTCAACCCCTGATCTACATCCAGTCCCCAGAACAACCAGTAGGTATTCCACTAACAATCAATCACAAATTACAAACAATCAACACCACAAAAAGGTGATCTTGATCACATAAGAACACTCACCCTCTTTTCTTTTCAGACAACCACATTCAGAACAACCTCTGACATTACTGTTGAATCAAGCGTGATCAAAGCATTGAAGAATCCAAATCCTAGCGTTTGATGGAAGGCTGAAGTTGCTTGAAGTTGTCGTTGTGTTTTAGAGTAGGATCTGGGGTAGTTTATATTTGTAATCCACTCTTTGTTGAATCTAAAGCTTAAGTGTTTTCAAATCTTTTAAGTTTAAAGTGTTTTTTAAACTAAGTGAAAAACAGCCTGTTGTTTTCTAGAAACAACTGATTGTTTTATACTTAGGTGTTTTTGAAAAGTTTGAAAACTGTTTTGGTTGGTTGACTTGCTGTCAAACCAAAACAACCGATTGATTCGCACTTTCAATCGATTGTTTGTTTGAAAATCCTAACAGAAACAATTTTGTTAGTTAAGTGAGTTTTAAATGATATTATAACTGAATACGCTCTTGCTTTAAATGCTTTGACCATTTTTTGAATGCTATAGATAGTTTGTTTAAGTTTTAGAACAAACAACAAGATAGAAAAACATATTTGAGTTTTTCAAAGTGCTTTCAAAGATTTGAGTTTTCACCTTTGAGCTTTGGTTTATCAAGAGAGAGTGGAATAGGATTACGTATGTATTGATTTCAGTTCATTCTGTAACAAGTTTAATTTGTTCTGAATACTTTGTACATTATGGTGTTCTAAAGCCAAGAAGGGTTGTGTGCTCTTGAGGTTGTCAAGATCAACATTCTTGGTGTGTGTGCTGAGCCAAAGGAAGTGTGTTTCTTGAGGGGTTTAAGGTCACTTCTTTGGTGGTGTGTGTATGTAATCTGGTTTTGATTACTTAGTGGATTACCCAGTGGTTTCTGGGAAACTGGATGTAGCTCTTGGTTTAAGAGTGAACCAGTATAAACTGTTTGTGCATCTCTTTCTTCCTCAAACTCTTTAAATTCAGTTGTTGTTATTTTTACTGGTATAAACAACCGATTGTTTCAACAAAACAACTGTACCGTCCTGGTAGTCGGAAGTGATGACGTGGCACCAAGCTACAGTGCAGGCGTGTTGACAAGGCGCCAGGTTGGCAGAAGAGGAGGAAGTCGGGGGGCTCGTGAAGTCGCCAGTTATTAAGTTGGCGTGTTCCGATCTCCAGCATCCCAAGCGATCGCCCAGTAGATGGTGAAGTCGCTAGATGTAAACTCAGGAGACCAAGCGATTGGAGATCGCCAGAGCAAGCACATCGCCGGAGATGAAGGTGGTGCAGATTATGAAGGCGGCCGGCGAGACCACAGGGAAGGTGTACGAGAGCACCCTAACTCGCCTATTCCAGTAAAGATCGCGCTCCCAAGTTAGCTATGCACTGGGCAGTACCATGCATAAATAACTTAGCCAAGAAGGGAGTCAGAAGCAGCGCCCAAGTCAAGGAGGCTCCAGATGATGGCACGTGTACGATTGGATGCGAGCCACGTGTCCAGGTCTGTAACTGCCAGGAGAGAGAAAGTGACCAGGTATATAAGAGTTCTCAACGAACTTTCTGAGGTACGCAAGTTCAGAATATACTCTTTACGCTTGCTGTTCTAGAGCTTACTGTGAGAGAGAACATTGCACGGTTCCTTGAGATTTCTTGAGTGTTCTTGCTCTTAGTATTTGGTGGTTCGGTCACTGACTTGGGCGTTGGAGTGCGATCGGCCGCAGCGGCGCCGCTCTGTTCTTTTGCAGGTTCTTGAGGTGGATCTTGAAGAAGGACGGAGGTTTGAAGCGGTGCACACGTTGATCCTTTGACGAGGCAGATTCCAACGTTCTGGTCAACAGGCAGGATCATCAGGCGCCCACCGTTGGACCGAGTAAAACCTGTTCCCATCTACAGCGTGAGTTCTTGGATGTTTTCGTGGTTTTCTGCGTGGTTGTGTGCTGGTGCAACCATCGTTCGCTGTTCGTTTGAGATTTGTTCGGTGTTTTCGCGTTTTCCACCGATCGTTTGGATTTTTGTCCGGTGAAGTGAAGTTTTCTACTGTTTTCGCGTGATTTGTTCGGAGGAGTTTGAGTCCCTTCGCTCGTTTGGTTATCCGTGGGAGAAGCGGTGGTTTCTGGTGGAGTTGCAGGTTTCTTTGGAGGTTCGCGGTGTTCTTGAGTTTCTTGCAGAGTTTCGCGCAGTTTTCCGATTGATCGCTGAATCGATCGTAGCTGGAGTAAGTGTTGTTCGCTGCATTCTGTGATTCGCCAAGTTTCATGAGAAAAATGAGAAGCAATCGTTCAAGTCCAGTTGCGCCAGTCGCTGCTGAAGGCGCCGCCGCCATGACCATGGCGCAGATGGTAGAGATTATGCGCTCGTTGCAGGCAACTGTGGAAGCCTCGCGCATAGAACAGGCGAGAATGCATGAGGACCTGGCCGCCTCTCGGGCCAGGAATGATGAGGTTAGCAAGGTGACGGAGGAGCTGTGTCAAGCTCTTCAGGAGCAGCAAGGGCGTTCTATTGCTGAAGAGGTCGCGCCGTCGTCGCCATCTCGTGTTTTTCCTATGCCTTTCGATCAGGCGATTACTGACACGCCTATTCCTACGAGTGTGGTTCCTGTTAAGGCTGTTTTCACCGGCGTGGAGGATCCTGAGGCTCATCTCACCACGTTCCATACGCAGATGATGCTGTCAGGGGGATCAGACGCCGTGTATTGCAAGATGTTTGTGAGCACGCTCCAGGGAACGGCACTGGAATGGTTTGTGAGCCTGCCTAACGGTCACATAACCAGTTTTCAGCAGTTCTCGAAGATTTTCGTCGAGCAGTACATCGTGAATAAGGCACCGCCCAGGGTGTCTTACGACCTGTTTGATATAAGGCAGTATCAGGGACTACCTAAATCGCTTTGGGGCGCAGATGGTCAGATCGCCGGCCAAAGATGAAGAAATGCTAGTCTATGCATTTAAGAAGGGCGTGCTGTCGGGACCATTCTGCGAGGCGTTGATCAGGGCACACCCCTCCACGTTTGCTGAGGTTAGGCGACTTGCGGTAGCCCACATCGCCGACGAGAGCGAAGTCGCCGAGAAGAGGGGAAGCGTGGCCCCCACTAGGCCACGCGCCCAGACCAGGATCCAGCCGCAGAGGGTGCTGGAGACAGCGGCGGCCAGAAGGGATCAGAGGACTCGCCATCCTTATGATCCAAGGAAGAACAAGGGCAGGGGCCAAGGACGCCAACAACCAGCACGCCGGGAATACAATCGCCCGCCTAAGCACAAGTTTGTCATGGGATTGGCGGATCTGATCGCCATTCCCAATATATCCGCTAGGTTGAAGGCGCCAGAAAAGGTGGGCGACAAGGTGCTGGGACCAAAGCCAGACGCCTGGTGTGAGTTTCACCAGGGCTTTGGCCATACAGTGGACTCGTGCTTAGCATTAGGATACCAGCTCGACGATCTGGTTAAGAGCGGGTTCCTAAACGACTATTTGCTGGATAGAAGGACGGGGGGCGCGTCGAGCTCCCAACCAGCAGGTGCTGAGGCTCAGCAGCACGAGATGCCCACGCATGGAGAGATCCACACCATTGCAGGGGGTTTCTCAGGAGGTGGATGCACCGCATCACAGAGGAAGAAGTACGCGAGGTCTGTGATGACGGTGGATATGTTTGAAGAACACTCGCCAGAAGTGGATATTACATTCACCAAGCAAGATCTCCGGGATGTTGTGCCTCATGACAACGATCCCATAGTAATTTCGCTGATAACAGCAGGAAGAAAGGTCCACAGGGTGCTAGTGGACCAAGGAAGCTCGGCAGATGTGATGTTTTGGCCGACTTTCACGCAGTTGGAGCTGCCCCTTGACCAGTTGAGGCCCTATGGAGGGTGTTTGTATGGTTTCGCTGGTGACCAAGTGGAGGTCAGGGGGTACATAGAATTAAGGACAACGTTTACAGACGTGGCAAGTTCAAGAACGGAGAAAATCAAATACCTCGTTGTAAACGCTCCTTCAGCATACAACATCCTGTTGGGAAGACCCACGCTCAACAGGATAGGTGCCATACCGTCGACCCGGCACATGAAGGTGAAGTTGTCGTCCATGGAGGGGGTGGTTATCACCATCAAGTCCGATCAGAAGGAAGCGAAGAAGTGCTATGAGAATAGCCTGAAAAACAAGAGATCGGTGAGTTACGTAACAACCACCCCGCCTCCTGGTGTGAAGCCCAGATCGACGGTAACAGAAGAGATCGCCGGAAGGGACGTGGAGATGGTGGACGCTGAGCTGGGGGAGGGGAACACTGGTCTGGAGGAGGAAGAGGCAAGGAATCGCCCTGAGGAAGCGAGAGAGCTGGGAATCGCCAGGGCGGTGATCGCTAGAGAAACCAGACCAAAACCCGTCGAGCAGTGGCTCGAGAGAGAAATCGGGGGAAAGATCTTCAAGCTGGGAAGATCCCTGGAGGTTGAGCTCCAGGACCAGATCGCCAAGGTGATTGAGCGGCATCTGGACGCGTTTGCATGGTCCGCTTCGGACATGCCCGGGATCGATCCCGACTTCTTGTGCCATCATCTGGCGATGGACAACTTGGTGAGACCAGTGCGACAAAGAAGAAGAAAGTTCAACGAGGAGAGGAGGCAGGCGATCAGGGACGAAACCCAGAAACTCCTCGCCGCAGGCCACATCAGGGAAGTCCAGTACCCTGAATGGCTGGCGATTGTCGTGCTGGTGAAGAAGAGTAATGGGAAATGGCGCATGTGCGTCGATTTCACTGACCTGAACAAGGCTTGCCCAAAGGATTCGTATCCTTTACCAAGCATAGACGCCCTGGTAGATAGTGCTGCAGGGTGTAAGTTGTTGAGCTTCCTGGATGCCTTCTCGGGATATAACCAAATCAAGATGCATCCCATGGATGAAGAGAAGACAGCCTTCATGACGGAGAGATCGTCCTACTGCTACAAGGTGATGCCGTTTGGGCTGAAGAACGCGGGGGCCACGTACCAGAGGTTGATGGATCGAGTACTTGCACCAATGCTGGGAAGGAACGTGCAAGCGTACGTCGATGACATGGTCGTGACCTCGCCAGAAAAGAGCAAGCACGTTGCAGACTTGGAAGAATTGTTCACGACGATCGCCAAGTTCAGATTAAAGCTTAATCCAGAGAAATGCATTTTTGGCGTGGAGGCTGGAAAGTTTTTGGGTTTCCTCTTGACTGAAAGAGGCATAGAGGCCAACCCTGATAAGTGTGCCGCCATCTTGGCGATGAGGAGCCCAGCTACGGTGAAGGAAGTTCAACAGCCAACGGGTCGGATGGCAACCCTGTCTCGCTTCGTGTCAGCTAGCGGAGAAAAGGGCCATCCCTATTTTCAGTGCTTGAGGCGCAATAACAAGTTTGCTTGGACGAAGGAGTGCGAGGAAGCCTTCGTCAAGCTGAAGGAATATCTGGCGAGCCCGCCGGTCTTGTGCAAACCGCTGGTAGGAACCCCTCCCAGGGTGTATTTTGCTGTAACTGAGAGGGCAGTGAGTGCGGTGCTCGCCCAGGATCAAGATCAGGCCCAGAAGCCTATTTATTTTGTGAGTAAGGTGTTGCAGGGCCTCGAAACGAAGGCTGCGCTGGCTGTGGTATTTTCGGCGAGGAGGTTGCGCCACTATTTCCATAGCTTCACCATACTAGTGATGACTGACCTGCCCATCCAGAAGGTCTTGAGGAAGCCCGACGTTGCAGGAAGGATGGTGAAGTGGGCAGTAGAATTGTCAGAGTTTGATATTAAATATGAGCCCCGAGGCCCGATCAAGGGGCAAATCTTTGCGGATTTCGTGGTCGAGCTCTCGTCTGAGGCGACACGAGTTGAAGGGGACGATTTCCGTTGGGTACTCTCGGTGGATGGATCGTCGAACCAGCAGGGTAGCGGTGCTGGAGTCATTTTGGAAGGACCCAACGGCGTGCTGATCGAACAATCTTTGAGATTTGCCTTCAAAGCCAGTAACAATCAAGCAGAATATGAGGCGCTGATCACCGGGATTTTGCTAGCCAAAGAGATGGGAGCCAGGGTGCTAATGGCTAAGAGTGACTCGCTGCTAGTCACCGGGCAAGTAACAGGCGAGTTCCAGGCTAAAGATCCACAAATGGCGACCTATTTGGAGTATGTGCAGGAATTGAAGAGTTTGTTTGCCTCCTTTGAAGTAGTGCATGTGCCCAGAGAGCAGAATGCCCGAGCTGACTTGCTAGCTAAGCTCGCCAGTTCAGGCAAGGGGGGTAGGCAGAGGACGGTGATTCAAGAAACTCTGAAGACGCCGAGAGCATTTGTGGCAGATCACCTGGTTCTTCAGATAAGCAAGTCGACGGAGAGAGCAGCGAGAAGTCATAAGTCCCTAACGCAAGAAACTTTGAGATCGCCGAGAATTAGAGCATGTCGAGGAGAGAAGGTGAACGTGACGCAGGTCTGCGCTATCCATGAACCAGACATCTGGATAACACAATACAAGCGATGCATGGCAGATGGCCTTCTCCCACTGGATCCGACAGAGGCTAGAAAGGTAAAGAAAAATTCTAGCAAGTACACATTGATTGATGGCGATCTGTACAGGTTTGGGTTCACTCACCCACTCCTGGAATGCGTACATGGCGAGAAGTGCACGAGAATCATGGCAGAGCTCCACGAAGGTATATGCGGAAGCCACGTCGGGGGTCGAGCTCTGGCCGCGAGGACTCTCCGTGCAAGGTATTACTGGCCATCGATGAGAGCAGACTGCAAGAAGTATGCCCAATGTTGCAAACAATGCCAACAGCACGCCGATTGGCACAAGGCGCCTCCCGAGGAGTTGAAGTCGATCTACAGCCCTTGGCCGTTTCATACTTGGGGAATCGACATCCTGGGACCATTCCTGCTGGTGATCAGGCAGATGAAGTACTTGGTGGTGGCGATTGAGTATTTCACCAAGTGGATCGAAGCAGAGCCAGTGGCCCAGATCACCGCACACAAGATCAAAGGTTTCGTGTGGAAGAATATTGTGTGCCGGTTTGGAGTGCCCAAGCGCCTGGTGTCAGACAATGGGACTCCGTTTGCAAGCCACTTGTTGAAGAAGCTGTGCGAAGGGGTGGGAATTCAACAAGTGTTTGCATCTGTCGAGCACCCTCAAACGAATGGCCAGGTGGAGTCAGCTAATCGAGTGTTGCTGAGAGGTTTGAAGAGAAGACTAGAGAAAGCCAAAGGAAGCTGGGCTGAGGAGGTACCCCGTATAGTCTGGGCGTACCACACCACCGAGCAGTCAGGAACCCATGAGACCCCGTTCAGCTTGGTCTATGGGTGTGATGCAATGATTCCAGTAGAAATCCAGGAGAGCTCGCCGAGATTCCAGAACTTTGTAGAGGAAGACTCGAATAAAGAGAGAAGGCTGAACCTGGATCTACTGGATGAGGTCAGGGAAGAGGCGAGATTGAAGGCTGAAGCGGTGAAGAGAAGGATTGAACGAAGATACAACTCGAAGGTGATGCCAAGACAGTTTAGAGAAGGCGACCTGGTGATGAGGAAAGCCCACCAGTACGAGATGGAGAATAAGCTGTCGCCCAAGTGGACCGAGGCGCTCGGGAACGGCGCCTACCGCTTAGAGACATTGGAAGGAGGGGCGATTCCTGGCACTTGGAACGCCACACACCTGAAGTTGTATTACAGTTAAGAAGCCTTGTAAGTAAAGACAAACACGAAGTTATATTACAATGTCTCTGTTAAAACAGTTTGAAGGGGGCACTCTTTTTTCCCTAAGGAGGGTTTTTAATTAGGCCACCCAATAAAGAGAAGTTTTCGAAGTACAAGTTGTTTTAGATTGCGTGCCTGTTGTTTTCAGAAAGTTTTGAAGAAAGACCTTGTCACTTGTATGTGACTTAAGGCAAGTTACTGATATATTGCATGCTTTCTAAAGAGTTTTAAGTCCTCATCGTCTTTCGGCGATCGGAGGCACCAGTTAAAAGTTTTAAGTCCTCATCGTCTTTCGGCGATCGGAGGCACCAGTTAAAAGTTAAAGTCCTCATCGTCTTTCGGCGATCGGAGGCACCAGCTAAAAGACCTCAACGCCCTCGCGCGTCCTGAGGCGAGTTAAAGACCTCCTCGCCGTCGAGCGAGTGCAGGCGAGGAAGAGCGAAAAGTCCTCAGTGTTTCTGGGGGCGAGGAGATGTAACCCCTGGGGCAATGTAGAGGCAAGTAAAAGACCTTCTCGCCTATGAGCGAGTTCAGGCAAGTAAAAGACCTTCTCGCCTATGAGCGAGTTCAGGCAAGTAAAAGACCTTCTCGCCTATGAGCGAGTTCAGGCAAGATAAAATCCTTCTCGTCTCGAACGAGTTCAGGTATGGTGTTAAGGGTGGACGAAGTTTGGAAGGTGGCTAAGGTAGGTTCGAAGAGAACGCCTAGCCACCCGGTCTTTTATTCTGAAGTTCAGGAAGGTAGAGAAGGATCCGAAAGGCGCCTCTACCCCCAGATAAAAGAACAATGGCCAAGGCATGAAGCCAGAAAGAAGCTGATATCGCCAAGAGTCTTTGGCGACTAGGAAAAGTCCAAACAGTGGCGAGAAAGCTAAAGACCCGTTTTGATGAAGCAGATCGGGTGAAGAAATGTTTTAAGCCAGGGGTTGAGTTAAGGTTCGTTGCTTGAAGAGTGATTTTACGCTAAGGTTAATTGCCTTAAGATTACGAGTTGTTAAAGTGATTATTATTCGAAGTTGAAATGGTTCGAAACAGTTAAGTACAAGATCGTGCCTACGAAATTGCTAAGTTATTTCTTTGAAGTAAATTGCGCAAGGGAAGTTAAAGCAGCCAAGGAAGTCACAAGAGGAAATGCAAAGGCAATTTCATTAAGTAAATATCAGTTCGGGGTACGTAAATAGAAAAAGAAGAAAGTTCATTACAATTGCATACAAAGAAAAAGCATAAAGGTGGTGGATGAGGGGAAATTGATTAGTCTTCGACGGGAACCACCTTCCCATCCACCACCTCATTGTTTAAGGACACCATGCTGAGATCCAGATCGGGGAACAAGCATGCGAACTGTTCCCGTGCAGCCGCGAATCCAGCAGCCAGAATTTGGGCAGAACTCATATTAAGCTCTTCAATCTGTTTCTGGAGTCCTTCAGTTTGTTCCTTCAGCCCCTTATTCTGCTGCTCCAGCTCTTCGACCTGCTTCTTAAGTTTTTCGTTGTTTTCTTGAGTCTGGAGAAGGTCTTCAGCAACCTTCTTGGATTCTGCTTGCACTTGGCCCAATTCAGCAGTGATCTTCCCCTTCTCTTTGTTGGCCTCGGCAAGCTCAGCCATGGCGTCATCCCTCGCCTTCTCCACCTTACCAAGGAAGATCTCCGATCAGCGGACCTCTGCTCCAGTTTCTTCACCTTGGCGGCGTCAGTTTTTATCAAGGCTTCTAGGTCCGCCACCTTAACGCGATAAGGCACAATCTTGCTTTCCAGCTCAATCTTCTCTTGAGCAAGAAGCTGCACCTTGTGGCGAAGATCGGTGGCCTCCTTGCGCGCCAACCGGAGCTCGGTGCTCATCGCATCTTCTACTCGGGAGTGTTCAATCTCCGCGAGCGTCAAATTGAAGGACAACTTCTCCACCTCAACCCTCATGGTGCTGTTCTCAGTTCTAAGGTTGAAGAGGTCGTCCTGGAGCTTCCTGGTGGAGCTCTCCACAACTCTAGTTATGATGGCGGGGATGTCTTCTGCTATCGTCTTCAGCTTGGCAGATAAAGGCTCCCACATCCTCGTGACCTCAAGAGGGAGGTTTGCTGCTTGTAGAGGCGCTGGGTGGGCCTGTTGGTTTTCGTCGCCACCTTCTTTAGTTGGTTCTTCAGTAGGCGCTTCTGGGCGTGGTGGCGACGTCGGGGATTCGGTAATCAGAATTGGAGAGGCATGGGCAACCTCATCCCCGAGTGGAGCAACGCCTGCGGCTGAGGCATTTGAAGGAGGACCCCCTCCAACTATTGCACAAGGTGTGGAGGCGCTCGGGGGGTCCTCCATGAAGTTTGGCTCGGGGGCCTCAACCGCAGGTGGCGCGGATGCCAATGGAATGGCTTGGACTGGTGAAGCAGGAGCTGATGGAGGTGGCAATGATGGAGGAGGGGCAGGCGTGGATAGCGGTGTTGATGCTGGAAGAGGGGGTGGTGCAGATGGTGAAGAAGGTGCCACCCTCTTCCTCTTCGTGACAAGGCCATCTTCAGTGGCCTCGTCGTCTTCCTCCTCCTCCTCATTGACTACCTGGGGAGTTTTCCTCTTGGGTCTTTTGAGGACAAGTTTCTTGCGTTGAGCGGCGGGTTGGACATCGGAAGGAGCTGGGCCCTTGGGTGGCGATCGGCCCTGTGCAGCGGCGATCTCCACCACCGAATTTGGCACTGTTTTGGAACCCGTTGCCAACCCGTGGATTCGGGCGAGCGCCCTTAATTCAGCAAGCTTGCCCTGACCCAACATGTTATCTGCATAAAGCAAAAATGCATGAGTTAGTTCAGAGAGAAGATAAATGCATAAGGCAGTATGCAACAACAAAGCAGATAGAGAATGCAGAAAAATAAAACCAAAGTCTTGCGCACAACGCACAAGATGCCCAGAAACAGTTAACAGAAGTAAGTGTTAAAACAAGAGCTTAAGCGTTCTAACCTATTCGAATTTCGAGTTGGTCCTCGAAGAACTCGAAACAGATAAGTGTGGTGGTGAGGAAGGTGATGTTGGCGTCTGCCACACTCTTCCAGAAAAAACAGAGATCTCTGTCCAAAGCGCCCATGCTATCAGGACTTCTGGGTCTCCTGAAGCAGCTTTTGGACTCTTTGTTCCCCTTGTTTACCCAATACAAGGGGAAACTGTCGAGCAGCGACGCGTCTTTCTCGTTGGAGCGTATCTGAACAAATTTGCCCTTCCAGTCTTTATAGGATTGCTGGAAGATGGAGAGGATTGATCTCCCAGCAATCCCATTCAAGCTTACCCACAGGCGGTCTCCTGGGTGCTTGGCTTCAAAGAGAAATAAAAATACATCTACAGATGCTGGCAACCCCAGATGGTCGCACATCACTTGGAACGCTCGCACGAACGCCCAGCTGTTGGGATGAAGCTGGGCGGCGGCGATGTTGAGTTCAGTGAGAAGCTCCCTCTCAAAGCGGGTGAAGGGAAACCTGAGTTTCACCTTCTTGAAGAGGGTTGTGTAGACGAAACAGAAGGCTCCATCGGTGTTTGCCTTGTCGTCAGCACAAACTGGCAGGCCAGGGGGGCAAGGTAGCACTGTCATCTTCTCGTCGTGCTCCTTGTGGAATGATTGGTGAGGCTCATCCCCCTTCGTCAATCGCAGAACCGCCCCAGCAGTGTTCACAGAAGATGTTTCCCCCAACAGGGTTGAGTTGGCCCAGGGGTATAGTTTTTTGAAGTCTGGTGGGGGGACGGAGGCTCCTCCGGTGACAGGCGGAGTAGCCTGAGCCAGGTTGGGGCGGGAAGGTGCAGGCCTCTCAGCCTGAGAAGACGAAGCGCCACGTACTCGCGGTGGGTCGTGTGCTTGTGAAGAGGGGTTTCGTGATGAAGGAGGAGGATTTGGGGTGATCTTTGAGCGAGTCATTGTTGCAGCTGCAAAGGAAGAAGAAAAGGAAAAATGATCAGGGGTCACAGAGGCTGACTCGATCATGGAAGAAAGGTGAAAAACGAACGAACGTAGGTTCGTTGTGACGTTGACAGAGCCCTAAGTTACGAAGAAGGAGAAATCGCAAAAACAACCCACAACGTATGCACCAGACAGTTACAGAATGATGCGAATCGGTTAAAATGCAGGAAAAACCAGCAGAAGAAGGAAAGGAGGTACCTTTTGATGATCAGGAAGACGATGAAGGATGCTGGTGATTCAGAATATTGGAGAACGCTGAGAGCTTTTTTGCAGAAGGAAGTTAGAGCGTTTGCGAATACGAAGAAAAGTGATGGAACAGTGGAGTGAAAATGGGTTTAAGGGTTTTTCGAAATGGGTTTGGGAAGCGCAAACGGTAACTGAAGGTAACCGTTGATGAAGCCACGTGTCGAGCGATGGGTGAGGGGTTTGGTGGAGTGTCAGAGAAGCAGAAAGTACAACCGCTTGGAATTCTGCGTCAGTGCCACGTAGGTCGGTGTTGACGTGACTCTTTCAGTCTTTACGCTAGACAAGTCTTCGCTTAAGACTGGGGGGCTTGTGTACCGTCCTGGTAGTCGGAAGTGATGACGTGGCACCAAGCTACAGTGCAGGCGTGTTGACAAGGCGCCAGGTTGGCAGAAGAGGAGGAAGTCGGGGGGCTCGTGAAGTCGCCAGTTATTATGTTGGCGTGTTCCGATCTCCGGCATACCAGGCGATCGCCCAGTAGAAGGTGAAGTCGCCAGATGTAAACTCAGGCGACCAAGCGATTGGAGATCGCCAGAGCAAGCACATCGCCGGAGATGAAGGTGGTGCAGATTATGAAGGCGGCCGGCGAGACCACAGGGAAGGTGTACGAGAGCACCCTAACTCGCCTATTCCAGTAAAGATCACGCTCCCAAGTTAGCTATGCACTGGGCAGTATCATGCATAAATAACTTAGCCAAAAAGGGAGTCAGAAGCAGCGCCCAAGTCAAGGAGGCTCCAGATGATGGCACGTGTACGACTGGATGCGAGCCACGTGTCCAGGTCTGTAACTGCCAGGAGAGAGAAAGTGACCAGGTATATAAGAGTTCTCAACGAACTTTCTGAGGTACGCACGTTCAGAATATACTCTTTACGCTTGCGTGTTCTAGAGCTTACTGTGAGAGAGAACATTGCACGGTTCCTTGAGATTTCTTGAGTGTTCTTGCTCTTAGTATTTGGTGGTTCGGTCACTGACTTGGGCGTTGGAGTGCGATCGGCCACAGCGGCGCCGCTCTGTTCTTTTGCAGGTTCTTGAGGTGGATCTTGAAGAAGGACGGAGGTTTGAAGCGGTGCACACGTCGATCCTTTGACGAGGCAGATTCCAACGTTATGGTCAACAGGCAGGATCATCAACCAATTGCTTTTCTGGTGTTTTACTGTTTTAAGCTTTGTTTCTTGGCTAACTGAATTCCTAATCTGGTTTCTTGTAAAGAATTTCATTCTAGGTTAAACAGTTTTCGAAAACCCCCTTTAAACAATTCACCCCCCCTCCCGTTTAAAGTTATGCATTCTAACAATTACAGGTTTACAAACTTACAAGTATAGAAAGAAAAACAATTACAAGACTCAAAATGGAACAGATTACACCTGGTATTTCCGAAATCACAAAGCTCAAAAGATCAGTTCTTGAACCAATACACAGCTTCTAGGCAATCTTGCAAAACTTTTAATCAAATCTCTTCTCAAAAACGTTTTCAATCTCACATTCTATGTCTTTTTGAATATAGAGAGAAACCATATTTGTAGCTCTTAAATCTAGTCGTTTTAGGCAGTTAATCATGAGCCAAAATAGTTTTAAATCAATGGAAAACAGTTTTAACATGTTTTTGAAAAGTTGTTAAGAAATGTGACAATCAACCGGTTGAAATATCGTTTTAACCGGTTGAATTGGTTTTGGCAGTTAGTCAACCAAGTCAAAAATAGTTTTGAAAACCTTCAAACAAGCTAAGTGTAAAACAACCAACTAAACTTTGAAATCAACCTGTTGTTTTTCTCTTGGCTTAGAAAAACATTTTTCTCTTTCAAAACAGATTGATTTAGCTTATGCATAGGATTAAGAATGAAATTTACACAAATTCTAAACACCCTAGAAATAAGCTTTAATCAAAGCAGCAAAGCATCAAGCTTTCTTCATAGGTTTTGGTTTCATCAAAGTTTCATGTTCTACAGGTTGCACGATGAAGAACTTAAGGGAGTCTTGCCAAGGATTTCGGTGAAGGGTTTCCCTTTGGGGAAATTTCAATAGTTTGTTGTCACCACTATGAAGCACGCACTGACGCGATGAATGACTATGGTGTGGGTTCGGGATTGGGTTATGAGTTTAGTGTATCAGTCGAGGAGGCGGTGGTGGTTCTGGTAAAATGAAACAAGGTATCCATTGATTGGGTGTTTAGGAGGTGCATGGTTATGGTGATAACACCTTTGTCACATATTACACCAGTTGTTTGTCTCAACCAGTGTAGTATGTCCCTTTTGGAACACAACTTTTTGAACTATTTTATTTAAATTTTGGTACATATTACACTAATTTTTACAACCCCGGTGTAATATGAAATTGATATTTTGCATCGCTGGGATTTGCAACGGTGATAGAACCGGTGTAATATATCTCCCAGAATTGAGGTAATATGTGTTTTCTGCACTAGTCTTTCTATCATTTTCAATGTTATGTTGAATATGAAATAAATTAAGTTAAAAGAAATATTATTTATTTTAATTATGTTTAAAGTGTGTAATAGTACTTTATCTTTGAGTAAATCCATATAAAAATAATTGATATCCACTAGTGGAAAAAGTCCATTTACGACGCCAAATATATATATCAGGTTTAGTGTTATACGTTGTCCATCAAAATGCGGTGACATTTTTGAAATTAAAACGGGAGTAAAACGGCAGTTGTGGGAGGAATCACCATTTTGGACCAAAGAGATTGGGTGTAAGATGGCAGTTAAAGTGAAACCGTCGTATATTTTAATGGGCTTGGGTCTAACACGACAGTTTTACCGAAGAATCACCGTTTTAGACCTCTTAAATTACCTTATTTTGAAGCCCGCCACTATGCTTTTGTTCTTTTGTTTTGTCTTCTTCGTGAACGTCTCTCTGGTTCTCCATCTCTGCAAACCTTTGTAAGTTCTTCCTTCGCATTCACACTCATTATGACATTCTTTCATTGCTTATTACTCTTTCTCTCATTGCTCAATGCTCATTTCATTCATTCGGTTCATTAGTCAAGGTCTTCACTGCCTTTGTTTTGCCTCTCCTTTTTGTTGCCACCACTATCACCATTGCCACATTTGCGCCCTCTTTATTGTTTTATTGTCTTCGACGCCGCCCTTCACTACAGGTTGGTTTTTCTTAATTCTTTTTAATATTTCTTTAGTATTATTAATTTTGTACATTTTAGTATTTATTATAATTTGTATTTATTATTAACTTGTATTGTGTTAATTGTTAGGTTAGAATAAAATCATTAATTTGTTAGATTGTAATTAGAGTAATATTATTTAGTATTTATAATTAATTTAATGATTTTTTTGTTAATTAGATTATAAGTAATTTATTGATTTTCAATTGATATTCTTCATTATGTATAATTGTATGTATGATTAAGTTTATCAATTTTAATTTGCATGTATATTTGTAATTCTTTTATATGTGTTGGTATTCAGTTTGGGGGTGTTCGACCCTAACCAATTGTTTCCTGTATAAGAGACCCTTAGTTTCCCGTTTGAGATTTAATACATCTATTTTTCTACTACTCCTCCAATTGTATGGACTTTCTAAAGATAGGTTATCGAGATGAGCTATTTATAATTGTTCAACAAACATCTCAGGTTTTCTACTTCAAAGATCCTATGATAGAACATTGGTATGTCATTTTACACGAGAAAAAAAAAGGCGACACTATTGATGATATTGAAAATGGTGACCCTCGTTCATTCACATCAATAATAATGAATAAAGATGACGATGTAGATGATGATGCACATGCAACCCGTGTAAACCACATTGAGGGGATCTACATATGAACATTCAACCCATTATAGTAAAAAATTTAGAAATATTTTTTATAATACAAATTTAAAATTTAATGTATTTTTTTATATGATTTTCTTTCAATGGAAACGAGTGTAAGAGACAACTAAACTACAATGTTTTTTTCTAGTGTCTTTGTTGTAAGTTATCTCCAGTTATCTTTTCTTTAGTGTGAGAGTGTTAAGCTTTGTATTCTACACTTCGTGAAATCATCTACATCTCGAACATAAGATTTGATGATATTAGTGAGTGGTCTAATTTGTGACATTCTTTGTCATCTTATAGGTAATCCGATTGCAGTAGCATAATAACTCTAACAAATCTATATTGTTTATTGAAAGTAAATTCCAAATGAATTTTTATTGATAGGTTTGTGAGACTTAATGACACATGCATTTACATAGACCAGTGTTTGTATCACAATACTTATCACATGGGGTCACACAGAATGGACAATCAGATGCACTTGTACATTTTGCTAGCTTCCCTAGTAAGGGTGTCCTGCACTTACAAACTTCATCAACACAAATGGTTGAATCTTTACATAAACTTAACTTTCCCTTGCAATCATCATTCTCCTTACATGTATCCTCTTCTAAAGCAAACCCTACAAAAAACACATCCCAATGTTACAATATAAATTCATGTTAGCTATAAAACTTTTAAATCACTAAAAAAACCTAAATTCAATAGAGAATTTATCAAATGCTAAAATAGAAAAAGATCAAATAACATACCATTACAAGCTATCAAAGCAAAAGAAAAAATAAGCAACTTTTACTAGAGTCATCCTTTACCTTCTTTTACTTTACTACTTCTTAGACTCACTCTTCAGGATTTCCTTCTTCTCCTTCAAGATTCAAGTCATCCACGTATTTATAGTACTATATTAGTGTTAAAAGAGAAAATGAGGTTATATTTAGTGTAAAAGTGACAATTAAGAATTTTATGTATCTTTTTTAAGTAAGAAATAAATGTATTAAATATTTACTTTATTACATATTTGGTGAGTCAAACTTTTTATATGTAACACTCTTTTCTTATATTAAAATAATATTTCATTATTTAAAATATATTTATTCTGTTTGAAATACTCATTTAATGAATGTAACATGGTTTTTATTTTAATAAATAATTAAAATTGTATCATAAATATATTCATTTTATGCTTCTAGAAATCAAGGTAACATGAACTCATACAAATTAATTTACTTTTTAATAATATTAATTTAGTTCTCCTTCTGGATTCAAGTGATGTACATATTTATAGTACTATATTAGTGTTAAAAATAAGGAAAAAAATGTATTAAATGTGTTACTTTATAGATGATTAGTAAGTAAAACCTTTTTTTATATAATACAATTATCTTATATTAAAGTAATATTCGATCATTTCAAACATATGAATTAATTAAGTTTTAATAATATCAAATTTGACAATGTCGTTTAATTCCTTACCGTTTCTATCATTTTCAATGTCATTTTGAATATAAAATAAATTAAGTTAAAAAGTGCTATTTTTTTACATTAAATAGAGGAATTCACTTTATTATTAATGTTATAGATAATACTGTTAATATGAATGTTAATAATAGTAATATTATGGTTTAACTAGTACAAATAATGTTTTCTATAATAACATTTTAGATCGATTAAATGAGAACTGGTGTAAACAAAAATACGGTAGCATTTTTGTAAATATTTGACACATATTACACTAGTTCGATGGTCCAATCGATGTAATATGTTATGTACAAAGTAAAAAAAAAAGTTAAAAAAAAAAATTAATTCTGAGCATGACATATTACACCGATGTAATATGCCATGCACAGAGTAAAAAAAAAGTTTTCATAAATTTTAATTCTACATGACATATTACACCGGTTGGATGGTGCAACCGGTGTAATATGTGAGTTAATAAAAGTTTTAAAAATGATTAAGGATAGAAACTACCATTAGCTACATTCTTTTAATCAAACCAACGTTGTGGTTTAAAGTCACAACTGTTGAACCAAGTGTGTTCAAGCTTTGAAGAATCCAAACCCTTTGAAAGATGATGAAAGGCTAGATGTGCTTGTTGTTGCTGAGCTGTCTTTCAGATAGGATCTGGGGTAGACTTTATGTATAATCCACTCTTGATTGAATCCAAAGCATAAGCATTCTCAATCCTTTTAAAAGAAAAGTGTTTTTCAAACTAAGTGAAAAACAACCTGTTGTTTTGTCGAAACAACCGATTGTTTTATACTTATGTGTTTTAGAAAGGTTGAAAACTGTTTACAATGGTTGACTTGTTGTCAAAACCAAAACAACTGATTGAATCGTGGAAACAACCGATTGTTTGTTTTGGGACCATAACAGAAAACTGTTTTGTGCTTTGACTGAGCATTAAGTGATTTTCTAACTGTTTATGCTCCAGTTTTTAATGCTTTGACCAATCTTTAAATGCAATTAATAGTTTGTTAAGATTATGCAACAAACAACTTTGTTTTAAATACAGAAAAACAGATTTGAGTTTTTCCTCTGATTTGAGATTTTGAAAAGTTGAGAATTGCTTAGAGATTGCATTGATCAAAAAGTGTGAGATAGGATTTTCATCTTGTATTGATTTCAGATTTGTTTTGTAACAAGTGTAATCCTTTGTATCTTTTGTAAGAAACTTTGTGTGTATTGCTGAGAAGTGATGTGTGTTCTTGAGGGGATCAAGATCAGCATTCTTAGTGTTGTTGTGCTTGACCAAAGGAAGTGTGTGTCTTGAGGGGATCAAGGTCACTTCTTTGGTTGTGTTGTAAGTAATCTAGGGTTGATTGCTTAGTGGATTCCCAGTGGTTTCTGGGAAGACTGGATGTAGCTCTGGGTTTAGAGTGAACTAGTATAAATCTCTGTGTGCATTCTCTCTATCCTTAATCTCTTTAAAATCAGTTTTTATATTTGTGGACTGCCAATTGTTTTTGCGAAACAACCGATTGTTTTTGCGAAGCAACCGATTGTTTTTACGAAACAACCGATTGTTTCTGCGAAACAACCGATTGTTTTTCTCGTGTTGTGCTTATTTGCTTTGTGTTTTGGCAAACTGAATTCTGATTCAATTGTTTCTCGAAGTAATTTCATTCTTGGCTTAAAATTTTGCGAAAACCCTCTTTAAACCATTCATCCCCCCCCCCCCTCTAGTTTAAAGCCATACATACTAACAATTGGTATCAGAGCTTGATTCTTGAAACTTATTCAAGTGTGATCCTAAAACTGTTTTTTAATGGCAGATAGACTACCTTTTGGGGAAGGTGCTTCAATCAACATACCACCTCTGTTTTGTGGTTTGAACTACCAATTTTGGAAAGTCAGAATGAAATTCTTTGTGGAATCACTTGACAAAGGTATTTGGGATGCAATTGAAAATGGTCCTTTTGTCCCAAAATTTGAAAAAGATGGATCTTCCATTGAAAAGCCTTGGTCTCAATGGACTGATTCTGAAAGCAAGAAGGCCAAATTTGATTGCATTGCTAAAAACATAATAACCTCTGCCTTAAATTCAAATGAGTTTTTCAGGGTCTCTCAATGCAAATCAGCAAAGGAGATGTGGGACACCTTGGAGGTAACTCATGAAGGTACCGATGAGGTGAAGAGAGATAGAAAGCATACTCTAATCCAAGTGTATGAGATATTCAAAATGCTCAAGGGTGAAACAATTGCTAAAGTGCAGAAAAAATTCACGCACATCATCAATCATCTCATGAGCCTTGACAAGACCTTTGAAAAGGAAGAGCTAAACATCAAGATTTTAAAATTTCTTGATAGAGCATGGCAACCTAAGGTAACTGCGATATCTGAATCTAAAGATCTAACATCATTGAGTATGGCTTCTTTGTTTGGCAAGCTTAGGGAACATGAGTTAAAGATGAATCGACTCAATGTTCAAGAAAGCGAAGACAAGCACGTAAGGAGTATTGCCTTAAAAGCTGTCAAGCACAACGGCAAACAAGAATCCAGCGATGATAGTGATGAAGAGAACCTTAGCTTGCTATCTAGAAAGTTTAGCAAATTCTTGAAGAGGAACCGCAACAAAGACAACAACAAAGATAGGTATGGAAACAAGAAATCCAATGATTTTAATTCCAATAATTATACTTGTTTTGGTTGTGGTGAGCAAGGGCACATAAAGGCAGATTGCCCAGAAAAAGAAGGAAAGGAGAAAAAGCCTAGCTACAAGGAAAAAAAGGGCAAGACAAAAAAAGCCTACATAGCGTGGGATGAAAATGAGGTATCCTCATCAAGTTCATCATCAAGTGAAGATGAAAGAGCAAACATTTGTTTGATTGCCGAAGGAGATGATGAATCCTGCAGCTCAAGTGAAGTAAGTTCTTATGCTTCTTTAAATGAACAAAATTATAGTGAATTGCTTGAAGCTTTTCAAGAAACTCATCATGAAGCTAATCGATTGGTTCTTTCAAACAACCGATTGAAAGAACTTAACAGTTGGCTTGAAAAGAGAGTGAAGGCACTTGAAGAAGAGCTGGAAAAATCTAAAAAGGATTTTAAAAATCTTGAAAAACATTTCAAAAACTCTTCTTGCAAGTGTGACACTCTCATTTGTGAAAATTGTGAAAACCTTGAAAAGAAAGTGTTTTATCTTGTTAATACTGTGGATAAGCTTTCTAAAGAAAAATCCAACTTTGAGAATGTCTTGGCATCTCAAAATTGTGTTTTTGGAAAGGCTGGTTTAGGTTTTAATCCACAAAACAAACAAGATAAGATTTCAAAAAGTTTTTCAAGAAAGCCAGTAAAACAACCGATTGTTAAGTCGAAACAACCAGTTGTTACATGCTTTTACTGCATGAAAAAGGGCCATTCGGTTAGATTCTGTAAAATAAGAAAGTTTTTTGTTCCAAGAGGCTTCATGAAATGGATTCCTAAAGGATGTGTGGTTTCAAATGAGAAAAAGAAATCAAATGGACCCACATTTGTAAAGGGGCCAAATCTTGTTGCTTGAACTCATGTTTGTGCAGGAAATCTAAAGAAATAGGAGGGACTGAGTCATCTGATCAAGTTCTTGGAAGAAAAAGGTTAACATTGAAGCTGAATCAATGTTTTGTATCTCTCCAAAGGGTCTCTATGGTCAGAAAGAGGCTACTTGATCAAAAGCATATGATTCAATGAAGGATCATCATAAAGGATAAGACCTTCCTTATCTCTAACTTTTATTCATGTTCAAGTTCATAATCATGTTTAAATGTCCTTTTTAAATGTTCAATTTCATCTGCTTTGAATTCTTTCTGCTCATGTTTAAAAATTCAAATCAGTTTTACTGCTGCAGAAAAACAACCGATTGTTTCCTCGAAACAACCGATTGTTTTGTGTCTGACAGCACTTTGAAAAGAATAGATTTAATTTCGTTTTTGAATTTTTGTCTGTTGCAGATCACATTAAAGAAAGAATCCTTGGTCAATGAACCTGTGTTAAAAGCTCATCACATTCAGAAAGAAGTTTCAACAACAAGTCATAAAGGAATATATTCCACAATCTTGAAAATTTAAGAGCTTTTATGACTAGTCAAAGATCACATGTGATGACCATGTGATTTTCTGCTTTTTCTGACGTTTTCTGTGCAGGGCTTGGTCAAGTCTTTTCTCTCTGAAAATCTGGTACCCACTCATGTCATTGAATGCTTTGTAATTCTGTTTTTGCTTTAAAATCTGTTGCAGCTGATCTCTTTCACAAGAACAACCAATTGAGCCATCTCTTGCAACATCTCTTTATCTTTTTGTGTGAGTTCTCTCTGCCCCTTTTCTGCCATCATGGAATCAACTACTCCCACTTCAAAGAGAGTTAAAACTAGAGCACTGAGGTCTGGAGGGAGACTAGAAGGATAGTTTTCTGGAGATAATGATATTATTGAAAGGTATAGGTTTGAAACTAGTACAAAGGTGATAAACAACCCCAAAGTTGTTTCCTTTGATTGGCTGAAAAGCCAAAAGCTAGATAATGTGAGGAGGCTGCTCAAAGATCAATCTCTCAGAAAGTTCTTGGAGATGAAGGTGAACATCTACCCATATTTGATTAGAGTGTTCTACACAAATCTCAAATTTGAGGGAAACAACCTTGTCTCTCATGTGAAGGGTGTAGATATGGAGATCACCTATGATGTGTGGACTGCAGTGGCGGGTCTGAAGTTTTCTGGCCTTAGAACCAACAAGGGAAACCTTGGCATAGTAGAGGATTTCAACAAAGTCCAATACTACAAAAGCTATTTGAAGAATCAAAATGTTCAAGTAAGGAATTGTTCGGTTGGAGGCTTGAGGCTTGATGAAAGGTTGCTGGCCCTTATTGTTACTTGAATTCTAACTCCAAGGGGGAGCAATCATTTTGTGCTTACAAAGGAAGACCTTGTGTATATCTACTGCATAATGAAGAAGATCAGAATCAATTGGATCCACATCATCAAGGAACACATGCAAAAAGCCATGAGGTTAAGTGACTATCACTATCCATATGCTGTTTTGTTTTCTAAATTTTTGTTGTATTTTGAAGTGAATCTGGAAGATGAGACATCTGAGTTGGTTAAGTCAACTCAAGAGATGAACAATGGATCTCTTAGCAAGATGGGATTCACCAAAATAGGTGGCAAATGGGTAAGCAAAGATGGTGACCATGGTGCCTCATCAAGTGTTGCTGCTGATCTTGATGAAGAGGAGCATGTTGCTGATATGGATTTTCAACATGAAGATCATCCTGAAACAAATCAAGATGCTGGACCCAGTGCTGGAAATCAAGAAGATGGACTGCCTTCCATGTCTTCTTTTGAGAGATACATGGTCAATAGGCTTGATGGATTTGCGGAGAATCAAAGAAATCTCCATGATCTGTGTGTAAGCAACTTCCAGAGCATTGATAACAGGTTCAACAGCATGGATGCACACTTCATGACATTGGATGAACATATAGAAGCTGTTCAAAATCAGATTTTTGATCTACAATATGCCAAAGATGACTGAAGAAGAAAAACAACCGGGTGATATCTGGGAACAACCGATTGTTTTTTATGGCTTGTATCAGTTTTTTTTTTTTTCTGCTTCTGCTCTTTAATTCTGTTTTATCAAGAACAATTATCTTTATATCTCTTCTTTTTGTCTATTTGTGAAGATAAATAGGGGAAGATTTATGTTGTGTTGTTGTTTTTAATTTCTGCAAAACAGTTTGTATGGTTGAAAGCCTTATAGGTTTTTTTGCTCAGATATTTTGCTCTGATATACTGTTTCTGTTTCTGTGCTAACCATATATCAGAAGTTCTATGCTTTGCTTAAACAGTGTCTTGCAGGAACTGCTTCAGATTCAATCAAATCAACACAAGCAATCAGGGATTTGTCTTCATCAAACAGGGGGATATTGTTGAACCAAGTGTGTTCAAGCTTTGAAGAATCCAAACCCTTTGAAGGATGATGAAAGGCTAGATGTGCTTGTTGTTGCTGAGCTGTCTTTTAGATAGGATATGGGGTAGACTTTATGTATAATCCACTCTTGATTGAATCCAAAGCATAAGCATTCTCAATCCTTTTAAAAGAAAAGTGTTTTTCAAACTAAGGGAAAAACAACCTGTTGTTTTGTCGAAACAACCGATTGTTTTATACTTAGGTGTTTTTAGAAAGATTGAAAACTGTTTTCAATGGTTGACTTGCTGTCAAAACCAAAACAACCGATTGAATCGTGGAAACAACCGATTGTTTGTTTTGGGACTGTACCGTCCCGTATCAGGGCGTTGACTAAGTCAAAGTCAACGACTGGAAAGTCAAAGTCAACTCAAGGTGTCGCCCAGATGTAGAGACGCCAAGAGGAAGCGTCGCCAAGGCAAGGCGTCGCCTGGGTGGAGGCGTCGCCAAGGCAAGGTGTCGCCTGGGTGGAGGCGTCACCCAACCAGGGCGTAGCCAGATCAAACAGTGTAAAAGTAAGGCAATCACAGTATGGTTCCCCGATACCCATGGGTAGGAAAGACCATGGAGGGAGCGACGCCGTGGGAAAGCCTCATGACCCGATATCTCGGGAAAGTGATAAAGAGGAAAAAAAGGTGGCTTCAAGGCCATAAGGGTAGGGCAGCCTGACTCGTGAAGTACCCCTGCCACCCCAGAGACGCCTTCGGGACAGATACGACCCAAGAGGAAGGTCACGCCCAGGGTAAGCGGGTGCAGGGTACGAGAGGAAGGCAGATATGCTCTCAAAGTAAGTGGCTAGATACTTGGGGGCATGAGTTCGCACCCAAAAAGTCACCCCTAGCGCAGCAGCACTCCCAAGCAGGAGGACTCACACGTAGAGGCGTCCCCAGATGGGCAGAAACGCCCCCAGATGGGGTCATGGCGTCGTGAGGCCCTCCACGTGTATGACGGCCATACCGGAATAGAAACACCCTCTAGTCAGGTGCCAGGTAATTAAAGATATTCAATACAGTTTCCCTTTCGATCATTCAGGTACTATTATGGCTCCCGAGTGTTTCAACGTCTTAAATGCGCTACGTTTCGTAATTAAGCGCTTTAATGAGTGCGTTACGTTTGAGATTAAAAGCGCTTTAAGGCGCTTTAAATGTTGGGGCAGTTTAAATAGCGCTGGGAATGTCGGAAAAAGGGTTGGAACCTTTGGCAAATTTACGAGAAACTCTCTGGTTGCTTGCCCGTGCTTTAAGGTTACGTACAAGTGACTGGAGAATATTTTTGCCTGAAGGAGACAACACACACACATATACACAGTTCTTTTACCACCTTCAGAGTGCCACACGCGGTGCTCAGATACGTGGGTGGACAGTTTTTTGGTGTTTCTTGCTGGCTGACTTGAGCGTCGGAGTGCACACGGCCGCTAGGGCGCCTCTTTGTCCTCTTTTTTGCAGGAATCCGCGGGCAACCAGCGGGAAGGAGACCCCAGCTGACGATTGAGGTCGTGCACGAAGACGTCCCGGTCAACCGGACGGAACATTTGGCGCCCACCGTGGGGCCAATATAAAACATCAGTCCCATCACAAGTTCGAGAAGGTTTATCAAGTTATAGTAACGTTGAAGGAGATTGGAGTGACAATGGCCCCCACCAGACGAAGAGCAGCGCGCGCAGCCCCAGCAGACCTATCCATGCAGCAGGTCCTGGAAATAATGAGGGGGCTGCAACAGGACATGGCGGATTCGAAAATGGAGCAGGAACGCATGCAGGCAGACCTTGACGCCTCGCATGAGCGGAACGAAGAACTCCACCGTGTGAATGAGGAGTTGCGCCAGGGCCTGAGAAACGATAGGAGGCGGCCTGGGCATGACGAGACGGAGAACCATTCCCCACCAAGGGAGTTTTCCACTCCTTTCTCGCAGGAGATCCTAGACGCAGCGATCCCGAACACGTTCGCGGGACCCATGGTAATCTTCACTGGGATGGAGGACCCAGAGACGCACCTTGCTGCATTTCACACACAGATGGTCCTGATAGGCGGTTCTGATGCTGCCAAGTGCAAGCTCTTCATGAGCACCCTGACCGGGATGGCTATGGACTGGTTCATTAGCCTCCCCGAGGGCCATATCACATCTTTCCGCCAATTGTCGCGGTTATTTAGAGAACAGTACTTGGCCAACAAGGCCCCGCCGCCGGTCTCTTACGATCTGTTTGATGTGAAGCAGTATCAGGGGGAGACCCTGAAGGAGTATTTCAATCGCTTCGGGGCCCAGGTCGTGAAGGTTGGTACAACAGAGGAGCCTATGATCGTGTACGCATTTGTGAAAGGCGTATGCCCCGGCCCCTTTGGAGAATCTATTATCCGCAATCGCCCTAGGACCTTCGTTGAATTACGGCGTAGGGCGGTAGAGCATATTGCTTCGGAAGGGGAGGTATGTGTGAAGCGCACCAGCGTCGTACCCTCACGCCCGAGGGGACCAACACGAGTTCAACCCGTCCGAGTCAATGAGACCACGACGGGAAGAAAGAAACCAGAGGCGAGACGCCCCTACGAGGCCAGAAAGCCCCAGCCCCGGGGTCCAGCAGGAGACCAACGCCCCGCCAGAGAAAGAGCAAGACCGGCGAGGTACAACTTTGTGGTTGAGTTGAAGGATTTGATCGCCGTACCCAACATAGCCGAGAGGCTGAGGCGACCGGCGAAGACCGACAAGGTGTTAGGGCCCCGTAAAGACTCTTGGTGCGAATTCCACGAGGCGTTCGGACACCAAATTGATAATTGCCTGTCGTTGGGCTACCAGCTAGATGAGCTGGTGAGGACTGGATTTTTGA
This sequence comes from Phaseolus vulgaris, assembly GCF_051622355.1. NCBI lineage: Eukaryota > Viridiplantae > Streptophyta > Magnoliopsida > Fabales > Fabaceae > Phaseolus > Phaseolus vulgaris. The sequence continues at coordinate 41,557,415 of NC_143508.1, forward strand.
AAGACTATGTCACAGATCCCACAACGACCACCGCTTCGCCGCCGCCGGCAGATGAACCAGCGCACGAGATGCCAGTGCTTGGCGAGGTCCATACCATTGCTGGAGGTTTCTCTGGCGGAGGGCCCACCGCCTCCCAGCGGAAGAAATACGCGAGGGGGGTAAATTCAGTTGAAGAGAGGCTCTCGGGGGAGCCATGGGAGTCAGATATCGTGTTCACCCGAAGAGACCTCCGAGATGTGGTACCCCACGACAACGATCCCGTTGTCATCTCTATTGTCACGGCCGGAAGGAAGGTTCACAGAGTGCTTGTTGATCAAGGAAGTTCGGCAGACGTCATGTTTCTGTCGACCTTTAACAAGTTACGGTTGTCCCCCGATCTGCTGAGTCCCTATACAGGATGTTTGTATGGGTTCAGGGACAACCAGGTAGAAGTCCGGGGGTACCTGGAGTTGAGGACTACGTTCACGGACGGAGAGGCCTCCCGCACCGAGAGTATCCGGTACCTCGTCGTGAACGCTAATTCTGCCTACAATATTTTGCTGGGCAGACCGGCGTTAAACCGTTTAAGCGCAGTGTCCTCCACCCGTCACGTGAAGATGAAGCTACCAGACCTCAGCGGCCGAGTGATAGTCATCAGATCAGACCAGGAGGAGGCGAGGAAATGCTACGAAAACAGCCTGAAGACGAAGAGAGGCGTATTCATGGTGTACGAACGTCCGCCGAGCGCGGACGCAACGATGATTGAGGCGACGCCCGCTGGGCTGACGTCTGAAGAGGCCATAGCAGAGAGGGCGACGCCCGAAGCAGATGTGCCAATGGAGGAGGCGCCCGTAGAAGAAGCGGCGCCTGTCGAGGATGATAGTAGGGAGCAACCTGCAGCTATAGAAAGGGAGATTGGCGGCAAAGCTTTCAAGTTAGGAAGTTCGCTAAGTCCAAAGGAACAGGAAGGGGTGGCAGAAGTGATTTCGCGCCACCTGGATGCCTTCGCATGGTCCGCCTCGGATATGCCGGGCATTGACCCCGATTTCCTGTGTCACCACCTCAGCATGGACGCCACGGTCCGCCCTGTGCGTCAGAGAAGGAGGAAGTTCAATGAGGAGCGACAACAGGTGGTGAAAGACGAAACGCAGAAGCTGCTGAGTGCTGGCCACATTAGGGAGATTCAGTACCCTGAGTGGCTCGCCAACGTCGTCTTGGTGAAAAAGGCGAGCGGGAAGTGGAGAATGTGCGTTGACTTCACGGACCTGAACAAGGCGTGCCCAAAGGATTCCTATCCGTTGCCCAGCATCGACGCCTTAGTGGACAGCGCGTCCGGCAGCAAGGTGTTAAGCTTCCTGGACGCCTTCTCAGGGTACAACCAAATCAAGATGCACCCAAGAGACGAGAGCAAGACTGCGTTCATGACTGAAACATGCAGTTATTGCTATAAGGTGATGCCCTTCGGGCTCAAAAATGCGGGCGCCACGTACCAGAGGTTAATGGACAAGGTCCTGGCGCCAATGCTTGGGAGGAACGTATACGCTTATGTAGACGACATGGTGGTGGCGTCGTAGAACAGGGCGCAGCACATGGCAGACTTGGAGGAGTTGTTCAACACAATATCCAAATACTGCCTCAAGTTGAACCCCGAGAAGTGTGTTTTCGGGGTAGAGGCCGGTAAATTCTTGGGTTTTCTGCTCACCGAGAGGGGGATAGAGGCGAACCCCGACAAATGTGCAGCTATTATCGCCATGCGGAGTCCGACATCGGTAAAGGAGGTGCAACAGTTGACAGGGCGGATGGCGGCGCTCTCGAGGTTCGTTTCCGCCGGAGGAGAAAAGGGGCACCCGTACTTCCAGTGCCTCAAGAGAAACAGTCGCTTTGCATGGACTGAGGAATGTGAAGCGGCTTTCGTTAAGCTGAAGGAGTACCTGGCGACGCCTCCGGTTCTCTGCAAGCCGGTAACGGGCATGCCCCTCCGGTTGTATTTTACTGTAACGGAGCGGGCCATCAGTTCTGTGTTGGTCCAAGAGCAGGACCAGAATCAGAAGCCCATCTACTTTGTAAGCAAGGCCTTACAGGGGGCTGAGACAAGGTACCAAGCACTGGAGAAGGCGGCGCTGGCGGTAGTGTTCTCGGCTAGGAGGCTCCGTCATTACTTCCACAGTTTTACGGTGGTGGTGATGACCAACCTCCCTATACAGAAGGTGCTGCAGAAACCCGATGTGGCAGGAAGAATGGTACGCTGGGCAGTGGAACTGTCAGAATTCGACATACAGTACGAGCCTAGAGGATCCATCAAAGGGCAGGTGTACGCGGATTTTGTAGCAGAGCTTTCGTCCGGAGGTGAGCAGGAGGTGGAAGCGAGTTCACAGTGGCTGCTCTCGGTTGATGGCTCCTCAAACCAACAAGGGAGTGGTGCGGGAATAGTGCTGGAAGGACCCGACGGCATACTGATCGAGCAGGCCTTGCGTTTTGCCTTCAAGGCAAGTAACAATCAAGCAGAATATGAAGCCCTGATTGCAGGAATGCTCTTGGCCAAGGAGATGGGTGCACAGAACCTCCTAGTGAAGAGCGACTCCCAGTTGATTATGGGGCAGGTGTCGGGTGAGTTCCAGGCGAAGGACCCACAGATGGCGGCGTATCTAAAATACGTCCAGTTGTTGAGAGGGGCGTTCAACGCTCTTGAGTTAATACACGTCCCGAGGGAGCAGAATGCTAGAGCTGACCTGCTCGCAAAGCTGGCCAGCTCAGGCAAGGGGGGTAGACAAAGGACAGTGATCCAGGAGACTCTCAAAGCTCCGCGTCGATTCGTGGAAGACAACAGGGTGAATGTCCTCCAGATTTATGCATCAAGGGGAAGGCCGAGGAGTCACTCCTCTTTGACCCAAGATACGCAGAGGGCGCCCCGCATCAGTATATACGCGGGTGTGTCTGAGGAAGAGCAGATGCAGGTCTGTGTCCTGTCCAAGGGAGACACCTGGATGACGCCCTATAAACGATACCTGGCGGATGGGGCTCTTCCAGTGGACCCTGATGAGGGTAAGAAAATCAAAAGAAATGCCGCAAGATATACTTTGGTGGATGGGGTGCTGTTCAGGCACGGTTTCACTCACCCTATCCTAACATGCGTCAGTGGCGATGAGTGCACCAGGATATGGCGGAGCTACACGAAGGCATCTGCGGAAGCCATGTAGGAGGAAGGTCCTTAGCCTCCAAGGTAATACGCGCAGGTTTCTTCTGGCCAACAGTGAAAGAGGATTGTGAACGGCACGCCCAGCGGTGTAAGCAATGCCAAAAGCTCGCCGACTGGCACAAGGCGCCGCCAGAAGAGTTGCGGTCCATATACAGCCCGTGGCCTTTCCACACATGGGGAATTGACATCCTGGGCCCTTTCCCACTGGCAATCAGGCAGATGAAGTATCTGATCGTCGCCATCGAATACTTCACTAAGTGGATAGAGGCAGAGCCCGTGGCACAAATCACTGCGCATAAGGTACAGCATTTTGTGTGGAGAAACATCGTGTGTCGCTTTGGCGTACCCAGGCGCCTGATATCCGACAACGGGACCCAGTTCGCCAGTCAGCAGTTGAGAAATCTGTGCGCTGAAGTGGGAATCAAGCAAGTGTTCGCGTCGGTCGAACACCCCCAGACCAATGGACAAGTAGAGTCAGCAAACAGAGTTCTGCTGAGGGGGCTAAAAAGAAGGTTAGAGAAGGCCAAAGGGGCGTGGGCGGAAGAGGTGCCAAGGATTGTATGGGCATACCACACCACGCCCCAATCCTCTACTATGGAGACGCCTTTCAGTTTGGTGTACGGGTCGGACGCGATGATTCCAGTAGAAATACACGAAAGCTCACCGCGTTTTCAAAACTTTGTGGTGGAGGAATCTAATGAGGAGAGACGGGTAAACCTGGATCTGCTAGAAGAGGCCAGGGAAGAAGCTAGAATAAAAGCTGAAGCGATGAAGAGGAGAGTGGAGCGGCAATATAGCTCTAAGGTAAAGCCACGACAGTTTCAGGTGGGCGACCTAGTGATGAGGAAAGCTCACCCATACGAGTTGGAGAATAAGCTGTCTCCCAAGTGGACCGGGCCCTTCAGAGTTACTCAGGCTAAGGGCAACGGTTCGTACAACCTGGAGACTTTAGATGGAGGCCCTATCCCGCGCAGTTGGAATGCAGCCAACTTAAAATTTTATTTCAGTTGACCTATGTAAGCAGCATGTAACAATTTAGTTGAAGGGGACGCTCTTTTTCCCTTTCGGGGGTTTTTTAATGAGGTCACCCTAATAAATGGAAAAACCAGTTGAGAAAAAGAAGTGCCTTGGTTTTCAGCCTTTATCTTTCCTTGTTAGAAGTAATGTGATGCGCCGCCCAGGCCATGGTGTCGCCAAGGAAGAAGGCGCCGCCTAGGCCATGGTGTCGCCAAGGAAGAAGGCGTCGCCTATGTCTTGGCGTCGCCCAGAAAGAAGGCGTCGCCCAAACAAAAGCATGCATCGTTGGCAGAACGAGACAAAAGGAAGTCGCGCGGTATATGAAGCATATGCAAAGTAAAGTGGCGTTGTAAAGAATTATGATATTGAAAAGCTGTTGTTACAAGCAATGTTCGGTAGAAACGGAGCAAACGCTACAAATCATGCAAAAACACAAACAAGCCACTTCTCAGCGCTCATCAGAGTCATCACTGGAGGAAGGCGAAGCCCCTTTCCCAGCCCACAGCGCTCGAGTAAGTCGTGTCCTCTTTTCTTGGCTTATTTTCGAACCTGCACAAAGGGAACAGATGTATTAGAGACACCGTGAAGAAAGACAGGCACAGTTAGAAAGTAACGAAGGCCGAAGTTGCCTAAGGCGGTGGTTCTCACATATGTACTTCTCAAGAGTCCTAGCGTTGAACTCCAAGCTGATCACCGTAGCAGAGTCAAAGCCTCCCGCCTCAGCAAGAATCCGGCAAGCTATTTGATCACTTGGAGCCATATTCTTGAGGGGTTTGGCTTTGAGGGCCTTTTCCTCTCTCACCCAATACAGCGGAAACCCATCCAGAGCGTCGGGAACAAGGTCAGTACGACAGATCTTGAAGAACCGGCCTTTCCACCCGGTGAACGAGCTCTGGAAGGGTGTGAAGAGAACCCTCCCGGGCACATTACTGAGAGTTACCCAGAGGTTGTGTCTCTGTCTCTTCACCTCAAAGAAGTGAAGAAAGAGGTCAACCGAGGGTGCACAACCCAGAAACCCGAAGAGAACGTCGAAGGCTTTGACAAAGGCCCAACTGTTGGGGTATAACTGGGCCGGAGCAACGTTGATCTCCGTCAGCAGTTCCTTCTCGAACCAGGAGAAGGGTAAGCGCACCCCGATGGTCTTGAACGCCACCTGGTAAAAGTAAAAGAAGGGGACCCCGTCGTTGGCCCGTTCGTCTCCACACACTGGCTCCCCCAGAGTGCAAGGGAGCACAGCGATGTCGTCATCGTGCCTCCTTGCGAAGGCCCGGTGGTCATAAGAGCATAACTCCCCTTTGTGTTCCCGTACGGCCCTGGTGGAGAGCAAGCATGAACACTCATTAAGAAGTTCACTCGAGGCCCAAGGGTACAAGTCTTTGGGACGGACCCTGGAGGAAGCATCGTGAGAAGACATTCTTTAACAAGATCAGGATGGCCAGAAATGCAAGAGTTGAGCAAGGGGAGCGAAGGTTAGAACAACCCTTCGACAGAGAAGAAAGGGTGCAAGAAGGAAGGGTGCGAGGAGAAAGAACGCAAGTAGGTTATGAAGAGTGAGAAAATGATGAAGATAGTTCCAGAGTTTGAAGAGTTAAATAAAGCGGTTAGAGCGCCAAACGACGCGAACGGATGCACCGCGCGATTGATACACGTGGCAGAAGATGAAAGGATGACGCTGGCACCACTGGTTTAAGTCAGAAAACGTCGTATCAGCAGAATATCCAGTGGTACGATGCGCCGTCGAAAGTGAGCCAGGGGTACAGCAGGAGTCAGAAAATGGAATGACTAGATACCCCATCAACCATGCAAACAGCGCCACGTGGATCAAGTCGAATGACAGAAGGTCCCATCAGCTATACAAGGAGCGCCACGTGGATGGCACAGGCAAAGCCTTGGGCTCTTCGCTGTTATCAGGCGTTGACCAAGGCAAGAATTAAGGTCAATGTCGAAGTAAAGGTAACGCCCGAGGCGTTGCCAGGAATGATGGAAAGGGCGACGACAGCGCGAGATGTCGCGGGCGTCGCCAACCCAAATACCGACTGGCGTCACCTCCCCGATACCCACAGGTAGGAAAGACTGTGGAGGGAGAAGAAATCAAAGAAAGGCAAAGTTAGTCACAGGCGTTACCTCCCCGATACCCACAGGTAGGAAAGACTGTGGAGGGAGATGAGATCGCCAAACGCCAGCGAATCGCTGGCAGGGTGTTCCCCGATACCTATGGGAAGGAAAGACCATGGAGGGAACAGACCCCCACAGCACTCAGCGTTTTAGACACCCGGGGACGATACGGTGCTGCTTTAGCAGGCCTCTCCTTAGGCGTGGGCGCCGAGCGTTAAAGATCAAGAAAAGGGCCTTTCGGTATCAGAGACGTCCCGTGGACGATACGGCGCCACTTAGTGAGCCTCTCCATGGGCGTGAGGGTTGGCGCGCAACCTTTCCCGATCATACCAAACCGCCCAACGAAGTGTTAGAAATGGGCAGAACACAGATAAAATAATTGAAGCGTGTGAAGGGAAAAGATGAGAATGAGATCGCATAGGCAGAATCGTATGTGACAAAGAAATAAAGACAACCATGCGAACGTCCCAAATCAGTAACAAGAGTGCGGATAGTTCAAAGAATTACAAGTTTTGACAGATAAAATCAAAAAACGAAGGTAAAGAATAAAAGAGTTGAGCTTGAAGAGGAAGGCGGCGGATGAGAGGCAGCGGTTCAGTCATCCAGATCCATGGGCACGACCTTCCCGTCGACGACGTGGTGTGTGGGGTCGCAGTTCGAAAGGTTGATGCCAGGATTCTCGCAGGACGCCTGGGTCAGGGCCTCTTGGAACCCCTCCTCGAAGGTACCCGCCATCTCCTGGATAAGGGACTTTTTCTCCTTCTCCAGTTCCTCAATGGCGGCGTCTCCAGAGGTCACCTGCTTCTCCAGAGCCTCTTTCTCCATGCGAAGCCGGCTAACCTCGACCCGCAGTTTGTCGTAGTCAACTCGGAGAAGGTCCATAGCTTTGGCCTGGGTGGCCATTTCCTCCTCCATTCGCTCCGCCTTGGCAGCCTGTTCACAGCAACGGTCCTTCAGGTCCTTTTGAGTTTCTGCATCCGCTTTGACCAATTCCTGAAGACCCGCTACCTGTACTTGGAGAGCAACTTCCCGAGTGTAGAAGCCTGCCTGGAGCTCCAATGCCTCCGCCAGTTGCCTCTCTGTTTCCGCTTTAGACTCTTGTATTTGTCTCAGAGAAGTTTGATAGGCTTCGTTCTGGCGTCCCAGGGTCCTCATTTCCTCTTCCAGAGTAGATGCTTTTGTTTCCAAGGCTTGGAGGGTTTGAGCTTGCAAGACCGCGTTTCTGGCCTGGGAGCGCCATTCGAGAGCCACCGCCAAGAAGGCCCCCAAATAGAAAGGCATGCCTTCCCTCCTGTCGGTACCTTCTGGCATAGTCCCGCCACTGAAACCCCTCATCAGATGCATGATTGGAGGAGGGATGGCGATGAAGTCGGGGGCAGCAGCGTCGGGAGCCGGGGAAGCAGTGGTTTCTGGTGGCGGCGGAGGCGGCGCAGATTCGGCGCCTTCGCCCCTTTCCTCTTGGAGTATCCTAGGAGGGAGTGAGGTTGCGCTTGGAGGGTTGTGCATAAAGGGGTTCCCTCCCTGCGGCGACGTCTCTACCAGAAGAGGAACCCGCGCGGATTTTCTCCTTCTGAAGGGTGCCACCCCTTCCGAATCCTCGTCATTTGACAGAATCTCCAAAACCCTTTTCCCTTTGTCAAGGGGGGTTGGAGCCGGTGACGAGGCTGCAGCTAGGGGGACAGCGGCGATAGGCGAAGGAGAGTTGGGAGTTGGAAGCAAGTCGGAGCCAGGTGGAGACGTCGGAGATGGGCTAGAAGCAGCTTCAGCAGTGACTGGAGGCGGCGATGACGGAGCCGGTGGGAGAACTGGATTGGCCACAGGGCTGGAGGAGACGCCTGCTTTGGCGGCACGAGCCTCCTTTAGTGCTTTCGCCAACATTATTCTTTTGGAAACACCCATCACCGATCCTATATCAAGACAGGCCAAACAACAAGGATTAGCACTAGAACCGTTATGCGAATTCACAATACATGAAGAGGCGTGAAAATGCAAGTAACATTGTACAGCGAAAAATGGTAGCATGAGTTTAATTCAGATGAATCAGAAGGAAGATTCTATGGCCAAATACATGCAGATAACCACAACAACTAATGCATCATAAATCACCAAGAGCAGATACCGAAGTAGGTAGAAAGCCCATGGTCATTGAATTCGTTCGCGATGAGTTTGGCGGTATCGAAGACTATTCCCAGTCCCGCCAAGGCTTTGCATACATCCCGGTCAGGCGGGGCGAGCTCGTCCAGAGCCAAGGGCTTCATGGTTATGGGTTTGTCTGTCCAGTACAGGGGAAAGCCCTCTAGGATGGAAGGATCGCGCTTGGTCGCGCGTACCTTGAAGAATTTCCCCTTCCATCCTTTGAACGAATTCTGGAAGAGCGTAAGGATGATGCGCCCGGCGATGCCAGAAAAGCTCATCCAGAGACTCTTCCCTTGCTTCTTTACCTCGAAGAAGTGAAGAAAAACGTCCACAGAGGAAGGAACGCCTAGATAGCCGCAGAGAATTTGGAACCCCCTCACGAAAGCCCAACTGTTGGGATGGAGTTGGGCAGGAGTAGTGTTTATCTCTGTCAGTAGCTCTTTTTCAAAGGGAGTGAGGGGTAGACGCAGGCCCACCCTCTTGAGCACCATCTGATAGAGGAAGAAGAAAGGGCATCCCCCAGTATCCCGTGAGTCCGCACAAACGGGCATCCCAGGTCGCACCCGGCTTACCAGGACTTGGGAGTCGTGATTTTTGTGGAACGCATTGAAGTTATAGAGAGCAGGGTCCCCCCTGTGAGCCTCCACGTCCTCAACAGAGTTTAGGAGGGAACATTCGTCCAGAAGTTCGTCGGGGGCCCAGTCATATTCACCCTTATAATAAGACTTAGGGAGCGGGGGAGGCGCGGTGGTCTTGGTTTTCGCCATCAATGCCAATGCTGGAGATCAAAAGAGAAAGAAAGGGTTCAGAGAAAAGGGGTTGGGGAGAAGAAAAGGGGAAAATGGAAGAACCCTAGGAGCGCCCTACCCACAAGAGAACGAAGGGAAGCGAGAGGAACAACGAAGCATACAAACAATATCCAGGGAAATACGAGAGTAACAACAGTCCCAGGCAGTTTCCTATAATGCGACGAAAGTGAAGAGTTGTGAGTGCTCGAAACCATACCTTTGCTGTTGAAATGGAGGCAGTAGGAGAGCGCAGGAAGGGGAGAATCGCAATTGCAGAGAAAAAAGGTTTTGGAGGCGATGAACAGTGCGAAGTAGCAGAGTGAATGAATGTAACAGTAGGGTGAGCGCGGGGTTTGGAGTAACTTAAACGTTACATTTCGCAACTCAAGAGGTGCAAACTAAGGGCCGCAGGATCGGGCCACGCGTCAGAGGGTCGATTGCCCAGGGGAAACGCAAAGGTCCCTAAAGGAGGACCACGCGATGGGCCACGTGGCGCGCGATCAAGGGTAGCCCAAAAGGCGTTATCATCCCCATTTCAGGGAATGTCCAATCGGTCATTAAGAATACCCTGTGGTTCAGAAAGTGTCGCGTCAGTAATTCAAAAAATTGCTGAGTCAGCAGAGAATGACACGTCATCAGGAAGGCACGCGGATGGTGGGGGCAAGGCTTTAGTCTTTGCGCTGAAGACAAGTCTTCGGCTTAAGACTGGGGGCCTTGTGTACCGTCCCGTATCAGGGCGTTGACTAAGTCAAAGTCAACGACTGGAAAGTCAAAGTCAACTCAAGGTGTCGCCCAGATGTAGAGACGCCAAGAGGAAGCGTCGCCAAGATAGGACAAGGCGTCGCCAAGGCAAGGCGTCGCCTGGGTGGAGGCGTCGCCAAGGCAAGGTGTCGCCTGGGTGGAGGCGTCGCCCAACCAGGGTGTAGCCAGATCAAACAGTGTAAAAGTAAGGCAATCACGGTATGGTTCCCCGATACCCATGGGTAGGAAAGACCATGGAGGGAGCGACGCCGTGGGAAAGCCTCATGACCCGATATCTCGGGAAAGTGATAAAGAGGAAAAAAAGGTGGCTTCAAGGCCATAAGGGTAGGGCAGCCTGACTCGTGAAGTACCCCTGCCACCCCAGAGACGCCTTCGGGACAGATACGACCCAAGAGGAAGGTCACGCCCAGGGTAAGCGGGTGCAGGGTACGAGAGGAAGGCAGATACGCTCTCAAAGTAAGTGGCTAGATACTTGGGGGCATGAGTTCGCACCCAAAAAGTCACCCTTAGCGCAGCAGCACTCCCAAGCAGGAGGACTCACACGTAGAGACATCCCCAGATGGGCAGAAACGCCCCCAGATGGGGTCATGGCGTTGTGAGGCCCTCCACGTGTACGACGGCCATGCCGGAATAGAAACACCCTCTAGTCAGGTGCCAGGTAATTAAAGATATTCAATACAGTTTCCCTTTCGAGCATTCAGGTACTATTATGGCTCCCGAGCGTTTCAACGTCTTAAATGCGCTACGTTTCGTAATTAAGCGCTTTAATGAGTGCGTTACGTTTGAGATTAAAAGCGCTTTAAGGCGCTTTTAAATGCTGGGGCAGTTTAAATAGCGCTGGGAATGTCGGAAAAAGGTTGGAACCTTTGGCAAATTTACGAAAAACTCTCTGGTTGCTTGCCCGTGCTTTAAGGTTACGTACAAGTGACTGGAGAATAATTTTGCCTGAAGGAGACAACACACACATATACACAGTTCTTTTACCACCTTCAGAGTGCCACACGCGGTGCTCAGATACGTGGGTGGACAGTTTTTTGGTGTTTCTTGCTGGCTGACTTGAGCGTCGGAGTGCACACGGCCGCTAGGGCGCCTCTTTGTCCTCTTTTTTGCAGGAATCCGCGGGCAACCAGCGGGAAGGAGACCCCAGCTGACGATTGAGGTCGTGCACGAAGACGTCCCGGTCAACCGGACGGAACAGGGACCATAACAGAAAATTGTTTTGTGCTTTGACTGAGCATTAATTGATTTTCTAACTGTTTACGCTCTAGTTTTTAATGCTTTGACCAATCTTTAAATGCAATTAATAGTTTGTTAAGATTATGCAACAAACAACTTTGTTTTAAATACAGAAAAACAGATTTGAGTTTTTCAACTGATTTGAGATTTTGAAAAGTTGAGAATTGCTTAAAGATTGCATTGATCAAAGAGTGTGAGATAGGATTTTCATCTTGTATTGATTTCAGATTTGTTTTGTAACAAGTGTAATCCTTTGTATCTTTGAAAGAAACTTTGTGTGTATTGCTGAGAAGTGTTGTGTGTTCTTGAGGGGATCAAGATCAGCATTCTTAGTGTTGTTGTGCTTGACCAAAGGAAGTGTGTGTCTTGAGGGGATCAAGGTCACTTCTTTGGTTGTGTTGTAAGTAATCTAGGGTTGATTGCTTAGTGGATTTCCTAGTGGTTTCTGGGAAGACTGGATGTAGCTCTGGGTTTAGAGTGAACCAGTATAAACCTCTGTGTGCATTCTCTCTATCCTTAATCTCTTTAAATTTAGTTTTTATATTTTTGGACTGGTATAAACAACCGATTGTTTCTACGAAACAACCGATTGTTTTTCTGGTGGTGTGCTTATTTGCTTTGTGTTTTGGCAAACTGAATTCTGATTCAAGTGTTTCTCGAAATAATTTCATTCTTGGCTTAAAAGTTTAAGAAAACCCTCTTTAAACCATTCACCCCCCCCCCTCTAGTTTAAAGCCATACATACTAACAACAACAATCCTTCCCCCACAAACCCTTCATTCTCACCATGGAAAATGAGTCACTCTAATCCTTTTCCGAATGTGGGTCTCATCAGGTAACACAAACACGACTTTAACAATTTATCTCTTTGAAACACTCATAATTCAAACTCTCATTTTTCTCATTTGCACAATAAATCTCATTCACAAGTAACGCGTCTTCCTCTCCTTGCTTCGATAACAACCAGAACAACCACGTCAACGTCGCGGATGTGGTGTCTCTCCCAGCCATTATCATACTTATAACCATATCCCTCACCATTGTCTCCTCTTGCCTTGCCTGCCTCCAGCAACCGTACCAGCAAATCGGTGCAGCCTTTTCTTCCATTAGATGTGATTTCATCTTTCTTTACTTTTACGATCTTCATCGCTGACTTGTGTACCAGCTTCACGGCTTCCTTCAGAGCCTTCTCTAACCTCACATTCAACATTCTCTTCACCTTCCACACTAGAAACACTAGCGACGCGACCCGCTCGACGCTTATCTTCGACGCAGTGTTAACTGATAAGTGTCTAATTTCAGTAATATTTCATATGAAAATATAGGCACTTATGAGGATTTATTGCTATTTTACATATAAAATAATCCCTAATTTATGAATTTATACCTTTTTACATTTTTTATGATCTTTATTTGAATAAGAGTATTTTATTCCCAAATTTGGTGTTAATTGCAGATTTCTAAGGAAGATTGGAGATTTGGATTAAAGATGAATGATTTGAGCTAAAAAGATAAAGATAGAAGGTCCCAAAATTGAAAAAGATGCAAAGAAAGATTGGGCCTTTTTTATGTTTTATCATTTAGCCCATTAGCGCGACACAATAAACAACCTAACCCTAGAAAACTAGGATAAATAGAGGGCTAGAGGCTCAACCTTAGTGTGCCAGATTGAGAGGAAAACAACATAGAGTGAATTGTAACCAATTGGGAGAATGGAAGGTGCTAGAAGTATGCGTAGCTAATTCTACCCTTTGGGATTGTGAGTAATCTGCTCAAACTCTTATGTATTGAGGTGATATCTTATATATTAATATTCAGTTCTTGATTGATTATTGGTATTGTTGTTTTACTTTTAACTTTTCGTGACAAATTGAGAATCTTAAATCTGACCGAGAGGTATTTTTGGGGTTCAGACCTAAACATCAATACTTAGCATATTTGAGTGCTAGAGATAGACTTGAAATGTTAATTGTCATTAACGTCTGAGTGTGATTTCTAAGTTGTTTTTATAAGTATGCGAGAGATCGATATTTAGGAAACATTCTTAAGAATTTTATATGCGAGATCGATATAAATGAATTTTCTACGGGCATCAATTTCAATCAAAGAACTTAATATTAACATGCTAATCAAAATACATGAGAGTGAAAGAGATGAAACCTAATCCCTATTTTTCCAATTGAAGCAACTAATTCTTTGTTTGTTTTTCTTATTGATCAGTGCAAACATCATCACTTCAAACTTTTTTATTGTTATGTTGTTATATTTAGCGAATATTGTACTCGATAATTCATTGTTCCTTGTGGGATCGATATCTGTCCTTAGGGACAATTCTTACTTCTGACAAACGCTATGCACTTGCCGTAAAAAAGTCATCATTAACAACGTGAGAAGAGGTGGAAGTGGCTTGTTTAGGTCTAGGCAACACGATGAAGAACTTAAGGGAGTGTTGCCAAAGATTTCGGTGAAGGGTTTTCCTTTAGGGAAATTTCCAAAGTTCGTCGTCACCATTATGGTGTGGGTTGGGGATTGGGTTATGTTTTCAGTGTATCAGTCGAGGAGATGGTGGTGGCTTTGGTAAAATGAAATGAGGTCTTCATTGATTGGGTGTTTAGGAGGTCCATGGTTATGGTGATAACACCAGTTGTATAAATAAAAAATGTATGTATAAATCTAAAAAAAAAAGATTACTAATCCAATATAAAGGAGAAATATTAACAAAGTTGATATTGCTCCTTTATTTTAAACAAAAACTCATATTTGTAACATCCATTTATAAAAGAGTAATGCATAAATCAATCAATATTACAAAATTGAATTATTAGAAAAATGAAGTTCAACTCATTTCTTTTAGAATTCATGAAATAATGAATAATAATAAAATTCTTTTTTAATTCATAATTAAATCAATTCAATAAAATATTAAATTGATTTGTCAAAATCAACCGGCGAGAACAATTGTGAAATTTTAAATTTGTTTTCATGTTTGTCTTAAAAACACAAATATATTTAATTTGATATCATGTTATTCTGAAGACAACACAAATGTTTATTATCATTTAAATTTGTTGTGATATTATTATCATCATCATTATCATAATCTCTCACATGAGAGAAATTATTCTTGTTACTAGATATAGAGCGTAGTAGTGTAAGAGTACATGTCTAAAAAATTTCTGGCAAGGAAAGACTTGGTATTTAAGTGTGTCCATTGGTGACCCACCTCTCTTTCCTGGGAAGTTACCTAGTGTACAAGTTCACGGTCTACAATCATTGTTCTAGTAAACATTATTATTCATGATGTATATTTCAATTTAAACTCTATGGCAAAAGAAAAAAAAAAGATATGCAACAAAGATCAAACATTTTTTGACAAATTTTCCATAACTCATGTGTCAAGAATGACAAATGATTATATCCTACCGTAGCTCGACAGTAAAAGGCAGACACACCAAACTTTTATATTATACAAGATCATAGAAGTGTTGGGCGATAGAGCTTATCGGCTTGAAATTCCAAACGGTGGAGTCATCCCACAAACGTGAAATGCAGCAAGCTTAAAGTTTTGTTTTCAGTTAAGAAATTTATTCATAGTGTGTTTTGAGAAATTTTAACATTTCTTTGGTAACGCTCTTTTTTCCTAAAAAAGGGTTTTTTAATGAGGTCACCAAGTAACAAATTTGTTTATGGAAAATTTATGGGGGTGAGTTAGCCGATTTAGCACATGGTAAGATGACCTAACTCGGTTACCCGAGTATAGGCGCCCTGTGAGATAAACGGATTTGAACAGATGAATTATCCTATTGAGCACATGACAAGACGACCTAACTCGGTAACCTGAGTATAGGCGCTGTACCGCCCTGGTAGTCGGAAGTGATGACGTGGCATCAAGCTACTGTATAGGCGTGTTGATGGGACGCCAGGTTGGCAGAAGGGAAGGAAGTCGGGGGGATCGTGTAGTCGCCAGTTATTAAGTTGGCGTGCTCCGATCTCCAGCACACCAGAACCGGCGGTCACCGGGTTGAAGATGAAGTCACCAGATGTAAACCCAGGCGACCAAGTGATTAGAGATCGCCGAAACAAGGACATCGCCGGAGATGAAGGCAGATAGACATTTCCCAGCTGGCCAGAGGATGAGGTCGGGGGACAGCTTGCTTGAGCATACACGGTGAAACAGGTGGTGCAGATCATGAAGGCGGCCGGCGAGACCACAGGGAAGGTGTATACGAAGGCACCCTAACTCGCCAATCCCAGTAGAGATCGCGCTCCAAGACAACTATGCACTGAGTAGTATCATGCATAAGTAACTTAGCCAAAAGAGAGTCAGAAGCAGTGCCCAAGTCAAGGAGGCTCCAGATGATGGCACGTGTACAGCTGGATGCGAGCCACGTGTCCAGATGTGTAACTGCCAGGAGAGAGAAAGTGTCCAGGTATATAAGGGTTTCCCAACGAACTTCTGAGGTACGCACGTTCAGATTGTCTTCTTTACGCTTGCGAGTTCTTGAGTATACTGAGAGAGAACTGGTTCACGGTTCCTTGAGAGTTCTTGAGTGTTACTCTTAGTATTTGGTGGTTCAGTCACTGACTTGGGCGTTGGAGTGCGATCGGCCGCAGCGGCGCCGTTCTGTTCTTTTGCAGGTTCTTGAGGTGGATCGCGGTGAAGGACGGAGGTTGACGCGGCGCACACGTCGATCCAAGTTTGACGAGGCAAAGCTCCAACGTTTTGGTCAACAGGCAGGATCATCAGGCGCCCACCGTGGGGCCGTGTAAAACCTGTTCCCATCCACAGCGTGAGTTCTTGGAGGTTTTCGCAGTTTTCAGTGTGGTTGTGTGCTGGTGCAACCATTGTTCGCTGTTCATCTAGGTTTTGTTCGGTAATTTCGCGCTTTCCACCGTTCGTTTGGGTTCTTGTTCGGTGAGGTGAAGTTTTCTGCTGCTTACGCGAGATTTGTTCGGTGAGATCTGAGTTCTTTGGCTCGTTTGGATTTTCGTGGAAGGAGTGCTGGTTTTTGGTGGAGTTGCGGGTTTCTGTAGAGGTTTTCTGTGTTCTTGAGGTTTCTTTCGAAGTTTCGCGAAGTTCTGACCGATTGATCGCTGAATCGATCGTCGCTGAAGGAGGTGTTGTACATTGCACTCTGTGATTTGCCAAGTTTTCATGAGAAAAATGAGAAGCAACCGTTCAAGTCCAGTTGTGCCCGTTGCTGCTGAAGGCGCCATGACTATGGCGCAGATGGTGGAAATTATGCGTTCGTTGCAGGCGAATGTGGAAGCCTCGCGTATAGAGCAGGCGAGAATGCATGAGGACCTGGTCGCCTCTCGGGCCAGGAATGACGAGCTTAGCAAAGTGACTGAAGAACTGCGTCAAGCTCTTCAGGAGCAGCGAGGGCGCCCAGTCGCTGAAGAGGTCGCGCCGTCAACGCCGCCTCGTGTGTTTCCTATGCCTTTCGCTCAGGCGATTACTGACACGCCCATCCCCGCGAGTGTGGTACCTGTTAAGGCTGTTTTCACCAGCGTGGAGGATCCTGAGGCTCATCTCACCACGTTCCATACGCAGATGATGCTGTCAGGAGGATCAGACGCCGTGTACTGCAAGATGTTTGTAAGCACACTCCAGGGAACGGCGCTGGAAAGGTTTGTGAGCCTACCTACAGGTCACATAACCAACTTCCAACAGTTTTCGAAAATCTTCGTCGAGCAGTACATCGTGAACAAGGCACCGCCCAGGGTGTCTTATGACTTGTTCGACATAAGGCAGTATCAGGGAGAGTCCCTCAGGGACTACCTGAATCGTTTTGGGGCGCAGATGGTCCGATCGCCGGCCAAAGATGAAGAAATGCTGGTCTACGCATTTAAGAAGGGCGTGCTGCCGGGACCATTTTGCGAAGCATCGATCAGGGCTCACCCTGCCACGTTTGCTGAGGTCAGGCGACTTGCGGTGGCCCACATCGCCGATGAGAGTGAAGTCGCCGAGAAGAGGGGAAGCGTGGCTCCCGCCAGGCCACGCGCCCAGACCAGAATCCAGCCACAGAGGGTGCTGGAGACAGCAGCGGCCAGGAGGGATCAGAGGACTCGCCATCCTTATGATCCAAGGAAGAACAAGGGCAGGGGCCAAGGACGCCCGCAACCAGCGCGCCGGGAGTACAACGCCCGCCAAAGCACAAGTTTGTCATGGGATTGGCGAACCTGATCGTCATTCCCAATATATCAGCTAGGTTGAAAGCGCCCGAGAAGGTGGGCGACAAGGTGCTGGGACCAAAGCCAAACGCCTGGTGTAAGTTTCACCAGGGCTTTGGCCACACCGTGGATTCGTGCTTGGCTTTAGGATACCAGCTCGACGATCTGGTCAAGAGCGGGTTCCTAAACGACTACCTGCTGGACAGAAGGACGGGGGGCGCGTCGAGCTCCCAACCAGCAGGTGGAGAGACTCAGCAGCACGAGATGCCTACACACGGGGAAATCCACACCATTGCAGGAGGTTTCTCGGGTGGTGGATGCACCGCATCACAGAGGAAGAGGTATGCGAGGTCTGTGATGACGGTGGATATGTTTGAAGACCACTCGCCGGATGTGGACATTACGTTCACCAAGCAAGATCTTCGGGACGTTGTGCCTCATGACAACGATCCCATAGTCATCTCGTTGATCACGGCGGGAAGGAAGGTCCACAGGGTTCTGGTGGACCAAGGAAGCTCGGCAGACGTGATGTTCTGGCCGACTTTCACGCAGTTAGAGTTACCCCTTGACCAGCTGAGGCCCTATGGAGGGTGTTTGTATGGTTTCGCTGGTGACCAGGTGGAGGTCAGGGGGTACATCGAGTTGAGGACCACGTTTACAGATGAGGCGGGTTCGAGAACAGAGAAAATCAAATACCTTGTCGTAAACGCCCCTTCAGCATACAACATTCTGCTGGGAAGACCCACGCTCAACAGAATAGGCGCTATACCGTCGACCCGGCAAATGAAGGTGAAGTTGCCGTCTATGGAGGGGGTGGTGATCACCATCAAATCCGACCAGAAAGAAGCGAAGAAGTGCTATGAGAATAGCCTGAAAAACAAAAGGTCTGTGAGTTACGTGACAACCACCCCGCCTCCTGGTGTGAAGCTCAGATCGACGGTAATAGAAGAGACCGCCGGAAGAGACGTGGTGATGGTGGATGCTGAGCTGGGGGAGGGGAACGCCGGTCTGGAGGAAGAAGAGGCGAGGAATCGCCCTGTGGAAGCGAGGGAGCTGGGAATCGCCAGGGCGGTGATCGCCAGAGAAACCAGGCCAAAACCTGTCGAGCAGTGGCTCGAGAGAGAGATCGGAGGAAAGATCTTCAAGCTGGGAAGATCTCTGGAGGTCGAGCTCCAGGACCAGATCGCCAAGGTGATAGAGCGGCATCTGGATGCGTTTGCGTGGTCCGCTTCGGACATGCCCGGGATCGATCCCGACTTCTTGTGCCATCATTTGGCGATGGACAACTTGGTGAGACCAGTGCGGCAGAGGAGAAGGAAGTTCAACGAGGAGAGGAGGCAGGCGATTAGAGACGAAACACAGAAACTCCTCGCTGCAGGCCATATCAGGGAGGTGCAGTACCCTGATTGGCGGGCCAATGTCGTACTGGTGAAGAAGAGCAACGGGAAATGGCGCATGTGCGTCGATTTCACCGATCTGAATAAGGCTTGCCTAAAGGACTCATATCCTTTACCAAGCATAGACGCCCTGGTGGATAGTGCTGCAGGGTGCAAGTTGTTGAGTTTCTTGGATGCCTTCTCGGGGTATAACCAGATCAAGATGCATCCCATGGATGAAGAGAAGACTGCCTTCATGACCGAGAGATCGTGCTACTGCTACAAGGTGATGCCTTTTGGGCTGAAGAATGCGGGGACCACGTACCAGAGGTTGATGGATCGAGTACTTGCACCGATGCTGGGAAGGAATGTGCAAGCGTACGTGGATGACATGGTCGTGACCTCGCCAGAGAAAAGCAAGCACGTTGCGGACTTGGAGGAATTGTTTACCACGATCGCCAAGTTTAGGTTGAAGCTGAATCCGGAGAAGTGCATCTTTGGCGTGGAGGCTGGGAAGTTCTTGGGTTTCCTCTTAACTGAGAGAGGAATAGAAGCCAACCCTGATAAGTGTGCCGCCATCTTGGCGATGAGGAGCCCAGCCACTGTGAAGGAAGTACAACAGCTTACAGGTCGGATGGCCGCCCTGTCTCGGTTCGTGTCGGCTAGCGGAGAGAAGGGCCATCCATATTATCAGTGCTTAAGGCGGAATAACAAGTTTGCCTGGACGAAAGAATGTGAAGAAGCCTTCGTCAAGCTGAAGGAGTATATGGCGAGCCCGCCGGTTTTGTGCAAACCGCTGGTGGGAACCCTTCTCAGGTTGTATTTTGCTGTAACTGAGAGGGCGGTGAGTGCGGTGCTCACCCAGGACCAGGAGCAGGCTCAAAAGCCTATTTATTTTGTTAGTAAGGTGCTGCAGGGGCCCAAAACGAGATATCAGGCCCTGGAGAAGGCTGCGCTGGCTGTGGTATTTTCGGCGAGGAGGTTGCGCCACTATTTCCACAGTTTTACGATTCTGGTAATGACCGACCTGCCCATCCAGAAGGTCTTGAAGAAGCCCGACGTTGCGGGAAGGATGGTGAAGTGGGCAGTGGAGCTGTCGGAGTTTGATATTAAGTATGAGCCCCGAGGCCCGATCAAGGGGCAGATCTTCGCAGACTTCGTGGTCGAGCTCTCATCTGAAGCGACACGAGTTGAAGGGGATGACTTCCGTTGGGTACTCTCAGTGGATGGATCGTCGAACCAACAGGGTAGCGGTGCTGGAGTCATCTTGGAGGGACCCAACGGCGTGCTGATTGAACAATCTTTGAGGTTTGCCTTCAAGGCCAGCAACAATCAAGCAGAATATGAGGCGCTGATCGCCGGTATCTTGCTGGCCAAGGAGATGGGAGCCAGGGTGCTGATGGCAAAGAGTGACTCGCTGCTAGTCACGGGGCAAGTAACAGGCGAGTTCCAGGCTAAAGATCCACAAATGGCGGCTTACCTGGAGTATGTACAGGAATTGAAGAGTTCCTTTGCCTCCTTTGAAGTGGTGCATGTGCCCAGAGAGCAGAATGCCCGAGCTGACTTGCTAGCCAAGCTCGCCAGTTCGGGCAAGGGGGGTAGGCAGAGGACGGTGATTCAAGAAACTCTGAAGACGCCGAGAGCATTTGTAGCAGATCACTTGGTTCTTCAGATAAGCAAGTCGACGGAGAAAGCGGCGAGGAGTCACAGATCCCTGACTCAAGAGACTTTGAGGTCGCCAAGGATAAGAGCATGCCGGGGAGAAAAGGTGAACATGACGCAGGTCTGCGCTACGCATGAGCCAGACGCCTGGGTGACGCAGTACAAACGATGCTTGGCGGATGGCCTTCTCCCGCTGGATCCGACAGAGGCTAGGAAGATAAAGAAGAATTCTAGCAAGTTCACAATGATTGACGGCGAGTTGTACAGGTTTGGGTTCACTCACCCACTCCTGGAATGTGTGCATGGCGAGAAATGTACGAGAATTATGGCAGAGCTCCATGAAGGGATATGCGGAAGCCACGTCGGGGGTCGAGCTCTGGCCGCAAGGACTCTCCGTGCAGGTTACTACTGGCCAACGATGAGAGAAGATTGCAAGAGGTATGCGCAGTGCTGCAAGCAATGCCAGCAGCACGCCGATTGGCACAAGGCGCCTCCCGAGGAGTTGAAGTCGATTTACAGTCCTTGGCCGTTTCACACATGGGGAATCGACATCCTGGGACCATTCCCGCTGGCGATAAGGCAGATGAAGTACTTGGTGGTGGCGATCGAATATTTCACCAAGTGGATTGAAGCAGAACCAGTGGCCCAGATCACCGCACACAAGATCGAAGGTTTCGTGTGGAAGAACATTGTGTGCCGGTTTGGTGTGCCCAAGCGCCTGGTGTCGGACAATGGGACTCAGTTTGCAAGTCACATGTTGAAGAAGCTGTGCGAAGTGGTGGGAATTCAACAAGTGTTTGCATCCATCGAGCACCCTCAGACGAATGGCCAAGTAGAGTCAGCCAATCGGGTGTTGCTAAGAGGCTTGAAGAGAAGACTAGAGAAAGCCAAAGGAAGTTGGGCTGAGGAGGTACCCCGTATAGTCTGGGCGTACCACACCACCGAGCAGTCAGGAACCCATGAGACCCCGTTCAGCTTGGTCTATGGATGCGACGCAATGATTCCAGTAGAGATCCAGGAGAGCTCGTCGAGATTCCAAAACTTCGTGGAGGAAGACTCGAATGAGGAGAGAAGGTTGAACCTGGACCTACTGGATGAGGTCAGGGAAGAGGCGAGATTAAAAGCTGAGGCGGTGAAGAGAAGGATTGAACGAAGATATAACTCGAAGGTGATGCCAAGACAGTTCAGAGAGGGCGACCTGGTGATGAGGAAAGCCCACCAGTACGAGATGGAGAATAAGCTGTCGCCTAAATGGACGGGACCGTTCAGAATAACCGAGGCGCTCGGGAACGGCGCCTACCGCTTAGAGACATTGGAAGGAGGGGCGATTCCTCGCACTTGGAACGCCACGCACCTCAAGTTATATTACAGTTAAGAACTTTGTAAGTAAAGACAAACATGAAGTTATCTTACAATGTTTCTGTTAAAACAGTTTGAAGGGGGCACTCTTTTTTCCCTAAGGAGGGTTTTTAATGAGGCCACCCAATAAAGGAGAGTTTTCGAAGTTTAAGGTGTTTCAGATTGCATGCTTGTTGTTTTCCAAAAGTTTTGAAGAAAGACCTTGTCACTTATATGTGATTTAAGGCAAGTTAAAGATATATTGCATGCTTTCTAAAAAGTTTCTAAGTCCCCATCGTCTTTCGGCGATTGGCGGCATCAGTTAAAGTTAAAGTCCTCATCGTCTTTCGGCGATCGGAGGCACCAGTTAAAAGACCTCAACGCCCTCGCACGTTCTGAGGCGAGTTAAAGACCTCCTCGCCATCGAGCGAGTGCAGGCGAGGAAGAGTAAAAAGTCCTCAGTGCTTCCAGAGGAGAGAAGATGTAGCCTCTGGGGCAATGTAGAGGCACCAATGAAAAGTCCTCAGTGTTTCTGGGGGAGAGAAGATGTAACCCATGGGGCAATGTAGAGGCACCAGCAAAAAGTCCTCAGTGTTTCTGGGGGAGAGGAGATGTAGCCCCTGGGGCAATGTAGAGGCACGAGTTAAAGACCTTCTCGCCGATGAGCGAGTTCAAGCGAGTTAAAGACCTTCCCGCCGATGAGCGAGTTCAGGCGAGTTAAAGACCTGCTCGCCGATGAGCGAGTTCAGGCAAGATAAAATCCTTCTCGTCTCGAACGAGTTCAGGTATGGTGTAAAGGGTGGAAGAAGTTTGGGGGGTGGCTAAGGTAGGTTCGAAGAGAACGCCTAGCCATCCGGTCTTTTGTTCTAAAGCTCAGGGAGGTAGAGAAGGATCCGAAAGGCGCCTCTACCCCCAGATAAAGGAACAATGGCCATGTTGTGAAGGCAGGAAGAAGCTGATATCGCCAAGAGTCTTTGGCGACCAGGGAAAATTCAAGCAATAGCGAGAAAGTCAAGACCCGTTTTGATAAGGCAGATCAGATGAGCGGTGTCTTAAGCCATCAGTTGAGTTGAAGTTCGTTATTTGAAGAGCGATTTTACGCTAAGGTTCATTACCTTGAAGTTACAAGTTGTTAGAGTGTTATTGTTCGAAAGTCGGTGGTTCGAAGCAGTTAAGTATGCAATTGCGCTTACGAAGTTACTAAGTTAATTTCGTCGAAGTAAATTACACAAGGAGAGATAAAGCAGACAGAGAAGTTATAGGAAGAAGAGCAAAGACTTTATCATAAGGTAAACATCAGTTCAAGGTACATATACAGAAAAGGGGAAAGTCTATTACAATTATGTCTAAAGGAGAGAGCATAAGAGTCGTGGATGGAGGGAAGCAATCAGTCTTCAGAAGGAACAACCTTCCCGTCCACCACCTCATTGTTGAGAGACACCATGGTAAGATCTAAGTCGGGGTACAAGCAGGCAAACTGTTCCCGGGCGGCCTCGAATCCAGCAGCAAGAATCTGGGCAGAGCTCAGCTCAAGTTCTTCGATCTGTTTCTTTAGCCCCTCGTTCTGCTGCTTCAGCTCTTCAGCTTGTTTCTTGAGTTCTTCAATGGTTTCCCGAGCTTGAAGAAGGTCTTCAGCAACCTTCTTGGATTCTGCCTGCACCTGGGCCAGTTCTGCGGCGATCTTCCCGTTTTCTTCGTTGGCTTCAGCGAGCTTGGCCACGGTGTCGTCTCTTTCTTTCTCCACCTCCCTAAGAAGACCTCCCGATCGGCTGACCTTTTCTCGAGGTTCTTTACCTTGGCGATGTCAGCTTTGATCAACGCCTCCAGGTCAGCCACTTTGACGCGATAAGGTACCAGCTTGCTCTCCAGCTCAATCTTCTCTTGAGCCAAGAGCTGCACCTTATGGCGTAGATCGGTGGCCTCCTTGCGTGCCACCCGGAGCTCGGTGCTCATAGCATCTTCAACTCGGGAGTGTTCGATCTCGGCGAGTGTTAGATTGCAGGATAACCTCTCCGCCTCAATCCTTATGGTGCTATTCTCAGTTCGGAGTGCGAAGAGGTCATCCTGGAGCTTCCTGGTGGAACTCTCCACAGCTTTAGATATGATGGAGGGGAAATCCTCCGCCATCATCTTCAGTTTTGCTGAAAAGGGCTCCCACACCCTTTTGACCTCAAGAGAGAGGTTTGCTTGTGGAGGCACCGGGGGGGCTTCTTGTTGGTTCTCGCCACCACCTTCTTGAGTTGGTTGTGGAATGAGCGCTTCTTGGCGTGGTGGCGACGTTGGGGATTCAGTGATAAGGATTGGAGAGTTGTGAGCACCTTCATCCCCGGCTGGTGCGGCGTTTGCAGTTGAAGCGTTTGAAGGAGGACCCCCTCCAGCTGATACATAAGGCGTGGAGGCGCTCGGGGGGTTCTCCATGAAGTTAGGCTCGGTGGCCTCAACCACAGGAAGTGCGGACGCCAGTGGAACCGCTTGGACTGGCGAGGTGGGAGCTGGTGGAGGAAGCAATGTTGGAGGCGGAGCGGGGGTGGAAGGTGGTGTTGATGTTGGAGGGGGAGGTGGAGGTGGAGCAGGTGGTGAAGAAGGCGCCACCCTCTTCCTCTTGGTGACAAGGCCATCTTCAGTCGCCTCATCATCTTCTTCTTCTTCCTCATGAACCACTTGAGGGGTTTTCCTCTTTGGTTTCCTGAGGATAAGCTTTTTGCGCTGATTGGCGGGCTGAGCCTCAGGAGGAGTTGGGCCTTTGGGTGGCGATCTGCCCTGTGCGGCGGCGATCTCCACCACTGAGTTTGGCACGGTCTGGGAACCCGATGCCAACCCGAGGGCTCGGGCGAGCGCCCTCAGTTCAGCTAGCTTTCCCTGGCCCAACATATGATCTGCATAATGCAAAGATACATGGGTCAGCTCGGAGAGAAAGATAAATGCATAAATCAGTATGCAGCAAAGCAGATAAGGGGTGCAGAAAGTAAAACCAAAGTCTTGTGCACAACACACAAGACGCCCAGAAACAGTTAGCAGAGGTAATGTCAAGGTAATGACTTAGACGTTGAGGTGAGTTCTAACCTATGCGAACTTCGAGTTGATCTTCGAAGAACTCGAAGGAGATGAGCGTGGTGGTGAGGAAGGTAATGTTGGCGTCTGCCACGCTTTTCCAGAAGAAGCATCGATCCTTGTCCAAAGCACCCATGCTGTCCGGACTCCTTGGCCTCCTGAAGCTGCCTTTGGACTCTTTAGTCCCCTTGTTTACCCAATACAAGGGGAAGCCGTCGAGCAGTGAGGCGTCCTTGTCGTTTGGGCGCACCTGGACAAACTTGCCCTTCCAGTCTTTGTAAGATTGCTGGAAGATAGAGAGGATTGACCTCCCAGCAATCCCATTAAGACTCACCCACAGGCGATCTCCTGGGTGCTTGGCTTCAAAAAGAAAGAGAAAGACGTCCACTGACGCAGGCAACCCCAGATGGTCGCACATGATCTGGAACGCCCGCACGAACGCCCAGCTGTTGGGATGGAGCTGGGCGGCGGCGATGTCGAGCTCGGTAAGAAGCTCCCTTTCAAAACGAGTGAAGGGAAACCTAAGTTTCACCTTCTTGAACAGAGTGGTGTAGACGAAGCAGAACAACCCGCCGTTGTTCCCTTTGTCATCGGCGCACACTGGCATATCGGGGGAGCAAGGTAGCACCACCATCTTGTCGTCATGCTCCTTGTGGAACGACAGGTGAGGCTCGTCCCCTTTCTTCAATCGAAGAACTGCCCCAGCAGAGTTTACTGAGGAGGTTTCCTTCAGTAAGGTCGAGGTGGCCCATGGGTATAATTTTTTGAAGTCGGGGGAAGGAACGGAGGCACATCCGGCAACCGGTGGCGTAGCCTGAGCCAGGTCAGGACGGGAGGTTGCAGGCCTCTCAGCCTGGGAAGAAGAAGCACCAGGTGCTCGTAGGGGGTTGTGTGCTTGAGATGAAGGGTTTCGTGACGAGGGAGGAGGATTTGGGGTGATCTTTGAGCGAGCCATTGCGGAAGCTGCAGAGGAAAAAGAAAAGAAAAGGTGATCAGGGTTCGCAGAGGCTGACTCGATCGTGAAAGAAGGGTGAAAAACGAACGAACGAAGGTTCGTTGTAACGAAGACGAAGCCCTAAGTTACGAGAAAGGAGAAACAGAAGAAACAGCCCACAACGTATGCACCAGACAGTTAATGGATGATGCGAATCGGTTAAAATGCAGGAAAAATCAGCAGAAGAAGTAAAGGGAGTACCATTTTGTAATCGGAAGAGCGATGAAGGAAGTTGAGGATTCAGGAGGTTGAAGAGCGTCGAGAGCTTTTGCAGAGGAAACTTGAAACGTTTGAGAAAGCAAAGAGATGATGGAACAGTAGAAGTGAAATGGGTTTAAGGGTTTTTCGAATGGGTTTGAGAAGCGCAAACGGCAATTAAAGGTAACCGTTGATGAAGCCACGTGTCGAGCGATTGGAGGAGTGGTTGGTGGAGCATCAGGAAAGCAGAAAGTACAACCGCTTGGAATTCTGCGCCAGTGCCACGTAGATCGGTATTGACGTGACTCCTTTAAGTCTTTTCGCTGGACAAGTCTTCGCTTAAGACTGGGGGGCTTGTGTACCGCCCTGGTAGTCGGAAGTGATGACGTGGCATCAAGCTACTGTATAGAAGTGTTGATGGGACGCCAGGTTGGCAGAAGGGAAGGAAGTCGGGGGGCTCGTGTAGTCGCCAGTTATTAAGTTGGCGTGCTCCGATCTCCAGCACACCAGAACCGGCGGTCACCGGGTTGAAGATGAAGTCGCCAGATGTAAACCCAGGCGACCAAGTGATTAGAGATCGCCGAAACAAGGACATCGCCGGAGATGAAGGCAGATAGACATTTCCTAGCTGGCCAGAGGATGAGGTCGGGGGACAGCTTGCTTGAGCATACACGGTGAAACAGGTGGTGCAGATCATGAAGGCGGCCGGCAAGACCACAGGGAAGGTGTATACGAAGGCACCCTAACTCGCCAATCCCAGTAGAGATCGCGCTCCAAGACAACTATGCACTGAGTAGTATCATGCATAAGTAACTTAGCCAAAAGAGAGTCAGAAGCAGTGCCCAAGTCAAGGAGGCTCCAGATGATGGCACGTGTATAGCTGGATGCGAGCCACGTGTCCAGATGTGTAACTGCCAGGAGAGAGAAAGTGTCCAGGTATATAAGGGTTTCCCAACGAACTTCTGAGGTACGCACGTTCAGATTGTCTTCTTTACGCTTGCGAGTTCTTGAGTATACTGAGAGAGAACTGGTTCACGGTTCCTTGAGAGTTCTTGAGTGTTACTCTTAGTATTTGGTGGTTCAGTCACTGACTTGGGCGTTGGAGTGCGATCGGCCGCAGCGGCGCCGTTCTGTTCTTTTGCAGGTTCTTGAGGTGGATCGCGGTGAAGGACGGAGGTTGACGCGGCGCACACGTCGATCCAAGTTTGACGAGGCAAAGCTCCAACGTTTTGGTCAAAAGGCAGGATCAGGCGCCATGTGAGATGAACGAATTTGAACAGATGAATTATCCGATTAGCACATGGTAAGACAACCTAACTCAGTTACATGAGTATAGGCGCCATGTGAGATGAAAGGATTTGAACAGATGAATTATCCGATTGAGCACATGGTAACACGAACTAACTCGGAGCAGACGTAAGTACCCGAGTATACGCGCCTTGTGAGATGAATTGACTTGAAACAGATGTGGTCATCTGAACTAGCACATGGTAAAATGACCTAGCTCAAAGTAGATGTAGCTATCCGAGCAGGCCTCCTATGTGGTGAGTTAACCTCGAACAGATGCAGTGATCACAAAGTTGGACAGCCCGACTCGCAAGCAAGTGTAGTCAAAGTTCATCGTCTGACCATGTCCGAGCTTAGATTATCCCGATTAAGTTGTAGTGATAGACTACTTGATCGACTAGAAGCATGTTGATCATCAAAAGGTTAGCCTATTTGTTAAGAGCCAATTTTATTACTTTATGCACTTTGTTTCACCCAAGTTAGCAAGTTCATGTTATTTTAGCCATGCAATGTTCAAGGTAAGGTCGGTATAGTTGGCAAAGCATTTATGTATACATTCATACAATATAGGCACCCAAGATGGCACATGGTAAGAAGACCTAACTCGGTTACCCGAGTATAGGCACTCTGTGAGATAAAGTAACTCAAAACAGATGTAGTTACTCGAGCAGGCACATGCTAAGACAACCTAACTCGGTTACCCGAGTATAGGCGCCCTTTAAGATAAAGTAACTTAGAGCAAATGTAGTTACCCGAACAAGCACATGATAAGACGTAACGCAGTTAGCCGAGTAGGCGCACTGCATTGGAAAACAATAAGGCATGGTAAGACGTAAATCGGTTAGCTGAGTAGGCACACTGCAATGGTAAGCAATAAGGCATGGTAAGACGTAACTTATATAGCCAAGTAGGTGCATTGCATTGGTGAACAATAAGGCATGGTAAGACGTAACTCGGTTAGCGGAGTAGGCACTATGCATTGGTAAACAATAAGGCATCGTAAGACGTAACTCGATTAGCCGAACATGCGCATTGTGTTGGTAAACAAACAGCAAGCAATGTGAGACGACCAAACTCAGAACAGTTACAGTTACCCCGATTAGCCGCACTGTAAGGTCATACTAACTCAGAGCAGATATAATTACGTTTCTATGTACCGTTATACTCATCGCTTAGCCAAACCTGAGTTCAGACTACCCCAGTTACGTCGACATCGGCATACCATTTCAACGAAACCATAAGGTGAGGTTGTCCAGTAAGGTACTTGCTATGAATGTCAAGTTAATCGATAGTGCAGGTTACGCAATGATGAAGCAACTAGCAATTTGGCTGACCCTGAAGGGGGCCACCCAGCAAAGACCTAGTTTTTTTGCTAAGTGTTATTCTCGTCCCCTTTTACACTTCTTATAAACTCAGGTCAGTAATTTGCAATATGTTTAACTATGCTACGCTTAGTATGCAAAGCAAATTTATTTGATAAGGTACTTTTGGCATGCATTTGTGAGAAAATCTATCAACGCCATGAACAAGCAATGGAAATACGAAGCATATATAAGCCTTTTCGCCTCGCCATGCTCGACTTGAGGCTGGGGGGTTGTCCAGTGGTCAGGTGTCCAGGGCCCAATCTGAGCACTTAGACATACCATCCTAACTGGTCAAGTCCATAGAGGAAAACTATTTAGCTCTACTCAAATACTAAAAAGCCCAATAATGCGTCAAGAAGTTGACCGAAACAGCTGACAACATGTATTAAAAGGATAACTAAAGTGAGTAACGGGAGGAATAACTGAATTAGCTACGCACAGATATTACTTTGAGATTAGTAAATAGCTAGAGATAATTTTCTGCCTATAACCATAAATAAAGGAAAATATTAATAGGATATCTTTATGATTGTTAAACTCCTGAAGGGAGGTCTACGAATACTATAAAAGGGGCTTGAGACCCTGACAAAAGGTAAGTTAAAATATGGAGAGACTACACTCATAAATTTATTTCGCATACAGTTTCTAATAGTTTGAATGCTCTCACTAAGGAACGAGGAACTCAGCAAGGTGACTGAGGAGCTGCGTCGAGCTCTTCAGGAGCAGCAAGGACGTTCTTCTGTTGAAGAGGTGGCACCGTCGACGCCACCTCGTGTTTTCCCAATGCCTTTTGTTCAGGCGATTACCGACACGCCTATTCCCACGAGCGTGGTTCCGGTTAAAGCTGTCTTTACCGGCGTGGAGGATCCAGAGGCTCATCTGACCACGTTCCACACGCAGATGATGCTGTCGGGAGGGTCAGACGCCGTCTACTGCAAGATGTTTGTAAGTACGCTCCAGGGAACGGCGATGGAGTGGTTTGTGAGCCTGCCTAACAGCCACATAACCAATTTTCAACAGTTCTCGAAAATCTTTGTCGAGCAGTACATTGTGAATAAGGCACCGCCCAGGGTGTCCTATGATCTGTTTGATATAAGGCAGTACCATGGGGAGTCCCTCAGAGACTACCTCAATCGCTTCGGAGCGCAGATGGTCAGATCGCCAGCCAAGGATGAAGAAATGCTGGTCTATGCCTTCAAGAAGGGCGTGTAGCCAGGGCCATTCTGCGAGGCCTTGATCAGGGCTCATCCAGCGACGTTTGCTGAAGTCAGGCGACTTGCGGTGGCCCACATCGCCGACAAGAGTGAAGTCGCCGAGAAGAGAGTCAGCGTGGCTCCCGCCAGGCCACGCGCCCAGACCAGGATCCAGCCGCAGAGGGTGCTGGAAACGGCGGCAGCGGCCAGAAAAGACCAGAGGACTCGCTATCCTTACGACAGGAGAAACAAGGGAAGAAGCCAAGCGCGCCAACAACCAGCACGCCGGGAGTACAATCGCCCGCCTAAGCACAAGTTTGTCATGGGACTAGCGAACCTGATCGCTATCCCTAACATATCTGTTAGATTGAAAGCGCCTGAGAAGGTGGGCGACAAGGTGCTGGGGTCAAAGCCGGACGCCTGGTGTGAGTTCCACCAGTGTTTTGGCCACACCTTGGACTCGTGTTTGTCTTTGGGGTATCAGCTCGACGATCTGGTTAAGAGCGGGTTCCTAAATGACTATCTGCTGGATAGAAGGACGGGGGGAGCGTCGAGTTCCCAGCCAGCAGGTGGAGAAGCCCAGCAACACGAGATGTCTATCCACGGGGAGATCCACACCATTGCAGGGGGTTTCTCAGGTGGTGGATGCACCGCATCGCAGAGGAAAAAGTATGCGCGATCGGTGATGACAGTGGACATGTTTGAAGATCACTCGCCGGAAGTGGACATCACGTTCACCAAGCAGGATCTTCGGGACGTTGTACCTCATGACAACGATCCCATAGTTATTTCGGTGGTTACAGCAGGGAGGAAGGTCCACAGAGTTCTGGTGGACCAAGGAAGCTCGGCAGACGTGATGTTCTGGCCAACTTTCACGCAGCTGGAATTGCCCCTTGACCAACTAAGGCCCTATGGAGGGTGCTTATATGGATTCGCTGGCGACCAGATGGAGGTCAGGGGGTACATTGAGCTGAGAACCACGTTTACAGATGAGGCTGGGTCGAGGACGGAGAAAATCAAGTACCTCATCGTAAACGCCCCCTCAGCGTATAACATCCTGTTGGGAAGGCCCACGCTCAACAGGATAGGCGCCATTCCGTCGACTCGGCACATGAAGGTGAAGTTGCCGTCCATGGAAGGGGTGGTGATCACGATAAAGTCTGATCAGAAAGAAGCGAAAAGGTGCTATGAGAATAGCCTGAAAAACAAAAGAATAACCGAGATGGAGAATAAATTGTCACCCAAGTGGACTGGACCGTTCAGAATAACCGAGGCGCTCGGGAACGGGGCCTACCGCTTAGAGACGCTGGAAGGAGGGGCGATCCCTCGCACCTGGAACGCCACACACCTGAAGTTGTACTATAGTTAAGAGCTTTGTAAGTAAAGACAAACACAATGTTATATTACAATGTCTCTGTTAAAACAGTTTGAAGAGGGCACTCTTTTTTCCCTAAGGAGGGTTTTTAATGAGGCCACCCAATAAAAGAAGAGTTTTCGAAGTATAAGGTGTTTTTAGATTGCATGTGTGCTATTTTCAAAAGTTTTGAAGAAAGACCTTGTCATTTGTACATGATTTAAGGCAAGAAAAGATATATCGCGTGCTTTCTAAAAAGTTTTAAGTCCTCATCGTTTTTCGGCGATTGGAGGCACCAGTTAAGTCTTAAGTCCTCATCGTTTTTCGGCGATTGGAGGCACCAGTTAAGTTTTCAAAGTCCTCATCGTCTTTCGGCGATCGGAGGCACCAGATGAAAGACCTCAACGCTCTCGCACGTCCTGAGGCAAGTAAAAGACCTCCTCGCCGTCGAGCGAGTGCAGGCGAGAAAGAGAAAAAGTCCTCCGTGTTTCTGGGAGCGAGAAGATGTAACTCCTGGGGCAATGTAGAGGCAAGCTAAAAGACCTCCTCGCCGTCGAGCGAGTGCAGACGAGAAAAAAGGAAAGGTCCTCAGTGCATCCAGGGGGGAGGAGATGTACACCCTGGGCAAGTTGAGGCACCAGATAAAGTCCTTCTCGCCGTTGAGCGAGTTCAGGCGAGTTAAAAGACCTTCTCACTTACATGCGAGTTGAGGCACCAGATAAAATCCTTCTCGTCTCGAACGAGTTCAGGTATGGCGCAGAGGGTGGAAGAAGTATGGAAGGTGGCTAAGGTAGGTTCGAAGAGAACGGCTAGTCAGCCGGTCTTTGTTCTGAAGTCCAGGAGGGTAAAGAGAGAGCCCCAAAGGGCGTCTCTGCTCCCAGATAAAGAAACAATTGCCAAAGCATGAGGCTAGGAAAGGCTGATGTTACCAGGAGTTCTTGTTTGACTTGTTTGATAAAGCAGGTCGAGTGAGACGTTGTTTGAGCCAATAATTGAGTTACAGTTCGTTGCTTGAAGGGCATTCTTGCAGTAAGGTTAGTTGCCTCAAGAGTACAAGTTGTTTAAAGTGATTATTGCTTAAGTTTGAATTGGCTCGAGGCAGTTACGTCAAAAGTCGCGTTTGCAAAATCACTAAGTTAAATCCGACAAAGTTAAACATGCAAAGAAGGTTAAAGCGCTTAAAAGGAGTCAGGGGAGAGAATATCCAAGCTTTGTGATTGAAATGAATATCTGTTAAAAATACATAGGCGCGAGTTTATTACAAGATATATACAAGGGAAATCATAAAGTAGCAGATGAGGTGGAGTTGGTTAGTCTTCAGCAGGAACGACCTTTCCATCTACTACTTCGTTGTTCAACGACACCATGTTGAGGTCGAGATCGGGGAATAGGCATGCGAATTGTTCCCGAGCGGCTTCGAATCCAGCAGCCAGAATCTGAGCAGAGTTTAGCTTAAGTTCTTCAATTTGCCCTTGAAGTTCTTCAACCTGCTTCTTGAGCTCTTTGTTCTGCTGCTCCAGCTCTTCAACCTGCTTTCTGAGTTGTTCGTTGGTCTCTTGAGCATGGAGAAGGTCGTCAGTAACCTTCTTGGATTCCGTTTGAGCTTGGGCCAACTCAGCAGCCATCTTTCCTTTCTCCTTGTTTGCCTCGGCGAGA
This sequence comes from Phaseolus vulgaris, assembly GCF_051622355.1. Taxonomy (NCBI): domain Eukaryota; kingdom Viridiplantae; phylum Streptophyta; class Magnoliopsida; order Fabales; family Fabaceae; genus Phaseolus; species Phaseolus vulgaris. Next base: position 41,590,291 of record NC_143508.1, read on the forward strand.
TCAGCCATGGCGTCGTCCCTCGCTTTTTCTACTTGCCCAAGTAGCTTCTCGCGGTCGATCGACCTCTGCTCCAGTTTTTGCACCTTGGCGGCGTCAGCTTGAATGTGAGCCTCCAGGTCGATCGCCTTGGCGCGAAGAGGCACGATCTTGCTTTCCAACTCGACTTTCTCTTGGGCAAGATCGTGAACTTTACGGCGAAGGTCAGCAGCTTCCTTGCGCGCCAGCCTGAGCTCGGTATTCATGGCATCCTCCACTCGGGAGTGTTCGATTTCTACGAGCGTCAGGTTGAATGACATTTTCTCCACCTCGACCTTCATAGTGCTATTTTCAGTCTTGAGGTTGAAGAGATCGTCTTGAAGCCTCCTGGTGGAGCTCTCCACAGCCCTCGTTATGATCGTGGGGATATCCTCTGCTATGGTTTTCAACTTGGCGGTTAGAGGTTCCCACTTCGAGGGAAAGGTTTGCTGCTTGGAGAGGCGCCAGGGGGGCTTGTTGAGGGTTCTCGCCGCCACCTTCCTTAGCAATATCTTCAGTGGTTGCTTCATGGTGTGGCGACGCAATCGGGGATTCGGTAATCAGGATTGGAGAGGTATGAGCCACCTCATCCCCGATTGGAGCATTTTCTGCAGCTGAAGCGTTTGAAGGGGGGCCCCCTCCAGCTGACATGTGTGGCGTGGAGGCGCTTGGGGGGTCCTCCAGGAAGTTTGGCTCTTGGGCCTCAGCTGCAGGTGGCGCAGTGGCCAGTGGAACCGCTTGGACTGGTGATGAAGGAGCTTGTTATGTTGGCGATGAGGGAGGAGGAGCAGGCGTTGATGGTGGTGTTGAGGTCGGAAGAGGGGGTGGGGCAGGTGGTGAAGATGGTGCCACCCTTTTCCTCTTCGTAACAAGGCCATCCTCGGTGACCTCGTCGTCCTCTTCTTCCTCCTCTTGGATGACTTGGGGGGCTTTCCTTTTGGGTCTCTTAAGGACCAATTTTTTGCGTTAGGCAGTTTCCTTCGGTGGTGATCGCCCATGGACGATGGCGGCCTCCACCACTGAGTTTGGCACCGTTTGGGAACCGCTCGCCAACCCGTGGTTTCGGGCGAGCGCCTTCAACTCGGAGAGCATGTTCCTGGGCAACATGTCGTCTGCATGGAATGAAAATGCTCGAGTTAACTCAAGGGAAATGAATAAGTGCATAAGGGAATAAAGCAGCAAAGCAGGTAGTATATGTAGGAAAGGTAAAACCAAAGTCTTGCGCATAACGCACAAGACGCCCAGAAACAGCTAAACAGAGGCAGTATTAAAGCAATAGTTCAAATGTCCTAACCTATTCGGATATCTAGCTGATCTTCGTAGAATTCAAAGCATATCAAGGTGGCGGTGAGGAATGATACATTGGCGTCTGCCACCTTCTTCCAGAAGAGACAGAGGTCTCTGTCCAAAGCTCCCATGCTATCAGGACTTCTGGGCCTCCTGAAGCAGCTCTTGGACTCCTTTTTCCCCTTGTCCACCCAGTACAAGGGGAAACCGTCAAGAAGAGAGGTGTCCTTGTCGTTTGCACGTACTTGGACAAATTTCCCCTTCCAGTCTTTGTACGATTGCTGGAAGATGGTAAAGATGGACCTCCCAGCAATCGCGTTCAAGCTGACCCACAGGCGGTCACCTGGGTGCTTGGCTTCGAAAAGGAACAAAAACACGTCCACCGACGCGGGCAACCCCAGGTGGGCGCACGTCACTTGGAAGGCTCGAACAAACGCCCAGCTGTTGGGATGAAGCTGGGCGGCAGCAATGTTGAGCTCAGTCAGAAGTTCCCTCTCGAATCGAGTGAAGGGGAACCTGAGCCTGACCTTCTTGAACAGAGTCGTATAGACAAAGCAGAAGGGCCCATCGGCGCTTACTTTTTCATCAGCACACACGGGCAGGTCGGCGGGGCAAGGCAGCACCATCATTTTTTCGTCGTGCTCCTTGTGAAACGATTGGTAGACCTCGTCTCCCTTAGTCAGCTGCAAGACTGCTCCCGCGGTGTTCACAGAGGACGTCTCTTTTAGAAGGGTTGGGGTGGCCCAGGGATATAATGTTTTGAAGTCTGGCAGAGGGACGGGGGCTCCTCCAGCATTAGGTGGAGTCGCCTGTGCCAGGGCAGATTGGGAAGATGCAGGCCTCTCAGCCTGCGAGGAGGAAGCGCCACGAACTTGCGTTGAGTCGTGTGCTTGTGAAGGAAGGTTTCGTGCTGATGGAGGGGGGTTCGGGGTTACGAAGAAAGGAAGAAGAAAGGAAAAATGATCAGGGGGGTTACGAAGGCTGACTCGATCATAGAAGGAAGGTGAAAGACGAACGAATGTGGGTTCGTTGCGACGATCGACAAAGCCCTAAGTTACGCAGAAAGAGAAATGGAAAAACAACCCACAACGTATGCACCAAGCAGTTACAGGATGATGCGAATCGGTGAAAATGCAAGGAAAACCAGCAGATGAAGGAAAGTAATTACCTTTCGATGATCAGGAAGACGATGGAGGAAGATGGTGATCTAGAGCGTTGAAGAGCGTTGAGAGTTTTCGCAGAGGGAAGTTAGAGCGTTTGCAAGCACGAAGAAAGTGATGGAACAGTGGAACGAAATGGGTTTAAGGGTTTTCGAAATGGTTTTAGGAAGCGCAAACGGCAAATGAAGAGAGCCGTTGATGAAGCCACGCGTCGAGCGATGGGTGAGGGGTTTGGTGGAGCGTCAGAGCAGCAGAAGGTACAACCGCTTGGAATTCCGTGTCAGTGCCACGTAGATCGGTGTTAACGAAGGCTCTTTCAGTCTTTTCGCTAGACAAGTCTTCGCTTAAGACTGGGGGGCTTGTGTACCGCCCTGGTGGTCGGGTGTGATGACGTGGCATCCTGCTACAGTATAGGCGTGTTGACAAGGCGCCAGGTTGGCATAAAGGAAGAAAGTCGGGGGGCACGTGTAGTCGCCAGTTGTTGAGCTGGCGTGTTCCGACTTCCAGCTTACCAGAATAGGCGATCGCCAGGTTGAAGATGAAGTCGCCAGATGTAGACCCAGGCGACCAAGCGGTCGGAGATCGCCAAAGCGAGCACATCGCCGAAGATGAAGGAGAAGCAGATTATGAAGGCGGCCGGCGAGACCACAGGGAAGGTGTATGAAGGCCCTAACTCGCCAGTTCCAGTAGAGATCGCACTCCTAAGTTAGCTATGCACTGGGCAGTACCATGCATAAGTAACTTAGCCAAAATGAGAGCAGAAGCAGCGCCAAGTCAGGGAGCCTCCAGATGATGGCACGTGTACAGTTGGATGCGAGCCACGTGTCCGAGTCTGTAACTGCCATGAGAGAGAAAGCCACCAGGTATATAAGAGTTCTTAACAAACTTTCTAAGGTACGCACGTTCAGTTCATACACTTTACGCTTGCGAGTGATAGAGCTGATTGTGAGAGAGGGTTTGCACGGTTCCAGTTCTCTTAGTTTTTGGTGATACCGTCACTGACTTGAGCGTCGGAGTGCGATCGGCCGCAGCGGCGCCGTATCGTTTCTTTGCAGGTTCTTGAAGTAGATCCCGGAGAGGAACGAAGGTGAGAAGCGGTGCGCACGTCGATCCTTTGACGAGGCATTCTCCAGCGTTCCGGTCAACAGGCAGGATCATCATGTCATATATTTTACGTAATTTTCGTTCATAGCATTTTATGTTGTTCTTCGGGTGCATATTTGATTGCGGAAATTTCATGTCACCACTTTCATTTCATGTCACTTGAAGACCAATGCAAAATGCTGCCCAAAATTCATTAAATATAAAGAATATTGATTAAAGTTATGTAGTATTAAATTATAATAAAAGTGAGTCTTCTCGAATGGGATAGGTTCATACATATAATAAAAACGTGAGATTTCACACGTGTTAGTGAACACGTCAATGATCATTATAGAACATAATGGATTGAGATTGGATTAACTTTGTTTGCATAAGTGATGAGTACAAAAGAGGAGTAGAAGAATTTATACAATTTGCACAATGTAACGACAACAATAGTGGTCATGATGGAGTAAAGTTTAGGTTTCTTTTGCAGTAATTCTTTGAACAGGAGGAGATTGGATGTTATAAGAAAATCAAGGAGCACCTTTCATGTGATGGGTTTCTACGATCTTATACAACATGGATATGACATGGTGAATTATTAAATTTACCAATTGTTTTCGTATCCCACTACAAAACACGCTGTATACGGTGGTGGTTATTTTCGTATAAACTGGCGTTTATAAATGTCACAATATACACGTGTGGTGATTTTGCAAACCGCCATAGAACTGGCCGCCACATAGTTTAATGTGGCGGTCTTACGCTACCCGCTGCAACACCCGTCGATTTCAACTGGCATAATTTTAATTCTAAATATATGAAATTCTATTACGAAGTGGGATCTGATAGGCTCGAAATGGCTCTGATACCATATTACGAAAGTGGACTTTAAGCCTAACTAAACCCCATAAAATCGGCTCATAGGGTTGAGGTTTGCACCCACTTATATACAATGAAAGGCTCTAATCTCTAGTCGATGTGGGATCTCCAACAAATTCAACCATTAGTTTTTATAATCTCGTTGTTTAATAAATCTTTTTTGCATAATTAAAAAACTAAACATATTTAATTAAATATGTTTTCGTAATAAAAAAAATGAAATACTAAAGAAAGTTATAAACAGTCATTCATTGCATTGAAAAAATAGAATAAAGTTGATACATAATTGTTCAAAAGTACACTAAGGAAAACAAACAAAATATTTATAAATATCATAATATGTTGAGAGTATTACAACTATTTCCCCTAATCAATTTTGCTTCCCCATCTTCTTTAATCAGTTTTGCTTTCCCATCTTTCTTAATCAATTTTGTTTTCAACACATGATCTTATTACTTGATTAGGTGCTGCAGTACCACTTTAAACATCTCGTGCCTGAAATAAATAAAAAATAATTTAAACAATATATCATGATCAATATATCAAATCAACCAATCAACACTTCCATATATCATTATCAATATAATATTCAGACAACAACCCAACTAACCAACTAATATTATAGGAAACAAACAATGCATATTTTCAAATTATAATAACAATTATCCCAATATGCATAGTCTCGTCATTCACATAGTTGTCATTTTTTCTCTTATATGTGATCTTCCACGTTTCAGCTCGTCCAATATTCTTACCAGTCTTAATTTTTTATATGTTTATAATAATAATAATATAAGTATAAAAATCAAAAATTATAATATATTAAATTAGAGAGCATAATATAAGTAAAAAAATACCAAATTTTCTCTTCTTTTTAATAAAGACACACCAGTGTGAGAAATAATTTATCTTTTCCTTATATTTTTATTTTTATTACCCATGTTCCACAAAGTGAAAATGTAATTTTTTTTTTTTAAATTTAAAGTTGCAAATGAGACTCACAGCGGAGAACGCTACGACAAACACCAGTTTAAGCATTTTCCATGTTTTTTTTTTTTTTTGTCTTTTCTTTTTGTTGTGAGTGAAAGCAATTATTATGAATGAGTAAAATATGATATTTATATTCTGCACAAAATATTACGTCCTTTATCTTCTTTCTTTCACGTTTCTCTAACTCCTTTAAACCATTTCAAAAAATAATATAATTTGTTATTATACCATCAAAGCAGCACACTCATGTTGGAGAGCAAAATCGAGGATAAATTACATCCATACCCTCATTTCGCACATAGCCGCTTCACTAAGAATTATTTATATTAGTTGAAGAGGAAACACGTTACATCTTAATACAGAAAATATACTTTGTTTTTTCTTTTTATGTTAAGAGCTCCATTTGAACACATTGTAATTGTAAAGAATTAATTTGGACTTTTACTCTTTATTTATTTTATTCTGTGTACACTTCAGACGAGTCTTACTAAATTATTAGAATTTATTTTTTATCTAACAACACTGATTATAAATAAATTTATTTAATGATAAAATGTATTGAATTAGTAGTTCCATGAAAAGAGTGTATTTGTTTTAAATATTAAAATATCTTCTATGTAACTGTTGTATCACATAAAGCACCCCGTATTAAATTAAATAAATATAATTATGTTTAAATTGATCAAAAAGAGAGAGCATAATGAAAACAATGAATAAAGATATGTTGAGATTAATGCTAACCTACTTTTGGCCAAACGATCATTAGGATTACAAAACGAGTAAACACCAACCAATGTTAAATGAACAAAAAATTATTAAAGTATAAGTTCACCTTGCCCAGGGACCATTTTCATCCCAAAGGTCATTAGTTTCTAAAGCCATTTTGAAATTTTGTTAATAAAATAAAATCAGTGTATAGAACTATTTGCATAAACTCTTATGAGAATGGGATAAGGGAGAAAAACAGAGTGTCGATCACCACTTTACTGACTTGAGCGATAGAGTGTCTTCTGCAAGTACTCTCATTCGGTATTCCCGAGACTGAGAGCCAAAGAAGAGACACGGAGACGAAAAGGATCTCAGTCAAGCACCTAGCAACCTGCTCGACCGAAGAAGGAAGACGAAGACTTCAATAGTTCTTTGGATCACATCTCCCTACAGGAACAAAAATGTATAAAACTATCTGGCATAAACTGATGAGAATGGGAAAAGGGAGAAAAACAGAGTAAATGATATTATGAAGTGCAAGAGAATATACTCACAATGACCTGTGATCCTGCCTGTTGACCAGAACGCTGGAAACTGCCTCGTCAAAGGATCGACGTGTGCACCGCTTCTAACCTCCGTTCCTCTACGAGATCCACCTCAAGAACCTGCAAAAGAAACAGAGCGGCGCCGCTGCGGCCGATCGCACTCCAACGCCCAAGTCAGTGACCGAATCACCAAATACTAAGAGAACAAGAACCGTGCAAACCCTCTCTCACAGTAAGCTTTATAACTCGCAAGCGTAAAGAGTATATTCTGAACGTGCGTACCTCAGAAAGTTCGTTGAGAACTCTTATATACCTGGTTACTTTCTCTCTCCTGGCAGTTACAGACTTGGACACGTGGCTCGCATCCGACTGTACACGTGCCATCATCTGGAGCCTCCTTGACGTGGGCGCTGCTTCTACTCTCGTTTTGCTAAGTTACCTATGCATGGTACTGCCCAGTACATAGCTAACTTGGGAGTGCGATCTCTACTGGAACTGGCGAGTTAGGGTGTCTTCATACACCTTCCCTGTGGTCTCGCCGGCCGCCTTCATAATCTGCACCACCTTCATCTCTGGCGATGTGCTTTCTCTGGCGATCTCCAATCTCAAGGTCGCCTGAGTTTACATCTGGCGACTTCATCTCCAACCTGGTGATCGCCGGTTCTGGTATGCTGGGGATCGGAACACACCAACTTAATAACTAGCGACTTCACGAGCCCCCCGACTTCCTTCCCTTCTGCCAACCTGGCGCCTTGTCAACACGCCTATACTGTAGCTTGATGCCACGTCATCACTTCCGACTACCAGGGCGGTACACAAGCCCCCCAGTCTTAAGCGAAGACTTGTCCAGCGAAAAGACTAGAAGAGTCACGTCAACACCGGTCTACGTGGCACTGACGCAGAATTCCAAGCGATTGTACCTGCTGCTTCTCTGACGCTTCCACCAAACCCCTCACTCATCGCTCGACACGTGGCTTCATCAACGGTTACCTTCAGCCACCATTTGCGCTTCCCAAACCCATTTCGAAAAAACTCTTAAACCCATTTTCACTCAACACTGTTCCATCACTTTCCCTCGCATTCACGAACGCTCTAACCTCCTTCTGCAAAAAACTCTCAGCGCTCTCCAACATTCTGAATCACCATCAACCTTCATCGTCTTCCTGATCATCAAAAGGTACCTACTTTCCTTCCTCTGCTGGTTTTCCTTGCATTTTAACCGATTCGCATCATCCTGTAACTGTCTGGTGCATACGCTGTGGGTTGCTTTTTCCATTTCTCCTTCTACGTAACTTAGGGCTTCGTCAATCATCGCAACGAACCTACGTTCGTTCGTTTTTCACCTTCCTTCCATGATCGAGTCGGCCTTTGTAACCCCTGATCATTTTTCCTTTTCTTCTTCCTTTGCAGCTGCAACAATGACTCGCACAAAGATCACCCCGAATCCTCCTCCTTCATCAAGAAACCCCCCTTCTCAAGCACACGACCCACCACGAGTTCGTGGCGCTTCATCTTCCCAGGCTGAGAGGCCTGCGTCTTCCCGCCCTAACCTGGCCCAGGCGACTCCACCTATCGCCGGAGGAGCCCCCGTTCCCTTGCCAGACTTCAAAACCCTGTATCCCTGGGCCAACTCGACCCTTCTGAGGGAGACATCTTCTGTGAACACTGCGGGAGCAGTTTTGCGGCTGACTAAGGGGGATGAGCTTCATCAATCATTTCATAAGGAGCACGACGAAAAGATGATAGTGCTACCTTGCCCCCCCGATCTGCCTGTTTGTGCTGATGACAAGGTGAGTGCTGACGGGCCCTTCTGCTTCGTTTACACGACCTTATTCAAGAAGGTGAAGCTCAAGTTCCATTTCACCCGTTTCGAAAGGGAGCTCCTTACCGAGCTTAACATCACCGCCGCCCAGCTCCATCCCAACAGCTGGGCGTTCATGCGAGCGTTCCAAGTGATGTGCGACCATCTGGGGTTGCCCGCATCCGTGGACGTATTTTTATTCCTCTTCGAAGCCAAGCACCCAGGAGACCGCCTGTGGATTAGCTTGAACGCGATTGCTGGGAGGTCGATCTTCTCCATCTTCCAGCAATCCTATAAGGACTGGAAAGGGAAGTTCATCCAAGTGCGCCCCAATGACAAGGACGACTCCCTACTCGACGGCTTCCCCTTGTACTGGGTGGACAAGGGGAAGAAAGAGTCCAAGAGCTGCTTCAGGAGACCCAGAAGTCCTGACAGCATGGGAGCGTTGGACCGAGATCTCTGCCTTTTCTGGAAAAGGGTCGCGGATGCCAACATCACTTTCCTTACCACCACCCTGATATGCTTCGAATTCTACGAGGACCAACTCGAAATTCGAATAGGTTAGAACATTTAAACTGCTGTTTTAATACTGCTTCTATTGGACTGTTTCTGGGCATCTTGTGCGTTATGCGCAAGACTTTGGTTTTATTTTTCCTGCACCGATCATCTGCCTTGCTGCATACTGCCTTGTGCACTTGTTTTCTCCTTGAGTTAACCCATGCATTTTCGTTCCATGCAGATAACATGTTGGGCAAGGGCATGCTTGCTGAATTGAGGGCGCTCGCCCGAACCCACGGGCTGGCGACGAGCTCTCAAACAGTGCCAAACTCTATGCTGGAGATCGCCGCCACTCAGGGCCGATCGCCACCTAAGGGCCCAGCACCCTCCGACGTCCAACCCGCCGCCCAGCGGAAGAAACTTGTCCTCAAGAGGGCTAAGAGGAAAGCTCCCCAGATAGTCCAAGAGGATGAGGAAGAAGATGACGAGGTCACTGAGGATGGCCTCGTTACAAAGAGGAAGAGGGTGGCACCTTCTTCACCACCTGCACCACCCCCTCTTCCTTCGTCAACGCCACCATCCACACCTGCTCCTCCTCCATCATCGCCACCCCCACAAGCTCCTGTTTCACCAGTCCAAGCTATCCCGCTAGCCACTGCGCCGCCTGCGGTTGAGGCCCAAGAGCCAAACTTCATGGAGGACCCCCCGAGCGCCTCCACGCCACATGTATCAGCGGGAGGGGGTCCCCCTTCAAATGCCTCAGCTGCAGAGGTTGCTCCAATCGGGGATGAGGTCGCTCATACCTCACCGATTCTAATCACTGAATCCCCGATGTCGTCACCACGCCGAGAAGTGCCCGCTGAAGAACCAGCTAAGAAAGGTGGCGACGAAAACCCACAACAGGCCCCCACAGCGCCTCTAGTGCCTCTACAAGCAGCAAACCTCCCCCTTGAGGTCACGAGGATGTGGGAGCCTCTATCTGCTAAGCTAAAGACGATAGCAGAAGACATCCCTGCCATCATCACCAGAGCTGTAGAAAGCTCTACTAGGAGGCTCCAAGACGACCTCTTCAACCTCAAGACAGAGAACAGCACCATGAGGGTTGAGGTGGAGAAGTTGTCTTTCAACTTGACGCTGGCGGAGATTGAACACTCCCGAGTGGAGGACGCAATGAGCACCGAGCTCAGGCTGGCGTGCAAAGAGGCCACTGATCTCCGCCACAAAGTGCAACAGCTTGCTCAAGAAAAGATCGAACTAGAGAGCAAGATTGTGCCTTACCGCGTCAAGGTGGCTGACCTGGAGGCTCTCATGAAGGCCGACGCCGTTAAGGTGCAGAAATTAGAGAAAAGGTCAGCCGAGCGAGAGACCCTCCTTGGGCAGGTGGAAAAGGCAAGGGACGACACCATAGCTGATCTCGCCAAGGCCAACGAAGAGAAGGGAAAGATAACTGCTGAATTGGCCCAAGTGCAGGCAGAATCTAAGAAGGTTGTTGAAGACCTTCTCCAGGCTCAAGAGACCAACGAACAACTCAAGAAGCAGGTTGAAGAGCTGGAGCAACAGAATAAGGAGCTGAAAGAGCAAACTGAAGGTCTCAAGAAGCGGATTGAGGAACTTCAGAAGCAGATTGAAGAACTCAAGCTGAACTCTGCTCAAATTCTGGCTGCTGGATTCGAAGCTGCACGGGAACAATTTGCTTGCTTGTTCCCCGACCTGGATCTCAGCATGGTGTCGCTGGATAATGAAGTGGTGGATGGAAAAGTGGTGCCCGCCGAAGACTGATCAATTTAATTCATCCATCGCTTTCATACTCTCCCTTGCATTATAACTTGTAATAGACTTTATGTCCTTTCGTACATATGTTTTGAACTGATATTCACTGTTAATGACAAAGTCTACGTTTTTCCTCTTATGACTTCTTTAACTGCTTCAACTTTCCTTGCTTGCTTAATTCCAAAGAAAAGACTTAGGAAAACTGTAGGCACGACCTTTGACTTAACTGCTTCGAATCACCTCAACTTCGAATAATAATCACGTTTATCAACTCGTAACTTAAGGCAATAAACCTTAGCGTAAAAAGACTCCTCAAGCAACAAACTTTGACTCAGCTACTGGCTTAAACACTGCTTCACCCGATCTGCTCCATCAAAACGGGTCTTTTAACTTTTTCGCCTCTGTTTAAACTTTGGCGATCAGCTTCTTTCTGGCTTCACGCCTTGGCCATTGTTCTTTGATCTGGGGGTAGAGACGCCTTTCGGATCCTTCTCTACCTCCTTGTGCTTCAGAGCAAGAGACCGGGTGGCTAGGCATTCTCTTCGAACCTACCTTAGCCACCCTTAGAACTTCTTCCACCCTCCACACCATACCTGAACTCGTTCGAGACGAGAAGGATTTTATCTTGCCTGAACTCGCTCATAGGCGAGAAGGTCTTTAACTCGCCTGAACTCGCGCATAGGCGAGGAGGTCTTTTACTCGCCTGAACTCGCTCACAGGCGAGAAGGTCTTTGAATCATGCCTCTACATTGCCCCAGGGGTTACATCTTCTCGCCCCCAGAAACACGGAGGACTTTTACTTGCCTCTACATTGCCCCGGGGGTTACATCTTCTCGCCCCCAGAAACACTGAGGACTTTCACTTGCCTCTACATTGCTCCAGGGGTTACATCTTCTCGCCCCCAGAAACACTGAGGACTTTCACTTGCCTCTACATTGCTCCAGGGGTTACATCTTCTCGCCCCCAGAAACACTGAGGACTTTTACTTGCCTCTACATTGCTCCAGGGGTTACATCTTCTCGCCCCCAGAAACACTGAGGACTTTCACTTGCCTCTACATTGCTCCAGGGGTTACATCTTCTCGCCCCCAGAAACACTGAGGACTTTTACTCTTTCTCGCCTGCACTCGCTCGACGGCGAGGAGGTCTTTAACTTGCCTCAGAACGCGCGAGGGCGTTGAGGTCTTTTAACTGGTGCCTCCGATCGCCGAAAGACGATGAGGACTTAAAACTTTAACTGATGCCTCCAATCGCCGAAAAACGATAAGGACTTAAAACTTTAACTGATGCCTCCAATCGCCGAAAAACGATGAGGACTTAAAAACTTTTTAGAAAGCATGCAATATATCTTTACTCGCCTTAAATCACGTATAAGTGACAAGGTCTTTCTTCAAAATTTTTTGGAAAACAACAAGCATGCAATCTGAAAACGCCTTATACTTCGTAAACTCTTCTTTTATTGGGTGGCCTCATTAAAAACCCTCCTTAGGGAAAAAGAGTGCCCCCTTCAAACTGTTTTATCAGAAACATTGTAATATAACTTTTGTGTTCGTCTTTACTTACAAAAGTTCTCAACTGTAATACAACTTCAAGTGCGTGGCGTTCCAAGTGCGAGGGATCGCCCCTCCTTCCAGTGTCTCTAAGCGGTAGGCGTCGTTCCCGAGCGCCTCGGTTATTCTGAACGGTCCCGTCCACTTAGGCGACAGCTTATTCTCCATCTCGTACTGGTGGGCTTTTCTCATCACCAGGTCGCCTTCTCTAAATTGCCTTGGCATCACCTTCGAGTTGTACCTTCGTTCAATCCTTCTCTTTACCGCCTCAGCTTTCAGTCTCGCCTCTTCCCTGACCTCATCCAGTAGGTCCAGGTTCAGCCTTCTCTCTTCATTCGAGTCTTCCTCTACAAAGCTCAGGAATCTCGGCGAGCTCTCCTGAATCTCTACTGGAATCATCACATCACACCCATAGACTAGGCTGAACGGGGTCTCATGGGTTCCTGACTGTTCTGTGGTATGGTATGCCCAGACTATACGGGGCACCTCCTCAGCCCAGCTTCCCTTGGCTTTTTCTAGCCTTCTCTTCAAACCTCTCAACAACACCCGATTAGCTGACTCCACCTGGCCATTTGTCTGAGGGTGCTCGACGGATGCAAACACTTGTTGAATTCCCACCCCTTCGCAAAGTTTCTTCAACAGGTGGCTTGCAAACTGAGTCCCATTATCCGACACCAGGCGTTTAGGCACTCCAAACCGGCACACGATGTTCTTCCACACAAAACCTTCGATCTTGTGTGCGGTGATCTGGGCCACTGGTTCTGCTTCGATCCACTTGGTGAAATATTCAATCGCCACCACCAAGTACTTCATCTGCCTGATCGCCAGCGGGAAAGGTCCCAGGATGTCGATTCCCCAGGTATGAAACGGCCAAGGGCTATAGATCGACTTCAACTCCTCGGGAGGCGCCTTATGCCAATTGGCGTGCCGTTGGCATTGTTTGCAACATTGGGCATACTTCTTGCAGTCTTCTCTCATCGATGGCCAGTAGTATCCTGCACGGAGAGTCCTCGCGGCCAGAGCTCGACCCCCGACGTGGCTTCCGCATATACCTTCGTGGAGCTCCGCCATGATTCTCGTGCACTTCTCGCCATGTATACATTCCAGGAGCGGGTGAGTGAACCCAAACCTGTACAGATCGCCATCAATCAGGGTGTACTTGCTAGAATTCTTCTTTACCTTCCTAGCCTCAGTCGGATCCAGCGGGAGGAGGCCATCCGTCAGGCACCGCTTGTACTGTGTTATCCAAGTGTCTGGCTCATGGGTAGCGCAGACCTGCATCACGTTCACCTTCTCTCCCCGACATGCTCTAATTCTCGGCGAGCTCAGAGTTTCTTGCGTCAGGGACTTATGGCTTCTTGCTGCTTTCTCCGTCGACTTGCTTATCTGAAGGACCAGGTGATCTGCCACAAATGCTCTCGGCGTCTTCAGAGTTTCTTGAATCACCGTCCTCTGCCTACCCCCCTTGCCTGAACTGGCGAGCTTAGCTAGCAAGTCAGCTCGGGCATTCTGCTCTCTGGGCACATGCACTACTTCAAAGGAGGCAAAAGAACTCTTCAACTCCTGCACATATTCCAGATAGGCTGCCATTTGTGGATCTTTAGCCTGGAACTCGCCGGTTACTTGCCCTGTGACCAGCAGCGAGTCACTCTTAGCCATCAGCACCCTAGCTCCCATCTCTTTCGCCAGCAAAATTCCGGCGATCAGCGCCTCATACTCTGCTTGATTGTTACTGGCTTTGAAGGCAAACCTCAGAGATTGTTCGATCAGCACGCCGTTGGGCCCTTCCAATATGACTCCAGCACCGCTGCCCTGCTGGTTCGACGATCCATCCACCGAAAGTACCCAACGGAAATCGTCCCCTTCAATTCGCGTTGCCTCAGATGAGAGCTCGACCACGAAATCTGCAAAGATTTGCCCCTTAATCGGGCCTTGGGGCTCGTATTTGATATCAAACTCTGACAATTCTACTGCCCACTTCACCATCCTTCCTGCAACGTCAGGCTTCTTCAAGACCTTTTGGATGGGCAGGTCAGTCATCACCAGTATTATGAAGCTATGGAAGTAGTGGCGCAACCTCCTCGCCGAAAATACCACAGCCAGCGCAGCCTTCTCCAGGGCCTGATATCTCGTTTCGGGGCCCTGCAATACCTTGCTCACAAAATAAATAGGCTTCTGAGCTTGACCTTGATCCTGGGCGAGCACCGCACTCACCGCCCTCTCAGTTACAGCAAAATACAACCTGAGAGGGGTTCCCACCAGCGGTTTGCACAGAACCGGCGGGCTCGCCAGATACTCCTTCAGCTTGACGAAAGCTTCCTCGCACTCTTTCGTCCAAACAAACTTATTGTTGCGCCTCAGGCACTGAAAATAGGGATGGCCCTTTTCTCCGCTAGCAGACACGAAGCGGGACAGGGCTGCCATCCGACCTGTTAGCTGCTGAACCTCCTTCACCGTAGCTGGGCTCCTCATCGCCAAGATGGCGGCACACTTATCAGGGTTGGCCTCTATGCCTCTTTCAGTCAAGAGGAAACCCAAAAACTTCCCAGCTTCCACGCCGAAAATACATTTCTCTGGATTCAGCTTCAATCTGAACTTGGCGATCGTCGTGAACAACTCTTCCAAGTCAGCAACGTGCTTGCTTTTTTCCGGCGAGGTCACGACCATGTCATCGACGTACGCTTGCACGTTCCTTCCCAGCATCGGTGCAAGTACTCGATCCATCAGCCTCTGGTACGTGGCCCCCGCGTTCTTCAGCCCAAACGGCATCACCTTGTAGCAATAGCACGACCTCTCCGTCATGAAGGCTGTCTTCTCTTCATCCATGGGATGCATCTTGATCTGATTGTACCCCGAGAAGGCATCCAGGAAACTCAGCAACTTACACCCTGCAGCACTGTCAACCAGGGCGTCTATACTCGGTAAAGGATACGAATCCTTTGGGCAAGCTTTGTTCAGGTCGGTGAAATCGACGCACATGCGCCATTTCCCGTTACTCTTCTTCACCAGCACGACATTCGCCAGCCATTCAGGGTACTGGACTTCCCTGATGTGGCCTGCAGCAAGGAGCTTTAATGTCTCATCTCTAATCGCCTGCCTCCTTTCTTCGTTGAACTTTCTTCTTCTTTGTCGCACTGGTCTCACCAAGTTGTCCATCGCCAGATGATGGCACAGGAAGTCGGGATCAATCCCGGGCATGTCCGAAGCGGACCATGCAAACCCGTCCAGATGCCGCTCAATCACCTTGGCGATCTGGTCCTGGAGCTCGACCTCCAGAGATCTTCCCAGCTTGAAGATCTTTCCCCCGATTTCTTTCTCGAGCCACTGCTCGACAGGTTTTGGCCTGGATTCTCTGGCGATCACCGCCCTGGCGATTCCCTGTTCTCTCGCTTCCTCAGGGCGATTCCGCGCCTCTTCCTCCTCCAGACCAGCGTTTCCCTCCACCAGCTCAGCGTCCACCATCTCCACGTCCCTTCCGACGGTCTCTTCCGCTACCGTCGAGCTGGGCTTCACACCGGGAGGTGGGGTGGTTGTTACATAACTCACTGATCTCTTGTTTTTCAGGCTATTCTCATAGCACTTTTTCGCTTCTTTCTGATCAGACTTGATCGTGATCACCACCCCCTCCATAGACGGCAACTTTACCTTCATGTGCCGAGTCGATGGAATGGCGCCTATCCTGTTAAGCGTGGGCCTTCCCAACAGGATATTGTATGCTGAAGGAGCGTTTACGATGAGGTACTTGATTTTCTCCGTCCTCGAACCAGCCTCATCTGTAAACGTGGTTCTCAACTCAATATACCCCCTGACCTCCACCTGGTCACCAGCGAACCCATATAGGCACCTTCCATAGGGCCTTAGCTGGTCAAGGGGCAACTCCAGCTGCGTGAAAGTCGGCCAGAACATCACGTCTGCCGAACTTCCCTGGTCCACAAGAACTCTGTGGACCTTCCTTCCCGCCGTAACTAACGAAATGACTATGGGATCGTTGTCATGGGGCACAACGTCCCGAAGATCCTGCTTGGTGAACGTAATGTCCACCTCCGGCGAGTGATCTTCAAACATATCCACTGTCATCACCGACCGCGCGTACTTCTTCCTCTGCGATGCGGTGCATCCACCACCTGAGAAGCCTCCTGCGATGGTGTGGATTTCCCCGTGGATAGGCATCTCGTGTTGCTGGGCTTCTCCACCTGCTGGCTGGGAACTTGACGCTCCCCCCGTTCTTCTTTCCAGCAGATAGTCATTTAGGAATCCGCTCTTAACTAGATCATCGAGCTGATACCCCAAGGACAAACACGAGTCCAAGGTGTGGCCAAAGCCCTGGTGAAACTCACACCAGGCGTCTGGCTTTGGTCCCAGCACCTTGTCGCCCACCTTCTTAGGCGCTTTCAACCTGGCAGATATATTGGGAATGGCGATCAGGTCCGCCAATCCCATAACAAACTTGTGCTTAGGCGGGCGGTTGTATTCCCGGCGTGCTGGTTGCTGGCGTCCCTGGCCCCTCCCCTTGTTCCTCCTATCATAAGGATGGCGAGTCCTCTGATCCTTCCTGGCCGCCGCCGCTATCTCCAGCACCCTTTGCGGCTGGATCCTGGTCTGGGCGCGTGGCCTAGCGGGAGCCACGCTCCCTCTCTTCTCAGCGACCTCACTCTCGTCGGCGATGTGAGCCACCGCCAGTCGCCTGACCTCAGCGAACGTTGCAGGGTGAGCCCTGATCAAGGCCTCGCAGAATGGTCCTGGCAGCGGCGCCTTCGGCAGCGACGGGCGCAACTGGACTTGAGCGATTGCTTCTCATTTTTCTCATGAAACTCAGCGAATCACAGAATGCAACGAACAACACTTACTTTAGCTACGATTGAGTCAGCGATCAATCGGAAAAACTGTGCGAAACTCCACGAGAAAACTCAAGAACACCGCAAACCTTCAAAGAAACTTGTAACTTCACCAGAAACCACTGCTCTTCCCACGGACAACCGAACGGGCGAAAGAACTCAACTCCACCGAACAAATCGCGCGAAAACAGCAGGAAAACCTCACTTCACCGATCGAAAACCCAAGCGAACGGTGTCAAACGCGAATTCACCGAACAAATTTCAAGCAAACAGCGAACGATGGTTGCACTAGCACACAACCACGCAGAAAACTTCGAAAACCTCCAAGAACTCACGCTGTGGATGGAAGCAAGTTTTACACGGCCCCACGGTGGGCGCCTGATGATCCTGCCTGTTGACCAGAACGCTGGAAACTGCCTCGTCAAAGGATCGACGTGTGCACCGCTTCTAACCTCCGTTCCTCTACGAGATCCACCTCAAGAACCTGCAAAAGAAACAGAGCGGCGCCGCTGCGGCCGATCGCACTCCAACGCCCAAGTCAGTGACCGAATCACCAAATACTAAGAGAACAAGAACCGTGCAAACCCTCTCTCACAGTAAGCTTTATAACTCGCAAGCGTAAAGAGTATATTCTGAACGTGCGTACCTCAAAAAGTTCGTTGAGAACTCTTATATACCTGGTTACTTTCTCTCTCCTGGCAGTTACAGACTTGGACACGTGGCTCGCATCCGACTGTACACGTGCCATCATCTGGAGCCTCCTTGACTTGGGCGCTGCTTCTACTCTCGTTTTGCTAAGTTACCTATGCATGGTACTGCCCAGTACATAGCTAACTTGGGAGTGCGATCTCTACTGCAACTGGCGAGTTAGGGTGTCTTCATACACCTTCCCTGTGGTCTCGCCGGTCGCCTTCATAATCTGCACCACCTTCATCTCTGGTGATGTGCTTTCTCTGGCGATCTCCAATCTCAAGGTCGCCTGAGTTTACATCTGGCGACTTCATCTCCAACCTGGTGATCGCCGGTTCTGGTATGCTGGGGATCGGAACACACCAACTTAATAACTAGCGACTTCACGAGCCCCCCGACTTCCTTCCCTTCTGCCAACCTGGCGCCTTGTCAACACGCCTATACTGTAGCTTGATGCCACGTCATCACTTCCGACTACCAGGGCGGTACAACCTGTATAAGAAGTTCAGCTACTTTTGCAGCAATAGGGAATCGTGGAACATCTTTACTAGCCTGCAATAAAGAACGAGAAGAACTCATCTTTCATTGACGATTCCAAAATGAAAGGGCTTTGGCCTGCAATAACAAAATTATTTTATTTTATTATAGATTTGTTTTTATTTTTCTTTTCTTTTGATTTTCAGATCTGCTTTTATTGTTTTAAGCTTTATTTTAATTTATTTTTTTATTTGTTTCTATTTATTTTCAGATTTATTATGCTTTTAATTTATTTTCAGAATTTTGAATTTATTTGTTTCTATTTATTTTTACATTTATTTTGAATTTGTTTTTTTATTTGTTTTTCTTTTATATAATTAGAATTTATTTTTTTGTTTATTTTAAATTTTAGAAAAAAAAAATTATTTTGTTACTACTACTGAATCTTTGTGGTAACCCTTGAATTAACTATCTTATATGATATTTAAAGGTTAAATTTCCAAAAGACCAATTATTATTCTTCTCCCACTAATATTTTTCAGGGGGAAAGCAACATGGCAGAAGAGCAAGCACCACCCCCGAGGAAAACACTTGGAGATTATATCATGTACCAAGGGCCAAGACATTTTTCTAACATTGCAATACCTGCTACCACCAGGGCCTTCGAGATGAAACTTGCTTTCCTTAGTCTCATAAGTACCCACCAATTTATAGTTATGGATCATAAGGATCCATATACACATTTGGCTACATTTTATGAATTGGTGGGAACAGTGGGTTTTCAATCAGGTGTTATTAAAAATATTTATATGCGCTTGTTTCCTTTTTCATTGTCATACAAAGCTAAAGAATGGCTCAAATCACATCTGAATCAGAGCCTCACTAGATGGAAGGATGTTGAGGAAACATTTCTACAAAGATTTTTTCCAATCTCTCGCTACATTAAAGCAAAGTTTGAAATTTCTGTTTAGACAAGGAGCAAATGAATCATTCTGAGACATGGGAGAGATATAAAATGATGTTGAGAAAATGCCAAAATCATGGATTTGAAGATATTTCTCAACTAAGCATACTTCTTAATGGTCTAAGATCTGATACTAAGATGCTCCTAGATGATGCAGCTAGCGGCACAATGATGGCTCTTAATGTAGAACAAGCGACAAGGATTATTGATGCATTGGCATCAAATGATCATCAAGCCCAACATGATAGACAATGTATTCCAAAGAAAAGGTTGTTAGAATTGAATACTTCAAATGCACTTTTGACTCATAATAAAATTCTAACTCAACAGATTGAGACTGTAACTGTTCAAATGGCTAAATTGCCTCCACAATTACAAGTCGTGCAATTATCTTAGAGCCAAAGTCAACCAATCAAGTGTGGTTTCTCCAACAACAATAATTATGCACAAGGTTGGAGAAGCAATCAGAACCAAAATTTTTGGTGGAATCAAGATAATTGTCCATCTAATAAGCAAGGTCCTTTACAACAACAACAACCCCTATATTCTTCAATGCCGGAAAGACTGGACAAATTTGAAGATACCTTGGAAAAATTCATGAAAGCTACTATGGTCAGTCAAGAGAATAATATGGCAGCAATCAGAAATATAGAAATTCAGGTGGGACAGATTTCCAAACAATTAGCAGAGGAACAAAGTGGCTAGTTTTCAGTTAATGCCCAAACCAACCCAAAAGAGCATTGCAATGAAATTGCCTATGAAAGTGGTACAAGAGTAGGAGAAAGGAACGGTAATAATGTAGTGGTTGAAAAAGAAGAAAAAAATGAGACTGAGGGGAAGAGAAATGACAAAGAGAGAGAGAAAAAAAAAGGAGTAAGGAATAAAAGATAAAGAAAAATAGTGAAAATAAGAAGAAAGGTGTTCTTGAAAAAGAATTATCATATCCTCATGCTCCTTTAAAAAAAGAAAATGAGAGAATTGTTTTTGATAATTTGCTCCATAAATATTATTTTGCAGGAAATTTGAAGCAAGATTCAACAGTTGAGAGATTTCTAAAGAATAAGAGTTATATTGAAAAGAGAAATATAGATTTGGAGGATAGATACAATGTCATTATTCAAAAAGGTTTGCCTAAAAAATCCAAGGACCCAGGAAGTTTTAATCTTCCCGTGTCTATAGGTATTTTATTTGTGAACAGTGCTTTACTAGATTTGGGGGAAAGTAGAAATCTAATTCCTTTAGAAATGCTAAAGAAAATAGGTGATTTGAAAATTAAACCCACCAAGATGACATTACAGTTGGCTGACAGAGTAACCAAATATCCTTATGGTGTGGTTGAAGAGGTTCTTATGAAGGTGGATAAGTTCATATTCCTTGTGGATTTTGTTATAATGGACATGAAAGAAGATAACAAGGTTCCTTTGATACTTGGCAGACCCTTTATGAAGATTGGTAGAATCACAATTGATGTTGACAAAGGAGAACTTCAAGTTACACCTCGAACTGATGAGGTAAGTTTTAATCTTTTTTATGGTTTGAAAAATTTTAATGTAGGGGTGGAATGCATACAAAAGGATGCAACAAAGACGGTGGTCCACCTTGAGATAAACAGGTGTCAAGCTAGATGACGTTAAACGAGCAATTACTGATAGGCAATCCAATACGAATTTAAGTTTTATGTTGATTTGTTATCTTTGTTTTGATTTTACCTTTCAAACACCATGTTTTCTTGCAGGGATTCTTGCCCAGGAAAGTCAAACTTCGCCTAGGTGAGTTGAACGACGAAAAAGGGGTGCTCTTTGGAGTCATCTTGCTTAATCTAGATAAATCTCGCTTGAGCGAGTTTTACTCCGAAAAATGGAGTTTTCTTGCAGGGACTCTCGTTTGAAAGAGTTTGACGTCGAAAAATCTCGCTCGAGTGAAAGTTTTTCCAAAAGAATTAAAAAAGAAATCCTGATCAGTTTGCAGCTTAATGTATTTTGGCCAGGGGGCAGATTCTATTATTCAAGGGGGCAGATCCAACAAACGAAGCAGGATCATCTAACGCTGTAGATGCAGATTTTAACATATTTCTAACTTTAGGATGTGAAACAAACTTATGTCCATGAAGCTTGGGGAGTTCACATGGGTGAATTCTAGATACAAGCCATGTTTGTAGAGAATGTTTAGGGACAAGATGATTTGCTTGTGAAAATCCTCTTGGAAGGGAAGAACCTTTAGGAGGATTTTGAAGATCATCCCTAAACTTTTTTATCAAAGATGTCAAGTATTTAGAATTATTTGGGAATGAAAAAGAGAAGGAATAAGTATACCTAGGAGGCACAATTATTTTTATACGGGTTAAAAAGATGAGACCCTTTTTCCCTTCCTCTCCTTATTCATTTTCTCTTTTGGTTTTTATTTTTATTTAGTCTTTATTTACCTCTATTATCATCATGGCTCTTTTGTTCGAAAAATTGGCAGCTGTATGCCTAAAACCTAAACATTAAAACATTTTGTGCTTGAGGTTTTGGTGGGTGACTTAAGGGTAGAGATGGAAGGTTTGTCTTTAGAAACTCTATGGTGAGAAGTGGTTTCTTTTGAAAAATTGGAAAGAAAAGTTTTTGTAGAAATTTTGTTTTTATCCTTCCATGAAAATTTGTAGAAGCCATCAGTATGAGTATTTCTTTTAAAAAATCTTTAAAAAAATTTATTCCACCTTGATGGCTAGGTGAACCAGCTTCTCTAAAGAAGTACTCATATAATTCAACAATATTTAGAATTAGTCTCCTTAAACCACTCACAAACCTAGCTATCTTTCACTCTTCACTATCATGCATATTAATTTTAGTCAAAGTAGTTTCTAAGTCCTTAAAGTATTCATCTACCGTCCTAGGTCTTTGATGAAGCCGTTGGAGCTTCAACAAGAGTTCCTTCCTATAATGAGGAGGAACAAACCGCACGCATGCTTTTCCTTAAATCATACCAAGAGACCACGACTGACCTCTTGTTTAACCCAATGTCCATTATAGTTTGATGCCACCATTGCATGGCATAGTCTAAAAATTCTATGGAAGCTAACTTAACTTTTTGTTCCTCTTCGACCTCATACACATTAAAGATTTGTTCTACTTTAGCTTCCCATTTTAAATACAAATTAGGGTCATTTTCTCCACTAAAACTAGGTAACTTTACAAAATGAAAAGAATTATTTGGTTGATGTTGGTGTTGATGGTGCCTTTCTTCAAAATTGTGCACTCTCCAATCTTGTTCTTCTACTTGACTTCCATAGTGCATGTAATTTATAGTAGCTCTTCTAGGCTCTCATCTCCTTTCTCTAGCTTGTCGTTCTTGAGTTCCTTCTAATCTTTGCATTCTTTCCATTAGTTGCCTCATTTCCTCTTCTTTTTGGGCCAAGCTTCTTTTGGCATCCGCACGCTCCCCCATAAGATGTGTTTTTTTTAGGAGATTGTGGATTTGAAGACTCCCCCGAAGAATAATGAGCCAATATTGTGCACAAATACAAAAAAAAAAGTGTGAAAAGAACAAGTTAATCAACACACTCATTTGTAGCACTCGGCTATGTAGTAAAGGAGAGACAAAATTTTAATTCACTCAAGAATGATTTGCACTCTAACAATGTCTATACTTGGTAGCAACACTTCAAGTGAAAGAGGTCAAAGCTCTTAACATTTGCTCACCAAATAACCCCAACAAAACTTAACGAATATTTGAAGACAAGCAAGAAAAGATAAAAGAAAGAAAGTTAAACCAAATTGGAATTAAGATAATGACAAAACATAAAACAAGACAAACAAGAAAAACACTTAAGAAGACTAAAAAACATTTATTTAAACTTTAACTATGAAGGTTTAATGTCCTTAGAAATTGTGAAAGCAAGAAGGATTAAATTCCACAAGCATGAAAACAATTTTTCATATACTTAGAATCCTCTTTAGTAATTTGAAATTTGAAATGTGAATGTACTCAATTTTTTCTTATATATATTTTTATGGATTTAAGATTTCCATATTCTTTTGTTCATGCATATTTTAATTCACTTTTCAATTTTCGAAAAAGATATTGGATTGGGATTCAATTCATATGAACACTTGCATTCTATTTTTTGGAATTAAATCAACCACTGCTCAAACAACTTCTAATTTGTTTTTAGTTCTTCACAATTAAAATCAGAATATGCAGAATGGATTTAAGACTCCTAGAACACTAATAACATAAGACTAAAGCAAATCAGGTTAGGAAAAAAATTTGACACAAAATTTCAAAAGCAAAATTTAAAGTGCTTAATGAATGAAAAGGCATAATTGTAAATGACAAGAATTTTAAAGGCAGAATTGAAATTTCTTGAAGATAAAAACAATAATTGAAATGTGCTGAAAATTAAAGGCAACAATCAACTCAAAAGCAATTAAGCACGACATAGTCATGCTCTAAATACCACATGATGTGAGTTGATTTTAAGATTGCACATTTTAGAGGTGACACTTTGTTTATAAGTTTTTGTTTTAAACAAGGTATGATGAGAACCCAAAGAAGATTTTGGTTAAGTAAGTGTGAAGGTTCACTTCTAGAGGACAAATAGAAAATCACAATTATATTGTGATTATGATGATGAAGGAGCGGAAGTTAACATAAACAAAGATGAAGATGACAATATATAGACCGAAAATAAAGGATATAAAAATATGAAAATGATATGGAAGTTGGCGCAAAGAAGAACCAAAAGGAATAAAGGAAAAGATGAAGGGATAGAGAAAGCTTATGAGTATGGAGGGGATGATTCACGCCACTTGGAGGGTGGAAGGCTCTAAGATAAGTGGTGTAGAGCTGCCCCTTGAAGTGCACTGCACTCAAGATAAGATCCAAATAAATGGAGTACTCAGATTCCAAAACACTCACACAGAGTTTCTTTACTTAATAAAATTTAAATGTATAAATACATGGAGGGAGACACCCTTTATATAGGAAGGAGTGACTTGGAGAGCAAGATGAGAGAGGGGTAGAAAAGGGAGAGGAGAGAGGCGGCTAGGTCAAGCCTAGGGTAGAAAACGCATATTTTTTCCTTCTAGAAGATAGGTTAGCTAAAACCTTAAACCTAGGTGCACTTTGTCATAAAAGATGGGCTTGGCACAAGCCCATTTTTCTCAGTACACCCCTATTTATGCTATGTAAACCTACTCTAACTTATTATTCTATTTGGACCCCCCAAAGCCCTATTTATTTACATAACTTCTCTTGTGTAAAGACAAAAAGGAAGAACTTCTGATATTTTGGTTTATATATGGTTCTTCTTATGTTGATGTTTGGGGGGCCTGGCTTTGTATATTGAGATGACTGACTTTTTGATAAGTGATTGATTTGTCCTTAGCCATCTGCTGGTTATTCTGGTTTGTATCACTTAGTATACCTTAGACCATAGTTTTTAGTATAGTATAGTATAGTATAGGTAGTTGTTGTTCTATCATTGGTGCTTTCATTACTCTTACCATGCCTCCCAAAACTCAAACAAAATACCGAAATAAAATACAAAACTTCATCCAAAAGTGTCTATCTCGTCAAAAACCCACATTAGCGACTCAAAAATCGGCTCCACCCGACCGCGCCACACCGCTCCATCCAGCCCCTAGAAGAACCTTCGCACACACTAGGTTGCACACCGCAACACCGCCCATTGCACCTTAAGTCGGTCAACCACCAACACCCCAACCGTCGCGTCGCCTAGTTCCGCCTAAAATAGCCTCCGCGCACACCAGGCTCCATCCCACAACACTGCTACCAACGTCTAGATTCGTTCAACCACCATCACCCCAACTGTCGTCGTGCCGCCCAATGTCGCCTGCAACTACACCTCCCGTATACACTTCAATTTTCGCGTCCCCCTCAGTCGTCCCTTTTAGAGCATCAAAGATTGTTTCTCCCACTAACTTCATCTCTCCTGCAAACCACACCCAAATACAATCCAAGAAAAAAAAAGCGCAACAGTGAGTCTCAAAAAGAACGACAACCTCCACGTCATTCTACATCCCCCTCTATTTAACCCTAATTTTAAAATTGTTCAGCCCCAGTCCACCTTCACTCTTGCAGCCCACTTACAAGACATACCCCCCCTGTTTTCATCCAACACCACCTTCCACGCACAGGCCAGCGGCCCAATTGGACTCAAGACTTCACTTTGAGGACAAAGTGTTTTTGTCAGAGGATGGTAATGTTACCACTATAAGAAAATCATGAAATAGAAACCAATTTTAAAGACAAAAAATAATTAGTTGCTATAGTGACTAAATTAGAAACCATTTTTTAGACTAAAAAATTTTTTAGGTTCTAAATTAGTTTCTATTATTGTTAAATAGTTTCTAAATTGGTATCTAATTAGCTACCAAGATTTTAACTACCAATTATTTAGATTCTAAATTTGGTAGCAAAAACCTTGGTAGCTAATTTGATACCAATTTAGAAACCATTTAACAATAATAGAAACTAATTTAGAAACCATTTTTTTTAGTTTTTAAAATGGTTTCTAATTTAGTCACTATAGCAACTAATTATTTTTTGTTTCTAAAATTGGTTTCTATTTCATGATTTTTTTGTAGTGTACACCAGGTCTATCAAACCCACTTCTAAACTATGTTAAAGGGTCGAGTTAGCCCATTCAATTCCTATTTTAGATCTGAAATCATCATAAATGAAAGAAAAAATTTGGTAAACCTTAGTTTTATTAGTCTTATTATATCTTAGACCATAATTTTTTAGTATAGCATAGGTAGGTGCTATTCTATCAGAATTTTCGTGACAGTACTGATTCTTTCTTTTTACACATGAGACCACTTTTGACTTTGTTTCGGGTTGTTTTTATACTCATGGAATCTTGTCTCATGTTGTTACAAGAGTGTTTGAACGTATGATTTCGCTGCAGCAGCTACCAACCACTTGAATTCATATATACCTTACGGAGTTGCCCGTTTCTTTTTGGGTCTTTGGAGTTTTTTTTTTTCTTTTATTAGTTGCAGAGGTCATGTGGTGTAGGTACTTATTCACTGATTCTGCTTTTTAAATTCTTTTATTTTTATCTGCCACCGATTTTAATGCCTGGGGTACCATTAGGTTGCCAATTTTAAAATGATAACTGAGACCCACGGTTCATGTGAATTGATTAGTGAAAATTTGCATGCAATTGAGAGTGATTCACGTAAAATAAAGAGAGCAAACAAGATGGGACCTACGGTCTTTTCAATGTTTTATTACTTCATGTATATTACTTTTCCGACCTCCCTCTTTGCTATTTCCACCCCAGCGTTTTTTCATCATCAGTTGTTGAGATTTGGGTCCATTCTTATATGTGCAGCCCATGTTTCTTTTGAAGCCTGGGCCCATTCATCTGGGCCAGTACTTATGCTATACCACCCTCTTTTATTTTATACACCCACCTGCTCTTATTTTCTAAAAAAATATATAAAAATGATAAAAAAAATTTAAAATATCTTTTTAAAACAAAAAAAATTTGACTTCAGAACTACGTTATCTCTGATTTTCTGTTATGAACCAAAATATGTAAGAGAAAGGTCTAACCTTATCGAGATCACTTTTTCAAAAGCTCAGTTTCACTAATAAAGCTCAGGTCCTCTTGGCACTCTCTTTTTAAAAAACATCTTTTCAAATCGTTTAACCTCCAAAACTACGTTGTCTGTGATTTTTTGTTGCAAATAGAAATATGTAATAATTAGACTTTGAATGAGTATTGAATTACTTCCAAATTGGTGTTTGCATTCCTCTCTTAGTCTCTCTTATCTCTTGCTCTCCCTCTCTTAGTTGACAAGCCAAGGGAAATAGTTAGAAGGTTGACCTAACCTCCTTCCTTGCACAATTTTCCTACCATTGCTCAGAATTCTATGCATTTGATCTTCACTCTACTTTCGCTGCTATTGAAATCCACCATCAATTCATTTCAACTGAATAATTCATTTAGGAGCCAAGGAGAACTCCATCACTCTCACTAGACTACTCGTCGTGGCTACTATACTCATCATTACCCCTTAAGATTCATGACTCTTTCTTTGGGGGTATTGGGATGCAATTTGATTCCTACTAAGACATTTAAAACATTTGAGATCCCTAGCGCGAGTGTGAGAAATGGGCCTTTCTTTTTCTTTATCTTTGGCTAGGTTTCTAGTAGGTGTTTCTTTATATATTTCTATTTGATACCCTCTCCCTTTTGGACTCCTAGGAATAAGAAGGAGAGTAGGAATTGTCCCTTTGATTTGGTCCTTTTCTCAGATTTTGTTACTCAACTTTAATGGAAAGTTGGACCAAGTCATTCAAATTTCTATTAGGCAACAATTCTACTTTATCTCTATTTCTATTGCCAGATACCAATTGATTCAATTCTAGCTTGATTTGTATTGTTTCTTTTGGTTTAATTCTAGCTTCTATGAATGAATTCAAACAGTGGATGAAGGTGAAATTAAGTAGGGAAAAAATGCTTAGAAGATGTGAGGCAAACTTCTAAGAGGATCCTTATTGAAACACTCACAAAAGTGCTAACTAGGAGGGAGCGAAGAGACAAATTGAGGCTGAATTTGTCCACCAATTCATTAGTCAATCAAAGCTAACAAAAACAATGAGTACTTAAATAGGAAACCTAAGAATAGCACTAGACAAATTTCAAAACAAAACAAAAATCTAGAATGAATTTTTTTATGCACTTTTCTGATTTATGACTTTTTTTTCATAAGTGATTCAACCTTGAATTTTTTTTTTTACATAAACTTCAATCCCAACAAAAAAATTCCAAATCAATTCTTATTTTACATGAAAAATGATAAATCCAATAACAATGGTGCTTGTTGGGCGTTATGAACTTCATTCAGCCCTTTAAATTTGAGTTCTTGTCATTTCAAAATTTATGTCTTTTTTCTTAACTTTGAATTTTTTTTGACTTTTTTATGACAATCTTCCTCACACATATATGAACTCAACATAAAATTTTCATATGCAATATATGAATTGATATAATTTTTTCAACCAACTCAGAATTTTTAGAAAAGTGTAGATTTGGAGAAACCTAAGGAATACAAAGAAAATGAATTGAAACTTCAAGATATTATGAAATCCTAACTCTAATGAACTTTTTAATAATCTACTAACAAGATAAGATACTCAAAATTTCAGAAAAAGAAAAACACACAAAAGGCACAATATGACAAACACCTTCCGGTCTACACAAAAAAGAAGAGGCAAGAAACTAAAATTGAATCAAAGTACTACTTGAATCTTATGTTATAAATGGAAATAACATGACTTATGACAACATGTAATGGATTAAAAACTAAAAATAAAACATCATAAATTTAATGTACTGAATAAAATTGAATGAAGACATAAATTTTTTGAAAAGAACACAATCAACACAAATAGAAGTCCTACTACACAAGAATGAACAGTTCAAGAAAGATTAAACCAATTAAACCAAACAAAACAACAATTAAATGGTGGAAAAAAATGAAAAATAGATTCAAGACATCAAAAATAGTGAGTAAACAAGACAAAAAAAAAGAGAAAAACACAAGCTAGAACAACTTATCTCTTGAAGACAATCAGGACTTTAATACCAAATGATGCAATCCTAGTTTGCATCTTCTTTTGTATATATTCTTTTTCATTGTTTTGATTTGAATATTTTCTACGAATCATGAACACTATTGCGGAAGCATGAAGAATTTTAGATTTTTGGAAGAGATGAAAATTGTGACGGTTAATTTAAGTAAGGTTAGGGCAACACTTAGTTTCTAGAGTGAGGTTGGGCCAACACTACTAGGAGGAGTCTAGAAAATTATCTAGCAAAAAGACAACTCGGGAGAGAAATTTAAACAAGTAAAAGTGTCTCTAATTGGACAACATTTCAGTACTCAAATCAAAGTTGAAAAATATATACAAGAGACTCTTGTTCATAGGAAAAAGTCTCTCAAAATCTTTCAAATGAGAGTGTGACAAGTGTCACTACCTTATTGGTGCAAATCCTCTCCTTGGGAGAGTGACAAGTGGAATGCCTTCATTGGAGTAAAATCCTCTCCATTGAGGAGAGAACATGTGGAACCTCATGTCTTCCTTACCTACAATTCTATTTGCACCCCTCTGTTACTCTTTATACCCTACTTTCTTTCTATTTACATCTTTCTCTGCTTTGGCCCAAAATACAAGGCACAAAACTTCCTAACTACTCTATACAATTTTTACAAGGCTAAGAAGAAGAAATAAACTTTACAATCTCTTTAGTAAGTCACAATCTTCGTCTATCTTCTTAGTTGAAAATTTTGAGACTAAATGGTTTTCATCACTTGTGACCTAGCTTGAGAAGCTTGACCTAGCCTTGAATCTTGTTTCTTGCTCCTGGTCATCCTCTCGTAAGGTTGGGCTACCTTAGATGGTAAATTCATCGAAGGGAATAATTACGTATAAATCGTTATAAAGACAAGTATAAACAAAGAAAAAGTCCTTATAACCATTTTCTCGACCGTGACAAACCCGATCAGTGTGATTACAACTATTGGCTACAACCACATTCGAAGGGGAGTTAGGTTTTAACATAGAAACTTTAGATATAAATCCATATAAAGCGAACGAACCCCTAAAACAAGTAGGGATATCAAGGACACGTGGATCAACCCACCTATAATCCGGATAACAAAGTGGTCAGCTAGCAAACCGCCTAGTTAGAACAACCCACGCTCAGAAGAAGAAGAAGAATAACAAGAAGGAAGACTAGAAGACCCAAAAGAAGTAGTTAGTACTAACCTCTTAAAGCACAAATGCAGAAAAAGAAGTTGAAAATCACTTGAACGAAAGCACTCAGCACTGTGACAACTCTCTGTAACTCAGAAGTAGTGAAAGTAGAAGCAAACGTAACAAAGTTTGGAAGGCACCTCTATTTATAGATTTGCAAAAAAGAGGGAATGAAACATCAGTCCATCTGCACCGCTACATTCATTTTTATCCAAGGGCGAACAACGCTTGACATTCGAAACGACATGGCCTACAACCGTTAGATCCCTTCGATCAAAAAGTGTAAAACTCGAATGACGTGTTGAAAAGACGCATGTCATGTCACTGACATAAAATTTAATGTGTCAACGTCACTTCTTACCTCAAGATTCCCATCAATCATATCTAAACTCTTCTGAAGCACACGTTAATCGATTCTAGGGGCAAGTGTACCAGTCAGATACCGAACGAGCCACGTCACTTGGCTTCAGTGACCGACCGACCAGTTGAAAGTATATATTAAAGCACAATTGTAATAAATGACAGTTAAGGCAGTTGTGAAAACTCCCTACGAATAAGGATCACATCCCATCAAATCCAGGTAATGTCCCAAGAAATCAGGGTAACATGATTCATGCTAGATTTTGCCCATCATTCAGATGGCACATGATTCAATGCTATAAATAAACCTTTTACATTGGATTTAGGTACTTTTTTTTATCAGTGTCATTGTTATACTCTTCACGCAGAGTTCTTACTCGATCGTCAGACTTCCTTTTGTAGGTCAACCCTGACCGAGTACTAAGGAATTAAGGGAAAGGATTCTTTAATTCTGAAGGAGTGAAGCATTGAAGAACAAGGAAGAAATCAAACGACCGACACCGCAACAATTGTTACAGCCGATCACAGGTACTATCTGGGTCCACTTTGTCTATACAAGTACAATTAATTACATATTTACTGTTTCCAGACCTCAAATGACTTGAGCATCATAGCATTTGCATAAATACACCTCTCTTACGACATATATTAAAGAAAACATCTAGAACAAATAATTCAATTCTTGTAAGAAATATATATATATATATATATATATATATATAATTTGGTATATTTTGTAAATATTAGTTCATATTTTTTAATTAGTCACTCACTAAAAATGACTTTATTAAGTCAATTATCAATATAGTTTTGATAACATTACTTTTAACCCATTTTTTAATAATTGTTTGAGATAACCATTAAAATCTAGACAGAAACTCCAAAATTAGGTATTAAGAAAAAAATCATTAATTCTCTCTTTTATTATGTTTTACACGTTGATCAAATAAATTAAACTAATATTAATATAAAATCATTAAATAGAAATAAATTTTAAATATAAAAAATAATTAGTTACTATATTGATTAAATTAAATATTATTTTACAGATTAAAAAATTATTAATATATAAAGTAGTTTCTAAATTTATAAACTAATTTAAATGTATATCTAAGGTTTTAGAGTCTAAATTAGTTGGTAGCTAATTAGATTTAGAAACTAATTTATAAATTTTATTAATAATAAAAAACTAATTTATATACCAATAGCTTTTGTAGTTTTTAAAATAATATATAATTTAATCAATATAGTGACTAATTATTTTTTGTCTATAAAATTAATTTATATTTAATAATTATTTTAGTGTAAAGAAACAAATCCCATCTCTTTATAGACCTTCTTTCTTGGCTTGTTCTTTTAATGTTTTTTCTTTAGAATTTTAATATTCCTCATATTTTCTAAAATTAAAAATATCAATATAAGAAAAAATCCTAATAATTTTTTTAAAAATGAAACGAATGATATATTTTAATTTAGCATTCTAAAATTATTTTTTTTAAATAATAGAAAAATATAATTAAATGATGAGGAAATTATCATTCAATCTTGTCTTCGAAGAAGTACTATCGTTATTGATAAGCTTAAAAAAGTCCACAATACTTGACGAACCATCTAAATTTAAGTCTATATACGAGAGACATGGTTGGGAGTTACTAGATTTTAAGGGAGATGCCTAAGAACTCTGCCCTTTTTACTATTGTTCAATAAAAAAAAAATATAAAAGTGTATTTTTTTAATTATGTTAAGTTAAATAAAATAAATTATATTCTTCAACGTAAAATAACATCGCATGCAATCGAAAAGATTCATTTTTAAACGCGTCAAACACATCAACTCCTTCATTCCACAATAATTTCAAATCTTCGATCAATGGATTAAGATAAACATTTATGTCATTTTCAGGTTGTTTTGGACCAGAGATCATCATACATAACATCATGTATTTGCACTTCATACACAAAGTAGGAGGCAAGTTGTAAATCACTAACAAAACGAGCCATGAACTATGATTATTACTTAAATTTCCAAAGGGATTCATTCCATCTGTAGCCAATCCAAGTCTTATGTTTCTTTATTCTTTCCAAATTTAGGAAATTCTTTATCAATCTTCTTCCATTGCAAAGAATCAGCTGGATGACAAAGTAGTTCATCACATTTTCTATTATTTGCATGTCACCTAAGGTTTTTAGCGTCATGTGCATTTGCAAACAAACGCTTAAGTCTTGAAATTATTGGAAGATACCAAACGACCTTTGTGACTTCATTATTATATTCTTTTTCACCAACTTTAACTTTATAACGTGACAAACCACACCTGGGACATCTTCTTAAATTACCATACTCATTTTTGTATAAAATACAATCATTAGGACATGAATGTATTTTTTTATATTTCGTTCCCATCGGACAAAGAATCTTTTTTGCCTCATAATTTCGAGCGGGTAATGTATTTCCTTTTGGGAGCATGTCCTTCAGCAATTCAAGTAATTTTGTAAAGCGTTTTTCAGTCCATCCATTCATTGCCTTCAAATTTATCAACCTTAACACTACTGATGATTGTGTGAAATTAGTTGAACCAAGATACAAATGAGTCTCTGCATCATTAGAAATATGTTTGAAAACTGCTTTAGCAAATGATTCTGCTCCCACGTCACGAATCATGTCCTCTAATATATCGTCCTTTGGGAAATCATCAACAAACTCTAAAGCTTCGTAGACACTTGTTAAGTGCAACAATTCACCATGCCACGTCCATGTTGTATAATTTTTTAAGAACCCATCACACAAAAGATGTTCTTTCATTTCAGAAACATTCAATATTCTTGCATTCAAACAATTCACACAAGGACACCTCATTCTTACTCTATTATGATTACTAACGAAATTACGTTATGCAAACTGCATGAATTCTTTCACCCCTCTTTCGTATGCATTAGTTATATGTGGTGTATTAATCCAGCTTCGATCCATAAAGCTGGAAAACTAAGAAAACTATTTAATTCATTATAAACCTAAATTAAAATTGTCGAAGGTCGGACACCCCCAAATTCAACATCAAAGCGTTCAATGTATGCAAATATTATCTAATTCATTATAAACAAAATCCAAAATGCCGAGGGTCAGACACCCTCAGACTCAGAATCAACGCCTTCAATGTATACAAATATTATCTAATTCATTATAAAAAAAATATAAATTTTCGAGGGTCGGACACCCTTGGACTCAGAATTAACACATTTCATTCACAAACTTATTAAAACACTAATAAAAAAAAGTAAAGAATAATAAAACAATAATAAAAATATTAAAACACTAATAAAAAAAGTAAAAACTATTAAAACAAAATAAAAAATAAAGAAAATTAAAACACTAACCTAGCGGGGGAAAAATGGCGTGGCGGTGAGCTAAGGGGGTGAGGGTGGCAAGGCGTGGAGGACCATCAGCCGGTAGAGTAGAGGCATGACGCGACGGAGTAGAGGCATGGAGTAGTGTTCGCGGCGGAGCATTGTTCGCCGCGGAGCAGCGTTCACAACGGAGCAGAGGAGCGACACAGAGCAGCGTTTGGCGATTCAGAGGCGCGACGCTCGCGGCAAAAACGAAATGGTGGTGCTCTCTGGGTTGAGGGAGAATGCCTTGATGGAGGCGTGCGGTACTCGCGACAGAAATGGAGTGTTTGGGCTGACTGCGGAGAAGCACCAATAGACTTCGCAGTGGTGACAGAGGCAACTTCAAAGGCGGCGCTTGGGAGAGTTGAGAGTGAAAGAAGATGAAAGGTGACGCTGAGAGTGTAAAGAAAGTGAGAGTTGAGCTGAGAGTGGAGTGAGATTAAGAGAGGAAAGTCCGCGCTGCAATAGGAAACACTTTATAACGACAATTAACATAGGAGCCGTCGTTACTAGTGCAGACATTGACATATAACGACGGTTTAATCATGAACCGTCGTTAAAAATGACTAAAATGGTAAAAAAATTACAAAAATATTAATGCATTTTTTATTACGACTGTTCTTGGTGAACCGTCTTTATACAGGATCGTTAATTCCGTATTTTGTACTAGTGTGACTTTGTAAATATGAAAATGTAATTTATCCCTTAAAGAATTTACAAAACTGATCTTAATAAAAATTATTTAAAATTAAAAAAAAAATCAAATATCTAATTTAAAACTGGTCGGAAATCCTATTTCAATTAAAAAAAATATGCTATAAAAATATATGCAAATCTCACTTTATATTATTTTAATAAAACTAATGAGCATAGTCTTAATCCTAGTATACCTAATGCCAAACCCATCCCGATCCCAAGTTCCCAATCCCCGGGAGCTCTTTGTTTTGTTGTTCGGTTATCGTTTCTTTCACATTTATATTTTGTTCACAACGTAGACATGCATCTCATCATTAGTACGTCCTTCTTTCTTTCCTACCTAAAACCCTAAAGTGTCCACGTTCACTACACTCTCAAACAGTCCCATCAAGAGAGAAGAGTGCAGTGGATCAGACCACTCCCACAACGTTGACCATGACCACCCACGTCACTCTCCTTTCTATGAACACCACTCGAGACCACCAAGCCCCACCACAATTAATACTTGTAAGCTTGCCCTTAGAGGTTGATGAGTGAAAGAAACCCCTTATTGCGAAAGGGAAAAATAAATAAGTAGATAAGAACTGCTTTCATGCGCCACGCGTCGTAGTGGAACATGCAATGCAACCACAATTCTTCTTTTGCTTTTACATTTCGTCATTCATGATGTGATACAATTTTAAGGTTAGATTGCATTGCTTTTTATTTATTTAGTAACTCGTTTCAAATAACTTGTTATTTGTTACTTAAAATCCTATTGAAAAATTATTAAATGAAAATTAATTTAAAAAATAAAAAATAATTAATTATTATATTAATTAAATCAACTAAAAAAATATTCATATTCAATTTAATTTCTATTATTAATAAATAATTTATAAATTACTATAAAATTTTAGTTATCAAACTATAACTAAAATTTTAATAGTTAATTAGATATTAATTTAAAAATTATTTATTATTAATAAAAATAAATTTATATACTAATAAATTTTTAATTTTTAAAATAATATATAATTTAATTAATATAATGATTAATTACTTTTTATTTTTAAAATTAGTCTTTAGTTAATGATTTTTTTTTAGTGTATGTACATGGATTCTTGAATTATAAAAAAAATCCATTTTTGAGTGTGATATTTATTTATTGGCTTAATTATAACATTGTATTTTTTTTCAATTTAAAATATAACTTAACTTATATTTTTCAATTTAAAAGACAAGATTATTAGGTGTACATAAAATTTAATAAACTAAAAACCTTGTTTATTTATAAAAATCAGTAATATGATTAAAAACAATTTAAACAAATAATTCGGATGGTACTGAATTTGTTCTGTTCAAATAATGTCTTTTATTTATGAAATTTTCATATGAAAAAAAGTACTTAATTAAAAGTAAAAAATTTAAAAGTATTTGTCAACAATGAATATTTATTGGTCAATTTTAAAATATTTAGAACCAATTTTTCCACCCGCTTATATCTATTTTCTTTACACTCATGTTCCTACTTGGCCACGTGGTCACCGCCCCTTGAAAAACCTCACGTGAAAAATGATAACGACTAGAAGTTTAGAAAACGCAGTCATTCTATGTAAGAAGAAAGAAAAAAGAGACACTGTTCTTGCTACTTTCCCAATAACTGACGCGTGTTCGCCTTATCTCCATATCGTTTGCACATTTAACATGATTAGGCAAAAAATAAATTTCAAAACAAACTACAAACCCATAAAAAAAAATCTATTATTAGAAGATTTCAATTAAATTCAAAAAATACAAACCCATAAAATATATAAACCTGTCATTAAAAGCACAAATTTTAACCATTACCGGTTATACCAGTGTTTACGCTTTGAATAATAATTTGGCAAAACCATTATTCATAATTAAAGTCTCAAAAAATATTGTTATTTTGAGTTTATCAACATGGTAAGAATATTCCAAGGTTTCTTTTGTGAAAAGTAGTATACACTGAACCGAATCAGCCGCGACCGTACGTGAAGTGGATAAGGTCGTCCGCATGATGATCTTTTCCGAAAGTGCGACGTGGCCGAACAGCAAAGGGCGACGTGGCGTGATCCCAGAGGCCCAAAAGGAACTCGACAAAGATTCTGTGCATGTGTCTCGACCTTCGTGTCCCTGTATAAATAACTGCCAGCTATTCCTTGGAAAAAGAGAAAAGAAAACACATAAGCTAGAGAAAAAAAGAATAAGAACTTTGTTTTATCTTGATTTGAAATTCACTGTTGGATCTTGAAATTGAGCAAAATGGGAGTTGCTGTGAGAGACCCTCTTGCACAATTGAGTTTGCCTCCTGGATTTAGGTTTTACCCCACTGATGAAGAGCTTCTGGTTCAATACCTCTGTCGTAAGGTTGCGGGGCACCATTTTTCTCTTCCAATCATTGCAGAAATTGATTTGTACAAGTTTGATCCATGGGTTCTTCCAGGTAATGAAATTCTCTACAATTTAATGCGTGTTTGGGTTGGGGTTTGAATTGATTTGGATGTAAAATTGAAGTTTTAAGTTTGAAATTGTTTTCTAATTGAAATTGGTTTCCGTGGGTGCAGCTAAGGCTGTGTTTGGAGAAAAAGAATGGTATTTTTTCAGCCCGAGGGATAGGAAGTACCCGAATGGTACAAGACCAAACAGAGTTGCGGGTTCTGGGTATTGGAAAGCCACGGGAACTGACAAGATTATCACCACCCAAGGGAGAAAAGTTGGCATAAAAAAAGCACTTGTGTTCTACGTTGGTAAAGCTCCCAAAGGCTCCAAAACCAATTGGATCATGCACGAGTATCGTGTTCTTGACTCTTCGCGCAAAAAAAACCTCGGAACCACCAAGGTACTAACACAATCACATTCCTTTCCCCTGTTTTTCATCCCCAATCATTATTTTGCATCAAAAGCTTTTGGGTGCTTTGAAACTTGTATTCATCAAAAGCTTTTGGTTTTTGGATCGGATTTTAGTAATCTAAAACTTTTGTCTCACAGTTATGGTATGGTTTGTTTCAAAACTAATTCAAATTTGTTGGGTGCTAATGTGGTGCAGCTTGATGATTGGGTTTTGTGTCGTATATACAAGAAGAACTCGAGTTCGCAAAAGGTTGAGGCAAATTTTTGGGCCAAAGAATGCAGCAATGGGTCATCACCTTCTTCATCTTCCCACGTGGAAGACAGGCTGGAATCGTTTCCGGAGATCGATGATCAGTGCTTCACTTTTCCGAGTGCGAACCCGATCAAAACAATGCAACAACAGGACGAGAAATACGGGTTTCAAAACATGGGATCCGAATTTTTTTCTGATTGGGTTACCGCGCCGGATCTTGATTCGATTTCCGAATTCGGGTCAGGTTGCCAAACCCAAGGGATGGTGAATTATGAGTACAATGACTTATTTGTCCCTTCTGTGCCGCCGTTCCACATGGAGTTCATGGCAGGGGCACCCACGGAGGAGGAAGTTCAAAGCAGTGTGAGAACCCAACGGGCTGACGGAGAGGGATATTTTCAGCAGAACCCGAATGCCCGAAATTTGTCTGGCTCGAACGAATCGCTTGGATTCGGGTTCATGGATCAGCAAATAAGGTTCGGGTTACGGAACTAGAGGATCCGAATGGTGGTGGGGCTAATTGTAATTTGAATTCTTCAGCCATTGTTATGGTTGGTGTTACTGATTCCCAAAAGTGGAAAGGGAAAACAGCAGTTTTGGTCATGCTTTTCTGCTGCACAAATGGAGGTTGGTCGATACATTCATCGAGTGAAAGTGATGAAGTACGCAATGTTGCTTGAACCAAAACCGCATGGACGAAAAATGAATCACATTGTACTTCAAAGGACCACACCACATAGCAACTTTTTTTACATCGTTTGGTTTACAAATACTTGTGTTTTTGGCTGCCATTGATTAACATCCTCTTTTAACAATTAATGAAAATAGTGATAATATTTTCACCACTCAAATTTTATATACAAGTAGTTAATGATTAATTATACTAATATAACAGTACAATATTTAAAAATATTTCATTCACTTAGATATTTATATTATTATAATTAATTATCAGTGGGATGTAAAAATATCTTTATTAGAATAAAATTATATCTACCATTTGTTATAGAGTTTTAGAGATGAAACACGTACACCATTATCTACACTACCATTAGATTACACCATTATATAGTCCTACACTGGTAGGTGACACTTTTTGTAAGCTAGCATTATTACACTAACCAAATTGAAGTGATGTCTTGTAAAGTATTATGTAATACGTGGCAGAAGGTAAAATAATAATTGGATTGAGGTTTGAATGTTGAAAGGATTGGGAAGAAAGGTGGTGGTAGTATTAGAAAATGAGGTATCGAGTTTTAGAGGAGAGTCGTTTCAAAGATTTAAGAAGAATTAAAACGAACTAGTGACATAATTAATTGATTAAAATACAAAATTTAACAGATTAAAAATGTAATTAGAACAAGAATAATTTATATTCAAATTTAGAAATAAAGAGAGAAAGAGAAATAAGACTATAGTAGTTTTTATACTAATTTCCTCTTAAATAAAAGTTACATGTCGTTCAACTAAAAAAGTTAAATTATTATGAAAATAATTGTTTATGCGAACAAGATATAGAAAAAATACTCTTGAATGCTATAAGAGTGTTCTTTAACCCTTGTAACACTCTATCACAAAACCACAACTAAAATCCTTATCCAGTAAAGGTTAAACACCACAAAGAAAAAGTGAACACAAGAACAATATCACTTGATTATAGTAGGATGAGATTGAATTTGAAAAACTCAAGTGAAAATTCTCTAAAGGAAGAGATTTATCTCAAGAACACAAAAATAAAGTTCCAAAAAAACATTTTTTGACTTTGAAGAGTAACTCTCAATGTGTTTTAAAATCTCATACTTAAAAAAATGTGTTTAGAAAAATTTGTAAAAGAGAGTTATAGAATTTATCTTGTCTATTTCAATGAATTAAAACTGCATTTTATTTTGTTGATTCCACTCATTACTGAAAATAATGGATTAAATCGTTATTTTATTATGTTAAAATAGATTGATAAAGATCATTCTAAAAGGACAAAAAAATTTAGTATAATAAAAAATCATTTTAAAAAATTAAAATATCCTCCCAGAGCAACTTATGATTTTAGTAATATAAATTGATTAAATTGATAATGTAATTGATTAAAAGATTCACTATAGTATTTTAGGACTTTAGATAAAAACATTTAATGGATTCAACTATCTTTCAATCAATTAAAAATATATTTTAACCAAAAAAATTGCTTACAAAAAATTTAAATAAACTTCCTTAAGTATTTATTAACATTAACCTAATCTCAAAAAGGAGAGTGATGCAATCCAAGTTGATGGATTATGAAGAACAATGGAGTGGTAGCGAAATGAAGAAGAGATGCACCAATAATTGGAATGGTTTAGTGAAGAGAACCGTTAAAATAGGTAATTGAAGTAAAAAAGAGGTTGAGACAACATTCTAGGGTTCACTAGGTCTTTGAGGCTCTCTAGCAAAAGGAGATTTGGGAAATAATGAAGTCTGAAATATTCAGTATACTCATTCAACTATATCAAATCTAAATACATGAGTGTGATAAACATATATTTATAGGCTTCCATTTAAGCTACCTTCACCTTGGTTAGTTTTAGCTAACCTAGTGAGTTCTTGATGTTTATTTGGTTAGTTTTTGTGTGTTCTTATGAGCTTTGGAAACCCTTGCTTGTATGTCAAGTGAGGGTTTCTAAAATATGCATGTTTTATTTAAAGTCTACTATAGAAAGTGGTCCAATGCAAGATATGAAACTATTCTACTTGTTTTTACACACTAAGATAGTTTATTTATGTTGTACATGCTTATGCTCTTAACCTTGTGTATGGTGAGTTGGAAATTTTGGATGGTCCTCCATCAGACTCCCCTCACCCCTTCAAAAGGATTTATCCTTACCTTATTTTCAACAACTTGTGATTGTCATCCACTAGGTTCATGGATCCACCTGAAAAAAATAGAAAACATAAAGAGAATGCAAAAGAATAAAAGTTAATGGGTATGTGAACATAAAACAAAAAATTAGTTTGTGTGGTACCTTTATTGTGGTTTATATTACCTAAGGCAGAGAAATGAGACATCGGAAGAAATGGAGAAAACAATGTACAAGAAAAAGAAAAAGAAGAGGAAGAAGGATTACCTTGATTAGGTGGTAAAGGCATACAAAATGTTTTCTTTGTCGAGGTAAGATGGTTATCCGCTTTACTTTGTTTTTGAAGATTAAGGTTTTCTTGAGCAATTTTTGTTTTGAGTTTAGTATCATTCTTTCTAAGTTGTTGGAGTGTAAGAGATTAAAGAAAAAAATTCTTGTCTCAGCCAGAGTCAAGAATCACCCTATGAAAATAATCAAAAAGTAAAATGAAAGAAAAATTTACAACAAAAATATGAAAAATGGACAAAAGGACCTTTGTTTCAAGGTCAATATACCCCTTACTTGATATGTTGACAAAATAGATCCAAGGAGTACTGTTATTTTTATTGAGTTTTTCAGTTTTTCTACCTCGTGAAGTTGCCTAAACTTTTGATCTTCTTATTTTATTACGAGCAAGTCTTCACAGGGTGTTTGAAAAAAGTTTGGTTCAACTCCAGACTGAATAAATAGACAAATTGAATTTCAATGTCTAGGTCAGCTCCCCTGTGGAGCGATCGCCCAGCTACTGTAGGTCCTTACGCAATTCCTCGTTGGCTTTACGTAACTCCTCGTCACTCACCCGTGACGCATCTAGTTCTTCATGAACTGGTCTTGCCTGAGCACCTGCTCAGCTCGAACCTCCTCCATGAGCCTCTCCTGGTCAGCCCTGGATGCTCCCACCGCCTCTTGGAGAACACTCACAGTCTCCATAAGCTGTTGTATGGTGGGGTTGTCACTCCCTTCAGATCCTAATGGACCTTGCCTCGTATTCCTCATCACGCCTAAAAGCTTGAGCACAACTGTGGGTGGGACCTGGTTTTATCCGGCTCCACAGTGGGCACCAAATGTTCTTGCCGGTTGACTTTGTTGACAAGCTCTAGCATCGTCTGTCTCTTATGGAATCTGTTTTGCATCTTGTTGCACTGGAACGTTGCTCCGTTGAAACAGAGGGGACCCTACTTGTTGATTGCACTCCGACAATCAAGTCAGTACAGGGCTTATAAGAAATAAGAAGTAGTAAGTTTCAGTCTTAGAAACAGCGTACCTTAACTTGGGATCTCAAATCCCTTTTATAATTTACCCCTTGTAACATCTTTCTATCACGAGAATATAATCCCAACTGAAATCATACTCAATAGGAAAATATTATGTTCAAGAGCACACTCTCTTGGTGCTGCAACCGAACGAAATATTTCTTTTACGGAGTGTATAAAATAATAATAGAATAACCACCAGGGTACTAACTCATGTACCAGCATCAGGGGTCCAATCTGTTTACGTAGCCACCCTCAGCGTGGTGCTACGCTATCTTTTGAATACATTCAACCTAACCTCTACATGCCCTAACACACATGGGC
Organism: Phaseolus vulgaris; assembly: GCF_051622355.1. Lineage (NCBI taxonomy): Eukaryota > Viridiplantae > Streptophyta > Magnoliopsida > Fabales > Fabaceae > Phaseolus > Phaseolus vulgaris. The sequence goes on from NC_143508.1 coordinate 41,632,322, forward strand.
TTAGGTTTCAAAGGAAACATTTACTTAAGCTAGACCCCCTACGCACTAAGCACACCTAAAGGTTCAAAACAACCCCTCGCTAGCCGCCTAGGCCTTATGCACAAAGGGTTATACAAAAAAGGAAACTAATACATACATCTGGGGCCTAATCTCATGGCCTACCAACTTGGCCCAAGAGCCGACCACCGAGCGCTCTGGTCTAGTATATATATATATATATATATATATATTCCCTTAAAATTAATTTTTCACTTTTAAAATATAAAATAAAAATAGCTACGATTGTGGAAGATGAGACTAGACTTAAAAAAAATAAAATGGGATGAATAGGAATTTATTAGACAGAATACATGGAATAACAATTAGGCAACAGAATAAACAATAAATTATTAATGGGATGAGAGAGATTATAGAAGAGAAGAGTAGAAGATATTATATGCAAAGTGAAAGGTTGAAATTAACATAGTAGAATGTGAATTGAGCGAGCTACATTAGTCTTTGTTTTGGACATTATGATGGGTGTTCAAAAATTTGAATCCAAATTAATGCCTTCCTAATGCTCATCAATCAATCAATATAAAACAATCAGACTAATATATGCAAGAATCTGTCATTTATGTTGGAACTAATATTTGTGCTGTCATTTACGTTGATAATTTTAATAATTACATACAATAAATTCTCCTAATCAAAATTATAAAAAAAAACTATCATAATACTTAATTATGGTTCTTAATTTTCTTAATAAAACTATTATAATACTTAATATATATGTCTACTTGTTAAGGAATTCAAAATTCAAAATTATTGAGTACCCAAGTTTTCACATTACAATATGATAACATTCAACAGAAAATAAAAATGCAAGCAATAGATAATTTCATAAGCTGCAGAATGACTACCTTATATATGGGCATGCTCATACAATACTCTTGTTTTTTTCATTCTCTATCATCTTTAATAAGAAAGTTGATACATTTTCTGCTACTAAGAAATTACAACTTAGCTACAACATTGTATGATTATCAATTTTAGTGATCTTATTATCTCTTTGCCTTTAAAAAACACAATACTTCATGCACATCATCCAGAATTGTGTTGGTATGAAAAGCAGATACAATAGTAAGTATAGATTAATCTTTAAACAATTGATTGGAAAAAAAGGAAATTTCTATTAAGTCCACAGAATATAATGGGGCATGTAAATTTTCCTCTTATGCATTTCTACTAAGTTTTTACCGCTACAGGCACCAATTGCAAAAAAGACAAAATCTAAAAGAATACAATAGATATCTCCAAACAAAAGAAATTTTTCATCTAAAAATAACTTGTGAGCAGAAGAGATAAAAAAAACAAATACCAACCAAGTCCCAAGCAAAATCAAACACCCACGTAAAAGAAAGAATGTAGGTGCAGAACAACCTAAAATAAAAATTAGGTGCTGGTGTAGAATAGAACCAAAAAATAAAAAGAAAACTAGGTTCAGGTGCAATACTATGCTCCCTAACAAAAATATAAACAAGCATGCTCAACAGAAAACCAATATGGCATCCAATGCAAAAAAGACATAATTTAAAAGAAGATAACAGATATCTTGAAACAAAAGAAATTTTTCATCTAAAAATAACTTGTGAGCCGAAGAGATAAAAAAACAAATACATGAAAGAAAAGAAGGCAAAATAATTGAAGTATATAACTCCATATATATTGTTGCCTTAAAATCTAGTTTTAGAACAAAGTTTTTAGGTAACAAATCAGGGATTTGAAATATATCAATTAGTCCTTGTGGTCATCACTAGCACAATCACAATCAAAGTTTTTTTAATTATCAATTACTAGCACCTCCAGAATTAAAATAACCAATTAATCTAAATAAAAAAATGTCATTATTCTGTTTTGGAGCCTTATCATGTACCTTCGAAGTTGGATGCATTAGGGGAAAATGATGTGAGTTGATTTTAAGAGTTTTCATTTAGGTGACACTTTACTTTTAGGATTGAGATTTTTAAGCATTTATGAGTGAAACCTTAGGAAAATTCCCACTGGACATTAACTTAACCAAGTGGTTAAGTAGATGTGAAGGTGCATTTCTCAAAGGCAAAAGGAAAAGACATTGATAAGATGAACATGATTACAAGAATAGGTGCAGAATTAAGCATGAAAAGCATAAGTAAAAGACAATAGCCGAATGGACATAAGGAAATCAAACAAGAACATATTTATGAATAAAATGGAATGACAAATGACATGGAAAAATGAAGGAGTAAGGAAGCGTATGAGAATGGAGTTGAGAAAGTGAGCACCCCACTTGGAGGATGAATTTACTCCAAGATAAGTGTTGGAAGCCGCCACTTGAGAGCTCTCATAAAATCACAAGATAAGACTAAAGACTAAGAGGAACAAGCCCCACTAGCATCACACACAAATTTGTGCAGAGTAACTTTTCTTCTATTCAATTCAACTTGTCAAATACACTAGGTATGCTTCCTATTTATAGGTGAAAGAGCCTTGGAGAAAAAGCTAATGGGGTAGGATGGGAAAAGGGAAAAAATGGGTAGCCTTAGGGTTTGACTAAGTCAAACCTGCATCCTAGGCTTGTCCTTCTAGAAACTAGGTCAAAATGCCTTCCAAAAGGGCTAGGAACAAGCTAAAATGCTACCCACAGTCCCTATTATGCTAATGGTACCTTATTCTAGCCTATATTTACTATTTTGACCCCTAAAGTGAGCCAAATTTAATTACAAACATATTCTATTTTTTAAGAAGACCAAAAGGAAAAACTTTTGATATTTTGGTTTATAGCTTCTTCTTTTTTGCTGATTCTTTCTCGAGAATTGGTGGGGTCTGTCTTTGTATCTTGAGATGACTGACCCTTTTGGGAAGTTCTTGTTGTGTCCTTAGTCATCTGTCGGTTTGTATAAGGAAAAAACCTTAGGTTACATTATTTTAAATAATTTCTGAAATAATGTAGCCACATTTTCTAGTCTTCAATATGCGAAAATCATAGAAGAATGAAATAAACACAAGTTCAAGAACAAAATTCATGAAACTTTGAAATAGATAGTACAATTATGGTAGCTAAAGGAAATCCAACGGAGAACCAAAACAAAGCACAATGAAGAAATCTTCATCACGCTATCGAACGGAATATTTCAAAAAAAAATCCAAAAAATAAATATCGAATCCAATGAAGTTCATCCCTAAACCTTGAAATTGATTTTTAATCCTATTTTGACACTAAAAACCCTACCACATGTGAAAATGGAAGGAAAAAAACTTAAATCTGTCTCTTCACATCATTTTGTTTCCGGCAACATCATTGTAGTGAATGAATTTGAAGAACGAACCGCTTACCTTACTCACACAATACCACTCCTAGTTCTTAGCGAACGACTTAGGGTTTCAGAGCGATCTTGGTTTTGGCTTAGGGTTTAGAAGAGATTTATTCTGGTTTCGACTTAGGCTTGTGTATATGCAAGAGCCTTCGTCCGTGACGACACAAGCTATATGACTTCTAGCTCAATGACGAGGTTCGTTCGTGACGAGGTTGAGTCTTAAGGATTACATGGACTTAATTATCACATTTTAAAAACTTAGCCTATATGTTATTTAATCACTTTAAAAATGTTATCTAAAATATTAGTTAAAGCACCACATTTTAAAAAATGTTTCCTAAAATACTATTTAACATATCTACAATTTTAAAAACGTTGTTTAAAGTACTCACTCTAGTCCACATTTTATAAAATGTTGTTTAGAATAAATAGGCAACACTTTTCCTAAATACTTTGAGGCAAAGGTAAATAAATCTTACTAAGTGGACAACAATAAAAAAAGTGTTGCTTATACTCACTTTAGACAACACTTTTCTACCCGTTGACATGTCAGTGTTGCCTAAAGTGAAAAATGGTGTAGTGAGTATAGGTTCGTTCTTGCATGCATTGTTTGGTTGTTCATCTTTTCTTGAGTTTTATGCAATTTCAATCGCTGAAACTTGTTTAGATTCACTTCATTTGCTGTTATAATCTGAGCTAGTCATGTTCTAAGTCATGTGCATCCAATTTTTTCATAAACACATGTTATCCGTTCATGATCTCCAAGTGTTTGTGAAATTTCCGTAAAAATGTCCTTTATGTGTTTGCTAAAATGTCTTTGTGTTTTTACCTTGTATAAGCTTTGGTACTTTTTGTGTTTTGTGTGATTGTGTTCCTGACTTGTTTTAGATCATAGCAAGTCCTCTGATCATCATAAACTCCAATTGTCTTGAATGTTATGTTCTAAATATCATTGAAATTTCTTAGGATTCTTTCCTGAAACCTAGAGTGCCAGTTATCTGGATTAGAAAATTTGTTGTTGTCAATTCACGTTGATTTTTTATGTGAAATTTTAATCACATAAACCTTATGATATTAGGATCATTGTGTTAAAAAGGCGCATCAAAATATTCTATACAAAATACTCTATACAAGAAAGTTATAAATCATAAAACCCTAATGCCTCATTGTGAATGTTTTTAGTGCACTATGAGTTACTTTGCTTTCAGTAATTCATTTGTTTAAATTTTTTTCGTGCATATTTGGATCAGAAATTTTGACCAACGCTTCATTGTTGACTTTCACATTTGTGAGAAAAATTTGAGAGTCAAATTCCTAATACACAATTTTTGGCAAATTTTACAAGTGTGTGTTCTCGCTGACTACTTAGTGACCGCTAGTTGCAAATGTGTCTCGGTTTTGCATTTGTCTAAATTCTCTCAGTCATTATTTGAACCAGAAATTTGGCACACTTATTCCTTATTGTCTTAGTGAATTTTGGGTAAAATTTGAGACAAAAATAGATGATAGAAAAGTTGATATAAATTGTTCATGCTCGCTGATCAATGTCTTGTTTTTTCTCTAAATACTTGAACTTTTGGTTACGTCAAACCTTGCAGTTCTGTATTTTGCTGACCTTTAATTGTTGATTGTCTATAATTGTTGGTATTCTTTCTTTTTTTTTCATCATTAATCCAGCTTGTGGTTTAGCTTTTCAAATTTGACTTTTTTTGTTTTTTTTTTTTTCCATTTCTTGACCTTTTGGAAGTATTTCTTGGTGCACATAGAAATTTTGAACATCAAAATCTGCTAATTCTAGGCAACCTAGAAGCTTTCGATTTTTGCCTCTTATCAAGGGTCAAGAAGAGTACAAAAAAGGAGAAGCATTTTTAGCAAAGTTTCACAAGAAAGCGTACAATTACAGATAAACAAAGACATCACACAATGAAAGCCTCCAAAATTTTGCTTTTTCCTTGACTATTAGTGTACCGGCCCGTCCTCGGGCGTTGATCAAAGTCAAAGTCAAAGGCAAACATATGGTGGGACCCACCAAGGGCTCCAAGGGAGAAGGTCAATAGGTTGACCACTTTGGGCGTCGCTAGGTGTGGGTGTCGCCAGGTGTGGGTGTCGCCAGGTGTGCGTGTCGCCAAGTGTGGGCGTCACCAAGTATGGGCGTCGTCAGGCATGGGCGTCGCTAGGAGCGGGCGTCGACAGATTCAGGTGCCGATATTGCCATCCCCCGATACCCACGAGTGGGGAAGACCGTGGAGGGGATGACACGTTTAGAGGCCACGGTACGGACGAGGAGGCCTCGGGCCTCGGTACCCTAGAACAGTAATAAAGAGAAGAGAAAGGTGGCTTCAAGGCCATAGTCCCAGTACCAGTAGGGGGTAACCTGACTCGTGAAGTACCCACGCCACCTCTGGAGAATCCCTGGGACAGATACGACCCAGGAGAGGGTCACGCCCAGGGGTGAACCATGTGCATGGTACGAGAGGAAGACAGATACACTCCTAGGGCGAGTGACTAGAAGCTGGGCGCATGAGTTGACACCCAGGTAGTCACCCCTCGCGCCATATGCACTCCGGGGAAGGAAGACTTACGCGTTGGAGTTTCCCTAAGTTGGGTTACAGCGTTGTAAGGCCTTCCACGTGGAATCGCGGTTAAGTCAGAAGGACACGTGGCGGTAAGCACTGGAACATCAAGGTATATAAGCTTCTGTGAAAGCTTAGGAAGGTACGTTTTTACTCAGTTTACACACACACTTTCTAATCACTTGCTCGCTTACTCATTGTACGCACGAGTGGTTGGAGAGAGGAGAAGTTAGCTACGGTTCAGTTACACACCTTCAGAGCATTCAGTTACGGTGCTCCGATACGGAGGTGTTTGATGTTTCTTGCTTGCTGACTTGATCGTCAGAGTGCAAACGGCCGCGAGGGCGCCCTTTTGTTCACTTCATTTTCAGGTGCTCACAGCGGAGTTGGGTGGAGATCTGAGTTGAAGACGAAGGAGTCCTTGTTCGCGAGTCAAAGTCGCACACGAAGACTTTCTCGGTCAACCGGCAGGAACATTTGGCGCCCACCGTGGGGTCGATTTAAAACATTAGCTCCCACCGCAAGTGTTAGAGGTTTTTCAGTCGCAGTTTTCGAGATTAGATTTCAAGAATCGCCCAAGATCCACAGTTCATCGTGAAATTCAGCTCAGTTCACCTTTTGTTAGTGTTTTGTTTGAAGTTTGCTGAAGATACGCCGTTACTGGTGGTTTCCACCGATCGTTTTCCGATTGAATTCAGTTTTCACCGGTTGTTCGTCAGTCCAGTTCGAGTTCCCATCGTTTTCTTCATCTTCTTGAAGTTTCAACCGTTCGTTCTTTAGTTTCACCAAGTTTTCACCGTTCCTTCTCAATCTCGTTCGATTCCACCAGAGAGTTTGTCAGAACCGCCGTAACAATTAGAAGAGTTTCAAGAAATTGCTGAAAATGAGGACCACCAGGCAAAGTTCAACGCGTGCTGAGAGTGGAGACATGACCATGCAACAAGTCATAGATATGATGCAGGGATTGCAGGAGGCAATGACAGCATCGAAGGTTGAGTAGGAACGCATGCAAGCGGATCTCGCGGCGTCTCAGGCGAGAAATGAAGAGCTCTGTCGTACGAATGAGGAGTTGCATTGCGGGTTGCGCAACAACTCAGGGCTACGTGTGCAGATGAGCGCGAGTGTTTCACTCCACCAAGGGAATTCTCTATGCCATTCTCGCAGTCGATTTTGGAGGCGGTAATTCCTAACACGTTCGTAGGTCCTAAGGTGACTTTCACTGGGATGGAAGACCCCGAAGCACATCTCACTGCGTTTCACATGCAGATGATGTTGGTAGCGGCTCCGACGCCGTAAGATGCAAGCTCTTCATGAGCACTCTGACTGGGATGGCCATGGACTGGTTCATCAGCCTTCTAGATGGCCATATTACATCTTTCGCACAACTTTCCCAGCTATTCAGGGAGCAGTACCTAGCAAACAGGGCTCCACCACCAGTTTTGTACGACTTGTTTGATGTGAAGCAGTATCAAGGCGAATCAATCGCTTCGGAGCCCAGGTGGTGAAGGTTGGCACCACGGAGGAGCCCATGACCGTCTACACGTTCAGAAAGGGGGTGTGCCCTGGGCCTTTCTGTGAGTCAATCATTCGCAACCGCCCCCGAACTTTTGCTGAGATAAGGCGACGCGCTGTGGAACACATCGCCACTGAGGGCGAGGTATGTGAGAAGCGCACAAGTGTTGCACCCGCACGCCCGAGAGCGCAGTCGCGTGCACAACCCACCAGGGTCAACTTGGCTACGACGAGAAGGAAGAATTAGGAGAGGAGACGCCCATATGAGGCGAGGAGGCCCCAAGCTAGGGGTCGAGCAGAGGGAAACCGGCCGGCGAGGGAAGGAAATAGGTCGATAAGGCACAATTTCGTAGTGGAACTTAAAGATCTTATTGTTGTGCCAAACATAGCTGACAAGCTGAGGCCACCAGTGAAGACAGACAAAGTGCTGGGACCTCACAAAGACTCGTGGTGCGAGTTTTTGGGCACCATATCAACAACTGCTTGGCGCTGGGCCATCAGTTGGATGAGCTGGTGAAGAATGGTTTTCTGAAGGATTACCTAGCCGGGTCTGCTACGACCGCAACATTAACAGTACCAGAGGAGGATCAGGCGCACGAAATGCCAATCCACGGAGAAGTACACACCATCTGTGGTGGCTTCTCCGGGGGAGGGCCCACTGCCTCTCAACGCAAGAGGTATGCGAGGTCAGTAAATTCCGCCGCTGAGGAAGGCTCGGACGACCCGTGGAGTCAGACCTGGTGTTCACGAAGGCTGATCTACGCGATGTCGTCCCACATGACAATGACTCCGTGGTCATTTCAGTTGTCACAGCTGGGAGAAAGGTGCATAGAGTTCTCGTCGACCAAGGCAGTTCCGCAGATGTTATGTTTTGGTCGACCTTCAACAAGCTGTAGTTGTTCCCTGACTTGCTGAGGCCCTACACTGGATGCTTGTATGGGTTCACAGGGGACCAAGTGGAAGTGTGCGACTACCTGGAGCTATGGACGACGTTCACTGATGGAGCGGCGTCCCGTCCGGAGAGTATTCGATACTAGGTAGTGATGTGAATGCAATAACAAGAATACATGATTCTTTGACATTCTTAGGAGCAACTTGAGTTGGTCATGAAATGGCACTTTACTTAGAATTGGATCAATGTTCTAATTCAAGAACTCACCAAGACTTTGCACCAAACCAAAGCTCATATGGAAGTCCATATATTGTCAAATGGAATCAAACAACAAGGAATGAAGAACAACAATTGAAACTGAACAGAATTGAAATATACAGCTACTGTACCGAACAGAAATTGGAAACAAAGCTGGAAAACACAAAATCAAACGGTGAAAAGGATGAAGAACACTAAAACATTTGAAACTACCGATTGAAATTACAAGAGATGAAAGAATGAACACTTATTGAAGGAAGCTTGCTGGATTTGAGAATTTGGAACTGCATTCACGCCACTTGGAGTCTTGTTCCAAGATAAGTGAAAGGTTGCCGCCACTTGAAGCTCTCCATTGGCACACAAGATAAGGCAAATGAAGAAGGAAAAAACAAAACTCACAATTTCTCTCTAAACTTGAGTATAGTTTCTCTACATCTAATTTCCAATTCTGAATTTTACAAAGGCAAGCACCTTATTTATAGCCTAAGAGGTGCTGAAAAATAGATGGGAAAATTCAAATGAAACTCATTTGAAATTTCCACCAAAAACAAGTCACATGGGAGGTGTGACCTTCTTCTACTATGACACTTCCTAAAAACTACACCTACACCCTCTACTAAGTCACATGGACAATGTGACTCTCTCTAATACATTCACACCTATTTATTTAATATCCACACCTCCTACAAGAGTCATTCAAATGATGCTCTTTTATTTAATGCTTGGCCTTGCCCCTCATGGTTTGGACTTGGGCTTCTTGGTCTTGGGCCTTCTTGGGCTTGGGCTTTGGGCTTGGGCCTTATCTTTTGAAAAGACTAATAAGAAGAACTTTAAATGCTTTGGCCCTTGTCCATTTCTTCTATTGATAACATCTTTTTTATTCTCATCATACTCCCCAAGTTGGAGAGAATTCGTCCACGAATTCAGTACTCCTGCATAAAACAAAGTCAGTTTGCAATTAGATAAGAGAATACAAGAAGAAATAGGCAAACATGACTTAGTACGTTGAAATGTTGGGAGTTCAGAAAAAGATGTCCTATACGTAGCCCATGTTGGAAAAGATTGTTTAGAAATGATATTATTTGGAAAACTAGAAGGTATGAAAAAATCATCCTTAACATTCTTCATCCAATATGGTGTATAAGTAGGAACCTTGGGTAATGAACAAGACAAAGAAGAAGGATACCTTGTAGGCGTAGCACGAGTCAACAAAATTGAATTAGTTGAGAAGGTATTATGACTCGGTTTATCATGTACTTCATTTGTTTTTTCATTTTCTCTTTTAGTTTCTTTGGGATTGGTCCTATATGCAGGGCTATTTGGTAAAGAAACCCCGGACATGAAGTCTATTTGGTGTGCAATCCCTTTTAGAGGTGGTAAGCCTTTAGGAGGATCTTGAAACATATCTTCATATTGTTTTACCAAATTGTCCAAACATGTGGGACTATCCTTAGCCGACTCACATTCAATAGTCCTAGGAATAGCTAAAAAAATAGGCTTTTGAGTAACTATTACCTTTTTAACTTGTTGTGTGGACATGAGAAGGCTTCTCTTAGAATTTTTTATATCATTTTCTTTCTCTCTCTTTTCTCTCATTTTAACTTGGTCCTCATGAACTTCCTTTGGAGAGAGAGACTTAAGAATGACTTTGTGCCCATGGAAGTTAAAAGACATTTTGTTGGTAAAGCCATCATGAAAAACTTTTCTATCAAATTGCCATGGCCTACCTAAACGAATATGTGTGGCTTCCATTGGGACAACATCACACAAGACCTCATCTTTATATTTACCAATAGAAAATGTAATGAGGACTTGCTTGTTAACAACAATCTCACCTACCTCACTTAACCATTGTAATTTGTAGGGCTTGGCATGAGAGATGGTAGGCAATCCAAGTTTGTCTACCACTCTTGTGCTTGCCACATTAGCACAACTCCCCCCATCCACAATCAAAGAGCATACCCTATCATTAATAAGACACCTTGAATGAAAAATATTTTCTCTTTGAGTTTCATCAAAAGGTTTTAAAACTTGTCCAAGCATGCGTCATATTACTAATAGGTCACCCTCATGTGGGCTCTCACTCTCACTCTCACTTGGGGATCTAGAAGGTGAGGAATGTCTAGAAGATTCGGACTCATGCTCACTACCATCTACCCCATCATGCATATACATAGTTCGCTTAGAAGGGAAATTAGAAGCAATATGTCCATAGCTTAAGCATTTAAAACACTTCTTACTAGACGATTTAGGTGGTGATTTAGGCCTAGAAGTGGAAGTGGAAGGCTTAGAATCTCTAGGTTTGAAAGTAGAGTCCTTAGAAGGGATATTTGAAAAAGAGTTATTTTTATTTTTCCAAGAAGAGTGGTAGTAGTTATCCTTAGAAGAATTTTTGAAAGCATTTTTCCTTGCAAGTTGATTTTCAATTTTACTAGCAAGGTGCACCACATTTTCCAAAGAAGAATATTCTTGTAACTCTACCACGTCTTGAATGTCCCTTCGAAGGCCACTCACAAACCTAGCTATCTTAGCTTCCTCACTCTCATCCATATTAATTCGAATTAAAAGCGTTTCTAGTTGTTTAAAGTAATCATCCACACTTAGCGTGCCTTGATGAAACCGTTGGAGTTTCAACATTAGGTCTTTCCTAAAGTGTGGGGGTACGAATCTAGCGTGTAAACATGCTTTCAAATCGTTCCAAGAGACCACGGGCGGCCTCTTGTGTAGGTCAATGTCCATGAGATATTGATGCCACCATTGCATGGCATAGTCCAAAAATTCTAAAGAAGCTAATCTAACCCTATGCTCATCTCTAACCCCATTTACATCAAAAATTTGCTCAACCTTAGCCTCCCATCCTAAGTATACATTGGGATCACTTTCACCACTAAAGCTAGGAAGTTTTACATTAGGAGAACAAGGGCCAGCCACATGTTGGCACCTCTCTTCATGGTGATGATGCCTTGGCCGTGCATTGTCTTCATAATAACCATGAGAAGAATGAAACTGTCTTGAAGAATGCCGAAGAGGAGGATGAGGTCTTCTCTCCCGGTTTTGATGGATTTCTTCACGGCTTAACTCCAAACTTTGGAGCCTTGCCTCCATTTGTCTTATCACATCAAGATAGTGAGCATTGGATTGCTTGGCATTCTTTAAGTCTTCAAAAAGGGCTGCCTTTTGAGGTGAGCAAGGTTTGGAGGATTCTCCACTAGAAAAATGAGCCATGATCAAAAAATACAAAAAACAGAAACAAACAGTGAAAGAAACTTGTTAGACAAATAAAGTGAGATATAGGTTGCTGGAAAAATGCCCAAGAAAGTACTCAAGCCACTCCAAGAAAGTATTCTGTCCTCAACCAAGCCTTTCTTGTGGAATGGAGGAGCTTCAAATGAAACAATGTCACAGCAAACCAACACACTTAAGAACAAGTCCCCACAAAACTTTTAGAAGAACAAAAAGACAAGAAAGAAAAGGTATAAACAAGAAAAGCTAAACCAAAAACAGAAAGCAATGTATGACAAACTGGAAAAGAATATGAATGAAAGACAAGCAAGAAAATAAGGAACTCAATGAATAAAGAAGGCACACCAAAAGAGTCCTAAAGAAAAGTGCTAGAGTAGATTGAAGAAAACAGAAAACAGCTACTGGAAATTTTTTTTTAATGCAAACTGCGCTATGTTGACAGATTTAACTGGAATGATTGAAAGCGAACTGGAATGTGAAAAATTAACCACAGAAACTTCAATGTCTTAACTCAATAATGGCACTGGAATGAGGTAAAAACAGTAAGCCAATTGAGAGAAATAAGTTTTTCAAAATTGCTGCCCAATTACCGTATTCTTTTCGGCAGTATTGTACACTTTTCGTATTTTATTTATCATTTTTTGTGTACTTGGAATTTTTGAGTGATTCTTTTTTCTATGCTTTTGTAACACTGTGAAGTATGTAAATCCAAATTTTCACAATTTTACTATGAGCCAATTAATTGCAGTAAATTGAAAACAGTAGCACGTTTGTAAGAAAACAGAGGAGCCTATTTAGGAATGAAAAACAGTATGATGAACTAACAAAGACATAATGGAATTTGTGTAAAGGAACTTGTATAGAATGAAGATACAAGCATGAACTCAAAGCTAAAAATGAAAATGCACAAAGGATCAAACAATAAACTCAAAAAACAGAAAGTAAACCAAAGCAAGAAACAATTAAAGCAATAAAAGTACTACTAGAAGTAATGACAATTATGGAATAACATGACTAAGACAAAACTTGACATGATTACAAAATTAAAAGACATATAACAAGATATAACCACAAGTGAAAGGAAGCTTAAGGTCAGCTCTAGGAAAGAGAATGCCATTCCACAAGAGCAGCCATACTCATATGAACAATGAGTGCTAGAATCCTTTTCACAAACACATGGTGTAACAAAAGAAAAACAGCAAGAAAACTCAAAATAAATCCTAAAACAGAATGGTAAACAACTTGAATTAAAGAGCTCTTGAAAGTAAAGTGCAATACAACTCAAAATTTAAGCAAGAAAGAAGCCTAGACTCTAGATACCACATGATGTGAATGTAACTACAAGAACACATGATTCTTGACATTCTTAGGAACAACTTGAGCTGGATTTGAAAGGCACTTTACTTTAGAATTGGATCAATGTTCTAAATTCAAGAACTCACCAAAACTAAGCACCAACCAAGACTCATATGGAAGTCCATGTATTGTCAAATTGAATCAAAACAAAAGGAAAGAAGAACAAGAATTAAAACTGGACAGAAATTAAAAGCTAGCTACTGAACCAAAACAGAATTAAGAACACAATGTTGGAAACACAAAAATAAACGGTAGAAAAAGAAGTAAACTCTAGGAATCAAAACTACCGAATGGAAAATTGAAGAAAAGGGAAGAAGAACACTTATAGAAGAAGATGCTTGTTGGATTTTGAGAATTGGAAGAAGCCATTCACGCCACTTGGAACCTTGAACCAAGATAAGTGATGGAGTGCCACCACTTGAAGCTCACCATAGCTCACAAGATAAGGCAAAGAAGAGGAAGACTCAAAACTCACAATTTCTCTCCAAATTTGAGTATAGTCTCTCTACTATAAAATTCCAATCTGAATTGTGAAGGACCTAAGCCCTCCTTTTATAGGAGTAAGGGCTGGTCATTTACATAGCTTATTCCCTAAGCTACCCAAAAAACTCCTAAGATCACACCCCCTTACTAAGCTCACTCCCCAAGCTTCTAGAATTTGCTAAACTAAAGCCTAAAGATGCTTTTACAAAAGAGGTGTCTCATGTTTCCCTCTAAGCACCTTTCTAAACATTATTCTATATTATTTACAATTTAAAAGAAACTATAAAGAGAGATATTTAATATGAAGCCTATTATTTGAGAGTTTGTAGACTTCTTTATCTTTAGGCTTGATCTTCTCTTTGACTTCTTTTAATTTGTGAGAAGACTAGAAGGAAGAACTTCAAATGTGTAGGTGAAAATCCTCTTCCTTCATTAATAAAATCCTCTCCTAGTGGATATTCATCAGTTCACGCACCCAATTCTGACATGTGTGAGTGGCGACGAGTGCACGAGGATCATGTCGAAGCTCCACGAGGGGATTTGTGGAAGCCATGTGGGGGGAAGATCAATAGCTTCCAAGGTGATCCGCGCAGGGTTTTATTGGCCATCGGTGAGGGAAGATTGTGTGAGATACGCCCAGCGATGTAAGCAGTGTCAGATGCATGCTAACTGGCACAAGGCGCCTCCAGAGGAGCTGAGGTCGATTTATTGCCCGTGGCCCTTCCACACATGGGGAATCGAATTTCTGGGGCCTTTCCCTTTAGCGATAAGACAGATGAAGTACTTGATAGTCGCCATCGAGTACTTCACGAAGTGGATAAAGGCAGAGCCAGTGGCACAGATCACTGCACATAAGGTACAACATTTCGTATGGAAGAATATTGTATGCCACTTCGGCGTGCCGAGGCGTCTCATCTCAGACAATGGCACTCAGTTTGCTAGCCTGCAAATGAGCAAGTTATGCGCAGAGGTAGGAATCAAGCAAGTGTTCGCGTCTGTCGAGCACCCCCAGACGAACGGACATGTGGAGTCCGCAAATAGAATTTTGTTGAGGGGGTTGAAGCGAAGACTTGAGAAGGCTAAAGGGGCGTGGGCAGAAGAAGTACCAAGGATTGTGTGGGCTTACCACACCACGCCTCAATCTTCCACCATGGAGACGCCATTCAGCCTAGTATACGGGTCAGACGCCATGATCCCGGTAGAAATTCACGAAAGCTCGCCCCGTTTTCAAAGTTTTGTAGCAGAGGAGTCCAACGAAGAAAGAAGGGTGAATCTAGACCTGTTGGACGAGGCTAGAGAAGAGGCGAGGATAAAGGCTGAAGCCGTGAAAAGAAGAGTAGAGCATCAGTACAGCTCTAAGGTGAAGCCGCGACAGTTCCAAGTGGCTGACCTGGTTATGCGGAAGGCTCATCCCTATGAGTTGGAGAACAAGTTGTCTCCCAAGTGGACCGGACCCTTCAGAGTAACCGAAGCCAAGGGGAATGGTTCGTACAAGCTTGAGACTCTGGAAGGAGGTCCCATCCCATGCAGCTGGAACGCAGCCAATTTAAAGTTTTATTTCAGCTAAAGACATTATGTAGTATACAGCTTAAAAGGGGACACTCTTTTTCCATTTCGGGGGTTTTTTAATGAGGTCACCCAAGTAAAAAAGAAGTTCAAGAATACTTTGTCTCATTCCCCTTTACCCTTTTTCTTGTAATCTAAGGAAACGCTAGAGGAAAGGGCCGCCGCTTTGGGCGTCGCCAGGTGCGGGCGACGCTAGGTGTGGACGTGGACACCAGGCGCGCAAACCAGCTTGGACGCGTCGCCACCCCAAAGGAAGTGGCGGGAACACACTCTCCAGGCGTGGGCGACACGTTAGGAAGGTACGTATAGTAAAGTTCAAAAATCCAGACGTTTAGTCCCTGGGCAGGGGTTAACGGATTCCTTTGGGACGCCCCCTCCCCAAGTGAGAACGGCTAGCCCCGGTGTCCGACGTTTAGACACCTCGCAAGGAAGTGGCGAGGGGCGTTTCCTTCGAGTGTGGGCGTCAGGCAGTAAGAAAGTTTGGAGCAATGTAGAGCCAGGTGACTTGGTGCAGAGACACGTCATGTAGGAGAAGAGTCATCCGTAGGGAAACCTTCTCCTTGGGCGTAATCACCAAAGTCCCTGGTCATTTTGGTGTTTAGACACACCGAGGACGATACGACACTGCTCTCAGCATGTCTCTCCTCGGGCGTGGACACCAGGAACACTGACCGCCTTGGTGTTTTTAGAGACTCCGAGGACGAAATGGCGCTGCCTTCAAGCAGGCCTCTCCTCGGGCGTGGGCACCAAGTGCGTAGAGACAAGGGCTAAGTTGCCTTGGTGTTCAGACACCCCGTGGACGATACGACGGTGCTGTAATAGGCCTCTCCACGGGCGTGGGCACCAAAGCGTGACTTTGTCCCAAGTGTTTAGACGCGCTGAGGATGATACGACCTCGCGTTCAGCAGGTCTCTCCTCGAGCGTGGACACACAGTGCAGGTAAGATAAGCCCTCCTCGCCCTTGAGCGATGTCAAGGCCACAGAAGAAGAGCTAAAGTCCTCCCTCGCCCTCGAGCGATGTCGAGGCCATAAAAGAGATGAGACCTCTTTCGTCTTAAGCGATGACGAGGCCACTGGCACCTTTGGCAGTACACGCCTTAGGGCTCAAGAAGAAGAGGTAAAAGATCGAGTTGAAGTTATTATAAGTCAAAGAAGCAGAAAGAATTCAAAGGGTAAAGGGGAAGGAATAGAAGATGTAAGTCGTCTAAGGCATTAAGTGCAAAAAAGAATGAACAAAGATATAAGGCCAGAGCAATCAATCATATCCAAAGTATGCAGAAGAGAGAATTCACAGTAGATGAAGCCAAAGATCAATTATATTAAGAAATATATGGAAGAGGATGTTCATGGCAATTACAAAAGGAACCATTATGTACAGTAATACAAAGGTGTTACATAGCGGAAAGGTTAAGCTAATCTTCAGGAGCCGTCAAAGGCACGATTTTGCCTTCGACCACTTCACTGAAGGGGTGCACTCTGAAATATTGATCCCAGGGTTCGCACAAGCCGCTTGGACAAGGGCCTCAGCAAACCCGTCGGCGAACCCCGTCGCAGCTTCTTGGAGTAGCCTTTCCTCTACTGCCTTGAAGTTCTCAGCTTGAGAGGTCATCTCTTGGTCTTTGGTCGCTAAAGCAGCAACCAACTCCTGAACTTTGGCCTGCAGAGTTGTGTTTTCGGCAGTTAGCAAGTCGCAATCGTTGGTTTTGGCTTCGAGTGCAGCCTCAGCTTTTGCCAGCTTCTGCTCCCGGTCGACGCAGTAGTCTTCAAGTTTCTTCTCTTGTGCCTTAGAAGCCTCCGCTGCGTCTTGGAGCTCCACAACTTTAACGCGAAGAGTCACCAGCTGCCCAAGGAGTTCAGCATGGACTTGCCCCGCCTCATGCAGCCTTTTGTTGGCATCTTCCTTAGCCTTCTGAATTAGCCTCAAGGAATCCTTATAGGCCTCCTCTTGGTGCTCCCAGCGACGGGACAAGGACTCTTTTTCCTCTTTTAGCGAGGCGTTTGCTTTCTCCAAAGCTTGAAGAGCAGAGGCCTCGATAGCTTTGGCTTTAGCTTTGATATGATTCCACTAGTAAGATATACTTGATTCTTTGACATTTTATGGAATCAACTTGAGTTGGAGAATGAATAGGCACTTTTAAAAGAATTGGATCAATGTTCTATGTTTCGAGAACTCACCAAAACTTGCACCAAACACCAAACTCACATGGAAGAACCATTTCTTGCCAATTGAACCGATTAAAAGGTGCACAAATGTAAAAGAACCGAATAGAAAGCTTCAAAAATGAATTGAACCGAACAAATCAATAAGAAATGAAGAAGAAACAAACGGAACCAGCCAAGGAGAAGATGAACCGAAGCATATTAAGAAACAAGCTCAAATACCGAATGAAAATGCTAGAAAAGGAACCTAAGACATGTTTTAGCTTCATATGAACATGGAGATGAAATGAAAAGATGAAGGAGAGAAGAACTTATGAGGATGGAGAGCTTGGTTAATGGTCACACCACTTGAAGTGTGAAGGCTCCAAGATAAGTGAGCAAATGCCGCCACTTGAGAGAACCAAGGCACTCAAGATAAGACAAGGTAGAGGAGAAGACAAAGTTCTCACACAATTCTCTCTCAATTTGAGTAGAGTTTCTCTATAGCCAAATTCCAATCTGAATTTTACAAGAGCCCACACCTCTATTTATAGTGTGAGGGTGCTGAAAAATAGGTGGGAAAATTCAAATGAAACTCATTTGAAATTCCCACAAAAAACAAGTCACATGGGAGGTGTGACCTTTTTCTACTATGACACCTCCTAAAACTACACCTACACCTACTCTCCTAAGTCACATGGACTATGTGACTTTATTTTACATATTCACACTCCTTTATTTAATATCCACACCTCCTACAACTATACAAGAGTAATTCAAATGATGCTCTTTTATTTCATGCTTGGCCTTGCCCCTCATGGGATGGACTTGGGCTTTTTGGGCGTTGGCCTTCTTGGGCTTGGGCTTTGGGCTTGAGCTTTGGGCTTGAGCTTTGGGCTTGAGCTTTGGGCTTGGGCCTCATCTTTTGAGAAGACTAGAAGGAAGAACTTCAAATGTGTAGGTGAATGACCTCTTCCTTCATTAATAAAAGCCTCCTTTATTTGATTCTCATCATACTCCTCGAGTTGGAGAGAATTCGTCCACGAATTCTGAATCCCTGCATATAACAAAGTCAGTTTATTTTTACAATTAAAAGTGGAAGAAAAAGGCAAACATGACTTAACATTTGTAAACAATGGGATTTCAGAAAGGGAGGTTCTATAAATCGACCAAGTTGGAAAAATTTGTTTGGGAATGATGATATGTTTTGGAAAAAGACCTCTTAAATGGTGAAACCCATTAGGAGGTAAGAAAAAATCATCCCTAACATTTTTTAACCAAGTTGGTGTTGAAATAGGAACCTTGGGTAATGAAAAAGATAAAGAAGAAGAAGACCTTGGAGGTTCCTTTTGAGGCATAGCACGAGTCAACATGTTGGATTTAGTGGGCAAAGTGGTGTGACTCGGTTTAGTACTTACTTCTTTTTCTTTCTCATTTTCTCTTTTAGTTTTCATTTTTATTTGGTCCCCATGAACCTCTTTGGGAGAGAGGGGTTTTAAGATAACTTTGCGCCCTTGGAAGGAAAAAGACATTGTATTGGATAGGCCATCATGTAAAACATGTCTATCATATTGCCAAGGCCTTCCTAAAAGAAGATGAGTTGCTTCCATGGGCACAACATCACATAAAACCTCATTTTTATACTTTCCTATTGCAAATTTAATGAGGACTTGTTTATTAACCATGATTTCACCTTTGGTACTTAACCATTGCAATTTATAAGGCTTGGTATAAGAGATAGTGGGTAAGGCTAACTTCTCCACAACTCTTGTACTAGCCACATTAGTGCAACTACCCCCATCTACTATTAAAGAACAAATGTTGTTTTGAATAAGACATCTTGTATGAAAAATATTTTCCCTTTGACTTTCATCAAAAGGTTGTGAAACTTGTCCAAGAAGTCTTCTCACAATCAATAAATCTCCTTCAAGTGGACTCTCACTCTCATTCTCACTGGATGCTCTAGAATGTGAAGAATGCCTAGGTGAATCCGAATCATGCTCACTCATCACAATGCCATTATGCACAGACATATTCCTTTTAGAAGGACAATTAGCCGCAATGTGACCATAACCCATACACTTAAAGCATTTCTTACTAGACGATTTAGTTGAAGATGTAGAAATAGAAGTAGAAAGCTTAGATTCCTTAGTTTTGAAAGAAGAATCTTTAGAAGGAAATTTGGAAAAAGACTTTTTATTCGTCCAACAATTGTTGTAGTAACCATCATTGGGAGCATTTTTGAAAGTATTTTTCTTAGCAAGTTGGGCTTCCACCTTCATTGCAAGATGAACCAAAGAACCCAATGATGAATACTCTTGAAGCTCAACAATATGTTGAATATCCTTCCTTAGGCCACTCACAAACCTAGCTATCATAGCTTCCCCACTCTCACGCATATCTACCTTAAGCAAAAACATTTCTAATTCTTTGAAATAAGCATCCACACTTAGCGTGCCTTGTTGAAACCGTTGGAGTCTCAACATGAGGTCTTTCCTAAAGTGTGGTGGCACAAATCTAAGGCGCATTTGATCCTTTAAAGAGTCCCAAGAGTCCACGGGAGGACTCTTGTGATAGATAATGTCCTTTACAACACTATGCCACCATTTCATGGCATAATCACTAAACTCTAAGGTGGCTAGCTTAAATTTGTGGTCATCATGGACCTCATGGATCTCAAAAATTTGTTCATATTTAGCCTCCCAATCTAGGTACACATTAGGATCACTATCCCCATTGAAACTAGGAATTTTGACCGAAGGAAGCTTAGCCTTTGCGTCTTGGTAGTATCCATCTTCTCGGTGAGGTCTATCTCCATGAGCATGAGGTCTATATCCATGAAAGTGGGGTTGAGGTCTCCTTCTTCTATGTTCCTCTTCACGGCCATGATCATTGGAAGAGCCTCTAGATGAAGGTCTATGATGATGACGCTCACCATGGATAGAATGAGAGGACCTAGCTTGCTTCATTTCAATGCTTTGCAATTTTTCCTCCAACTGTCTAATAGCTGCATCTTGGAGTGTAATGGTTCGCTTTGCCTCTTTTAATTCACCAATAACAGAAGCTTTGCTAGGAGAATGCTGTTTGTAAGACTCACCACTGGAATATGAAGCCATTTGTAAAAGAAAACAGCAAACAACAAAACAGCAAACAAAGTTAAGAAAACAAGGTTAGCAAAAAGAAGTTGGAACCAAAATGCCGAAGTGAAGTGTCACTTAAATCACTCCAAAGAAAGAATACTCCCTTTACCAAGCTGATCTTGAGGCCTTGAGGAACCTCAAATGAAATATGTTAAAGCAAGAGCACACAATCTTCAAAGCCAGCACCACAAAACCAATGAATAATGAAAGACAAGCAAGAAAAGGTATAAGCAATAAAAGGCTATAACAAAAGGAATACTAGATGTATGACAAACTCAAAGATTAATGAACAAAATACAAGCAAGAAAATAAGGTACTCAATGAAAAAGAAGGCACACAAAAGATACCTAAAGAAAAGCACTAGAGTAGATGAAGAAAACAAAAACAGAGCTACTGGAAAATATTTTTGTGCAAACTATGCTTGATGTTCACCGATTTATCTGGAATGATATAAAGCGAACTGGATTATGAAATTTTAACCACAGAAAGTTCAAGATCTTAGCTCAACAATGGAACTGGAATTACTTAAAAACAGTAAGCCAATTAATTGAGATAAATTTTCTAAAATCGCTGCCAGATTACCGTATTTTTTTCGGCAGAATTGCACACTTTTTGTTTTTGATTTATCATTTTTTTGTACTTGGAATTTTGAAGTACTTCTTTTTTCTACTTTTTTTATAACACTTTAAAGAACACAAATCCAGAATTTCATAAATTTCCAGTAAGTAAATCAATTGCAATAAATCGAAACAGTGAGCATGTTTTCAGAAAAACAGAGAAATCCTAACAGAAATGAAAAACAGAATTAAGAACTAGCAAAGACATAATGGAAAGGATGTATAGGAACTTGTATAGGTCTAAAATACAAGTATGAACTCAATACTAAAACAGAAAATGCACAAAGGATCAAGAAACAAGTTCAGAAAAAACTGTATAACACCAAATCAAGAAACAAAAATTACAATAAAAGTACTACAAGAAGTTATGACATTCTTGGAAAAACATGACTAGGACAAAACTTGTATGGATTCAAAAAGGAAAAGACACAAACACATGATAGGCACAAATAAGAAAACAGCAATAAAACTCAAAATAAGCCTAAAAACAGAAAGATAAACAACAAGAATTATAGAGCTCCTAAATTAAAAGTGCCACACAATTCAAAATTAAACAAGAATAAACCTAAACTCTAGATACCACATGATATGATTCCAATAGCAAGATAGAGATGATTCTTTGACATTTTATGGAATCAACTTGAGTTGGAGAATGAATAGGCACTTTTAATAGAATTGGATCAATGTTCTATGTTTCAAGAACTCACCAAAACTTGCACCAAACACCAAACTCACACGGAAGATCCATCTATTGCCAATTGAACCGATTAAAAAGTGCAGAAATGTAAATGAACCGAATAGAAAGCTTCAAATACAGAATTGAACCGAACAAATCAACTAGAAAAGAGAAGAGCCGAACATAAAGTGGAAAGGAAGCACAATACCGAAAAGAAAGAAGCTAAGACATGTTTAACATTTCGTAAAGCATGGAAAATGAAATGGAAGATGAAGAAGAGAAGAACATATGAAGATGGAGAGCTTGGTTAATGGTCACGCCACTTGAAGTGTGTAGGCTCCAAGATAAGTGAGCAAATGCCGCCACTTGAGAGAACCAAGGCACTCAAGATAAGACAAGGTGTAGAAGAAGACAAAGTTCTCACAATTCTCTCTCAATTTGAGTAGAGTTTCTCTATATCCAAATTCCAATCTGAATTGTGAAGGACCTAAGCCTCCCTTTTATAGGAGCAAGGGCCGGTCATATACAAGCTTATTCTAGAAGCTACCTAAACTACTCCTACAAACACGCCCCTACTAAGCTCACTCCTCAAGCTCACGCTCCTACTAAGCTCACACCCCCCCAAGCTTCTATATTTTCCTAAACTAAGGCCTAGAGATGCTTTTACAAAAGAGGTGTCCGATGTTTCCCTCTAAGCACCTTTTATTACACAAGAAACTATAAAAAGAGAAAACAACCTCCCACTATTTCCTAATGCCTTGAACTTGCTCCTTGTAAGCCTATGAGGTGGGCTAATGACTCCTTGAGCGTCTAACACTTGAGCCTCTACCTCTTCTTGTCCTTGATTATTGGCCTCAATTTCGTCTTGATCTTGATCTCCATCACTTCTCTAACGTCACGTTCAACATTCTCTTCACCTTCCACACCAGAAACAATAATGACGTGACCCGCGCATTGCTTATCTCCGACCCGATGTTAAACATCGTCAGAAGAGGTGGAAGCAGCTTGTTCAGGTCTACGCAACATGATGAAGAACTTAAGGGAGTGTTGCCAAGGATTTCGGTGAAGGGTTTTCCTTTGGGGAAATTTCCAAAGTTCGTCGTCACCACTATGCAACACGCGTTGAGGCGGTGAACGACTATGGTGTGGGTTGGGAATTGGGTTATGTGTTCAGTGTACCAGTCGAGTAGATGGTGGTGCTTAAGGGAAAATAAAACGAGGTATCCCTTGATTGGGTATTTAGGAGGTGTCTGTTGATGATGATAACACCTTTGTCCCATATTACACCAGTTGTTTGTCTTAACCGGTGTAATATGTCCCTTCTGAAACACAAGGTTTTGGACTATTTTATTTAAATTTTGGAACATATTCCAACAATTTTTACAACCCCGGTGTAATATGAGATTGATATATTACATCGCTGGGATCTACATCCGTTATAGAACCAGTGTAAAATGTCTCCCATAACCGGTTTAATATGTGTTTTCTTCATTAGTGTTACTATCATTTTCAATGTTACGTTGAATATGAAATAAATTAAGTTAAAATAAATATTATTTATTTTAATTATGTTTAAAGTGTGTAATAGTACTTTATCTTTGAGTAAATCCAAATAAAAATAATTGACTTCCACTAGAGGAAAAAGTCCATTTACGATGCCAAATATATATATCAGTTTTATTGTTATTTGATGTCCATCAAAACGTGGTTGCATTTTTTAAATTAAAATGGGAGTAAAACGGTGGTTGTGGGAGGAATAGCCATTTTGGACCAAAGAGATTGAGTGTAACATGGAAGTTAGGGTGAAAACGCCGAATATTTTAATGGGCTTGGGTTTAACACGACAGTCTTACCGAAACATCACCGTTTTAGGCCTCTTAAATTACTTTATTTTTAAGCCAACCTGATGGGTTGATACTAAAAGATGGGTTGTTCTTCTTGTTGATTTGAAAAAGGGTGGCGGAAGAAATGGATGTGATGGATCAAGGAGGGCTCATATAGAGCTATGAGTTCCTTGTAGGTGCATGAAAGGTATGGAGAGTGATTGGTTGGGCCATATCACTTAGAGAAAGGTGGAGGTGAAGATCAAAGTGTCTAACCTAGAGAGACTAGACAAGGGAGTAGAAGCTTGCAATATTTGGCAGCATTTTACTCATAAAATTGATCTTACAAAACATGAGTCAAACACCCCATTATATAGATGCAAGTGCCTTGGAGAACAATGAGCAAGGGTAGGAAGGGGAATACGCAAAAGAGCAGCTGCTAGGGTTTTGACTAAAGTCAATGTTGCACCCTAGGAGGATACTTCTAGAAGTTAGGTTAACTTCTTACCCTAAAAGGCTTTACTCAAGCTACAATGATAAGCACGCCCCCCATTATGCTAAACGAACCCTATTCTACTGAAATTACAAATAAAGAAATTGGCTCTCATGGCTTGGGCTTTTGTGGTCCTCTTTAAACATATAAAGAAACGTTTCTCTGCCATCAGTAGCAGAGTCCCAATCTTCTTGAATCCTATTTGCCATGGACCTATTTGTTGGGGTTGAACTAGGGCCTGAGCTTGGGCCTCTTCCATCACAACCACTATGCTTTCATATTTTTTGTTTTGTCTTCTTCTTGAACGTCTCTGTAGTTCTCCATCTCTGCAAACCTTCTTAAGATTTTCCTTCACATTCACACTAATTGCGACATTCTCTCATTTCTTATTGCTCTATCTCTCATGGCTCAATGCTCATTTCGTTCATCTGATTCATTACTCAAGGTCTTCATTGCCTTCATTTTGCCTCTTCTTTCAACTGCCACCATTATCGTTGTTACGACATTTGCGCCCTCCTCATATTTTTTTTGTCGTCGTTGCCGCCCTTTAGTACAGGTTAGTGTTTCTTAATATTTTAAAATATTTTTTAACTATTATTAATTTTGTAAATTTTTGTATTTATTATAATTTCTTTGTATTATGTTAATTGTTAGGTTTGAATAAAATCATTAATTTGTTAGATTTTTATTAGAGTAATATTATTTAGTATTTATAATTAATTTAATGATTTTTTTTTGTAATTTGATTAGAAATAATTTATTGATTTTCAATTGATATTCTTCATTATGTATAATTGTATGTATGATTAAATTTGTCAATCTTAATTTCCATGTATATTTATAATTATTTTATATGTTTTGGTATTGAGTCTGGGGGTGCTCAACTGTCGACAATTGTTTCCTGTATAAGAGACTCTTAGTTTTCCATTTGAGATTTAATACATGTATTTTTCTACAACTACTTCAATTGTATGTTTTTTTAAAAGATTTTAAAATTGATGAATCTATTGAAGATGGTTGCTGCCCCTTCAAGACATGTGTTTGATGAAGCCATTTGTGTAAATTTCATTTGTATTTACATTTTCTTTAAGAATGTCTTAGGTATAGTTTAGAGGTTGTTTAGAGTAGGCTTTTTACTAGGTAACTTACCTCTTGACCCCTGACCATGTGATAAGAGCAAGCACAAGTTTTATGAAACTATTTTTCACATGTTTTGCAAAAATATTTTTACTGCATAAGAAATGAATTTTTTATTTTCTAAATGAATAGATTCTTCTCTTAAGCTGATGCCTTGATTAAGTGTTTTTGAAAATCATGTTTTGTGCATCAAGTATTTTAACTAAGTATTCATTCCATCAAAATGACAGGGTTTCACTTGTTTAGAAGTTTTTGTTATCGTTTTGAAAATAAATTTGTTCATTAACCCTAAAAGGCTTTTTACGCTTTATCTTTGCACCAGAGAAATAAGGATTTTAAGAGGATTTGCATGTGTTCTTGAAAGATTTTCCAAATCACAAAGTGTGCTTGTTCTTGGTTGGTTCTAAGGCTTGA
The DNA here is from genome assembly GCF_051622355.1 of Phaseolus vulgaris. Classification (NCBI taxonomy): domain Eukaryota; kingdom Viridiplantae; phylum Streptophyta; class Magnoliopsida; order Fabales; family Fabaceae; genus Phaseolus; species Phaseolus vulgaris. Next base: position 41,657,979 of record NC_143508.1, read on the forward strand.
TTAGAGGTGCTGACACTGTGTGAGCAATCTGTTCTACTGGTCTAAGGCAGATTTATGCATTCTCTATCAGGTGTATTCGTTTCATATTTCAATTTCTTGTAAAATGTGGTTGTGATCTCTTCTTGATAGTCTTTTTGAAGAGTGTGTGTGCTGGAATGGTGTTTTTCAGCTAGTGTGCCAAGTTTCTTGTAGGGTTCAAGAACAGTGGCTGTGTAAGTGTGTTTGATACGTTTGTTTAGTGGATTTCACCTTAGATTAGGTGAGACTGGATGTAGCTCATTTGAGTGAACTAGTATAATTGTTGTGTGTTCAATTTCTCTTCATCCTTGCACTCGGTTATTGCTTTATCTGTTAATCTGTCAGAAATTGAATCTGTTCAATTACAAATAAATCTGTTCTTTCTGGGCTTATTCGTTCTGTTCTTATTTTCTGGAAAATTTGTTTGGTTCTGTTAAAAAGGTATACGAACTGTTGAATACAACTGGAATAGTTTGATTGTGGAAGGTTACCCAATTAATTGTCAAACTTGTAATTGAACTTTTATCTCTTGCTTTAGAAGTTGAAGGTCACTGATTTTGCTTTTCATAGTTTCCTCTCTAAAATAAATGTGTGTGTAGCTTGAGAATTAGTCTGCTTAACATCAAGGATTACTTAACTGATATAAACGATTTTAATACATAAACAGTTTAAAAATAAATATGTTCATTGCTAAATAAATCGATTTATTTTCTGTGTACTGTCATAAAATATGAATCTGCGCGAAATTTTTAAAAGGTCAATTCAACCCCCCCCCCCCCCCCCCCCCCTCTCCTGAACTTTGACTCTATTGAACCCAACAAAATCAAGATTCACATTAGTGGACTTTCAAAAGATAGGTTATCCAGATGAGCTATATATAATTATTCAACAAGCATCACAAGTTTTCTACGTCAAAGATCCTATGTCCGAACATTTGTTTGTCATTTTACACGAGAAAAAACAAGCCGACGCTATTGATGATATTGAAAATGGTGACCCCCGTTCATTCACACCAATGATAATGAATAAAGATGACGATGTAGTAGATGCACATGCTACACTTGTAAACCACAGTGAGGGAATTTGCATATGAACATTCAATCCATTATAGTAAAGAAATATAAATATTATTGATAATACAAATGTAGAATTTTATGTATTTTTTTATATGATTTTTGTACCGTCCTGGTAGTCGGAAGTGATGACGTGGCAGCGAGCTATTATGTAGGCGTGTTGAGCAGAGCCCTTGGCTGGCAGAAGGGAAGGAAGGCGGGGGGCTCGTGTGGTCGCCAGTTATTAAGTTGGCGTGCCCCGGTCTCTAGCATACCTAAACCGGCGGTCACTAGGTTTACGATGAAGTCGCCGGATGCAAACCCAGGCGACCAAATGATCAGAGATCACCGAAAGGAGGACATCGCCGAAGATGAGGCAACTGAGGATGGCCTTATCACCAAAAGGAGAAGGATGGCACCTTCTTCACCACCTGCTCCACCTCCTCTTCCAATACCAACACCGCCTTCTCCCCCAGCTCCAACACCAACACCGCCTTCTCCCCCAGCTCCAACACCGCCAGTTCAAGCAGTACCTTTGGCGGCTGCATTTCCTACGGTTGAGGCTACTGAGCCCAACTTCATGGAGAACCCTCCGAGCGCCTCCACGCCATTCGTATCTGCTGGAGAGGGTCCTCCTTCAACAGCCTCAATCGCCGAAGCTGCGCCAGGTGGGGATGAAGGCGCTCATAACTCGCCGATAATCATCACTGAATCCCCTACATCACCACCACGCCAAGAAGCCCAACCTTTACCAATCCAAGAGGGCGGTGGTGAGAGCCAGCACCAAGCTCCTTCAGCGCCTCCACCAACAGCGGTTGCCAACCTTCCCCTCGCGGTGAAAGGGATCTGGGGACCTTTCACAGCCAAACTCAGAATGATGGCAGAGGACCTCCCCTCCATCATATCAAAAGCTGTGGAGAGCTCCAACAAAAAACTTCAGGACGACATCTCCGTGCTCCAAGAGGAGAATCGCCTAATAAGGATCGAGGCGGAGAAGTTGTCCTGCAACCTTATGATGGCGGAAATCGAGCACTCGCGGGTGGAGGACGCCATGAGCACTGAGCTGAGGGTGGCGTGTAAGGAGGCCACCGATCTACGCCAGAAGGTGCACCTCCTAGCTCAAGAGAAAATTGAGCTAGAAAGCAAACTGGTTCCCTACCGTATCAAGGTGGCTGACCTGGAGGCATCAATCAAAGCAGATGCAGCCAAGGTAGAGAGCCTTGAGAAGAGGTCAGTAGATCGGGAGGTCCTCTTAGGAAAAGTCGAGAAAGAAAGGGATGACACCGTGGCTGAGCTCGCCGAAGCCGGAAAGGAGAATGAAAGGATCGCCGCAGAGCTGGCCCAGGCGCAGGAGGAAAACAAGAAGGTTGCTGAAGACCTCATTCAAGCTCGTGAGAAAACTGAAGAACTAAAGAAACGAGCTGATGAGTTAGAACAGCAAACCGAGGGGCTCAAAAAGCAAACTGAAGAGCTCGAGCTGAGCTCCGCCCAAATCCTCGCTGCTGGGTTTGACGCCGCCCTGGAGCAATTTGCCTGCCAGTACCCTGATCTGGACCTCTCCATGGTGTCATTAAACAACGAAGTGGTGGATGGGAAGATCGTTCCTTCTGAAGATTAGCTGCTTCCCTCCATCACTTATTCATCTGTTTTTCTCTTGCACAATTTACTTGTAATGACTTTTCCTTTTTTGGTATATGTATTCTGAACTGATACCACTTTGTTATGAAGTTTTCTGCTTCTTCATATAATCTCCCTGTTAGCTTTGCTTTTCCTTGTAAAAAATCGCTTAAACGAAATTGACTTAGAAATTCTGCGAGCGCAACTGTTTACTAACTGCTTCAAACTATCGACTTTCGAACGATATCATTCTAATAACTTGTGAACTTAAGGCAATCGAGCTTCGGCGTAAAACTATTTAATGAACAACAAGTTTCAATCCAGCTGATAGTTTAAGAAGGAGTTCACCTGATCTGCTCCATCAAAACGGGCCTTTACTTTTGCCATCGCTTGAATTTCTTCTGATCGCCAAAGAGTCTTGGCGATACCAGCTTCCTCTTGCCTTCATAACTTGGCCATTGTTCCCTCATCTGGGGGTAGAGGCGCCTTTCGGATCCTTCTCTACCTTCCCTGACTTTCAGAACAGTAAGCCGGATAGCTAGGTGTTCTCCTCGAACCTACCTTAGCTATCCTTTAAACTTCTTCCACCCTCCACACCGTACCTGAACTCGTTCGAGACGAGAAGGATTTTATCTTGCCTGAACTCGCTCGACGGCGAGAAGGTCTTTAACTCGCCTGAACTCGCTCACCGGCGAGAAGGTCTTTAACTCGCCTGAACTCGCTTATCAGCGAGAAGGTCTTTAACTCTCCCCTGGAAGCACTGAGGACTTTTTACTGGTGCCTCTACATTGCTCCAGAGGCTACATCTTCTCTCCCCTGGAAGCACTGAGGACTTTTTACTCTTTCTCTCCTGCACTCGCTCAACGGCGAGGAGGTCTTTTAACTCGCCAGTGCCTCCGATCGCCGAAAGACGATGAGGACTTTTAACTTTAACTGATGCCGCCAATCGCCGAAAAACGATGGGGACTTAGAAACTTTTTAGAAAGCATGCAACATAACTTCAAAACTCGCCTTAAGTCACATTCGAGTGACAAGGTCTTTTTTTTCAAAACTTTTGCAATAACAACAGCATGCAATCTAAAACACTTTAAACTTCGAAAACTCTTCTTTATTGGGTGGCCTCATTAAAAACCCTCCTTAGGGAAAAAAGAGTGCCCCCTTCAAACTGTTTTAACAGAAAGCTTGCAAACTTTTCGTGCTTGTTTTTACTTACAAAGCTTTTAACTGTAATATAACTTGAGGTGCGTGGCGTTCCAAGTGCGAGGAATCGCCCCTCCTTCCAACGTTTCTAAGCGGTAGGCGCCGTTCCCGAGCGCCTCGGTTATCCTAAACGGTCCCGTCCACTTAGGCGACAACTTGTTCTCCATCTCGTACTGGTGGGCCTTCCTCATCACCAGGTCGTCTTCTTTAAACTGCCTTGGCATCACCTTCGAGTTATACCTTCGTTCAATCCTTCTTTTCACTGCCTCAGCCTTTACTCTCGCCTCCTCCCTGACCTCATCCAGCAAATCCAGATTCAGCCTTCTTTCCTCATTCGAGTCTTCCGCTACAAAGTTCTGGAATCTCGGCGAGCTCTCTTGGATTTCTATTGGAATCATTGCGTCGCATCCATAGACCAGGCTAAACGGGGTCTCATGGGTTCCTGACTGCTCGGTGGTGTGGTACGCCCAAACTATACGGGGTACCTCCTCAGCCCACGATCCCTTGGCTTTCTCTAGCCTTCTCTTCAAACCTCTCAGCAACACACGATTGGCTGACTCTACTTGGCCATTTGTCTGAGGGTGCTCGACGGATGCAAACACTTGTTGAATTCCCACCCCTTCGCACAGCTTCTTCAACAGGTGACTTGCAAACTGAGTCCCGTTATTTGACACCAGACGCTTGGGCACACCAAACCGGCACACGATGTTCTTCCACACAAAGCTCTCGATCTTGTGTGCGGTGATCTGGGCCACTGGTTCTGCTTCAATCCACTTGGTGAAATATTCAATTGCCACCACCAAGTACTTCATCTGCCTGATCGCCAATGGGAAAGGTCCCAGAATGTCGATCCCCCACGTATGAAACGGCCAAGGGCTGTAAATCGACTTCAACTCCTCGGGAGGCGCTTTGTGCCAATCGACGTGCTGCTGACATTGCTTGCAACACTGTGCGTACCTCTTGTAGTCCTCCCTCATTGTTGGCCAGTAGTAACTTGCACGGAGGGTTCTTGCGGCCAGAGCTCGACCCCCGACGTGACTTCCGCAAATCCCTTCATGGAGCTCGGCCATAATTCTTGTGCATTTCTCTCCGTGCACACATTCTAGGAGTGGGTGTGTGAACCCAAACCTATACAACTCGCCATCAATCATCGTGAACTTGCTGGAGTTCTTCTTTATCTTCCTGGCCTCCGTTGGATCCAGCGGGAGAAGGCCATCTGCCAGGCATCGCTTGTACTGTGTTACCCAGGTGTCTGGCTCATGGGTGGTGCAGACCTGTGCCACGTTCACCTTCTCCTCCCGGCATACTCTTATTCTCGGCGATCTCAAGGTCTCCTGAGTTAAAGACCTGTGACTCCTTGCCGCCTTCTCCGTCGACTTGCTTATCTGAAGAACCAGGTGATCTGCCACAAATGCTCTAGGCGTCTTCAGAGTTTCTTGGATCACCGTCCTCTGCCTACCCCCCTTGCCTGAACTGGCGAGCTTAGCTAGCAAGTCATCTCGGGCATTCTACTCTCTGGGCACGTGGATCACTGCGAAAGAGACAAAGGAACTCTTCAACTCCCGCACATACTCCAGGTAAGCCGCCATTTGTGGATCCTTGGCCTGGAACTCGCCTGTTACTTGTCCCGTGACCAACAGCGAGTCACTCTTAGCCATTAACACCCTAGCTTCCATTTCCTTGGCCAGCAAGATTCCGGCGATCAGCGCCTCATACTCTGCTTGATTGTTGTTGGCTTTGAAGGCAAACCTCAGGGACTGCTCAATCAGCACACCATTGGGCCCTTCCAAGATGACTCCAGCACCGCTACCCTGCTAGTTTGATGACCCGTCCACCGAGAGCACCCAACGGAAATCATCCCCCTCAACTCGTGTTGCTTCTGACGAGAGCTCGACCACGAAGTCTGCGAAAATCTGCCCCTTGATCGGACCTCGGGGCTCATACTTGATATCGAACTCCGACAGCTCCACCGCCCACTTCACCATCCTCCCAGCTACATCGGGCTTCTTCAGAACCTTCTGGATGGGCAAGTCGGTCATCACCACTATTGTAAAACTGTGAAAATAGTGGCGCAACCTCCTCGCCGAAAATACCACAGCCAGCGCGGCTTTCTCCAAGGCCTAATACCTCACCTCCGGGCCTTGCAGCACCTTGCTGACGAAATAAATAGGCTTCTGAGCCTGATCTTGGTCTTGGGCGAGCACCGCACTCACCGCCCTCTCAGTCACAGCAAAATACAACCTGAGAGGGGTTCCCACCAACGGTTTGCACAAAACCGGCGGGCTCGCCAGGTACTCTTTAAGCTTGACGAAGGCCTCTTCACACTTCTTCGTCCAGGCAAACTTGTTGTTTCGCCTCAAACACTGAAAGTACGGATGGCCCTTCTCTCCGCTGGCTGATACGAAACGAGACAGGGCGGCCATCCGACCTGTAAGTTGCTGCACTTCCTTCACGGTAGCCGGGCTCCTCATCGCCAAGATGGCGGCACACTTATCAGGATTGGCTTCTATTCCTCTTTCAGTCAAGAGAAATCCCAAGAACTTCCCCGCCTCCACGCCAAAGATGCACTTCTCGGGATTCAGCTTCAACCTGAACTTGGCGATCGTGGTGAACAACTCCTCCAAGTCCGCAACGTGCTTGCTCTTCTCCAGCGAGGTCACGACCATGTCATCTACGTACGCTTGCACATTCCTCCCCAGCATAGGTGCAAGTACTCGATCCATCAACCTCTGGTATGTGGCCCCTGCGTTTTTCAGCCCAAATGGCATCACCTTGTAGCAGTAGCACGACCTCTCCGTCATGAAGGCGGTCTTCTCTTCATCCATGGGATGCATCTTTATCTGGTTGTACCCCGAGAAGGCGTCCAGGAAACTCAGCAACTTACACCCTGCAGCACTGTCGACCAGGGCGTCTATGCTTGGCAAAGGATACGAATCCTTCGGGCAAGCCTTGTTCAGATCGGTGAAATCGACGCACATGCGCCATTTCCCATTGCTTTTCTTCACCAGCACGACATTGGCTAGCCACTCAGGGTACTGGACTTCCCTGATGTGGCCTGCAGCGAGGAGCTTCTGGGTTTCATCCCTGATCGCCTGCCTTCTCTCCTCGTTGAATTTCCTTCTTCTCTGTCGCACTGGCCTGACCTGGTTGTCCATTGCTAGATGGTGGCACAAGAAGTCGGGGCCAATTCCCGGCATGTCTGAAGCAGACCATGCGAAAGCGTCCAGATGCCGCTCTATCACCTTAGCAATCTGGTCTTGGAGCTCAGCCTCCAAGGATCTTCCCAACTTGAAGACCTTTCCCCCGATCTCCCTCTCGAGCCATTCCTCGACGGGTTTGGGTCTAGCTTCCCTGGCGATTACCGCCCTGGCGATTCCCAGCTCCCTCGCTTCCTCTGGGCGGTTTCTCGCCTCTTCTTCCCGCTCGGCGTTCTCTCCCTCAGCCTCAGCATCCATCATGGCGACGTCTCCTCCGGCGGCCACCTCCATCGCCGCACCAACAACCCGCCACTCTGTTGGCCTGGGCTTCACACCGGGAGGCGGCGTCGTTGTGATGTAACTCACTGACCTCTTATTTTTCAGGCTATTCTCATAGCACTTCTTCGCTTCTTTCTGGTCAGATTTGATGGTGATCACCACCCCTTCCATCGATGGCAACTTCACCTTCATGTGCCTGGTCGAAGGTACAACTCCTATTCTGTTGAGTGTTGGTCTTCCCAACAGAATGTTATATGCTGAGGGGGCGTTCACGACGAGGTACTTGATTTTCTCCGTTCTTGAGCCCGCCTCATCCGTGAAGGTAGTTCTTAACTCTATATACCCCCTGACCTCCACCTGATCGCCAGCGAAACCATACAAACACCCCCCATAGGGCCTCAGCTGGTCAAGGGGCAACTGCAACTGTGTGAAAGTCGGCCAGAACATCACATCTGCCGAGCTTCCTTGGTCCACCAGAACTCTGTGGACCTTCCTTCTCGCCGTAACAAGCGAGATGACTATGGGATCGTTGTCATGAGGCACAATGTCCCTGAGATCTTCCCTCGTGAACGTGATGTCCACGTCTGGTGAGTGGTCCTCGAACATGTCCACCGTCATCACAGACCTCGCATACTTCTTCCTCTGTGATGCGGTGCATCCACCACCCGAGAAACCTCCTGCAATGGTGTGGATCTCTCCGTGAGTAGGCATCTCGTGCTGCTGAGCCTCACCACCTGCTGGCTGGGAGCTCGACGCGCCCCCCGTCCTTCTATCCAGCAAGTAATCATTTAGGAACCCGCTCTTGACCAGGTCGTCGAGCTGGTATCCTAAAGCCAAACACGAGTCCACGGTGTGGCCAAAGCCCTGGTGGAATTCGCACCAGGCGTCTGGCTTTGGCCCACCTTCTCGGGCGCCTTAAGCCTGGCTGCTATATTGGGAATGGCGATCAGGTCTGCCAACCCCATGACAAACTTATGCTTCGGCGGGCGATTGTATTCCCGACGTGCCAGTTGAGGCCACCCTGGGCCCCTGCCCTTGTTCTTCCTTGGATCATAAGGATGGCGAGTCCTCTGATCCCTCTTGGCCGCCGCTGTTTCCAGCACCCTCTGTGGCTGGATCCTGGTCTGGGCACGTGGCCTAGCGGGGGCCACGCTTCCTCTTTTCTCAGCGACCTCACTTTCATCGACGATGTGGGCCACCGCAAGTCGCCTAACCTCGGCAAACGTGGCGGGGTGAGCCCTGATCAGTGCCTCGCAGAAAGGTCCCGGCAGCACGCCCTTCTTGAACGCGTAGACCAACATCTCTTCGTCCTTGGCCGGCGAGCGGACCATCTGTGCCCCAAAGCGATTCAAGTAGTCCCTGAGGGACTCTCCCTGGTACTGCCTTATGTCGAACAGATCATAGGACACCCTAGGCGGCGCCTTGTTCACTAAGTACTGCTCGACGAAGATCTTCGAAAACTGCTGGAAATTGGTTACGTGACCTGTAGGCAGGCTCACAAACCATTCCAGCGCCGTCCCCTGGAGTGTGCTCACAAACATCTTGCAATACACAACATCCGATCCTCCTGACAGCATCATCTGCGTGTGGAACGTGGTGAGATGTGCCTCAGGATCCTCCACGCCGAGAAAAACAGCCTTCACGGGTACCACACTCGCAGGGATAGGCGCGTCTGTAATCGCCTGAGCGAAAGGCATGGAGAAAACGCGAGGCGGCGTTGACGGCGCGACCTCTTCAGCGACTGGGCGCCCTCGCTGCTCCTGAAGAGCTTGGCGCAATTCCTCAGTCACTCTGCTAAGCTCTTCATTCCTGGCCTGAGAGGCGACCAGGTCCTCATGCATCTTTGCCTGCTCTATGCGCGAGGCTTCCACATTCGCCTGTAACGCACGCATGATTTCCACCATCTGCGCCATAGTCATGGCGCCTTCAGCAGCAACTGGCGCAACCGGACTTGAACGGTTGCTTCTCATCTTTCTCATGAAAACTTGACAGATCACAAAGAGCGACGAACAACACCTTCTTCAGCGACGATCGATTCAGCGATCAATCGGTCAGAGCTTCGCAAAACTCCAAAGAACTTCAAGAACACAACCTCAACAGCAAACCTTCACAGAAACTCACAACTCCACCTCGAACCACCGCTTCTTCCACGAAAACCCGAACGAAGGGCGGAACTTAGATCTCACCGATTAAAACTTGCGTAAGCAGCGAAAAACCTCACCTCACCGAACAAGAACTCAAACGAACGGTGGAAAACACAAAACTACCGAACAAAGCTTGGATGAACGGCGGAAAATGGTTGCACCAGCACACAACCACACAGAAACTGCAGAAACCTCCAAGAACTCACGCTTTGGATGGGAACAGGTTTTACACGGTCCCACAGTGGGCGCCTGATGATCCTGCCCGTTGACCGGGATGCAAGAACCTTGCCTTGTCAAACCTGGATCGACTTCTGCGCCGTGTTAGCCTCCGTCCTTCACCGCGATTCACCTCAAGAACCTGCAAAAGACAGAACGGCGCCGCTGCGGCCGATCACGCTCTGACGCCCAAGTCAGCGACTGAACCACCAAATACTAAGAGAAAACTCAAGAACTCTCTGGAACCGTGCAAAATTCTCTCTCAGCGTACTCAAGACTCGCAAGCGTAAAGAAGTAATCTAAACGTGCGTACCTCAGAAGTTCGTTAGAATCTCTTATATACCTGTGCGCTTTCTCTCTCCTGACAGTTACACATCTGAACACGTGGCTCGCATCCAGCTGTACACGTGTCACCATCTGGAGCATCCTTGACTTGGGCGCCGCTTCTTACTCTTCAGGCTTTTGGGCTAAGTTACTTATGCATGACACAACTCAGTGCATAGCTGCCTTAGAGCGTGATCTCTTCTGAGTGGCGAGTTCGGGTGCCTTCGTACACACCTTCCCTGTGGTCTCGCCGGCCGCCTTCATGATCTACTTTACTTGCTTCACCGTGTACGTTCAGGTAAGCTGTCTCCCGACTTCATCCTCTGGCTAGCTAAGAAATGACTATCTGACTTCATCTTCGGCGATGTCCTCCTTTCGGCGATCTCTGATCATTCGGTCGCCTGGGTTTGCATCCGGCGACTTCATCGTAAACCTAGTGACCGCCGGTTTAGGTATGCTAGAGACCGGGGCACGCCAACTTAATAACTGGCGACCACACGAGCCCCCCGACTTCCTTCCCTTCTGCCAGCCATGGGCTCTGCTCTACACGCCTACATAATAGCTCGCTGCCACGTCATCACTTCCGACTACCAGGACGGTACAATTTTCTTTCAATGCAAACCAGTGTAGGAGACAACTAAACTACTATTTTTTTCTAGTGTGCTTGTTTTAAGTTATTTTCGTTGATCTTTTCTTTAGTGTGAGAGTGTTAAGCTTTGCATTCTTCACTTTATGAAATCATCCACTTGTGTCATAAAATGAGATCTTTAACATGCCCTGTCACGCCAAGAAATGAACATCTGGAACATAAGACTTGATGATAATTGTGAGTGGTCTAATTTCTGACCATCTTTGTCATCTTATGGGCAATCCAATCGCAGTAGAATGATAACTATAACAAATCTATATTGTTTATTGAAAGTAAATTCCAAATGATTTTTTATTGATGAACTTGTGAGACTTAATGACAAAAGCATTTACATAGACCAGTGTCTGTATCACAATACCTATCACATGGTGTTATACAGAATGGACAATCAGATGCACTTGTACATTTGTCTAGCTTCCCTAGTATTGGCGCCCTGCACTTACAAACTTCATCAACACAAATGGCTGAATCTTTACATAAACTTAACTTTCCCTTGCAATCATCATTCTCCTTACATGTATCCTCATCTAAAGCAAACCCTATAAAAAACACATCCCAATGTTATAATATAAATTCATGTTAGCTATAAAAAATTTAAATCACTGAAAAAAAAAACCTAAATTCAAATAGGGAATTTATCAAATGCTAAAATAGAAAAATCTCAAAAACTTACCATTACAAGCTATCAAAGCAAAAGAAAAAATATGTGCTACCAAAGCAACCTTCATTGTAGCCATCCTTTGCCTTCTTTTACTTTACTGCTTCTTAGGCTCACTCTTCAGTATTTCTTACTTCTCCTTCAAGATTCAAGTCATCCACGTATTTATATTTATAGTACTATATTAGTGTTAAAAGAGAAAATGAGGTTATATTTAGTTTAAAAAGTGACAATTAAGAATTTTATGTATCCTTTTTAGAGTAAGAAATAAATGTATTAAATATTTACTTTATTACATATTTGGTGAGTCAAACTTTTTATATGTAATTCTTTTTTCTTATATTAAAATAATATTTCATTATTTAAAACATATTAGTTGCTTTTGAAATGTTCATTTAATGAATGTAACATAGTTTTTATTTTAATAAATAATTAAAGTTGTATCATAAATATATTCATGCTATGTTTCTAGAAATCAGGTAACATGAACTCACACAAATTAATTTACTTTTTAATAATATTAATTTAGTTCTTCTTCAGGATTCAAGTAATGTACATATTTATAGTACTATAAGAGTGTTAAAAATAAAGAAAAAATGTATTAAATGTGTTACTTTTTTTAGATGATTTGTAAGTAAAACCTTTTTTTTATATAACACAATTGTCTTATATTAAAGTAGTATGCGATTATTTTAAACATATGAATTAATTAACGTTTTAATAATATCAAATTGGCCAATGTGGTTTAATTCCTCACCGTTTCTATCATTTTCAATGTTATTTTAATATAAAATAAATTAAGTAAAAAACTGCTACTTAAAGCATACGATGATAAGAATTTGTGTACATTAAATAAAGGAATTCACTTTATTTATTAATGTTATAGATAATACTATTAATCTGAATGTTAATAATAGTAATATTATCGTTTCACTAGTACAAATAACGCTTTGTACAACTAGATATTGGATCGGTTAAATGAGAATCGATGTAACTAAAATTGTTGTGGTATTTTTGTAAATATTTGACACATATTACACTAGATGGATGGCCCAACCTGTGTAATATGTTATGTACAAAGTGAAAAAAAATAAAATAAATTTGAGAATGACATCTTACACCAGTGTAATATGTCATGCATAGAGTAAAAAAACAGTTTTGAATATTTTTAATTATACTTGACATATTACACCGGTTGGATGGTGCAACCGGTGTAATATGTGAGTTAATAAAAGTTTTAAAAATGATTAAGGAGAGAAGCTACCATTAGCAACATTCTCTTAATCAAACCAACGTTGTGGTTTAAACTCACCGCAATCCTTCCCCCACAAACCCTTCATTCTCCCCGTCGTGTTTGGAAAATAAGTCACTCTATTCCCTTTCCGAATGTGGGTCCCATCAGGTAACACAAACACGACTTCAACAATTTATCTCTATGAAACACTCATAATCCAAACCCTCATTTCTCTCTTTTGCACAATAAACCTTACTCACAACCAACACTTCTTCCTCTCCATGCTTCAATAACAACTAGAACAACGACGCCATTTTCAGGGATGTGGTGTCTCTCCCAGCCATTATCATACTTATAATTATATGACTCACCACCGTGTCCACTTGCCCTGCCTCCCTCCAACAACCGTACCAGCAAATCGATGCCACCTTTTCTTCCATTAGATGTGATTTCATCTTTCTTTGCTTTTACGATCTTCATCACTAACTCATGCTCCACCTTCACGCCTTCCTTCAGAGCCTTCTCTAACCTCACGTTCAACATTCTCTTCACCTTCCACACCAGAAACAATAGTGATGTGACCCGCGCAATGCTCATCTCCGACCCGATGTTAAACATCGTCAGAAGAGGTGGAAGCAGCTTGTTCAGGTCTAGGCAACATAATGAAGAACTTAAGGGAGTGTTGCCAAGGATTTCGGTGAAGGGTTTTCCTTTGGGGAAATTTCCAAAGTTCGTCGTCACCACTATGCAACACGCGTTGAGGCGGTGAACGAATATGGTGTGGGTTGGGAATTGGGTTATGTGTTCAGTGTACCAGTCGAGTAGACGGTGGTTCTTAAGGGAAAATAAAACGAGGTATCCCTTGATTGGGTATTTAGGAGGTGTCTGTTTATGGTGATAACACCCTTGTCCCATATTACACCAGTTGTTTGTCTCAATCGGTGTAATGTGTCCCTTCTGAAACACAAGGTTTTGGACTATTTTATTTAAATTTTGGAACATACTCCAAAAAATTTTAAAACCCCGGTGTAACATGAGATTGATATATTACATCGTTGGGATCTACATCCGTTATAGAACCAGTGTAAAATGTCTCCCATAACCGGTTTAATATGTGTTTTCTTCATTATTGTTACTATCATTTTCAATGTTAAGTTGAATATGAAATAAATTAAGTTAAAATAAATATTATTTATTTTAATTATGTTTAAATTGTGTAATAGTACTTTATCTTTGAGTAAATCCAAATAAAAATAATTGACTTCCACTAGGGGAAAAAGTCCATTTACGATGCCAAATATATCTATCAGTTTTATTGTTATTCGATGTCCATCAAAATGTGGTTGCATTTTTTAAATTAAGATGGGAGTAAAACGGTGGTTGTGGGAGGAATAGCCATTTTGGACCAAAGAGATTGAGTGTAACATGGCAATTAGGGTGAATCCGTCGTATATTTTAATGGGCTTGGGTTTAACACGACAGTCTTACCGAAGCATCACCGTTTTAGGCCTCTTAAATTACTTTATTTTTAAGCCAACCTGATGGGTTGATACCAAAAGATGGGTTGTTCTTCTTCTTGATTTGAAAAGGGTGGCGGAAGAAATGGATGTGATGGATCAAGGAGGGCTCATATAGAGCTATGGGTTCCTTGTAGGTGCATGAAAGGTATGGAGAGTGATTGGTTGGGCCATATCACTTGGAGAAAGGTGGAGGTGAAGATCAAAGTGTCTAACCTAGAGAGACTAGACAAGGGAGTAGAAGCTTGCAATATTTGGCAGCATTTTACTCATAAAATTGATCTTACAAAACATGAGCCAAACACCCCATTATATAGATGCAAGTGCCTTGGAGAACAATGAGCAAGGGTAGGAAGGGGAATTCACAAAAGAGCAACTGCTAGGGTTTTGACTAAAGTCAATGTTGCACCCTAGGAGGATACTTCTAGAAGTTAGGTTAACTTCTTACCCTAAAAGGCTTTACTCAAGCTACAATGATAAGCACGCCCCCCATTATGCTAAAGGAACCCTATTCTACTGAAATTACAAATAAAGAAATTGGCTCTCATGGCTTGGGCTTTTGTGGTCCTCTTTAAACATATAAAGAAACGTTTCTCTGCCATCAGTAGCAGAGTCCCAATCTTCTTGAATCCTCTTTGCCATGGACCTATTTGTTGGGGTTGAACTAGGGCCTGAGCTTGGCCCTCTTCCATCACAACCACTATGCTTTCATATTTTTTGTTTTGTCTTCTTCTTGAACGTCTCTCTGGTTCCATCTCTGCAAACCTTCTTAAGATTTTCCTTCACATTCACACTAATTGCGACATTCTCTCATTTCTTATTGCTCTTTCTCTCATGGCTCAATGCTCATTTCGTTCAACCAGTTCATTACTCAAGGTGTTCACTGCCTTCATTTTGCCTCTTCTCTCAACTGACACCATTATCGTTGTTGCGACATTTGTGCCTTCCTCATTTTTTTTTTGTCGCCGTTCCCGCCCTTTAGTACAGGTTAGTGTTTCTTAATATTTTAAAATATTTTTTAACTATTATTAATTTTGTAAATTTTTGTATTTATTATAATTTCTTTGTGTTATGTTAATTGTTAGGTTTGAATAAAATCATTAATTTGTTAGAATTTTATTAGAGTAATATTATTTAGTATTTATAATTAATTTATTGATTTTTTTTTGTAATTTGAATAGAAATAATTTATTTATTTTCAATTGATATTCTTCATTATGTATAATTGTATGTATGATTAAATTTGTCAATCTTAATTTCCATGTATATTTATAATTATTTGATATCTGTTGGTATTGAGTCTGGGGTGCTCGACTGTCGACAATTGTTTCCTGTATAAGAGACTCTTAGTTTTCCATTTGAGATTTAATACATGTATTTTTCTACAACTACTCCAATTGTATGTTTTTTAAAAGATTTTAAAATTGATGAATCTATTGAAGATGGTTGCTGCCCTTCAAGACATGTGTTTGATGAAACCATTTGTGTAAATTTCATTTGTATTTACATTTGCTTTAAGAATGTCTTAGGTATAGTTTAGAGGTTGTTTAGAGTAGGCTTTTTACTAGGTAACTCACCTCTTGACCCCTAACCATGTGATAAGAGCAAGCACAAGTTTTATGAAACTATTTTTCACATGTTTTGCAAAAATATTCTTACTGCATAAGAAATGAATTTTTTTTCTTTTCTAAATGAATAGATTCTTTTCTTAAGCTGATGCCTTGATTAAGTGTTTTTGAAAATCATGTTTTGTGCATCAAGTATTTTAACTAATTCTTCATTCCATCAAAACGACTGTGTTTCACTTGTTAAGAAGTTTTTGTTATCGTTTTGAAAATAAATCTGTTCATTTGTAAATGAATAGATTCTTTTTAGTCTGGTGTCATGTTTACCCTAAAAGGATTTTTACGCTTTATCCTTGCACCAGAGAAATAAGGATTTTCAGAGGATTTGCATGTGTTCTTGAAAGATTTTCCAAATCACAAAGTGTGCTTGTTCTTGGTTGGTTCTAAGGCTTGATTAGAGGTGCTGACACTGTGTGAGCAATCTGTTCTACTGGTCTAAGGCAGATTTATGCATTCTCTATCAAATGTATTCGTTTCATATTTCAATTTCTTGTAAAATGTGGTTGTGATCTCTTCTTGATAGTGTTTCTTGAAGAGTGTGTGTGCTGGAATGGTGTTTTTCAGCTAGTGTGCCAAGTTTCTTGTAGGGTTCAAGAACAGTGGCTGTGTAAGTGTGTTTGATACGTTTGTATAGTGGATTTCACCTTAGATTAGGTGAGACTGGATGTAGCTCATTTGAGTGAACCAGTATAATTGTTGTGTGTTCAATTTCTCTTCATCCCTGCACTCGGTTATTGCTTTATCTGTTAATTTGTCATAAATTGAATCTGTTCAATTACAAATAAATCTGTTCTTTCTGAGCTTGTTCGTTCTTTTCTTATTTTCTGGAAAATTTATTTGGTTCTGTTAAAAAGGTATACGAACTGTTGAATACAACTGGAATAGTTTGATTGTGGAAGGTTACCCAATTAATTGTCAAACTTGTAATTGAACTTTTATCTACTGCTTTAGAAGTTGAAGGTCACTGATTTTGCTTTTCATAGTTTCCTCTCTAAAATAAATGTGTGTGTAGCTTGAGAATTAATCTGCTTAACATCAAGAATTACTTAACTGATATAAACGATTTTAATACATAAACAGTGTAAAAATAAATATGTTCATTGCTAAATAAATCGATTTATTTTCTGTGTACTGTGATAAAATATGAATCAAGATTCACATTAGTGGACTTTCAAAAGATAGGTTATCCAGATGAGCTATATATAATTATTCAACAAGCATCGCAGGTTTTCTACGTCAAAGATCCTATTTCCGAACATTTGTTTGTCATTTTACACGAGAAAAAACAAGGCGACGCTATTGATGATATTGAAAATGGTGACCCTCGTTCATTCACACCAATGATAATGAATAAAGATGACGATGTCGTAGATGCACATGCTACACTTGTAAACCACAGTGAGGGAATTTGCATATGAACATTCAACCCATTATAGTAAAGAAATGGAAATATTATTGATAATACAAATGTAGAATTTTATGTATTTTTTTTATATGATTTTCTTTCAATGCAAACCAGTGTAGGAGACAACTAAACTACTATTGTACCGTCCCATCCCCGGGCGTTGACCAAAGGTCAAAGTCAAAGTCAACACATGGTGGGACTGCTCGAGGGCCCCAAAGAAGGGAAAGGAAGTCAACAGTTTGACCGCTTGGGGCATCGCCAGGTTAAGGCGTCGCCTAACAAATGCGTCGCCTCACAAAGGGATCGCCTAAGAAAGGCGTCGCCAGGTAAAGGCATCACCAAGATAAGGCATAGCCAAGTTAAGACATCACAAGGAGGGCTCGGGCCTCCTTGGCAGCTCAGAATGGCGACAAAGAGAAAGAAAAAGGTGGCTTTAAGGCCACGGTCCTAGTACCAGTAGAGAGTAACCTAACTCGTGAAGTACCCACGCCACCGCTGGGAAACCCTGGGATAGATACGACCCATGAGAGGGTCACGCCCAGGGGAGAACCACGTGCATGGTACGAGAGAAAGGCAGATACACTCCCAAGGTGAGTGACTAGAAGTTGGGGCGCATGAGTTGGCACCCAGAAAGTCACCCCCTTGCGCCAAATGCACTTCGAGAAAGGAGGGTTTGCACGATGGATTAACCCTAAGTTGGGTTACGGCACTGTACGACCCTCCACGAGAGTCGCGATCAAGTCAGAAGAACACGTGGCAATAAGCACTGAAAACATCAAGGCTTTCCTAAAAGTTCGCTAAGGTACGCGTTAATTCAGTTAAGATTCGAATGTTCCAAGGAATATTTTTATACGCTTTCAATGCGCTTTAACGCGTTTTAAATACGAGAGGTGTATAAAAAGGGATTTGGGAACATTTGAATGGGGATCCGAGTTTTGACCTAATTCTCGTAGCTTTACACAGAGCACAAACCCTAGTTGTTTTCGCGGCGCACCCATTGTGTGCACAAGACGATTAGGGCAACACAGTTTCAGTCATTCAGTTATTTTTCGACCACCTTCAGAGCATTCTTTACGGTGTTCCGATACGGAGGTGCGTAACCATTGATGTTTCTCGCTAGCTGACTTAATCGTCGGAGTGCAAACGGCCGCGAGGGCGCCCCTTTGTTCACTTCTTTTCAGGTATTCACAGACGGAGCAGGACGAAGGTGCCCTAGCTCGTGAGGACAAGCCTCGCATAAAGATTGAGAAGGCCTATGCTTTGGATTCAATCAAGAGTGGATTACATAAATAATCTACCCCAGATTCTATCTAAGACAGCTCAGCAACAGCAAGCACAGCCAAGCCTTCAACATCCTTCAAAGGGTTTGGATTCTTCAAAGCTTGAACACCACTTGGTTCAACAATCTCCCCATATTTGATGAAGACAAATCCCTGATGCTTGTGTTGTACCTGATTGAATCTGAAGCAGTTCCTGCAAAGCACAGTTTTAAGCAAAAACACAAAACTTCTGATATTTGGTTAGCACAGAAACAAATTTAGAGGTTCAGAACATAATATCACAGTAAAGATCAAATAACAAACAAATATAGGAGCAAACACCTATAAGGTTTCACTCATCCAAACTGTTTTTGCAGAATAAAGAAAGAAAACTTAAACACAGCAGCATATATCTCCCCCTATTTGTCTTCACAAATAGACAAAAAGAATAGATAAACAAGATAATTGTTCTTAATACATCAAGCTAAAAACAACAAAAGCAGAAATATAGAAAACTGATGCAACCACTAAAAACAATCGGTTGTTTCGATACATCAACCGATTGGTTTTCTTCATTCATCATCATCAGCATATTGAAGATCAAAGATTTGGTTTTGTACTGCCTCAATTTGTTCATCTAGAGTCATGAAACGTGCATCCATGTTGTCAAACGTGTTATCAATCCTCTGGAAATTGCTTGTACACAAATCATGGAGATTTCTTTGATTCTCCGCAAAGCTATCAAGCCTATTCATCATGAGTTCTTCAAAAGAAGACATGGATTGCATTCTTTCTTCTTGATTTCCAGCACCAGCAGTAGGTCCAGCATTTTGATGTGCTTTAGGTAGATCTTCATGTTGAAAATCCATATCTGCAGCATGTTCATCTTGTTCATGATCAGCAGCAGCACTAGATCAGGCACCAAAGTCACCATCTTTGCTAATCCATTTGCCACTTACTTTGGTAAAACTCATTTTGCTGAGTGATCAATTGTTCAACTCTTGAGTTGACTTGACCAACTCAGATGTTTCATCCTCTAGGTTCACTTCAAAATAGAGCATAAACTTAGAAATCAAAACAGCATATGGATAATGATAGTCACTTAACCTCATTGCCTTTTGCATGTGCTCTTTGATGATGTGTATCCAATTAATTCTGATCTTCTTCATAATGCAGAAGATGTACACCAGATCCTCTTCAGTTAGCACTGAGTGATTGCTCCCCCTTGGAGTTAGAATCCAAGTCACAATGAGGGCTAACAACCTTTCATCAAGCCTTAAGCCACCAACCGAACAAGTCCTAACTTGTGCATTTTGGTTCTTCAAACAGCTTTTGTAGTATTGAACTTTGTTGAAGTCCTCCACTACTCCAAGGTTTCCCTTGTTAATTCTGAGACCTGAGTTCTTTAGGCCAGCTACAGCAATCCACACTTCATGGGTTATCTCCATATCTACACCTTTTACATGAGAAACAAGGTTGTTTCCTTCAAACTTGAGATTTGTGTACAAAACCCTTATTAAATTTGGGTAGATGTTCCCCTTCATCTCCAAGAACTTTCTGAGAGATTGATCTTTGGACAGCCTCCTTACATTATCCAGCTTTTGGCTTTTCAGCCAATCAAAGCACACAACCTTGGGGTTGTTTATTACTTTGGTGCTAGTTTCAAACCTATATCTCTCAATTAGATCATTCTCACTAGAAAACCGTCCTTCTAGCCTTCCTCCAGACCTTACAGCTCTGGTTTTGACTCTCTTTGAGGTGGGAGGTGTTCATTCCATGATGGCAGAGATGAAAAGCATAGAAAAGCTCACTCATAGATTTTGCAAGAGATGTTGCAATTGGTTGTTCTTATGGAAGATCAGCTGCAACAGTTTTTATAGCACAAACAGAATCATAAAGCATTTACTGACATAAGTGGGTACCAGATTTTCAGAGAGAGAGGACTTGACCCTGCCCTGCACATAAAACGTCAGAAAAAGCTAAAAATCACATGGTCTTCACATGTGATCTTTGACTAGTCCTTAAGGCTCTTGAATTTCCAAGATTTTGGAATATATTCCTTTATGAATGTTTGTAACTTCTCTCTGAACGTGATCAGCTTTCAACACAGGTTCATTGACCAAGGATTCTTTCTTTGAATTGATCTGCAACGGAGAGAAATTCAAAAAAGGATTAAATTGATTTTTTCACTATGCTGTCAGTCTCAAAACAATCAATTTTTTCGAGAAAACAATCGGTTGTTTCTCTACAGCAGTAAACTCATTTTGAATTTTTTTAAGCATGAGCAGAAATAAACCGAAGCAGATGAACTTGCACACTTTAAAGAGGTTATACAAACATATAAAAGAACTTAAAGCAGAAATTAATAACAAAGATAAGGAATGTCTCATTTTTTTTTGTTGTTCTTTCAATGAGCCATGTGCTTTGAGATCAAGAAGCTTTAATTTGACTGTTGAGGGCTTGTGGACAGATATATAACATTGATTCAGCTTCAATGTAGGTCTGTTCCTTCCAAGAACTTGATCAGATGACTCAGTCCTTCACACTTCTTTAGATTTCCTGCACAAGCATGAGTTCAAGCAACAAGATTTGGTCCCTTCACGAATGTGGGTCCAATAGGTTTCTTTTTCTCATTTGGAACCTCACATCCTTTAGGAATCTATTTCATGTAGCCTCTAGGAACAGAGAACATTCTTATTTTGCAAAATCTAACCGAATGGCCCTTCTTCATGCAATAAAAGCATGTAACAACCGGTTGTTTCGATTTAACAATCGGTTGTTTTACTGACTTTCTTAAAAAAAAATTGAAAACTTATCTTGTTGGTTCTGTGGATTGAAACCTAAATCAGCCTTTCCAAAAACATAGCTTTGAGATGCCAAGACATTCTCAAAGTTAGATTTCCCTTTTGAAAGCTTGTCCACAGTGTCAACAAGATAATAAACCTTTTTCTCAAGATTTTCACAATTTTTGCAAATGAGAGTGTCACACTTGCAAGAGGTTTTTTTTAAATGATTTTCCAGGTTTTTGAAATCATCTTTTGATTTTTCAATCTCATCTTCAAGTGATTCACTCTCTTTTCCAGCCAGCTGTTAAGTTCTTTCAATCGGTTGTTTGAAAGTACCAATCGATTAGCTTCATCGTGAGTTTCTTGAAAAGCTTCAAGCAATTCACTATAAATTTGTTCATTTAAAGAAGCACATGAACTTACCTCGCTTGAGCTACATGATTCATCATCTTCTTCAGCAATCAAGCAGATGTTTGCTTTCTCATCTTCACTTGATGAAGAACTTGATGATGATACCTCATTTTCATCCCAAGCTATGTAGGCTCTCTTTGTTTTCCCTTTCTTGTCTTTGTGGCTAGACTTCTTCTCCTTGCTTTTGTTTGGGCAATCTGCCTTTATGTGACCTTGCTAACCACAACCAAAACAGGTATAGTTATTTGAATTAAAATCATTTGATTTCTTGTTTCCATACCTATCTTTGTTGTTGTCCTTGTTGCGGTTCCTCTTCAAGAATTTGCTAAACTTTCTTCACTACAAGAAATATTGGAATTACATACAGCCAAAATCCGTATGTAATTACATACGGAAATATCCGTATGTAATATTCGTATGTAATTACATACGGATTTATCCGTATGTAATTACATACGGATTTATCCGTATGTAATGCAAAAAAAAAAAAAAATCTTTATTATTATTATATTTTTTAATTATTTCTGATTATTAGTATTTATAGGAAGCTTATTAGAAATCATCTGCACTGGATAGAACCCAAACCCAAGTTCCAAATTAATACTGGAAGCAAACTGCAGCAGACAAGAATCGAACCCAAGACCCTTCAGAGAACAAGGAAGCATCAATCACTAGCTCTCTTTACCTCATTTGTACCTTCATGAGTTACTTCCAAGGTGTCCCACATTTCTTTTGATGATTTGCATTGAGAGACCCTGAAAAACTCATCTGAATTTAAAGCAGAGGTTATTATATTTTTGGCAATGCAATCGAATTTGGCCTTCTTGCTTTCTGAATCAGTCCATTGAGACCAAGGCTTTTCAATGATAGATCCATCTTTTTCAAACTTTGGGACAAAATGACCATTTTCAATTGCATCCCAAATTCCTTTGTCAAGTGATTCCATAAAGATTTTCATTCTCACTTTCCAAAATTGGTAGTTCAAACCACAAAACAGATGAGGTCTGTTGATTGAAGCACCTTCCCCAAAAGGTAGTCTATCAGCCATTTAAAAAAAAATTAGGATCAACTTGAATAACTTTCAAGAACCAAGCTCTGATACCAATTGTTAGAATGGATGGCTTTAAACTAGAGGGGGGTGAATGGTTTAAAGAGGGATTTCAAAAACTTTTAAGTCAAGAATGAAATTATCTCAAGAAATAGTTGATAAGGAATCCAGTTTGCCAAATCACAAAGCTAAAAGCACAGCACCAGAAAAACAATCGGTTGTTTATACCAGTATACAAATATCAAAACTGAATTTAAAGAGTTAAGGGAGAGAGAATGCACACAGAGATTTATACTGGTTCACTTTAAACCCAGAGCTACATCCAGTCTTCTCATAAACCACTGAGGAATTCCACTAAGAAATCAAACCTAGATCACTTACAACACAACCAAGAAAGTGACCTTGATCCCCTCAAGACACACACTTCTCTTGGCCAACACACCAACACTAGGAATGCTGATCTTGATCCCCTCAACAACACACAACACTTCTCAGCAAACACACAGAAGAAACTTGTTCAATAGATACACGGATTACACTTGTTACAAAAGCAAATTTGAAATCAATACAAGTAGAAATCCTATCTCACACTTTTTGATCAATCTCAATCTCTAAGCAATCTCAACTCTTTGAAAAACTCAAATTTGTTCTTATGTTCTAAAACCCAAATCTGTTTTACTGAATATATTTAAAGATGTTTGTTATCAAATCTTAACAAACTTATACTTTGCATTTAAAGATTGGTCAAAGCATTAAAGACTGGAGCGTAATCAGTTAAAACATTTAAAGCTCAGTCTAAGCTTAAAACAGTTTTTCTGTTATGGTACCAAAACAAACAATCGGTTGTTTCCACGAATCAATCGGTTGTTTTAGTTTTAACAGCTCAACCATTTGAAAAACAGTTTTCAACCTTTTCTAAAAAACACCTAAGTATAAAACAATCGGTTGTTTCGACAAAACAATCGGTTGTTTTTCACTTAGTTTGAAAAACACTTTTCTTTTAAAAGATTGAGAATGCCTATGCTTTGGATTCAATCAAGAGTGGATTACATAAACAATCTACCCCAGATCCTATCTAAGACAGCTCAGCAACAGCAAGCACAGCCAAGCCTTCAACATCCTTCAAAGGGTTTGGATTCTTCAAAGCTTGAACACCACTTGGTTCAACAAACTTTACCGTTGTTACTTATTACTTCATATCCTCTTTTGCAGATAGCATGTTGGCTAGAATTGACAAGAAAGAGTTGGCAGAGAGGGCTAAGAGAATGAAGACGACTACCCAAGCACCTCAGGATCTTAAACTCAAAGCTCCAGCCACTGTGGTTCCTACCCCTACCGCAGACGATGAAGAGACCGACTCTGGGTTGGTCTTCAAGAGAAAAAGAAAAGCCATAACCGCCCTACCGAGCATTCCAACTCAGATGGGCATGCTTCTTCCAACCGTGCTCCCTCAGCGAGTCCAACCAAGCCACGCGACAGGATGGTGGTACAAGAGGGCGAGGGCACGAGCTGTAGAGAAAAGGGCCTAGGGGACCTTGACTTGGACGTCCCCTCCCTTCTCTAGAAAACCCTTTTGCTCGACGAGGAGAATGAGAAACTCATGTCCCTTGGGGCAGATCACTTGGCATACGAAACCATGAGGAAACTGGGGAAAGCCTTCGTTGCTAGTTGCTTAATCGTTACCAAGTTGAAAGATTGGAGAGGGTCAACGAACCAAAAGGATCATGAGATTACTAAGCTTCATAAGCGAATGGAGAATCTTCAAGAAGAGCTCCAGCAATCCAAACTCCTGCGCCAAGAGATGGTGAACCTTTAGGAGGAACTTCAACAATCAAAACTCCTACACCAAGAAGCTGAAGCCTTCCTGACTGAGTAGACCAAAGAGGCCACAAGCTTAACTGAGAAGAAAACGAAACTCTTGGCAGAGGTAGAAAGAATAAAGGAAGAGCTAACGCAGAAAGATGAGGAGCTTTCCAAGGAAAG
Source organism: Phaseolus vulgaris (assembly GCF_051622355.1). Taxonomy (NCBI): domain Eukaryota; kingdom Viridiplantae; phylum Streptophyta; class Magnoliopsida; order Fabales; family Fabaceae; genus Phaseolus; species Phaseolus vulgaris. Next base: position 41,682,601 of record NC_143508.1, read on the forward strand.
AAGCCTTTACCAACGACGTCGCTCAATCCTACCTTGTGGGGTTTGAGGAGGCTGTCGCGCAAGCCTCGGGTCTTCATCCTAAGATTGATTTCTCTAAACTTGGTCTAGGTAAGATCCTGGTCAATGGCAGCTTGTGGAAGAGTAGCCTTACCCTCCATTTTTCATGTAACTTATAACACTTGGAACACTTTTAACAGTATTGCACAATTTATTTTACAAGAACTTTCTATTTATGCATGTTAACTGCAACTTTCTTTACTAGTCTAGCTATTTATCTTAGCAAATTGCGACTAGTGTAACCAACGCCTATTTCGTTATACAACTTAGAGAAACGCGATTTCCATGATTTCAACATCTATTGATAACATACCAATCTAACACCTGTGCTAATCCACCAAGCTAGAATGACGGTAAACTTAATGCATAAATCAAGCACGAAAAATCACAATGCTCTTAAAGAACTAACCTTTCGATGAACCATACCCTCTAGCCGCAAAGAGCCTCTTGACTCACATGAGTGCTCTTCATATACTGGGTTAGGGATCATATACCTTGACCTCGGTAAACCTGACCTCATGTACTCAAAGGACTGCACCTTTCCAAGTTTGGTCTTCTCAACCTGCGTTAAGAATGATTCGTTCATCTTCTTGGAGCATCTAACCCGAGTGCCAACTTACACATCAAGTCAACTCCATTTTAACCCAAACAATCACCTTCATTGCACATTACTTAATTACCTCACAGGGTTCTCGGACTCGGTGGATCGTCCTCTTGACGGACTACCCCAACTTCTTAGACAATCTTAGCATCAATAATCATCAGCAGAGCGTCCAAACTCAGGTGGTCATACCGACGCCGAGGTAGGTTATATTACCTGCCTATAGATGACCAATTTTACGCAAAACGCCTGCTCGAGTGATCTCACCGAGAGAGGTCGCCTTACATGTTACAAGCCAAATAATCTTACTTATGTCTGATTGAACTTCAGAGCGCCTAAACTCATAATCTTTCCAAGAAAAGGTCGCCTTACCTGAATTACGTGTGACTTCGGAGTGCCTGAACTCAGAATCTTACCAAGGAAATGTCGCTTTACCTGAATCCCAGATAAATCACTCGTACACAGAGCGCCTGCTCAGGTAATTTCACTGAGACAAGTCACCTTACCTGACACTAAACAACTAGTTATACACACATGGTGCTTACTCGGATAACCTCACCGAGGCAAGTCGTAACAAATAAAAAATTTCAATGCACCATCCTTCAATAACAGTTTTCCATTGAGTGACCTTGTTAAAAAAATCCTCGTAAGGGAAAAAGAGTGTCCCCTTAATCATTATATTGTTCATAGAGAAAGCATTAACAAAATATCTTAACTAAAATAAAACTTAAGATTCTCCCTATTCCATGTTCGAGGTATAGCTCCCCCTTGAGGGTTTCAAGCCTGTAAGATCCATTCTCAAGCACCTCCACTACCGGAATGGGCCAGTACATTTTGGAGACAACTTATTCTCCAGTTGATAGGGGTGAGCCTTTCGCATCACCAAGTCACCAACCTGGAATTGTCGAGGCTTTAACTTGGTCTTTTGCTTCAGCTCCACCCTTCTTTTCAAAGCCTCAGAATTAATGTGAGCTTGTTCGCACACTTCATCTAGCGGATCCAGGTTCACCTTCCTTCCTTTGTTATACTCCTCAATAACAAAGTTCTGGAACCGAGAAGAGTTCTCTTAGATGTTTACAAGTATCATGGCGTCTGACCCATATATCAAACTGAAGCGCGTCTCCTTAGTTGTTGACTAAGGAGTAGTGTGATAACAAATTAAGAGAACAAGAAAGAAATTTATTATTAAATTTTTGTTAAAAAATAATTTTTTTCAAAGAAATTAAAAAAAAAACAGAAATCGTGCATATTAAAAAAAGAAAAAAAATGCTTACATCCACTATTTTAAAAAGATTAAATCTTATTTTAAATTACGATTAAAAATATTTAATAAAAAAAAATCGTTCATATTAAAAAAAGAGAAAAAAATTGCTTACATCCATGATTTAAAAAAAATTGAAATCGCATTTTAAATTACGATTTAAGAGTTTAAAAATATGTTTGAACGCACAATTTTAATAAAAAAATGAAAAAACAATAGAAAACATATTTTAGAACACTAATTCTACAACCAAAAAAAAATACAAGTTCAACATTGAATACCAAACTTATGTGTAGAAGTACGATTTCGTGGTTTTAAAATTGTACATGCATACCAAATTTCATAAAAAAAATTTAAAAATATCCATTTACATAATACTACAATAAAATTGAACTACCTCCGTAAAAAACACCATGATAAGATGTAGCTATATGTAATAGGAAATGTATATATATTTTTGTTAAATAAGAAAAATTATGAAGGATCATAATCATGTAGGAACTGATTTTGTTTTTTCAAATTTTTTAAGTTTTATTTAAAAGAATGAAAGCTATGACAACGGAAAATTCGATTACTTAATAATAAAGATTTTAACATTATAGCATGAATTAATTATTTTTTTCATTATTTTAATATTTTTATTCGTTACCATGAATATATTTCTCTTCAAATGTTAAATTTTGTTAATTTTTTTTAAGGTAAATGAATATTTATAAATATTTTATTTTAATTGTTACATTTTTAAGTATAAGTGATAAATTTCACATTCAAGGTTTAGAAGTTTAGTGATTATTACATTATTTACATTAAGAAGTGAAACTTAATAAAATTTTCTCATTAAACATAAATTTAATCTGAAAAAATTATATAAGTCTGAAAACATTATTTAAAGTAAAGGAGAAAGAAGTAAGTAGAGAACTAAGGAACAATGAAGGAATGAAGGAAAGAAGAAAATGGAAAATAAAACTTATATGGACATTGAAAAATTGATGTCATGTCACTTGGCTCAAGCACCAAGATAAGTTATGAAGAGTAATTACCACTTGACACCACAACTCATGATAAGACTCTTAAAAAGAATAAGAAAATTATTCTCTCACAATTTTACAAGAATATTTTGCATCATTCAAAATTCAATTACTAGTGCAGAAAAACTATTATATGACAGTCTTACAAAACTTGTTCACAATTAAATATCGTTTATTAATGTGGTGACATCTTTGAAATCAAAACGAAGCTATAGACAACAATGGTAAAATCGTTGTTTATAGTTATAACACAACACATAGATAGCGGTTCATATCAATCGTTGTCTATGAGCATCACATAGACATTAATTATCATAATAGATTGTGGTTGTATCCACGGCTGCCTTCTACAGTGTCGTATAATGTCTGTAATGCCTTATAGACTACATTTGTGAACCATTGTCTATAAGTCAGAAGTATAGACTACGTGTTGATCGACTACAATTTTAAAATCGTAGTCTAAGACCTTTTCTACACTAGTTGATACAATCCAAGCCAATAAGGAGATGACCAAGGACTCACATGACCATTCACACTAAGAGAAGTCATCTCAACTTTCAAATGAAGACCCCACAAAGGATCTAGCAGACCTCACCAGAAGAAGAAATTTGCAAAGACTAGAACATCAAATGTTCTTTCTTTTGGTCTTCTTAAAAATAAAACATGTTGTAAATAATTTGGGCTCACTTTAGGGGTCTAAATAGCAAGATAGGATAGAATAAGGTGCCTTTAGCATAATAAGGGGTTTCGTTATCATTTTAGCTTGTTTCTAGCCCTTTAGAAATGAAAGTTGACCTAGTTTCTAGAACATTAAGCCTAAAGTGCGTTTTTGAGTTAGTCAAACCCTAAAGGCAACCCCTCACACATTTACCATCATATCCTTGTTCATCTTGTTTTCCAAGGCACCCATTCTTATAAATAGGGTGTCTTACTCCATGTATTTTTACATGTTGAACTTGAATAGAAAAGTTACTTTGCACAAATTGTGTGAGGTGTTTGTGAGGCTTGTTTCCTCATAGCATTAGGTCTCATCTTGAGTGATTGGAGAGCTTTCAAGTGACAGTCAACTCACTTATCTTGGAGGAAGACCACACACCAAGTATCTTCCATCACATAAGCATTTCCTTCCTTCATCTCTTTCATTTTTCCATTACTCCATGTATCTTTCTATTCTTATGTTCTTGTTTTTCCTCCATTGTCAATTTGGTTTCTATCATGCTTTTATGTTTCCTTCCATGTTCATTTAAATTTTGCCCTTGATGTGAGTTGATTTTTAGATGTTTTCATTTATGGTGACACTTTTACTTAAGGTTGAGATTTTAGCAATTTATGGTTAGGACCTAAGGAAGATTGTCATGGGACACGAACTTAACCAAGTGGTTAAGTGTGAAGGTGCACTTCACAGAGGCAAAGATGAAAAATAAGATATGGTGAGAATAAGATGCAATTGCGGAATTGAAAATGGGCACAAGGTAACATGGTGGTCATGGCCTCTCAAATGATGCACCATACTCATGATTATGAGTGAAACCAAAGAGCAACAAAGAAGAGAAACTAAGAGACAAACACATAAAATGGAAAGGAAAATGGAATGAGAAAACTTATGATGGTGGGTGAGAAATGTCACGTCACTTGGAGGGTGATGTGCTCCAAGATGAGTGTGTTGGCCACCACTTGAGAACGTCCCAAATCAATCAAGATAAGACCTCAAACCTAAGAGGACATAAGCCTCACATCTAAAATGGCTAAATCTAAAATCAACTCACATCATGTGATATTCGGAGCTTTGGTTTTTTAGCATATTTACTTTGAGTTTATTTGGCACTTTACTTTTCTTGCATCTTTAAATTTTTGCCTTTACATTCAAGCAATTTTCAATTCAGCCTTTACTTTCTTGTCTTTACTTTTTTTCATTTTTATTCATTAACACTTCTTTTTCGCTTTTGAATGTTTATGTTATGTCCATTTTTTGTTCTTACTCTTTTTGCTTGTCGTATGTTCTTAGTGTTTCTAGAAATTTTTAATTGCTTCTGCTTACTTTGCTTTTAATTGTGAAGGCATAAAAGTAACTAGAATTTGTTTGCGTAGAAGTAGATTTGAGTTCCAAACATAGTTTTCACCTATGTGTACACACTTGTGTTTTCACATTTAACATGTGTTAAATGTGAAACTTGCTTCCCATGTGATTCATGTGTGTCTCCCTTTCCATATAAATATGTCCATAAATATGAAAAAGACTTGAAAAAGTGGCTCAAGATGCTTCTTGCATCTATTATATATTAGGTTAATATGCTCAAACATAATAGTTACTATTTGCACCTATTATAATTGAACAAAATTTACAATTGAAAGTAAATCATAATTATAAGAAAAACACATTTTATTTTACAACAAAAAAATTAATCAAACATAATAGTTACTATTTACACCTATGATAATTGAACAAAATTTACAATTGAAAGTAAATCATAATTATAAGAAAAACACATTTTATTTTACAACAAAAGAAATTAATCAAGATCTACCTTGTCATGCATTCATTAATAAGTGTATCATTAGATTAATTAAAACTTTGTAATGATTTGTTTTTCTCAGCATACTTTGTAATGATAAAAAGAAGATCATACTAGAGAAACTAAATTGGCTCGATAACTCATGCATGTTTAATCCAAACCATTTCAATCTAATACAGTTCAATAATTGGATATCGGATTAGTGATTAAAAACATTACGACTCGTTATCCAAAAGTTTCTCTTTCTTTTCTATATACTCAATACAATATCTAGTTTGTATGAAGTTTTTTGGGTTTGATTTTAAAGGGGAGTTTTGAATTTTCTGATACTTTTTGGTAAAGTTGTACTAGGTGTTTATGGGGAGAGTAAGGTTTTTTACATTGATTTTTGTAAAGTTCTAAAACTTTTTTTTTATGGCTTGATATAACTTTTGTTCTCATCTGGATAGCGTTTGTTCCTTGTTGTTATCTATGTCCATAAACAAACATTAATTTTATATTAGGTCTTTTATATAAAAGTTGGAGTATCATCGAATCGAATGCTCTAATTTATTTATTTTTTTCATTATAAATATAAAAAAAACTCAATGTAATATATTTTCAACTAGAAAGCTCTTATCCGAATTAATCATCTGATTGAAAACACTTCTTTGGTTTTATTTCATATTGAGTTATACAAATATGACGTTGTTTAGGTTAAAAGGAATGGTTATCCAATTCAATTAACTTGAACCTCATATATATGTTGAAAATAAAAGAATACCAGGATCTATGAACCATGATCATGCCATTATTCAAAACTTAAAGTTGAAAAGGATGTATACCCCTCATACGTGTAATGCGACCGTATATACCGCGTAGGCGTACACATCCGTGCAAAGCTTCATCAATTCCATGTTTCAACCTCTTAGCTTGCACGTTAGAAACTTGTTAATGGGAGAAAGAAAAGAACAACCTCATAAAACGCGAAAGGGACAGAGAAATATCCGAGGAATCAATATGCCGTCGAAAATAAAAGGAAAAGGACAATTTGGGGCCATGAAACAACAAAAGAGTCTTTGGTCAAAGCAAATATTCTCAAAAGCAAAATAGTAATTAATAAAGAAACAAAAAAAATGTCACGTTGTAAACACGTGCAAGAAACGAGCCAAGAATGAAAAAGGCACCTTAACAAAGGTGGATAGCTACAAAAATTTAAAGCTCTAAGGATTTTCATCATTTAATTGGAAAATAAAATGAAAGAATCTATCTAAGAATGAGAGTGGGTATGTGGGCAATGAAAAGGATAACGAAGTTGAGTTTGAGTTCAAGTTTGATTTGAAAAGTGGTCAAGGTTGTATAGTTCAAACACACGTCTATAGAAGCTGAAACACACACACCCTTGGCACTTATGCTTCCTCCGGTTCTGCTTTTGAGTTAGGGCATATTCTTTCCTTTCACACGCTGATGCCCATCTTTTGGTTTATTATGCAATGGATGTGACTTGGGAAAAGTGGGATACTACTCGTTTACTACAAATTTTAAATCTGTGAATGGGATAATGCTTGCGTCGCCTGTCATTACTTTTATTTAATGATTTTGTTTTGATTTAGTTATAGCCAAAATCTTATTATACAAATTTAGATGTTCTTATCGTGGACTAGGAGAATTTTGAGGTGAAGAATGAAGATTCTTTTGTAAATCAAACTTTGTGGTATAGACCTATCACAACGAGAGAATGAAAGACTTTTCGACGATCAAGTAAATAAGAATATAAAATATTTGTGAGTATAAGAGAGTAGGAAGAGTTTGTTAGAGTTAAGCAGTGTCTAAGATCAAGAGGGGAGGGGTGAATTGAGCTTATCAAATTTTCGCAAAAGAGGCTGATTTACTATGTAACAGAGGTGAAAAGAAAAGATTGGTATTAAACGGAACAGATTGTTTTTACAGATGAATCTAGCACAATCAAAACATGATCAACACAGTTTAGATCAACCAGCAACAATACCATAGCCAAATTGATTAACTTTCTCAGTTTATAAAGTTGAAGATTAAAGCACAAAATTAATCAATTTTTACTTAACATAAGCCATCTAGAGTAATGAACCAAATGTCACAGTTTAGTTAAAGGAACCAGCTCACCCTTCTTATCCTATTACAGATTCACACAGCAGCTTGATTTATGATTAGAGGATTGATTAACAAGTTAGAACAGCAGATTTAACCAGGTCCAGAAATTAACAGATTTAGATTCAATAGAACAGATTCCTTTCTTGACAGATTATGTGAAATTACAGAATTAAGAGCAAGGATGAGAAAAGAAACACAAGAGAATTTTTATACTGGTTCACTCATCAAGAGCTACGTCCAGTTCACCTCACTCCAAGGTGTAATTCACTAAAAACTGATACAATCAATTACAAACACACATCAGTTCTTGAACCCTTCAAGAACTTCAACAATCAAGGCTGAAAAACACTATTCCATCATCCCTTGCACTCCAAGAAACCCTATCTAGAGTGACTAACACTCAAACCCAATACAAGAATGAATAAGGAAAATATTACACCTGAAACTGTGTTGCAAGAACATAAACCAGTTGTTCTATTTGCTCCAAGACAGTATCAGCACCTTCATCCAGCACAAGGTTCTTTAAGAGCAAGCTCACATGTATTTCACTTTTGAAAAACCTTTGCAAAACCTTTTCAATTCACTTTCTCACACACAAAATGTTGTATCTCTGTTAAAACTATGACTGTTCAGCATCACTTTACGTGAGAAGGGCATTTTATTTTATAGAGAACAATTTCTAACTACTTTTAAAAGAACAGTTACAGAGCAGTTAGCAAAACAACATATTGATTTTGAAAAACAACAGGTTTAAAAGATGATAAAGCTGTCAGCTCAGCTTAACTGAAATAACAAACTGAGCTGTACCTTTGGTGCCCTAACAGAATTTCGAAAAGCCTTAAACAAAGAAGAAATAAATCGATTGCTTCTCAATAAAACAGATTTATTTTTGTACTGAATCAAACCATTTAAGGAAACGTTAAAAAACTTTTCCAAAACCGTTTAACCACATCATGAGCTTGATCTTACTACCTTGATTTGGCATCTAGGATGGGTCATGCAGCAAAAGGCAACCTTGAACACACAGAACCCTAAAGAACGAGATCATCTAAGACATATAGCAACCTACAAAGCAACCTAGCTAACATCTACATCAAACACACTAAGATTAGGTAGAAATGAGCTTCATCCATCTTCAACAATCTCCCCCTGTTTGATGGAGACAAAACCCCTTTGCTTTGCATACTTTGATGATCAAAACCAGCACTCTACTAACTGCCAAAATCTGCACAGCAACATTTAGAAATAAAACCAGAATATAGCAGTGTGTGAGTTTTGTGCTACCTCCCTGCAACTTGAATCAGAACATCAACCTTTGTGAGTTGTTTCTCTGTTCTTCTCCCCTTTTGGATTCACCAAACAGAATAAGGCATTGGATAAAGACATACCATAGACATTCATGACAGTTCAAACAAAAAGCCAGTATAGAGTTCTATTACAAACCAAAATAAAACCGACTAAAACCAGTGCAGAATAAAGACAAACAAACTAAAACCAAATTGTTCAACAAGATATAAAAGATAAAGACTTTGAAATGGGATCACTTGTTGTGGTAGTAAAGCTCAGCTAGCTGCTCCTGAATTCCTTCAATTTGGTCATCCAAGTGTTGAAACCTGGCTTGAGCCATTTCATAATGTGCCTTTTGGTCATATGTGAGTATGTCCAGCCTGCTTAGAACTTGTCTTTCGAACATTGATAGAGGTTCACCTCTATACACAGGTTCCTCATATGCAACCAGTGCATTTTGGCTTGTAGCAGCAACATCCTCATTTCCAGAAGAGTGCACTGGTGACTCATCCATGTGCTGCACACCATCAGCATTTTCTTCTTCTTCATTTGTTGGATTAGCTGCTTCATTCTCAGCTCTATTTGCAGCATTCCTTCTAAATACCCAGCTGTCATCCTCCTTTTGGAACCCCATCTTCAAAAGAGTGGAGTTGTTTATTTCACTTGCTGCCTTAATGGTGTCATTTTTCTCATTTGCAGTGTCAACTTCAAAATAATCAATTAGCTTTGACACAAAAATAGCATATGGAAAACGATAATCGGGAAGCCTTGTGGATTTGAGCATATGCTCTACCATTGTACTCACCCAATTTACCTTAAGTTGATTCATTATACAGTATAGTAAAATCAAATCTTCTTCATGGAGAGTAGCATGGTTACTTCCTCTTGGAGTAAGCTGCCAAGCAATTATGTAGGCTAGGAGTCTTGAAATTATTGTGAGATTTCCAGCATGAAATCTAGCTACTGGTTCAGCAGGATTTCTAACACAGCTCCTATAAAACTGCATTTTGTTGAACCCTTGAATTCCAGCAGTATTCCCTTTGCTAACCTTCATTCCTGAATACTTGATTCCTCCCACATTGCTCCATATTTCCCTTGTAATTTTCAGCTTCACACCTTTCACATGGGAGACCAAATTTTTGCCCTCTTGAACCAGATTGCTGTAGAACACTTTCACCAAGTCTGGATAGACATTTCCAGTCATTTCTAAGAAGTTTTTCAGCTTTTGATGCTTGAGCAGAGTTTTTGCTTCAGTTAGATTTTCTTCCCTTAACCATGAAAATTCCAGCACCTTGGGCACATTGACTTGCTTTCTGCTTGTCTCATGGATGAACCTAGTCATGGCTTCAGAATCTCCAGCAAACCATTTTTCCAGGATGCCTTGGCTGCTGTTGGATTGCTCTTTGGATTTCTTCTTTCTGTGTGATGAGGATGTCATGCTTGATCTGTTGTTACCTGCACTTAGTCACCTAAAGATAAATCAGCTAGAAAAAGGATTAGTAACAGTTCACATGATCACTTCAAGATAGAAATTTAGCACAATAATTTGTTTAAACCTGGACAGCACGTAGCAGAGATGAGAAGGTGTGAGAGACAATTGATTTGTGCTAGGTTTATATAGAGCTTTAACTCAGATTTCAAGGATTATGGGTTAAAAATAAATCAAATCAATCTGATATGCTTCAGATTTTATTCCTGTGGTACAGCAGGTTCAAGTGTTGATTTACGTAAGAATATATTGGAACCAGATTTCAGTAAATCAAATCTGTTGCACCTACACAATATCCAATCAGTTAGGATACCCACATACAAATTGTCATAGACCTGCTGGTTAATAACCATAAAAGCAGTCAAAGATAAAGAGAGAGAGAGAGAGAAAAAAAAAAAGCAAATCCTTCTCTTTCCTAGTCACAACTGTGATTCTGAAACAGAGAACAAAACATGTTAAAATATAACGTAACAGATTGAAATTTTTACTGCAGAGGACATTTAAGCTAATGATGCCCAATTCATTTAATAGAAAACAAAACCTATCTTTAGCAAGTGGTTTAGTGAATAGATCAGCCAATTAAAATTCAGTACCAATGAATTTGATATCACAAGTTCCATTATCTATATGCTCTCTTAGAAAATGATGTCTAATCTCAATATGTTTAGTTCTAGAATGCATAACAGGATTCTTAGACAGATTTATAGCACTAGTATTATCACAATTTATAGGTATCCTGTTTAATAGAATTCCAAAGTCACTTAGTTGTTGCCTTAGCCATAATGTTTGTGCACAACAACTTCCAGCAACTATGTATTCTGCCTCTGTTATAGAGAGAGAAACACAAGCCTGTTTCTTGCAATGCCAAGAGATTAGACTTGATCCAAGCATGTGACAAGTCCCACTTGTGCTTTTCCTATCAACCTTGCAACCTTCAAAGTCAGAGTCTGAAAAACCAGTTAAATTTAAAGATACATTGTTAGGATACCATAACCCAACATCCTTAGATCCTAGCAAGTATTTCAGAATTCTCTTTACTGCATTGTAGTGTGATTCCTTTGGATCAGATTGATATCTAGCACATAAGCACACAGCAAACATAATGTCAGGCCTGCTAGCAGTTAAGTATAATAAGGAACCAATTAAACCCCTGTACTTAGATTGATCCACTGATTTTCCTGCAGAATCTTGATCCAGCTGGCAGCTTGTTGAAATAGGAGTGTTGATTGCTTTGCATTGATCCATATCAAATTTCTTAAGCAACTCCTTGCAGTACTTTGCTTGATTTATGAAGATTCCATCCTTCAGTTGTTTTACTTGTAGTCCAAGGAAGAAATTCATTTCCCCTAACATTGACATCTCAAATTCACTCTTCATTGCAGCAACAAAAGCTTCACACATTTCTTCATTTGTGGCCCCAAAGATGATATCATCCACATACACTTGTACAAGGATAATATCTTCTCTTTTCTTCTTTATGAATAGAGTTTTATCAGAATTGCCACAGTTATATCCTTGAGAGAGCAGAAACTCACTGAGTCTCTCATACCATTGCCTGGGTGCTTGTTTTAATCCATATAAAGCCTTCTTAAGCATGTACACATGCTCTGGATTTTTATGATCTTCGAACCCTGGAGGCTGAGATACAAACACCTCTTCATTAATGTAACCATTTAAGAATGCACTCTTGACATCCATTTGAAACAGCTTAAACCCTTGTATGCTGGAAAATGCTAAGAGTAATCTGACAGCTTCAAGACCTGCTACTGGTGCATAGGTTTTACCAAAATCAATTCCCTCTTCTTGGTTATAACCTTTAGCAACCAACCTTGCTTTATTTCTAGTGATAGCCCCGTGTTCATCCATCTTGTTCCTGTACACCCACTTGGTTCCTATGATATTCATCTCATGCTTTCTTGGAACCAAGGTCCACACTTCATTGTATTCAAACTGGTTCAGTTCTTCCTGCATTGCTATTATCCAATTGCTGTCTTGCAGGGCTTCTTCCAGATTTTTAGGCTCAATCTGCAAAACAAAGGCCACTGTTCTGCAGAAATTATTAAGTGAATTCCTTGTTGAGACTCCTTTCTCAATTTTACCAATTACATTGTCTAGTGTGAGATCCCTGGGTGTCTTCCATTCTTTAGGCAATCCTGCATTCACAATAGATTCTTTGACAGCATTTGGATTAGTTGCATCAAGCTCACTAGATTGACTCTTTTGCGAAATGGTTCTTAAATCATCCATACCAGGTTCATCCAGAACAGATTTAGGCACAGAAAAATCTGTTTCATCAAATACAACATGTATAGATTCTTCTACTGCAAGCAATCTTTTGTTATACACTCTATAAGCATGACCATTTATAGCATAACCAATATGTATTCCTTCATCTGATTTAGGATCAAATTTCCCTAGATTGTCTTTACCATTATTTAGAACAAAACATTTGCAGCCAAAAACCCTAAGATGACTAATGCTCAGCTTCCTACCTTTATACAATTCATCGGGGGTTTTCTTAAGAATTGGTCTAATCAAAGTTCTGTTAAGCACATAAGAAGCAGTGTATACTGCATCTGCCCAAAAATATTTAGGTAAACCAGATTCATTTAACATGGTCCTAGCTAACTCTTCTAATTACCTATTCTTCCTTTCAACTACACCATTTTGTTGGGGTGTCCTAGGAGCAGAATAGTTATGTGTGATCCCATGTTTTTCGCAATATCTGTCAAATTTTGCATTTTGAAATTCTCCCCCATGATCACTACAAATCTGTTTTATTCTATTTTCATTTTCATTATACAGAACCTTAACAAGTTTCTTAAAGGCTTTATATGCATCATTCTTAGAAGCAAGAAACAAGGTCCATGTATATCTTGAAAAGTCATCAACAATCACCAAAGCATAGAAATTTCCAGCTAAGTTAGCAGTCCTAGATGGTCCAAACAAGTCCATATGTAAAACATCCAAGGATTTATTTGTAGAGACCACATCTTTAGATTTAAATGAAGTTCTTATCTGTTTTCCCTTTACACTAGCATCACACAATCTGTTATTCTGAAATTTTATGTTTGGCAAACCAGAAAAAAGTTCCTTAGACTTCAGTTTATTCAAGTGATTTGTGTGGATGTGCGCTAACCTCCTATGCCATAGCCAAGACTCATCACTTTTAGAAAGCAAACATTCATTTTCAGAAAAGCTATTCATAATATCTAAGAGATAGATGTTGTTTACCCTTTTTCCAGTGAACAGCACCTTACCAGAAATTTCATTTGAAATTGTACAAGTGTTGGCTTCGAAATTGACTTTGTATCCCTTGTCACACAGCTGGCTAATGCTTAGAAGACTATGTTTTAGCCCTTCAACATACAGTACATTCTCAATAGTGGTTGAGTCTTTAGTACCAACATCTCCTCTTCCAAGAATTTTTCCTCTATTGTTGTCCCCATATGTGACATGCCCTTCAGATTTGAGTTTCAGATTTATGAACTGGGTCACATCCCCAGTCATGTGCTTTGAGCAGCCACTATCCAGGTACCACTGATTTTTCCTGCTGTTTTTTGAATCAGAGTTATCTTCTTCATCATTCACCATAAAGCACAGATTTGCTTCCTCACTTTCGGTTGAGGAATCACTAGATGAAGATACATCATTTTCTTCCCATGAGATGTATGCTTTTTTTCCTTTGCTTCTTTCACTCTTCTTGCTTAATGATCTTTCTTTGTTTTGATTGTTTGGACAATCAACCTTTATATGACCTAGTTTACCACATGCAAAACAAGTGTAATTGAAGAGTTTGAATCATTGGGTTTAGAGTACCTCTTTCTTTGTTGAGTTCTGTCACGGTTTTTCTTTCTAAGAAACCTGCTGAATTTTCTGGTGAGCAGGCTCAATGTCTCATCATGTTCAGGATTATCTCCTTCCTCACTTGTATCATGTTCCATGGTAGTTTTCAAGGCAATTCATTTGGCTTTCTTCCCACAGTTTCTTGTTCTTTCAATCTTTTCAACTCTAGTTCCTACTCCATCAGCTTTCCAAAGAGTGCAGTAGTGGACATCTTGGATAAATCTCTGGATTCTGAGATTGCTGTTACCTTAGGCTGCCAGCTCCTATCAAGGCATTTCAGCACCTTTATGTTGAGCTCTTCCTTGTCAAAGACTTTACCAAGGTCAGTGAGGTGATATACAATATGTGTAAATCGTTTCTGCACATTTGCAATACTTTCTTCTGATTGCATTCTGAACAATTCGTATTCCTGAATGAGTGAATGTTTCCTTGCTCGTTTCACATCATCAGTCCCTTCATGAGTCACCTCTAGTACCTCCCACATCTCCTTAGCTGAGTTGCATTGAGAGACTCCAAAGAACTCATCCATATTCAGTGCAGAGGTGATGATGTTCTTGGTCAGGGATTCATATTGGGCCTTCTTCTTCTCGGTTTCACTCCATTCAGACCAAGGCTTCTTTATTGTTTCTTCTTTGACAACCTGCATAGGTATGAAAGGTCCACTGACCACTGCATCCCAGATCCCCATGTCAATAGACTCCATAAAAATTTTCATCCTAATTTTCCAGAAAGCATAGTTAACACCACCAAACATAGGAGGTCTATTAAAAGACGCACCTTCAGCAAAAGGCATTTTAAACTCAGACATCATGCATACACTTGAGCAAAATACAAGCCCTAGCTCTTGATACCAATTGTTAGAGTTAAGCAGTGTCTAAGATCAAGAGGGGAGGGGTGAAATTGAGCTTATCAAATTTTCGCAAAAGAGGTTGATTTACTATGTAACAGAGGTGAAAAGAACAGATTGATATTAAACGGAACAGATTGTTTTTACAGATCAATCTAGCACAATCAAAACATGATCAGCACAGTTTAGATCAACCAGCAGCAATACCAGAGCCAAATTGATTAACTTTCTCAGTTTATAAAGTTGAAGATTAAAGCACAAAATTAATCAATTTTTACTTAACATAAGCCATCTAGAGTAATGAACCAAATGTCACAGTTTAGTTAAAGGAACCAGCTCACCCTTCTTATCCTATTACAGATTCACACAACAGCTTGATTTATGATTAGAGGATTGATTAACAAGTTAGAACAGCAGATTTAACCAGGTCCAGAAATTAACAGATTTAGATTCAATAGAACAGATTCCTTTCTTGACAGATTATGTGAAATTACAGAATTAAGAGCAAGGATGAGAAAAGAAACACAAGAGAATTTTTATACTGGTTCACTCATCAAGAGCTACGTCCAGTTCACCTCACTCCAAGGTGTAATTCACTAAAAACTGATACAATCAATTACAAACACACATCAGTTCTTGAACCCTTCAAGAACTTCAACAATCAAGGCTGAAAAACACTATTCCATCATCCCTTGCACTCCAAGAAACCCTATCTAGAGTGACTAACACTCAAACCCAATACAAGAATGAATAAGGAAAATATTACACCTGAAACTGTGTTGCAAGAACATAAACCAGTTGTTCTATTTGCTCCAAGACAGTATCAGCACCTTCATCCAGCACAAGGTTCTTTAAGAGCAAGCTCACATGTATTTCACTTTTGAAAAACCTTTGCAAAACCTTTTCAATTCACTTTCTCACACACAAAATGTTGTATCTCTGTTAAAACTGTGATTGTTCAGCATCACTTTACGTGAGAAGGGCATTTTATTTTATAGAGAACAATTTCTAACTACTTTTAAAAAAACAGTTACAGAGCAGTTAGCAAAACAACATATTGATTTTGAAAAACAATAGGTTTAAAAGATGATAAAGTTGCCAGCTCAGCTTAACTGAAATAACAAACTGAGTTGTACCTTTGGTGCCCTAACAGAATTTCGAAAAGCCTTTAACAAAGAAGAAATAAATCGATTGCTTCTCAATAAAACAGATTTATTTTTGTACTGAATCAAACCATTTAAGGAAACGTTAAAAAACTTTTCCAAAACCGTTTAACCACATCATGAGCTTGATCTTACTACCTTGATTTGGCATCTAGGATGGGTCATGCAGCAAAAGGCAACCTTGAACACACACAACCCTAAAGAACGAGATCATCTAAGACATATAGCAACCTACAAAGCAACCTAGCTAACATCTACATCAAACACACTAAGACTAGGTAGAAATGAGCTTCATCCATCTTCAACATAGTTGAGTACTTATTGAGAGTTATCACATATTTATAGGTTTTCTTGAATTGAGACCATTAAGAAAATATTAAATAATAATTATGATATATAAATGAATTTTATAAATAGTAACCTATAACCATTAGTAATTTATAATTGAATTATGGTTCAATTTATGTGTCTTAAATATTTTATTAATAACATTTATTGATATGAATGTATGTGGTTGTAATTTGGGGTATGTACATAAGTCTCCCTAACTCGAAATCCAAGGAGATTTACATGTGAATCAAATTGAAGGATGAACGAACTCGGTTTAGACCGGTTTGAGTTTAGAGTAGGTTTAGCGTAGGTTGACCCTTGATTTTGATTTTAAGTAATGTTTGTTAATTAATTCATATGATCGTTTGAAATCAGACTATAGTACTCGACCATTAGATTCAAGTTTGATAAAATTTCTCGATGTTCATTTGAACTTGGGATTGCTACTTGACCTTTTGGTTCAAGTTTGATAAAGTTTCCCGGTGTTATTTGAATTTGGATCGTGGCTAGAGCGTTAGGTTTAAGTTTGATAAAATTTTCCTATGTTTGTTTTAACTCAGGTTTGTTTCTTCATCCTTTGGTCCAAGTTTGATAAAGTTTCTCGATTTTTATTTGAACTCAGATCGTGACTTCACCATTTGGTTCAAGTTTGATAGAGTTTCCCGATGTTTGTTTGAACTTGGGTTGGGAGTTGACTATTTGGTGCAAGTGTGATAATGTTTCTCGATGTTCATTTTTACTCAGGTTGGTTCAAGTTTGATAAAGTTTCCCTATGTTGGTTTGAACTCGGGTTGTGATTTGACAGTTTGGTTCAAGTTTGATAAAATTTATCAATGTTTGTTTGAACTCGAATTGTGACCGCTTAGTTCAAGTTTGATAAAAAAATTATGTTCGTTTGAACTCAGATTGTGAATTGATCATTGGGTTCAAGTTTGATAAAGTTTCCTAATGTTCGTTTAAACTCGGGTTATGACTTAACTGTTTCATTCAAGTTTGATAAAATTTCCCGATATTCGTTAGAACTCGGATTGTGACTTGAGCATTTGGTTATGTTTGATAAAATTTTCCAATGTTCGTTTGAACTCGAATAATAGTTTATAATAAGCATAATTGTACACAGTTATGCCTAAAAATAAACTTTTATTTTAAAAGAATAAACCTCATTAAAACCTTACCCGGATAAAAACCCTTCTTAGGGATATAAAAAATGGACCTAAGAAAGAACAATACTTCATCCGAGTTCAACAGGAATCATAGCGTTTGCACCATATGTCAATTAGAAAGGTATTTGTGCAATGATATCCCCGTAATCTCAGCAATGGTGGTGGTGAAGAGCAGTAGCACAGCGAGGAGCTCACGACAGCGATGGCGGCGGCTAGCAGCGGCGAAGAACCAATGGAAGCACAAAAAACAACTAAAGAAGACAATAGTGGTGGAAGGCAATGAAACTGTAGGCAATGAAAACCTTCACCAACAATGAAGGACAGAAACGAATAAGAGAAACAAAAAAGGAAACAAATAAGCAATGGTGAGTAACTTACACAATGGCAAAGAGCTCGAAGATGATGAAGAACCAAGTAGAGTACGAAGCAAAGAGGGAAGACAATGTGTGGAAGACAAAGAAAATACTAAAGCATAAGTGACACACTACGAATTAGGGTAATAAAAGAAGTGTAAAATGACGACTCTGAGGTAAATCCGCTTTTGTAGACCAAACGCTTTGGTCTAAAACGGCGCTTTAACTCATAGCCACTGTTTTAGACTCACTTTAATTTTGAAAATGTCACCGCATATTGATAGACAACGTTTGGCAATAGAAGCGTTGTGAATGTATTGTCGTAATTACATTAGTGAATGTAATATATAAACAAAATTTATTTTTATTATAATAACATTAAAATTATTAAAATAATATTATCAATATACCAAATTTATTTTGATTATAATAACATTAAAGTTATCTTTTCATTATATATTTAATAAAAATAAAGCATATTTATAATATTTTATACAAACAAATATTGTTTCCTCGTACAATGTCAATAGTATTTTGTTATTGCAATTGTTTTTTTTTTATATTAGACATATTTTCATGTGGTTCAAGGCAAAGTAAGTCGAGGAAATCAAATACATCCTTTGACGTGTAAAATTTCAAAATTTAACTATCTTTTGCACCCCTGTAGCAGTATAAGTATACGTGAAAATTGAAACAAACCAGAAAGCAGATGCTAATATTCTTTTGAGCCGTACGAGTTTATTGCTAGAACCATGAGAATCTGGAAAAACTTTATATCATCAAGTTGAAATTATGCTTGCATCCTCAACCTGCCCTCAATCATCAAAAGGATAAACAACTCATTTACTACATATGGGTGACAAATGACAAGCTGATAACTAAGACATCATCAGAACACCATGAAATTGATAGTAAAGAGTGGTCATGAAATCATCCACTGTTTACGCTTGAAAATAATATGAATTTAGTTTGAAAAAAAAAAAACTTATCAACAAGTACTTGTAGGGGAACAAATAAAAAAGAAGCTAAATGAATCAATTTTCTCCTATTGGATAAAAATCCACTTATGTGCGTCTATTTATGAATGTTTAATAAGAGAATTACCAAAAAAATAGATATAAATGAATCAATTTTCTCTTATTAGTTAAACTCCTAAACAATAGAAGGCTTTCTGAGGTGAAGTTATTTTGCTATTATTTCTAGCTAATATTAGACTTTGGTTTTATCCTACATAAACCCTCATGTTCAATACTATTAGACTTAGTGGGTGGATAATAAAATAAGTAACCAATTAATAAATCTAAGTTAAACTTTAATATCAATTTATTAATCTTAGATAGGGCCTTAAGTGCACCCACTGTTCTTTGATCAAATAAATTCAATATGCTAATAATAAAACGTCTATCTACTACATAAGAATATAAACAACATTCTATCACGACTGAACTTATGATCAGAAAATAATAGGACCCAACTACCTTATATATAGGCATGCTCATACAGTGCTCTTCTTTTTTTTCATTCTCTGTTTTTTATTATCAAAACTATTAAAAACTAGTGAGGATAATTTCATTAACCACAAGTTTCTCTCACTTAAGCACTTTCCTAAAAAAAAAATCCCCTTACTCAGTACTTACGTATTTATTAAATATACATGCATCATCGTTAACAAGAAAGTTGATACAGAGCAAAGGAAAGAAGTTAAAAAAAAAAAAAAAACTTTTGACACCACATTCTACTTTAATGTATTCTCACTTAAACTTTGATTCTACTTTATTATAAGGTCTTATCCATCTTTCTCCAAAGTCTAAATCTGATATTTGGAAGCAGAAGGGCCACACAAGAAAAACTATGCAGAGAAGTCGTTGCACAATAACATATGCAAAAGGGAAATAATACCAACTTTTACACTTCGTAAGGTAAAATTGTGATTCAGTATCTAGTACTTCAGCAAAACAGAACAAAAACATTGGTAATGCAATTATTTCAGTAGCTCATACCTTTTATAAAATCCTTTTTCATATTGGACACGCACATTTCAGTTTTTTTATTTTTTTATTTTCATTTTTAGTTAATATGATCATTTGACATTGACTATTATTTTCGTCGGTTGAACTGAATGGCAAGCTCTGCTTCTAGTCTATCTCTTCTTGTTGCACTTTGAACAACGTCCCGCTGAAATAGAAGGGGTTCTACCTGTTGATCACACTCTGACGATCAAGTTAATGAAAGTATATAAAATAATAATCAATTTTAGTCTCAAATACTCAAAAACAGGAATACCTTT
Source organism: Phaseolus vulgaris (assembly GCF_051622355.1). NCBI lineage: Eukaryota > Viridiplantae > Streptophyta > Magnoliopsida > Fabales > Fabaceae > Phaseolus > Phaseolus vulgaris. The sequence goes on from NC_143508.1 coordinate 41,702,935, forward strand.
ACCAGGAGTATCAAGTCCATTTTATAGTTATTCCTCTAACATCTTTCACTCACGAGAAGATAATCTCTTCTGAAAGCATAAAATAATAACATAAAACCACCTGCTCACGTGCACCTTTCACGTTTGGGTGCTAACAGCAAGAAAATATTTTGTCCACGGGGCACCTTCACTCACGGTGCTAACAATAGAAAAGAATCTCGTGCACTTTTATTTTCGGGTGCTCTCTATTTATTTAACAACTTTATATATTCAACTAACAAATTTATGCATATATTTTTTAACTAGCATATTTGTGTATATTCACGTATATTCTATTCTAACAGCTTAATATATATCGACATATATATTTAACTAACAACTTTATATTAATATATGACCAAACTTATTATTTTCTCTATTTTAATTATTCTTCACCGGACTTACCAATGAAACTAGGTCCAGCCCATGACCCAGTTTTGGGCCCAAAGCCGAGCTGACCATACCCAAACCAAGATACCGAGCATACGAGCACTCCTGTTCGGTACACTTTTCCAGTACAATATTCCTTTAATCTAATAATTATTAGCAGTTTTGAGAAATGAAAACACTTTGAGAACAATTTCTATGCCTAAAGTTTAGTCTGTCTTGAAATAACTATGCTAAACTAAGATCATTTCTTCTTGAAGCTTAATTAATTCATAGGCCCGCTTATCATATAATGAATTTCAACATATTTTTAGAAGAATGGGGATGATAAGAATTGAAATCTAAATCACTTAGTTATAGTTGTGGTATTACTGAGTGAGAAAACAGAAGCTGATATGGAGACAAAACTCTTCTCTAAAATACCTAAAATCCACAACTAGACAGAGGCTAAAAGATAACATAGATATTTCTCATTCTTTCATAGGTAAGAAGTTCTAGGAAGGTTGTCTCGATCTTCTTGAAGAATTAAACATTTCATACATGCAATCTCGATCCATTGTTCTGCATGATGATGAAATTATCAACACTTAATATTATACTTATATTCTACAGACGACCTAATACATGAATCATGTGGATATCAGTGTCCAATGCACTGCATATGTCACATGTGAACTTTATTATTTAAACTTAGTATGTTAAATATTTAAAACATATTAATTCATATAATTAATTATAGTGTTAGTTTAAGAATTTTTTATTTGTAAATCCTAGAAGAATAGGATACAATAATGTTTGAGCTAAATATAGTATAATAATTCATACATTGAAATTAATTATCGTGGTAGTGTAAGAATTTTGAATTTGTAAATCCTAGACGAATAGGATACAATAAGGTTCAAGCTAAATATAATACAATTATTTATACATCGAAATTTTACTTAATGTGTATGTATAAACATCGTAATTTCATTTAACGCATATGTATAAACACCGTAATACATACATCGTGATTTCATTTAACGTGAAAGTATAAACATCTTAATTCATAGATCGTAATTTCCGTATAAAAATTAAATAAATTTACTCTCTTAATTCAATTATTATCTATCACAATTTTTAAATATTTTAGTTATTTGAAACTTGGGCCAATTTGTTTTCTACACCGACTAGTTTACTTTTACTCTATGCAGCCCCTATTTATTTTATAGACCCTCCACATCACTACTTCCAACATATCAACAAAACATGGGCCCATTATGTTGTCCATCACTTTTACTCTATGCTGCCTATCACTTTTATTCTATGCAGCCCTTATTTAATTTATACACCCACACATCCCTAATTGTAAAACTTTCTTCTAAAATATGGCCCATTCTGCTGCCCAAGACTTTAACTCTATACAGCTCCTATTTGTTTTCTACAGCCACCAGTTTACTAATTGCAACATATTAATGAAGGCCCATTCTGTTGCCTATCACATTTACTCTATGCTGCCCCTATTTAATTTCTACACCCCGACATCACTATTTTTGTAATTTTCTTGAAAAACTTGGCCCAATCTGTTGCCCATGTTATTTACTCTCTGCAGCACCTATTTATTTTGTATACCCATCACCTTTTAATTTGTTTTTGAAATCACCAATGAAAAAATGAAAAAGTTTACTCTGTGCAGCACCAATATTTTTTTAAAACACAATGGAAATGTGAAAAACTTCTAAATATACTTAATTATTAAAACATAACCAATGGAAAAAAAAATAAAACTTCTAAATTTGTAATGTACTTAATTATTACAATATAACCATTAATTCAACATATTCAATGGAAAAAAAAAAAAAAAAACTTCTAAATCAACATTATTACAAGATATTCAATGAAAAAAAAATGCAATTTCCTAAATTATTTTTAAACGGTAATAATTTTTTTTCGAAACAAATTATGAATTCTTTTATTAATTACCTATCCTTTTATTAATTACTTTTCCTTTTTTATTAACTACATTTCTTTCTTTTATTCTCATTTCCAATTTTTTTTAAGAAAACCTTAACCTTCAGATTCTATTAAATCATTTTTAATCAAACTGTAAATTCTATTAAATAAGTTTTAATAATTCAGTTTTACTAACATTAAAATTAACGTTTTTTACATGAATTTTGTACACGTAGCAACCTTCTTCCCCAGCTTATAGGCTTTCAAGCTTCAAAGTTCCATTTCAGTTTTTAATTTTTTTATTATCACAACAGAATTATGTTCGCAGTCACATAAACTCAACCAGATCACATACAATGTGATTGGTGCATGAAGAGCTTCTTGGCGCATTTGTCATCTTTTGAACAGAAGGAAGAGTCTAAAGGAAATGAGAACAATGCAAAAATGATCAAGAATTATCTCCAAAATTTGCAGCCATATTCTATCAATTATTGACAAACATCTCATTCCTTCTTCCACCTCAGGAGAAGCCACTGTTTTCTACTATAAGATGTGTGAGTCATGTTCACTATTATTTATGTTTCTGTTTTTGTTATTAAGTGTTTACTTCGTTCAAAGAGCAAAACTTAGATACATATACGTTGATCTTTTCTTTGGTGTTGTTTCAAATCAAAATTAGAGTTATTTGGTAATATTGGCTATTAGATATTATTAAACCCAAACTTTAATTCTCATTTTTATTATAGAATAACATTAACAACATCTAAATTTTTTATCTTTTACTTAGAAATTAGAATTGCTATATCATTAAAAATAAAAATACAGATTTAAAAGGTTTTCATAATAAAAAAATTGGTTAATTTAATTGATAGCATTAAATATATCTTAAATTTATACATTTTTCACACAGTTATCCTTAAGATTAATACTTATATACACACTTAAAATTAATATTGTTATTGTCGGTTGACTTGGTCCCCGGTTGACTTCACAGAAAAGTGGTGACTCCTCTTATTTCTGGTGGATTCGGTGTTTCCCTTTGGATGCGGCTTCGTTGAAATAGAGAGGGTCTTATCTTTTGATTGCACTCCGACGATCAAGTCAGTACAGGACTTATAGGAACAATAAGTGAGTAAGTAGGTTCAGTCTTAGAAATGGTGTACCTTTACCTAAGATCTCAAGTCCCTTTTATAGACTACTTTTAGGTTACTTCTTGTAACAATCCTCTCTCACGAGAACCTTATCTCAAGTGAAAACATGTTTAATGGGAGGAGAGTATGTTATAATGCGCACAATCTTAGCGCGACAACTGCACAGGATTTTATCTCCTTGGAGTACATAATCTTAACAGAATAGTCGTCAGGGTACCAACTCATATACCAGCATTAGGGGTCTAACCTCTACGTACCATGCATACATCTACGTACAAGGTAGGCGCACAAGCCTCTACGTACCATGCATACATCTTATTCCCCCAAAACCCTAACATTCTTGGGCTTAGGCTTTATAGAGAATGTTTTACTTGTGCTAAACCCGAATGTGTTAAACACACCCTTAAGCCCATCAACACTCTTCGCTGACCTGACAAGGCCTTATACGCAAAGGATTACGTTAAGTATATAAATGAAAGTCAATACACACATACTTGGAGCCCACTCATGTGGCCCATCAACTTGATCGAGTCGACCTGTTTGACACAGACACCTATGTCCGATCACCGAGCGCTGAGCTCAGCGTTATGGTCTAGTACAAATATATTTTACTAAGAGAAATAGTTTTAATTAATGAGTATAATACTCTTTCTTTTTAATTGAATCTTTCACTTTATAAAGTCAGATAAATCATAAATCTTTCACTTTAGTCTTTAGTATCTAAAGACTAAACAGTATAACAAACATCTAGATATGCATAAATAGAACACCACCAAGAACCTTATAAGACCTAACATAACCATCCCAAATACCGTCCTTGGACAAATCATGATATCCAACAACTATGTGTCCTTGGGATAACCTATGATGATAACGAGAGTGGTAATTTGGGAGGACAAGGTTCAAATCCTTTATATTTGCTTAACTATTGAGATTATCTTGAATTTTAAAAGGTTTTTAATACAGAAATATTGAATTAACATGTTCAAAAATTTTGAAATTTTAATTTGATACACATACATGATCAATAACACAATAGGAATTTAAGTTTGAATTAAATTTCTATATAAGAAAGAAATGAAAAAGATTAGTAATATATAAAAAATACACACCCATACTCATTATCTCTTGATTTTGTACTCAAAATGATATCTTAATTTCTTTTATGAATTTATTCCTGAATAATTATATATAGTAACTAACGAAGTGAATCCCTTATATCTTAATCCATTAATATCAAACTTTAAACTTTTTTTTAGGGTATTTTTCTTATTGTAATATATTCTAACAAGAAATAAGATTATGTGTGTTACATTAACACACCAACACAACACTAATCACACAAAAAAATTAACCAAAAATTCTGAAATTTTAAAACTTTACCTTCAATGAATGACGTCGAAGCAACAATGGTGAAGGAACTAGAAACTGACCGTGGTGGAGCTAAACAACGGTTGTGAAGGCTGAAACTGAAATGAAGAAGACCAATAAAACTTAGAGTATAATTTGTATGTGTCATAGCATCTTCTACCACGAATATCAATGAACGCTATTATTAAAATTTCTTAGGATACCCTCTTTTAGCCTTTACAATCCAGTTCTTAGTTCAACTCTTACCTAACTGCAATAAAAAAAAAGTACACATGCTCCACCCAAAATGGCAATTGGCTAGGATTATGATAACTTATAATCCAAAATATAATGATCAAGTTTATTCCATGATTCTAAGTTCATTTTATACCAGACCCAATCGAAATGGAGTTATATATGTTACATTTATTAAGAACTAAGTCTAGTAAAATTACTAAGTTAAAGACCTATTATTCATGCAATGAGGATTGTTTTATGTGGTACAATATTTATGTTGCTTAATATGAGGTCAATGACAAACAGTAAAAGAAGCTAAATCTATGAATCTATTCTTTAGTGCATTGGGAAACTGTATTAACGTACTTATATGGAATATTGCAAACGTGTCATCTCGTGACTCAAAACTTACTATATAATTATGTGCTTCAGTTGAAAAACATCAATTTCTTTTGGAAATCATATTCCATAAGTATAAAAATTGCATTTATATAGAACATGTGGTCAAGTTTGTGACACTTTGGGTATTGTAGTAATCTAAGAATTAAGAAAAGTTACTTACACACACTTAGTCTTAATGTTTGTATCATATACATTCTCGATAAATTTTTAAGATGATCTTATGCTTCATTTATGAGAAGTAACATCTTTTAGATCACAATGAACATCAAAGGAAAATCACCAGTTCATTCATCCATTACAAAGATATGACATTCAAATTTATTTAAGTTACCAATCAAAAAATTTATCTCACTTTTTCTTTTCTTAAGTTTACTTTCAGATTTTATGATAAAATTGACTCTCTAATTTTAAATACATCCCTTAAATTTTACATTAATTAATTAATTCATGTTAAATTTATATTCCTAAATTTATGTATATTTTATATAACATTCACAAGATTTAAATACGTATTTTTTTACTCAATTATTATTTTTCTACAATTTTTTCAATTCTTTCTAAAATTTTTAAGACAATTTATTTAAATAATTTTAAAATCAAACACTTAATCAATTTAATAAATTTCATTTAACTAACTTATATTAAAATTTTCAAAATTAAAATATTTATTATAGTATTAAAAAAATTAAATTTAAAATAAATCAATCTGTGATAAAATTAAACATATAATAAACAATTCAAATATTAAATATTTATTATAATATTATAAATTAAATAAATTTAAAATTAATAGTCTTTAAAAAATTAAAATATTTAAATATTACAATGTGTCGACTAGGACCGACGCAATATATTTATTTTTAAACTTATCGTCGACCAGACCGGCGCACAACTTAAATTAGGCGTCGGTCCTAGGCGACGCAAAATTAATTTTATTTTATTTTTTTTCTCTTCGTGCGTCGGACATGCGTTCGAACTGTCCATGAAAACCAATTTTGCATCGGGTTTTCATGGGTTTGGTCGACGGGAAAGACGTCCACATTAGGCTGATGCAAATATCTGGCAACTAATCGCGTGTTTTCTTGTAATGGACAATAACCTAAGATTCTAATAGTTTTCTTACACTACAAGAAAATCATTAAAAAGAAATTAATTTTAGAGACCAAACTAATTAGTTATTATATTGACTAAATTAGAGATCATTTTTATAAACTAAAAAAACTATTGGTATCTAAAGTAGTTTCTATTGTTAATAAAATATTATAAAGTAGTTTATAAATTGGTATCTAACCATTAGCTACCAAGGTTTTAGCTACTAATATTTTATATTGTAAATTAGTCTCTATTAGTCTTTTAGAGACTAATTTAGAATCTAAAATATTAGTAGGTAAACCTTGGTAGATAATTTAAATACCAATTTAGAAACTATTTTATAATTTTTTATTAATAATAAAAACTATTTTAGATACCAATAATTTTTTAGTCTCCAAAATAATATTTAATTTAGTTAATATAGTGACTAATTATTTTTTGTCTCTAAATTTGATTGCTATTTAATGATTTTATGGTAGTTTTATTATAAGTACTTAGAAAATTTAAAATTTAATCTAAAAAAAATTAATTTTGTATTAAAGTAGAAGGACGTATTTAACCCTATTTGAAAATTCTAAAGAAAATCAAACAAAGCTAGCAACTTTATCAATTTACAGTAAGTAATCAATTTCAAATTTAAATATTGTTGTATCCACAAAAAGAAACTCTTATCAAGAGAATTAATCTTATCTTGTAATCATATCTAAGATATTGCGGATTTCAATGAATTACATTGCGTATATACCTGGTTCTAGGAAAAAGAATACGAATACGATACGGTAAGCAAAACTCTCTTTTAACACTCCCTTTTTAAGATACATTTTAATTTATTAGTTAAGATTTATGAACTTATTAAATAGACAATGAGAAAATTATGAACTTATTAAATAGATGATGAGATCTACATATTTAGTAGTAAGACTTACATAAATTTTACTTAATAAATAAATTTGTTAAAAACTATTAAAGAGTATATTAATAGTTGTTTCTTAACACGGTAATAGTTTGAAAGTGTTAAACTAATATGATGTGACATAATCTTTTAATAATTATATCATTTAAGTATATATGATAAGAAATTTGATTTAACATTATGATTTTGAGTAAATTTATCACATCACTTCATCATAAGTAAAAAAATAATTTCTTAAAATATTGAAACTGTTATTTTGATTCTTTTAAATTTTAGGATTTTAGAAAATTCATCATTTTGATTCAATTCTTAATTTTACATATGTTTCATTTAATTTTTTTATCCAATTAAACATCATATATCTAACGCATTCATTGAAAGTACCATCGAGAAATTATTAAATTAATTGAAATATAAAAAAATAAAATATACAACAAAAAGTATTTAGAGAGTGATTTGAATTCTAATATGATGTAATTCTATTTAATAAAATATTTAGAGATTAATTTTAGAGACGAAAAATAATTAGTTGATATAGTGACTAAATTAGAAATCATTTTAGATATTAAAAAATTAATTTTTAAATTAGTTTCTATTATTGTTAAATATTTTATAAATTGGTATCTAATTAGCTACCAAGGTTTTAACTACCAATTATTTATATTCTAAATTTGATAAAAAAATCTTGATAGCTAATTATATACCAATTTAGAAATTATTTATCAATAATAAAAACTAATTTAAAAATCAAATTTTTTTTTAGTCTCTCAAATAATTTTTAATTTAGTTATTATAGCAACTAATTATTTTTTTCTCTAAAATTAGTTTCTATTTCATGATTTTCTAATAAGATGTAATTTTATTTAATATTTTTTTAAATGGGTAATTTTTTATTTGTTTTAAAATTGAAAATTCATATTTGTTAGGTAAATTTTAGTATAAAACTATTAAAGTGAAGTCGTATTTACTATATATAATTTCAACCTGTATTTGTCATATATAAATTAATTTATACTAAATTTTACTGAATTCGTACTTTACATGCACAATTTATTTAATTTTAAAATAATAAATTTGTTTATTTAAAAAATATTAAATTAAATTATCCTATTTGAAAAGAAAAAAAATAGTTTGGATAATGTCTAGGGTTTGGGTAGCTCCACCTGGTGTGGAGTATGGGGAAGTGTTGGTGATGGGTGGTGGGGCCCTTTGCATGAGTAATCAGCATTTGGGGCCACCTGTGATAGTTGTTTTAGGGGTTTACAGCATTGAAGATTTTTGTAGGGTTCATCCATTTTGATTAGATATTGGGTGATTGTGGGGTAGGGTTTGTTTCATCTCCACATGCATTTTGGCATGTGTGCCCATCTACTCATGCACGTCTCTTTCAACCCCTCTTTCGGTCAAATGCATGGGAGCAATCGCAAACAATGTCCAATCACAACAAAAAGTTGTGCATCCTTTACAATATCACATTATAGCTACCTTTACTCAAATTTAGTTCCCATTTTATATTGTAGTTCTTTATCTTTAACACTAAAGAGTAAATGGTTATAGTTTGATGCATGAATTTATGGAGTTGATCATTGAACCAAAGAAAATTAAGCAATCAAGTCTAAAGTATAAATTAACAACATGAATATAAAATTAAAAAAAATTAAATATACTACTAAAAAAATAAATCTACCAAGATTTCTCAATGAAAACTTCAAAATGATTTTTCTTAAATGTGTTTATGCAAGAGTTTTAGATACCAAAGAAATGACAACTATATAAAATTTGAGAGAGACCTGAGTATCGCAAAGAGTTAGAAAATAAAAGGAAAGTAAAAAATCAACAAGAAAGTAAGTAATAAAGGTCTAATTTTAATAATATTTCATATTAAAATATAAACATTTATAAGTATTAATTGTTAAATTACATATAAAATAATCCTTAATTTATTAATTTATACATTTTTACATATTTTATGATCTTTATTTGAATAAGAACATTTCTTTCCCAGATTTGGTGTTAATTTCAGGTTTCTAGGAAAAAATGGAGATGACTGGGCTAAAAAGGAATAATATAAGTTACAAGGAGAAAGCTAGAAGACCAGGAACGCACAAAAGTACAAAAAACCCAACTCAGCAGTAGAGCAACTTGCTCAAACAACTTGCTCAAACGAACACATTATCGCTTGAGCGAGAATACTCCAGTGGCGTTATGAAAAATCGACGCCTTTCTCGCTTAAGCGAGAAAGCGCCATAACCATTGGGTCATTTATGTTTTAATCAATAAGCCCATTAGCACGACGCAAGAAATCACTTAACCCTAGAAAATTAGGTTAAATAAAGGGCATGAGGCAAAACCCTAATGTGTACGATTGAGAGGAAAACACTATTGAGTCAATTGTAATCCAATTGGGAAAATAGAAGGTGTTAGAAGATGCGTGGCTAATTCTAGCCTTTAGGATTAGGAGTAATCTGTTCAAACTCTTATGTATTTAGGTGATCTCTGAACATAATATTATGTTATTGATTGATTATTGGTTTAGGGTTTTGCTTCTAATTCTTGATCTATAATCTTAAATCTGACAGGAAAGTATTTTTAGAGAGAGAGAGAGATTTAGGAGACAATTCAAGCTTAATGGAGCATTTCATTAGTCTAATCCAAGATCAATATTACAAAGTACACATACTTATTTATAGTGCTTAAGTCTCTTAAATTTGTTCATTAAACTTTTAAATACTCTCTACTCATAGAATCACATGTGACACTTGACACTTGTCTTTTAGACTTCTTAAAGTCATCTCAAATGACTTGTCTTTGTATAATGACACGTGACAATCCTTGCTTCAAAAAATTCTCCAATGAGGATAGTACAAATGGCACCAAGGACTTGGAGAGGTGCCTAATGAAAGGATGATAAGTGGCATTTGAAATTTGGAGAGTCCACTTGGAAGAGAGGAAGTGGCGCTTACTTGTAGCTTGTGATGTGGTGCCTTTTGGAGTTTTGTAATGGAGACAAGTGGATGTTCAACTTGGTCTAAAAAGGCAAGGCTTAAGGCCCAAAATCCTAGACTACTTGACCTAGAACACAAGGCCCAAAATCTTAAACTACTTGGTCCAGAATACAAGGTCCAAAAATAAAAGCCCACACTACTCTTTACAATTATTTTACAAGGCTAAGAAGAGAAAAAGACTCTTAAAAGTGGAAGCTCCAACATAGCCTTATCTTCTTCAATCTTCTCAACCCAAATGTGTGGTGGCTTGATGGTCCTCCATCAAGTTCACCACATGCGTGTTCGCCTATCCAACTGGGTCAGGTATCCTTTAACCTGACTTTGGTCAACATGTTACAAAGTCGCTTTCTGACTTTGGACTCATAGACATTTCTAATTTCTCAGTCATTATGAGGGGTCTAAGTGACTCTACTTTGTAAAAAATAAGAATACATTTGATGTCATGTATTTCCAAATTGATTTATTTGTATGAAATTGTAATTAATAATTAAAATCATCTTAAAGTGAGTTTACCATTTAAGTTGATCTTCCTTATCATGACATCATAATGATGATAAAGACTCTAAATTAAGATCTACTATATTGTCCAATGACCTCAATAACGTAACCATTCGACGTCCAACTACAAAACATACAAATAAAATTAGTTTCTTTAAAAAAAATAATTCAAATTTAATATTGAAGAATATTAAGAAAAGTACGTTTTTCATGAACATAATTCACATTATTCCAAGATTTTAACTCGTACTAATTTAATTCGATTAAGAGGTAAGTAAAATTTAAATAAACGTAAAGATGAAACTTAAATAGCAACTAAACTATTCAACTTCAAAGTCACTGGTAGAAAATAAATTAATAAATAGACATACTTTTACTTAAAATGTGTTATTAAATATTTATGGATATATGTGTATAATAAACAAAATTATTACTAAATTAGTGTTACGTGTGTACGGCGTGTTTGCGTAAGGATAGAATTTGGCTCAATCCGTATTCATTAGATAACATGAGAAGATAATGAATTCAACATGATCCAAAAGTCAATAATAAAACGAATGGTTTCAAACAAACCTTTGCTATCTTTTTTTTTTTTTTTAATCTTATGATTTTTAAGATTTATTATTATTTTTTAATTTAAATGAAAATATATTATTTAACCTTTATCTAAAACTTATCCTGATCAATTAAAATTTATTTTTTCTTATAATTTGTTTATAATTTTTTTTATAATATTTGGACCTAAATGAATTCTTCAATTTTAGGTATTACCATTTTTATTTGGTGGAAACATCTAACTTTAGTGTATTCAAGCAAGATGGTTTGACAATAATGTGGATTGAGTAATAAGGTATGGAAAAAAAGTTATTAGTATCATTTAATTTTAAAATTTCAATCAAATAAAAGTTCAAATCTTTAAAATAAATAGCACAATAAAACATAAGCAAATATTTGTTACTCTCACTATTCTTCTACAATGTTCCATTGAAAGTTATTTTTACTTAAATGATTATTTTATTTTAACTTTATATTTTTTTAAAAATGAGTTTATCATGTTATTAAATAAAATCATAAACAGTTTATAGTTATTATTGTACATCTTTAGATACTTCATATAATATAGCAAATGCAAAAAATAAATTGATATTTATATTTTTAAGAGTTCTCGAGAAAAGAATATAATATTTTTATCATCAAGAAAAAAAGAAAAGAATATAAAATAACATGTACCTCCAATGTTTCGATATCATTTTCCATACCCGTGCATCTTACGGGTCCAAAAACTAGTGAAAAAAAAAAACAAAGTTCTATTTGAATAATTGGAATGAGATGGGAAATAGGATGGAAAATATAGCTTCTATTTCTGTCTCATCCCATATGTACTGCATAAAGGATATATTCATTCACATGTACCTATCCATAAATTTATTAAGTAATTTTTCAAAAATAAAAAAATAAAGATGTTATCAATAATTTAATATTATATTTTTTAAATTTTAAATTTTTTACTGCACTAATTATTTTATTAGTTTTTAAAAATTCTAAAATTCAATGTGTCAATGCTATGCGGGGATAAATTTATCTGTAATGAGTATAGCGATAGTGAATTTATAAGAGACAAATTTAAATGTTTATATGAATAAATTGTGAAACAATTCACTATAATATAAAAAAAATGAAACAAATTAATTTAGTAAATTTTAAGAATTTTTAAAATAAGGGAAATTTAAATGTCAATTTATAGTTTCAGTGTTCAACTCCGATTTAATTACATTCTTCATATTAAACAACACTAGCAAAACAGAGTTTTACACTCTCTCTTTCTTTTCCTAGATTTTTTTTTTAAATATTACAACTATAATGTGAAAATACCATCTCTAAAATGTGTATACTATTTTATATAAAACTTGCAAAGTGATAATTATTTATTTAAATTTTATGTTTATCACTGTTTATTTAATTTTAATCATTATTACAATTTTTGTAAAATTTTCTTTCCTTAGTCTTTTTTATTTATTTTTAAATTCTCCTTTTACCTACTATTTTCTTTACTCTATTATTTTTTATCTTCTTTTTTCATTTATTTCTTAATCTTTTCTACATTTTATTTTAAATAATCCTAATATTGGCACTTCTTGTTTAGTTATATAAAAAATAAATTAATACTCCTTCAATTCCCTCCTAACACTTTTACACAATTTAAAAAGTACTTTAATGAGATTTATTAACTTAAATTTATTATTAAATTTAAATTTTATTCTCTAAAAAAGTTAAAAGTAAATATGTATGCGTCGACCGATGCATTTATGAAGAAAAAAAAATCTAAAAAATAAATAAATAATAGTTATATGTCGGTCTAGACCGGTTGGCGCATATGTAAAATAATATTATTTATCTGAGTAAGTGTTCTTCTAGTCCACACTTCTTTAACTTATAAATAAATAATAGATATGCATCGGCCTGGTCGATACATATGTCAAAAATAAAAAAATTATTTATCTCTCACTTGGCGTCCGTCAAACCCATGTTTTTTTTTCTATATAATTTAAAAAAAAGTATTTTTATTTGTGTCTCACAAGCGACACAATGCATTTTATTTTTATGTTTTTTATCTTTTCTGGTAGTGTCTGCTTAGAGTGGATTTGGCTCATGCTAGGTATTTTCCATCTATCTAGCGTTGGTTTGATCCACTCTATTTGCGTCCTTGCCTAATTGACGTTTATATGTGGCAGCTAATGCACATTTTTCTTGTAGTGCCACTAGTCTTTAGTGACAGATGAAAGATACACAAATGTTGACTTTAAAATTATTGAAGGTTATTTTATTTGTAAAAATTTAAAGAAAGTATTCAAATAGATTCTTAAGTTAATGTTTATTAGAGTCAATCAAATTGACTTTTATTCCAACACTAATTACAATTTACTAACTAATGTTTTTTTGTGTGTGTGTTTTACTCATGTTTGTTGTGTTTTAGAGGTGGATTAATGAGCCTCGAGGAGAATAATTTAAAATCACAACAATAAGGTGGCATTAGGCATTCTTTGGATCTTTTGTCAGATCCTTTTCAAGAAGAGGGGTATGATGGAGGACCATCCCAACAAGTTCAATGCTTAAAGTGTATTGAAAAATGACACTATGCTTCTAAGTGTCCTAAAAAATGAAACATGATTTTACAAGAACAAAACACTAGAATTATTAAGACTTCATCTTCTTTAGATAATGAAGAAGAAGTTGTGGTTTTTGAAGAAGAAATTCAACCTTGTAGAGGTGAGTTATTAGTCGTCCAACAAATTTAACAAATTCCTCTTGTAAATCTAGATCAGTCACAAAGATAGAACCTATTCTACACACGTTGTAAAATTTTGGATAACATTAGTTCTATTACTGTGGATATTGGCTCTTGTTGTAACTGTTATTGATGCAATCCTAGCTAGCATGACTTTGTGTCTTTTGTTTTATATTTTTGGGGTGCGAAATTTGGTGGGATTTGGTGGATAAAATGAGTGAAAGAAACCGTGAATTTTTGGTGTATAGAGAATGATAATGAAGCTTAAGAGAGGTTAGGCTAAATCCTAAGAGGTTCCATGCTATAACATTTACAAAATAAGGCTATCAAGGAGTGAGCTAAGAGACTAGTTGAGGCTGAAATTTGGCAGCAATTCAATAGTCTATTCAAAGCTAAATTTTACATGACCAAGCACTTCTATTTATAGCTTAATGGGTGCCAAAAACTCTCCACTCGTAGAAGGACAAGTAGCTCTCTCTAAGTGGAGCAAATCCTCTCCATTGAGGTGCCTACAAGTAGCGATTTGTGAGTAGAGAGGCATGCTCTCCATTGAGGGCTTTCTAAATGTTTCCTTATGCCTCCCATGCCTTGTTGTCGTCCAAGCTAGAGCTCACCAACACCCTAGGCAGATTAGGGTTTCTATTAATCTCAAAGGAAGCCCAATTTGTAACCCTAGTTAGCTTCTTCTTTTCTATTTATATCATACTCTATTTGGCCCAATACATGACCCATGAAATGGCGCAACATATGGCCAAGAAAATGGCCTAAAAAAGAGCCTATATACAATGTTTATAAAACTAGAGAAAAACGAAAGAGCAAACAACAATTAATTCTCCCTGAGATGAGAGTCTTCTCAACTCCTTCTTTTGTTTCCACAACTCCTTCCAAATGGTCCTCCATCGGACCCTCCCTTTTGAAAAGGATTTGTCCTCAGATCCAATTTTATTTTTGTAGGCATCACCACCTTGAAAAGATCACTTCTTTCTCCACTAGGTTCATGTATCCACCTGTACCATACAACAAACATCATTAAAACGCAGATGTTCCTACAGAGAATGTTAAAAGACGGTCATTGATTTTTGTAAATCTTTGCATATGAAAACTTGGGCCTTCTTCTTTGAAAATGTTTTTTTTTCACTTTGTAAGAGTCATTGCTCAAGTTAGGTAACTTTTTTTAAAGTGACGATTTTGAAAATTTTGTAACGTTAATTTATTACCTTCCTCTAAAGAAAAGTGAAATAACATACATACTATAGTGGAAGTCTCTACCCTAGACTCTTTTTCTTTTTCTTTTTCCTTCATTTTTATTTCGTCCTCTCTCACTTGTTGGGGTGTGAGAGGAGATAAAATTATTTGTTTGCCTTGGTGAGTAAAAGATATGTTATTTGTAGCCATCATGCTTGGTGTGGTGATCATATTGTCATAGCCTTCCAAGCCTAGACAGTTAAGGATAACTTTTCCACCAACCTAGAACTACAAAAAATGCAATAAGATCCATTATCCACAACCACTAAGCAAATATTTTGCAAGACTATTTTAGTTCAATTGGTTAGTTTCGAAGAAGCCTTCTCACCAATAACAATTCTCCCTCATAAGGTTGAATTTCATCCTCGGACTCCAAGCCTTCGTCCTCACTAGGTGGGGGATGTAGAGTCACTAGTGTTATCACTGTCATAATCTTTTAAAACTAGAGTTTTTTTTTCTTGGAAACTCATAAGCATAGTGCCATTTTTCATGACAATGAAAACACTGAATGTCTCTAGTTTCTTTAGAGGAGTGTTTTTTATAATTTTCTCTATCTTTTGTTTTTTACTTTACCCTTGGATCCTTCATACCCATATTTGGAGAGGTAGCCCTCCCTCCTAGACTCACTCCTAAAATAGGATGTGTTAGGGTAGTATCTCCTAGAAATAACTCTTCTTTTCAGTTGTTGTTCTACCCTAACACAGAGTTGAACTAACTCATCTAAATCTTCATAAGGCAGAAATTCAACCTTATCCCAAATTTCTAGATTAAAGCCACTTTGGAATCTAGAAATTGTTACCTCAGGCCTTTCCTTGACATTAGCCCTCAACATGAGTAACTCCATTTTCTGCCTACAATCCTCTACAAATAGATCTCTGTGTTGGAGCCTTTAGAGTTGATACATCAACTCCCTTTCATAGTAGGAGGGAATATGCCATTTCCTAAAGGGATACTTTAGTTCATTCCAAAATCTAATGTTGATTGTTGGGTCTTGTATTAAGGAAGTCCACCAATACGTGGCTTGTCTCTGAAAGCTAAGTGTAGCTAAAGACACTTTTCTAGTTTCCTCTACATGGTGACTAGCAAAGATTTGTTCTACCTTCAACTCCCAATCTAAGAATTCATCTATATCATGTCTTCTATAGAAGGGAGGAAGGTTCACCTGTGTTCTTTTGTGGAATGTTCATGTCTAGGTCTCTGATGGCGTCTATGGTGGTGTTCTTCATTATATTTAGGATCATACCTACTTTCAGACTGCTAATCAAATTTAAAACATCTTCTAGACCTAAATTCTCCTTCTTCGGGCCTTTTTCCCCTATTCTAGTGGAGAATCATTTGGGCAAGCATGTCACTTATATTACTTTTTTGATCTCTAAAATCATCATTTTTTTTTGTAGAACATGGGAGCTTTGATGTTTCAAATCTATGATGAAGGTTGAACCTATGCTGCTTTTGGTTTCGGCTTAGACTAGGTTGTTTAGAATCCTTGTAAAGATCATTCCTAGTCCCTTGCACAAGCTTGCTCAATCTGTTTTAAAAAAAAGTGTTTTTCTAAGCAAAGAGAAAAACAACCGGTTGAAACCACAAAATAATCAATTGTTTGTCACTTGGCTTGTTTGAACGTTTTAAAACTGTTTTGCCTTGGTTAAATAACTGCCTCTCCACCCATAAACCTCCTCTAGCTCTTTATTGCTACCCTATACACTAGATTTATGATTATGATAACTCATTTTGGAATTAAAAGAAAAGGTTTTCACAAAAAGTTTGATCCAAAAATTGAGTGATAAAAATTTTCACAAATAGGTTTTTGAATTTTGGGGAAGTTTCAATAAAGGTATACAAGTCAAGATTTCTACAAGTTCACTCCCAGAAAAGAAAGGTGAGTCACTAGGACCGCTTAAGTACCAAATCTTTCCTTATCCAGAGCTTGCCTTTAGATAGTTTTAACAAATATCCCTTAAAGAAACTTCAAAACAATTTTTCCCTAAATGTGTTGTGTGTTCGAAGCTTCCTAATGATCAAAAGAAGATAAACTACAATGTTAAGAAAGATCCTAAGTAACATGGAGACTTAAAAATAAAACAAAGCAAGAAATTAAGCAAGAAGAAATTAAAGAAAAACAAGAAGAAAAGTAGAAAGTAAACTAGTTGTGTCCTAGGTGAGAGTGCAAGTGATACTTAGACTTTAACACACTCTCACTTTCTAATGCATGAGTTAACTATTACAAAGTTCTTAATAAGATTGCTTTGAGAGCATTTTCCCAAATCACAAAAGAAAACAAGAAATTAAAAACACAAAGAACTCAAAGGTTCAATGATACTAAACCTTATTACAAAAATCTTTTTTTTTTACTTGTCAAATTCTTCCTTCACTTGGTATTTTCTTGATTCTTGAATCTCAATTTTTGCCCTCTCCAAATAAACACGGTCTTAGCAATGAACCACCAAGAAGAAAAAAAATAGCTTCTCAACTCCAAAACCAAAGTTCTATTCAAAATGAAATTCACCTTAGGAGGCCAACAAGTAAAAATCAAGAAAAACTTAATAAAAAATTGTTAAACTCAAATGGAATTAATTGGACAACTACAAATAGTAATTTGAAGACAAAAAAAGAAGAAGAAATAAAGTTGGAAAAATAGTGAGCACAAAAAATGAAAACCTAATAATATAACACTAGAATAGATTTCAAAAAAACAAATTCAGAATAGACAAACACTGAAACGTTCAAAATTTCTGATAAAAATATCCAAAATCATTTTTTGTATGAATATTTTATGTCATAACTTGAACTCAATATGTGATCAAACTCAACAAATCTTAGGTTAAATGAATGTGTATTTTGAGAGAAAAAAATCAAACACCGCAACACTATGTATAACGCATTTGAGCTCAAATTTTAATCCCAAATCCGCAACACATCAAATAAAGTCGGGTAAAAATTTTAGGTAAAAATCCCAAGGAATAAGGCAAAATAAATTTTATACCAAGAGCAAAACCACACTAAAACTTGTTTTTTTGGGCTGAAAACGTCTTGCCTCTTATTGTTTATAACTTTTATTTTGTTTTTAGACATGCCTTTTTAATTGGACACCAACAACATCTTAATATATTTTTTTGAATTTTTCCAGATTTTTTTACCAAAAAACAAACCCACAATAAATTCTCAACACAGAGATAAAATTTCACAAAATCTGGAAACGATGAAATCTAAGGAATTTGAAATAAAAAACGAATTAAAAATCAAGACATAATAGAAACCTAACTCTAATGAAGTCGTTAATGATCTAATAACAAGATAAGACACTAAAAAAAACAAAAAAAGCACAAAAAGGCACAAAATATGACTCAAAGTAAACATATATTCTTTGCAAAACAAGAAACAAAATTCAAACAAATGACTACTTGAGTTTTATGACATATAAGGAAACAACATGACTTTAGACAACTAAAAATGGATCATAAAATGAAAATGAACTCAACATAAACTGTTTTTACCAAATGAAAATGAATGAAGACTAAAAAATTCAGAAGCACACAAGATAAACACAAAAAGAACTCCTAAACGTCAATATAAATGGTTTAAGGAAGAACAAGCTATTTAAACCGATTAAACCAAGAAAAACAACAAATAAATGGTCAACACTAAACAAAAATAGATTCAAGACATGAAGAACAACATGTAAACAACATGAAACAATGAAGAAGAAAAAGGTTTGAGCACTTATCTCCTGAAGAAATGAAAATCTTTCTCTAGACACCACTTGATGCAATCCTTGCTTGCATGGCTTTGTGTCTTTTGTTTTATATTTTTGGGGTACAAAATCTGGTAGAATTTGGTGGCTAAAATGAGTGAAAGAAACCTGAAGTATTGGTTTTTGGAGAATGACAATGAAGCTTAAGAGAGGTTAAGCCCACTCCTTAGAGGTTCCATGTTAAACACTTACAAATAAGGCTAACAAGGAATGAGCTAAGAGACTAGTTGAGGTTGAAATTTGGAAAAAATTCAATAATCTATTCAAAGATAAATTTTACGTCACCAAACGCCTCTATTTATAGCTTAATGGGTGGAAAAAACTTTTCACTTGTAGAAGGACAACTGACTCTCTCTAAGTGAAGCAAATCCTCTCCATTTAGGTCCCTACAAGTGGCGATTTGTGAGTGGAGAGGAATACTCTCCATTGAGGGCTTGCCAACTATTGCTTCAAGCCTCCCATGCCTTGTTGTCGTCCAATCTAGAGCTGACAAAAACCCTAGGAAGATTAGGGTTTCAATTGGGCTCAAAGAAATCCTAATATGTAACCCTAGCTAGTTTCTTCTTTTCTATTTACACCCCACACTAATTGGCCCAATACATGGCCCATAAAATGGTGCAACATATAGCCCAAGAAAATGGCCCAAATATAAGCCTAAAATAAAGCCTATACTATTATATACAATGTTATAAAACTAGAGAAAAAAGGAAGAGCAGACAACAATTAATTCTCCCTAAGATGAGATTCTTCTCAACTCCTTCTTCTACTTCTATAAGTTCTTCCAGATGGTTCTCCACCAGTTGTAGCTCTCTCTTAGTTAATAATTTGACCTTAAAAATTCTATTTCTTCCCCAACCTTGCAAATTAGATTGGATTAGCCAAGAGGATGATGTGGTACGGTAGTTCAGAGTTAGGTGAGTGTACCCATTGGCATAGGGAGATATAAAGAAAACATTTTCTGTGACTTTGTCCCTATGGAAATACGACACATCATCCTTGGGAGACCCTGGGAAATTGATCAAAACCTTTTCAAAAGAGTTAAATTGTTTTTACTTAACTAAAAGGTTTTTCAAACTGTTAAAAATGCTTTCAAATTGGTTAAAATTTAGTTTTCTCAAACTTTACAGTTTTTAAATTGATTAAAAATGTTTTCAATTGGTTTAAATTTTCTCTTACCTGAAAAGTACAATTTTTTAGTTGATTATTTTAAGAAACAATCTGTTAAATTTTATTTGATGAAACTTATCTCCAAAAATTGTTTTGAGTTAGTCTTGTTTCCATTTTCAGTTTCAAATATTCAAAATTTGTTTTAAACTGACTAAGTGTTTTTTGAAAAAATCAACTTGTTATTTCCTTTTTTAACCTGTTATATTCTTAACAGTTTTTGAAATTTTTTTGAATTCTGTTTCTATCTAAAGTCTATAAAAAGGAAGGGTTGGTTTGTGATTTGAATATCTCTTCACTACACACATACATACTTGTGTTTCAAAGCATGAGAGAATTCTAAGTGAATTTGGTTTTTGAAGAGTTTTTGAGTCTTTGAGAGTTCTTAGTGCTTTCACTTTCATCACTTGCTTGAGGTTAATGATTCTTCCAAGTGTGTTGTTGTTTGGAGGTCCCTTTAGAGTCTTCTAAGTCTACAGAAAGGTGTTTTCATTCCATTCTCTTTACTGTATTGTGATCTTTGTATTTTTGCTTCTAAGATAGTGTTTCTTGGAAGTGGTGTACTACAATAATAGTGTTTTACATTGATGTGAGTTGATTTTAAGATTGCATATTTTATGGTGACACTTTGTTTATGAATTTTTATTTTTAGCAATTATGGTGAAAACCCTAAGAAGATTTCCACTGGACACGAACTTAACCAAGTGGTTAAGTAAGTGTGAAGGTGCACTTCATAAGGGCAAAGAGAAAAGACAATAATATGGTGTGGATAATGCAAGGTGTGGAAATTAAGACAAGGAACAAGTAAAGAATAAGAACAAAAAAAGAACAAATTAAAGAAAAGAAAAAGACATATATGGAATGGAAGGATGGCGCAAAGAAAGATAAAAAGAGGAAGAGATGAAGAGAGCTTATGGAATAAGAAGGTTGTCATGCCACTTGGAGAAGAGAGGACTCCAAGATGAGTTATGCAAAGAGCCGCCACTTGAGATGTTACCCACCCAAAATAAGACCCAAAAATGAGAGCTCACAAGTCTTACAAAATCACTCCTGCAGAGTTTCTTTTCTATGTTCAAAATCAAGTGTGAAATACATGAGGCAAGACACTCTATTTATAGGAGATAGTGTCTTGGAGAACAAGATAGAGGGGTAGGAGTGTCATTTGTGAGAAACCTTCTAGAAAGTAGGTCAAAGAAACCCTAAACCTAGAAGCACTTGTCATGACAACCCCAAGTTACTAAGCACACCCTACTTAAATTACTAAGCACACCCTACTCAAATTACCAAGCACACCCTACTCAAATTAATAAGCACACTTGATAAGTGCCTAATTTCAGTAATATTTCAAATTAAAATATAGGCACTTATAAGGATTTATTGCTAATTTACATATAAAATAAGCCCTAATTTATGAATTTATACCTTTTTTTACATTTTTTATGATCTTTATTTGAATAAGAGCATTTTATTCCCAAATTTGGTGTTAATTGCAGGTTTCTAGGGAGGATTGAAGATTTGGAGTAAAAAAGAATGATTTGAGCTAAAAAGAGAAAGCTGTAAGGTTTCAAAATAGAGAAAAGCGCTGAAAAAGCCAATTTCGCAACAGGAGTATCTCGTTCAAGCGAGAATACTCCAGGACTGTTTTAAGAAATCCACGCCTTTCTCGCTCAAGCGAGAATGCGTTAGATAGATTGGGCCTTTTTTATGTTTTATCACTTAGCCCATCAACGCGACACAGGAAGCGACCTAACCTTAGAAAATTAGGTTAAATAGGGGACTAGAGGCTTAACCCTGGTGTGCAAGATTGAGAGGAAAGCACCATTTAGCTAATTCTACCCTTTGGGATTGGGAGTAATATGTTCGAGCTCTTATGTATTGAGGTGATATTTAATATTATATAATATTATGTTCTTGATTGATTATTGGTATTTTTGTTTTATTTCTAAATTTTTGTGACAAATTGAGAATCTTAAATCTGACCAAAAGGTATTTTAGGATTCTGACCTAAACAACAATACTTAACGTATTTGAGTGTTAAAGATAGACTTGAAATGTTAATTTCCATTAACGTTTGAGTGTGATTCTAAGATGTTTTTATAAGTATGCGAGAGATCGATATTTAGGAAATATTATTAAGAATTTAATATGCGAGAGATCGATACAAATGAATTTTCTACGGGCATCAATTTCAATAAAAGAACTTAATATTGACATGCTAATCAAAATACATACGAGTGAGGAAGATGAAACTTAATCCCTATTTTTCCAACTTAAAGAAACTAATTATTTTTTTTTTCTTATTGATCAGTGCCAACACAATCACTATCAACACTCTCTTTATTGTTTTGTGTATATTTAACAAACATTGTACTTGATAATTCACTATTCCTTGTGGGATTGATATCCGTCCTTAGGGACAAATAATTACTTCTGACAACGCGGTGTACTTGTTATAGAAAGTCATCAAGTTTTTGGCGCAGTTGTCGGGGAACTGTTTTATTTTTTAGTATGAATTCCTAAATATTGTAAATAGTCTAACTGTTTTTATTTTTTGTTAATAGTTTTTTTTTATATTTCTGGAGTTTGTTTATATTTGTTTTTTTTATTTCACATATTTTTTTTATTTTATCTTCAAATTTATTTTGAATTTATTTTATTTTATTTAAAAAAAAATCTTTGTTTTTTTTCCTCACTAATATCTTTCAGGAAGAAAACATGGCAGAAGAACAAGCATCAATCCCTAGGAGGAAACTTGGAGATTATGTCATGTACCGAGGGGCAATGCATTTTTCTAGTATTGCAATACCTGCTACCGCCAAGGCCTTGGAAATAAATCCCGATTTTCTCACTCTCATCAGTGCCCATCATTTGTCTACATTTTATGAATTGGTGGGAACAATGGGCTTTCAATCAGGTGATCTTGAAAATGTTTATATGCACGTGTTTTCATTGGTAGGAAAGGCTAAGGAATGGCTCAAATCACTTCCAAATTAGAGCCTCACTAGCTGAGAGGATGTAGAGGAAAAATTTTTCCAAAGATTTTTTTCAATTTCTCACTACATCAAAGCAAAGTCTGAAATTTCTATGTTCAGACAAGGAGCAGATGAAGTATTTTGTGAGAGATGGGAAAAATTAAAATGATGCTTAGAAAATGCACAAATCATGGGTTATAAGATATTGCTCAACTAAACATATTTCTCACTGGTCTTAGATTTGACACAAAGATGCTCTTAGATGTTGCAACTGGCAGCACAATGATGGCTCTTGATATAGAACAAGCGAAAAGGATTATTGATGCATTGACATCAACTGATTATCAAGCCCAACATGGTGGATAAGGTCTTCAGAATAAAGGGTTGTTAGAAGATGCACTCTTGGCTAAAACTAAAATTCTGACACTACAGATTCAACAACTAACTGCACAAATGACTAAATTGCCCCAACAATTATATGTTGTTCATTCATCTCAAAGCTAGAGTCAACCAATCAGGTGTGATTTTTGTGGAGGTGATCATTCTAATGGTCACTGTTTTTATCATAACAATTCACGTGAAGTTGAGGATCCATCCGTTCTTGAAAGAATGAGTAAAGCTGAAGACACCCTAACAAAGATTGTGATCACGCAGGAAAAGAGCATGGCCACGATTAGGAGTATAGAGATCCAAATGGGACAGGTGGCCAAACAAATTGCACAAATTACAAAGGGACTAAGTGACAAATTCTCATCCAATACCATCACCAACCCAAAAGAGCATTGCAATTATGTAGTGACTGAAAAAAAAAAAAAGATGAGACAAAGGGGAAGAGAGATGAGAAAGAAAGAGAAAAAAAAAATAAGTGAGGAGGAAAAAATAAATAAAAGGAGTGAAAATAAGGAGAGAGGTGTTCTTGAAAAAGATTTATCATATCCTCATGCTCCTTAAAAAAAAGAGGACATATTTTTTTTAACAATTTACTCCTTAAAAATTATTTTACAGGAAATTTGAAGCAAGATTCAACACTTGAGAGATTTTGCAACAACAAGAGCTATATTGAAGAGAGAAATATAGAGTTGGAGGATAGATACAATGTCATTATTCAAAAAGGCTTGCCTAAAAAATATAAGGACCTAGGGAGTTTTAACCTTCTTGTGTCAATAGGTGCTTTATTTATGGACAATGTTTTACTGGATTTGGGGGAAAACGTAAATATAATTCCTTTGGCAATGCTGAAGAAAATAGGTGATCTGGAGATTAAACCCACCAAGATGACTTTAAAGTTAGCTGATCGAGTAACCAAGTATCCATATGGTGTGGTTGAAGATGTTCTCGTATAGGTGGATAAATTCACATTCCCTGTGGATTTTGTTGTGATGGACATGAAAGAAGATGAGGAGGTTTCCTTGATACTTGGAAGACCCTTTATGAAGACTGTTAGAATCATAGTTGATGTTGACAAAGGAGAACTTCAAGATCAAGAGGTAACTTTAAATCTTTTTTATGGTCTAAAAAATTTTAATGCAGGGGAAGAATGTGTACAAAAGGGATCAAAGAGAGATTTCAACCTTGAAATAAATAGACGTCAAGCTAGAAGATGTTAAACGAGCGCTTACTGAGAGGCAACCCAGTCCACATTTTCGTTTTATGTTGTTTTGTTATTTTTGTTATGATTTTAACTTTCAAAAATCATGTTTTCTTGCAGGGATTCTCGCCCAAGCGATTCAACTCTTGGTTGAGCGAGTTTGACATAAAAAAATAGAGTTTTCATGCAGGGGAATCTCGCTTAAGCGAGATAAATGGTGCTCAAGCGAGATCTACGACGAAAAAAATTGAGTTTTCTGTAGGAATTCTCGCTCAAGTGAGTT
The DNA here is from genome assembly GCF_051622355.1 of Phaseolus vulgaris. NCBI lineage: Eukaryota > Viridiplantae > Streptophyta > Magnoliopsida > Fabales > Fabaceae > Phaseolus > Phaseolus vulgaris. The sequence continues at coordinate 41,728,209 of NC_143508.1, forward strand.
TGGCGTCGGAATTCTCACTCAAGCTAGAAAGTTTTTTTGCAAAAAAAGAATTTAAAAAAAATTAAATTTATAATTTTTTTTTCCAAAGGTAACACCCTTCCTATATGCCTCCTAATCACTTGCAGGTTATGTATTTTGGACTGGGGACAAATTCTATTATTCAGGGGGCAAATCCAGCAAATAAAGAAAGACTGTAGATGAAGATTTTAACAAATAGCTGGATAACTTCTTAGGAAGAGAGGATTGAGCAAAAATAATGTTTTATCTTTCTAATTCTCTTTTTTATTCAGTTATTTGAATTTTGTTCTATTTTTATGTTTAGTTTTTCTTTATTCGGTTATTTTGTTTATTTGCTTATTTGTTTAGTTTGTTTATTTGCTTATTTGGTAGTTTGAATAAATTTGTTGTTTTGTTAGTTTCATTGTGTTTAAATATTAGATAGTGAGATAGATTAGACACAAGTTAGAAAATAAAATATGATTTAATCCCTATTCAAATGTAGTTGAAATGGTGATACATGAAAATTTAGCAGGATGATTAATTAGGACAGAGAATGAAAAATCAAAAAGGAATGAGGCCAATTAAACAAAGTGAGTGTGTGAACCTTAAACAATTTTGAGATTTTACTAATGAATTAACAGTTGTGGTTGCTTAATTTTTATTAAAGAGCATGAAGATGATTGAGGCATTTGTTTGTGTTAATTAGGAACCTAGGGCTAAATAACCAACCTTTATCTTATTAGAATTCCATTTTTTTATATATATCCTTTGGGTCAAGAATTTTTGTTATTATTGCACCTTAACATTTGATGATATATTTTCCTACCTTTTAGCATGTTTAAGGAAGGAGAATATAAATGCAATACATATAGAAAAGAGAATGGTTGGTTCTGATTGTGAAAGCTGAAAAAGTTGAAAATAGGAAGAATCTTTTCCTATTAATGAAAAAAAAAACAGAAAAAGAAAAAGAAATAGAAAAGAAAAAAAACACATCATGAAAATCATGAAAAGTTATAAAGAAAATGAGGGAAAGTGATATCAAAAGAAAATGGTGTTTAGATAACATATATGTTCTCAATAATTGAATTGTAGGTATGTCCTTCTTCTTTAAGATGTGCATTTTGGTATCTAAGAAAAACCAATATTTTTTGGAAGCTCAACCTCATTACAAATCTAGAAAAGACCTTAAGATTCATGTTTCTAATATGTTTGTGATTTGAAGATGAAATGAAAAGCAACTATGATTTGTTATGATTCAGTAAAAATAGAGAGAAACACTTACATGTGAGCATATGAGAAGAAATTCCTTAATGAATTGTCATTTATTTGTTTTGGTTTGATCCCGGGAGTTGATTGTGTCTATATTTTTCTATATTTGAATTTGGAAGCATTATAAATTTCTGATTTGATCTGTTGTTCAGTGAATTAAGTTGTTTGATATTTAAATTCAAATATATTCATTTACTTTACTTAAGGACAAGCAAGATTCTAAGTTGGGGAGAGTGATAAATGCCTAATTTCAGTAATATTTCATATTAAAATATAAGCACTTATAAGGATTTATTGCTAATTAACATATAAAATAAGCCCTAACTTATGAATTTATACTTTTTTACATTTTTTATGATCTTTATTTGAATAAGAGCATTTTATTCCCAAATTTGATGTAAATTGCAGGTTTCTAGGGACGATATAAGATTTGGAATAAAGAAGAATGATTTGAGCTAAAAAAAAGAGAAAGTTGTAAGGTCCCAAAATAGAGAAAAGCACCGAAAAAGCCAATTTCGCAACAGGAGTATCTCGCTTGAGCGAGAATGCTCTGGGACTGTTTTCGGAAATCAAGGCCTTTCTCGCTCAAGCGAGAGCGAGGAATTCTCGCTTGAGCGACAATGCGTAAGACAGATTGGGCCTTTTTTATGTTTTATCACTTAGCCCATCAACGCGACACAAGAAGTTACCTAACCCTTGAAAATTAGGTCAAATAGGGGGCTAGAAGCTCAACCCTGGTGTGCAAGATTGAGAGGAAAACACCATTGAGTGAATTGTAACCCAATTAGGAGAATGGAAGGTGCTAGAAGTATGTGTGGCTAATTCTACCCTTTGAGATTGAGAGTAATCTACTCTAACTCTTATGTATTGAGGTGATATTTAATATGATATAATATTCTATTCTTGATTGATTATGGGTATTTTTGTTTTATTTCTAAATTTTTGTGACCTAAACAACAATACTTAACATATTTGAGTGCTAGAGATAGACTTGAAATGTTAATTGCCATTAACGTTTGAGTGTGATTCTTGTAGAACATGAGAGCTTTGATGTTTCAAATCCACGATGAAGCTTGAAGTTGTGCTACTTTTGGTTTGGGTTTAGTCTAGGGTGTTTAGAATCTTTTTAAGATCTTTCCTATTTCCTTGCACAAGCTTGCTCAAATATGTTTTGTATAAAGAAAAGTGTTTTTCTAAGCAAAGAGAAAAACAACCGGTTGAATTATCGAAATAATCGGTTTTTTGTCACTTGGATTATTTGAAGGTTTTAAAATTGTTTTTGACTTGGTTAAGTAACTGCCTAACCAATTCAACCGGTTAAAATGACTTTTCAACCGGTTGATTGTGACATTTCATAACAACTTTTTGAAAACCTGTTAATCTGTTTTGGATGTGAGCCAAAACTTATTTGGCTAATAAATGCTGCATAGAACGACTAGTTTTGTGTGCTATAAATATAGCCTTTCTTTCAAAACAAAATACAGAAGTTTTATATCAAACACAATGAGATTGAGATTGATTTGAAAGAAGTTTTTCAAAAGTTTTGCATGATTGTTGTATAGCTGTGCATTGGTTCAAGGTCTGATCATATGAGCTTTCTGATTTCTGTAAACTCAGGTGTATTATGTTCCTTTCATGATTCTTGTAATTGATCTTTCATAAACTTGTAAGTGTGTGTAAAATCCTGTAAAGTCAGAGGTTGTTCTGGTTAGAGGTGTGTGTTTGCAAAGATGGTGAATGGTTCTTGTGGTTTCAAGATCACCTCTTTGTTGGTGTGTATGTTGTAATTTGTGAGTGATTACTAGTGGAACCCAGTGGTTGTTCTGGGAACCAGATGTAGCTCAAGGTTGAGTGAACCAGTATAAAATTGGTTGAGTAAATCTCTCTCTCTCACTCCTCATAACTGTTTGTTTTAATTCTGCTTTTGCTGCTGCTATGAACAACCTGTTAAAATGAAGTTTCAACCGATTGAAATTCTGCAAACAGTTTTTTAACCATTGTTTAATTGCTTAATCTATGAATTGTATTAAAGCTTCATTCCTATTCAATATTTGCGAAAATCTTTGATAAACAATTCACCCCCTCTTGTTTAAGCCATTAATTCTTACAATTCTCAGTTCTTTTTATAAGTATGCTAGAGATCAATAATTAGGACACATTCTTAAGAATTTTATATGTGAGAGATCAATATAAATGAATTTTCTACGGGCATCAATTTCAATAAAAGAACTTAATATTGCCATTCTAATCAAAATACATAGGAGTGTGGAAGATGAAACCTAATCCCTATTTTTTCCAACTTGAAGCAACCAATTATTTGTCTATTTTCTTATTGATCAGTGCCAACACAATCACCATCAACACTCTTTTTATTGTTCTGTGTATATTTCGCAAACATTGTACTTGATAATTCACTATTCCTTGTGGGATCAATATCCATTCTTAGGGACAAATTATTACTTCTGACAACGCGGTGCACTTGCCGTAGAAAGTCATCAACACCCTACCAAAATTACTAAGCACACCCTACTTCTAGTTTATTCTTCTATTTGGACCCTCAAAGTGAGCCCAATTTATTTACATAACTTTTCTTCTGGAAAGGCAAGAAGGAAGAACTTATGATATTCTAGTTTATATCTGGTTCTTCTTCTACTGATGCTCTCTTGAGGTTTGGTGGGGTCTGGCTTTGTATACTGAGATGACTAATCTTAGTGTGATTTTTCACTTGTTTCTTGGAAGTTGTGTACTACAGTAATAATGTTTTACATAGTGTGTTTCAGTTCCTGTACTGTTCAAGAGTTGTTCTTGGATGTCTTTATGTAAAAATATACATTTGATTTAGTGAAATCCATCTTACTGCAAGGTGAGACTGGATGTAGCTCATTTTTAGTGAACCAGTATAAATATGTGTTCTTTAAGCTTTCTTTCCCTACACATTCTCTTTTCTGCATAAAACTGTGCTTATTGGTGTAAAATACAACCTATTGTTTTATCGATTAATCAATTGTTTTTCATTTGTTGGTTCTGTTATAAAAAATTTAATCTCTTAACTGAAAAGATAATGTTTCTTGACTGAAACTTGAATCAGTATTTCAATTAATTATTTTGTGTTTTAATATATTAAATTTGGTTGACCAAAATTGAAATCAAGATTTGTTGTTTTTCAAGAATAATCTTATACACTTCTTTTTAAGTGAATTTCTTGAAAGTGTTATGAGTTTTCTTAAGTGAAAATATTAATTTGTTTATGAAAACAATCTGTTGTTTTTCCTATAGTAGTATTCTGTTAAGAAAATATCAACCAGTTATTTCATAAAACAATCAGTTGTTTTTTTATCAGGGTTGAATAATTTGATCTTTGCAAAAATTAACCTAAGTACATTTCATCCCCCCTCTTGAACTTAGACTCTCATAAAGTCAACACCTACTACACCTTGATAACCTATAAATAAGAGGGTCATGCATTGTTAATTCATATTTGGATGATAAATGAATTGCGTTTCTGAATTTTTAGAACATTCTATCTCAATCTCTTTTTGTTAGAGTCTCTCTAAGCCTAATGAAACTCCAAGGAAGTTGGCCTAATCTCTTCCTTAACCTTACACCTAAATTCATGCCACTTTTCACCTATTCCTCTTCCATTCGGTGCTTCAATTCCTCACTTCTTTCCCTGCCTCATTCACCTTCCAAACACAAGCTATAACGAATTGCATCATGAACTCAAAACAGATTCAGAACATGTAAATAAAGTATGAAGACATTAGGAAAATGAAAAGAAAATTTAAAAAAACTAAATAAAACTTATATTGATTGAATCCATGCTCATGATACCAATTGATGCAAACTGATCTTGAATCCTTGCTTGTTTTGGAGTTTGAAATGGTGTGTGGATTCAATAGATACAATGCAAATGTTATTATGGAGGTATAATTCATATTAGAAATGTAAATTTGATGTGTGGAAGTAGAGGTTTAGAATATGTGAGGTCAATTTCTAAAGAGTTCTAGACTAGACACAAAAATTGGTGCTAACATAGAGTGAACTTGAGTCAAGTGAGACAATATTTTGGCATAAATTACAAGAATCCTAGCACACTTATTTATAGTGCTAAGGGAAGTCAAATGACTTCCTCTCATTAGAACAAATCCTCTCAAATCAGAGGTTGAAAAATGGTTTTTCTTCAATGGAGGAAAATCCTCTCCATTGAGGGGATGACATGTGGACCTTCATGCCTTCCTTGCCTATGCTTAGATGGACTCCTCATGCTTACCATGCCATGCTTGGACGTTCCATGTTTCACCTAGCTGCTCCATGCTTTGCATTTTTATCTTAGACGCTTATTTGTGAACCCTAGATGACCTAGGGTTACATTGCGCCCAAGGAAGCCCAATCGTCATCTTAACTAGACTCTCTTTTTCCATTTACACCCTACTCTACTAGGCCCAATACATTGTAGAACATCGAAGCTTTGATGAACCAAATTTGTGATGAAGGCGCTGCATTGATTGAAGCTTAGTTCTAGGGTGTTTAGAATTCTTGTAAAGATCATTCTTAATCCTATGCACAAGAAAAATCAATATGTTTTAAAAGAGAAAAATGTTTTTCTAAATCAAAGAGAAAAACAACCGGTTGAATTCACGATATAATCGGTTGTTTTACACTTAGCTTGTTTGAAGGTTTTCAAAACTATTTTTGACTTGGTTGACTAACTATCAAAACCAATTCAACCGGTTAAAACGACATTTCAACCAGTTGATTATCACATTTCTTAACAACTTTTCAAAAACCTGTTAAATCTGTTTTCAGTTGAATTAAAATTGATTAGGCTCATGATTAACTGCCTAAAACGGCTAGATTTAAGAGCTATAAATATGGTTTCTCTTTGATTTCAAAGAACACACAAAAAGTGAGATTGATAACGTTTTTTAGAAGAGATTTGAATTAAAGTTTTGCAAGATTGCCTAAAGGTTGTGCATTGGTTCAAGAATTGATCTTAGGAGCTCTGTGATTCCTGAAATTCCAGGTGTAATTTGTTCCTTTTATATTCTTGTAATTTTTTCTTTTCTAAACTTGTAAGGTTTGTAAACCTTTAAGGTCAGAGGGTATTCTGACTGGGGTTGTGTGAAAGGCAAAAAGGGTGAGTGTTCTTGTGTTATCAAGATCACCTTTTTGTGGTTTTAAGTGTTTGTAATTTGTGATTGATTGCTAGTGGAATACCCAGTGGTTGTTCTGGGGACTGGATGTAGCTTAGGAGTTTAGTGAACCAGTATAAATTGACTGTGTAATCTCTCTCTCTCTTTCTCTCTCTCTCTCTCTCTCTCTCTCTCTCTCTCTCTCTCTCTCTCTCTCTCTCCCTCTCTCACTCTTCATAAACTATTTGATTTGATTTTTGTCTCTGTTGTTATAAACAATCGGTTAAAATGAAATTTCAACTGATTGTTTTTCTACAAACAGTAAAATTGCTTTAATTGTTTGGCTTCCTTGATTACTCTTTCTGTGATTGTTGATATTACTTCATTCTTATCCAATATTTGCGAAAATCCTTTGTAAAACAATAAAGCCCTCCCTTTTTTTTAGGCAATTAATTCTAGCAATTGGCATCAAGAGCTAGGTTCTTGAAAATGATTCAAGTTCTATTTTTTTTTTAAATTGTTTTAATGGCTGATAAACTACCTTTTGGAGAAAGTGCTTCTACAAACAGACCACCACTTTTTTGTGGTGTGAATTACCAATTTTGGAAAGTTAGGATGGAGATTTTTATGCACTCTACAGATAAAGGAATTGGGGAGCAATTGAAAATGGTCATTTTATTCCTCAAGTCAAAAAAGATGATGATAAGCCTACATCTGAATGGACTGAGGCTGATAGCAAGAAAGCAAAGTTTGATTGGATTGCTAAATATATGATAACTTCTGCTTTAAGTTGTGATGAATTTTTCAGGGTTTCACAATGCAATTCTGCAAAAGAAATGTGGGATATCCTTGAAGTCACATATGGGGGAACCAATGATGTGAAGAGGGCAAGAAAACATGCTCTCATTCAAGAATATGAATTATTTAGAATGCAAAAAGGAGAAACAATTTCTGATGTGCAAAAACGCTTTTCTTACATTGTGAATCACCTAATGAGTCTTGGAAAAAACTTTGAAAAATAGGAGTTAAACATAAAGATTCTGAAGTGTCTTGATAGGTCTTGGCAGCCAAAGGTCACTGCCATCTCTGAATCAAAGGATCTAACATCCATGACAATAGCTTCATTGTTTTGTAAGCTAAGGGAACATGAGCTTGAAATGAATAGGTTGGTTGTCCAAGAAATTGAGGACAAACACAACAAAGGGATTGCCCTGAAAGCAACCAACCAGAAAAGGCATCAAGATTCCAATGATAATGATGAAGACACAATGAGCTTTCTATGAATAAAGTTCATCAAATTCTTAAAAAGAACAACAAAGGCCAATCTTAAAAAAGGTACAGTTCCAAGAAACTGAATAACTTTAATCCTAACAAATATACCTGTTATGGTTGTGGTGAACAGGGACACATCAAGGCTGAGTGCCCTAACGATTAGAGCAAGGAGAAAGATGATTTCAAAGGAGAAAGGAGAGGAAAATCCAAGAAAGCTTACATAGCTTGGGATGACAATGAGGTATCATCCTCCAGCTCTTCAGAAGATGCATAAGCAAATTTATGCTTAAAGGCATCAGCATCAAGCAGTGTAAGCTCATCTTCATCAGTCAAAGGTAACAACTACTACCAACTACTTGAAGCATTTAATGAAACACATGAAGAAGCTAATAGTTTGGTTCTCTTGAACAACCGATTGAAAGGATTGAACAACTGGCTTGAAAACAGAGTTAAATCACTGGAAGAAGAGTTGAAAAAATCTAAAGTTGATTTTGAAAATTTGGATTTGATTTACAAGAATTCTTCTTGCATGTGTGACTCAAGTTTTTGTGGAAACTGTGAATCTCTTAAAAAGAAGGTTCACTACCTTGTGAAAAATGTGGATAGGCTCATAACTGGAAAATCCAACTTTGAGAATGTTCTTACATATCAAAATTGTATTTTTCAAAAGGTAGGTTTAGGATTTTATCCACAAAGCAAAAAGAATGGGATTTCAAAACCTTTTTCAACAGTGTCAGAAAATCAACCGATTAAAAGAACGAAACAACCGATTGTTACATGCTTTTACTGTATGAAGAGAGGTCATTCTGTTAGATTCTACAGATTTTGTAAATTTCTTGTTCCTAAAGGTATCTTTAAATGGACTCCAAGAAATATTGATGGTTCTAAAGACAAATCTAACATGAAAGGTCCCAAATTCTTTAAGGGATCAAATCTTGTTATTTGATAAGCTTTCTTTTGCAAAAATGTGCCTCCAGATGAAGGATCTGTAGAATCAGGATCTCATGGATGCTCACAAGCAAGACAATGCCTTAGTTCTAAAATTTGAGAAGTGCTTCAAATATGTAATATAAACTTGAAAGATAACTCTTTGTTCTTTCTATACTTGAACATTCAATTTTAAATTCAATTATGTATTTTCACTTTTATAGTTCTGGATTATTTTGTTTTGTATTCCTTCTGTTTTAATACAAAAACTATGTGCTTTAATATGAATCCTTGTATGTTCAATGTCTGTTAAAAGAATTTGGTTTTTCAAATTTTATTCTGCTATTGTAGAAATTCAACTGATTGTTTCAACCCTGTCAACACTTTCTATTAGGGTTTGTCAGACTGGTTTATTGCCTCTGATTTGATTCCTTTTTAGTTTGAATTTAACCCACTAAATGCCAAAGCTTTGACTGAAGTTTTTGGTTATATATATGTGGTTACTTGTAGTTATTCTTCACAAACAACTTGTTATTTTTCTCTCTTCTCTACTAAATCTATTATGCAATTTACCCACATCCTCTCTCATTAACTAAACCATAGAAATTTGGAAAGCTGGTTTTCAGGAGAATCTGAACTAATTGAGAAGTTCCTACATGAAACAAGTAGGAAAATTGTCAACACTCCAAAGCTTGTTTCCTTCACCTGGATGAAACAACAGAACCTTACTATGGTGAGGAGTCTTTTAAAGGAGCAAAGGCTGAAGAGATTCCTTGAGATGACTGGAAATATCTATCCAGATTTGGTGAAGGTATTCTACAAAAACCTTCAATTCAATGGTGATATTCTTATCTCTCATGTGAAGGGGGTGGACATTGAAATCACCAATGATGTTTGGACTGCCATAAATGGGCTAAAATACTCTGGATTAAGAATCAACAAAGGCAATCTTGGAGTGATAAAAGAGTTCAACAAAATGCAATTCTACAAGAATTGTCTCAAGAATCCTCTCTCAAAAGTGAGAATTTTTTCTATTGGAGGGTTGAAGCTAGATGAAAGGCTCATTGCCTTCATTGTTTTCTGGATTGTCACACCAAAGGGGAGCAATCATTCCACTCTCTCAGAAGAGGATTTGCTTCTAATCTACTGCATCATGAACAAGGTGAAGCTCAACTGGATTCAAATCTTCAAAGACCATATGCAAAAGGTGACAAGGTTAAGTGACTTCCACTATCCCTATGCCATTTTGATTTCTAAAATTCTACATTATTTTGAAGTAGATATAGAAGAAGAACTGGCTGAGATTGTAAAGCCTTCAAGTGAAATCAATAGTGGTTCCTTAAGCTAAATGGGGTTTACTAAGATTGGTGGAAGGTGGGTAAGCAAAGACGGAAATCAAGTTGGCCCAAGTGAAACTCATGTTGAAGAAGAGAATGAAGCTGCAGCAAACACAAAAGAACCTGTTGCTGGAGCTCATGAAACTGATCCATGTTCTAACCACATGGGTGATAGAATAACTTCAATGTCTCCTTGATGACTTTTTACGGCAAGTGCACCGCTTTGTCTAGAAGTAATAATTGTCCCTAAGGACGGATATCGATCCCACAAGGAACAGTGAATTATCAAGTACAATAATCGCTAAATATAGAACAAAACAATTAAAAGTGTATTGAAAGTGGTTGTGTTGGCAATGATCAATAAGAAAACAGACAAAGAATTAGTTGTTTCAATTGGAAAAATAGGGATTAGGTTTCATCTCTCTCACTCTCATGTATTTTGATTAGCATGTCAATATTAAGTTCTTTGATTGAAATTGATGCCCGTATAAAAATCATCTATATCGATTCCTCGCATATAAAATCCTTAAGAATGTCCCCTAACTATCGATCCCTCGCATAATTATAAGAACAACTTAGAACGAAGCTCAGACGTTTAATAGCAATTAACATTTCAAGTCTATTCCTAGCACTCAAATATGTTAAGTATTGTTGTTTAGGTCCGAACCCTAAAAATACCTCCCGGTCAGATTTAAGATTCTCAATTTGTCACGGGAAATTAAAAGTAAAACAACAATACCAATAATCAATCAAGAACTGAATATTAATATATAAAATATCACCTCAATACATAAGAGTTTGAGCAGATTACTCCCAATCCCAAAGGGTAGAATTAGCCACGCATACTTCTATCATCTTCCATTCTCCCAATTGGGTTACAATTCACTCTATGGTGTTTTCCTCTCAATCTGGCACACTAAGGTTGAGCCTCTAGCCCTCTATTTATCCTAGTTTTCTAGGGTTAGGTTGTTTCCTATGTCGCGCTAATGGGCTAAATGATAAAACATAAAAAAGGCCCAATCTTTCTTTGCATCTTTTTCCATTCTGGGACCTTCTATCTTTATCTTTTTAGCTCAAATCATTCATCTTTAATCCAAATCTCCAATCTTCCTTAGAAATCTGCAATTAACACCAAATTTGAGAATAAAATACTCTTATTCAAATAAAGATCATAAAAAATGTAAAAAGGTATAAATTCATAAATTAGGGATTATTTTATATGTAAATTAGCAATAAATCCTCATAAGTGCCTATATTTTAATATGAAATATTACTGAAATTAGACACTTATCACTCCTTTTGAAAGGCTCATGGTAAGTAGGATGGATAGCTTTGCAGAGAACCAAAGAAATCTTCATGAGTTGTGTGAATCTAGGTTTCAACATATGGATTCAAGGTTCCAGACCTTGGATGAACAAATTGAGGAAGTTTAGAACCAACTACTTGATCTGCAATATGGAAGGAATGACTGTAGCAAGTTTAAGGCTTTCATTTAAATTTCTGGTTTACTTTTCTGAACAATTTCTTTTCTTCTATGTTGTTTTTAATCCTTCTATCATTCTATTTGTGAAGACAAATAGGGGGAGAAGTGAGCTTTGGGTTGTAATGTTCCTATATTTGCATATGTTTTGTTTTGCAGATTTGATTGAACATTGCTCTAACTGGTTTTTTTACTTGTTATAAACTCTGATACATATTTTAACCAGTTATTTCTGCGAAATAATCGATTGTTTTTCTGATGCTGCACCTATGCATGTTTGACTGGTTTCTCACATTGATTTAGTTGATGTTCCCTTTTGGAAATCACCTAGTGGAAACTAGTTTGTGGTGTCTGATTAATCTGGAATAGATTATCCTGTATTTCTATTTTTGCTTTTGAATGCAGGTCAACAAGATTCTAAACAGAACATTCCAAAAAAGCATCCCAGGGATTTGTCTTCATCAAATAGGGGATATTGTAGAACATGGAAGCTTTGATGAACCAAATCTGTGATGAAGGTTTGAAGCTTAGTTCTAGGGTGTTTAGAATTCTTGTAAAGATCATTCTTAATCCTATGCACAAGCTAAATCAATCTGTTTTAAAAGAGAAATGTTTTTCTAAAGCAAAGAGAAAAACAACCGGTTGAATTCACGATATAATCGGTTGTTTTACAGTTAGCTTGTTTGAAGGTTTTCAAAACTGTTTTTGACTTGGTTGATTAACTGTCAAAACCAATTCAACCGGATGATTGTCACATTTCTTAACAGTTTTTCAAAAACTTGTTAAATCTATTTTCAGTTGAATTAAAACTGATTTGGCTCATGATTAACTGCCTAAAACGGCTATATTTAAGAGCTATAAATATGATTTCTCTTTGAATTCAAAGAACACACAAAAAGTGAGATTGATAATGTTTTTGAGAAGAGATTTTATTCAAAGTTTTGCAAGATTTCTTAAAGGCTGTGCATTGGTTCAAGAACTGATCTTAGGAACTATGTGATTCCTGAAATACCAGGTGTAATCTGTTCATTTTTTTATTCTTGTAATTGTTTCTTTTCTATACTTGTAAAGTTTGTAAACCTGTAAGATCAGAGGGTGTTCTGACTGGGATTGTGGATGAGTGTTATTGTATTATCAAGATTACCTCTTTAAGGTTTTAAGTGTTTGTAATCTATGATTGATTGCTAGTGGAATACCCATTGGTTGTTCTGTGGACTGGATGTAGCTTAGGGGTTGAGTGAACCAGTATAAAATGATTGTGTAATCTCTCTCTCTCTCTCTCACACTCTTTATAAAATGTTTGACTTGAGGTTTTTCTCTACTGCTATAAACAATTGGTTAAAACAAAATTTCAACAAATTGTTTTTCTACAAACAATTTTAATTGCTTTGATTGTTTGGCTTCCTTGATTACTCTTTCTGTGATTGTTGATAGAACTTCATTCTTATGCGAAAATATTTTGTCAAACAATTCAACCCCCCCCCCCCCAGGCCATTAATTCTAACATACATGGCCCATGAAAATTAGCCAAAATAAAACTACATTACTTTGTACAAATTTACAAGGTTAGAAAAATTGGAAGATCAATCAATATTTTATTCTCCATATATAAAAGGAGAGTCTTCTAAGTCCTCTCTTCTTCTTCCAACCTTCTAAAAATGGCCTTCTTTAATGGGAAAATGTGTGTCTTTCCATATGGTCCTTCATCAGCCTCACCTTTCACTTGCACATTATCCTTTCTTCCATTTCAATAATAAAAACTCTTTTTGAGTTTCTCAATGCTTTCACACCTCAATTCTCATCCATTCTCCATCTAAAGAAGACTAGAAGAAGAAAAGTCTAACATAAGAAAAGGAAGGAGAAGTGAGTGAATGTGTGTTTTGGATGAGAGGAGAGACACCTATTTATAGTAATTATAGACTTGACCTACTCAGTCATCAATTCTCATGATCCTGTTAGGTTAAAAAAAAATAAGAAAAGAAAATGGAGAATGATCCGGTTAAGGGGGTGAACATTGTGGAAAGAAGTGAAATGCCCGGGGAACTTGAAGACCAAAGATTTTGTAAACTAGGGTTCCAACATTCACAAGACCAAAATATAGGGAATCTGGATAAGACTTAGGGTTTATATTAGCCAAAGACAAAAAGAAAAAAAAAAAGTGTAAAAAGAACTTAAACCACCTTATTGCACATGTAGGGGGGAATCAACAAGATTTAGACTGAATCACGCACAAAAAGTCCAAATGAAACTCACCTTCATGCACACGAGGCACACCTCATTTGCTACCAACTTTAAAAACATAATGAGTATCTTGGAATATAGACCCTTTCAAAATATAAAATTTAGACAATATGAAACTTTCTTGACTTTTGTAATCCTCACCTTATCAATATTGAATAATAGGTTATTTTAGTACCTCACTCAAATTAAATGAAATTAAAATCAACTAACTTAATGTAAGATTTTTTTTTTCATTTTTTAGTTATCGGTTAGTGTTGGTGAGGTTAGCATTGACTTAGTGAACTTAAACAAAAACACATACATTTTAAAATTAAAAAGTGAAATAAAAAAAGAAAACTTAACTAACTATTATAACTAAAGTTTTTTTTTAAATTTTAAAATTTGTTATATAAATTTAATATCAATATAGTCACACTATTGACCTATTTTATATTTTTGAAGTTAATTAGTCTATAATATTTTATATATATATATATATATACACATATATTAATTAGACAAAATTTTGGTTTACACAATTTTTTTTCAACATTTCTCTTAAATAAAATTATATCTACCACATATAAGACATATAACCAATACCTTTCTTGTAATCGTTATTTTTTAGCTTTAATATTTTAAATATAGAATAAACCAAGAAAATATTTTTTAAAATAGTTTATTTTGATTACTTTTTTATTATAATATTTAATAATGATTAATTTTTTTAAAAATTTTCAGAAGGAAAACACACAAATCATTTTTCCGTCTATAGTTTTTCTAATAATAGACAATTTAAGTTAAAATATATTATTTTAAGCTATTAATAACTTTATAAAAGCACAAATATTCAAATTTATGAACCGGGGCTCAAAATGTATAGGAGGTATAAGGTTGTTATTCCATTATAAAAGCAGGTCTCACATTAATTCCAAACGAAGATAAAACAAATTATTTGTAAGTATCCTGCTTCAATCTATTACGATGCATCTTATGAACAAAACAATGTTTTCAATAATTAAAATAGATAATATTTTAAACATAAGCCTAAATAACAAAAAAAAAAATGTTTTGACCATATTGAACGAGGAGTCGCGAAAAGAATTATTTTAAGAAAAAGATATTGAGAGGAAAATATTACTAAGATACTCTTTAATATATATTACAATAAAATTACTAAATAAAAAATAATTTTATAGATTAAAATAATTAATTCTTCTAATAATTAAATTAAATATTATTTTATAAACTAAAAAATTATTAATATTTAAAGTAAATTTTATTATTCATAAAAATTTATTTCTAAATCTATAGATTAGTTATCAAAATTTTAATTATTAACTATCTTAAATTTTAAATTAATTTTTATTAGTTTTTTAAAATTTAAAATATTAGTAATTAAAATTTTGATAACTAATTTAGATATAATTTAAAAATTATTTTATAATTTTTTGTTAATAATAAAAATATTTTTATATATCAATTATTTTTTAATATCTAAGATAGTATATCTAACTCAATCAAATACAGTGATTAATTATTTTTTATCTTTAAATTTAGTTATATAATGGTTTTCTTGTATTATTATATACTATTATTAGATAACAATTAATGAAAAAGAAATCTGAAAAACAAAGACTCATTCACAAGTGAAACTCAAATTTATAATTTACAACGAATTTCAATCAATCGCAAACAAATACGATAGAAGTATATTGACTAGCATTTCTCATATTTGATAATGCCTTATTATTAGAGAATAAAATAAATGAAAGTCTCACTCTTTAAGTTTTATATACTGTTAAATTGTATAGTATCATATATATATATATATATATATTTTATTTTATTTTATTTTATTTTATTTTATTTTTATTCTTCCCTTCACAATTAACCGTGCATTATTTTTTTTTTTCTGAAAATAGATAACCGTGAACAGTTTCAAGCCTTTAGAAACTTATTCAATAGAACAAAAGAAATAGATATACATCCTTTAAAATATGAACACAAACATTAAATAATTCAACAGCCAAAATACTAATAAATTCTCAATATAGTACATGATTCAATTTAATATTTAATTGGAAATTATTATGTTCAAACTATTTGATGTTTTATCTGAAACATATAATTAAAAGACAAAAATTTATAATATATTAATTTCTTACATTAATTGCTATATATCTTCTAACTAACTATTTCATTGTAAAAATAGCCAACTAATATATAGTTTTATTTTCACTATTTCTCTACTTGCACTTAATAACTAAAATTTAAAATAAACTCATATTCATATATATATATATATATATATATATATTTATTTATATTGCCTAAGTTTAATTATCTTTCAAAGAATTTTGATTCCAAATTTTTGTTACATATATATAATAAATTAATATAAATAAAAATAATTTTCATATTGTTTTTACTGAATTTGGTAGTGAGACTTATGAGGCATTATTCCGGATTATTGAGGATTAAAAACTTTTTTTCTTAAATATTTGTTTTAGTATATCTAACAATTTCACGTCATTTAAAACTACGTCAACAATATTTTAAATATATCTTTCTCTTTTAAAATAAAAGCTTTAATGTTAGTCATTATTATACAACTTGACATTTTAGTTATATTGACACTTCAAGTAACAACAATTATTTATCATCACATGAAAAAAAATACTATTAAAAAATACAAAAATATGGGAGCCTAGACCAAAACACATATATTAACAAAAACGATACTTAGGTAGACTATATCTATTCATAAAGAATTCTAAGAGCAGACTAGATGGTAGCCTATTATACCAATGAAAAGATTCTCTGTAATAAATTCTAAATTAGCCAACTTATTAGCACACGCATTTTTTTCTCGAAAAATATATCTTTCTCTTTTAATCTATCAAAATATTTTTAAGAATAAAACTTTCACGAACTCTTTGAAACATTTATTTTAAGTATATTTATATAGTTTATATCTCAAAAACATATGCATAAAACAGTTTTCAAATCTAAAATAATATTTTCTAAAAATTCGTCAATATACATGTCTATATCAACAATATGATATACTGTTGAATTAGTATTCGCATAAGTGGGGGTTCACACAAGATGAAGAAAAAAGAAAAGAAGAAAAAAAAGGGAAGGTTCAGTGAATGGTACGTGGGGCCATTGATTTAGCAACTGCCATAGTAAATTTTCTTAATCCATTGGTTGATGTTACTATTGGTGGTGTAATTTGGCCAACAAAAGCAGAAAGTGTGAAAAACCTTTGTCCCCACACTTATCTTTCTCTCAATCTATACACTTTTTTGTTTTCGTTTCATCACATAAAACAAATTCAAATTAATATCAATCACCATCGAACTTGGATATCTAGAGTTACTTTTCAACAGCACCACATCCTCACCATTCATTTTTTTCTTATATTCTAATTTTCATTTTAAAAAATTGTACTTAATAAATAAATCGTGTGGCTGCGCCATCAACTACACACTCTACCATTTATTTTGGAAACTGTAGGGGCTTCCGTCTTCACATCACCATCATGTTTTCATCAAGATTCTCTACAGTTCTAACGCCTCGCTGCAGTTCGTAATTTCACCGTTAATTAAGATTAATCTTCGTTTATCAGATTTTCTTGTTAAACAATTAAACGTGTTTTTACGGTGGAGATTGATCACGGTTTTGGTAAAATGTAAACAGTTTCACAGTCAATCATATTTATTAGCAAGAAAATAAGAATAGAAAATGAAATTGTTGCTGTGGTCCCATTCACGTGTCGAGATTACATGGTTCGGAATCTTACGTGTCGCTCTCTCAACGGCCGAACTTCCTGTTCGTGTATCCCTCTGTTATTCCACCCAATTCCAACTCTTTCTTTTGCAACCACCCAAGTCCGTAACTTTTTTTTTGCTTTTCAAGAACAGGTCAATAACTTAAATCCTACCATATTAATAATATAATAATTCCTTATTTCATGAATTGATATTTTTTATTATATAAATATATTTATTAAAATTTATTGTTGAATTATTTTTTTTATTGTACAAATATATTTACAGAGAGTATATATATTTAATTGAATTATTTGCTTATAAATTGACTTGAAAATAGATAGGTTGGTGGTAATCTAAAACAATTTTATACAAAATCATCTAATCATCATATATAATTTTTAAGATAACTTTATAAAATTAATACATTTCAATACCGTGATATGTGGTTAAATAATTGTGAACAACTATTTTGCACTTATTAATGCATACCTTTTTTTTCTACAATAATTTTATATTAACTACTTTAAAATTTATATTTATTATAATTGTTTACCAAAGCCTATAAACTATAGTACAATGTAACTTTATTTACATTTACAAATGGTTTCGTATTTAATTAGTTAAATGCAAACAATATATCAAGTTAAGCTCTTAATGTTTTAACTTCTAACAGGTATTTTTATTTGTTCTCTCAAAACACGATATTTTTTTAATTTTATATATAGTTTAATGTGATTCTTTTTTCACAAAAAAATATTTAGTTTATTTCTTTTTATCAATTCTCTTAAGATTTTCTTTTCATGCACAACATTTAAATCCAAAATAATGTTTAAAAATAAATCAAGCATATCCACCTAAGATAACAGTCCTCTAGTGATTAAATTTATATCTAAACATGTCATAAATATTTATTAGTAAACTCTCAAAACTGTTTGTTTTAATAAACTACTATATTCTCTCAATTTCATCAATCAGATTCTACCTCAAACACTGTGAAAAGACCCACATGCCCCTCCCGATGAGTCATGGAATCATTCACATACCCACATGCATGTATTAAGTGCAACATTGGAGGTGTTCGTAGGCGAACATTTCCATTTCCCACAGCCACATAAGATCATGGCCTTTGCCTTGACTTTGGATGGTAAATAAAGTTACATACATATCATCATCATCATCATCGAGTGAAAGATGTATGTTCTCTTCTTGTGTGAAGCCAAACCCACAAAAACAACAACAAGCACAACCATTGGAACCCAACACAGTGCTGAACAACCTCGGTAAATTACCATGGACAGCACCGAAGACTCATCCACCAGTTCACAACACCAACCGAACCTCCCACCCGGGTTTCGGTTCCACCCCACAGACGAAGAGCTCGTGGTTCACTACCTCAAGAAGAAAGTTGATTCTGTTCCTCTCCCTGTTTCAATCATCGCTGATGTTGATCTCTACAAGTTTGATCCATGGGAATTACCAGGTTTCTCTCCAATTTTACCCTTATGAATAATATCTTGCAAATTGCAATCTTTAAACTCTATTTATTGCTCATGATTTTGGAGGTTTACACTCATCATCAACCGTAATTTCTGCATAATTTTTCATATTATATTAAGATTTTAGATTTTAATGTATTGAACTGCATGATCCACACTTTTTGATTTTTATCTGGGTCTGACTGTATAGTGCTATTCGTATAGCTGACCTCACCAAGTGAAAGAAGAATATCTTTTGTATTAAAATTGAAGTTTAAGATGATAAATGAAATGGGTATTTAGTTATTCCTCATTTTTTTGGTTTGCATTTGGTTATGCAGCTAAGGCATCGTTTGGGGAGGAAGAGTGGTACTTCTTCAGTCCAAGAGATAGGAAGTACCCAAATGGCGCGAGGCCAAACAGGGCTGCAACTTCAGGGTACTGGAAGGCCACTGGGACAGATAAGCCCATATGC
This sequence comes from Phaseolus vulgaris, assembly GCF_051622355.1. Classification (NCBI taxonomy): domain Eukaryota; kingdom Viridiplantae; phylum Streptophyta; class Magnoliopsida; order Fabales; family Fabaceae; genus Phaseolus; species Phaseolus vulgaris. The sequence continues at coordinate 41,747,575 of NC_143508.1, forward strand.
AGTGGAATTCAAAAGGTTGGGGTGAAGAAATCTTTGGTTTTCTATGGAGGGAAGCCACCAAAAGGGGTAAAAACCGATTGGATCATGCATGAGTATCGTCTCGCTGAAACCAAGCCTAACAACAGGCCTCCTGGGTGTGACTTGGGCCACAAGAAAAACTCCCTAAGGGTAAACCTTCTTTTCATTTTAAAGCTAGCTTTGTTCTGCTTCACTTTTGAGCACATCATGCACATCACTTTTTCTCCCACTAGAGCCTCTCCTCATTCACCAATTCTTTCACAGTATACTACCATCTAAAAGTTAGGATATATTAAAATAACAATAAAACCTATCCTTCTGCTTTGGGCACATTGTTGAAGCATATCACACTTTCTTCTAAATTGGCTCTTTTTTTTCACTTTGTGTTTCTTTATTTCTTTCTGGGTGAAGTGTCCTATAATATTTTATAAGAAAGAAATATGCGTAATAACATGGGTTAAATTTTCAGTGATAAAACTATTTAATATTTAACATGAATTGTGCATGGATTTGTAGCTGGATGATTGGGTGTTGTGCCGGATCTACAAGAAGGGCAACACACAAAGGTCACCTATGGACCATGAGAGGGATGATTCCATGGATGACATGATTGGAGAAGTACCTCCTTCCATCAACGTGGGCCACATGAATGCGAGATTTCACCTTTCAAAGATGTCTACGAACTACAGTGGTGCATTGTTGGAAAATGACAGAAACACGTTAGAAGGGGTGGTTATAGGCAATGGTGTGAATGGGATCAGCACTACTACAAGTGCCATGCCATCTCAGTTTGGCACTTCAAACTCCAAGGCAGTTCACCTTCCTTTTGCCCTTTCAAACAACACTTCAGCCTCCAAAAGAACACTCTCAACACTGTATAACTGGAATGATGATAGTGATGAGAAGCACTTCAATTTGGACTGTAATGGGAATGTGAGTGTTGTGAGGACTGAAGACAACAATGCTACTCCTGGCTCCTTTGCTACTCTGCTTAACCAGCTACCACAAACACCTTCATTGCCTCAAATAGGGTCTATGGGAGATGGGTTACTTAGGACACAATATCAAATACAAGGAACTAATTGGTATGGTTAACTCCACTTTGGGATATGATATGATAATTATAATGCACAAGGGGGAACTGAACTAAGGTGTGCCAAGGAATCCTCAATTGTGCTAGATTGCAAAGATTTTTAAAGGGTTATTGAGGTTGTGGTTTAATTGTCTTAGGAAAATGGAAGCACGTTAGAGTACTCTAATCAATGTTTTTCTTCAACTATTTGCAGGTAGCTCCAGGTAATTAATATCACATGAGGTGAGGAGTGAGCCACATGGTACTTAGTTTTATATATAGATTGATATAGAATGATAGGATAGAGATATAGAGATAGATATTGAGACATAATTGCTTGTTTTATATTGGTGTGTAAAGAAACAAAATGAGGGTGCTCTTTGTGTACAAAATTTCAAGAGGGTAAGAAAAAAGAGTTAACCATTTATATATATTTATATATACACTTTGCTCTAAGATACAAACTGAAGAATGTAGAACATATACTTCAGAATGAAATATATTGATGCAAGATATTGATACTGTTATCTGTTGTTTAATTTGTGTATCTATATCTAGTTCAATCTTGATGTTTATCTAATTTTTATCTGCTTATTATCACTAATTACATTGTTAAGCGAACACAAGTGAAAGAGATTTAGTGTGACGTGTTTGCATGTAACCTAGGTAACCTAGATGGCTGTTGATTAGCATTGTAAATATCTCTATCATTTGGCCTGAATGATTTTGGTATCTAAAGCAGGTTAGGTAGAATGTGTATCCACACACAAACAAACAAAAAAGTATGCAATATTAATTTGTTTGTTAATGAACATTAAATTTCAGTGCTTCTGTCTTCTTGTATGATATAGGGGCCCGTCTTGTACCAAACAAATAATGTGTGCAACTGCAATCTTCTGTTTGAGACTTTTTAGATTGATACCGCAGTTATGAAAGAAGGGTTCTGATTTTTGTCCCAGATGATCACACTCTTTGAAAACGAAATGTTTGTCATCACTTGTATTCTATTTCATGATATTAACCTTTTTCTATATATGATTTTCTAGTTGGTAAAAGTAGTATATCATAGTAATAAAAAAAGGGTCAGGAAGATTTATAAGTTATTGTGACAATAACTATGCTATTTCCTATTTATTTAATACTTCATGATGCTATTATTGGTGGATCACATGTCATCCATGCTTATGAGATCTTAATTAAGTCGATAATGTTGATGCATATTCTCAAATTTAATTTTTTTTATATTCTTAATGTTACTAAGGATTCGTTGCATTGTGATGCTATGATTACACGTGATCAATAATATAAATTATTTTTTATGCTCTATAGTTCTAATTTTTTAATGTTAATAATAGAAATAATAATACATGTAATAATAATAGTAAAAGATATCTAACAGAAAGTTTTATTTTCTTTTAATGTTTCGTTTTAAAAATTATGTTAATTTGTTACTTCATTAATTTATTGACTTTTCATGTTTTAATTTATTTGCCGAATAGAAGTGTTTTAAAGATAAAAATGAAAACACGAATTCAAATATTATATGCTAAGAGTTTAAAGGAAGCAAAATTTTGAAAAATAAATTAAAAACAAACATTATATATATATATATATATATATATATATATTATATATATATAGACACACACACACGCAGTTGATTTCTCTATTTAAGGTTAATATACAAATCAACATAAATTTTTCCTAATATTTAAAGATAATTTACTTTTAATCAATATTTTTTTTAAAGTTAGATAAAATAAATTTAAAACGTTGTAAGAAATAAATATTTAAAAGTGGTTGAAAATGTGAAAAGTTAAGAAACATACAAATGAAATAAAGGAAAACTTAATAAGAGAAAATTAAATTAAAAGAGGTTTCAAAATAAAAATTTAGAAGAAACGCAACAAATGGAACAACAATAGTGTATCACACACACTTACGGTAAAATTATATGTTTCTCATAACAAATTGGTGACGTTGACTTTACAGTTACAGAAGCTAAAAACTAATATACACACATATGAATCGGGAAATGAGGGTAATAAAGAATTAAAGATAATATATATATATATATATATATATATATATATATATATTCTCGCCCTCGCATCTTAAACACTATATAACAACATTTTTCTCTGATTAAGTGTCTCGAAAGCATTCTAAAATTATAGAAAAATGTTCTTGATATGTTATAAGACAATGTAAAATCCTATCAGAAAAGTTATTGTTGAAGATTGTATCATATCTTTAAAGAAATATTTCAAATTGGATTTCCAGAATGTAAAACTCAAAATAAAAATGTTTAAGCGTTTAAGAGAAGAAATAGTTTATAGAAATTTTTCTACTGTACGAATTATTTTTTGTAATTTTTTACGTGGACTTTTAGTATTCGAGTGGATTTTTTTGTAAAGAATTTAAAACCAGTTAGTATGGTGATAATAGTTTATTCAACATAAAAACTAACAATTGTTAAATGAATAGTTCAACAATAACTAGTAATATTAGTGACAGGTACGAATATTAATGATAGGTGGGTGTTGAAATGTAAGAAGAGAGTTTTTAATGGGAAAAGGAAATTGAGTAGAGAATAATTTCTTAATTAGATGTTAAGTGGAAATGGAGGTCGGCTGTTTAACTCAAAAATATCCATCTTAATTAGCATCTATAATAGGATTAAAAGACATAGCAATGTTTAGCAATGCCTTAATTGCTAAGTGGGAATGGAGAATAGGTGTAGAGGGTGTAGGTAAATGGAAGAAAATCTTAATATCTAAATATGGTAATGAGTGCGCTAGGAACTCTGGAATATGTTCAGTGAAACATCAATCTTGTGGTGGAGAGACCTCACTAAGGTTACTGAGAAAAATAAATGGTTCAATAATAATATAACCTGGAAAGTATGGAGATGTAGTTAGGTTTTGGGAGGATAAATGGTTAGGAGAAACAACACTTAGGCATATATTCCTAGGTTGTATTCTATATCAACATGTCAAAGTAAAACAATAGAGGAAGTGAATTCTTGAAGGGTATGGTAGCTTAGTTGGAGGAGAGGTAGATTCTTGTGGGAAATATAACAAGAGCAAGAGTTATTGGAGAGTATCAAAAAAATCAATTTAAACATAAACTTTGATAGGTGGACATGGGATAGGGAGCAAGATTGTGTTTTTTCATTTAGTTTTGCTTTTGCTTATCTGCAACAAAGTAATTATGATTTAAATTGTGAGGGTTTTCAAAAGTTTTGGTTTATCAAAGCCCTGCCAAATACACAATTTCTGTCATGGAGGGTGATTATGGGAGAGTGGCAACCAGAAGAAGAGGTGTTAACTAAAATATAATGTTATGTCCTCTATGTCTGGAACAAGAAGAAATGGTTAACCATTTGTTTTTCACTTTGTAGTGTTGTGTATTTTATTTGGAACAAATACAATAGTTGGGTTGGTTTTAAAACTGTGTCATATTACTCACCATTGAACGATTTTTTTGCAATTTAATTTCCCTCAACTTAATAAAAAATAGTGTGTGGAAAGGAGTATGGATTTCCATAGTAAGAAGTATATGAGATTATAGAAATAACATAGTATTTAAGGAGGCTAGGCTAGATGTTGAGGAGGTTTTTTTACATGACACAGATGAAAGCGTGGATTTGTAGGAGGTATAATCGGTCTTGCTTTAATTATTCTTTTTCAAACTGGTAACAATGTTCGATTTAGTGTTTAAAGAGTATCAGGTAGTGTTGTTAGGAGTATTTATATACATTTTCTGATATGGTAGGTTTGTTTAACTATTGGGTTGTATATGTTTGGGATGTTTACGCTTGATCTTTTTGAGGGGAAGGGATGGTTGCAAGTTGTAGTTGAACCTTGGAAGTTGGATCACCATGGGCACCTGATACAACATAACAAACTCTTCATGATGTTTCTTAAACCTTATCTCTGATGAAGGATCTTTTGAGCGATAATTTTGCTCATGCTGGAGTAGGAAGGATGAATCTTTATTGTTTGTAGCATCCACTTCCCTTTGTTTTTGTTTCGAAATTCATTGGCTCTTGCATGGTGATTGATGTGATTCCACTAACATGATATGGATATGATATGAACATGTTATGGATTCAACAAAAGTTGGAATATGATTAGGCACTTTTTAAGAATTGGATCAATGTTCTTAACATTCAAGAACTCACCAAAACACAAAAACCAAGCCAAACTCGCATAGAAACCCATTTTGAACAACAAAACCATAGATAGAAACTCAAGAACACAACATATAGTATTTATACCCATGGAGGATGTGACCAAAACAGCAAGAACAACCAATTTGCACCGATTAAAATTGAATATAAGTGCAACAAATGAAAGAGGACATCATAAGGAAGAGATTGCACCGATTGAAAGTGAAAACAAACAAGTAGAACAAAAATGAGTAATTTGGAATGAAGGGAAAAATGGACTTATGTGGATGAAGCTCTTGGAATGTGCACGCCACTTGAAGGATGGTTGGCTTCAAGATGAGTGTTGTTGCCGCCACTTGAGAGCCCAAGAATTCACTCAAGATAAGACTAGAAGAGTAGATGACACAAGTCTCTCTCAATCACTCACCAATTTGGTCGAGGTTCTTTACTCTAAAAAATCAATCTTATTATTTCAAAGACCTAAGCACCCCTTTTATAATAGAGAGGGTTGGTCACAAAGGTACAAGAGAAGCTTGAAAGGTTGCCTTCTAACTCCTATTCTAGCGCCTAAAGGAGTGTGAAGAGACACCTTTCTAGATTTTTCGTAAAACTAGCGCCTAAAGTGCTATACAATGGAGGTGTCTTTAAGGTTTCCCTCTTTAGCACATCCTAAAGCTATTCTATATTATTTACAAATTTATACAAAAGAAACTAAAAAGAGAGATATTAATTGGAGCCCATTCTTGAATGCTTGTAGTCTTCTTGTTGGCTTTAGGCTTGGTCTTCTCTTTATTTAATTCTTCTTTAATTTTTGAGAAGACTAGAAGGAAGAACTTTAAATGCTTGGGTGGATGGCCTCTTCCTCCATTAGTGAAATCCTCTCTTACTTGATCTCCATCAGTGATTGAGTTTTGTTGGGTTCTGTGCATAGGCAAATTCTGCTGGTCGTTGCTGTTTTGTGGGGATGTGTTTTATAGAGTTTTTAATTGTAAAGTTGTTTGGAGGATGCATATGGCTGTTGGTTGTGGGAACAATATTTTGGTGCTCCTTTGTTTTTTGTCACCTGTTGGTGTTAGGGTGAAAGACACTCTTTTTTGTAAGATTTATTTGAGGTTATGCAGTCTCATAACTTATCTGATGTAACAGGGTTGAAGTATTTCTAAAATGCTCCACATTTATTTTATTCATTCTTTAGTTGATAAAAAAATGTAGAGAGATAAAAAGGAGAAATGACTCTATGGTGAGGAGAAGGAAGAAAAGTATATTGATAGAGTTGTTTATGCTTTTATTCAAGATCATAAACAAGAGAAAGAACAATAATTCAAAGTTTTATTACACTTTGGAACATTAAATTCACACCGATATTGTTATACTTGAAGTTTATTTTGGAATAAAATTCTAACAAAGGGTAATTTCAAAAAACGTATTCTCCTATCTCAAAATGACCAACCCTTATTCTATATATTTATGTACATGTAATATGTTCTTCTACAAACTAGGGATATGTCTTTTTCTCTATCTTTGGTGATTTGATACTCTTGTTTGTAGGTCATGCATTTCTTTCGTCTCGGTCGGAATGAGATGGAAGTACCCGCAAAAGGTTCTTTCACGCTTAAGTTAGTGTTCGATAGTTGAAGTATTTAATGTTATTGAAAGCGTACCTTTAATCAAGTGGCGTCAACCTATTTATAAAGGTGAATGAGAGCACTGTTCAAAATGGGTATGGATTATCATGACCTTTTAGGTTAATCTCGTTTAATTTGACAATATGAATTGATTAAAGTATAACTGATTTTAATCATTATTTACTTTTTTGTTATTTTATGTTTTCGAGATGATGTTGGTGCCTTCATTTATAAGCTAGCATACAACTTGCAAGGATCCATGTTTTGTGCTTAGTCGCTCATCTGTGAGCTTTACTATAAGATTTATCGAGTTGCTAAACTTATATTGTTGAGATTGGAGAGCAATGTAAGATCTTTTTAGTTATTGTTATATATGAATGCTTGTTTTTAAGATTCATTTCTTTTGATTTGATTGAATGCTTAATGCTTGATGGTGACAATTGACCATCTATGCCCATGGAACTCAGATGATGTCAGGATACACGTTCATTTAGCTAAACTCTTTCAAATCAACCAAGTATCTCAATGTTTGGGAACGAAATTGAATACTTAGCTTGAACTATTCCATCTTAATATAAACAAGCTATTGTAAGTCAAGAAATTGATTATGATAGGTTGTTGTTTTAGATAACCATGATCAAGGTATTGACTTGGTTTGGCCATAAGGAACATGAACTTGAATAAACATAGCATTTGTAAGTAACAATAACAAAAGAGACTTAAAAAGTTACTTCAATTCCAACAAATTGTTAACCTTATCCTTTATTTGTACCACGTTTCAATCTAAATATTAAAATTAGTATAGTTATTTGATATCACAATTTCACTTAACCTTTATTGTATTTTCACTTCACTTTGAAAGATATTACTACTTTGGTAATCTTTAGTCCTTGTGGATATGACAACCCCCTTATGAATTGTACTGCATCTAAATAAAAGTAAAGTGAGAGAAGTAGACAAAGATTTATACTAGTTTACCCAACAACAAGGGTTATGTCTATCCCCCTCAACACTAAGTATTCTCCACCTTTCCATGTACATAAGTATTCTTACACCTCTTTAAATCACCAAGTATTCTCTACCTCTCCAGGTACACCAAATATTCTCTACCTCTTCAGGTACACCAAGTATTCTTACACATCTTTAGGTCATCAAATATTCTCTACCTCTCTAGGAAACCAGTCATAATCTCCCTCTTGAGATCCAACCCTTTTTAAATGAGAAGCTTTGTACTAAGAGAACAATGAAAGCTCTAAGGGTATACTTCACATTGTGAAAAATTTACAAAGGCTAAGCACACAACCCAATCTCACAAGCTATTCTTCAAAACAAATGTAAACTATATAAGCACTATTCTAACACACAACTGAATATCACTTGATGATGATACTGTTTCCTTTTCATTTTATGTACATTCGTTTGTTTTGTTCTTTATCTTCAAGTTCTTTATATAGTATTAAAAAATGTGGCCGTTGAAGCTTTGTGTTCTTCATTATTCAATATAGCCGTTAGACGCTCAATATAGAAACTTTTGCTCTGATTGATCTTTGCACGTCTTTGACATGTGAGGCATTCCAAATTCTTTCTTTATATTCCTCATATATGAATGTTATATCTTTAATCTTCTTAAGTTCAATATATTAATCAATTTGCCATGTTGATCTTCTTCTTCAATCCAGTAGACGCTCGAAATGGAAACTTTAAATATGATGTTTTCTTCACGTTTTTGAAAAATTTCTTGTTCTTCAAATAGTTTATTTATCTGTAAAGAGTTGAACGTTGAAGCTTGATTTAGTTTTGTACTCGAATCTTCTCTCTCTAGTTTTATTCATTGATTTTTTCATGATAAATGCTTAAATAGGAAACAATCGCTCTGATACAATTTGCACATCTTTAACACATTTGCGATTTCAAATACTTTTTTCATCTGAATAAATTTGAACGTTGAAGCTTTGGAAATACTAGACCTTAATCCTCCCTTTTATGTATTGTTCATTATCTTCTTCGTATAAGACGCTCAATATAGAATGTTCATATATGAACCTTTAATGTGTTGTTACTTGTTTGTGCTTTCATTGTTCTTTCTCTTTGTAAATCTTCTTCATAGCAACTTGATATCACTTTAATCTTCATCTGCATGAATCTCTCTCTCTGACTTCATCATTTTCCTGTTAAATGCTTGATAAGGAAACTTTGACTATCAAATTTATATGTATCTTTATCATCATTTGATAATTTTTTTGGAACAATATCAGTATCAGTGAACATATTATGATCAATACAATAAATCATGGGTATCGCTAAAACAATATATTTTATATTTTACAAATTATCAAGTCTTCTTTTCTCAAATATTTCTATGTAAATCCTTTTTCAAATACTTTCCAAGTTAATATAAAATTTGAATGTTAAAGTATAATCACATTTTAACCTGGATATATTCCCTTAAAATATATTTCAAAATAATCTTTGATATGTAAAATGCACGTGTTCTATATTTTTGATAACTTTTTACTAGAAACATTGTTCATTAAAAAACTTTCCACTACAGTTTTAACTTTAATCGTATATGCACAATGTTATTCAAAAACATTTATAGTCTTTCATTCATAAATCATTGAAGCACATAATATTTGAGATTTTCAATTTGCACTTGTGTTATGTTTTCAAATACAAAAACTTTCCAAAATCATTTAATCACTTGAAAACTTTGTTTTATATGATTTAATAATGTCAAAGAAGATTTGAAAACATATGAGCAGTATCATAAAGCATTTCAAGAATGTAAATTATATATTCCTTGATATAGAAGACTGTTTGATAAGTAGAAGATGTGTTGATTGTTTGTCTTGATCATGATTTAGTTACTGTCTCATGTGATTATAAAACACTGTATAATTAAGCTCACTTTGTGCCTTTGTGTTTGTCCAACATGTTTTCTCTCTTGGGACCATCTTGCGAGAAATGTATCCATGAGTAATAGAATCGTCTGACGAGACCTTTTTATTGAGAAAGTTTGATCTAGTCCAATAAGACCGTCTGACACATCTGTTCTCATTTGGATTATCTATTTGAACAATATTACTCATTTAAATGTTATCAAATAAGCTTTTAGATATTTTTCCAATACTAAGATTAGGATTAGATCGTCTGATGGTCTTAACTAGATTGTCTAACAAATCTTTTCGTTGTAAGATCATCTAGTGAGTCTTTGCTCTTCTTCTTCTTCAAGGTCTTATGCTTGGCATGTAGTATTTTCAAACATATCGTCTATTATTTGATTCTTCAGATATCATCTAATGAGCTTTTCTAACGCAACCATTTACTAGAAATGTCTTGTCCATAGTGTTGAATCTAAAGGGATGATGACTTAATAGACTGTCTATTTTGTCTAAGTTTAACATAATCGTTTAATACTAGTAACACTATTGAATTTTTTGATAGGTTTGAATCAACTTAAAACATCTACTAAGTCTATTACTTAAGTGTGCATACTTAGTAACTTCGTTAGTTAACTTAGCATACCTTATAATGTTTGTTTTCATCAAAACTCATAGATTCTTATATCACAAACCATTTGATGGGTATTAGATAATCTAGCTAGTTATATACCATCTGACAACTTAATATGTTGTAGTCTAAGCAAACAAGTTGATGTTATGTGAAAGGACCCAACGTATCTTCTTGGCGTCCTATATGTTTAGCGAAGTCCAAATATGGTTATAATGCTTCTCATCCAGTAAATGCAATGGGTTAATGACCTCTCCAAGTTCTACTTAGATGTTGTTTATCCTTGGATCTAGGCCGGTTAAAACAACAATATGTTCCCTCCTTGGACTTGATTGATCTCGGACAAATGATCTTGACTATGCTTCGGTGGTTCCACTTCCAAGCTTATCGTGTAACACTTTCTTACCGTACTCTAATCTACATGTATGGTGATGATGTCACCTGATGCCGATGGAAACTTCATTGCCAGATGTGGGGTAGAGACTATCAACCCAACTGATTAAGGGACAACCTCCCAAAGAGGATGTTATACAACATGTTGGCATCGATCATGAGGTATCATATCTTGATAGTTTTCCCTTTTAGCCTTCACTCCCCAAACTTGGTTTAGAGAACTACATATCATCTAGTATGAACCCATTCATTAGAGAATCCCACGATTTGATCATCCTAGGGTTGGATTGTGATTTCAGGTATTTAGAACTTCTTGAAGGTTTTCCAATATAACATGTCTACCAAGCTCCCTTGATAAACTAGTTTTTCATCACTGAGAAGCTTTCTATTTCAACCGTCATAACCACAACGTTGTCCTAAGTAAAGCTAAATGGCCTTGAAGTCGTCATTCGTAAAGGTCATGTGGGGCATCCTTTGCCATTTTCTCGCTAAGGCAGATGCACCTACTCTAAAGAACCTTTTGGCTATTGTGTTAATGACTCTCCTTAGTGGAGCATCTTTGGCCTGTCCTTCTCAGTCGATGCGATTGCATTGTGTTGACCTAGACTTACCATCATCATCTCAACGTGATTCTACTCAGTTGTTCAATCCTTCGTAGTCTTGGCATGGTCACTCTTCTTTCTATCTAGCTGAGTGAAGCATATAGTGTTACTCTTGTTTGAAAAACCTTTGAAGGTGTCCTACTTATTAGCTTCTCAATCTTATCTTTTAACGTCTGACATTCTTTGGTTGACTGGGTGAAGTTATGGTGATATCGACATTGCTTGCTTGTGTCAACATTTTGTGGCATTAGTGACGTTAGCACCTTTTGAGGGTGGAATGAGGTCGAGACTTAAAACCTCTTCTAGGATTCAACTTATGTTTGCATTCACTTAGGTGTAATGGGAACACCTAGGTAATAATTTCTCCCTAGGTTTATTTGATGTTTGAGATTTGCTCAATCTTTCTTTTTCTTTAGGCTTCTCCAGCCCGCTCCCAACTCAGACCTGACTTTGAAACTCGCGGAGCTCATCCAGCCATGAATTTCATGGCTCTTTCCTCAGCTCATCCAAGTTGCATCCAATTTATTGGATAGACTATTTGTGAATGGCCCTGGTCTTAGTGCTATCACCATGTGATTGAGGGCCGCTTGGTTTGGGGTTTCAGGTATTCAAAGCTACTTTTTTCAAACTTCTCCATGCAAGCCTAAATGATTATCCCTTCTCATATCAGATATTAATGAGAACAATTAACGTTATGTGATGTGATCAATTTTTGCTACCAAGATCTCAAAGCAGTCGATAGAACATGGTGAAATATAGGTAAACCAACTTAACACTACTCTTTTCAAAGATGTCAAGAAAACACGACAAACTATCGCGTTGTTCGTGGTGCAAAGGCCACACATCAACATGTTTATCAGGGTCAATCGTCCATTCATATCGGTTTATACTTAATCCCTTCAAGTTTGGAGGGAGTTTGACGTTCAATATTCTATCAACAAAAGGTTGTTGTTGAATACCCCCCAATGCTATTGAGGTATTTACCAAAGCATGAAATTGCGATTCTTCTTCTAATGTATGAGTTATCATAACTGGAGGTGCTAAGAGTCTCGGGTATAATATTATATTTTTTGTCATTGATTCTCAGTATTCCCTTTGTGAGATTGGGACAGGTGAGTCCCTTCTAATGTCTTTTTCATTTTCTCATTCTTTTGTTTTGAGGACATGAATTTCTTCGACATTATGTTGTTTTATATCAGTCATCTCCTTTTGAAATAGACCTATGTGTTCAATTTTGACTATTCTATTTTTCTTTGATAGTTTGTTTTGTTTCTTTTATATACTATTGAATTCTTCCTTTTTTATATAACTTATTTTAAATTATGAAAGCATGCATTCTTAATTTTTATTAGGTAAATAACATCGTTTTTAGAATATTAAATTAACCTTTTATTAAAGAAAGAAGGCAAAAGAGGCTTCATGTTATAACCCTGGACGTATTTATACGACAAAATGCTTTTAAGATTGTGGTAAGAATAAGCAAAAAAAATTTAGAGGTTATTTTTCTTGTCCATCTCTCATTAGTTATATTAATTTTATAAGATTTTCCGATTCTTATTAAAGTATCCGAAAGTCAGTTGATTTTAATTTAAAATATATTATCTGACAAATTAGTAAACTTTTGGCTAACGTATTCTCAAAATGTTTCTTTAAACATTTTCAAAAAGCTTTTGAAAGAAAAAAAAACAATTCTCCCCTTTTTATATTTTCATTTGTCCTTTTCGTTTATAATATATTTCTTAAACTTATATGTATTTAAAGTATTATAACGATTTTATTCTTAAAAAATATCTAATAATTAAAAGAAAAATATGTATATATAAATTACTATTAATCTCAGTCATACCAAACTATATTGAATATAGAAAAACGATAGTCTAAGTCAAATTCCATTCCAACCACTAAAAACTTGTTTTTGATGCATCCCTTTCCATAGAGATAAATAGATAGTTTGCATTATAGTTTCTTGAATGCAGGGTTGTTAATTAGACAACATCAATAATACGCGAGGACTCGATCTAGGGAAAAGGAAAGTGTAGTGTAGTGAAGGAGAAAGAGGGGTTAAGAGGAATTAATTAATTAGGTTGATTATTAATTATTGTTTAATTTTAGGTTTGGAATTTGCACCCACAGCATCTTTTGTTTAATCCAAAAAAGGGTGTGAAGATATTTGAGCATGGGTGTCACTTTCTTTGGTGGGAATGATAAGACATAGTGGAAGTATATTCCACCGCCCCAAGGTGACACAAATGGACATGAAAGTCGATTTCATCACTAGCTCTCTCTTTGTGGCTCCACTCTAAGGGACCATTCTTGTTATCATCTAAAGGAATCATTATTATCCAAAAGCCACACAAATCAAATTTCTCTTTAATTGCTTTCCTTTTCAGGGAAACAAAACGAACCAACTTTCTAAAGTTTACCATCACTTCTGCCTCCTTTTGGAATGGGTATCATGACCACCAATTCAACGGTTAATAATTCTATTCCTGTTCTTCACTTCTGCATCATGCTTTCAACGGCCTTAAAGTCTTTCAACTCTCATCTCCCATTTAATAAACATATCTTATGTGTGAAGCAAACAAGTCTTTTGTTGCATAGTAAATATATATCAACTCTTTTCTTGGCTATTCTTTATCCTATTACTTCAAATATTTATTCCTCTTTCTATAATATGATGTTGTAATTCATCCCACAAAAGTAGTTCTCACATGGTGGAAATTCAAAATAAGATTCTCTAAGGTTATTCTTACAACATAGTATGTCTAACCAGTATGATAGGTTAACATTCTTAACGATCAAATATATTATTATTTTATTTTAAAATTTTATTTATATTATTTTTTATTAAAAAAATATATTATTTTATAATTAAAAGAGAAAAAAATTAGTATTAAATAATTTATTTTATAATAATAAATTAACACTCTTAATTTGGTGACATCCATGTTTACTTGAAAATCAAATATATTATATTTTTTTCTTTTGAAAGATAAAGGATTAATTTTTCTAGGATTATTTTGTAAAATAAATATAAAAATTTATTAGAAATAGAAGATAGAAAAAATAATTAATATAATTTTATTATTATGTTACTTTTTAGTATATACAGAACTCTGACTTATTTATCTATTTTTGTTTACCTATGATGAAGTTTGACTATAAAACCCGTATTAAAGAGATTTGTGTGTGAGCACAAAGTACTTAATCATTGTATGCGTTGAATTAGATTAATTATCATAATGTTTCTTTTTTGGTAATCGATGGAAATATTTTATATTAAAAAACCCACCGATATGTTAAAAATTATTTAAATTAATGACTAAAATAATAATATAAAAATATATTAATTGTTTGCAACTATTTTTATAAGAAATTGAGATTTTTTTTATCAATTCCTAAAATATTTTTCATAATTGCATATAAGTTCCTAAAAATATTTAAATTGTAAATTAATCTCTAAATATTTTATATTAATTATAAATTGATTCTTAATTAATTTTAATTATTTCTAATTAAGTCTCTAAAAACTTTTGTAATTAATGTTTAGTTCCTAAATATTTTTAATATTTACAATTAGGTTTCGATAAACTAATGAAGTTAATTTTTATAAATACTCTAAAATTTCAATATAAATTACTCATTTGATCTATAACTACTAAATGTGTTATGTACTAAGGTTTAGCTTTTTCTTTTTAATATGAATTTAATTAATTTATACATATATGTTAATTATTTTTTTTGTCACTATTTTATTAATTTCATTAGTAATCTTGTTGCTAAATTTGTCACTAATGAAATTATAAAAACTTTTGTTCTAAAACTTTAGAAAATTGAGAATTGAAGTAAAACATCAATAATTTATATAAATAAATGGTAGAATAAATTAAAATTCACTTAATTATTTATATTCTATTACAATACATTATTTTTTGTTCAGAGAGGTGAAATTAACAAAATTGTGTTATACGCGTATAAACTCAAGCTCATTGTTTGAATCCAATTGTAAGCATATGAGAAGACAGAGAAAATAATAATATACAACAAAAATATTATTAAATAAAAATTAATTTTAGACCAAAAAAAATTACTTACTATATTATTAAATTAGATACTATTTTAAAGGTTAAAAAAATTATTGGTATCTAAAATAGTTTCTATTATTAATAAATAGTTTTTAAATTAGTTTTTATTATTAATATCAATTTAGAAACTAATTTGGAAACTATTTATTAATAATATAAACTACTTTAGATACCAATAATTTGTTTAGTCTCTAAATTAGTATCTAATTTAGTCAATATAGTAACTAATTAATTTTGGTCTCTAAAATTAGTTTTTATTTAATAATTTTTTAGTAGTGATAAGTAATAATTGAATTGTGTATTTAAATCTTTTGAATATTTTTGTAAAATTAGCTTTGCTAAAAGTAGTTAGAAGAAGTTTAAACTTAATAGACACATTTTCAAGAAGTTTTCTTAAGCGTAACATATGATGAAGACAATTAGAAACAATTTCAAATTGACAGACTGTCAAAATATCTTTTGTAAATCTTTTTTTAGCAAAAAAAATTTCTTTAGTTAGTTTTAATTCAATAATATGCAATTCAAAGAGATAAAGAGTAGAGTGAGATAAACCTGATGTTTTTACACTGATTAGACTCTAAACCTAGACTACGTATAAATTTTGATCAACACGATCAAGTTTCGCTAATAGACTACCACTGCGAAATGTGAAACTAGTATTCTTTGGACCTTAGCCACTCCTAGCTCAACAACTCAAGTATTTTTTGGACAAGTAACCATTCTTATCTAAAATCCAAGTATTATCAACCACTTATGGCTAACATTTGAGTATTTTTTTGGAATGTAACCACTCATAAGTAAAACAACTTTGATTTACAAAGAAGTATTATCTAAAAGATCATAAGGTTTAAACACTAAAAGAGAGATAATGTCTTGTGGAAAATAGGCGAAATATACAAGAAGAGCAAGTTGAATTGTGTATTTAAGATTCTTGATAATTTTCACAAAGCTTTGTTTTATACATGAGAATAGATGAAGTTTATACTTGATAGACACACTGTCAAGCAAGTTTTCTTAAGAACAACATATAGTGAAGAATCGTCAAAAGCAACTTCAAGATAATAGAAAAAAAAATCTAAAATACTTTTCAAAATATGTTTTCATAAAATTCTCCTTCTTACATTAGTTTCAAATTAGTAACACACAAATTAAGAAAAAAGAGATTTACACAAGATATTTTTATTGACACAACTAAAAAAAACACAAACTACGTCAAGTTTTTTTTATCAATATGATCAAGTTCAACTAGAAGACTAACACTGTTAGATACAAGGCAAGTATTATTTAAACTCATCCACTTCTAGATAAAAACCAAGTATTATTTAGAATGTAGTTACTCATGGTTAAGATCGGGTATTCTTTGAAACATAACCACTCTTGGCTAAACATAGAGTATTCTTTAGACCTAACCATTCTTGGCTAAATAATTGAGTATTCTTTTGGATCACAGCCATGCGTGACTATATATTCCTTCAACAAGTAACTACTCATAGCTAAACCTGGATATTCTTTAGACCCAACCACTCTTGGCTAAACAATTTTGTTCTAAAAAAAAATGTGATCTAAACAATCATAGGGTGCTAACTAAAAAAGGGTAACATCCTAAGTTGGATACAAGATAATAAACACTCTTCTAGGTTGCTAACAAATGTTGGATTGAACACTTACTACTAGGCCAAAAGCTATAACTGATTGTTATAGCGCAACTTTTTCCACTCAAAATGTAACAACCCAAACGCCACAATTTGATTATGAATTGTCCCACCTGGCCTACGCCACTGGATAATTGATTCCACCTACAAAAATCTCGATATTCTTGTATGAATTGAGACGGTCTCTTCTATTGCCTAGTAGTTTATCTTCCGAAATGTCTTCTAAGATATCCTCCTCGTCGTGTTGATGATCTTCTTTTGTGTGGGGTAGGAGTGTGTACCGCCAAAAGGTGCTCTGAGGCTCAAGTCAGTCCTCTTTGATAGTTGAGAGTAATAAATGCTATTAAAATGTAACCTTTATCTATCCTAAGCAAACCTATTTATAGATTCGTACTGAGCCTCACACGGATGGGCTTGGATCAATACGAATTTTGTAATTAACTTTGTATTCCTCTAATAGTACGGTTTGTTTATTAAATTGATTTAGGATTAGTGTCGTGCTTAATTATTTTTGTTTATCAATTTTCCAAGATGTATTTGACAACATCTCTGAAATGTCTTCGATAATATTTTTGAGATGATTATGTATTATTTTCGGTGTTTTATGATAGAGGTAATCTCAATCTTAAACAATATTTGTTCTCTCATAGTTGATAGTGGGTCGTGTTGTAACTATTGCAAACTCTCAAGCAATGAGAGAACAAATATTATCAAGAATTTTACATAGTGTATAAAAAAGTTCTATTTTTGTGATTCGGGTTGATGACTAGGTTGATTGTTGAGGGTATGTTGAATCATGAGTAGTTCACCCTCACAAGGATATGCATCCTCACTAATTTCTCTATCAAATTCCTCACTCTCACTAGTTGCTTTGCCTGAATACTATAAATGTCCTTACCCCTTAAGATCATGATCATTTTGTTGGGGTATTGGAACACAACATGACCTCTACTGAGACATTTAAAACTTTGTATATCTCTAGTGTGAGTGTGTAAGGTTTGCGCTTCCTTCCCTTTATCTTGATTTAGGTTTTTGAGGGTACAAGATGGAAGTGTGAGGTGCTTCCATGTAGTTGTTTTTCACTTTGACCAAATGAAGTGATTTGGAAAGGCATCAAAAGGTTTTGTACGAAGGAATGAAGTAATGGCAAAGAGTTTCACAAAGAAACTAGAAGAAGTTGAGGTTCTTCTTCATGGAAATCCTATACTAGGTTAGCTTGAACACTAGAAAGGAACAAATGGAGACAAAAGAGTAAATGGGTCTGGATTTAGACAGAGTTTCATTACTCAATGCATGTCTGAATTTACATGAGGAAGAGTTTCTTATTATAGGCATGCAAAGGGAGAGGTAACGTGCTCATGAAGTTACCCAAACCCTAGCTTGCATGGCAAGTTAAGATTAGGGTTTGAGCCTTGTCACCTAAGATTCTTTAAACCCTAGCTTGCATATTAAGTTAGGGTTTCTAGAAGCTCTCTCGTGCACCTCTAGTCTCCTAGGGTTAGGTTTTATTCCTACTCTACTTATGACCCAAAATAGAAGGTCAAGAAGGAAATTC
The DNA here is from genome assembly GCF_051622355.1 of Phaseolus vulgaris. NCBI lineage: Eukaryota > Viridiplantae > Streptophyta > Magnoliopsida > Fabales > Fabaceae > Phaseolus > Phaseolus vulgaris. The sequence goes on from NC_143508.1 coordinate 41,766,261, forward strand.
CCTAATCTATTATTTATAGATTTATACATGACTAGAAGAAATTATTGTGCATGTAACAAGAGTCTTTTGATGTGACTCTTTTGTATGTATTATTTTAGCCATTGCTCTTGTCAAGGGTCCCACGCATGTGTGTTCATGGATGGTCCTCCATTAGGTCCTCCCCCTTGAAGAGGATTTGTCCTCAGATCCAGATCATCAATAGATGTAATGATGGAAGACCATCCCAGCCACCAAAATAACCAGACTCAAAAGAGAAGAAATGTTGATCAGAAGAATCTTTTCTAGAAGATTCTCATTCTGAAGCCTTGTAAAAATGTATAGTGTAATTAGAATTTTAAATTCAGTCTTCAAAATTTTGTATAGGATTTTTGGGCCTTGAATTTGATCAATTTTTAGACTAGGATTAAATAGCTTGAAGGGAAGTACATATGGCATCCACATAGGGGCCACATGGACACCTACATGGCACCATTCCCTTCTTTTTTCCAAATTGACTCTTCTTCTCCTTCATGAGGACTTGGACGTCTAAAGCTTGTCCACTCTTCTCCCTTGTGACACACACATGGATGGAGAGCATTAGGCATGGTTTGCCACATGGAAAACCATGATGGAGAGTTTTAGAGGTGCCACGTGTCTCTCCATGAAGAGTTTTTGAGAGCTCTAATTGATGTAACTATGAATTGATCATCACCATTTGAGTTAGCCAAACCTTACAAGAGGATGACCAGGAGTAGGAAACAAGACTCAAGGCTAGGTCAAGCATATCAGGCTAGGTCACAAGTCTCACAATTCCTCAGAGTATCATCAAAAGTAAAGCACCAGAGCATGGGACAAAATACTAGTTGTTCTTTCTTTTAGTCTTTTTAAGAGTAAGTTTTAAATAACATTAAATTGGGCTTGTTCATGACTTATAGGTGGATAAAAACCTAGCTTCTAAAAATCTTCACATGTGTAAAGTGTGACTCCTTCTAGATGCATAATTAGTGGCACATTTTTAGGAGTTAAGTAGGCTTAGTTTGAATTTCAAATTTCCTCCTTCTTCTGATCACATGGAACCTATCAGTATAAATAGGTGGCCACTCTCTCTTGTATTTTACATTGAATTTTGAGTAAAGAAACTCTACCTGAATGAGAACCTGAGTATTCATAATTCCTCAGGGTCTTATCTTGGATGCTTTCTAGTGGTAACTTATCTTGGAATCCTTCTCCAAGTGGCATGACTCATATGCCACCGAACCATATCACCATTTTGGAATTCAATTCTCTGATATATCATTATGAACATGATTTACTGATAATAGTCTTATAAGTAAAATCTCATAATTTATATTTTATACTAATTTAGTTATGGGATAAAACTTAATTAATTCCTTTAAAGAAGATTGTTTGGTGCAGAAAATGGTATCAAATTGTATAAAAGAATTTCTGAATAAGGGCAGACCATGTATTGTAAAACAATATTAAGTTTGGAAGCAATTAAAATAGTGAATTAGAGTAGTGTAAAATGGAGTTGACAAGATCTAAGCAGCATCCAATCAAACTCCGCAACCCTTTTGATTGGATTGGATTTGAAATTAAATGAAATAAAATTGCTTCTTCATTCCATGTATATCAACACATACACATAATTTGAAATGCAATTCTGTTTGTATGATCCATACAAATTACCAAGTAGCTAATTTGGTAAATGTAGGTTTCGGTTAACTATTTTATGTAGTTAACTTTTTGTACAAGTAATTTTTTTATGGTGTTTTGTTTTATAGTCATGCCAATTGATAAATCATGGATTTCTAAACCACAAAACACCATTGAATATGCAAATAGTTTGAATAAGTTTTCGGAATTTGCATTTGGACATGATAATGGTGTTGTCACAAAGTGTCGTGTTTAATGTATGGTTTCAAAAAGTGGCAAACAAGGGATGTAGTTCAAGAACACTTAGCATGTACAACTCTTCCTCAAAACTACCAAACTTGGTATTTGCACGATTAATGACCAAGTGGGATTGAGTTTATGACTTCTACAAGTGTGCATGTCATTAAAGATTTCATAGAATCTCAAAATTCAATGGAAGACATGTTGAACGATGCATTTTGGGTTTGTGGGGCATGACATTGATGAGGGTATTCAAGATGATGGTCTACAAGATAATATGGTGCGTGGTGAAGGAAATACAAACTTTGATGCGTTGTTGAAGGATAATAATGAACCCTTATATGAAGGTTGTAGAAAGTATTCAAAGTTATCATTCATGTTGAAGTTGTATCATATAAAATGCATGTGTAAAATGAGTGACAGTAATGACTATGACTCTAGACTTGCTAAAAAACGCATTTGAACATGCTAAGTTTCCTAACTCAGTCTATGAGGCCAAGAATGTGATTAACAAACTTGATTTTAATTATGTCAAAATACCAGCTTGTCCAAAAGACTGCATGCTATAAGGTTTAGAAGAATGTAAATGGTGCAAAACGTCTAACTGGAAAGATAAAGATAAGAAATAATATGAAAAAAATCTTGCGCTACTTTCCATTAAAGTCAAGATTGCAACGATTGTTTGAGTTATAAGATGACTCAATCTATAACATGGCATGCATCAAAGGATAATCAGGATGGGTTGATGAAGCATCTTAGAGATTCTGAGACTTGGAAAACATTTGATCTATTGCATCCAAAATTTGCAGATGATCCTCAAAATGTTCATCTAGGCTTACCTACTACTAGCTTCAACCCTTTGGAACCATGAGTACAAGCTATACTATAGGGACAATGGTCCTCATCCCATAAAATTGTCCTCCTTAGGAGAGTATGAAGCAAACATCTTTCGTTCTATCCATGATAATTCCTGGAAAACAAATGACAGGAAATGACATTGATGCTTACTTACACCTACTCATAAAAGAACTAAAGAAGTTATGGTTTTACAGAGTGCAAACATTTGACTATTAAAAAAATAAATGTTTTAACATTGTGAGTGACTTTGTTGTGGACAATTAGTGACTTCGTTGGACTATGAAATTTATCTGGATGGAACACACACATTGATCTTGCTTGCCCAACTTGTAACTTTGACATAAACTCTTCTTGGTTGTATAAGGGCAAAAACAACTTTGTGGAAAACTGTCGATTTTTACATAAAAAGCACAAATTCAAATTTATTTGTTCTCTTTTTTATGGAAGAACTAAAAAAAGGGAAGCACCAGAACATTTGTTATGGTCATACATATTTAAACAAGTTGAGACTTTCAATGCTATATTTGGAAAACCATTAGAACCTATAAATACAAGTAAAAGGGCTCGAGGAAAGTATGTTGTTGGAGCAAAACAATGGAGAAAGATAAGTATACTTTTGGACCTTCCTTATCGGGAGACGAACTTGTTACGCCATTGTCTAAATTGTAGAACATGGAAGCTTTGATGATTCAAATATGTGTTTAAGGGTTAATGCTTTGCTGTTTTGGTTGGAGCATAGTTCTAGGATGTTTAGAATTCTTGTACTGATCATTCTTGTCCTATGCACAAAGCTAAATTAATCTATGTTGAAAGAGAAAAATGTTTTTCTAAGCAAAGAGAAAAACAACCGGTTGAAATCACGAAATAATCGGTTGTTTACACTTAGCTTGATTGAAGGTTTTCAAAACTGTTTTTGACTTGGTTGACTAACTGTCATAACCAATTCAACCGGTTAAAACGACATTTCAACCGGTTGATTGTCACATTGTCTAACAACTTTTCAAAAAACCTGTTAAATATGTTTTCAGTTGAATTAAAACTGTTTTGGCTCATGATTAACTGCTTAGAACGACTAGTTTTAAGAGCTATAAATATGGTTTCGCTTTTAATTTCAAAAACAACAACACACATACAAAAAGTGAGATTGAAATTGTTTTTGAGAAGATATCCAAATCAAAGTTTTGCAAGATTGCTAAGTAGTTGTGCATTGGTTCAAGATCTGATCTTAGGAGCTCTGTGATTCCTGGATTACTAGGTGTAATATGTTCCTTTTTTATTCTTGAAAATGTTCTTTTCTAAACTTGTAAAAGGTGTGTAAACTTGTAAGGTCAGATGGTGTTCTGACTAAGGTTGTGTGAAAGGAAAAAAGGGTGAGTGCTCTTGTGGTTTCATGAACACCTCTTTGTGGCTTTGACTGTGTGTAATCTGTGATTGATTGCTAGTGGAAACCCAGTGGTTGTTCTAGGGACTGGATGTAGCTCAAGATTGAGTGAACCAGTATAAATTGACTTTGTAATCTCTCTCTCTCTCTCTCTCACTCGTTATAAACTATTTGATTTGATTTTGTATTGTTGCTGCCATAAACAACCAGTTAAAACGAAGTTTCAACCGATTGATATTCTGCAAACAGTTTCAATTACTTTGTTTGATTGGCTTCCTTGATTACTTCTTTTGTGATTATTCTTATCCAATCTTTTCGAAAATATTTTGACAAACAACTCACCTTCTCTCTTGTTTAGGCCATTAATTCTAACATAAATGTCATGCATATTGAGAAAAATGCTTGTGACAATGTTTTGTATATGTTACTTAATGACCCTAAGAAATCAAAAGATAATTTAAAAGTCTGAAAGGTTCTTAAAGGAGTGGTTATAAGGAAGAAACTTTGGTCAGATGATAAAGGACAATTATGGCCAAGTTTGTTTTAATTGTCAAAAGCCAAGAAAAAACAATTTTACAAACACTGAAAAATGTCAAAATGCCAGATGGATACCCAAGTAATATTTCAATGTGTATTGATTTGAAAGTTGGAAATATTTTTAGCCTCAAGAGTCATGATTGTCATATTCTTATGGAACATATCCTACCTATTGTCATACGTAATATTTTACCAAACAATGTAATTGCATTGGTAGTAGAACTATATTTGTTTCTCCGATAATTATATGACAAAAGGCTAAGTCAAATCGATCTTCATAAATTTCAGTTCTGCATCATTGAAACACTTTGCCACTTGGAAATGTTATTCCCTCCTGCATTTTTTACAATCATGGTTTACTTAACTTGTCACTTAGCCGGTGAGGGAAAACTTGGAGGTCAAGTTCATTATTGTTGGATGTATCCCATAGAAAGGTAAATGTTTCTAGTGCACCTGGATTTTGAATATTTTTTTAAGTGAAATGTTTGATTATCCTAACTGCAAAATCATTTTATAGGTATTTGGGACACTTAAAATCATATGTTTGAAACAAGGCACTACCTAAAGGTTCTATTACATTGAGCGGGTATTAACACAACCTATAAATGTAATTATATTGCAAACATGTCCTTAATGGAATTATTAGTAACATGTTAATTATGATTATTTTCTTAGGGAATTTAAAGATCATTTTCGAAGGAGGTCTATAAGGAGAAGAATTTCAAATACAGAGGATTGCATAATTTGGTTTCCTTGAAGGGTACACATAATACGTTTTTATAACACTAAAATTAAAGTTTGGAACATATGTTGACATAAGGACAATTGCATCACTTTCTTCATGTGCTGGGTAGATTGACTCTTTTTGCTTTGTCCCAAGTTTGTTATTTTTCTTCCCTTTTCTATGAGATTTTTTGCAGATTTTTTTCTTCTCTTCTTCATCTCTGAGTGCAGCTAGCTTTGGAAGGAATTGACATGCTTTTCAACTCATTCTTATACATTTTATATTCAAAATGCATGCCTAGTGTTGATAGTGGTTCCATCTTCTAGCTTGTGCTAAATTGTGTTCAATTGGACATTGCAAAAAAAACGTGTATGTAATGGCAATTATTTTCGTATATTGTGTCGTTTTTAAACGTCATAATTTACACGTGTGGTGAATATTTTCTATTTTTGCACCTTATGAATTTCTTAATCTTTTGATTTGACTATTTTATTTCAAGCAATCTTTCACAAGGTTTCCATAGGAATCTATGTTCTTGTCTGGTGCAACTCCATGCAAACATTTTTCAAAATTCATATATGTTTATTTTTCCACTACTTCTGAATGTATTGAAAAACTAACCACAAACCTATTTCCTCTGTAAGTGAAAGTAATTTTATTAAAACAAGCATGGTAAACAAATGTACTATAAAAATGCCTAGGTCGTTCTAATAAAATATCATAAGCTTCTACGTGCACAATGTGAATTAAAATATTTGTATCATAGTGTCCTTTTTTTTTTATCAGCAATGAATAAATAAAATTAAAGGGGATACTTCAGGGGTATCCCAACCCATATACAGTAACCAGAAGTGGACTTCCTATATCATCCACAAGCGAAACTCTCCTTTATGGTTGGAGCAGAACAACCTTAAGGTGAGAAAACCCTACCCAAAAAAATAACCAACATCGGCGACCACCGATTACACATATGGTGAACGCCGCTTCATCGATCGGCGATCATGTTGACCTATGGAGAACGCCGCTTCATCAACCGGCGATCATGTTGATCTTTGCATACCTACGGCGACCACCGACTACGCACAAGGAGATCGCCGTTTCATCGACCGGCGATCATGTTGACCTTGTATAACTTCAGCAACCTCCGACTACACACATATGGAGAACACCGCTTCTTCGATCGGCGATCATGTTGACAGAATGCCGCTTCATCAACCGGCGATCATGTTGACCTTTGCATACCTTCGGCGACCACCGACTACGCACGCATGGAGATCGCCGTTTCATCATCGACGACCACCGACTACGCACGCATGGAGATCGCCGTTTCATCGACCGGCGGTCATGTTGACCTTTGCATACCTTCGACGACCACCGACTACGCCCGCATGGAGATCGCCGTTTCATCGACCGGCGATCATGTTGACCTTGTATAACTTCGACGAACATGGCGGAATTTGCCTCATACAAACCTTGTTGGATTTGAATCTGCACACATCAGTGAATACCTACAGCATATCGTGGCCCCTTCTTGCAACGTTTCCCCCTTCTTGCACATGTGTCTCCTTAAGAGAATTCTTTCTATCCCTTCCTTCGTACCTTTGCTGCCAGGACATTCCAATACCATTGCTCAGGACCTCCACATGCTGCTCTCGCTACACTTTGTAATCAACCTAACTCCGTCATGAACTGCACACCCATTTGCTGCTCTGCCGCACCATGACACACTTCCTGATGGGGATTAATCGCACATGTCATTAGCTACGCTTCTTGTCCTTCACAAAACCAAACCTACTTTGCTGTTGATGGGACACTGTTATGGGCACCAACTACCCTCCCATGTACCCCTGTTCGGCCTAGCCCAGCTTGCACACCATGTGCTCGACTAAAAGCCCTTAGCAAAACCAGCATCATAGTGTCCTAAAGAAGGCTTTAGTTTCACTTGTTAACTCATAACTAAATCTCCATCATTTCGAAGCCAAAAAGGTTTATAAGATGGAAAAAGGGCATCTATGTTGTGTTTCAACATTTTAATAAACAAATTGATAAAGTTACAACTATCCATAATAGAAAATCTTCTAAAAATTTGATAAGTCGCTTGAAAAACATTCTGTCTGTGGAAAGTGTCAAGTTTATTAACATTTCTCAATAACATAATTTTATCAAAGAATGTAAACAATATGTAAATGACCAGGAGTAGACTCTTCTTCTTTCTACTTTTTATCAATCAACCCTTCAGAAAATTTTTCTACCCTTTCTTTCTTTTTTTCCTTTTCTCTTCCTAGTTTATCCCTCGCTAACTCTTTCAATTTTGTTTTCTCTAATTTCTCCTTACCCCTCTTTGATTTGTGTACGAGTGAGAGGAAAAAGGATGAAGTTTTTCCCTAAATATCAAAAAATGATTTTATTAGATTGATCATCACAACTCGTTTTATGATAAGATTTCCATGGACGACCAAGTATAATATGTGCAGTATCCATTAGAATAATATCACACAAAATGATTTCTTTATAATATCCAAGGGTTATTAGAATATTTTCTTCACTACTCATAACAATACATCAATCCTCATTGCTCCATTGTAACTTATAAGGTTTGGGATGAGGTGTGATAGGAAGATTTAACTTGAGGACTATTCTTTCACTGCAACAGTTAGAACATGATCCACTATGCCTTGTCAAAAACACTGCATCTTGTGTAGAATATATTCTCCTATTGTGACTCTTCTAGATTTCTAGAATGGTTACCAAGTAGTCTTCTGACCATTAAACATTTTTCTTGAGAAAAAAAAATATCTATGAAAGTAAGAGTAAAAGAAATAATTTTTAAAGTTTTTTTCCAAATATGCAGATATAAGAGGATCAACAAAAGAGTTTTTCTTTCTAGACTTTTCCTTATTATGTAGCATGTTATGACCACCCATTGTTGAATTAAAAACAGAAAGTGTTTTCACAAAGATTTAAGAATTCAACTTGAGTGATAAAAATATTTCGAAAAAAAAAATATTTTTGTGAAGTAAATCAAGGAATCAAGTATGAGCTTTCTCCAAGTTTACTCCCAGAATAGTGAGGTGAATCATAATGAACTACTTAAGTACCAAGACTTTTTGAGCTAGAGCTTACCTAGATACTTCTCAACACAAGTTCCCTCAAAGAACTTCAAAACAATTTTTTAACGAAACTGAGTGTGTGAATTCACAAATGAAACTAAAGATCAAAGGAAAATATACTAAAGGAAATAAAAGATAACAACCTATGTATCACAGAGACTTAAAAAAAGAAAACAAAGGAAGGAAAATAAAAGCAGACATTAAAGAAATAAAATATAATGCTAGTGAACAGTAAACTAGTTGGATTCTAAGGTGCAAGTGCAATTGACACTAAGATCCCACTGACACACTTACACCACTAATGCACGCGAAACTATTAAAATGTGTATTGGGATTTCCTTTGGAGCAAAATTCCTAGTCAACCCAAAAGTAAAAATTACACAAAGGTTTTGTGATACAATAATTTAAAAAAAAAGAAGAGGAAAATGGAACCAATATTGATTAACTCCTTGAAGCTTTGTGATGTTGAATCTCAATATTTTTGAAATGAAATCTCTTGTCTCCTTTTCTCCCTTTTATAATTTCTCTTTATCAATATTTATGTTTATGGTATTAGAAATTAAAATGTTGTTCAAATCATTGCAATTGCAATTGTTTGTAATGTTGTAAAGAAACAAATGGGTAGAACGAAGAGTACAGTTGGGCAGACTTCTAAGGGAAAAGGCAAAAGGGCTAGGCATGAGGCCAACTCTCTAGAGTCTCCATCAAGACGCTTTAGAGATGAAGAGAAACAAAGGATATATGAAAATATAAGGAACTGGTTTTTTATTTCATAAAGGATAGTGCAACTCTTACCAAAAGAGTTTGATACTATTTTGGTTGGGTTGTTACAGGGAAATTGGATACGGCTTGCAGAGCCCTTACCCAAATATGATCCTGAGGTGGTTTGTGAATTTTATGTCAATTCCTGGACTGGGGGGCAAGGAGCTCAGGAGATGCGATCCAAAGTTAGAGGAAAATGGGTTCATTTTGATAGGGACTCCATTAGTGAATTTTTGGGAAACCCACTACAGTTGCAAGAAGGTGATAAGTGCACCTACCAAAACTTGAAAGCCAAAACCTTTGGGTTTAATGATCAAAAGGTGGCCCGAAAGATTTGCATTGCAAATCGTTTTTATCAAGTGGGCCCTACTGAGAATCCTCTAAGGATATTGAGGAAAGATATGAAGACCATCTCTCAAGTATGGATGATATTTATGTTAAGCAACATGGTTCCTATTGGTCATGTCTTTTATCTAAATATGCCCAAATGCCACCTTTTATATTCCCTCCTTAAAGAAAACTACACTGTAGATGTGGAGAAGATTATCTGTGATGAAATCTATAAATTCATCACACTGAAGGTGAATAATCAGGAATCAAAAGGTTCCTTAGGTTTCCCTGTTTTGATCACGACTTTGTGCCAAGCTCAGGGAATATAGGTTTATCCCACAGGAAAGATCAAACCTCTAATAGATAGGAGGTTTATTGAGAAAAATTGCATCAATGCATATGAGCATCCTCATGCTGCGGGTAACTCTCCACATCATCATTCACCATCACCCCTGTAGCAATCTTCAATTTCTTCAAACTGCAAAATCATCATCTTCTATAAGAGATAATTTGATTTTAGCTCATTTGGAGCATCTATAGCTGCAACAAAGTTCAAATCATAGAGGTATGGTGCATCTCCATCATGGGCTATATAGTAGCATTCGTTAGGAACAACCAAACCCATGGATGATTTGGATCAAATAAGGTCATATGTTGCATGGTGTGGGGACAAGTATTCTTTTCCTAGAGGGGAATGATGTGATTCCAATAGCCACATAGAACAAGATTCTTGACATTTTTAGGAATCACCTTGAGCTGGAAAATATAGAGGCACTTTTCTTAGAGTTGGATCATGGTTCTAAGACAAGAACTCACCAATAACTAGTACCAAATCCCAAACTCATTTGGATGAACCAAATATTGTCAAATTGAATCAACAAAGATATTAAAACTGGAATTGACCGAACAGAATTGAACAAATGATCAAATGAACCGAACCAAAACAGAAATTAAAAACAGAAACAGAACATAGTGCTGGAAAATAGAAAAACCGAAACTGGAAAACTCAAGAACACAAAGCAACATGAACAATTGAAGAAGAAGAAAGGAAGGAGAAGAGAATGCTCATGAAGATGGAAGGAGGATGGATGATCTCGCCACTAGAAGTGTGGAATGCTCCTAGATGAGAGTGATGCCGCCACTTGAGGACTCCATTGATCCATCAAGATAAGACTAGAGAAGAAGGCTCCAAAAGCTCTCCAAAGGTCACTCAAAATTTGAGTAGAGTTTTCTTAGATTAATTCCAATCTGAATTTTACAAAGAGAGCACCTCTATTTATAGCCTAAGGTGCTGAAAATGCAAGCTAAAACAATTCAAATTTCCCTCCCAAAGCTAGCTAAAACCGGCGCCTATTTCAAGCCATGAGGAAGGTGTGACTCCTTCCTTCACTTTGGCACCTCCTATTCTACTTCTACACCTATCTACTAACACACCCCCCTAAAGCTCCTAACTAAAGCCTAAAAGATGCTATAACAAAAGAGGTTTCTAAAGTTTCCCTCTAAGCACCTTCAACTAAAGAAACTACAAAAAGAGAAAATAAATGTCCTCTAGCTCCCAAAGCTTTGAACATGCTTCTTGTAATCCTTTGAGGTGGACTTTGACCTCCATGGGCGTCCTCCATTTGTGCCTCCACCTCTTCTTGAGCTTGATGATTGGCCTCCATGTTCTCTTGAGCTTGATCTCCATCAGGGAAGGTCCAACTGAGGAAAGAGGAGTAAGGCCATCTAGAACTATAAATGATGAATTTGACAAAGAGTTGGAAGAGCTTCTTAAAGGAGACCGATCAAAGCTGAATAAGAAATTGTTTGGTCATTTTTTTTAGTTTTATTTTTATTTTTATTTTTCTAGTTCTTTTACTTTTCTTATTTTGCTAGTTTTTCTAGTTCTTTTTTTTTTAATTTCTAGGTGCTTAGTCGTTGTAGTAGTCTAATTTTATTTTTGATGTATTTGGTTTTATTGTTTATATTGATGTATTTGGTAGTTTCATTTTAAGGAACGAAATAATATTTCTTGACTTGTGGGGAACTAAAAATTAGACATTGTGTTTAAAAATTAGAACAATATAAATGATATGAACAAAGGCTGAAAAATAAATTTGTGTCAAATCCATATCTAAACTTTGTTGAGATTTTGTGTATGAAAATTAAACAGGATGATTAGTTGGAATAGTGAATGACAAGCAAATAGGAATTAGATTAATTAAACCAAGTGAGTGTGTGAACCTTAAACAGTTTGAGAGTTTCACCGATGAATTGATAGTTATGGTCACCTGATTTTTTTTTATTTGTGTTGCATCATAATAGAACATAAATTTGATTGAGGTATTTGAATAGAGAACTCAAATCCAAATAGCTAACCTTTGTTCAAATTGAAGACATTTTATTGTGATAACCCTTTGAGCTAAGAATTAGTATTGCATCATGAACCTTAATTGATATATTTTTTCATACCTATTGGCATGTTTAGGGAAGGAGAACATAGATACAATCTATAAATAGATGCAAAGGGAAATTGTTGGTTTTGGTTGTTTTTTTTGTAAATTAAAGTATTAATAATTTATTTTGTTAGGAATAGGAATAGTCTCTTTCTGTTATTTATTTATTTGATAAAAATAATTGATGAGGAATCAGGGATAAGAAACGAAAATGGGGAAAGTGTTTTTTTGAAATTATTGATTGGACAACACAAATGTAATTGTATTTAGATTGTAAGTATGTTCTTCTTCTTTTAAGTATACAGTTTGTTATCTGAAAAACCAAATTTTTTTAAACTCGACCTCATTACCCTACAAAAGACATTGGGATTCATGTTTTTGATGTGATTGTGAAATGAGAAAAATGAAAGGTAACTGTGAATTGTTAGATAAGCGGAAATTGAGAGAAAACACTTGCGAGAATATGAGAAGAAATTCCTTAATAAAATTTTCATTTCATTGTTACAAATGTTTATCCTAGAAAACTAATTACATTTATATCTTGCTACATTTGGAATAGGAAGCACCATAATTTTTTAATTTTATTTGTTGTTCAGTGAATGAAGTTGTTTTGAGAATTGAACCAGAGTCTGATTTGTCTGAATTTATTTACTTTGCTTGAGGATAAGCATGATTCTAGGGTAAGAGGATTTGATAAGTGAATTATTTAGTGAAATGTCATGCAAAAAGCTAGACATTGATGGATTATAATTGTGATTAAGCTATGATTCAACCCTAATTTGAGAAGTTATAATTCAATACTATATTTTGGAGTTATGTGATTAATGGAACTATTTAATCCCAAGTTTGTGTTATTTTCAAGAATTTAAGGAAGATGGAACAAAGGGTTAGATGATGAATAGAGAAGAGTTACAAAAATCAATGTGAATGACTCTTTTTATTGCATCAATATCAAGTAAGTAAGAATGTTTTATGCTTTTATTTACTAAAATACAGATGAGTGAGAAAGATTAATTTTAATCCCAATTCTATCAATCAAATTCTTATAATCATTTATTCTGCTTTTTACTTAAATTATAAGCACATTTTATTCCAACAATGTTCATATATCTTGAATCAATTCATTTCACATACTTCAACATTTAGTGAGTTTTACACATTAAAATTTAAAGAGAATTGTTTCTTGTGGGTTCGATATTCGTCTTTTAAGACAAATTATTGCTTTTGACTCGGTACACTTGCCGAAATCTGTCAACATGCATCAACCCGCAACATATAAAAAATTACAAAGAGCTACATGGATTCAACATAGGACTTGAAGCCTAAAAAGGAGTTTGAAGCCAAAAGGTTTCTTCAGAATGAAGAAATTCAATCCATTGAGGTAATTGGCATGAACTAAGCGAAAGTTAAATTTGCTTAATTTACTCACTAAAATCTATATATAGAGAGGTCATCACAACTCATTCGGGGGCTCAGAGCAAAAGGCTCAACGAAATCTAACACATATATACCAGGTTATAAGACCTGAGCCTAGAGGTTGAAATAGAGACAAATATTAAGGTGGAAGATTTGAACCTGAGCTTGCCAACAACATTCAAAGAACCATGTTTGTTGTTCGTAGCTTCTTATTCTTATGCTACTCTATAAGATTTATCATGAGTTGCTAAATTTATCTGTTAGGATTGAAAAACAATGTGATATTTCTTGAGTTATTGTTATTTATTAATGCATGTTTTTATTTGAAATTTAAGTTCCAATGATTTGATAGTATACTTATTGTTTAATGGTGAGGAACAACCATTGATGCCTATGGAGCATGAATGAGGCTAAAATGTGATTTCTTATATCTTAACCCTATCAAATCAACCATATATGTCAATTGTCAAGGATGGAGTTGAGTATTTGGCTTGAACTGTTTCATCTTATTGCAAAAGTAAGATATTATTATGCAAGGAATTGATTATAATAGTTTATGGTTCTAGATAACCTCGATAGAAGTAATGGACTTGGTTTGGCTATAAGGAATAGTAAACTTGGATAAACATAGCATTTAAAAGTAACATTAACAAATCACAAAGTTATTTCAATCACAACACCTGTTTTGTATTGTTATCCTTCCACTTTATTATTTTGTCAAAGTTTCAACCTCACTAAATATTGCATTGGGATTATTATAGTTATTTACAAAAATATATTCAACCAACTTTTATAAATTTCTCACTTCACTTTGAAGGATATTGCTACTTTGGTAAAGTTTAATTTCCTTTGGATATGACAACCCTCAATTGTATTACATTTTACTCGGTCTACTTGTCGAGAAAAGAATTTTAAATCCACCCCCATTTGTACACCAACTTTTTTACAATAACATTATTCATTATATGTCCCTTTTCATGCAATATAAACAAAAGGCATAAGATGTATATGACATTTTTCTGAAATTTTTTCTTTCTCTTATTGGTTCCAAATGTATCATTCCCATCTCTTTGAGAATTAAAGAGAGCATCAAAATTATAATTTCCAAATTTTAATCTTGTTGTTTCACCTTTAGGATTTTTCCTGATGGACTTACTTAGTTGTTGACCTATGCTCTTATTCTTGTTTCTCAAGAACTTTGACAACTTCCTGGCCATCAAATTTAAATTTTCACTATCTGAATCATTATCCAGTTTCTTGGAGTTCACTTTTAAGGCAATTCTTTTCTTCTTACTACATTCCTCCTCTTCCTCTTTAAGCCTTCCCAACTCCAGCTCATGTTCTTTAAGCTTTCCAAAGAGTGTTTTCATATGCATGGTTGTTAAGTCTCTTGATTCATGATGACTCTTGGCTACCATAACCTGTTAAAACTTTTCAAGATTTTTGTATTAATTTCTTAACTGTCAAATTTCTTACCCAGAGCGACCAAATGATTGACCAAAAGCGTGAATCTTTTATGCACATCATATATGCTTTAATATAGTTGCATCCTAAACTTCTCTTATTCTTGGTTCATGGTAATTTTTCCTTGCTATTTTAACCTCTTTCACACCCTCATGGGTAACCTCCAAGACTTCCCATATTTCTTTAGCAATTTTATAGATTGAGATCTTATATAACTCATTCAACTTAAGTGCATATGTGATGATGTTCCTGGCCTTGACATCATACTTTTTTCTTGCTTCATCAGTTATCAACAAAACAAATTTTTCTTCCTATATATACTATTAATTACATGCATATAGGAAAAAATGTATCATTTACTACAACATCTCAAATTCCTTTATCAACTGATTCCAAGAATATTTGCATTATAAGATTCCAAAATAGGATAATTTTCACCATAAAATAATGGAGGCATGTTTGTGGCATACTACAAGAAAAACATGAAATAGAAACAAAAAAAAAATTAGTTGTTATAGTAACTAAGTTAGAGACCATTTTAAAAACTAAAAACAAATGGTTTCTAAATTAGTTTCTATTATTGTTAAATGGTTTCTAAATTGGTATCTAATTAGCAACCAGGGTTTTAATTACCAATTATTTAGTTTCTAAATTTTGTAGCAAAAACCTTGGTTGTTAATTAGATACCAATTTAGAAACCATTTAACAATAATAGAAACTAATTTAGAAACCAAATTTTTTTTAATCTCTTAAATAGTCTCTAATTTAGTTACTATAGCAACTAATTATTTTTTGTCACTAAAAATTAGTTTCTATTTATTTTCTTGTAGTGGTAGCATCTTCCACAAGCTTTGATTTTGTAAAGCCATTCAAGAAAATTGCATGATCTTTGTTTTGAATACCTCTCAAAAACCATCTTTGATACCAATTGTTAGTAAAAGGGAATGACTATTAAATCAAGAGGTGTGTAAATCGTTTTAAAAGAAAATGAAAATTTCACATTTTTTAAGTTATTTTCAAAATCCTTTTGAGACTTGCAAATAAAATGCAATTATTATGGAAACAAGATTGATTCAAAAATAGGTTGCAACAACAACTAAAACAAGATAAGTAAGAGGATCTTGCACAAAGAATTTTATACTGGTTCAAATTAACAAGATCCTACATTCAGTCTCAACAATTCAACCTTAGAATTGTTGGTTCCATTAACCTTCACAAAGTTATACAAAGAATCAACCCCTAAACAATTCCAAAAGGATGTAATAACAAATAGGACACCACGAGGATATCAACCCTATCAACTCTTACAATGCAAGAGGATATATAGCTTATAAACTTTTGATTACTAAGAACAAAACTCCTAGAACAGTTATGTAACAACACAAAGAAAATACAAAAAAGATGTTATCATGGTCTACACAATAGAAGCACACAAAGATCTACAATTGCACAACCTTGTTTTGTAAATCTTGAGAGCTCAAATTGAATATTGAAAAATGCTTAGAAAACTCATAATATAAAGCTTTTGATTGTGATTATATTTTAAAACATTGAGTCAAGTTCTCTATTTATAGATTTACGAAATCTCATTAAAATTTAATGTCACTTTTAATTGATTATATTAACTTTTAATCGATTATTCATTTAAAGTTAATTAAATTTCAGTTTTAATCAGTTAAAACATGTGTTAATCGATTAAATAACTATGATATGTTTTTTCAACTCTTTGCTTTAATTGATTATCATATTTTGAACCTTCTAAAAAAATAGCTTAATCATTTAAACAAGAATGTAATCGATTATATTGTTCTTAAAACCTTTTGAAAAAAAAAATCTCTTTTTAAAATACATTTTAACTCATTTAAGGTTTCATGTGAATCTTATGATTACCTTTTGTGTGAAACACTCAAATTACATTTACAATGAAAGCCAAAAAAAACTTCTAAAGCATCTACAATATCTTCATCTTCATTCTTTTTCATCACTATATCTTCACTTAAGGTTTGAGACTCTTCAAATCCAAAAAATTGGTCACCAAAGGATGGATGGCATTTCAGTTGATCAACAAATGCATCACAGTTACTGTGTTGAGAGTTCCTCACATATGGACAATTGTCTTAATGAGCTTCATGATCAATTTGTTGAAATGCAACTTGATTATGGATATGAATATGGCAAAGATCAGCAAGATTATTAGCCTCATGTTTCTTGTGCTTTTTAGTTGTTCTGTTTAGGATTTCAATTTTTGTTTTTCTGTTGGATTTTATAGAGTGCATTTTTCTTGAGATACTTGTGTCTTCTCCAATATATTTTGAGGTAAACTTTAGTTATCCCTTTCAAGGTCTACTATTTTTTTATATGCATATTATTATTTAAACCTTCTCAAATTTCATAATTTGTTTTATACACTCTACTCGATTCTGGAATAAATATATCATAAACATAGAAATAAGTCAGATGGACAGAACATTCACACACATTAAATTCATTTAAAATAAATATTTTTACCCACACTCCTTCAAGCACACAATTCGAAACATCATAATTCCCAAAGATGTAATAGGAAAACCTTAGTATAGCAGCTGCGACTGAAACTGATAGTTTCAGTGTTGAATTAATTATTGAGAGAAGATGCAGTGAATATAGTATTGGTGTAGTGTTTCAGTCTCAGTTTTTACAGAAAAAATGGCAGTAACAAGCTAAAACCCAACAAGCTCCTCCCTGTGCCCCCTCCTGCTCTCTGCACTGATTGTTGCATATGCTAGAGATTATACAAGGCCCTCCCCATGTTCCACTAGGCCTCGAACATATTGCTGCACCAATACTAACCTCTGCAAGTACAAAGCAATCAAAATAAATATAACTAGATAATCACTGGTTCAGGAGAGTTAAAGGTAAATAAGTATTATTGTTAGTATAATACATAATTCATCTAGAATATAATAAAATATGAAATGAAATGTATATGAATAGGATAAAAATTGTTAGAAAAAACTTTGGCATATAAACACCTATAAGAAGTGTATTTTAAGTCTAACTCAACATTATAAAACTGACTCATAAAATAAAGGTTTACACTCACTTATATACTATGACATATCATTATCTCTAGTCGATGTGTGATCTCCTACACACCCCTCAAACCGAGACTGCCTGCATGAGACTATATTTATGGGTGATCCGATAGGGATTCAATAGCAAGTAACTTAATAAGCCAACAAACTCTCGTTAGGATAGACTCTAAATGACTTTTAATACCGTATTAAAAATGGACTTTAAGTCTAACTCAACTTTACAAAATCAGCTCATAAATTGAGACTTGCATATATTTATATAATATGAAAATGTATTTATCTCTA
Source organism: Phaseolus vulgaris (assembly GCF_051622355.1). Classification (NCBI taxonomy): domain Eukaryota; kingdom Viridiplantae; phylum Streptophyta; class Magnoliopsida; order Fabales; family Fabaceae; genus Phaseolus; species Phaseolus vulgaris. The sequence goes on from NC_143508.1 coordinate 41,784,512, forward strand.
GTCAATTTGAGATCTCTATCCAGATAAGAAGTGCATTTGGAAACTCTAACTTCCAAATAAGTTTGAACCATATAGACGGAGAAAAGAAAAACACTATTAAAAAAGAAACTTTCATTAAATATTGCAGCTATATTTTGCACAAATATTAGGGTTATTTGAAATAATAAGATATGGGTGATAAGTTTGTTGAGCATATAATTGATTTTATAAAAATTATCATATATAATAAATTTAAGTTTTAAAATGTAAAATATTATAGTAGATACAACTTTACATTGAGACGAAATTAAACTGGTTTGATTTTGTGTTGACGAGTGTAATTAAGAGAGAAGAATCTAACCTGGAGCAGAAAAGAGAAGAGCAAGCCAAAAGAAGGCAAGGAAAGTGAATCGACGAATGCAAAAAGCCATAGCAATTAACTTGCTGCTGTAAACTATAGGTTTCTCTTAAAGACAGAGAAGATAGCTTTCTCTTAAATAGAGAGAAGATATATATATATATATATATATATATATATATATATATATATATATATATATATATATATGAGCTAGAAATGTATGTATATTAAAGAGCAAGATGATTCGGCACAATATGAGCTAGAAAAAATGATAAATTGGCTGTAACTGCAAGGTTCGGATTTTTCAAGTGTTTTTGTTGTTTCTGGTTCTTGTTTTATTCTAGCTCAGTGTACAAATGTAAATCAAACAAACAGCAAATGAATTCCAAATTTAAATTTAGTGCGTTTTAATATCCAAAGTACATATGGCAACTTTTGAGGGAAGAAAAGAGACAAAGCCCTCTTGCTCTTTAGTGTTTCCATAAACTTTGTCTTCGAAAGAGAATTAAACATAAATCAAAACTTTGTGAAGCCATTCCATAACATTCAAATATAAATTTCGTAATAAGTTTGAACTAAGCTATATTGTTGTTACAATTTCATCTAGATAAAAACAAAATATAATAACTGAACTAACGAGCTTAGAACAGGATCGTCTACCACGATGATAGCATATACTTTGTTGGCTGAAGGACAAGAAGTGAAATGCTCCATTGTCTTTTCTATAATCACTCATTGTATATGCAAAGAAAATGACAACAATTTCTCCCTAGAATTTTGTATGGAAATCGTCTTTTCTTAAAGTATGGAAATTCGTTGCTTGAAACCTATGTCCGAAAAAACCTTAATCACTACAAGAAAAATTCAATTTAGCTGCCAACAAAAAGTGAGGATTATAAAAAAAAGAAGCCACTAACATGTTACTCACGTTGGATACAAATAAATGTCAAATATTGTGTTCACAATGAAGAACTTTAACTCACCAAAAATTATTAAAATAATAATAATAAGTTAGCGTTTAGAATGAGACAGAAAATAGATGTAATGAAAAAAATTAAGTGACAGAATAATATTAGTCTAGAATAGGGACACAAAGTGGATGCAAGTTATTATTAAAATAATAATAATAAGTTAGCGTCTAGAATGAGAACACAAAGTAGATGCAATCAGAAAATAAATTGCAAAATGATATTGGGTCGAGGATGGGGACATAAAGAGGATGCAAGTTAATATTTTATTACATTTAGCGTAGGTCTAGGTGACACTAAGGTGACGTGGGCGTTTATTGTCACCTTAACCCATGGTAAGTTATTTAATGAGAAAAAAATAAAACATTAAAACATTTTTCTCTCACATTTTCATTTTCTCACACTTTCAATTTCTCATTTCTGTTTCACACTTTCAAACTCATAATCCCGAAATTCCTCCCAAAAACCCTACGTCTTCTTCGTGGCCATTTAACTCTCCTTAATTTCGTTTTTAATGTTTGTTTTCATGGTCATTTCGCTCTCTTTTTAAGTGCATTTTACTCCTATTTATTTTCCAGGTAGTGTTCCCAATGGCCACAATTTACTCACATCTATTTTCTCACGTAGTGTTCCCAACAGTGATGCTAAATTTAATTATTGTTGGAGATCCCACATCAACTAGAGATTAGGACATTTCATAGTATATAAGTGGGTGAAAACCTCACCTTATAAGCTGGTTTTATGAGGATGAATATTCCTTGTCTGATGTGGTGCATCAAATGGAGCGCACGTAATCGCAATGGAGAAATGGAGGTTCTGATGAACCCTAATTGCAAATGAAAAAAAGACAATGACTTAAGCATAAAAGAGAAAAAAGCAGAGAAAAGAAAATACAAAAGAAATTCTTATTTACTTGTGTATTAGAGAGCAAAATACATGGTGTATATATAAGAAAAAGGCAAAGACCTAGCTGAAACAGAAAAAGGAAAGTTGGGCCAAACAAACAAAGCCCAATAACTTAAAATAGAAAAACTAAATATGTTAACAAGATTGAGTTAGGTTTAAAGTCCAATTCTTAACCATCTTGACCATATTATTTAACATAATAAATACTTATTTATTTTTAGAAATAACTCTTGACTATGCATATCTCCTGTTGATGAAATATCAAGATAATCTTTGTTTAATGAAGCCCTTAAAAATACTTCATATAGTTTTAGTCGATCAAACTGCTCACAATAATCTTATCTTTTTGAAAAACTCTTTATCGTTCATATATCACTATTGATGAAATATCAAGATAATCTTATTGTTTAGTGAAGCTTTACAATTGCTAGTGTTCACTAGTTGATGGGAAAACAATTCCATGCGCATGAAAAATTCTTCTTCAATGTTTTAGTTTGAATTTCTTCTATAGATTAACCATAAGCATGTAAGAAGTACAAAAATGTCATGGTTTGGAGATGAAAATTATGAGTTTGATTCTAGGTGAGGTTAGGCCATCACACTAGTTTCTAGAGTGAAGTTGGGCCAACACTACTAGGAGGAGTCTAGAATTTTGTCTAGCAAGAAAATAACTCTAGAGAGAACTTTGACGAGTAGAAGTGTCTCAAAATTTGGACAACATTTTATTATTCAATTCAAAATTCCAAGCACTCCTATTTATAGTGCTTTAGACACTTAAGCTTGTGCCACAAGCTTCTAAAATCCTCTCCACTCACGTAGTGACACTTGGCAATAATAACTTATGATGCAAGCTTCATAATCCTCTTTATTCACGTAGTGACATGTGGTAGCTTGCAGCCCAAACTTCAAAATACTGTCCATTGAGAGGTGGACAAGTGTCAAAAGAGACTTTTAGAGCAAGCTTTATGTGGGGCCTTCTTAAGCCTCACATGTGGCGCGTACTTAAGCCTTATGTGACACCTACTTGGAGTTTTGCAAGCTTCACAGTTGGACGTCCTAAATGGCTTTGGATACAAGGCCCAAAATCCTATGCTACTCGGCCCAAAAAAAAAGAACCAAAATCTTATGCTACTTGCCCCAAAAAGTAAGACCCAAAATCCTATGATACTTGGCCCAAAATACAAGGTCCAAGATAAATTCCTAAACTATTCTATACAATTTTTACAAATGGAGATCTTTTATATTTGCTTCAAAATCTCTAAAGTGATCTCTTCTAGTTGAACTTAGGCCCAAAAGACTGATTAGAGACCCAAATAGACTTAAATAAGCTCAAACACCTAATAAGCTCCTAATCAACTCTCTAACTTTATAATCTCTTTATTCTTACCACAGTCTCATAAATGGATTTCTATCACTAGTGGATCGTAAAAACATTCTTATATTTATTTAGGAAAGTCTGACTATTGATAGTGTTTAGAGTTTAAGATTTAGAGTTGATGGTGTTTACTGCTAAATTATAAAAGTAATCTTATATTTAGTGAAATCTTATGATCGATAGTGAAACACTAGTAAATTGTAAAAATGATCTTAAAGCTTTACGGTTGGATAGCATTTACTAGTAAATCTAGTAAATCCTATGTTTAATGAAACCTACTATTAACAACATTTAGTTTATCATAAAAACAATTTTTTATTTGTTACTGACACTACGAGAAAAATCAATTTTAGCTGCCAACAAAAAGGGAAGGCTATAAAAAAGAAGCTACTAGCAAAGGTGAAGTCTACTCAAGTTGGACACAAAAATAATTGTCAAACATTGTGCCCACAATGAAGACCTTCAACTCACACTGAAAATTATTAAAATAATAATAATAAGTTAGCGTCTAGAATGGGGACACAAAGTAGATGCAATGAAAAAAAAATAAGTGACAGAATAATATTGAGTCTAGAATGTGGACACAAAGTGGATGCAAGTTAAAAATTATTAAAATAATAATAATAAGTTAGCGTAGAATGTGGACACAAAGTAGATGCAATCAAAAAATAAGTTGCAGATGATACTGCATCGAGAATGGGTACACAAAGTGGATGCAAGTCAATACTTTATTAAATTCAACGTAGGTTTAGGCAACACTAATATTTGTTTCCCAGGTAGTGTCCTCAATGGTGATAATTTACTCACATTTTCTTTCTCACGTAGTGTCCCCAATGACGATGCTAAGTTTAATTATTGTTGGAGATCCCACATCGACTAGATATTAGGACATTTCATAGTATATAAGTGGGTGTAAACCTCACCTTATAAGTTGGTTTTATGAGGTTGAGTTAGGTTTAAAGTCCACTTCTTAATATGTATCAGAGTCCTTTCGAGCCTATCCTAGCGATTGTTTGTTGGGCTTATCAGGCCATCTGCTATCAGTCCGTTATCAGACCACCTATAATGTATAGTCTCATGCACGAGTTTGTAGTCTCGGCGTGAGGGGGTGTGTTGTTGGAGATCTCACATCGACTAGAGATTAGGACCATTCCATAGTATATAAGTGGGTGCAAAGACTTAAAGTCCACTTCTTAATAATTATTTAATTTTATAGTCATTTTAGTGTCCTCCAAACCTACGCTATAGTTAAATAATATATTATTTGGTAATTGTATGAAAACGTAACTACAAATATTTACATTAAACATTATTATTTGGTAATTGTATTGTTATCTCCTATTAAAAGGAAATATAATTTATGTAAAGAGTATGTTATAGGGACTATTAATTATTAATAGAGAGATTGAATAAAATTACCTAGAATCTTAGCAAAAAATAAAGGAATATATCTTTTTAGTGGTACTTAAAATCGGTTGAGAAAAATTTTAAGGATTAAATAATATTAGTTAAGATTTAGAAGATAAGATATATATTTGTGTGGTACTTTAAATCAGAAGAATTTTAAAGATTAAATTATATTTGTTAAGATTTAGAAGATAATTGATAACTAACTAGGGCTTATGTTCAACTCGACTCCTAACTCGGTTGATGTAATAAAATCGCTAAATATGTTTAGCTCAACTACTGGCTTGGCTGGTGTAATAAAATAACTGACTATGTTTAGCTAGACTTTCAGCTCGGTTGGTGTAATAAAATCACTAACTATGTTCAGTTCAACTCCCAACTCAATTGGTGTAATAAAAAGACAGACTATGTTCAGCTCAACTCCCACCTCAGTTGGTGTAATAAAAAAGCTAACTATGTTTAGCTCGACTCCCAACTCGGTTGGTGTAATAAAATAGCTGACTATGTTCAGCTCGACTCCCAGCTCAACTGGTGTAATAAAACAAGTGACTATGTTCAGCTCAACACCTAGCTCGACTGGTGTAATAAAATTGTTGATTATGATTAGCCTAATCTCCCAACTCGGCTAGTGTAATAAAATTACTGACTATGATCACTCACGCCCCTAACTCGACTGGTTGACTATTGATGATCAAACTCACTGCCAGATCTTATATATAAATTGGTATGTTTAAAAGATAAAGTTTTTCTTCTCTAATAAGGAGATAGGTAATCAGGGCGATAAGGGAGAATAAGGCCTTAAACCAATAAGGCACAACCTATATCATAATTTATTTCTTGGTTTATTACTAGATAAACATGTTCTCATTGGTTGACTTCGGTCGGACTTGGTGAGCTCCGCTTTGACTCGTCTTCACATGATGCTCTGAGATGTCGATGCTTTGTGATAAAGGGGGCCTACCTGTTGATCACACTATGACGAACAAGTCAGTGAGAGCACTCAAACTCTAAATTTGTTTCAGTTTAGAGTTCTCAGAAAATACTTACCTTTACTTGGGTCTTAAACCCCTTTTATAGACTTTCCTTCAACAATTTTCGTCAACTAGAATATTACTTCAACAACAAGAATATAATTTCAACAACAAGAATATTTCATTAATGTGTACCTTTATTTTATGATTACAGGTAGAACATTATCTCTAGTTGTTTCTTTCTACTGAATTTTAGAATGACATTTGTACTTAACTAAATCGATTATTCCTCCATTATTTTAATTATCTTCTCAATACGGACTCCCAGCTGTCTGGGCTGACCTCTTGACGCATCATTGGGCTTATCATTTATCTTGGGTCGAGTTAGGTGCCTCCCCAAATTGACCTGCCCAACCGAGCTAACACATTTAAGTGCTCGGGTCGGAGCCCCGAGCACGTCCGACCAGTACAAAACTTTTTCACCCTGTATATTCTACTTTATGTTAGGGTTTGTGTACCTTTATCTCCTATTAAAAGGGAATAGAATTGATCTAAAGAGTCTATTGTAGTATCTATTAATTATTAACATAGGAATTTAATAAAATTACCTAGAATCTTAGCAAAAAATAAAGGAATGTCTTTTTGTGATACTTGAAATCAATTTAGGAGAATTTTAAGGATTAAATAATATTAGTTAAGATTTAGAAGATAAAAGATAACATTATATCTCTTTGTGGTACTTGAAATAAGTTGAGAACAAGAGTTTATAAATACATCAGTCATGATGAACAAGAGAACTTGTATGCTATGGTTTGATACCATTTAAACATTGCACCAGAACAATAATATTATTTTAAAATGAATATTAAAAATATTATATTCTAATTTTAAATTTCGGAAAATTTAAAGCTTTTCGTTAAACATATTATATTATTTCAAAAACAAAAAAAAATTCAAAATATTATATTCCAACTTTGGAAAATAATATAAGAAAAACATCTATAAACTATTTTTTTAAAAAGAAAAAACCCATGTTAAAATAGTCTATTTAAAAAAAAATAAAAACCTATATTAAAAAAGTATTTTTACAAAAAAATTCTATTGAAATTGCTCTTGATTAAAATTTGTGTAATGCAGACATTTATCAATAGTTTGAAGCATAGATGTTAATATTATCACTCTTCATTAAGATTTATTTTTAAAAAAATAACATTAATAAGGACGAAATTTAGTGAAAAATATATTCAAACTTGTTCATAAAAGTAAACTGTTATACCTTGAGAACAATTCCTACAAGAATTCGCACTCTATTAAGTATTTTAAAATCTTATCATAATAAAAAAAAATTAAATTTTGTTGTGTCTAGGCACATGTTTATATGTAACAAGTTTTTAAAGATTAAAATTGATTTGAGATAAAAAAAAAATTATAATTTAAATGAGTTAAAATTAATCATTTCATAAACACTTCTTCTGATAGTAAAATAAGCTTATATAAAACTCTAGTTTTCTGTTAAACATCATTACTTGAAAAATATTAATTTTAAAAGAGATAATTTAGATTGAAATTTGTAAAGATTGATGTGATAAAATAAAATAAAAATTGTAAATACAAATAGAATTTTTAGAAATACAAAATAAGAATTATAATAAATTTTAAATTAGAAAATTATTAAAAACACATTTCATTTTTCATGTCTTTTAATATTTTATTATCTCTGCTTTTCAAAAGAATTTATGTAATCTTTCCATCTTTGACTTTCCATGCCCTAATCCAATAAAGACTAAAATTCTTTCGAGCACCTCAAATCGTTATTCCATGTTTTCTGCATAAAATTTGGGAGTCATTAAATGTTTATTAATAAGAGTTGGAACTAACTACGGATATATAGAACCATATGATATGCTTCTTTTAAAGGGATTCCTTTTCTGGAGAATTTATCTCACTGTTCCACGGGATTTTTATTAAATAGAAATTTGAAGTCATTTTCTACATAATTTAGTAATTTAGAACCCAACCTACACCAAGAAAATCAGGTTGATGCCATATGCCATCCACATCTTATAAATATGTAGGTATGTACTAAAAAGAATGAATATTTTTTCCTACTTGGGTAACACCGCCAGCAAATATACTCAACTTTCCTTCGGCAATACAAGATGGTCTTGGCCGTCAATTAGTTTTGCAGAACGAATAATATCACCAGTTTTTATCTGGGGTAGAATATCTCTCCCGGTGGTTGTGTATCTGCATGTTTTAATGTCATAAAAAACACTGGAGAAAGAGTTCAAATCCAGAATTGATTAAGATAACATACCCAAAAACTGAAAATTGTCCTTCATCAAATGATATCCCTCCCAAACCAGCCTACAAAAGAGGAAAAGAAACCAGAGATTACATGATGAATAGGAGGAAAAATGAATGAATTGATCGATTTCCAAAAGGAAGTTACGCCCAAGAACAAAAAATTCTGCTTCCATGTTTCACTGATTTTGTTTAGCATAAGTCCAGGCAATCCTGTGAGCAAATAAACATGCGATGGAGATAATAGTGATAGATTGCACTCACACTTCGCTTATCATAGAGATAGAAGAAGAACTGATAAGGTGATGAATATTCCTCAGAGGCTTCGTTATGAGCCATAGCAACTGCCCCATAAACAGATAGAGGAAGAACTGGCAGTTCTCCATCCTTCCTCAACACAGAAAACATATGAGAACAGTATCATAAATTCCTGTAATGCCTGCTGCCAATTTTTTATAAACATACCTGCACACTTAATGTTGTTCTGTAAAGGGGCTCAAATTGTCCAGAGGGCATTATTTCCAAGGGAACACTGTAACCACTGTTCTTATCACCTCCATTATCTGAGAGAATAGCTTGGTTGATAGTGTTGAGTTTTGCACCATTATAGGCTCCATCCGTCACCTAAAGGGTGGGAGTGTGTGAGTGTTGTTTCCACTAGGTTATACAATCTAAAAATCTAGATGATTAAAGTACCAACACTTAAAAACAGGAATTATACCACAGAATACAAGTCCTCATGGACATGTACAATTGAAACTAAATATTCTAAGAATGGCAATACTCCAATGAATCAACGAGTTCAGTCCATGAGAGTTGCTATAACATGTGCATTCTTCCGCAGCCGAAACCCTCTACATTCCTAGTTTTCTCTTCCCTTATAGTAGTATCAACATCACATTAGCTGTTTGTTCAAAGGCAGAGTTGTCTATTAGACTATTAGCATAATCCCCAGGCTGGTTTTAATTGCTGACTCTTTCACATCCTAAACAACTTTCTCAGTTTTGTGATGAATCAATTGCTGGATGCATTAGAGCCTCAACAGAAGTTTAAGTATTCGGAAGCCAATCTTTCTAACTAAATAAAAAATTGTAGACCTTGAGAAATTAAGTATTTTTCACAAGAATACTAAATGACTGAATTATTTCCAGTGATAGTATGAAAAGTTCAAGCAAATAGGGGTAACTGACATCAACCATTCAAATAGAACATTACTGTTACTCCTTTGGTTCACTCAAAAAACTTTGGAAAGCTGAAGGAAAGTGAGAGAACCATCAGAAGTGATTAAAATCAAGGATGGTATACGTGTGATGTCTATTGCAAAGAATAACCATACGGAAAGTTCACAAGTCTGAAGTACCGTTCCACTACCTTACCAGTTTTGCAAAATTTCCTGCAGTTAATGGAGCAGAGTATCCATCAAGAACAACCTGAAAACAAAGGTCTAATGGTTAATCATTAACAATACCACTTATTAACAGTTATTTTATTCATGCTCCATTATCAAACTGCAATTTTGATTTAGTTTTTAAAATGGACCTTCTCTTACTGCTTATGGATCCTTTAAGAGACCTGAACTTTCCAAATCAACAACCAATGGCAAATCACAATGGAAAACTTAAGGGGTTAATTATACCTGAATAGTGGCTGTATTTTTCTGCTCTCCACCAACTGGAGAAAATGTTGAACCATCTCCTTTCTCAATGGTGAACTCAACAGTTCCTCTCCCTGAAAGCCTAAAAGCAATGGGAAGATATTGATTTTCCCCTATGTTCTGAGTGTTTAGTTTTCCTAAGAAATTTGAACTATGTTTTAGTGAATATCTTTTATTAATGTTAGACTCGTGTCAAATGGGCACGGTATGTCCCAGATTTACAAGGGTGGTAAACTCAAATATGCATCACACGAATCTATCTATTACATAAGGTAGAGATTGACATAACTTTTAATGGAGTCACTGACCGTGGATATTGTTGTGCATATTGCTCCGGCAACAAAAATGATAATCCTGGAGCCTGTTGCAACAAAACTAAGTTCAGATTCTGGATATGATTATAATATTGTTGTTGGATAGATTCAGTCAAGGTTTTGATATTTGAACATAACAACACCATTGATTTCAAGATTTTATCATATTATCTAGTTTGCAGTTACCTGTAACAACTCTAGCTCTGCTACAGTGTCCAATGTAGATGCAAGGTTCACAGATACTTTATCAGCATCCTGATCCTTTATAGATTGAAGAAGAGTTTGTAAGCCCCCCTGCAAAATATTGACATCATTGATGTAGCTTTTACAATGAACCATAACTACCAACTTTCATAATTCGTCAATTATAACTTACTAGATATTTTGGTATATTCCATCCTACAAAGGACAGAACATAAAGAACCGAAGATAAGCAAAACATGACAAAATTCATATTCCAGTTTTTCATTTGAAACTTCTTTTCTTGCATCCAATATTCCTTTGGACACAGGTACCCGGTGTATTAGTTCCATATCAGAAACAGTGACAACAGAAGAATGTAATCATTTTGCAATGTAAGAACTCTAATCTTAAGTATAACCTCAGAAATATTCAACTGAGATCATCATCTAAATAATCAATTTCATTGAAATGCAAAATGGCTACTCTTTTTTCGAAATAGAGGAAGGAGTTAGATTATGAAGGCTATAATGACAATAATTATATCGAGATATAGAAACTGAAATTCAAATATTCCAGAAAATACAGTTATTGAGCATACCTTTCCCTCTATCAGGGATGTATGTACCAAAGAGCCCTTTTCCTTCAGTTCTGCTGGTATACTGGCCAATATAGAATCCTTTTCATCAACTGCTAACTGATGTAAAAATGAAAATTATAAAAATTAAAGGTCCTCAAGTGAATAATACAAGTAGATATTAACAGACCAAACACAATGTTAGAGATGTAAGAAGATATTCTACGGAGGTGCAATACAAATACTATTGAACTCCAAAGACAAAATAAATTCCAAATTAGATTTGTATTCATATGCCTCAATTTCTTCATCAACAAAAAAGATATAGCAAGGCTTTGTCAATGCCAAAGTAGGTTTGGCCCACTACAAAATTAAAATAAGACTTCAATTAATTCTAAAATGTTTTTCAAAATTGCATGAGTTTTTATAATATTCTAAATTACAAATTGATCTCTAAATATTTATATAAATTTTAAATTGATCCTTAACTAATTTTTATTATTTGCAACTGAATTGTAAAGTTGGGCTCGACTTTACTTTACCTAACATTACATGACTTAAGCCCAACCTGACTAAACCTTTCCTAACTTGGACCCAGTCCAACTGTCCAAGCAGACCCACTTAAAATCTTTACTGAACTATGACAAGCCATGGGCCCAACACAACTCGGCTTAACCTCTGCCTTGGTCAACTTAGCCTGACTTGAACTCAACCCAGTGTGACTCATCCTGACTTTAGCAACGCCTAACCCAGCCTCTAACATGGGCTCGTCTAGGCCCAACTTAGTTTGACCTAGGTTTGACCCAACTCAATTCCATCTTGACCTACATCAAACCCAACCATTCAACCTGATTGTGTCCAACCTAACCCAACCTACTTGGGCCCCAATTCAACCTAGCCTGACTTAGACCCAACACAACCTAACCTTTCTTAACTAGGGCCAACCTAACTTAGTTTGACCTGGACCTAACCTGGGTTTGACCCAAGATTGCCCAAGATGGGTCTGATCTCGTTTGGGTTCGTCTCAGTTTGACCCGACTCGACTTGAGCCCAACTCAACTAGACCCTAGCCCCACCAAGTTGACATGGTCATGGTCCTAAGCCAACCTAACTTGACCTCAACCTGACCCAACCCACCAATATTGATTTAGGCCAAACTCGACTTGGCTCAACCTAGACCCAACCTAACTTGGCTAGACGTGGGTCGAACCTGAGTTTTCCCGACATAAGTCGTGCCTGTCTCAGCCCAACGTAACTTGGTCCAAACTAGACTTGGTCTGACCTAAACTCGGCCCGACCTGGATCCAACCTAGCTCAACCCGACCCAATCTTGACCTGACTCAACAAACTTAGGCCCAACCCAACTTAGCGTAATCTGGACACAATTCTTCTGGCCTGATGATGGGGTGGATATAATTTTTTTTTCTCGGCAAGCAGATTAAGTCAATTGTAGTACAGTTGAGGATTGTTATATCCATAGGGAAATAATGTTTACCACAATAGTAATAACTCTCAAGATGAAGTAAGGTGAAGAAACAAGTTGGTTTGCATATATTTGTATAAATAACATATTAATCCTACTATAATATTTTAGCATTTTAGCGAGAGGTGAAGCTTTGACAAACAACGGAAGCAAAAGGATGATGATATAGCACACAAGTCTAGAGATTGAAAGAACTTTGTGAATCTCTTTTACTATTGTTATATATAAATACTATGTTTGTTGAAGCTTCATGATCCTTATGGCCAAACCAAGTCGATTCCTCGCACAAGGTTATCTAGAACCATAAACTATCACGATCATTTCTTGCATCACAATAGCTTATTTTTACATTAAGATTTCACCATATTCTCAGCCCCACGCTCTATGGTCATTGAAATATATGACTGATTTGATAGGATTCATATACATGAACTCACCCAGCCTCATTCATGCTCTAAGAGCATCAATGGTCGTTCATCACCATTAAATATTAAGTATACTATCAAACCCATAGAACTTGAATCTCAAATAAAAACATGTAATCATAAACAACAATAACTTAAGAAATATCACAATGCTTTTCAATCCCAACAGGATAAGTTTAGCAACTCATAGTAAAATCCTACCGTGAATGCTCAAAAATGAGAAGCTAAAGAACAACAAACATGGATCCCTGGATGTTATTGGCCATCTTAGCCTTTTAATCCTTTCCTTCAAAGTTTTGTCTTGGCTTCAGCACTAAGGCTTGGTATGATGACCTGATATGACTCTGAAACTCAGCCTCTTCTTAGCCTAGGCACTTTGAGCCTTTGGTTTTGAGCTCTCGTGCTCTTCAGCCCTAGTTCCTCCTTTCCTCTCGATGCTTTTGAATGAGACCCCAAGGTATCTATTTGTAGATTTTAGAAAGGAGCTCTAAAAGATTTGGTTTCCGCTCAGCACAGGCCAATCCACTCAGCGGATTGGCTTTCTTCATGCTAAAGTAATCTTCTTGGGCTTCAAGTCCATTTTTGGGCTTCTTATGATTCATATGTTCATGGATTTGCCTAGGATTCACTTCAAGAAGTTGAGCCCAACACATCCCTTTCTTAGCCATGAAGTCTTCTTGGGCTTAGATTGGCTCCAAGTGAATCTCTCTCCTCCTTATTTTGGCTCAGGTTGGCCTCAAGCTCTTCCTTAGCGAATCCAAGCTTTCTTCATGGTGAAGGACTCTTTGCGCTCAGCCCATATGAATTCGCTCAGTCTTTCACACTTTGAATCTCTTTGATTCTTCTAGCCTCAATCCGCTTTGGGCATGGTATTAGCACTCAACGTTTTGGAAAGTTTCTTGGAGGCTTGCTCTCTGGACTCAATTCGTTGAGTCGTTCTATATGCGCTGGGCAGATTGAGCTTTCTTTTGTTTGTTGTTTTCTTTCCTTTTTCAAGATATCTTAAATTTCTTCTTCTTCTTTTCTCAAATTCCAACTTGCTTTGTAAGGGTTTGACATACATTTTAGATTACTTTTCCATACATTCTATACAAAATGCATGCCTATCTTACTTGAATTTTACAACAACTTATCCCTTATCACCTAACCTAGTCCCAACCCAACTCGACCTGACCAAAACCAACTTCACACGGTCCCAGCCTAGCCTGACCAGAGCCTACCTATACTGACTTGGGTTTGGATTTGGATTGAGTAAATGTTTTTCATGTTTAGAAAGATTTGTACGTAAATATTTTGTTAGGGAAAAGACAAACACCCATAACATTGATTAAGTGCAAAAAACAATTAAGTGTAAAACATAGTCATGCTTTATGCGTAAGATGATGGTATATTTCCAATAACTAATCATATAAGACCCAATTGTTTCTTCTGACAGATGAATAAATTGTGTAATCTTATTTTATGTCTAATAAGCATATGATATGCTCAGACGACTTGCATATGGATTTAAGTTAATCTCGTACCACACGAACACACACACACATATATATATATATGCTTATTCTATGTTGTAGAAAATTTCTATTACTTCCGTCTGCCAAGAACATCCGTTCAAGCACAAGTCACATCAATGATCTTTTGGATGAAAAGCTAAAGTTGTTTTTCTTCAAAAACTCCCTGACACTACCATTGTCAACTTTGGAAAGACGATTTGCTTTGTATCGTTCTACTCTTTAGACAAAATTAAGCAAAGGCACACGGTTTAAAGAAAGGATAAGTACATCCAGCTATTGGGATGTTACGTAAAGAGGAAAGGTGCAATTAATGCATGGAGCGCATTTAATGCATCCTTCACAATCAAGCTCATCGGATGAAAGGACAACATTCAAGTGAGTTGAAGTTGCTCGAACGGCCAGAAACGAAATTACAATAGCCAGATTTCTCGGTGCCTATTCATCAAGAAGATGCTGAGGAGAGACTATGTTGCATAATGCTAAAACTCTGCTCAAATATTTCGTGCCACAAAAAACTTCTTAGAAAACATTGTTCATGTTCACTTAGCAAACTAGAAGAGAGAACATAACCTTTTATACGTCAAAGTACTCGATCACTCTCGAGTGAGGAAACCTGTGATTTGTGGATCACTATTCAGATAACTCTTTGTTTATCTTAGCCAGGAGTGGCTGTTTGGCAAAGAATACTCGACTATTAGTTAAGAGTGGTTGTTGGCAAATAATACTCAGTTTTAGCTAAGAGTGGTTGGATCCAAAAAATACTCTATATTAGTCAGGGGTGATTACTATTTAAAGAATACTCAGTTTTAGCCAAGAGTGGTTGGATCCAAAGAATACTCAGTGTTAGCCAGGAGTGGTTGGGTTCAAAGAATACTCGTTATAATTATAAGTGGTTGCGTCCAAAGAATTCTTGTTTTATCCAAGAGTGGTTGTGGTTCAAACAATACTCAAGGGGTTCGCTATGATGGACTACGAGCCCAAACAATACTCAAAGGGTTAGCTATGACGGACTACGAGCCCAAACAATACTCAAGGGGTTAGCTAAGAGCGGCTACGTGCCCAAAGAATACTTGTATTATACTTCGGAACATTACTCTGCTTAGTGGAACTCAATTTGTTGATTGAGAACTGGATGTAGTCTGTTGTGTCAGACAAACTAGTATAAAAATATTGTGTCTATTTTTCTTTCCCTTACCTCTTATGTTCATGTTACTATCTTTTACATTAATATAAAAAGGAGAGTCATTGTAAAAACTAGGTTTTTAAGAAATCCCTTTCAAACAAGTGAATCTATTTAATGAAAAGTTATGTTTGACATATCTCATTAGACGCAATCCCCATTAAGAAAACCATTGATACCTAACCTATAATACTATCGTCTGAATTATCATTATTAGGCAATATTTATGACTTTTTTTAAAAATTATTAAAACACGATTTAACCCACCTTTCTTATGTTTTTCCTATTTTCTACATGTTTTTTTTTCCATTTTCATTTTTAAATAAATTTTTTAATCTAAAAAATGGCCCATAGGTTGGCCCAAGCCCACATAGCATTGGTGGGAATATTGGTGGCCCTATAGGTTTTTCTTATGTGGGTTTTTTGGTGCTATGGACTTTTTGGCCCCAATCCATGTAAGTTAGGACCAAGCCTTGTGGGCTAGGCCAAATTGACAGGTGTAGAGCTTACATGTGTGATCATGTATGAAATTTGAAACATATGACCTATTTGTCTGTCATTAGAATGAAAGAAAATCTTTGAAACTTTCAAACATGCAACATCATTACATCACCTAATATTCAGTATTTTGTTTCTCGAACAAATAAAGCTAAGAACAAACAATGATAGAAATAGAAAATAAAAAAATTATTGAATACCTTCAAAGCTTTCTTCACATTCCCCTCCATTGTTCCATAAGGTTTTCTTTGTGGAATCCTCAACAGGTACGAAATATCTTCGAGAGTGTCCTGAAAAGAACATAAACAGGACATAATGCTGATCACTAAAAGGTTCAAAGAGCAAATAAAATCTTAAAAACAGTTCTCATATTCCACATTAATCAAAATGGATATATTATTTAGAAGAGATGTACAAATGGGCAGCTCCTGTCTCATATAAAAATTCCTAATCAAAGTAGCATTCCAATCAACCAAATGTAAACATATCATATCCCAAAATCATCTCTAGCACATTACAATAAATTCTACAGAAAAATATTTACTTTCCAATTCCATTTTCTGTCAGTAACCATCTATAACTAATTATAACAGATATCTACTTTCAATACTCCACCACCCTCTCAGGTTTGTGCATGAGGGCTACAAATGCCCAACTTGACCAGTAGAAATTTAAATTATTGTCAAGTGAGGAGAGCTGGGTGAAGATGTCTATCTGTTGGAACTGTGAATTGATGGCATAAGTCATCATCACAATATTTCCAACCTGGAGTTGCTCCCTCACACACTGACAATTTATCTCGATATGGAAAACATTATTTTCTGCTATGATGATAGCATACTGATATTTGAATACAACCTCATAATAGGCCATTTGATTCCTGTCCCCAAGGATGGTTTGACTTCAAGCAAATTAGCTCACTAATGGCTGCTTCTATCATGATACTTTGCTTTTCTTAAAAAATAAGATATAATGCTCTAAGTTTTCGTCTTCCAATATATGGGTGATTCCCGAGATTGACAAAGTATGCATCAGTGATCTCAGTGTGCACGTAATAGGCGTACTATCTCAAATCACCGTTGGTCGGTAATATCTCTTCTCAAGATTTGACCTTGAGATAAGGCACTACCAGCATTGCTATCCTGAAGTGTTCTTTTGAGATGCTTGTGCAAAGTAGGACAACACACGAAGCGAAATAAAACATCTCTGGGTCAGTAATCATTAAGTAAATTAGTATGCCAACTAGATGTTGATAAACTGAGTCATACTTCATTTCCTCGTGTTCTGCCAGAGCCAATTTCTGTCCCTCTTCCATGGAAGACTAAGCAGGTCTACTTGCAAGGAAACCACATGGTGATATTTTGTCCTATGCATTTTCTTTTGCGCAAAGTTTCCCGGTCCTTACCCTCGATATTCCTAAGAAATACTTGTGCACCGCCAATATGAATTTTTTTTTTTAAATAACTCTTAAAGTCCAAACAAGCCTCTAAATAATTTTCTGGTACTAAGATGTAATCCAGATGTATTAACAACCGCATGAAGATTTCGCCTTCCAGATATGGAAATAGCGATTAATCAGCAAAGGACTGAAAAAATTCACAACGTTTCAAAGATGCTGATAACTTGAAATATCCAGTTTTGTGGATGCTTGAAGATGTTCATAAATTGACTTCTGAATTCAACAAACTTTGTTATCTCCACCTGCTTTGAAGCCGAGGGGGAGACACATGTAAACATCCCCTTTTATATCACCATGCACAAATGAATTGCTAACATCTACTGAGTCTCCTTTCTTTCGAAAGTACTATTGAAGTGAAGACTGTAACCAATAAAAGTTGTGCTACTAGTGAAAAGGTTTCATGGAAGTCCAAACCTTCAACTTGGGTGAACCTTTTTGTCACAAGCTTGGACTTGTAAATCTCCACCATTAAACAAGAATTGTACTTCTATCTTTATCCCATTGCTGCTAGGCCCTCGATCTTCCAAGTGTCCTTACAGCTTCTAAGACTGCAATTTGTTGTAACATTGTATCACGCCATTGTGAATTTTCTCCTGCTTCAGTCAGTAGTAGAGCTTCGCTTCGAGGTCTACTGTCCAAGTCTAGATTGTATCCATTTATATTAACTTTCCAACAGCTCTTCTAAACTTGTTTCAAGGTTGATGGAGAATTCTATCAAAATAAGTATGTATTTCGTTATGTTATTCTATTAAGCTTACATATGCAAATAAACTGTTATTAGATAAGTAACAAAGAACAAATAAAATATGCCTGGATAATGTAATTACATTGTGATCTAATTACAATATGTCAAATATCACAAGTTTTTGTGCTTTTATAACTATTTTAAGTACATTCCTGATGAACTCTTAAATTAATTGCTAGTCCAATTTTACCCTTAATGAAATGTGTTTAGATTAAATAACTCGAACATTTCCTCTAAATTTAAATATATAAAAAAATTCCACAATAGCTATCTTAAGTGTGTACACGCTGAACTCTTCAATTAACTGTTTATCCCATTTTACCCTTAATGCAGTACTTGCTTAGATTAACTAACAACTCTCTTATGCTTTTTCTAAATTAAAATATTAAAAAAAATTATTACAGTTTGATAAACTAATATTTTTAAACCATGACATTTATACCTTAAGCAATGACTACCATCTCGATATCTTGAAGTACACACATTGGCATCACCAGGATTTAAACCCTATTTAATTAAAATGTAAGTAAAATCCAACTAATTTAACCCTATTTAATGTTTTTATTCCAAAAATACATTCAAATATGAGCACCATCTTAAAGAAGAATGATTAAGGATTGTTTATTAAGAAATGTAGTTTTTTTTAATCAAATATAGAAAATTAAGATAGACATAACAAACATCTTGGCTAATAAATGTAAAATTTGGTGTTTTCATGTTAATTTAAAAAAAGAAGAAAACACAATTACTGCTTCCTTTACACCAAAAAAAAAAATCAATCAAACACGCTGTTAAAAACCAAGCAGACCTGTATAGTCTTCATATTAGCATTGGCAGGGATGGCTTTCCTGAGAGCAACCTCCCCCGTTCTCGGAACCTTCGTATCAGGCGAATACAAAACCGCTTCGGCAGCACCAGGAGATGCCACGTAATCGACCAACGGCACCAAAGCGCTAATCTGAACCGACGCAATCACCACCGGAACCACACTCTTCAACCGTTTCATTATCCTCTCAACAACACTCGCGGAAATGACACGCGTCGTATCTCCCACCGCTGCCTGCACCATCCCCAAAACAGGTTAAGCAAAACCAAGTCGTGAGAAAACGCTAAACGTGGCATTGCAATTCCAATGCGCGTGGTTGTGATGTGACACCTTTGCGATGACTTGGCGGCGGTGCTCCTTGGAGAAGCAGGTGATTCGGTTACGAGTAAGGGAAAAGTTAAAGGAGGGGGAGAGAGGGAACGCCATTGAAGAAAGGACACGTTCTTGTGAGTGCGTGCCTAATCTATTGTTGTGTGGAGTGAATTGGTGAAGAAAATGCTTCAACTACGACGGTTGACGTGAGATTACAGTTTTGTCCTCTCTTTCGTTTAATATCAAAATTTACATTATTATTAACAATATTAATTATTATAATTATTATTAATCATAATAATATTATTATAATAGTATTATATTATAATTATAATTATAATAAATATAATAATAATTATGATAATAAAGTTTGTTTGTGATAATGAATATAGATTATATGGAATTGGATTCTTCCAATATCATGTTGTTGATAATGATAAATAAAGAAAATATTTTAAAAATGATTATATTGAAAATAATGATAACGTTGATCATAAATAAATAAAAATAGGTGAGAAATTTAATTAGATTTGGATTATTTGTAAATGTTAATCGATGATTGGTGAGTAATTTCTGATTATATATTTTTGTCATGGATAAATACAATTTCTTTATTTTTGAATTTATGAACAATTTTGCTAGTCGAATGAAAAGATCATATTATTCAAATAGTATGTATATATGAAAGAAAGAGAACCTCGGACAAATCACATGATTAGAAAGAACTAGGTTCCTTTTTGGTTACATACATAACCAAATGAAATTGTTTTAATGATGTAGCTCTTGATCATAATTTACTTGAATTAAAATAGATCTTGGTAATGGATTACATTTAGGAAAATCTATATCTAATTGTTCCTTTTATGAATGTGCTTATAATCCTATTTTATGATACTATTTATAGGAGAGTTGGTATTTGTTTCATTTTTGTGAAAATAATATAGTGTGTTAACCATAATGTGTAACTGTGTTTATAATTGACTAATGTAGTCTGTACTCGATATATATACATTTTCAATGTACTCTTGAATACACAATATAATATCATATGTTTACTTTCTCTCTATCTCTGTTTTCTTGCCTTCTCCTCTTATCAACATGGTAGCATGAGCCATTTTTTTTTTCTTGAATCATGACTGCCTTCTCCTCTTCTTCTTCATCTTTTGACCTTTCCTCTTCTTCTTTACCTATGATCATGCCTTTTATTCAACTGTTCACAACACCCATCAGCCTTCAACTAGATGAAGATCAAGTGTTTGCCTCCATTCACAGGCTAAAACTTTCTTTTCTTGAAGGCAATCATATTCCATCAAGAACCACTCCATCCACTACTAATATTATATTGTTTGATATGACTAGAATACTTACCTTGATAGAAGAAACTTTTTTCTACAATCTCCAAAAATAATTTTAAATATAATATACATTTAGTGGTAAAACTTACAATATACTAAACAACCTAATAAACAAAGTAGAGAAAAAGTAAGAAAAGCCTTTTAACTTCAACAATAACCACTGACTTAATGACCGTGCTTGATATAATTCGACCTTGCATCTTCATTTATAAATCTTCTTCTTCATTGTTTTGATTTGAATATCTTCTACTCATGATAAATGATATTGCGAAAGCATGGAGAACTGTAGAATGTGGAAAGAGATGAAAATTATGACAATGAATCTAAGTGAGGTTAGGCGAACACTTAGTTTCTAGAGTGAGGTTGGACCAACACTACTAGAAGGAATCTAAAAAATTTTCTAGCAAGAAGACAATTCTAGAGAGAACTTTGAACAAGTAAAAGTGTCTCACAAATTGGACAACATTTCATTACTCAAATCAAAGTTTAAAAAAATATGAGACTCCTATTTATAGGAGAAATTCTCTCAAAACCTCTCAAATGAAAGTGTGACAAGTGTCACCACCTTATTGGTGCAAATCCTTTCCATAGGGAGAGTGAAGAGTGGCAAGTCTTCATTGAAGTAAAATCATCTCCATTGAGGAGAGGACATGTAGACCTTCATGCCTCCTTTGTCTACATTTTTATTTGCATCCCTCTTTTACTAGTTTACATGCTACTTTATTCTCTATTTACACCCTACTCTACTTTGGTCCAAAATACAAGGTTCAATACTTCCTATGTACTATATATAATTTTTACAAGGCTAATAAAAAAAAAGACTTTACAAAATTTTCATTAAGGTTCAATTTTCGCCTATCTTCTTAGCCGAAAGTTTAGAGATTGAGTGGTTTCCATCAATGCTACAATTAGATTGTTTAGTACATGAAAAGATAATGTATGTAAAAATGTTATGCGAATCAATTTCATCTTAAGTTCACTGAAATTATTTTTCACAAACCAAACCAGAGATGTCGTGGCTTAAGTACACTTACATGTTTTTGTTTACCAATGCAATTTTTACCTGTAATACATGAACATCTATATAAATGTTACATCATATATTATATGTGTATATTATAATTTTATAATTTGTACTATTGGCCATGTCTTATTTGATTTAACATTACCATATTCTTTTCAACCCATGGAAAAGGAAGCAACACTAAAACGTAAAATGAAAGCTGTTGACTACATTCAAAGGAATGTTATTAATTTCTACCTACCTGAAGTGAAGTCTAACAAAGAATTGCTTAAAAGGATCCAAATCAAACATGAGAAAATAACAAGCATTGATATGCCAACTAAGGCCCATATTGTTGTTGATGGGGTCAATTAAGCTTGTCTAAGTTTGAGGTTGGTGACAAAAATAAAAACAACACTCTTACTACTATTGTGAAAAAACCACAAAATATTCAATCAAAGCAACCTCAGAAGGAAAAGATAGTTGAACATGTCATTCAGGATTCAAGAACAAGGATAAAAGCCATTAAAAGATTAAAGAAAACAAATTTGAAAAAGAAGAAAATTCTAAAACAAGGCTTGAATTGAAACCATGGAAAGATACTTGATTGAAGTTGGCAAATAAAAACCACAAAAACAAGGAACAATAAAATAGGTGAATTCTATGAAAATCCCAAATGAAAAACAAGAAAAATAATATAAAAAATAACATATATAAGCATAATCAAAGCATAATGCAATAAGTCAAAAGGAAATGAAAAAACCAAAAAGATAGCACAAGATGGATATGAGTCAAAGGGAAATGAGAAAATGAAAAACACAATGATTAAAGATGATGAGTCAATGATTGGGCAACGAAGTACCACCAAGAAGGCATAAAGACCAAAAATGTGTAGATCAATGCTACTTAGTGAGTTTCTTGAAGAAAATATAAAGAAAGATGAGAAAGATGGTGAAGAAGATGTCACAAGTTTAATGTCAAAACAGGCACAAGCATGAAAAGAACATGAGGACCAATAAAATATTTACAAGTAAATAAAATAAATACTCAAGATTGTCCAAGAGATATCTTGGACGAAGATAGAGAGCTTGTTATCCCAATGACAAAGTTGTGTATGACCTGAGTTTTTTTCTTTGGACCATGGAAAGGAATTCAAACTTTTGTCCTCTAATATACACAAACTTCAAAGCTTTGGTCAAGGATCACAAGGATTGAATACGGAAATATGTTATGTTATTTGAATAAAATTCTTATCTTTGATTAAATTATTAAATATTCAAGATATGTGAATACCTGTCTTTCTTTTTTTAAGGATAAATTCATTATTTTTTAGAAACAATAGAAAATCATTTTTAGAAATAAGTTCTATATCAAGAGAATGCATTTTGAGAAATATTTCACTTTAAAGGAATAATTGAAATATTGTCTATTCTTGAATATTATTTCAAACACTTGATAGGATATTTGAAGAATAATACTATCAATGTATGATCATTTTATGAAAAATTTCTATAAAACCCAAATTGAAAAAAACTACTAAACATAAACTTCAATAATTTGGTCTTATCCATCTCTTCCATGGACTCATCTATGGATAATTACGTATTATCCATCTCAAATTATTTCATATATTTTCTGATTAAGATATAATAATACATTTATATTGATGTATGTTTTATTAGAATTGTAGGCCTTAAACAAGAGGGGGTGAATTATTTATGAAAGATTTTCGCAAATGTTGAATGTAGATTGAAAGCCAATGAAGAATCAAAGAAGTAGAAATCAGTTCAGCTAATTTCAAAATTGTTTTTAATGTGATTCCAGAAAATCATCTGGTTGGTTTTGCGAAACAATCGATTGTTTTTATCACCAGTGTTAAAAACAAAGTAAAAATAGATTTAAAAGAGAGTAGGATTAAAGAGATCAACACAGAGAGTTTATACTGGTTCACTCTTTACCAAGAGCTACATTCAGTCCTCAGAAACCTATGATAATTCACTAAGCAATCAAACACCTTTGCTAATACAACACCCACCAAAGTGGTGATCATGAATCCTGAACACACACCACCTTTGGCAAAAACACCACAGATCTCAGAACAACCTTTGAATCTGCACAACACTAGTCTTTACAGAAATAAAGTAGTCAAGAGAGAAAGGAATGAATACACCTGGGTACAATCTCAGATTGAAGTAAAAAGAATACAATGCAATCATATTTCACTCTTAGAAAAAAATCGAAAGCTTGAAGCAATCTTGGAAAAACTTGATTTGAAAGTGTTCTCTTGAATTAATAATAACCAAGGGCGTATAACCATTTATTTATACTCCAAAAAGTTGTTAAAAGCATTTAATGCAAGAGCCAAAACAGTTTTAAATCAATTAAATCAAATCAAATCAACTTAACGGAATTCTATTAAGATTTTCAAAATCAATCGATTGAAAACACGAAACAATCGATTGAATTGGCTTGACAGGAAGGTTAACCAATTTCAAGCTTTTTCAAATCCTTTTCAAAATACTCTAAGTGTAAAACAACTGGTTGAATCGAAATTTCAACAGATTGATTTTCCGATTTCTTTAGAAAACATTTCTTTTTCAAAAGAACTTGAATCAAACAACCTTGGATCATAACTTTGAGTGGATTAATAAATTCAAACTACACAAGACACACACACACAACCAACAGCAGGGTCTTCAAGCAATCCACTTGGATTTGGAGACATTAAAGTTTATGTTCAACAATCTCCCCTATTTGATGAAGACAAATCCCTTATTTGCTTGTGTTGTCCTTTTTGAATATGAAAAGACCTACAAAACAGAAATTGTGCATGTACAAGATAACTGAATAACCCAGGTTTTAAGAGTACCCAAGAGCCAGTTTTCATCAATAGGTTTCCAGCATGAAAACCAGTAAAACCAGTGTGAAAACTAGTGTGAATGAGGTTCAGATCAGAGCATTCAGAAACAACACAATATCATAATAATAAATCAGTAGTATCAACATCAACACAAAACTGAAAACCAGATAATTCTCCTCGTATTTGTCTTCACAAATAGAGTAAGATAAGGGATAAAAACATAATTAAAAATAATTGTTTAGTAGGCTAAAACAGGATAAGAAATAAAGCATTAAAATTATTCAATCCTCTTTGCCATATTGGAGCTTGAAGAGCTTATTCTGAACAACCTCAATCTGTTCATCAAGGTTCTTGAACCTTTCCATACAAAACTCATGATGGCTCCTTTGGTCATCTGCAAAGCTGTCCATCCTACTTAACATCAATCTCTTAAAGGGTGACATAGAAGTGATGCGCTCTCCCATGTTTCCAGCACTTGGACCGGCATCATAAGCATTATCGGGACCATCATTGCCTTCCCCAGCTTGATGTCCATCATTAGCATAAACTCTTGCAACAGTAGGCTCTTCTCCATCATCTTCAATATGGATTCCACTTGAAGAACCAGCTTGGTCACCATCTTTGCTTACCCATTTTCCACCAATTTTGGTGAAACCCATCTTGCTGAGGGAACCATTATTCACCTCATGTGATGACTTTACCACTTCACACAGCTCCTCCACAAGATCAACTTCAAAATAATTCAAAAACTTAGAGATAATAATAGCATATGGATAATGATAATCACTTAACCTCATAGACTTTTGCATGTGTTCCTTGTTAATGTGGATCCAATTAATCTTGATCTAGTTCATGATGCAGTAAATTAGGACAAGATCTTCCTCAGTCAAAACAGAATGATTGCTTCCTCTTGGAGTCAGTATCCAAGATATAATGAAAGTAATGATTCTTTCATTCAGCTTCAAGCCTCCCACCAAAAAGTTCCTCACTTTGGATTGAGGATTCTTGAGACAACTCCTGTAGTACTGCATCTTGTTAAACTCGTCTACAACCCCAATGTTTTCTTTATTAATCCTTAGCCCAACATATTTCAAACTAACTACAACATACCAAAGTTTTGGAGTTTTCTCCATGTTAATGCCTTTCATGTGTGAGCAAAGATTGTCTCCAACCACATGAAGATTTGTATAGAAAACCTTCACTAGGTCAGGATAAATGACATCTCCAAAAACTTTTTCAGCAGTTGCTCCTGTTAAACTTGAAGCTTTGATGTCTCCAAATCCATGAAGATTGCTTGAAGACTAGGTTGCTGCTTGTGGGCATGGGTTCTGGGTAGATTAGAATTTTTTCAATCCACTCTTAATTTAATCCAAAACTCAATCAATCAAGTTCTTTCAAAAGAAAAGTGTTTTTCAAAGTAAGTGAAAACAATCTGTTGATTTGTCGTTTCAATCAGTTGTTTTACACTTGGTGGTTTTGGAAAGGATTTGAAAAAGTTGAAATTGGCTGACCTCATAGTCAAAGCCAATTCAATCGGTTGAATTGTGCTTTCAATCGCTTGCTTTTTAAAAATCTTAACATAATTGGTTTAAGTTTGTTAAATCTGTTTTTTATGATTCAAATTTGTTTTGGTTAAGAGTGGAATAGGATCTGTTGTATTAGTTTTGTATAAGGTGAGATCCTTCCTATTCTTACTTGTGTTTCAATTCATTTTTCTAAAACTGTACAGTCATAGGGTATTCTGACTTGTAGTGTTTGTGTTTCAAAGAGGGTGAGTGTTCTTGAAGGGTTCAAGATCACCTCTTTGGTGTTTGTGTTGTGTAATCTGTGGTTGATTACTTAGTGAAATACCCAGGTGTTTTTAGGGACTGGATGTAGCTCAGGTTAAGAGTGAACCAGTATAAAATTTGTGTGTGAATCTCTCTATCCCTCACTGCTATAAAACTGTTTCATCTATGTTTTTGTAAATTGTTGATAAAAACAATCGGTTGATTCGCATAAACAACCGATTGATTTTTTGGAATCAATTTAAAACAATTTTGTTTCTTGGCTGATTTGATTGCTTCTTCTGTGATTCTGGATTAATCTTCATTCTTGTCCAGTATTTTCAAAAATCTTTCATTAAACAATTCATCCTCCCTTCTTGTTTAAGTCCTTTAATTCTAACAGCTCCTTCAAGACATTCCTCATTTCAGTGAGATTCTGCTCTTTCAGCCAGATGAAGGTGATAAGCTTTGGGTTGTTGATAGTCTTCCTACTAGATTCATGTAGGAACTTCTCAATCTTTTCATCATCATCTGAAAACCAGTTTTCAAGGCGTCCTGCTCTCTTTATAGCACGAGTATTCATCCTTTTTTATGAGGGAGTAGTTGAGTCCATGATTAAAGGATGATTTTTCAGAGATAAGAGAAAATCCAGCAGATGCAAGATGCAACTAGAGGAAAAATAATGGATTGATTATGTAAGAAAAAATAATTGAACCAGCACATGTATTTAAGCAGAAAAAGTAATCAACATGTATTTCCATTTAGTGGGTTGTTTTCAACAAAGAAAGAATTTGTTGCAGAGAAAATATGCCATACATTAGCCCCCAAACAGATTAGCCAGTGCACCACATATTAGATTTGACCATTCATAAAAGCTTTTAAGTTTCCAAGAAGTTGTGGAATATATTCCATTATGACCAAAATAACACCCAATCAGATTGTATTCAAAGTCACAATAAATGTAATTTTGACCCATAACAACTTTAAATGAAAAGCAACAGTTGTAACAATGCACAAATTTTTAAAACAGCTTTAATACAATGTTGTCAAAGGTAAAACAATCGGTTGTTTCGTGAAAACAAACAGTTGTTTTTCTGTGATAGCAATTAAGAGTTTTAATAAACCAAGAAACTTTGACCGAGATGAAACAACATAGTGTTGATCACATAAGCCTTTGCATATAGATTTTTCACAACATATTTACTAAAGAGAAAGAATCAATTAAGATTTTATTTAATCAAGGAGAACCAAAAATATAATTAAGAAGTAAAAATACAAGAGTTCTTAGCTTTTGAGTTTTTTTCTCTTAAAACAGCCACAATACATGGGTCAAGGATGTCACTTGACTTTCAAGAATTTGTTGTGCAATTAAGAACTGCCCCTATGATTTCATATAAGATAACTTCTCTTGAAACTTCATCCTTCATACTAGTATGATTCTTTACTTACAAGGGTACCACATATGTTGATTTTCCATTAAAGAACCCTACAAGAAACAAAATCAAGATGCAAGATTTGATTCTCTTACAAATGTGGGTCCATGAGCATTAACAAATGAATTAGGATCCTTAGAATTCTCAAGGAACTCATTTCAAAACACCTATAAGAACAGAAAATTTCCTAACTCTACAGAATCTAACATAGTGGCCCTTTTTCATATAATAAAAGCATGAAACAACCGGTTGTTTCGATTTTTCAATCGATTGTTTCGACTTTTCAATCGGTTGTTTTTCAAAAATACTTGAAAAAGGCTTTGAAACTACTCTATTCTTACTGTGTGGATTAAAACCCGATCCAACTTTGCCAAAAACACATTTTTGAGATGCAAGAACAGTCTCAAAGTTTGATTGGCCTTTTGAAAGTTTATCCACAGTTTTCACAAGATAGTGAACCTTCCTTTGAAGAGATTCACAATTTTCACAAAAACTTGAGTCACAATTGCAAGCAGAGTTTTTTCTAAATCAATTCCAGATTTTCAAAATCATTTTTCGAATTATTCAACTCTTCTTCCAATGCTTTGACTCTATTTTTCAGCCAATTATTCATGCCTTTCAAGCAGTTGTTCAAAAGCGCTAGCCTAATAGCTTATTCATGAGTTTCTCTAAATTCATCAAGAAGTTGGCTATAATTTTCAAAATTGAATGAGGTGCTGGAACTTACACTGCTTGTGTCAGATTCTCCTTTAGCCATCAAGTAAAGATTTGCCTCTTCATCTCCATTGGATGATGAGCTTGAGGAAGAAACATCATTGTCTTGCGAAACAATACAGTCTCTTTTATATTTGCTCTTATTTTCAAATTTCTTGCATTGTCCTTTCTCCTTGCTTTCATTATTTGGGCAATCAACTTTTATATGGCCCTGTTTACCACATGTTAGCAATAAAATCATTGAGTTTCTTGTTGTTATACTTTTTGGAGGATTGATTCTTGTTGCTTTTTTTCTTCAAGAATTTTTTTTCTTGTTGCTTTTTTTCTTCTAGAAACTCAACCAATTGTTTTTGCAAAACAATCGGTTGTTTTTATCAGTAGTGTTAAAAACAAAGCAAAATGATATTTAAAAGAGAGTAGGGTTAGAGAGATCAACACAAAGAGTTTATATTGGTTCACTCTTTACCAAGAGTTACATCCAGTCCTCAGAAACCTCTGAGAATTCACTAAGTAATCAAACACCTTGATTACACAACACCCACCAAAGTGGTGATCTTGAACCCTTCAAGAACACACACCACCTTTGTCAAAAACACCACAAATCTCAGAACAACCTATGAATCTGCACAACACCAATCTTTATAGAAATACAGTAGTCAAAAGAGAAAGGAATGAATACACCTGGGTACAATCTTAGATTGAAGTAAAAAGAATACAATACAATCTTATTCAACTCTTAGAAAAAAAATCCACAACTTGAAGCAATCTTGGAAAAACTTGATTTGAAAGTGTTCTCTTGAATCAATAATAACTAGGAGCATATAACCACTTATTTATACTCCAAACAATTGTTAAAAGCATTTAATGAGATGAACCAAAACAGTTTTAAATCAATTAAATCAAATCAAATCAAATCAACTTAATAGAATTCTGTTAAGATTTTCAAAAAATCAATCGATTGAGAACACGTAACAATCGGTTGAATTGGCTTGACAATAAGGTCAACCAATTTCAAGCTTTTCCAAATCCTTTTCAAAGTACTCTAAGTGTAAAACAACCGGTTGATTCGAAATTTCAACAGGTTGATTTTCTCACATTTCTTTTGCTAAAGTACATTGTGAGACCCTGAAAAACTCATCAGAATTTAGATTAGATGTTATGATGTTCTTAGCAATGCAATCAAACATAGCCTTTTTGCTTTCAAACTCAGTTCATTGGGACCAAAGTTTTTCAATAGAAATGTTATCTATTTTAGCTTTTGGAATTAAAGGTCCATTTTCAAAGGCAACCCAAATTCCTCTATCAATTGATTCTACAAATATCTTCATTCTTACCTTCCAAAATTGGTAATTAAAACCACAAAATAGAGGTCATCTGTTAATTGAAGCACCCTCCACAAGGGGTATTTTTTAAGCCATGAAAAAAAAATTAGAATCGAAAACTTCAATGATTTTCAAGAACATAGCTCCTGATGCCAATTGTTAGAATTGTAGGCCTTAAACAAGAGGAGGGGGTGAATTGTTTATGAAATATTTTCACAAATGTTGAAGGTTAATTTGAAAGCCAATGAAGAATCAAAGAACTAGAAATCAATTCAGCCAATTTCAAAACCTTTTTAATGTGATTCCAGAAAACCAACCGGTTGTTTTTGCGAAACAATCGATTGTTTTTAACAACAGTGTTAAAAACAAAGCAAAATCAGATATAAAAGAGAGTAGGGTTAGAGAGATCAACACAAAGAGTTTATACTGGTTCACTCTTTACCAAGAGCTACATCCAGTCCTCAGAAACCTCTGAGAATTCACTAAGTAATCAAACACCTTGATTACACAACACCCACCAAAGTGGTGATCTTGAACCCTTCAAGAACACACACCACCTTTGTCAAAAACACCACAGATATCATAACAACCTCTTAATGTGCACAACACCAGTCTTTACAAAAATACAGTAGTCAAGAGAGAAAGGAATGAATACACATGGGTACAATCTCAGATTGAAAGTAAGAAGTATACAATGCAATTATATTCCACTCTTAGAAAAAAAAAATCCAAGGCTTGAAGCAATCTTGGAAAAACTTGATTGGAAAGTGTTCTCTTGAATCAATAATAACCAAGAGCGTATAACCACTTATTTATCCAAACAGTTGTTAAAAGCATTTAATGCAAGAGCCAAAATATTTTTAAATCAAATCAAATTAACATAATTCTGTTAAGATTTTCAAAAATCAATCGATTGAAAACAATCGGTTGAATTGGCATGATAGCAAGGTCAACCAATTTCAAGCTTTTTCAAATCCTTTTCAAAATACTCTAAGTGTAAAACTACCGGTTGAATCGAAATTTCAATAGGTTGATTTTCCACTTTCTTTAGAAAACATTTTTTTTTTCAAAAGAACTTGAATCAAACAATCTTGGATCATAACTTTGAGTGGATTAACAATTCAAACTACACAAGACACACATAGAAGCAGCAACAAGGTCTTCAAGCAATCCACTTGGATTTGGAGACATCAAATCCTATGTTTAACATGTTTTCCTCTCTAAAATACAAAGCATTAGTAAAAGGAATGCAATGAATAGTACTGAGCAAAATTATATGCATTATATAAGACTGGTCGACTTTGCCAAAGTTCGAGCTGAATTGGTACGGTAGAATTATGTTATATCTCATTTTATATGTTTATTAATTTTAATTAATATATATTTTACTATTAATATTTAATTTTTAATTAATAGAGTGGTGAGAAAGTTGATTGAGAAGAAGTCACTAGAGCTTAGTGTTTATTAAAACTCGATAAGGTCGTCTAGGTCGAAAGTGAAAAGCGGGATGAAGAAATATTAGATGTTATTGTAAGTTTACTTGTACTTATGAAATATGTTTGAAAGCTCCATATATTTATGGAACATGCGTCGTCGATGCAATTCAGTTACCATCATGGGTGAAGGAGTGGGGATTCTCTTATTCCAACTTCGGCAAAAATTGAATGCATCACTCTCGTGTAGGATTGATACGCCTTGTATTCAACTACCTCACGATGAATTGCACTGTGAGCTCGTGTAAATTCAATAGCTTATGCAAGATTTTGAAAGAATTCGCACAATATTACGAAAAATCTTGTGCAGGATTTTGAAAGAAATTGTGTAGGTTTTTTAAATAAGGATCAAGAGCAATTTGTAGTAAAAGTAAGTTGAAAATATGAACAAGGTTAACTTACTCATGTATGATGATCTATGCATAAGGACTTATCTGCGATGTATTGCACAAGTCATCCAGAATACAACAAGAACTTCTTAAATAATACCGAGGATCTCAAAACTAACAATAAATTCCTAAGAGTAAAAGAAACCTGGACTATGGGAATATAAGAAAATAGTATAATAAAATAAAATTTTATTTTAGAGAATAGTATAATAAAGGGAAATGTGAATCAATGTGTGTTTCTGGAGCAATAAGAACTCCTATATATAGATGGAAAAAAAGGAAACATCCTCCTTTGTGAGCGAAACCTCTTCCTGTAGTCTATTGCAAAGAAGAATGTGAAACCTATCCAGGAGTGCGAAAGAGATCCAGTTCAAGTGAGAGCACGTCCGAGGATAGCTCCTTCAAGACTGACATTGAGATCCGAAGGCATCTGAAGGAAGCGGGAAATTGAGAACCAATCTCAGAGATAGTTGTGGTCAGATGACCCCAAGTTGTTTCCCAATGAATCCAATAGTGAAATAAGTAAATCACTAAGCAATAAAAGTTAGCAATAACAATAATGATAAAAAGGGGGTTGAGATAGTTATGTAGAAAATATAAAAGAGATTAAAATAGCAAATAAAAAGCGATTGATCCCTAAGTTCTTCGACCAATGAATTACTCACAAGTTCTCTAAAGATTATTCCTTTCTCTATCCTCAAACAAAACCAGATTGAACATGCGTCAATTTGATTGAACTTGAAACTCATCAATAAAGCATGCGTCTACTGGTTTAATTAGTACCCACTTTGTTCCATGCGTATAATCCATGTGAATGCTTATCTTCTCTCTTTTGAATCATGCATTCAATAAATTAATTAGAATAATACGAGCTAACTAAGAAAACAAAGTTTAAGATAAGGAAGACTCTCAATCATGCATTCAAGTACAGTCTCTCACAAAAACCAGTTTCCCGGTAGATTAGAATATTAAAACAATTGTTATAGAGAATTAAAAAATGAAACTTTTCTTCATCAAAACCTCAAAACTCATTGGGAAATTACACAAGAATCAACTAAAAAGGTTTAGCTTTCCATGTGGAGGCAAAACAAACGAATTACAAAGAAGAAAAGAAACTAAGAAAACCCTATGAAGATTCTTCTTTTGTCCTTGAAGTTTGTGCCTTTTTTATAGGTTTTTCTTCTCCAAGGATCTTGGAAAAATATTTTGGTTTAGATTTTGTTAACAGTTTCTCAATTTCCAACTTTCCAGAATTCTTGTATTTTGTAGAAGATTGCTTCCAATTTTGTTTCTGAGATATTGTAGATTTTATTTTCTCCTTATTCTCCTTAGAATTTGTTTCCATTTTTTATTCAAAGAAGTAACTTGGACTTTTGCATATTTGACCCATTTGCAAAGGTAGACACTTCCTTTAGACTAATCTAAAAAACACAAAATTAACACAAAAAATATTTAAGGCCCAAATAAACCCAATTATATGAATATTAATTAAAATAGTAAAAATATTTATTATTATAGTCCAATAATCTATAATTAAAGCTATTGAATGTGAATAAATATATGCTCATCAGCTATCTTGGGAGATTAGCATTGTCATCAATCAACATTATTGTGTAAAGAAGGAATGTATTCAAAGTTGCATGAAGTGAATTAATTGAAATGTCCACATTCAAGCTCATACACAAAAAGGACATGCATAAAAGTTGAAGTTGGTCAATGGCTAAAAACAACCTCTCAACAGATATCTTCTCTCAATGCATATATAAATTCGTCATCAAGAAGATGATCAAGAGAGTTGTCAAATTGTTGTTCAGATAAAGATCAAAGTTTCAAGAAGCGGAAGAGAAAGATCCCCACACTTAAAGTAGAGATTTTTCCATATCATTGGATCTAGAATAGTCTCATGGAAGTGTGAGTGTGTATCCATCCATATAGGAAAGAATGCTTACTCATTATATATATCGAAAGAGCTAACCTCTTTCTAGAGAATAAAGACAATGATATGCACTATGGGAGAGAACTTAAAACATATACTCATCTAAAGACACAATCCTCCCTAATAGCCATAGCCAACAATTTGTTTATCATTAAAACCCTCAATATTCCTAACTTAGCTAGGAATGGTAGTTTAACAAATAATACTTAAGGAAGTAGTCAGAAGTGGCTAAATACCCAAAGAATACTTTGTTGAGCCAAGAGTGACTTAGTAAAGAATACTCAAAGGAGTAGCTAGGAGTGGTTAGGTGCCTAAAGAATACCCAGTTAAGTCAGGGGTGACATGGTAACGAATACTTGGTTAAGTCAAGAGTAGTTTGGGAAATAATACTCTTTGAACCATGAGTGGCTTGGGAAATCACAGTCTTTGATGAGATCAACCAAGAGTGGTTGTGAGCAGAAAGAATACTCATTTAAACCAAGAGTGATTTGTGTTAATAATACTCAAGGAATTAGGCATGAGTCACACGAGGCTAAAGATTACTCGAGATGTACTTCACAACATTCATATGCCTAGTGAAATTCGATATGTTAATTAAGAACTAAACGTAGTCTATTGTGACATATGAACCACCATAAAATATCATGTGTATTTTCTCTTCACCTTCATCTAATTTACATTGAATATTTTTGTTGCTTATACTAATTTAAGAAGGAGTACAATGTTGAAAATAAGTTTCTAAAAAAAATTTTAACTAGCAAAACATTAAGTATTGATGTTGCGTCTATTGTACTTTGTCAGATGTGACTTTCAAAATCAACATGAACACACTTTAGATTATTCACCTTGATAAATTACTAAAGTGTTTAAATATATATTTGTCTTAGTTCATCGGACATAATACCTACTAACATTCAGTCTAAGAAAATCAAAACTAGTGTCGAAGGATTCTTAAACAAATAATACTACTTGTGAAAAGATTTCAAAACAAATTTTAAAACACAATTTAAAATTCCCTACTTACATTTTTCCTATTCTCACAATGATTATTGAGAGGCTCAGATAGATCAAGGTAAATAGGATTGTGTGAAATGTCTAAGAGTAAAAACATTCATACTTTTAGAAGTTTATAAAGGTAAATGCATGAAAAGTTAAGGTAATCTAGGGTTAAAGCCTCAAGGTATTCTTCCATCTAGGATAAAGGTTGGACTGACTTTTCTGGTAAAGGCAAGCGAATATATCACAGAAAAAAAAAAGTCATCTAGAATGATGTGAAGGGATGCTAATAAAGAAATGATTAAGTACATGCAGTGAAACGTTTTAACAAATGCATTTGTTCATTCCTAAACACTTAAAGATTGCTATTTTAGTAAAGTGACCAAAAATTACATATGGAAATCATCTACTATGAGATGCCTTGTTGTTTGTTAGCAACACTCAGACATTTTTCTTCTTCTTGGATCATTTGTGATAAATATATATTTTAATAGAAAATATTATATTAAAATTATAAAAAAATCATAATAAAATTCTTTTATATTTTATAGACAAGAAAAAAATGAAGAAAATACCCATCAAGATAAGATTGAAACAATTAGGTTACCAAGAATAATGAAGAAAATGTAATAATAAAATTTAAACAAACAATTACGGTGAATACAAAATATATTTTATTTCTTTCAAAAAAAGAGTAAAAGATTGGTCTTAATAAATTAAGTTTTAATTTAAAATCCTTTGTAAATATGTATAGATCATTTTGTTATTTGGTAGTCACATAACCTTATCATGTTGAAAATGTAAAACTATTAATAAAATCAGTTAATTAGAAAAAAAATTTAAACAAATGTAAAATCGATTATTTAAATTTATTTTATTTTAATTAAACATAAAATTTAATCAAATTAAACAATATTTTACTATTCATTTGTGTTGATCTTTTATCACTTATATTTTCCATTTTGTTATTTAATCTATTAAAATGTAAAAAAAAATAATAAATATTAGAAAAGTTATTTATAACATTATAAAAAAATATTTATATTTATTTTTTAAACAAAAAATTTTAAAATAATTAAATATTTGTATTATTTTTAATTAGACAATTTTAAATAACTAAATGATTTATTTATTTAAATAAGATTATATAATTTTTTAATACTTGTTCTCGAATGGAGTTGGAACCAAGAGAACAATTCGAGTTATTTCTCGGTGGGTCGGTATGCACTTCCTCCCTTCCTCTCAAAACATATTTCTCGCTCTCCCTTCATTACTCTACCTCTCGTCCTTGTGATCTTCAGGCTCGGATGGTACTTGCAAAAGGTACTCTGACGCTCAAGTGAGAATTTGGTATTCGACATGTGTGAGGTACCCGATTCTTGGAATTTGTGCCTATTTATATGATTATCATGGGTCATTTGTTATTGGGCCGAATTAGGGAGTTGGGTCATGCTAAGAAGTGCATTACCTAGTGCGTGATCTCTGGTTAGTCTCATTAATCCTGTTTAGGCATAATGGTTTTGGTGGTGTCGATCGGCTTGGACTGGGTGCCGAGTCATGGTCTCAGCCGTGCGGATCCTATCACTACACTTGCCCCCGAGGCTCGAGGATGTTTAATCCGAAGAGTCTTTGTCCGAGGCCGTTGTGACGGTTGGGTTTCCCGAGATTGGACATGACGTTGGCGTCGCCGAATGCATGATGTGACGCACAATAATGATGGGGTTTTTGGGCACCATCCGATGAAAATTGTTGGATCGAGGGAGATCCAACGATTGAGATGAGAGTGACGTTTTGTCTCATGAGCCCTTCAAAGGCTATAGTGGTCCCCTACAGTTCCAAGTCACTGCTTTACTTGCTCTGACATCCGAAACCTAGTCGTCTTGGCGCATTGCTTACCCTACACTCTGAAAGGTAAGTCATGTCTTCTTCCTCGTCCTCATCTCCCTCTTCATCTTTGTCTTCCTCTTCTTTTGGCTCTTCCACGACCGAGCCTTTGTCAATAGGGGCAATTCAAACGTTGCCCCTCGTGGAAGATTTTGTAAGGGTTGATGACTCGGAAGGTGCTGCCGACTGATCAGATCTCGTCGATCAGGATTGACTGGGTAGATCCCGAGGTGACTGAGTTTATCTTTGTCTATCAAGACTCGTCTTCCATTGACTCCTTCATGGATAGGCACCATTTGTTAAAGTTGGATGCTTCTGATAGCATATTGGTCATCGATTATTGTCGTCCGACCGATACCATCTGCATGGATCGGTCATCCTCTAATGATCCATTTTTCTTTGTTTATTCTTGCCTCTTTTGGATCTTTATGTCGCCCTACCATTTGATGATTTCACGATGGGTGTCCTTCGGACGCTCAAAGTTGCCCCTTCGCAACTCCACCCAAACACATGGGCTTCTCTTCAAGCCTTTCGGCTCATGTGTGACATGCTTCGTCTTTGTCCTACTCCTTCTACCTTTCTACACTATTACACATCGCACCCGTTCGACCCGGTTAGCTGGTTATCCCTTATCAGCCAACGGGTAATATACTTTTTGCCCCTTTCACATCCTCATACAAAAATTTTAAGGGAAATTTTTTCAATATTTTTATCGAGCCCGAATGTAAGTCTAACTTTCCTTTGTATTGGACCAAGACCCCTACCCGTTTCAAGCAATGGCCTCGTCCAGTTCCAATGCCGAGGAGAGGGAGGTTTATGACTTGTTTGATAGCCTCCTAAGGAGGCTTCCTACTCGAAAGATCTTCTCTGTATATAAGTTGTCCCAGAGGTGGACTGATTTTCAGGGTATGCTTGTATTTTTTATCGCTTTAATTCTCAGTCGGTATACGTTGTTGGCTAACATATTTTCTTTGTTGCAGATATCATGGCAAGAGAAACTCCCAAGACGGTCAACATATTGATTTCCTTTCGCAAGAAGTTGGCCGGTATGGCAATGGCGAGCCTAGAGACGGTTGTTGCTAGCAACCCGTCCACTCCAAAGGTGATGGAAGAGTGTCGAACGGTTTCCATCAAAAGGCCATGCCCTTCATCACCCCTAAGGGAAAAAAAAGAAAGAGGAGGGATGTCGCCACCACCACTCGGTCACCAGGTGGCACCTCGAAATGACCCCTTTCACCCTTCCCCCATTCGGCTTGAGAGCCCCTCACCCGCCAAAGCTCTCGCCATCGTCGTCATGTTGGGCGAAACCTTCAATCACACCGTCTGACAGGCCCACCTTCTATACGGAGGTACCCCTACCAAGGGTGACTTCAACGTCAACGAAGACATGTATGAAGGTCGACTGGTGACCTTCTCCGAGCTGGACGAGCTTCGGGCATCGACGTCGAGGGCTACGCGTGAAGACGAAAATGAAGACCATTAGGCTTAATCTTTATTGCTTTTTCTCTCAAGCTGAGGTGTGACCTCTTTTTGTTCCCTTGGGATCGGGGTGTTACCTCCATCTTTTCTTTATCAATGAATGAATCTGTCATTTTCCTTCTTATTCTTGCTTTAGTATAACAAGTTATAATTAATTTTAACTTTCAATCAGTCGAAACAACCTTACATAAAATTTGATTGAGTTGCTGCGAGTCGGACAGTATAATCGATAAGGTTAAGCACGACCATTTGCACTAAGTCTTTGGGTGTTGGGAGGGAATACCAAACAGATTCTTTAGGTTTTGGGAGGGTATACCGGTTAAGGTTTCATCCTTGACGGACTCGTGTCTTTAGGTGCCAGGAGGTTATACCGATTAAGGTTTCATCCTTAGCTGACCCGTGTCTTTAGGTGTTGGGAGGGTATAGCAGTTAAGGTTTCATCCTTAGCCGAACCAATTATTTAGGTGTTAGGAGGGTATATTGGTTAAGATTTCATCCTTGATCGACCCGTGTTGTGAAAGAAAATTAGATACACAAACTTGTAAACCTCATTAAAACCTTCCTGGCCGAAAACCCTCCTTAAGGAAAAAATGGTTGGGCGAGGAAAGAGCGCATGTTTTTATTAATATTTAACTATAATAGAACTTGAGGTATGTGGCATTCAACGTCCTCGGTACAACGTCTGCAACGTCTCAGATCCGAAAAGGGCCTTCCCAGTTGGATAAGAATTTTTCGTCTATCTTCCTAGCCTCACTTCGCATCCTTCAAACGAGGTCTCCTTTTTAAAAGTTTTTCAGTCGTACCTTCGTGTTATACCGCCTGGCCGCTCGGAGCTTGCATGTGATTTCGCAAATCTTGTTCTTGTCTCGAAGCTCGTTCGGTAGGTTGAGTCTAACCAATAGACCCTCTTGATTTAGGAATAGATCAAAGAGTTGCCTTCTGAGGGAAGACTCGCCTACCTCGACCGGGATCATGGCTTCGATGTCGTAGGTTAGGCTGTAGGGTGTCTCATGCGTTGAGGTTTACCAACTCTTCAGTCCATCGCCCATTCGTCATGCCAAGCCACTTCTTTAACTCGTTAAGGATGACCTTATTTGCTACCTTGGCCTGCCCATTGGTCTAGGGGTGGTCGACCGAACTTGTTACCGATTTTATGTTGAGATCCTCGTAAAAGGGTCGGAGTCCTCGGTCAATGAATTGCCGATCATTATCTGTTATGATGGTGTGGGGAACTCCGAACTGACATACAATACTCCTCCACACGAAATTTTGGACATTCTTGACCGAGATTGAGGTGAGGGGCTCATCCTCAATTCATTTGGTGAAATAATTTACCCCGACCAAGAGGAATTTAATTTGTCTATTTCTTGGGTTGAAGGGACCAATGATGTTCATTCCCCAAATGGCAAACAACCATGGAGACACCATGTTGGGAGTTTCTCGGGCTTGAGGTGAGATAAGGGGCAGTAATCTTGGCACTTGGTACATTTCTTCACATATTTTGTACAGTTGTTCTAGATTGTAGACTAGAAATACCCGGCTCTGAGTATCTTGGCGGTCATCGTTCTCCTGCCCAAGTGGTTCGCACAAGCCCCTTCATGGTATACCTGGCACATTGTTGCCTCATCGTCTTTTCCTCTTCTGGCTTACATGTGTCGAGCTCTAGGTACTGAATGATCGGAGTCATCCAAGTGTCGGCCTCGATAACGGTCAGGCATTCGGCTTCTCCTACGCTGGGATTTGTAAAGTGAATTTGTACCACAGATCTATGGTGGCTTTTCTTATTAGTTGTAGCAAGCCGAGAAAATGCGTCAGCCCTCATTTTCTCCGCTTGGCGGATGTGCTCCACCATTACCTTCTTGAACCAGACGATGAGGTTAGAAACTGATATGATTCCACTAGCTAGATATAGATGATTCTTTGACATTTTATGGAATCAACTTGAGTTGGAGAATGAATAGGCACTTTTAATAGAATTGGATCAATGTTCTATGTTTCAAGAACTCACCAAAACTTGCACCAAACACCAAACTCACATGAAAGATCCATTTCTTGCCAATTGAACCGATTAAATTGAACAAGAAAGCAAATGCACCGATTAAAAAGCTTAAGGGATGAAATGCACCGAACAAATTAAGAAGAAATGAAGAAGAAACAATTGAATCCAGCAAAAGAGCATAAGAACCGAACACTACATAAATTTAAGCTCAAACACCGAATAGAAAGAACCTAGACATGTTTTTGAAATTGAATGAACTTGGAAATGAAATGAAAAGATGAAGGAGAGAAGAACTTATGAAGATGGAGAGCTTGGTTAATGGTCACGCCACTTGAAGTGTGAAGGCTCCAAGATAAGTGAGCAAATGTCGCCACTTGAGAGAACCAAGGGACTCAAGATAAGACAAGGTAGAAGAGAAGACAAAGTTCTCACAATTCTCTCTCAATTTGAGTAGAGTTTCTCTATAGCCAAATTCCAATCTGAATTTTACAAGAGCCCACACCTCTATTTATAGTGTGAGGGTGCTGAAAAATAGGTGGGAAAATTCAAATGAAACTCATTTGAAATTCCCACCAAAAACAAGTCACATGGGAGGTGTGACCTTTTTCTACTATGACACCTCCTAAAAACTACACCTACACCTACTCTCCTAAGTCACATGGACAATGTGACTTTATTTTACATATTCATACTCCTTTATTTAATATCCACACCTCCTACAAGAGTAAATCAAATGATGCTCTTTTATTTAATGCTTGGCCTTGCCCCTCATGGGATGGACTTGGACTTTTTGGGCTTTGGCCTTCTTAGGCTTGGGCTTGGGCTTGGGCTTTGGGCTTGGGCCTCATCTTTATTTTATGTCTTCTTTTAATTTTGAGAAGACTAGAAGGAAGAACTTCAAATGTGAAGGTGAATGACCTCTTCCTTCATTAATAACAGCCTCCTTTATTTGATTCTCATCATACTCCTCGAGTTGGAGAGAATTCGTCCACGAATTCTGAATCCCTGCATATAACAAAGTCAGTTTACTTTTACAAGTAAAAGTGGAAGAAAAATAAAAACATGACTTATCATTTGTAAACAATGGGATTTCAAAAAAGGAGGTTCTATAAATCGACCAAGTTGGAAAAATTTGTTTGGGAATGATGATATCTTTTGGAAAAAGGCCTCTTAAATGGTGACAACCATCAGGAGGTATGAACAAATCATCCCTAACATTTTTTAACCAAGATGGTGGTGAAGTAAGAACCTTTGGTAATGAAAAAGATAAGGAAGGAAAACACCTTGGATGTGGAAGGATTAAGACCCATGTCAATTTGGCCTTCTTTGTCTTTTTCATTTTTACTTGTGGTAGGTGGGTGAATTAAGTCTTGTTTTACCTTGTTTATCTTTAAGATTTGCTTTTGTGGACAATGAAGAGTTGTGTGCCCAAAACCTAAACATTTAAAACATTTGATATTTGATGTTTTGGTAGGTGACTTAGGAGTAGAAAGATTTGTAGTAGAAACTTTTTTTGGAAACATTGGTTTGTTTGGAAAAATTGGAAGGAGAAATTTGAGTAGAAATTTTGGTTGCATCCTTCCTGGAAGAGTTGTAGAAATCATCATCATGAGTATTTTTGAAAGTTTTTTTCAAAAGATATGATTCCACCTTGATGGCTTTGCGAAACACTCTCTTTAAAGAAGAATATTCTTTTAATTCTACAAAGTCTCTAATATCTCTTCTCAAACCACGTACAAATCGTTTAATCTTTGACTCTTCATTAGCATGCATATTCATTTTAGTCAAAGTTGTTTCAAAATCTTTAAAGTATTCATCTACCATTCTATGTCCTTGAGGAAGCCTTTGGAACTTCAACAAGTGTTCCTTCCTAGAAGGAGGAACAAACCTCGCGCGCATACACTCTTTCAAATCATTCCAAGAAACCACGGGAGGTCTCTTGCGCCATTACAATTTTATGCCACCATTCTTTGGCAAAATCTAAAAATTCTAAAGAGGCTAGTTTCACCTTTTGGTCTTCATAGACCCCATAGGCTTTAAAAATTTGTTCACATTTAGCCTCCCAATCTAAATACACATTAGGGTCACTATGACCACTAAAGCTAGGTACTCTAACACATTGAAAATAAGGCAATATCACATGTTGGCACCTATCTTCACGTTTATGTATTTTCCACTCTTCCTTTTTTGCAAAGCTCCCATAGGTGTTGGAACTCTTTAAAACATGCCCATGATGATGATGGCCTTGAGCATTGGAAGAATTTTTGGAAGAATGCCTAGGAGAATGATGTCCCTCATGCAAAGAATGGACAACTCCTTCTTGCTTCAATTCAATCTTGGCCAAACGGGCTTCTAATCTTTGCAATTCTTCATCCCTTTGAGCAAGAGTTTTCCTTGCTTCTTTCAATTCACCAAGAACAGAAACTTT
Organism: Phaseolus vulgaris; assembly: GCF_051622355.1. Taxonomy (NCBI): domain Eukaryota; kingdom Viridiplantae; phylum Streptophyta; class Magnoliopsida; order Fabales; family Fabaceae; genus Phaseolus; species Phaseolus vulgaris. The sequence goes on from NC_143508.1 coordinate 41,827,007, forward strand.
ACTAGGAAAGTGCTGTTTGTAAGCATCACTGCTGGAATATGAAGCCATTTATAAAATAAAAAAGCAAACAAAACAACAAACAATGTTAAGAAATCAAGGTTAGCAAAAAAAAGAAATTGTAGCAAAATGCCGAAGTGAAGTGTCACTTAAATCACTCCAAAGAAAGAATACTCCCTTTACCAAGCTGATCTTGAGGCCTTGAGTAACCTCAAATGAAATATGTCAAAGCAAGAGCACACAATCTCAAAGCAAATCACCATAAAACCAATGAATAATGAAAGACAAGCAAGAAAAGGTATAAGCAAGAAAAGGCTATAACAAAAGGAATACTAGATGTATGAAAAACTCAAAGAGTATTGAAGAAAAGACAAGCAAGAAAATAAGGTACTCAATGAAAAAGAAGGCACACAAAAGAGACCTAAAGAAAAGCACTAGATTAGATGAAGAAAACAAAAACAGAACTACTGGAAAAAAAAAATTGTGCAAACTGTGCTTGATGTTCACCGATTTAACTGGAATGATATAAAGCGAACTGGATTATGAAATTGTAACCAAAGAAAGTTCAAGATCTTAGCTCAACAATGGCACTGGAATTACTTAAAAACAGTAAGCCAATTAATTGAGATAAATTTTCTAAAGTCGTTGCCAGATTACTGTATTTTTTCGGCAGAATTGCACACTTTTTGTTTTTGATTTATCATTTTTTTTGTACTTTGAATTTTGAAGTACTTCTTTTTTCTACTGTTTTATAACACTTATAGAACACAAATCCAGAATTTCAGAAATTTCCAGTGAGTAAATCAATTGCAATAAATCGAAACAGTGAACACGTTTTCAGAAAAACAGAGGAATCCTAACAGGAATGAAAACAGAATTAAGAACTAGCAAAGACATATGGAAATGATGTATATGAACTTGTATAGGTCTAAAATACAAGTATGAACTCAATACTAAAAATAAAATGCACAAAGGATCAAGACACAAGTTCAGAAAAACTGTATTACACCAAAGCAAGAAACAAAAAAAATACAATAAAAGGACTACAAGAAGTGATGACATTCTTGGAAAAACATGACTATGACAAAACTTGTATGGATTCAAAAAGGAAAAAACACAAATACATGATAGGCACAATTAAGAAAACAGCAATAAAACCCAAAATAAGCCTAAAAAACAGAAAGATAAACAACAAGAATTATAGAGCTCTTGAATTAAAAGTGCAACACAACTCAAAATTAAACAAGAACAAACCTAAACTCTAGATACCACATGATATGATTCCACTAGCAAAGTAGAGATGATTCTTTGACATTTTATGGAATCAACTTGAGTTGGAGAAAGAAAAGGACTCACCAAAACTCACCAAATAGAATTGGATCAATGTTTTATGTTTCAAGAACTCACCAAAACTTGCACCAAACACCAAACTCACATGGAAGATCCATCTATTGCCAATTGAACCGATTAAAAGGTGCATAAATGTAAATGAACCCAAAAGAAAGCTTTAAAACTGAAAAGCACCGAACAAAAGCAAGGCAAAGGAAGAAGAGCCGAACCAAAAACCAGAAATGAGCTAAAGCACCGAATATAAAGAAGCTAAAACATGTTTAGGAATTTCGTATGACTTGGAAATGAAATGAAAAGATGAAGGAGAGAAGAACTTAAGAAGATGGAGAGCTTGGTTAATAGTCACGCCACTTGAAGTGTGAAGGCTCCAAGATAAGTGAGCAAATGCCGCCACTTGAGAGAACCAAGGCACTCAAGATAAGACATGGTAGAGGAGAAGACAAAGTTCTCACAATTCTCTCTCAATTTGAGTAGAGTTTCTCTATAGCCAAATTCCAATCTGAATTTTACAAGAGCCCACACCTCTATTTATAGTGTGAGGGTGCTGAAAAATAGGTGGGAAAATTCAAATGAAACTCATTTGAAATTCCCACCAAAAACAAGTCACATGGGAGGTGTGACCTTTTTCTACTATGACACCTCCTAAAAATTACACCTACACCTACTCTCCTAAGTCACATGGACAATGTGACTTTATTTTACATATTCATACTCCTTTATTTAATATCCACACCTCCTACAAGAGTAAATCAAATGATGCTCTTTTATTTAATGCTTGGCCTTGCCCCTCATGGGATGGACTTGGGCTTTTTGGGCTTTGGCCTTCTTAGGCTTGGGCTTGGGCTTGGGCTTTGGGCTTGGGCCTCATCTTTATTTTATGTCTTCTTTTAATTTTGAGAAGACTAGAAGGAAGAACTTCAAATGTGAAGGTGAATGACCTCTTCCTTCATTAATAAAAGCCTCCTTTATTTGATTCTCATCAGAAACCGTGTGGTACTACCTCTGCAACGAAGGCTCATTCACCTCGAACTCTCCCTTTATTTGATTGACCACCAACTGGGAGTTGCTTTTACATGTTACTTCACGAGCTCCCATATCATATGCCAAGTTTATACCGACCAAGATGGCCTTGTACTCGACTTGATTGTTGGTGGCATTGAACCCGAATTTGAGTGCCTGCTCTGAGAGCATGTCACCAGGTCCTTCGAGGACAGCTCCAGCTCCATATGTCATCTCTTTGGACGACCCATCAGTATATACTTTCCATCCAGTCGAGAGGTCTTGTTGGGGAGTTAGCTCAGCCGATAAGTCAGTTATGCATTGGGATTTGATTTTGTCCCTTGGCTCATAGTGGATGTCAAATTTTGAAAGCTCCACTAACCTCCCTATCATGCGCCTTACAAGGTTTGGCTTTGATTAAATTTTTAAAATTGGATAGTCAGTTCTTACCGTGATGGTATGGTTATGGAAGTATGGTCTTATCCGTTTGGTCGTTAGTACAAGGGCGAACACGACCTTCTCTATCATTTGGAACCTCGTCTCGGCCGCGTAGAGCGTCTGGTTGGCGAAGTAGATTGACTCTCATCCTTCTCAACCTCTTGTACCAGAACTGCGTTGACCACCTCCTCCGAGACCAATAGATAAACTATCATCAGTTGGTCAGGTCTCAACTTTTGGATGATCACTGGTGAGGATAAGAACGTCTTCAACTTCTGGAAAATTTCTTCGCGTTTCTCATCCCAGCTGAACTTCACCGCTTTTCAAAGCAGGTGCACCATCGACCATGTGCGGTCAGCCAAGCGAGGGACGAATCTCGATAGCGCGATAAGACGCCCGATGAGTTGTTGAACCTCCTTCACGTTCTGAGGTCTTCTCATCTCGGTTATCTTCCGAAATTTTATCCAGATTCGCCTAAATTCCTCGGTTAGTTAACATAAAATCCAAAAACTTGTCGTCCTTATCATCAAACACGCACTTCTCAAGATTGAGCCTCATGTTCGTCCTTCTCAAAGCTTCAAAGACTTTGTCTAAGTCTTTGATGTGTTGGTCACATGAGTTTGACTTTACAACTATGTCGTCCACGTTCTGGCCGATCATCCCCTTAAATACCTTATCCATGAGTCTGATAGGTCACTCCAACGTTTTTAGTTTGAACGACATTACTTCATAGTAATAATTTGTGTCGTCCGTCATGAATGCGGTCTTTTTCTTGTCCCTCTAGTGCATGCTTATCTGGTTATAGCCAGAATATGAGTCCAAGAAACTCAAAATTTTGTGGTTAGTTGCACCATCTACCAGTCGGTCGATGCTAGGGAGTGGATACGAATCCTTTGGGCCTGCTTTGTTAAGATTCGTGTAGTCTACACATCCTCCATTTGCCATTAGCCTTGGTAACCATGACTACGTTAGCCAACCAAGTGGTGTATCGGGCTTCACGTATAAACCCAATTGATAAGAGCTTCTCGGCCTCTTCCTTCGCTACCAACCTCTTCTCCTCGCCAAGTTTGCGCTTCTTCTAGGCTACCAGACGCGTTTACTTGTAGACCGAGTGCTTGTGGGTAATGATATCCAGGCTCACCCCAGGCATAATGGTCGTTGTCCAAGCGAGGAAATCAACGTTCTTCTTCAACGCCTGATGCACCAGCTTTGCGTCGACCGCCACTATGGTCGTACCTACACAGGTGTTGTGTTCCACTTCGAGGAGAGGGACATAACGCAACTCTTTAGCTTCGAGTCTTGGCTCGGTCGTTTGGAGATCCAAGTCGACTAAAGCGACTGTGTGCTCTTTATGTACTACCTGAGCTTCTCTTCGAGGGGACTTCCGTCCTCGAGAGGATTTCCACCGAGGGGATCGGTCGCGATAGGCGTCCTACAGTGTATGCTCTACCCTTAGGCTTTCTACGTAACATTCTCGTGCCACTTTTTTATTTACATGCACCGTGAGAATGTCTCCCGACACTTACATCATGATTCCAATAGTTTTTCAAAAAGAGAAAAACATTAATTTCCCAAATTACTCTTCATCATCCACAATCTTTCCATCGACGACGCTTTTAAAAGGGTAAAGGGTTGATGTGTCCATGTCGGGTTGAAGCACTTTAAACTGGTCAATGACTCCGTTGAAGCCCTCCACGAAGTTGTAAGAAATCACGTCTTCAGCAATCTCCAAGGTAGTGTCTAAGGTGGATATGTTGTTGTGCAACATACTCTCAGTAGACTCCCATGCCTGGTTGTCGGCCTGGTGTTCTTCTCGGTGGCGAGCATAGTCTTCCACAGTCCTTTGTAGTTTGCTAAGAGCAGTGGTCTTGGGTAATCTTCGAAATCTTACTCTCAAGTTCGGCAAGACAAAACTTGGCATCTTCAAGATCTTGGTGTACCTTTTGCATTGCCTCAACATCTCGTTTTAGTTAACTTTGCACCATGTGATCACAAGCAAAAAGAACCTTGGGCCAGGTTGTTTGTTGGGCAAAGGCAGGGGTGTCAGTATTCTTAAAGGATCGGATGGTTGATGAGCCTTGATTGTGATAAGAGTTATCCTTGTCCAGATCAATATGGTCAGCATCGAGTCGAGTGTTGGTGAGACGTTTTCTTTTCAAGGAGACAATGGCAGGTTGTTCCAAATCTCCACCCTAGAAGTGTTTATCTTAGTGTGAACGCCTCTCGGCGAGCCATCTCGACTTTGGACAACAACATGGCGTTCTCTAAAGATGAAGCATGAAGTGAGACATTAAGAAATGAAGAAGTAAGCAACACGTATAGTAAAGAAATGTACCAATGTAGACTTTAAGGTCACTGGGTCGGGTGGTGAGCTTTAAAAGTACTGAAGTTTCAAATAGAATTTCAAGGTCGTCGAGTGTTTGGCAGTCACCTAGTTCACTATGGTCTAGGTCGTCGGGAGATCAAGAAGACTGATTTTAAGGATGGGACAACCAATACAGGGGAAACCTTCTAAAAGGTCAGGATTACGATCAGATTTTTGGATTTTTATGAATTTCCCTGTGAAGGTTTTGTACGAAGACTGAAATAAGGATAGTATACCCTCGAGCCTTAACCCTTCTCACGGAAGCTCAGGAGGTTCGTTTGGAAATTCTATATTCAAAAAAGTAGAAAAACATGTTTGAACTCAGTACACAACCAAAGTACACAAAATGTAGAAAGCTCGAACAAAGACCCAACTATTGGGATGAAGTCAGGAAGGGACCACGTTCATGGTATTTAAAATTTCCTTTTCGAAGGGGTTTAACGGTAGTTGTAGGCCAATCCTAGTAAATAAAGTCTCATAAAAAAAAGAAAGGGGGTTCATGCATACAATCTCTACATACAGGTTCCTCAAGCTTATAAGGGATAACAACAATATCTTCCTCAGAGCCAATTTGGCTGAGTGCTTGGGCATGACGAAAATTTCGAATGCGCTTGTTAGAAGTAAACACAAAATCTCACAAAGAACATCACTCTTAGCCCAGGGATACAAACAACGGTAATCCATCAACCTTATTTCTACAAGTAGGTAAATGCCAGCCAATACAAATCGAAAATACAAGTAAAGCGTACTTAGGAGCGAGAATGGTTGGTTGAAAGGGAAGTTAGGAACGAAAAGACGACTTTGGAAGAAGAAGCACAGAGGAAAGGTGACAAAAGGGGTGAGTGAAAGGGGAACATGAAACGTTGGGACGTTATAAGTTTAAATTCTGAAAGTTGGTGTAGAACGCCTATCCGTGATGGACACGTGGAAAAAGGTTTTGTGGAAGACATCTAAAGCAACATGTTGCAGGAGTAATAAATGTGGCGCATATATCCAGAGGGGAAGGGTCGGTACGTTAAACACAAAGGACCAAGTCAACTGGACTGCATCGGGAGAGGTTGGTGGATAGTGTGGGTAAATAAAGGTTAGAATAGGCTGGGAGATAATGGGGAGGTGCAAACGTTGGTTGAAGACCACAAGGGGGGAGTCCAAGACTAGCCTTATTGGCTTACGGGGGCTTGTGGTGTCATGGGTCAAGTCCAATGATAAGAGACAGGTAGATCGGTTGGAGATCGCCAGAGTAAGTTTGATTTTTAGTCTCATTGGCTTATGCCTAAGGCTAGGAGGTTGTAGCATCATGGGCATGAGCCCGGTTGTGTGGGTGAGTATATCGTCTTTCAATACTGATATTTAAGGACATTAATTCTCGTATCAACGAAAATCAAGAGTTATTGAGTAATTAGTCTTTATTGTTGAATTAGACCAATAACAAGACGAGATACAGGAAAAATAGTGTAGAGACTCTAGTATATGTAAGAGAAGACACAAGAAAGAAAGACAGATTACCTACTCGGCTAAGAATACACTTATTCTTAGCTACACTGAATATTCTATGTTTGAAATCGTCTATATTCTTGTCTAGAACAATTAACAAAGTAAAAAATGTTAAAATGAATATTATATATTTATAATATTTGAAAAACTTATTTTACACAATTAAAATTCGAGAAACCGATAGAATTACACAACGGAAGAAAAAGAGAGTTAAACCTAATGTTTGAAAATGATTTTAGCTATTTATTATTGTTAGTTAATTTCATAACCAGTAACGATTTTGATAGTGACCTATGATGTAAACTCCTAACTAATTCATCCCGAACCTTAATCTGTGATCATAAATAACACTTCGGGGCAGCTTGCCACGTTTTTCATATCAAATCACACCACCCACAAAGTTGAACTGCATGTACTAGAGTCTTCAAACACATGTCACTACTTTTCTTCTTTTTTTTTTCTTTTTTCATCAATTCTTAGCACTACCTTTCAACTTTATTCATAACTTCAACCTCACAAGGAGAGAACACTTGAAACGCAAAAAGCAATTATTATATTGTGGCAACGTGATCACTTTCCTTTTGCATTCAATTTTTTTTTTTAATTTCTTACAAATATTATAATCTACCTTACTGTTTTTATTGCTTTTCTACTGTCTTTTTCTATTTCTTTTTATATTATATTATATTATTTATCACGTTTTTCTTTTTACCCTTTTTCCCTCTCCACTATGCGGGATTACATTTTCCTTATATAAGTAGCATATATAACAAACACAAAAACTGCTTATGTTATAATACTTCCCAACTCATTAACTATTTTTATATTGGTTAAGAATAATAGTTAAGTTTATTTAATATTTTGATTTTCATGTAACGAAGATATTTTTCTAAATACCCTCAAATTATTATTTATTAAAAATTATGTTTAAAGATGAAAATGTTTTTGGAATAATGATATTCAATAAGGTTTAGGTGATTGAAATCTACTTATATGTAAGTCCACCAATTATGACTTTTTTTTAAAACATTTGAATTGGTTTGGCAATGCTATAAAAAATTTCAAGGACGGGAATCATTATTTTTAAAAATCTTGTCAATTACGATTCCTATGAATGACTAAAATACTTTTTTTATCGGTAAAAGATATTTCTAGGACTATTTACATAAAAAAATCTAAAAATTAAAGAGCAGTTTAATATTTTGGTTAAAAAATATTTTTAAATAAATGAATTAATAACAATAATAATACTTTTTTAATATTTTTTTATTTAATTAGTTGATTTTCACCTCTGAGAATATTTATATAAAAAAATTTGATAAAACCATTCCAAGAAAAAAATGATTTTCTGGGAATATTATTTTTGAAAAGTATAATTCATTTACTTGTAATACCAAAAGACGTTTTTCTTCTTCCTTCTCAAGTCACAATTTGAAATTGAAACTCAAAATTAAATTTAAATACATATATATAAACTTATTATTGGTGAACTAAATTTAGTTTGAGTGTATATATATAAACCTTACTCATTTACATGGTTGTACTTTTTCTTCCCCATGGTAAAACTATAGTGAAAACAAAAAGGAAAAAACAGAGACAAAAATACAAAACGGTGTTGTTCTGTTTCATCACTCTCTATAGATAGTAATGTGTGTTGTAAGAGAAGGCATGTCAGCAGAATCTCCAATCCAACCTCACCTCGAGTGGGCCATGCACGTGTTGAGTGGGCTTTCTGAAGGACACGACGTGGCTGCTAACCATGAACGCAGTCACACGCTCGCTCACTCTTATGTCTTCCATTTTCATCTCTTGTAACCGCCGCACGTACTCCGGCACATGCACAAGGTCCCACACCACCCCAACCCCACCCTCCTTTAACACCCTCACCACCTCTGCCATCGCCCTCCCCCTTTCCGCCGCAGCCACCTCCGCCCTCTGTCCCCTCCCAACCGTGTGCAAAAACGTCCCGGACACCACAACGTGGAAACTTCCGTCCAGGAACGGCAGTCTGGTCGGGTCGCCTGTTCGGCATGTCACGTACTCCTCCACTCCCTCTACCTTGGCGGCGCGAAGGGTCGCCGCCAACCCTGCCTTGTTCGGACCGCTTAATCCAATCACCCGACCCGAGCCTCCTTCCTTTTTAAGGCGGGCGGCTATGGCATTCAGCAAAATGCCGCGGCCGCAGCAGCCAAGGTCAAGCGCTAAGCGCACCGTGGACCACTCGTCGACGGTGTCCACCATGCGCTGCGCCATCTCGGAATGGAGAGGCACCGCGGAGTAGAAAAAGTTGGCCGCCGCGTAGAAGAGGCAAAGGGCGGAGAGCGCCGTGACGGAGCCGGTGAACCCTGCTGCGAAGCGGGCGGCGCCGCGGTGTACGGCGGAGATGGAGAGATGGGTCTCGAAAAGGGTGGATATTTGGTTGAAGTAGTGAAGGTAGAGTAGTGAGAGAAGCGAGAAAAGAATGGCTTGACAGAGAAGGAAGACAAAGGTTTGCCACTGATCCATTCCGTAGATTAGGTAGATCCGTGTCCATTCTCTGCTTGATGTTTTTCCCATTCTTTGATTCTGCAATTCACAGAAAATGTTTCGCAATTAGTAAAGGCCTACAAAACTAAATTAAAGCTAAAATATCCTTAATTCACCCAATAAAGGAGACAGCAATCTAGGAGTGCGTGGCGTACAGTTACGGTTTGGTAGTTCAGAGTCGAAGGTTTGGATCTTCGAAGGTTTATTTGACGTTAATGGTGGTGGTGCATCAAAGAGTTTGATTCTGATGTCAGTTTTGCTTCAAACAAAGTCACAATGATTCCTTGTTTTCCGTTTCCAGTGTCAGAAAGCCAAGCATGGAAGCGTGCACGATCTTTGAGAGAGAAAATATTAAAGAGATCACTATTAGTCAGTGAGAGGTCTTACTTTGAGAGAGTCCTCATACTTTAACATTTTCACTCATACATACTTGTTATTTTATTATAACATTTTATTTACATTTATTTTTATTATGATATATTTAATTATTGTTCTTGTGGGTCAGATACTATCATATCTTATTCTGCAGGTTGGTTGAACAATTATTTTTTTTAATCCAATTCTCCTTCTTTACGTTGACCTGAGATTAACATGCACATCATTAAGAATTATCTAATTTTTCGTATAGCTTAACTTTATTAATCAATATTTTACCTTAATACATTTAAGCATGTTAGACAATATCAAATACTAAGACATCTCAAAATTATCTTGGCTCCGACCAATACAATTATAATTAATAATTGTTAAAATGAATGTAAATAAAAAAATAGAATTAAAGAATAATTTTCCTTAGAGGATTGATTATTTATACTCCCGTAGTTGTTAGGATAATAAATATACCTCTACATAAGAAGAAAGAGAGAGAATGTGTGCGTATTTAAAAAATCAAAAATTGAAATTGAGTAACTAAAAAAGTGTTGTGTTTCTTTTTGGTTGAGTATATGTTGGAAGAAAAGTACGAAAGTAAAGAAGAAAATATAGATAAGCTAAATATATGATAGAAATAATCAGAGATGATATCGTTGTCTTTAAAAACGTTAAAGAATTGTTAATATTGATGAATAAATTACCATTATTGTCGCATTTATTACTGATCTTATTTTTATTACCACTAAAAAAAATAGTCGAATTCTTCAAATGTCGTTTACCGTTCTTCTAGATAAACTAAAAAATATAAGTAATTTTCTTCACTTTAATAAACTATTTATAAAATTTTCTATTTTACTTTTTACTTCTATATTACAATATATATAAACTATAAGAAATTTGGTAAAGGTTTTATTTTGAAAAAACATAAATAGACGGTGGTGTTTATAATTATTTAAAAGTATGCTATTAAAAAATAAAGATAATAAATCTACCGTTGATTTAAAAATCATCTTTAACAAAACAAATCAAATCATAAAATACAATGAATTATATTATCTTTATCATTAGGTGTGTATATTCTTTTATGAAAATATTACTTTACAACTTGAGAGTTTAAGACACATGTTTACAACTATCTCGTTTTTACAAGGTAGTCAGTTTTTCGTGTATTTTCTTTATAAATTTTATTATTTTTGTAAAAATAAATAAAATTGGTTAGATATATATTTTATGAAAATTAATCAAACTCAAAATAATTTATTCTCTTTTAACAAAGGCTCTTCATTCACAAGTTTGACGTACAGAAGCTTTCTAGAGAGATTTTGTTTTTCCTGCTATCAAAAAAAAAAGGAAAAGTATATTGTATGATGTGAAGTTATTAATCTCCGCAAATCATGGGGACATGAGGTTAGAAAATTCAAAGTCAGATAAATTGGCCCCTGGGAGTTGGGAAATGGCGATTCAAATGTTCACTCAAACTCTAATTATTTTGCGTAACTGCGGTGGGAAATTGGGAGAGAATCTATGTGAATCTAAGGAAGATAATATCCGAGGATTTGAAAGGAAAATTTTGGATTATAAGATATCAGAAGTTTATTGTGATTTGTGAACGATATTATAATTGTGTGTGAAATTTTTTAATATTTTAAAAAAAATTGTAACATGTAAGTTTACAAATTTATTTTTATATTTAAAAATAATTAAATAATAAAATATAATGTACTTTTGTCTAGATTTAAATTAATTAAAATTTTATAAATTACTTTTGATATCAGTTAAATAATTATTTTCAGAAAAAATTATATTATTGATATATAAAAAAATTATTAAATATTTATAATTATAAAATATAATCAACAAATAATTATTAAGTAAAAAACTAGTCATAATTGATGTTGGATATGAATAAAAAGAATGCATGATCAATTATGAAGTAAAATTTCAGTCATAATGAATTATGAAGTTTTGGAACATTAATTATAAACTAAAAAATCAACTATAATCAATTATGTTTATTTTAGAATCGATTATTTATGTTTTATTCACCACTATGCTTCGTTCTATGGTTCTTTACCTCTTCGTAACACTCTTGAATGAAAATCAACCATGATTAAAGTATCGCAACACCACTATCGAACACCACCGATGCACTACCAAAACACGGTATTTCCATGCACGTCCACGATGAGCCAGGTTACTATGATAAAACCAAGTTGCCAATGTGATTTTTTCCTTGTTTCTTCACACAAATGCGAGGAAGCCTTAACCAGTGTCCTCGTCTTTCCTTGCTCCCATTTCTCACTAAATCCAAACAAGTGTGACATTCTCCTTTCTATTCGCATAAATACTGTCAGCAACAAAAACAAACACGGTGTTAATGACGTTTGTTAAACTTAAAAAATTACTGAGGTATTTTATTAACTTTCTCCATGAACAACATAAGGAACTTCCAGAAAGAAGAAGATGAATCAGAGGCACAACATTGTGTGGGTGAGAGACACATGGTAAGGGAAGAATATTTTTGTATATTATTGAAAAAGGAACATTGCAGCCCTACATCATATATTGACATGGTGTGTGAAAAAGAAAATATTACTGGGCTAAACTAAAGTTTAACTAAAACTTAGGCCCAACAAACCCAAAACATCAAACCCCCCCATCAAGCTGGTGGATGTATATTCAGAACACCAAGCTTGGTAACAAGTTTATAAAAAGTTGTATAGTTGAGGAACTTTATAAGAATGTCTGTTGGTTGTTCTTGAGAGCTTATGGGAAGAAGATGAAAGAGCCCATGTTGTAATTTCTCTCTTACTACATGACAATCAATATCCAGATGCTTGATTCTCTCATGAAATCCGTTGTTGTGAGTTATATGCCTGGCCGATTGGCTGTCACAAAAGAGGCTTGCAGCATTGTTGGCTTTGATGCATAGATCTCTGAGAAGGTATACAAGCCATTGTATTTCAAAACATGTGGTGGCTAGAGTACGATATTCCACTTCGGAGGATGATCTAGAAATGGTGCTTTGCTTCTTGGTTTTCCATGATATCAAAGAGTTTCCAAGGAAGATGCAAAAATCAGTGGTTGAGCGGCGTGTGGTGATACAAGAAGCCCAGTCTGAGTCACTAAAAGCTTTAAGTTGAATGTCAATACTTTTAGGAAAGAATATACCTTGTGCTGGAAAGGACTTGATGTATCTTAAAATTCTCTGAACGGCTTGGTGATGAAGCTTTGATGGAGCCTGGACAAACTGACTGAGGAATTGAACAAAGAAGCTAATATATGGTCTGGTGTTTACAAGATATAATAACCTTCCAATGATTCTTCGGTATAGAGTTATGTTGTGTACTGACAAACTTTGATAAAAAAAAGCTTGTCATTCTTCTATGCCAAGCATACCTGCATCAATCAAAATGTCGATAGCATATTTTCTTTGGCATATATGTATACCCCCTTTGTATATAAGCATCATCATATGTAATTCTTGTGAAGTCATCGTCTTCTTGTATGACAACTTGATCAATTTTATTATGAAACTTGCAAAAAGAGGATTCATAGAAAATAACATTCCTATATATAAAAACTTCTCTAGTTTGAATATCCATAACAACATAACCCTTTGTACCTTGTTTAAAACCAAGAAAAATAAACTTACGTGCCCTAGGGTCAAGCTTGTGTCTATTATGTTCAAGAGTGGATGTAAAGCAAAGACAACCAAAAACTTTAATATCAGAAAGACAAGGTGCAACATTATATAAGAGTTCATAAGGAGATTTGTTATGAATAACAGGGGAAGGAAGGCGATTAATCAGAAAAACAAAATGCAAAACAGCATAACACCAAAAAACTTTGGGTAATTTGGACTAAAATATAAGGCATCGAGTGATATTAAGAATATGTTGATGTTTCCTCTCAACAATGGAGTTTTGTTGAGAGGTTTCATTACAAGAGGTTTGATGAATTATGCCATGCCTTTCATAAAAATCTTTCCAATAGAACTCTTTACCATTTTCAGTTCTAATAATTTTTACATTCCTGCTGAACTGATTTTTAACATAAACAACAACATTTTGTAAAAGCTCTCTAGTTTCACTTTTAATTTTCATCAGATGAACCCAAGTATGTCTGCTAAAATCATCCACAATGGTTAAAGAATATTTATGACCATGCAAAGAAAGAATACCTAGAGGTCTCATATGTCTATGTGAATGAGATTAAAAACATTTTGACCATTTGTTTTGCTAAGAGGAAAAGACAATTTATGTTGTTATGCAGGATGACAGAGAGCACAAATATTCTTATCATTGTAATGTATATCAGAATATTGTTTAGCTAAACAATCTAATATTCTATTTGAGGGATGACCCATCCTACAATGCCAAACATCCAAATTATTTACAGTATCAAAATAATCAACATGTAAAGTGTACACAAAATTGTTTTCTTCATCAACATACAAATGATAGAGCCCATTTTGAATCTCAGCTTGACCAATCATCCTCAAGGAATTTTTCTCCTGAATTTGACAAATATTGTGAGTAAAAACAAGTTGAAAATTTAAAGAAGATAAAAGGCGTTGAACATATATGATATTTAGAGTAAAATCCAGAATATACAGAACATTATGCAGAGTAATGTTTTTGGAAAGAAAAACAGTTCCAGCATGAGTAGCATACACATACTGATTGTTAGGTAGCTTGACCCTTACTGATTTTATTTTGTGATAGCTTATGAATAGGGAAATAGAGCAAGCTATGTGATCAGTGGCACCCGTGTCAAGAATCCAAAAAGACTTATCCTCTTTACCTGGATTTTGTTTTGAAGTTTCACCCATGGCGTTGATTACAGTATGTTCTTTGCCTTTTGAATTATGGATCATGTTAACAAGTTGTTGCAGTTGCTCAGGGTTGAGGACTTCAAAAATTTTCTTATTGTGAGTCTTAGCCTGTGAAAACTCTTCATTCTCACCATTACAATCCTCGTTTCTTTCAACAAAATTTGCAGTGTAGTTAGTTCTCTACTTCATCCATGGTGGAAAACCGTGTTTCGAATAACATTCATCAGCGATGTGGTTCATCTTGTTACATAAAGAGCATTGCTTCCCATAGTTCTTTCCTCTTCCTCTTCCTTGGTTGCGCCATCCATGATTAACCTTGTTGTTCATTCTTTGACTCTGATGATTGACGCTATTGAGCAAGATCTTTGTATCTATGCCTATATTCTCATTCAGATGCCTTTCCTGCTGCAGAACAAGGGAGAAGAGGCGATTGATATTTGGTAGAGGTTCCATGAGTAAGACTTGCGTTTTGACAGTGTTATAATTTTCTCCCAATCCTTTTAAGAAACACATAACTCGTTCGGAGTCTCTGTAACTTGCCATCGTCTTCATCACATTGCAACTACATTTTACTTTGCAATTACAAGCAGGTAATGGTTGCAAATAATCCAATTCCTCCCACAAAATCTTTGAGTCTGTGAAGTAATCTGTGATGTTCCTCTCTCCTTGTTTGACATAATTGATTTCTTGTAAGAGATTAGAGGTGCGAAAGTGATTGCTTTTTTAGAATCGTTTTTTAAGGTGTTCCCACAACTCCTTTGCATTGTCAAATATACACGGTGCTTTGCGTTATCTGAGTAGTCAGCGTGCGTGTGATCCATGAAACCACCATGATGTTGCATCTTTCCCAGGCTTCGTATTTTTCATCATCACGAGTTGGTTCCAAGATATCACCATTAACGAACTTGAACTTGTTTTTTGAAAGTAAGGCTCATTTCATAGACCGACTCCAGAAGTGATAATTGGATCCGTCAAGTTGTGGCGTAACAAGAACCACACATGGGTTTTCTCCTGGATGAAGGTAATAGGCACTGATAGGGTTTTGTTGATCCTTTTGTTGGGTCGCAGCCATGGAAAAGAACAAGGAAGATCAAGAAGCAAAGAAAGAGAAATTAAAGGAATGAAAGGGAAGAAGAAAACCGATGGCAGCGGAGTAGAGCGGGTTAGACCCGCTCTGATACCATATTGACTTTCTCCATGAACAACATAAGGAACTTCCAGAAAGAAGAAGATGAATCAAAGGCACAACATTGTGTGGGTGAGAGACACGTGGTAAGGGAAGAATATTTTTGTATATTATTGAAAAAGGAATGTTGCAGCCCTACATCATATATTGACATGGTGTGTGAAAAAGAAAATATTATTGGGCTGAACTAAAGCTTAACTAAAACTTAGGCCCAACAAATCCAAAATATCAAAATATTTAAAGTGATATTTTATTTTCAACCTAATTTAACATGGAACCGTTATGATCAATATATATAGAGAGGGAGAACATTCCAATTTGGGGATGATGTATAATAAATGAGCACAACTAATTAGCTAGGAAGATAGATCTTGTTCCTTCATTCCAAAGAGCTAGCTAATACGTATTGTTATTATATATTATCACAATACATAATTCCTTCATCAACAATTTTCAGCCTTCAACTTTTTAGTTTTGCGTTTTGCTTTTAGAGTAGCCTCTTGGAACGTGGGATAATAGGGTCCCATTAATGAATTACATTACATCTTTCAGTTCATAAGAGAATATATTTGTACAAAGAATTTGCCTAATTATTGTTTGCAATGCTGGCGATGAAAATTCACTTGGAATTCAATTTTCGGAGGCCGAATTTTGAGAGTATTTTGCTTTTTCTTCTGGATGGTGGAGGGAAGTGAAAGAAATTGAAGCAGTTGCTGGTCCAAATTTGCTTATCGAGGACCCAAATTTGTGATTTTGGAGATTGAAATCCCAAGGAAGAAGAACGAAGAAAATAAGATAAAATTTCAAACATTATGTAGGTAGAAAATGATTTAAAAGTTTAAAATACAATTGGGGCAAATGAATTTTAAATTATTGTTTGAGAAAAAAAATTGGAAATTGTGTAAAGTGGAATATAATTTGGCTTTTGTAGAGAATTGAAATGTTTTAAAATTTAAAAGTTGAAGGAATTTTTTTTGGATGTTTGTTGTTATATATTGTGAATTAAAATTTTGAATGGATTTAGAAAAAATGCAGTCACAAAAATAAAATGAATAAAAATATATGTACTGTAATATGTATATTTGAAAAATGAAAAAGTAAAAGAAAAATTGTTTTGTAGTAAAAATGTATTAAAAGTTTAATAATTTTTTAATTTGTATGAGAAAGGAAGAAAATAAAAAAAAACAATGTAGGACAATAATTTGTTTTTGTTATATTTTTTTTGAAATTAAAGTTGTGGTTATTGCTTGATTGAAAATGAATAAAAAATATAAAAAGTTTTGGTAATTTTGGTTTTATACATAAAAAAAATAAGTATATTGGTTTTAAAATTTTTTAAATATTTGTTGTGGTTAAAAACATGTAGAAATAGAAGTTGACTACATTTGGACCTGGGTTGACTCAGTTGGACTTGGTACTAGGTCAACTCAGCTCTACGTCGGTATGGGCCCACTATGTCCGAGATGGGCTTGAGCCGACTCGACCTAACCTGGGCTCATTAGCGACTTGATTTGACTTGGGTCCGACTCAACTCAACATGGGCTCAGGTCTACTCGGCTCAACATGGGCCCGAGTCTACTCGGCTTGACATGGGCCATGACTGACTCAACTCGACATCGGCCCAGACCGACTCAGCTCGGCAATGGCCGAGACCAACTCGGCTCGACATGGGCTCCGGTTGACGCAGTTCGACATGGGCCTGGGCTGACTCAGCTTGACATGGGTTCGAGCTATCTTGGCTTGACATGGGCCCAGGCCGACCTGACTCGATATGGGCCTGGGTCGACTCTTCTCGGCATTGGCTCGAGACAACTCGGCTCGGCATGGGCCCGGGCCGACTCGGCTCGACATGGGCCCGCGTCGACTCTGCTCGACATGGACTCAGATCAATTCGACTCAACATGGGCCTGGGCTGACTCGGCTCGACATGGGCTCGATGCCGACTCAACCTTGTCTGGTGCCGACTCAACTTGGGCTCTGCCCCATTCAGCTAAACTTGGGTTAGGGTTTACTCAGCTCAACTTTGGTCTGGGCTGACTCTGCTCGACTTTTGCCTGACCCGACTTGGCTAGACATGGAGTCATACTAACTTTGCTCGACCTGGACCCAAATTGACTCGACTCAATCTAGGCCAAGACCAAGTCAAAATTCAACCCAAAATTCATTTTGAATAATCTAAAAATGTATAGAATATATATCTAATCCATATCCAATTAAATGGATTGGACTTAAAATCCAAAAATATGAATTTGATTTAAGATAAATTCATTTAAATGGATTAAAAATAATATGAATTTGAATAATTATAAATTGAATTTGGAAATTTGGATTTTTTACCTATCCTTATCCTTATACTTATGTGTATATAGGAGCTTCCACCTAAAGTTGGCTGAGAAGACAGGGCAATTCATCCACAAGAAGTGATGGAGATTGAGGTTCTCCATGTGTGAACTTGAATTGAGTGAAGCTTGGTTTGGATGCATCAGAAGTTGAAGATTTATGGAAGAAGGATTGGAAGGGGCAAGGTTTTGCATGTAGGACTTGGAGAAGTAGAGACACAATTTTTTTTTTTTAATTTTAGTTTTGCAGATAGAATCCATGCAGTAGAGAAGATGTATAACGAAATGGATGACTAAATGATCAAAATTTGAAACTCTTAAAGTTAGGCAATTACTTCCTGGACCCGATCATTTGCTTCCTGCCCTCGACGAAGTTTTCAAAATCCAACTATGTCCTGGTCTTCTTTAGTTTGAAAGCTTTGAAGATTTATTTTGAAAAGATGTGAAGGGTTTGGAGAAAGTTGCTTTTCCTCTTTGGTGGTGCTTTGAGTTGCGTAGGAGGTGGATTTACGGTGGTGGTGGACGGGGGTTGTTTGCACTTTGACATTGTTGTGAGGTAAGAATAGATTTAAGCTTTTTTATCGCATTTTGTTCGAGCTCAGGTAGTGACGTATACCGATATCCGGAAGTCTTCTTTTAACCTTACAGATGCAAACGTTCGTAGTCAGTAACATTTTCTGCACCATATCACTGCATTACGGATATAATTATCCATAATTTTGTTTTGTGTTATGGATTTAAATATTCGTAGCTGCTTTTTGAATTATGGATATCCATATCCGGAATAGTTTACTATGTTTTGGATGTGGGAATGTGGAAGTGTATGTTTTGACTTATGGATTTCTGTATCCGCAAGCTAAGTAATTTTTTTTCCAGCATTGTGAATGGATACACAGGACTCATACATGGGAATTTCAAGAGAGATTGAAGTGTGGGATGGATTAGACGATGTTGATATAGAGCAGTCAATAACTTACAATGCGTTAGATAATGAAGATATGACACATAAGTGTAGTGAGGCATTTACTACAAATGAGGTAAGGTAAATGTTGGGGTTTTGAATGTTATTGTTTATGAATGATTTTAAAATTTGGCATATGTTATTGTAGGTATTTCGTGATCGAGATGAGCTGTTAGAGTGGGCGAGAAGTGTTGGCTATAGTTATGGGTTTGTTATTGTTATATTAAGGTCGGATACATGGACGGGCCAACGAGGAATGATGACATTTGTATTATTAGGTTGTGAGATAGGAGGTAAATACAGGCGGTATAAAAAAGACGTAGATATAAGTGGAACGAAAAGTAGGAAGTGTGAGTGTCCTTTCAGATTGCGAGGCAAACCAATCAAATGTGGTCAAGGGTGGATGGTTGAATTAATTTATGGATCTCACAATCATGATTTGGCAGAGACAATGGTAGGTCATCCGTATGCTGGAAGGTTAAATGTAGAGGAAAAGGTTATGGTGGAGGATATGACTAAAACTTCAATGAAGGCAAGAAATATTTTACTAACAATGAAAGAGAGAAATGAGAAAAATGTGATACCGATAAAGCAAGTTTATAATGCAATGTGTGTTCACCGAAGATCACAATGAGGTCACAGAACAGAAATGCAACAATTCATGTTGTTACTGGAGGGAGACATGTACGTGCATTGGTGTAGGTGTGGAGAGGTGTCGAATGTTTTGCAAGATATATTTTGGACACACCCAGATTTAGTAAAGCTAGTGAACTCATTTTATATTGTCATATTGATGGATAGTACGTACAAAACGAACAAGTATAGGATGCCTTTACTTGAGGTTGTTGGGATTACATCAACTGGTTTGACTTTTTCCGTTGCATTTTGTTTACTAGCAGCAGAAAAGGAAAAACAATTTTTTGTGGGCCCTTGAAAAACTTAAAGGATTGTTTTTCAGAATTGATTCATACCCTAGGGTGGTAGTATGTAATAGAGATATTGCCTTAATGAATGCATTGAGAATCGTGTTTCCTGAAGCTTATAATTTGCTCTGTCGATTTCACATTGATAAAAATGTGAAAGCAAAATGTAAAATGTTGGTGCATCCAAGGGAGTTAATGCTCATACAATCTCCCAGCTGCTCATACATGTGAGCTAATGCAGCTCCCGCCCAAGAATATCCTCCGATCAACCTCAAATCAACAAAAAATCTAAGATAAAACACATTAACTGATGTAGCACTCTTGTTAGCGAATATAGTGCAACCGACAAGGTGAAGTAAGCTCTGACAGCCACAGTCCACTACTTCCTTGAGCATGCTTCTTCGTACACATCTCTTAACCAACTCAGGCGCACATGAGCTCCCCGACAGTATCTTGTTTCTTGATATGCATTTCCACGGTCAACACGGAGAGCTTGTACCAATAAATCAATCGTCAAATCTACATCTAATGTTTCCTGCGTGTAAAATTGACCGACAATGGGTAAATGCAACAAATTTGACACATCATCAAGAGTGATGATCATCTCCCCAACCGGTAAATGAAAGTTGTTAGTCTCTGCATGTCACCTCTCTACAAAACCACACAACAGTCCTTGGTCTAAAACCTCATAACTAGCTTGAAGCAGACCCCCTAAGCCAGACATTTCTACAGCAACCTCTATGCGCTCATGAGGTGCTCCTAACTTATTTATCTTCCTCCCATGTGAAACGACCTTCAGCTCACCATGATCCTACAATAATCAACATATATCATCAATAAATACATACATACCAAATACGAGATATTAATTTTCATTACTTACCAAACCATCCCATAACTGTCTAGCTACATTATGTTCATAATTAATTAGTAACGACTTATTCACTGGCCCTCCCGGATAGCCTTCATCATCAATTTCAAGTTCTTCTCCTTCAATATAATCTTCAAAGTGTTCATTTGAAACCGAAGTACTAGGACCACCTCGTCTTCTTCTCACCGATGCAGTTGGTCGCACACGGTCAAAATTAGAACTTTCTCCACCTCTAGTCCTCACCATCTTACTTTTCATAAAAACAACATTCAATCCAAAATTACAATGGAAAACAGATAGTATAAAAGAACAATCCAAAAATAACATATTGTTGTGCTAACTACCTAACACAAATACGGATATTAATATCCAGAATAAATTCACACAACTTACGGACGAAGTCATCCACACAACAATTACAAATATCGGATAGAAATATCCACAAGTCAAATATGACTTCCGCACAAAAATATCCGGAAGGCACAAACTATGATTACGCATAAATTTATCCACAAGTCAAACTATAATTCCGAACAAAAATATCCAGAAGTCACTTACCTTGTCTTCTCCGACGTTCGCTTCGGGGTTCCTCTCCGTTCAAGGGCTCCTTTGTCGTGGCAGCTGCTGCTCTGCCACCGAAATCGAACGAAACGAAGGTGGTTGACGACTGCGTTGTGGTTCCCTGCGAAAACAAAGAGGAAAACGGTGCAAATGACTCACTGCGGGTGTGGGTTGGGTGCAAATGACTCCAAGCGTCTGAGGGTTGGGTGCAGGTCTCTAATTATATTGGGTGCACATACCTCACTTGACCTAATATAAAATTCATTAAGGCTATGTTTGGTTCTGGGGGTGGTACTGTTGTCGACGACGGAAGTCTCAGTACCACCCCGTTTGGTTCCAGTGTTCAATGCGGGTGAGGGAGGAAGGGCGGAGAAAGTGAAGTGAATTTGAGCTCTTCTCCAAGATGAAGAGAAAGTTGGGATCATGAGAGGGAGTGCCACGTCACAGCTCTGAAGTTACGCTTGTGCCCTTGCTTTTTTCCTCTCCATTCCAGGACAAACCATTGCCCCCTGCATGCATGCCACATCAAAGCGTAAGATTCCTGACTTGGCTCAGGAATCGTTTGACCATTGAAGGTTGTGTAGACTGTGAATTCAGTGGGTGAGGAGTAGGTGTGCATTAAGTTGGGTGTTGAGTATATAAAACCATGCATGGCTGTTTCACTTATCAAAGAAACCAAAGAAACCGAAACCGAAGCTTGTCCTCATATGTGTTGAGTTGTACTGGGGTTGGAGAGATTAGTAAGGCATCAGAGTGTGTGGTAGGGGTTCACTAACATTGTGATTGGTTCATCTCAGGTGCTTGGTTGATCTCAGGTGAGCATACGACTTTGCTTCAATGGTGCTTAATCGATTATGGCTGAAAAATCACTGACCACATAATCGATTATGGAGTTGATAATCGGTTATGCAAAGCCAATAATCGATTATCTGTTAAAAATTGAAGACATAATCGATTATCTTAAGCGTTCAAAAATGGTGATAATCGATTATAGCTTTTGATAATCGATTAAGCTTGTTTTTTGCCTTCTTCAATAATCGATTATGGTTGATTTTTTTGGATAATCGATTATCCTTTGTTTGTAACTGATGGAATAATCGATTATGTTCTAATTTTTTGTGAGCTTTGTGAAATTTTCTGGGTTGCTTAATTTGCTTAATTTTCAGGCACTCTCCCGGTGTGTTCTTCATCCTCATTGTGCTCCCTATTGTGTTGTTCTTCACTACTGTTCTTCAGATTTTTTATTTTTTTATGTTAACTTTATGATTTTAATTTCTGTTTTCTATTTCTGTTTGGAGATTATTGTTTTGCTATATAATTTGTTTAGGGTTTAGTTTAGTTAATTATGTTAATGAGTTAATAAATTAATGTTGTTTTTAATTTCTTTATTTGATTTTTTTTTTAATTTTTGTAGATAGTCATTATTTTTTTAACATTTAAGAAAAATATTTATTTGTATAAAATTAATGATTTACAGAATGAAAATAGAAATTTTAAAGTTTAGGTTTTTTTTATATTTAACATAAATTATTAATATTATAATTAAAACAATTAAAAAAATGTTGTAGTAATTAAAGAAAACTGAAAAAGTTTACATAAATATTGTTTATATTTTTAATAATAAATGTACATTGTTATTTTTTTTTAACATTTAATCGTTTATAAGAGAATAGATTTATTTATTTAAAATGAATATTTGTATTCTGTAGGGTTATTTTTTATTTTACATGAATTATTGATGTTACAATTAAATGTTATAATAATTTAAAAAGGCAGAAAAAGTTTAGAGAATAAATTTGAATTATTAATAATAAATGTAGATAGTTATTAGTTTTTAAAAATTAAATTTTTTATAAGAAATATTTTTTTATTTGTAAATAATATTTTTACAGAATGAAAATAAAATTTGATAATGTTTAGTTAATATTTTTTTAGATTTGACATAAATTATTAATGTTATCATTAAAAACATTAAAAACTGAATGTTTTACTAATTTTTGTTATAAGATTTAATTGTTTATAAGAAAAAAATTTATTTTTTTAAAATGAATATTTTTACAAGTGAAAATAGAAATTTGTAATTTGTAGGATTTTTTTTTATCTTACATAAATTTTTAATGTTATAATTAAAAACTTTAGAAAAAATCTTGTATTAATTAAAAAAATCAGTAAAACTTTTGAGAAGAAATCTGATATTTTAATAATAAATGTAGAAAGTAATTATTTATTTAAAATTGAATTATTTATAAAAAATATTTAAAAAAGTTATTTTTGACAGAAAGGAATTCAAAATTTATAATGTTTAGGGTTTTCATTTTTTTTAGATTTAACATAATTTATTAATGTTATAATTAAAAACATTATAAAAATATTGTAGTAATTAAGAAAAGCAATAAAAGTTTAGAGTAGAAATATGATTTTGACCTTTATTTTTTGAAATTAGAATTTTTTTTTAAAAATGAATTTTTTATTTATAAATAAAATTTTGACAATGGAAAAAATAATTTCTAATGTTTAGGGTTTTTTATTTTTATTTGACAAAAAAATGTTAATGTTATAATTAAAAATATTATACAAAATGATATAGTAATTAAAATGAATAGTAAATTTTTTTACATAAATTAAATAGAATTTTTAAATTTGTAGGTTTTGTATAGTTATATTTGTTATGATAGTTCATTAATTTTACGTTATTGTTTATTTTGTTTGTTTATATTTACATGTTGTTTGATTAAATTATATGATTGAAAAATATAATTTATGTATATATTTATATAATTTTGGTTATATTACAAAAATTAAATGATATAGTAATTTATAATAAAATTTTCATTAAAATTAATTAAAAATACGTTTTAGGGTCACTGTATTGGTGTACTTTTACACCGAAGCGGTAACCGCGTTCGGTATGAATTCGGAAAGACATTATGACGAGACAGAGATGGTACACTTTGAGGAAACAGTTGCAATTTATGAAGATCTTGTTGCGGCGAACATGAATTTAATTTCACAAATCGAAGAACAAATAAAAAATAATAATGAAGGTGCATCAGTCATGATCCTTTGTATGATTGCTTTTGGATTGAATTTTGTTACGCACGATGCCTACTAGAAGCAACTGTATGAGTGAGTCCCAACCACAAAAAGAGCGTCACAGACAAGAATTGATGGAGTACTTGGTTCACAGTGAACAATCTCGTGATATTATTAGCATGGGACCGGAAGTTTTCATTAAATTATGTGAACAAATACGGGCAACTGGACTTGTTAAAGATGCACATCGATCAACCGTGGAAGAACAAGTAGCGAAATTTCTGCACATTATTGGGCATAATGTGAAGAATCGAAGTGTGTCATTCTTTTTCCATCGGTATGGAGAAACAGTTTCCCATCACTTTCATAATGTTTTGACTGCAATTTTAAGGTTGGAGGGGCAATTCTTAATTCAACCAAATAGAACGGTTGTAGAACCACACATCCTTAAAAACAGTCGATTTTTCCCCTACTTTAAGGTTTGTTGATGATAAGATTACTTCAAATTATGTGTAATGTGTTATTTATTTTGTGTTCAATTAAAGTTATGAAATTTTGTTTACATTAGGATTGTTTAGGGGCCATAGATGGGAGTCATGTACGTGTTAAGGTTGCACGTGCTGATGCACCTCGTTTTCGAGGGAGAAAAGATTGGCCAACCCAAAACATATTCGCAGGTTGTGACTTTGACATGAAGTTCACATATGTCCTAGCCGGTTGGGAAGGAACTGCCTCCGATTCAAGGATATTGAAATATGCTTTGGTAGGAGATGATCCTTTGGTTATTCCAGAAGGTTAGTTATAGGGGATTGGGTGTGCAAAAAAATTAAAAGGTTGTAGTACTATATACTAACCCAACTTTCCACAATCTTTGTAGGAAAATACTATCTTGGTGATGCAGGTTTTATGTTAAAACGAAATATAATAGCACCTTATCGTGGGGTGAGATACCATTTGAAAGAATATTCGCGAAGAGGGCCACAAAATGCAAAAGAGTTGTTTAATCATCGACATTCATCACTTAGAAATGTAATTGAGAGAACTTTTGGGGTGCTCAAAAAACGTTTTCCAATTATAGCCAGTGGGACTGAGCCACATTATGATGTGGATACTATGACAAAAATTGTTTTAGCTTGTTGTATTCTGCATAACTTTCTACGCGGGGTCGACAATGATGAGTTTATGCTTGAAGAAGTAGATAATGAATTGTTACAAGAAGATGTCCAACCAAGCACCACCCATGCTCGTGAACATGACTATAGGCTAGGGTGTCATATTAGGGACACTATAGCAAACGAAATGTGGAAAGATTATGTAAACAATTAATTTCAAGAAATAATATATTTTGTCCTATTTTTCAATGTTTGTCATCCTAACTTTATTTAAGTTAATTAGATGGATCGCGGGAAAAATGTTGCTTCAAATTCATCTGGTTCTTATCGAGAGTTCATGAAGTGGACGGCGGAGATGAACCTAATTTTGCTTAATGCAATGATTGATGAGGTACGAAAAGGGTGTAGAATTGATGGTAGCTGGACCACTCAGGGATACACTAACATAGTTATGGCTTTAAATGAGGTTGGCTTATCGGGTATTAAGAAAAATCATGTCAAGAACCGCCAGAAAAGCCTCAAGGACAGGTGGAGGGAAGTCCATGATTTGTTTGGTGGATTGAGTGGTTTCGCATGGAACCAGACCACCAAACATTTTGAAGCCGAGGACGAAGTTTGGAGTGAGTTGATTAAGGTATGATGATAAGTATTTTTTATTTAACAAATACATTTGACTTCACATTTGGCATAAAATACTAATATGTGACATCTATGTAGGCCAAACCATCTGCGGCGAAATGGCGTGTGAATCCCATTCGCCATTATGACCTCATGGAGGAGTTGTGGTCTAATGATAGAGCCACGGGAAGTCGGGTCAGGACCGCCCATGACATCAATTCACCTCCTGACATGAGCAATTTCAGTGTCAACCTTGGGGACAATAATATGGATTATATCCCCGAGCAACCGAACTATGAGGAGGCAGATGACTACGTCCCACGATCACCTGCTCCTCAATTCCAATCTAGTGACACTCTTTCAGACACACCATAAAACACTCCTTTTATGCTGTCTGCTGGCTCTGCGGGCACATCCTCATCTCGAGGATCAAAGAGAAAAGGCCCTACTATGGACGACATTGATGAACATTTTGCAATGTTGTATACTAATCTTCAACAATGTGTGTCATCAATGAAGGATGGAAATGAAAATGTCTCTCAGTTGGTGAATATTGCTCGTGCACAAGCAACGACAGCTCAAGATATAGCTGCCGAAATTAGACGAAGAAACGGCCTATATGCTAAGCATGTACACCATCATCGACGCCATGCCTCATACCAGTACTCAGAGTCTGATATTTGGGCAATGCTCATCAAGCTTAACATTCAGGATGAACAACTCATGGATCAATGCTACGAGTTTTTATGTGACCATCGCAGAAGAGTTAAGCAACTATTTGGGATGCCATATGAGCATCGCATGACAAAGTTGTTTGGATTTATGACTAGGCGTTGATTTCATATCTCTGCATCGGCATTACCTTTAATTATTGGACATGTAATATTTGACTGTGTTTGTTTGTTATTAGACATGTAATATTTTGCTTTGTGAACTTCTACTTTCATTGGCCATGTAATATTTTGCTTTGTGAACTTGTACTACTGTGTTTGAAAAGACCTACCATTATGTTTATGATATTATGTTAACTTTTGTTTAGTTATTTATTGTAGTAATTGCATTATACATGGCATCATCATTCCAGAAACGTAACAGAACCCATAAGGTTAAATCTCCAGCAGAAGATGTTGACGTTCCTCCTCAGCCAACAACGAGAATTGAACAAGTTCTTGATTATTCAAGATACTTTAGTACCAAACGTCAAATGGTGGTGTTTGAAAAGAAGTTTCATGCAAGACCAGTATTACCACGAAAAGTTATGCATACTCCATTTTTTGCTACTCTAGGATTTGAATTCCAAAATCTTCTGAATTGGCAAGGTTTACAACCTTTCCTTGAAATTAATCTTCCGTATTATGAGGACTTGGTAAGAGTATTTTATACAAATTTAAAAATCACACCTGTTGGTCACCTTGCCATTGAGATTTGCGAAAAGATGATACACATTAAAGAAATGGATTGGATGATCATTGCTCATCTACAGTATGACGGTCTTAAGTTAACCCCTGGGACGATCCCTGAGGAACTGAATTTTGATCGAGCACTAGCATTATTGTCCATGATTCGTGAAGATGTTGAAGGTGAAAATCTCAAAAATGTCAATAATTTGAAAATGAATGACCGACTCATTACACATGGGTGCATATCTTGTGCCCTCGTGGAAGCAACTTTGCACAACTACTGAATGAAGATATTTTCATGTTGTGGTTCATAAAAAATAATGTACGCATTAATTGACCTCATTACATCATGCAACACATCATCAAATGTCGGGATAACAAGATGTCTCTCCCATATGCAAATTTGATAACGAGGATCTTGCAGGTGTATGGCTTCGACTTGTCGAATGAACAAGCAATAATGTTAGGCTGGAATCATTACTTTGGGAAAAAAAGTATGACAAAATTAAATATATTCCATGTCAATGGCATATGGCAACTTGGTAGGCCTCACCATGCACACGAAGAAGATGATGAAGAGGATGAATTGCCAGCACAACATGTTGAAGGTGGTCAACCTAAGGCGGCAATCCCCAATCAAACCGAATTGTTAACTCAAATTTTGTCCGGCATACAAAACATGAATACCCGCATTGACAGGGTTGATCAAAGGATGGACCGAATTGAGGATACTCTGAATGACATTCGACATCATCAAGGTCATTGATTGTATTATCATTATGTTATTGTCATTGTTATTTTTATTTCTAAATTTCATGTTGAACATTAATGAATTGTTATTGTTATTTTTTATGTTGACCATTGACAAATTGTTATTTAATATTAAGGTTTTATGTTACTTTTCATGCTACTTATTTACATAATCATATTATTTTTAATGCAACTTTTTTACCATTTTATTTCTATTATGCATAAATCATATTTGTGTCTTTAAACCCTAATACGGAACTTCAACAACATTGGTTAAGTGTCATTCAATGTCTGCGTATCAGAACACGTCGTCATCTAGTTGTATTGGTTGTAGTGTGCAAAAACGTGGTACTTTTACCCATGCTACTGGGAGCACAAGTGTCATCGTTGCTTCTATTTGTGATTGTGGACAGTTTGTTGTTTTGAGAATAGAGACAACAGAAAAAAATGCTGGAAATTTTTTTTGGGGTTGTCTCAACTACAAGGTAAAATTTATTCAATTAGGTTTGATACAAACTTAAGAATGTTATTTTAAACTTATTCATTGTTCAATTTTATTGTTTTCTTGAAAACAGATTAGAAGTGACATGGTTCTAGACTGTAATTTTTTCAAATGGTGCATTGAAGACGTTGCCGATGAAAAAGATGCAATTATTATCATACAACAGAATAAAATATGTCTTCTAGAAAACCGTTTGAAGGTTTCCACAAGAAGGATTAAAATGTTATTACTGAAGATGTCTTTTTTTTTCTAATTAACATTATTATGTTCTTCATTTTTACATAATTTGAAAATTACAAACAAATTAACATGTCTTTATATCTCTTTCCAAATTAAATATAATGACTTTATATTATATATTTTGACAACTACTTAATATTCATTTTATATTCTAAATATCTATTTTCTTTTTAAAATATATTCATTTTGCTATTCAGAATAATGAAAATCATTATTAAAATTAATTTTATATATATTTGTATATATATAACATAACATAATTTAAAAATTCTTATATAATATTAAAATTATGTAAATAAATTAAGTTAAGTAAAAAATAAAATAAAATAAATAAAATGTTAAATAATCAAATTATACTTAAATTTAAAATTAAAATTCATGATTTCTTTCAATTTAACATTTTTTTTATTTATAAATGAAACTTAATTAACTAAAATATGAAAAATATTCATCATTATTTATTCTTTTTTTATATACAAGGATAAATTTGTAATCTTACAAATTTTACTATTCAAAATAATTTATAATATTCTTACAACCATCACATCACTCACAAATTTCAATAAATTTTATTCGCACGTCTACTCTAACATACCCCAATCCAAACAACCTCAACTTTCTTCACACTTCTACTCCACCTCACCCTCAACTTTCCACTCCCCTCACTCTCTAATCTAAACAAAGCCTAAGGACAGTTTTATCTCTTCAAGTCTACAATCGGGTGCCAATTTGAATTGATCAGCTGAAGGGAGAATTAGCCTTAAAAGTTATTAGAATTTCATAGCTTTAGGGTAGCCTTAAAAGTTATTAGAATTTCATAGCTTTAGGGTAGCCTTAAAAGTTATTAGAATTTCATAGCTTTAGGGTTTTCAATAAAGCTCTATCATTGTATTTTCATTGCAAGAACATTCTCTATGGGTTACATTGGATGAAAGCGAACACGGGTTTTTAAGCACACTTTTAGTACTTAATACTATTTCAATCCAAATTCGTGTTTAAAATCACGTGTTATTCATTTTGAAATCGTGTTTCAAATCAAGATTTACCCAATTCCATTTTTTAAAAAAATTATCCATTTACCCAATATTCAACTAAAATTACACTATTTTTTGCAATCAGAACTTAAATTATATTAAAGTTATTAAAGATTATTTTTAAATCATCAAAACATCTTTCCATTTAAACAAAGTTGTTGAAAGTTTTTGGGGTAGCTATACAATATATGATCCACTAATTAACTGAAGCTTTTCATCCCAATTTAAGGGACGGCAGAAAAATACAAAAATATGCAAATTGGTTCCTGCTATTGGCACTCCCAAATATTATTTAAACTCAGCAGCTACAGTGAAAAGATAAAAACATCTTTTTAGTATTTAATTACAAAATAAGTAAATGGAAGTATAAATCAATGTAATTTAGTCTTTAGAATAATGAAAAATCTTATAAAGTGACAATATTTACCTTTTTATTAAATTTTGTGAAACCATTTATCATTAAACTTAAGAATCAATTTGATATTAAGTAAAGCATAGGGGTCAATTTGTACTTATTAATATATTCAGTAAATCAAACTTTTCATTCTTTAAAAAGACTAAATTGCCACATGGACACGAGGTACCTAATTCATCATCTGCCCATTATAAATGCTTCCAGCATAAACATGTATTCCACTGATTAAAATTAATTCAAAAAAAATGTTTATGTAGAGTTAAAATTTAAAAACCCGATGAAAATAAAAGCAGTTTTTTATTATGTTTAATTTATTTTGAAAAAAAAAAAATCACAGTAGAAAGTTTTTTTGTGTAGATCTTTTATGGAGTCTTCATAGCTAGGTGTTAGTCTGGTTCTATTGTTTCCCTTAATTTTTCTTTAGAATTTTTTCATAATAGGTATAATACTCTTATATTTCGATTAATCTAAGTTTAAGGTTCTTTCTTTTATATATATATATATATATATATATATATATATATATATATATTAGCTTAATCTTTCATATTTGTTTATAATTTTATTTATTTATTTATTTTAGTTTAATAATATTTTTTTCATTTAATGATTTTAGTTCAGATTAATGGAATGTCGGTCTAATTGAAATGGTGATGGCTAACATGAAATTTTATAAAAAAAAATTCTGAAGATATTTTGCAAACAAAATAAAAGCAAAAAAATGGGAAATTCAAATAGAAAATTGGAGGGTGCTAAACTAAGAGGCCCGAAATGAATAATGCTACATCTTTATATTATTTAATAAATAAAATAAATTTAATATTTAGACAAGTAAAAATGATATTTAGCATACTGTAATTAGAGCACAATAAAAGTTATTTTCATTCGTCCCCATAAAATTGAAAACCCGAAATCAAAGTGAAAATAATGTAATATTAAAAAAAAAAAACGTTTTGTGAAATCAAATACTCCTTTGAGTATTTAATCAATGCTTATAGTTACACTTTTATCCTTAATCAATGATTATAATTAGTATAGTCTGAATGGTGTAAGAGTGGAAAAGTAGATGTACTAACATGCATGACAATGTTTGGGAAAAAAAAGGAGATGATCATAAATTTGAGGAGTCCCAGCTGGCATAAACAGCAGCAATAAATTTATGATGCAATGGGAGACCAGAGCATGCAATTATACCTCTGTCAAGACCTTCTAAGTACACTCCCTTTGAAAAGTCCAGAGGGTCTCCTCCAGCATCAGTCACCACACCACCAGCCTCCTCAACAATCACAACACCAGCAGCATGATCCCATATCTTCTCCTTGTACCCACTCCTTGCAAATTTCATGAATATCTCTGCGTCGCCCCGTGCTATTGCTGCATACTTCACCATGCTATGCACGCGCAATGGCTGTTTTCTACACCACATTTTCAGAGGGAACATTCAATCCCACCAATGCTTTTCAAACACAATAATTCAAATATAGGACTAAATCAGGCTACAAGTTAAGTGCTTCATTCTTAATTCCTTTCTGGGAAAACAGTAGAGTTAAAGTTCAAAACAAGAGTTTCAAAACTTTAAAACTGAAAGTTTGATTGCTGACTCATCAAGTTGTTCTGGTCTGGATGAGAGGGAAGGAGGCTAAAGTGTGCACTTTATCTTTAAAAAGTTACCTCACTTTTTTTCTTTTTTTTAATTTATCTACCCCCCTTTTTCTTTTATAGAAAATAAACTTCAAAATTAATAAGAGTTTTTAGCAAAATGTGTTTGGCCTAATTTATACTTCTAAGGGAAAGTAAAACTACAAAAAGTTAAGCCAAGCACTACCTATGTTAACTTAGGATCATCATCAATTTAATGATTTTATTTATAAGGGTCAGCAGCAATCATATTAATCATATTTTATTATTCCATATTTAACATATTATAATTAAAGTGTCCATGTTCACGAATCGAATCCAACACTACAAGAGGTAACTGTTTATCCTAATCCTGTGATCTCTAGTGAATCAATCTCTGATTTCTCAACTGCACATGAACCTGAATCCAGTTTGACACCAACCTATGAGGACCTAGACATTCCAATTACCCTTAGGAAGGAGACTAGAAATGTACCACCGAGCCAAATACCCTTTAACAAATTATCTATTAAACACTTGTCACCTACTCATAAAGCCTTCCTTACAAGCCTAAACACTACCAGAACAGCTACCTCTCTATTTGAGGCATTGACTATAGAAAATGGTAACAGGTCATGGACCTCGAAATAGAGGCACTAGAAAAGAATAGTACTTGGAATTTGTTACTCTACCAAAAGGAAAAGAACCATTAGGATGCAAATGAATATATACTAGTAGCTAAGGGATTCATTCAAACTTATGGAGTGGATTATGTGGAAACATTTGCTCCAATTGCAAAAATGAATACAATAAAGGCGATAACTCTAGCGGCTAATTATGGTTGGAACTTACAACAATTTGATGTAAAAAATGTTTTCCTTCATGGGGAACTTGAAGAGGAGATTTACAAAGAATTTCTCCCTAGATATGGTGGGAAAACAGCTACCAATATAGTTTGCAAACCGAAAAAGGGCTTTATATGGACTAAACCAATCATCACGAGCGTGGTTTGGAAGGTTTACTAAAGTTATGTTAAGTTTGAACTTCAAAAAAAGCCATGGAGACCACACACAGTTTGTTCAAGACACAAGTCAGGGAGTGTAACAGTGTCACTGGTGTATGTGGATGATATTATAGTGACAAGTGATGATGAAAAGGAACAACAACTACTCAGCCAGCATCTAGCTAAGGAGTTTTAAATCAAAGCCTTCCAAAGATTGAAGTTAGTTTTTGGGAATTGAGGTACACCAATTGAAGATAACACGTAAGCCTACAATACAAGTATACCAATTAATCCAAATCTGAAGTTGGGAAATGCAGAAGAAGATATTGTTGTTGACAAAGAAATGTACCAAAGAGTATTTGGAAGACTCGTATATTTGTCTCACACTAGACTTGATGTTGCATTTGGAGTAAGTCACGGGGTGCATTAAGAATTGTGCAATATCGGAAAGGGACTCCAACCAAGGGAATTATGTTCAAACGAAATGAGAATGTAAATCTCGAATTATATACATACAGATGCTGATAATGTTGGGTACATACATACAGATGCTGACAATGCTGGGTCAATTGTGGATAGGAGATCAACTGCTAGATATTGTACCTGGTGGGAATCTAGTAACTATGAAGAGTAAAAACAAAATGTGGTAGCAAGATCCAGTGCTGAAGCAGTGTTCAGGGCAATGGCACAAGGGATCTGTGAACTACTATGACTAAAAATCATTTAATCATTTTGGAAGACTTAAGAATGAAGTGGGATGAAGCAATGAGACTTTACTATGATAATAAATTTGTTATAGCATAGCCCATAATTCCGTGTAATGTGATAGAATAGAACCAAACACATTGACATTGATCGGCATTTTATCAAAGAAAAACTAGCAGAGGTCAAATCTGCATTCCATATGTCTCCTATCAAGACAAGCTTGCAAACCTTCTATCAAAGGGGCTTAATAACAACAACTTTGAAAGGAGTGTTTCCAAGTTGGTAATGGAAAATACATATTTACCAGCTTGAGGGACAGCATCACCAATCATTTTATTATTCCATATTTAGCATATTAGAATTGAAGTGTTTAATATGCTTGAATCCTAGGGATCTAATTATATCCTTAAATAATAGGGATCTAATTATATCCTTAAATAATAGGGATCTAATTATATCCTTGAATAATAGGGATCTGATTACATTAAGTGTTTCTTATGTTTCTAATGCACTGATGTAGAAAGTACTTTCAGTTCAGTGAATTAGTGAATGAAATATGTCCAAATTATGGAAATTTTGAATGAAACACGAGGAAATATACATACCTAAGTCCCACACTGTGAGCAAGTCCAGCTGTGAATGAATGGTTTGAGTTTGCCCTTTCCACTGGTTCACAGAGAGTAGCCAATGCCGGGTCATCAATTGAAGAAACACGAATAAGTTTAGCATGATTTGGCCATTCTAGCATTTTCTCTCCATCAATCAATGACTGCAACCAAGCCTCACCACTGCCTCTTTTAGCATACAGCACACATCCTTTTCCTCCTGTATCAGGAGTTGTTACAGATGATTGTGGTGCTGTTTGGTGATGCTGGTAATGATAATTAAGCCATTCTGTCTTTACTGGGTAGTTAGGACAACCCAGAACTCCAAGAACAACTTTTCCATCCTCAATCAGAGCTAGAGCAACAGCATACTGATCCCCACGTACAAATCCTAATGTGCCATCAACAGGATCAAGTACCCAATATCTTCCCCTGGGGCCTCCAGTTGAGTTGCAACGGGCAATGGCCTCAAGAATTTCAGTTGATCCTAGAGTTGTCTCTGGGCTTTGAAGACCATACTTGGATGCAAAAGCTAAAGACTCATTCACAGTATTCACAACATCCTCCAGCAAGCTTGCTGATTCATCCTTGGAGATTGTTTGTATGTCTTCTTCAGCCACAATTGAAACGTTTTGAACTCCAAATATTTCTGATAATAACCAACTAATAGTTGCTTGAACACTAAAGTCTACTCACACAAAGATATGAAATGGAATAACCAGTCAATTAACAGTAAGCAACATTTGAACCAGAAACAAAATTTGAGCATCATGAATGAATTTGCAAGGATAAAATGGAGCATACGTAAAATATCCCAATTCCAAATATGGCTGATTTGTTTCAGTGCTATAAGAAAATAAACGAGATAGCTTGGTTTGACTGCAAAATTGTGATCTATGAAGCATGGACACAAACACGAACAAGACAATAACTATAATCTCCAAAATGTAGGATATGGTGATGCGAATATATATGTATGTATATATTGAATATTATCACGAATTATTTAAATTGGCAATCAAGATGATTTATATATTCAAAATCCTCTATAAAAAAGTTAGTCAAATATAATAGTTTGAACACATTGTTGCCTAATAAAAAAGGATCTAATTTATCCATGTAAAATAATAATATTAAATACATAAAATGAAGTCCCCTCCACCATCATTTTGCATAGAGGATTAGCTTCAAAAATTGAAGGCAACCATGAATAGTGAAAACTGGTTCTATTCTATGACTCTCATAAAAGATAAGAGTTACTTATATGCCATATTCCATAAACCCACAACATAAATCCCATATACTGGATGAAACTAAAAGCAGTAAAATAGGGAATTTCATATTGACTTTTAAATGGAAACGATAAAGGATACATCAAAATTCACAGTATTCATAAAAATACTTTCTACCCAAACTTTATGTGTTGACAAGAATTGAGAAGAGCATGCAATGGTGTGGAAGTGCAAAAGAGACTGGCAGCATAGAGAAGGGTTATTTATTTATATAGAGAAGGGGAAACTCAAGAGGTACATTAAAGAGAAAATGTAAATGGGAAGTAGATGGTTTGTTTGTTTAAAGGGGAAACATAAACTTACATACTAAGTTTCTGACTTTTCAACTTCTAAAAAATATCACCGTCTCCACCCTCACTTGAATCTTAACTTGAAAATATATATATATATATATATATATATATATATATATATATATATATATGAATTTGAACAAGTAAGGAGATTCAAGTTAAGATCTCTCAAACTCTGTTTCTCAAATATACTCCTTTAAGTTGTTGGTATCAGAACAGGTTGATCCCGTTTTGCCTATACTGTCTTGTGAGAAAATTTCTTCTACCGTCGTCCACTATCTTTGGCCACTGTTTGCCAAACTCCACCTCTTTATTCGGCAACCATTGGATCTAAAGCGTCTCTCCAAGCTATGTTGAACATGACTAGTTGCGAAGGCTGGTTCTCTCTCAAACTTCATCAAGCACCACTTCTCTTTGTGGCTCAGTTAAGCGTGTGCAGCCCACATGTCACCTGCTTGTCACCAGAACACCATTGTGCCACCATCTTTTGTCTCTATTCCAACTCCCATACTTTTTTTTTTTTATCAGCAATGAATGAATTAAATTAAGAGGGATACTTTAGGGGTATCCCAACCCATTTACAAACCACAAACTGGTTATACCTTCCAACTCCCATACTTACATTTCTAACATTATTCACGTATAGGTTCTCTTGAACCCTAGGGGACTCCTTTCTTTTTTGGTTTTTTTATTTCTGTTTAAGTTATGGGACATTTATGTACTGGACCTTCCTTTCCAATTTTTGGTACTCCATCGATTACTTCGGAAAAACTTAATGGTAAAAGTTATTTATCTTGATGTGCTTTTGTTGAACTTTGGTTTATTTTCCAAGGTTTACATGATCACTTGGAAAAGAGAGCAGTTAAATATCATCAAGTGTTGAATAATGGAAGATGTTGGACTTCCCACTTTCTGTTTTGTTGACCTATAGAACATTTAAAACATGTAAATCCCTTTGCAAGAAGGCTCAAAGCATCTTTGCAAATGACATTCAGACTTTACGATTCTGCCCATAAACTAACATCTCAAACAAACAAATCATGACATGACATCTTTTATAGCTAAACATCAATTTGATGTTGAGGAGTTAAAGATGTTCTTAAAAGCTAACTCGCGGGAAGAAATCAAGCAGAAGTTGGACAAGTTATATATGGTCATGATTATTCATGCGATAAATCCAAATTTTGATAATATCCAAGATCAAATCTTAACTATTCAAGAAGTCCCTTAAATGGAAAGCCTAACAACACAACTGCTCTATGTTCCAACTCTAAAGGTAGAAATATTCATGAATCTACTAAATTTTTTGTCATGGTATCTACTCGTGGAAGGGGAGATCATGGCAATAGGGGAGGACATGGTAGTTGAAGACGCCCTCAATGCTTTTATTCTAAAAGAATGAGTCATACTTAAGAAGATTGTTACTCTTTGCATGTTTTTCTTAACAAGACAAGAGATATCTCCAAATCCAAAAGAGTTGAACCAAGGTTTTCTAGTGAGGAATATCAAGAATATTTGAGGTTAAAATCCAACCGTCAAACACAATCTTCCACGCATACCAATTTGTCAACAACCTATATCTCATAATCCATGGAAAGTCAAAGTTTGTAGATAATTGACTCAAGTGCTCCTGATCATATTTCAGGTAATACCTACTTGTTCTCTTCTATTTCTTCCCTTAAATTTCCTCACTTCATAACTTTAACCAATGGATCCAAAATTGCTTCTCACAAAGTTGGTCATGTTTTCCTTTCTCTTTCTTTAAATTTAAAATTTGTTCTATTTGTTTCTTCATGTGCCTCTAAACTTATATCATTAAGTTAATTAACTAAGTGATTAAACTATTGTGTACTCTTTTATACCAATTAATTTGTTATACAAGAGCATGGTACAAATCAAGTAATTGGTGAAGGACATGAGTGCAAAGGATTGTACTATTTCGGGACCAAGTCATTTGTGTCTTGTCTTGCTTCCCCTTCATTTAAACTTCTACTTGATCGCTTGGGTCATCCACATTTGCCAAAATTAAAACCAATGGGTCTTGAAGTAAACTTTAAGTTCAAGAGTATGAATCATGACAACTAGGAAAACATCTATTTCCAAGCGAAATGAATCAAGACATTTGGGAACCAAATTGTTACATATTTTGGGTTTCAATATTTTGTTACATTCATTGATGAATACTCCAAATGTACTTGAGTTTATTTAATGAAAGATCATTTTGAACTAGTCTATCTATATATCTTTCTTGAATGAAATAAAAAATCAATTTGGACAAGTTATCAATATCTTCAAAAGTGATAATGCTAAAGAATATTTTTCTTTTGATTTTTCTACTACTTCAAGCTCACAATTTTACATCAATTCACTTGTTTTCATACACCTCAGCAAAATGGTATAGAAAATAAAATAGACACTTGGTTGAAATTCTATGCACCTCATTACTTGGTGCTAATATACCAATTCATCACTAGGATGATGTTACTTTAACGCCTTGTTTTCTTATCAATACAATGTCTTGTTTGTCCCTTGATAATAAAATTCCTTATTCCATTTTGTTCAAAATTTACCTCTATTTTATGCTACTCCTCGTGTCTTTAGTTATGTGTTTTGTACATGAAATGACTCCAGGTCTGAACAATTTCTCACCAAAGCCCATCAAATGTGACATCCTAGGATATTCACGCCTCCAAAAAGGGTATTTTTATTCTCCAAAATCAAAAAGGTACTATATGTCTGCAAGTGTCACCATTTTTGAAGATTTCTTCCCTTCTTCTCTTTAAGAGGTTGACTCTGTCCAACAAGTCTTATCATTCGAGTGTTATACTCAGAACACCTTAAATCAACCTAACTCTCCACATTCCTCTACTACATCAAACCCAACAAAGTCGTCATTGCCACCTATCTTCAGTTACCAATATAGGCCACAAGTGATTGGTCTACTATTGCATGGTGAGTCATCTTCATCAAGTCTTTCACAATCGTCACTCAATACCACAACTCCCGGTAATGAAGATTCCAATTGACCCCTTTTTCTCCAAAAAAGTACTTGTTTATTTACAATTTTCTAAGTTATCATTGATTATCTCCTTCTTACTTCTGATTTATTTCCTCGATGTCTTTTGTTTAGGGTTTAATTGCTCAAAGGGAGTCTAGGTTAGTTTATAAATTGAAATGGTCTCTCTATGTTCTCAAAAAAGTTGTTGGCATTGATGTAGCTCCATTAAAGAAGCATTACAATTTCTCAAAGGAAATATGCATTTGATATCTTGAAAGAGACATGAATGATTGATTGTATACCGCAGATAGTCCTATAGATCAAAATCATAGATTAATGGCAGAACAAAGTGACCCCTTCTTAGATCCAGAGAGATACACAAGACTTGTGGTTAAACTTATTATCTCATTATTATTAGGCTTGTCCTATCTTCTGCAGTTGATGTGATTATTCAATTTATGCAAGCTCCGTGCATTGATCAGTGGAATGTTGTCCTTCACATTCTCATATACTTCAAAATGCTCCAGAACAAGGTCTACTTTATTAAGATAAAGGACGTGCCTAAATATCAAGATATTGTTAAGATGATTGGGAAGGGTCTCCTATAGACAAACATTCCACTACTAGATATTGTATTTTCATTAGAGGAAATATTATTTCTTGGAAAGGCAAGAAACAGAATATAGTTGCTCAATCAAGTGTTAAAGCCAATGAGATCACTCACTTGCGAACTTGTATGGATAAAACATTTTCTCCAAGAACTAAGGTTTTGTGAAATTCAACAAATAATTATGCATTGTGATAATCAAACAACTCTTCACATTCACGTGTTTCACGAGAGGACAAAACACATAGAAATTGACCGACATTTTGTTAGATTAAAGCTTTGTCCAAGGAAATTTACACCGAGTTTGTTGACCAATGATCAACTTGCAAACATTTTTGACAAAATCCTTAAGAGGACCTCTGATTCAATTTATATGTTCTAAGCTTGGAACTTACAATTTGTATACCCCAGTTTCTGGAGAAGTGTTAGAATAGTTTATATTATCTTCTGACCAAAATATTTGTAATCTAGAATCCTAGGGGTAAACTCTATTTTTTTTTTCTTTATCTTACAGCTTCTACTGTAAGTCATGGATCCTTCTATATATATATACACACACACACATATGTATATATATGAATCAGTAAATATATCCAAGTTAAGATCTCTCAACCTCTTTTTCTCATATATACTCCTTCAAGAGTCACAACAAAACTAACAACTTGAAAATGACAGGTTGACATTAAAACATTTGCCCATAATATGCTCAATCAAAGTAAAATACCAAAAACTCTAAAGTAAGTCAACCTAACTTGATATTTTACCTAAAAATACATTTAAACTCTACAGCTACAATGTAATGATTCACACCAACTAGAAACCAAACATGAAAAAGGAATGTATACTGCCAACAAATAAATGTGGCACTAGCACCACTAAATGAATTAATGAAGGGAAAGATACATTATGCTTGCAATATTTCCAAAAAGTAAATTGTGAGTCATACTAACTAATGGATTTTCTTTGGACAAGATCATACCTTGTTCTAAAATAAAACAAACCTCTTTATATTATATAATTGGCTAGGCCTACTGTGCAATCAGTTTATTTGAACAAACCAGTAAGGCTATCTGTAAGAGTTTTTGAACTGCTGGTTTGAATTTCTTTAAAACTGAAAATGTTTCTCTAAATTTCAATTTATCCCAACCATCTAGATGTTTCCTACCACTGACTGCACAATTAAAAAAGCTGATTCCATCACAGAGTCAATGATTTGTTTCCACACAGAAAGCATCCAAGACGTGTTCTTTTTGGGGTGATACAAGGTTTACTGTTACTCAAATAATTCTGTCTCCATATGTGATGAAAAAATATTGAATATTCCAATCCTGCTGGATGACTATGGACAAACTAATGTGTTCGGCCTTTAACCCCTGTTGATAGACGGGTAAAAAGAAGGAAGATGGGCTGAGAACAAATGAACCAAGTAGGGAAATGCAAAACTAGAAGGTGTGACATGGATAACAGAATGTCGACATGGCAAAGGACATTGAAGTGAACTATTCTACCATGATGGGAAAAACAGTGGAGGTGTCCATAGGGTAGGAGAGAGTAGCAAAAACAGAGAACAGAAATTGGGTGAGAAATTGGTTAGGCTTTTGCCTTGGGGTGGGGATAGAGGTTCCGTCTTGCATCTCTGGTTGTCATCTTTTCTGCATTGCTATTTTCTGTTTTTCCTAGTTTCTTTTGTAAGCAGAAGTTATACTACCTCTGCAAAGGAGTTATTCGCCTAGAATATCATCTATTTCCTTTCATGTACTACCAGTTTCTATCACAATAAATTTTGTTCTTCTGCATTAAAAATGTTAGAGTGCCCATTGCAATGGGTAAGTGAGTAACTACATCAAAAACTTTTAAAGTAGGCCAGAATGCTTGAGTCAATTTACTAATAATTTAAGCATTTCTCATAATTTATGGTTATGAATCGGAGATCAAGGAATTTAAACCTGCCAGAACCATCATATAGATTTAGTGTAAACTTAAAAAAGACAAGTAAAAATATTTACATAATTTCAACCACCAACCTAGATTTATACTAGTGTGCATCTGCACACACATTGTACATTTATATCTCAATACAAATTATGCCACAGCTTAAAATTCTGGTACGAAATAGCTTATTAATGTAAAACCATCTACGGCTATTAACCTGTTAAACTCTGGCAAAAGAGATAAACATTGAGCTGACTGAGACAATTTTATTTATATTGTGGAAAATGAATCTATACGATAAATAGAGGAGATTTGATATCTTCTAATAACAAAGATATGATACTATAATAAATAAAAATGTCCTTAATAATACATATAGAATATAGATATTCTTGATTATATAGGATTAGTTCCTTCTTTTAATAATTATAACATAATCTAACAAAAGTTGTTGAAACTAGTTCATGACGTAGGATCATAGCCTCTATGATGCAGTTAGGAGTTTGATACTTGGTCTTCTCATTCTTCAAAATAATACTTAAATTAAGAGTATAAGGTAGGTGGGGTATATGCATTGTCCAGACTCAAGTCTGAAGGACTCTTCAAGAGGGAGTGCGTTAGATATAAAACCAAACATGACCTTTAATCTTACAGCTTAAGCTTTAGACACAGCTGAAGCTTCTCAACAGCTTTACTGGAAAAGTTCAGCAACACTTTGAGATAAAGAAACAAATAGTCAAGCACCAATGAACAATGTACTTTTCTCTAAAAGTTGTTTTACGTTTTATGGTTCCTTATCATGACCATAATCATCTAGTTAGTTTTATAGAATACATCAAGTTAGATGAACAAGCCAGTGCACAGTGGATGTCAGAAATCACAAGTCTATAAGACACATACAATGCAATTATGATGCCACCATTCACGGAGGATTACAGTAGATGAAAAAATCCTTAACGATGCAAAGATCAAATGAATGTATCAAATTATGGCCATATATAAATGTGATATCAGATAATCTACTGAAGAATTAACCTAACACTTCACCACCAAGCAATAGCTCAAAAAACCCAAGAAGAACAGAATTCATAAACAAAGAATAAAGAATGAAAATCTTCTTGTAAGCTAAATTATCCTCTAAAGATTTAAATTCACTATAAAAACACAATTCTTCACTGGATTAATGTCGATACTGGTCCATCACAACGCACTTGAATACTTTACAAAGACAAGAGAAAATTTTCCCAATCCCACATAAATTCTCAAGCTACATTATATTGAAAATTAAAATTTCACAAATTTGATCCAAACTGGCAATCCATTACTTCACCAGTGATAAAAACAAAGATTTTGACAACCCCATTTGATTCCCCACACCAAAACACCAATCTTGCCAGCAACTATCACACAATGATTCAAATGCACACCTCCCCACACCGCAGAAACAAAAAAAGATCATACCCAACACCAATTTTTAAATTCGCAACGATCCTATTATTATGAAAACAAAAAAAAACGGAACTTGTCTGCATTAAAATTAAAATTAAACACAATACCTGCAACAGTAACAGGAGAGTCATCATCCTTGGACACAACGTGATCATTGGTGGTCTCAAGGAGCCTCTCCTGCACCCTCTCACAGAGAGCACAGGCCACATGGACCACCCTCACGGCCACCTCCAATTCCTTGGCGTACTTGTCTTCCTCCATAGCCAAAAAAAGTGACAAACTGGGGTTGAGAATCAGATGATTCTGACGTGCCCACCTCGTAAAAAGGGGAAAAGGGAAAGCCAGAGTCGAGTACAGTCTCCTACATGATGGGTTTTGGCGGACACAATGGCATCGTTTCCCAAAGTGAAAAGTGAAAGTGAAACGTGGGGTGGCCCTTTCACTGAGAAAAAGATGAAACGAAACACGTC
This sequence comes from Phaseolus vulgaris, assembly GCF_051622355.1. Lineage (NCBI taxonomy): Eukaryota > Viridiplantae > Streptophyta > Magnoliopsida > Fabales > Fabaceae > Phaseolus > Phaseolus vulgaris. Next base: position 41,870,301 of record NC_143508.1, read on the forward strand.
CAAAGTGGAGTTTCTGGGATTTGGTTTCTCGGAATTGCACCCTCTCTTCATGATAAAATATAGCAAAAATTTTAAGCACCTTAAGAACTTAATATCTTTTCTTTATTTTGTCTCGTGTGTGTATGATCCACCTTTAATCTACTTAGACGACACACTCTCTGCTAATTAATACAAAACATTTTCTTAATTATTTTAAATGATTTTTCAAATATATATATATATATATATATATATATATATATATACTTTTTAGCTAAATTTTGAAAGTTTTAAAATAAATTAAAAACAATTTTATATTTTTATAGGGAAAACATATTTAGTCTATGCATTTTTTTTATTAAACTTACTTTAATTTTTTTTTTCTTTTTAAACTAATGAATTAGTCGTTCCTCTTTTGAAAAATATAAGAATTTAATTTTTTAATTTAATTTATTATTTAGTGGTAATTTTTAACGATTATAAATTTTTAAAAAATATATCAAATTCACACATTTTTTAGAATTAATTCATTAATTAAAAGTAAGAAAATTCAATAATCAAAGACATTTTTTATTTTTTATATTATAGATTCCAAGTCTTCATGAAAAGAAACATCTTACTCAAGTTAGGAAAAACCACCGAAATTATAAAGTTTTATTATTGAATATTATCAGCTAAATAATTTTATACTTTTGTTTATTGTAGATCACATGTTTTCATCATAAGCAATCTTACCCATTTGAAATATTACTTAAATGACAATTTTTTCTTCAGCTAATATTAATATATATATATATATATATATATATATATTTTGCATGTTATAGTTAAGTAAAAAAAAACTATAAATTATGAAGTTTTTTCTAGACGAACAAAATTATAAATCTAGAACTTGAATATAAAATTATGGATAATCTAAATTATTCACATGTTTCGTAACAATTTAATTTTATCAGTAAATAAAAATTTATTTAAAAAAATAATATATTAATTAAATATTATTTTATAAAATAAAAAAAATTATTAATATGTAAAATGATTTTTATAAAATAAATTTTAAATCAACATCTAATATTTAGAATCAAGATTTTAACTATTAATTATCTTATATTATGAATTAATCAATGATTTATAATTAAAAATTAATTTAAATTTTTAAGTGATAAGTAGTTAATATTAATTTAAAAAATATTTTATAAATTTATATTAATAATATAAATTATTTATATATCAATATTTTTTAGTTTATAAATAGTATTTAATTTATTTAATATAATAATTAATTATTTGTTATTTTTAAATTAGTTATTTTTAAATTATTTTTTCTCTTTTTTAGTATATATTATAATTTAATTTTATATTATAAATAAAATATAATTTATATACGGTATAATGATACCATTCCACCTCTTTTAATGTATAACTCAGTGATTTATTTTATATAAAAAAATATTATTAGAATTTAAAATATTGTACGTGTTCAAATTGCTTAAACCAATAGTATCATTTGAATTATACTATAAAGTAAGAGAATTATGTGGAAAGGAAAACAAGAATATTACAACATTACTAAAATCCAAAACATAATAACATAATTTGTTTTAAACTTCTAAAAAAGTTGATAAAGTTTTGTATGATAGATTTTTCAATGCGACAAGAATTCTTTTAGGCTTTTACTATTCACTAAGAAAAAGATTTAGAAATGCTTTTTTTACTCTATCTAGATAAGGTAAAATGTTTGATTCTTTTATTCATATATATATATATATATATTATGACGGTTATTTTCATATAAATTGATGTTTATAACTGTCATAATATACGTTTGTGACGGTTTTCTAAACCGTCATAGAAATGGTCGGCACAAAGTTTATTGTAGCGGTTTTATGTTACTCGCCGCAACTTCCATCACTTTAAACATAGTGTAAGTAGTGACGGTTTTTATATATAAGTACTGTTAGTTATAATTGTCGCAATTTAATTCATGGAAGAAGATTATGTTGTCATAATATATGTAAGTAGTGACATTTTTAACTAACCTAATTTTAATTTTGAATAAATAAAATTTAACCACCACTTTTTTATAATTTTTTTTATAATCTATTTTATACAATTAACCTAAACATATATAATATATTTTCATAATAAAATAAAATAATGTATAAAGTTATAATCATTCATTCATTTTATTTCATTGAAAATTAAAGCACGCATAATATTGTTCAAAAGTTTATACATAATTGAAAATTACAACACATAAAAAGTTCATACATCCCTAATCAAGTTTAAAATTAAAACACACATCCCTAATCAGTTTTGCTTCCAGCACTTGATCCTATTAATTGATTAGGTGATGGAGCACCACTTCCATTATCTGATGCCTGAAATAAATAATTTTAAGTTAATGAATCTGTATGTTTATAATTATAAAATAAAAGACACCAATAAATATTTATGATTATGCATGGTTGGGCGTGCAAAGCGTGTTTCACAACATCCCATTGTTATGTCCAGTTTAGGATGAGCAATGCGCCTGCTTCGATGAATGAGGTTTGGAGAGTGATTTGGATCGCAGTAGTCAACGAAATTTGAAAGCATAGAAACAGCGTAATCTTTAAAGGGGAAATAATATTTCCTTTGGTTCAATTAAAGACTTGGTCATTGGTTACATTCAAGTCACAATTTACGGTTATTTCCTTTTCTGATTGGTGCATAAATTTGTTGGTTTGTATGAAGATGATCTCATGATGTATTCATTTAAGTTGTATGATTGTTTGCCTCAAGTGTCTTCCTCTGGGTTACCTAGGAGAATTCTATATAGGCAGACATGAGTGTAAGTCTACTGAAAAAAGTTATGATTGAATTCATGTATAAGAGTTGAATTATCCCTAAAGTGGTTATTATTTTTTTTTATTGTTGTACTATTGAGGATTTTTCTATAGTAAAAACATACTTAGTGTTGACTATTTATCCATTTCTGAAAATAAAAAACTTTTTCTATTTTAAAAATATAAAAAAAAAAATTGCACCATTTAAAAAAAAATAAAGATAATGAAACACCCAACAGCTTCCCATTCCCAACCTACATAATAGAGGGAGTATTTTCCGCGTAAAGTCTCTTCCTTTGCTCAAACTTCCCATACTTCGTTACACGCCCATAATCTGATCCTCACCGTCCACGTGGTACTCATCCACGGAATACACCTCGTTTGAAACGAGTAGGTCTCCCGCGCCAAATACATGATCACAATCATTGGCACACCCATTTTGATCCTAACACCTGTCCAACCTATTCAATTCCACATGACACGCGTCGCACATCTGACGGCCCATACAGTTGACCTCTTAACGAACCGCACTTCACCATTTCGCTGTTTCCTTTATAAACTCATCAATTCACCCAATTCCAGATCAAAAACCGAGAGACCACTAATTCCTTAGAGCAACCAAACAACCGAAGAGAGGGAACAGCAAAGATTCAGTTGCAACACGACAACAACGTTGGAGAAGAACGAAGCATGGTTTGCTTTTGTTTTCTGGTGGATCAGACAAAGAAAGTGAAGCGGAGCAAGCCGGTGGCGGGGTCGTGCTCACGGTGCGGCGGCGGTGCCAGTGTGGCAGACATGATTACTCAAACCAGATTTTGCTCCGTTCCTTTCTACTGCAAATCTTGGAAGGCTATCATGTGCACTTTCTGTGGAGCCATGCTCAAGTCTTATACATGATGATGAATTTTTTTCCAAGAAAGTTTTAGATGGCTGCCACACATACCATAATTTAGGTTACAAAAAAATCTCACAATACTTTGTAAGAGACTAAGAAAACATCTGGTTTTATAGGATAGTCTTCTTGAGGTAAGTGATGATGGTTTAATCACTTCATGTTAGAGAGCATGACCATGGTTTTTTTTTTCTCTTCATATAAACAACAAAAATGAAAATAGTTGTATTTTTCCATATGAAGATAATTCATTGGCTATAGCTTTCTTGCTAATTATGTCCCTTGCATTCTTAATTATTTTTAGTCCTAAGATAAAGCCATGTATCTATGGTCCCATGATGTTTTAATTGGGAATACCTTTGAAAATGTCGTGGGACACCAGCTGTAAGAAGTTTAATGCGAATTTATTAATGTTCGAAAGCAGTTGTAGAGTTCTAACAAAGGTACTTTGTATGGAATCTTCAATCCATGCTACATTTCATATTCATTTTCCCTGCACATAAATATTAGCACGTGTGTGGACAAAAGTATATACAAATGTATATTTATTAATTAACATTAGTTTATTCGTAACTTATATATATCTAAAAGCTGCTTTATATATTTTCCTATATAATTTAAAAAAATATTTTTGATATGTAATTTTAGTTTATATAAAATAATTATTTCATTTTCTTATTTCTTAAAAATATTTTTGGGAAATTTTTTCCTAACAAATATACTAATTTTTAAAAATATTTCATCCCAAATGTATTATTTTAGTTTTTTCTCTTCACAACGTTTTTTTATCAAATAAAATATTTTTATTACGTAAAATGCATTAGGTAAAATTATTTATTCTATCATTTTTATAAAACAGTTTTAATTTAATCGGCGTGAGAAACATTCATATGAAGTGACATTTTTATATAAAAACAAATGTTAATTTATTTTCTAAAATTGTATAATTAGTGTAATTGGTTTCTAAAATCAATAAACGACAAAATGGTTTTCAAAATTATACATTATCAACCAATTTCATTTTTGAAATTACAATAAGCAGTCAAATTAATTTCTAGAACAAAACATTGAAATTTTTTTGTCATAAAATTATAAATTATTGATAATTTTAGATTTGTTTAGAAAAAATAATCTTCCTATCAACTTTTTCAAGTCCTTCATTTCTAACTTGCTATTCAATTCATATTTAACATTTTTACTTTAGTTTTAGTATTGTTTGCTATCAGAATATCATCTACATACAACGACAATATAATAAATAGACCTTGTACTAAGAAATTGAAGTAGATGCAAGTATTATACTTGTTACATTCAAAACCAATTATAGCAATGAACTCATCAAATTATTTGGTCCATTGTCTTGACGATTGTTTTAGACCATACAAATATATGTTTAATTTGCAAGCATAATTTTTTTTTTCCTTCTATCTCAAATACTTTTGTCTACTTCATGTAGATGATTTCGTCTATGTCTCTATAAAGGAAAGTCATCTTGACATCCTTCTTTTCCAGCTTAAGGTTAAGCTCGACAACCATAACTAACAACATCCTTATGGATTTTTGTTTTACAACAGGAGAGAAAATATCATTGTGTTCAATTCTTCTCTCTGTGTAACATCTCTAACAACTAACCTTGCCTTGAATCTTGGTTGATCAGTTCCTGGAATGCTATCTTTTTGTTTGAAAATCCATTTACAACTGACCAACTTAGAACCTTGAAGTCTACACACCAGAGTCCATGTATTATTCAAGTAAGTGACTTCATCTCCTTATTTAGGGCATTTAACCATTTAGTCTTCTCCTTGCTTGCTAAGAGAGACGACACACTAGAAGGTTCATCTTCTAGCACCTCACTAGCAGCCATTGAGGAATAAACAACAAGTTCTACAAAACCATATCGCTCTAGAACTCTGATCATTTTCCTAATTTTATCTCTAGTTATTTTGTAATCATCATTAGCACAATGTTCTTCATCAGACATAACAAAACGTGTATAATCTTCAAACACATTAACTAAGTGTTTATCATCTTTAGATGTATCAAACAATCTCATGGCTTTAGATTTGCCTCATCTTCTGGACTCCACGTCAATGTTAGCCTTCCCAACATCTTTATTATCAATAAGATTACATTAAAAAACTTCATCTTTATAAGCCATTTCAGTTTTTCTGAAGACAACATCTCTGCTAATAAAATTTCAAGAGTCTTCATTTTTAGAATCATTGAAGGACATCTATTTATTAGATAAACAACAATAGCCTCAACCTAAAAATTCTTTAGAACTCTAGAACTCAACATCATACACCTTACTCATTATAGAATAGTCTGATTGAGTCTCTTTACTAGGCCATTCTGTTATGGTGTTCCTAGAACCGTCGTGTGCCTTGTTATACCATGCTCTCTAAAAAAATTTGTTAAACAATTATGAACAGAACTCAAGCCATTATCAGTTTTGAAATATTTAGCCGTCTTACCAGTCTAATTTTTTACTAGATGCTTCCAGTTCTTGAAGTTCTCAAATGCTTCATCAATGGGTTTACTTATTGTAGACCCATAACTTCTTTGAGTAATCAATAACTGTTAATAAGAAGTAGTTGGAACCAGAGTGTGACGCAGTAGGAGATGGGTCCCATACATAAACATGAATATAATCAAAGGTCTCCATCGTTCTCTTTTAACCAATGATGAAATGAATTCTCCAACCTTTCCTTTCGCTACAATGTTCACAGAATGCCAAATGGTCAATTCTATCTCTTCCAAAGAAGTCTTCTTTGTTCAACTCCACTGGCCCCCCTTTTCACTTATATGACCTAATCTTTTATGACATAACTGTTTTGGTGTAGTCGATCGTTTCAGTGGTAGACGCTGACCCAAAGATTACAACACCTTTCAAAGCATACAAACCATTCTTTCTCACACATTTCATGACCATTATGCACTCCCTCAACACCTTCATCATCCCCTTTTCACCTTTGAATATATATCTTTTCTTTTCAAGTTCTCCAAGGGATATTAAATTTCTCTTCAAACCATGTACATACCTAACTTCTTCAAGCATTCTCTCAGTTTTATCATGAAGATGAAACTTAATTGTTCCAATAATAATTATCTTGCAGGACTTGTTATCACCAAGAAGAACATACCCTTCTTCAAGTTATGCAAATTGTTGAAACCAAAGACGATTAGGTGTCATATGAAATGAACAACCAAAGTTCATAATCTATTCACAATCATCAACACTACTCGACGCCATAAGGACCTATGATGATTCATAATAGTCTTCTACTAGAATTGTTTCACCAGATGTAAACGGTCAATCAATTTGTTTACTGCATCCAAAGTGATGGATCGTTAGTTTGTAAAAACAAGTAGAATAGTTTCATGTCTTGTATTTTTGGACAACTTTCAAGAGTAGACTTTAAATAAAACGTGTACAATCTAGAAACCCTCAAGCAAGAGTTTCTAGAGCTCATATGAGCACAAAACACTACCATATAAGCATCAAGAACTCACCCTAGGTTAGCTAGACAAGCCAAGGTTAAGGTAGCTTAAATGGAAGCCTATAAATAAATGCTTATAACACTCTTGTATTCAGATTTGATAATATTGAATAAGTAAACTAAATATTTTAGACTTCATTCTCTCCCAAATCTCCTTTTGTTAGAGAGCCTTAAAAGGACCAGTGAACCCTAAAAAGTTGGCTCAACCTCTTTCTACTTTAAGCATCTATTGTCACTATTCTCATCACTAAACCATTCCAATTCTCAGTGCATCCATTCTCATTCTGCTGCCACTCCATTCTTCTTCCATAATCCATCAACTTGGATTACATTAGTAACATAATAACATGGATATCAAAAGTATCCTAATCCAATTGCCTAAGAAATTAGTGAAAAACTTGTTGCATCAAGCGCTTACTATTGAAAGTTAAAGCTTATAGTTAGGGAACAACTCTTTCTATTTAAAAATGTAGCAACCCAAGTGCCACTAAGGGTGGCAATGCGGGCTGGCTTGCCCCGCATAGGCCCGCCCCACACTAGGAGTGCTGACTCATTTTACTGGTCCACCCCGCATAAGAAGTAACTTGCGGGCCAACTCGTATAAGATTTTTTTTTTTCAAAAGTTAAAATTTCATTAATTATAAAAACTTATTCCTACTACTGAAAAATTAAAATTTTATCCTTGTTTCAATTAATTTAATTAAGATAAAAATATAAATTCAAATATGAGGGTTGTTAGAAGGCTTGATTTAAAATAATTAAAGTTTTGTTTTGCATCTATTTTTTCCTATATATGTATGTAAATGTATAAAAGTATCTTACCAAAGTTTTGCTACAAAATATTTTAATGAAGATGACTAATTTCTTAACTATCCTATTGAAATCTCTTCTTTATATTAATTTTTTATTAAATTTTTTTAAATATAAGACTTTGCTTAAAACTAAATCCACTGTCAGTCTTAATATTAACTCTTTTAGATGATTAAATAAAATATTCTTTTTCTTAGTACATTAAATTCATTTTTTTTAAATAAAACAAAAAAAAGGTCACCCTGCAAATGAGTGAATGAGATATGATTTTTTTTTAAAATAATTATTTTTTTATTTACGCGGGCCAGCGGGCTAGATTAGTGAGCCCATCCCGCACTTTTTTGGTAGCGGGCCGACCTGCATGACTCGCCTTGCATTGTCACCCCTAAGTGTCACAATTCGATTGTGACTTGACCCACTTGACCTACACCACATAACAATCAATGTACTTACAATAATCTTCCCCTCAACAAATCTCCTACTAGGAATCACAAACTCTCGAACTCGTGATCCTCGCTCCCATACCAATTTTGGATTGAGTGTTTACGACTAGACCAAAAACTATAACTTATAGTCAAGGCACAAGTCTTTCTATTTAAGAGCGCAACAACCCCAACACCACAATTTGATTATGATTTGACCCACCTAACCTACGTCATCAAACGATTGATGTCACCTACAACACAAACTCAACAACAACAAAAAAAATACATAAAAATCTTCCAACTCAATAACTACATAGTTACAAAGCTTCCCATTTCTCTTAAACTTAAACTCAATAACGTCTCATTTTTTGAGAAAGAAGAGCAATAACATCTATAAATCAACAGTTTAGTCTAAAGATTAATTATAATACACTAAAAGATAGTGTATTTCAGATTACATGATAATTAAAAAAAATAGAAATTTTGATCAAAGTGGGACACTTAAATAATTTATTTTCTCCAATAATATATTGTACCAAATATGTACTCTTGTAGCATATTATGTCAAATAATTAACCAGATAACACAATTCACTCTAGCAATTAAATTTTTTGTTTATGAACTCGATTTTTTTTATTTTTGTTTTTTTATTTAAAAGTCAAGGAAAGAGAATTGATAATTTTGAGTTTAAAAAAAATAACTATTTAAACAAATTGGATTGAAAACTAATTTCTTAGATTAATTATTTCAAAAGTAATTATGTAGAATATAATAATTTATAATAAAAAATTATTTCAAGAAATAATTATTTAGAAAACATATGTTTTAAGCAATAATTATCTATAAAACTATGTAAATAGAAAAATTTGTTAACAAAATTATTATTTAGAAATTTTAAAATAATTTATCTTTGACTTATGGGCCTATTAAAATAGCACCATTAATAGCACTATGGGCCTATTAATAGCACCATCTCAATTATATGTTCTGAATTATCATTATTTTAGTATTTTATTTTCCATATTTTATACTTATAATTAACATTAATATTCTTAATTAAATCATGTCAAGTCATTCCTACAAAAAAATGTCATACAATGTAAACAAGTAGTACAAAGTCTTACATAAACTTTTTTATCATACATAATGATCAACTACTACCCTATCATATTCAACAACATTTACATGTAAAAAACAAAACCACTAATAATTTACTTGTAAACATTCACCTCATATATTCTTCTATCTCAAAAGTTTTATTTTATATAATATATAAATCGATGTTAAAACTTACATTTTAATTATTTAGTATATAACATATTGATGCTTCAACTTATAATCTTCGTAATTAAAATATTTATCTGATTCAACATATAATTCACCATAATAACATTTTTCATAAACAATGTAATGTAAAAAGTAAATTTTGTAAAAAAATGTAATGCAAAAAATAAATTTTAAAAATGAAAAAATAAATTTTAAATTAAAATAAATAAATTATTATAAATTTTAATATATAAAAATTTATATTTTAAAATGATAATAAATTAATTTAAATTTTAATATCAAATAAAGTAATTTATTTCAATATTTAATTAAAATAAAACATTAATATTTATTTATTATTTTAATTATTTATTTACGAAATATAATTATTAATAAAAGTAAATTATATTATAAAAGATTAATTTATTAAAAGTATATTTTTTAAACTTTCTTTGCAGTTTTAAACATAAAGTTTAAGCCTTGATTTTTTCTCGATTAACGTATTTATTTTTCTTGAATTTCATGCTTTCATCTCATTTCTTACTAAACAGTATTTTCACGATACTATCAGCAGAAACAAACATACCATTTGTTCTTGTTAGTTGACTTACTCGTCGGTTGACTCTGATGACAAGCTCTACCTCCGTCGATTTTTTCATGAGTTCGTCTTATCTCTTGCTGCTCTAGAACGTAGATCCATTGAAACAGAGGGAGCCCTACTTGTTGATGGCGCTCCGACGATCAAGTCAGTATAAGGCTTATAAGAATTTAAGAAGTAGTAAGGGTTAGTCTTGGAAACAGTGTACCTTAACCTGTCTCAAACCCCTTTTATAGCTTACCTTTTGTAACAACTTTCCATTACGAGAATCTAATCTCAATTGAAGGCATACTCAATAGGAAAATATTCTGTTCAGGGGCACACTCTCTCGGTGCTGCAACATAACAAAATTTTTCCTCCAGGGAGTGTATAAAATAATAACAGAATAACCATCAGGGCACCAACTCATGTACCAACATCAGGGGTCCATTCTGCTTATGTGGGCACCCTACTCATGGTGCTACGCTATCTTTCGTTATACATTCAACCTAACCACTACGTTCCCTAAAACACATGAGCTTAGGTTTAAAAAGAAAACATTTACTTGACCTAGACTCCATATGCACTAAGCGCACCCCTAGGTCCACAACTACCCTTCGTTAACTGCCTTGCCTTTACATACGAAAGGTTACCTTAATTTTACCATAACTGGCTTACTCGCACAACCGGGGCTCAATCACATGGCCCATTATACTGGCCCAACAACCGAGCTGACCTACATGTGCCATGCACCGAGATCTGACCACTGAGCACTGAGCTCTGAGCCATCTGGTCCAGTACACAAGCCCCCCAGGCTCGAGCTGAGCTTGATCCAGTGAAGAGACCATTTGTGTGCTCTGGTGGCTTACGTGTCAATCTCTCAATGGGCAAGTGTGACACAGCGCACACAACATTTCGGAGGTGACATTTCACCATACTTAATTGGGAGCGTACACGTGGCTTCTTCATCATCGGTGGAAAGGCGTTTCTGTTTGCGATTCCCCCATTTGTTTAAGTTAACGTTCGAAAACCTTTGCCACTTACTGTTTCATTTCTTTCATACTCATGAAGCTTTCGTGCCCCTCTCCCACTCTCTCACCCAAACCATTACCCTGTTGTTCGCATGATGACCTGTTTAGAATATTTGTTGCGATCATACTGCTTGAGCTGGGTCTATTTTGGGATTTATCTTTTTTCTGCTTACACTCATCATTATCTTTGCCAATAGCTTCGCTTGAATCTGAAATGTAACTTTGAATGTGGTTTTCCTTGCCTGAATGTATGTTTGAATGTGTGTCTGCATTTGCTTGTTGTTTGTATTTCTAGATACTCTGTATGATGGATTACCAAGCTATGTACCCCTAGGCACCCGAGAACCTATTAGAAGAAGTCTCGATATACACCTCTCATAAACAAATAGTGGCCTATATGAAAAGTGAACGCCAAAAGAAATGCCTTTTCGGTAGAGAGAACGATAGAGCCCTTAGGGTAATCCCGTCTAGAGAGGATGAGCATGTCTGTTGCGATGAGTCCTCAGACCCTGATGGTCCTTTTTGTTATTTTTATACCACAATCTTCAAAAGGATTCTCCTTCGTTTACCCTTGTTCAATTTTGAAAAAGAACTTCTCACAAAGATTAACGTGGTCCCTGCCCAGCTACATCCAAATAGTTGGGCATTCGTTCGGGGTTTCTCTATTCTTTGCACACAATTTAGCCTTTGCCATCTGTGGAAGTCTTCCTATACTTCTTTGAGGCCAAACGCCTAGGCCGCCAACTTTGGTTTTCCTTCAATGGAGTGGCTGGGAGAGATTGTTATCGCTCTTCCAACAGTCTTATAAAGGTTTCAAGGGTAAATTCCTGAAGATAAGCTGCAACAAGAGGAACCCAACTCTTCTGGATGGGTTTCCCTTATATTGGACTAAGAAACCAACCTTCCAAGGTGCTTGGTGCTTGGAAAGCATGTAACAATGTGACCATGAGGTTTTCCATTTCTTCTCTAGCTTAAAGGTGGTTTTTGACACGGCCACCCTCATAAGCCAAGAGTTCTCCCCAGGGGGACTAAAAACGTATATTGGTACCTTTCATTCTCTTACACTTAATGATGTTGACTTGATTATTGTTGCTGAATTTCCCATGTCTTTTTTGCAGACAACATGTTGGCCCGAATCAATAAGAAAGATTTGGCAGAAAGGGCCAAAAAGATGAGAGCAGTTGCCCAAGCGCCCCCAGCTCAGGATATCAAGCTTAAAGTTGTTGTCACCGTAACTCCAACTCCCGCTGAGGACGACTAGAAGACCTACTCTAGAACGATCTTCAAAAGGAGGAGGAAGACTGCAGCTGTTCCTTTCGAGATATCTTCCTCAGACGAATTTTCTCCCTCCCAGCAGGCTCCTCCGCCAAGCCCATCCCTACCTCGTGATATGGTTGTGGCGCAAGAAGGCGAGGGCATGAGTGTCCAGGAAGAGGGAATGTGGGACATATGTATTGCAATAGGATTGTATTGCAATAGGATAATTAGATAATTAGATAGCACATATGTATTGCAATAGGATTGTAAGTATGTGTGTATTTTGTTATTTTCAAAAACCAATATTTTTTTGAAAGTCGAGCCTCATTATAAGCTTGTAAAAAAGACCTTAAGATTCATGCTTCTAATATGATTGTGATAAAAAGATGAAATGAAAAACAACTGTGATTTGTTAGGATTCAATGGAAATACAGAGAAACACTTACCTGTGAGAATATGAGAAGAAATTCCTTGATGAATTATCATTTCATTGTTTGTGTTATCCTGGAAGTTGATTGTATCTATATCTTGCTATATTTGAAGTTGGAAGCACCATAAGTTTCTAATTTAATTTGTTGTTTAGTAAATAAAATTGTTTTGATATTTTAATTTAAATATGATTTATTTATATTCATTTACTTTGCTTGATGACAAGAAGGATTAAAGGTTGGGGGGAGTTGATAAGATTCATAATTCAGTAATATTACATATAAGTAGATAGACACTTATGAATTTTAATTGATTAAATAGTTATAATTAAACCCCTAATTTAGGAATTTGAACCTTTTTACATATTTTTTATTATAAGATGAATGTGAACGGTTTATTCCAAATTTTTTGTTAATTTCAAGATTTTGGAGAAAATGTAGATAAAAGGGCTAAAGGAGAATGAACAAGATGAAAAGGAAAAGTTGAAACATTGGAAACTTGCCTAAAATTCACCCAAATTCGCGCAAGCAAGATCACTCTAGAGGAACTCACCAAGCGAGTTCACTCTAGCGAATTTGGGTTTGTTCTCGTCAAACTCGCTTAGGCAAGATGTTAGCCCAAGCCCAATTAGGTTAAATAGAAGGCGTGAGACATAACCCTAGACATCATTGAGATAATATAGAGAGACAAAAAAACCCTAGAGGAGGCAACAGTCAAGGATAAACATCCTGGATCTTCTTTTCTTGCTTTCTATACTTGTAAGAGCCAACATGAGTGACTAATTCTTCCCTTAGAGATTGAGAGTAATTTGTTCAAACTCTTATGTATTGAAGTGATATTTATCTATAATATTCAGTTCTTGATTGATGATTGGTATTATCATTTTATTCTTAAAGCTTGAATTATTCCTAATTTTTATCCTTAGATTTGATTGGAAAGTACTTTTAAGCATTTGACCTAAATGATAATGCTTAAGATATTTGAATGCTAGGAATAAATTTAAAATGTTAATTGCTTTATAACACCTGTTCATATTGATAAGGAATTTTTATAAATATGCGAGAAATCGATATTTAAGAGACTCTCTTAATAATTTTGTATGAGAGGAATCAATATGAATGATTTTTATATGTGCATCAATATCAATCAAGATTGAATATTATATGCTTTTGAAAAATATAGACGAGTGAGAAGGATGAACCTCAATCCCAATTTTCCCAATTGATTAATACAAATATTTTACTTTGCTTTATTTAATTTCTTACTAATCCATCATAAACACAACCTTTTACCAACTTTTACCTATAATCTTATATTAAGTGAATAACATACTTGAGAATTCAACTGTTTATTGTGGGTTCAATATTTGTCCTTAGGGACAATTTATTACTTTTGACACAATACACTTGCCGTAAAATAGTTATCAAGTTCACATCCTCATTTAATGTTTGTGCTATCTCGATGGTTGAGTTCGTCTTGGTTGAAATTTGTGATGTCTATGATCAAGTTTTCAAGAAGCCCTCACCAAATCATGGGGACTTTCTTTATCTACGAGTTCTTCTTTAAAGAACTTGACATTTTGTTTCCTTTATCTCCCTTTGAAAGACAAATGCTCATTACCATAGATGTGGCTTTGAGTCATCTTCACCTAAATAGTTAGGCTTTCTTGAAAGTCTTCAAAATACTTTGTCACTACCTTCAAATTAGACTTACCATAAATAAAATCATGTACTTCTACTAATCGAAGCATGCTTTTGAGATTGGTTAGATTTCCCTGAACAAAGCTTAACATGATCCTCTTTTTACCATCTACACATCATCCTTCAAAAATTTCAAAAATAAGTTTTTCAAACTGAAATGCTTGCCATAAGATCCTTGAAAACGTATTTTCTTTTACCCTAACTTTGCTCCCAAATTTCCTCTATACTGGAAAAGATCAGATAAGTTTAATGTTGAGAAGAAAATAGACATAGAAATAATAAAAACCTACCTTAGCAATAAATGTCTCCTTAGTGTGCCCCTACCGAAGACTCTATTGCCTTGTTCACGGGTAAGGTTCTAATTTTTTTTTTTGTTTGCTTGTAAATATTTTATATTGATTATGTTGATTGTTTATGCAAACTATTATCAATATCAAATCAAATCAAATTATTGTACATATTCTTATACTTAGTGAATGTTACTTAGGATTTTAAACAATTGTTCTTTATGGCTTCGATATCCGTCCTTAGGGACAAATTATTACTTCTGACTTGGTACACTTTTCGTTAAAAGAGTCATCACACCCCCGCCAAAGATAGCTAATCCTCCTCCATCAATGAAGGTAACAGTGCCACACTCGAGCCAAACGACAATTCCTACTACTTCAAGTGCACAAAGTGTTCCTTGCCCTCCTCCATTACCCGAGTATGGGCGGTTTGCCTTGCTCGGGATAATAATCCAAGGAAAATAAGGTTCATTGACCAGAGTAGATCATGTATCTATCTCGACACTAAACTCCAACTCCTTTTGTCACATAAATATGAAGGCGAGTCAAGTTAGGCTAGAAGTGAGAAGAGTATTCCAGTCCCATATGATGTCGAGTTACTAAAATTCATCGATCCAACTTAATGCCTTGACTTTGCAGAGATAATGATGGCTAGAAACATGGTGTTCATCCATTATTGAAAAGGTGCAATGATTGAGAATTCTAATCACTAAGATACAAGAGCTTGAGCAAAAAAAACCAAGATCTATTGAGTTAGAGCTCACTCTCTTCGCTAAACCATTAGAACTCGCTCTAGGTCATGGTAGGATCAAGGCTTTGGAGCCGAGGTGGAGCTGTTGAAGAAAAACCTCAAAGATACGAATGAGGTAAATAACAAGTTAAAAATGAGGAGACCAAAAACAAGTTAAAGGAGGTAGAAGTCTACGTTGTCTTCTCTAAGAATAAATTGAGAAAATTGAGAAGAGTAAAGTGAATTTAAAGATTGAGAATGTTGAGTTGCCTCAACCAACCTAGAAGGCTACGCGGAGGGTTTTAAAAAGGCAATGCGTTAAATGGTGCATTTTTCCATCTCTATAGATGTAACTTTATTTAATTTAGAGAGATATATCATTGGTGGAAAAAAAGTCAATGAATAATTGTAGTTTAATAAATTAATGAAATAAGTAACTTTTGAATAACTTGGTTTCTTTATTAGTGTCAAAGCTAGATATTTTAACTCAGCAAATATGTTCGATTTGATAACAAATTTATGAAATTTTTGAGGTTGCTTCCTCTATTCTTGTTATGGTTGAAGATGTGCCGCTTGCTTTGGATGGTGTCCTCGACTTCAACTTTCATACTTACATTAGAAGCCACCTCCTCGACCACGACTAGGTTGGCCATTATGGACAAAGTGGACCAAACCCCAGACTGTATGAGTTTTCAATTAGATCCCAAAATTTATAGCATTCTTTCATAGTGTATCCCTGATTTTGATGGTAGATGCATCGCTTAGTAAGGTCAACAAATGGAGGAGAAGGCATGGGTCGAGGTACTCAGACTAGTTGTAGATTAAAAGCTTCTTGGATTACTACATTTCGACTAACATTAAGGGAGTATAAGTCTCATATTTACTGACACTTCTCTTCTTAAAAGCTTGGACATTGGAGGTTGGAGCGGTAGGTTGAGCTTTGGCCCTCTTTCTGGTTTTGAGTTTTTCTTTATACTGATGTACCTGGCTATTCAGGCTCAGAGTGCATCCATATATCGACATATAAAGAGTCTAGGATAGAACTTGGACAAAGTTCTACATTCATCGAGTGCATGGCAACGACATGGTGCAAATCGGGAATGCTAATAGAGGCTTTGGAAAATTGGGTCATATACTACCATAAAGGCTTAACATCTCCCTGTGAAGGGAGGCTAAATCTTTGACCATTGGTTGCAATCAATAAATCGTGTTAAGAACCTTGCATAAAAGGTGTTAAATGAATCAATGGAGTTCCAAGGTAGTGAGTAATACCATTCGAGGACAAATTCGTTGAGGGTAGTTGGGAACGACCAACAATGCACTTTGAGGTCATTAAAAAAGAGGTTAGCCTAAGTTAGATAGGTTTTGACGTTTGCCCCCTAAGTTTGAGGATCCGTTGTACTTTTCTATACTCAACCACTTCCATTTAGTTAGGAGTCGAGAATTGTATAACTTCAAGGGTGAAGGGATGAGAGCTAACAAATGTCTGTATTGTTTCGTCCAAATTGGGAGTTGACAGTGCGTTGAAGGGAACATTTTCGTAACATACTCGTGATTCTGTTTGTATGGTTGATCCTTTGACCCAACTTATTAGTTGCGCCAAGTCGATTGTCTTCCAGGACCTCAGGATTGATTGTTATTCAGAATATGTTGTGTTTGTGACTCCAAATTACATTCTTTTGTTGAATGCGTCGTCTTGCTTGGCCCATATCCTTGATTGATTTAGGAGGGTTATGAGATGAGACTAAGTTACGTGTTCTGTGTGTTATTGTAGATGTTGTTTAGACCGATGTGTGGTCGGATCTTGTTGCAGTATAACAATTTTCTCAGGAAGAGCCTACATTTAATCTCGATGGGCCTGCATCTCATGGTGTTAATTTTGTAAAAATTCCATATCTTTGTTGAACTTGTGTTGTATGCCAGTGATGACATAATGGACGTTGGTTTTGGTCTTCGAGATAATTACCTCCATATGAGCTTTAAGAGTTTCAAGGGAAAATGAGTTCCTCTCACAATATGATGATGTTGACGTGATATTCTAACTTTTGGTGAGTACCATAAGAGCTTTGGTCTAGAAATAGTTTTACCGTGGCCTCACAGTGACACCAAATATTTTTACCTCTCAGTGACACCAAATGTTTTTGCCGAAGTTAAGTTGGAACCATTTGAGGTAGATGAATGAGCTTTTGGAAAAGTTGACCTCTTTATTGAAGGTTTATGAAACTTTATTAATAAAGTATAGAATGAAGATAAATATATAAAAATATTTAAATGAATAAACAAAATTAAGTAATCACTCCGTGGAGAATAACTTAATATCAAATAAGATAGTTACCAAAAATTGAATTGATTTGTCTATTATAATAAAAAATAATTTTTTAAATGAATTCAAATTATTCGAATTTAGGTAATTTTATCCAAATTTATAAAGCAAATAATATTATGTTTTTGTTTTTCAAGTATTGGATGGTAAAAGTTTCATTCTTATTTTACGAGTTTCCTACATGCAGAATTCTTGCAGGAAAACTAACGTGGGTGCTGATGAAATTTGATGACAAGCAACGTGAACACAATGATCGTCATATGTTTCTATCTTCTAGATGAAGGAAAATTCGTAACTAAAAATTGAAAGGTATCTACCCACATGGTTTTTTCTCTTGCTATCATTTTCTACAAAATTAATTAGATATTTGACCATCACACCAATGGAATTTGCACAAGTCCTAGTCACTAATAAACCTCTCCTAGTTTGTGTTATCTATAAAAATTATTATTACGATAAATTACACAAAACTATATATACCACTCAATTATTATTCATGAACAGAAGAATATACGAATAAAGACTCAACATCACAATCATGAATTTTAAGGAATTTATTAGAAGAAATTTTTCTATAAATATTTTTTAAGGAAGAAAAATAAAGTTATAAATTAACTTTCTAATTAAAATTAATTGAAACTGAAAATAGTTTATATATAAATTAGAAATCATATTTTTGAAAAAATAATCCAAAATCACTTTAGCATATGGAGAAATTGATTTATTTTTTCTTATTTTTTTTTATTAGAAGTGTTATTAAGGAAAAAATTCTTTATTAAAAGGAAGAGGAGAATTAAATGCTCCATCTCCATACCTTCTTCCTACACTTTTATACTTTTTTTTTTTTAATTTTAATAATATTTTTCTAAGTATAGTGGACGGTATGATGTCTTATTTATTTTTAAGTGTGGTGGTTGCTTGTGAGACGGGTAATGAACATTTTGAGGTAAGTTTTGTGGTGTTTTTACTAGTGGTGATTGTGTTTTCGTTCACTTAGTTTTGTCATTTTTTTTGGAAACCACAAAACCTAAAAAAAAACAGAAAGGTGCAAAAATGGAATAAAAGTCTTAAATTTTTTTTATCTTTGCATTGGAGAATGTTGAATACAACGAATCTTCTCGTCAACCCTCTTATACACGTTCAAATGATGAAACTATTATCTCAAACACTATGACTGAAAAATAATGAAGTGTTACGACTGGAAGAAAAATATGGAAGTGAGAGGGTGTAGCTCATGTTATTTAAAAATGTGAGATTATGTTTTATTTAGAATTATTTAAATTTTTTAAAAAGGATAAAATTGAATTTTCACATTTAATATGATGGTGTAGGGGAAGGTATGAAGATGGAGAGAAAATTTGCCAATTGAATTTTAACTTTAATAATTTTATTTCTATTTTAATAATTTAATTATATGATACTATTTAATAAATATTAATATTTTTCTGTTTTTAAAATGTCAGAGTGTTTTTCTCTTTTAAAATCTAATTTTAAGTTGAGATTTAAACACATTTTTTACCACGTAATCTTCATTGAATATTTATTAAACTTATCAAACACAGGTGATATAACGAGTAGAATGTTTGGGTTTACGCATATTTTTGCTTATAAAATGCACAATTCTTTGAACCTTATTTGACTAGCTCATTTGATTCGTACAAAATTGAGTGGTATAGGTAGATACACTAAAAATTCGAACCATTCCTTATATTTATATTTATCGCTAAATAGAATCATACTTTAGAATAACTTATGATATCATGCTATTGTACAGTATATTTTATACAGTCAAAACACATAAATAATTATCGTAGTATTTAAATATTTAAAATTAAAGTTTTCAACTACATTCCTTCTTATAAAATATTTTTAATCATCATATTGTACTTTTGGTCACATAAAATCAATGCACAAATTAAAATAATTATTTAAATATTTACCACTGAAATTTGAAATTCCTTTAAATAAAAAAGGTTTGTTTATTTTTCATAAATTTACTCCTAATTACATATATGTTATTATGATTTTAATATAAATAATTTAAGAAACATATTTTTCATCTCTGAAAATAATATTGAATTTTTTTCTTACTTATATGATTAATTATACATATAGCATACAACACAATCTTATGGATAACTTGATATAAAATATAATAAGAAAAAAACATCTTAGTCCATGTACGTTTTGTAATTGTTTTTAGTTAGTTGTGAAAATAGAAAATGTGGAATGAATTAGAATAAATAAATTTCAATCTAGTTTTTTTTATTGATGTTATAATTACAAGAAATTGGTAAATTAAGGAAGATTCACCGATTTGAATTGGAAATTCAAATATAAGAATTAATTTTTTTAATAAAGAATATAGAGAAAATTATCATTCATGATTCAAATTTCAAAATGAGTAATTCTAAGTACAAAAGTTTACAAAAAAGTCTTATATATTATGTACTACGTACTCATGGATCCAATTATTAAGAAGACTCATCCAACAAATCTCTCAAACTAATGTCTATAGAAAGTTTCTAATTAGAAGAAAAATACAAAAATTTACAAAAGAATTACAAAGTTCAATAAAAATCCAACATAAAAAAAATACAGAATTTATATCATAAACTTTTAAACATCTTTGGTGGTCCTTTATTATATGTCATCCATGATGTCATCATACCATTCTTCTAAAGAAATTTTGACCTCAAATTCAACACTTTATTACCTCCAACAAACAAACATAAGTACTAAAATACTAAAAAGGTCTCAAAACTAAAATAATACAAAAACAAAAATCTATCAAATTGAGATTTGAATCCCATAAGAGGCAAATATCTTATTATAATTGTGTTTGGAGATCTTCCTTTAGAATCAAAGAAAAACATGTAAAATACATCAAACAATTTCAACATTTATTCACAATATTTCACATGGGAGAAGTAAATACAATTTAATCTAATTTAATTTTCACAAAAATATAGGAATTGAGGGATGATTGAACTGGTGTACTATCCGATTGAAATGAAAATTGTTGATATTTTGACAAAGGGTGTAAAAACTTATAGGTTTGAGAGTACCTTGCACATATTGAAATAAAAGATGGGTGTTATAGACTAATTCAAAGTATGAGTTAACTTTGTTAGTATTACGAAGTGGACTTTAAGCCTAACTCAACCCCATAAAACCGGCTCATGAGGTTGAGGTTTGCACTCACTTATATACAATGAAATATCCTCATCTCTAGTCGATGTGGGATCTCCAGCACACCCCCTCACGCCGAGAGTGACAGCTCGTGTGTGGGATAACATATTATGGGTGGTCCTATGACAGTCCGATAGTGGGTGGCACGATAGGCCCAACAAACACTCGCTAGGATAGAATCGAAATGACTCTGATACCATATTACAAAGTGGACTTTAAGCCTAACTCAACAACTCGTGCGTGGGATAACATATTATGGATGGTCCGATAACGACCCGATAGTGGGTGGTTTGATAAGCCCAACAAACACTCGTTAGGATAGGCTCGAAAATGGCTCTGATACCATATTACAAAGTGGAATTTAAGCCTAACTCAACCCCATAAAGCCGGCTCATGAGGTTGAGGTTTGCACTCACTTATATACAATGAAATATCCTCATCTCTAGTTGATGTGGGATCTCCAATAGTTAGTTTGTGATGTGAACCTTAGGAACATATCAAGTATTGTAGAATACAAAAAGCAAAGGAGAATAAGAGTGGAGAAGAATAAAGAGAAACAAAAGGGGAGGCTATAAGTGCTTAAAGAAGAGATTAGGGGATAAAAGAATTGTAAAATTGTAGAAGATTCTAAAATGTTTTAGAAGCTTCTAGAAAGTGAAAAAGTGGATGTCCAATTAAGAGAAGGGAAGTAGAAAGGATCATGCATGAGATCAACTAACTCATGATTATTCATAATTAAGGTAGTTCATCACATGCATGCACTGTTATGATTTTTTTTAGCAAGTGAATCGAGTCAACTATAATATAGTTGATAAAGGGTTATCGTATCCTATAAGATTGGGGAGATGCTACTTCTTCCATAAAGCACAATGCATACATTTGACACATGAACTACACAATATTTGAAGGATGGTTAAAGGTAACAATAAAATTAATTATTTCCAAATACGATAAAGAGGTTGGATTGAATAAATGTTGAAACTAATATGCATTTAATGATATATATATATATATATATATATATAATATTACAATTCCTTTGTTCCTTAAGACCAAACCAAGTTAATCCCTTAATCTTGGTTATCTAGAAAGCAAATCACCATAATCAATCCTTTGAGTTATAATCATTTGATTTGTGCATTAATCTTGGAACAATAATAGCCAACTACAACAACTATGTTCTCAGTAGTTGAATTCCTTGGCTGATTTGATTTGGTTCATAAAATGAAAGTATTTTCCAATATCAATCATGTTCTAATGTAAATAATAATGATTCCTCACTTATTAAGCGTTAATCATAAAATTAAATAAGATAGGATTGAAACATACTTGTATATATTAATCAAAATAATACATCTGAGTTACATTGTCATTCAATTTCAACAAACATTGATTTAGCTACTCATAATGATTAATAAAATATAATAAGATCCTAAGTAGCTAGCAGTTAAGACAATTTTGAATATTTGAATCAGTTTCACTTTCCTTTTCTCAATGTCTCGCTCTCGATGCCCTAAAACTAACTTTAAGCTTCTATTTATACTTGTTGAGGCATATGTTCCTATTCCATTGATTTCTCTCGGCGCCAGGCTAATCCGCTCAGTGAATTAAGATTCTTCATCTAAAATAATCTTTTGCACTTAAGCTTTTTGTGCTTGAGCTCAACATATGACCTTTCTTGGCCTCATAGTTTATATTATGTTCAACTTTCATTGGCTCTCTCAACAGATTCTGAACTTTAATTGTAGTCCTCTATGGAGTAGCTATACACAACACTGAGTCATGTCACTCAGCTTATTGAGGTGTTCCCTTTGAACCTTCTCTTCCTTGAATTTTCTTAGCACTCACTGGATCTTTTTTATTTTAGCATACCATTGTTTTTACTTTTGTGTTCTGAAAAAAATCAACCATAATTCTCATAAAGTCATAAAATTTCAATTACACTATATTTCTAAGTGGGTGGTTTACTATTTTATGAGTTTTCAATGCAATTCACTCCATTTAGGTGTCTAAATTAGCATTTTGACAAGTAAAATTAACACTTATCATGCACCTAACTCCAACATCATGTAAAAGTTGAATTTCCTCCACATATCCTCATCATAGGTAAATGTCCAAGAACTTGAATGCTTTGCACTTATTTTCTTTTCATCTGTAAAAGGTATCCAAACTCCACTCTGTAATAGGAGTTCCTCCTCTTTGAATGTTACACTCGGTTAATGAATACAACTATTTTTTTAGAATCCTAAGTGCCTTAAGAGTGTGATGTTATTTTATGAGATCTTATAAAATTCAATTTTACAATTTTAGAATCCTAGTTCCTAATTCAATTTTTTTGTTTTGAATTTTACCTTGTTTTGTTTCTTTCTTGCTATGGTTGAGACCCATTTTAGTCCATCCATGTTGAATACTTCTTCTAAAATATCTTTAGTTGATATATCCTTCAACCTTCGCAAAAGAAATAAATCAATTTTGTTTTGGTGGTTAGTTAGTTATAACAAATTATGTGATGTTGAAATTCTTATAAAATAGCTAAGAACATTTGTTTTCAAGAAGACAATTCTTCAATAAACAGACCTATATCATTATAATTTCTCTCTTTGTACTCTTTATAATTAATTCATATTTTGTGCATGTTTGTTTTAGTGGAAACTACACCACTTGACCTCTTTACCAATATTCCAGTCCCTCAAACTTTACCCTATTCATCATCCATAAAGATGTTTATGCTTCCTACTTCAACTTTACAATAAACTACAAGACACATAAACTTGAGATTCTACTTAAAAGTAATGTGCACCATTATCTATCAATTTCTAATATTTAAGATAATTTACCAACAATAGCATGTCATAAACTTTGATGTCATATGTTGGAGTGGGTATGATATAAACAATTATTCATTTTATAAAAACTCTAAAGATGAAAAAAAATTCCATGCAAAAATAGTGGAGTAATTATGGTAGCTAAATTAATGTGTTTCTCAAGTTCAAAGGATTAATTGAAGACATTTGGGTGATAAACTACATCTGTTTTAGAGTACTTATTTTTAAACGTAAGTGGGTTGACATTAATAGTGGTATCAAGATCGATGATCTAGGTTTTACCTTGGTTGACCTAGAAAATGTAGGTTATATTGAAGAGTCATTCATCATGACATCTCAGAAAAAATAAGTGTTTGATGTTACTAATCCCACTAACAAACGATGGTTAGTGGTTCTCCAAGGAAGAACCATGCATAGTACCGATGAGAAAGATTATTTAATACTTGATATTAGTGAGACTCCATCTTTCTCTACAAATATGCCAACCTTGAATGTTGATAATGAAGTAGATGATATGTATGCCACACATGATTATCATCATGGAGCATTATAGAGAACGTTCCAAATTGACAATGTACAAAATTTATTTATGTTTATCCTTTATATCTTATGAACTATATGTTTATTTTTATTTACTAATTTTAATTTACAATCTAATAATTATAACAAAGATATGTTTGATCCATCTAATATCTCCCCTCATTCACAAGGTGGGAACAAGAGTCATTCATCTACCCAAAAAAGGGTAGGCAAGGAACTAGGTTGAGAGAGTTGACTCTCAGATGAAGAACCAAATTTGGCAAAGTATCATTGTAAAAAATCTTAATTTATTTGATTTATTATAAACATATATAATTGATATTTATTTCACAGGTTACATATAACGTCCCAAACAATGATTAATTAAGGACAAAATGGATTTCATATGCTAGGACATGATGGAGGGGTTTTATGATTGACCTTACTAGTTGTTATATTTATGGTGCATTGAGTGATATCATATGTTGGTTAAGAATTTAATTACCTTGTAATGTAATTATTTGATTATTGTATCTAGTAGGCTAAGAGGAAAGTTGCACATGACATTCAGAAAAAGAATGCTCACCCCCACAAACTGTCTCAAGGGGACTATGATAAATTGGAACAAAAAATCATAAAAGAGGCATCATGCTCTCATTCCATTAGGCACTCAAATATGAGCATTATAACTCGTCCTTCCCAGCATGATAAATGGAAGAGAGTTGGCCAAAGACCATTAGGGAATTACACATTTGAAGAAGGTCAGAGCATAGCTAACCGCATCGTAAGTAATTCAGATGATAGGTTGTGTTTGAAAAATTTAGCAATGTTTTTTAGCAATTTGGTATGACTCGCAGTGAAGCAGATCATTCAATTTTTTTACCTTCACTTGAGTGTTGGGTGTATCTATCTCATAGTATATGTTGATGACATTGTTCTTACAGGCAGTGATCACCATGACATCTCATAGGTAAAACAAAATCTTTGTCAACAATTTTAGATTAAAGATCTTGGCAAACTCATATATTTCTTGGGGATTGAGGTACCAAAATCCAATACTGGTATTGTTATCTCTCAAAGAAAATATGCATTGGATATTTTGGATGAAACTAGGTTGATGAATTCAAAATTTGTTGATACACCCATGGATCTCAATGTCAAACCTCAACCCAATCAGGGAGAGCCTCTATCAGATCCTAAGAAGTAAATAAGATTAGTTGAAAAATTGAACTATCTTACTATTACTCGTCCTAATATTTCTTTCGCAATGGCGAGTTAATTTCTTAATTCCCCATGTGAAGATATTTGGAATGCATGCATTCGTCTATTGAAGTACATTAAAGGCTCTCTTGGAAAAGGTAATACAAACCACAACAACCAGTCGATGACTAAGGACACCTCAAGAACTCCACAAAAAAGTCATTCATCTCAGTATACAAAGTCAGGCCTCACCAAACCTCGAGAGAGCATCAGCAGAAGAAGAACCAGATATAAACCAAAATATCTGAAGTTCTTTCTTCTTGTCTTCCCACAAAGAGAAGTTATGTAAATAAATTGGGCCCACTTTGGGATCTAAATATAAGAATAAGCTAGAGTAGGTTCACATAGCATAAATGAGAGTGTACTTAGTAAAATGGGCTTGTGCCAAGCCCACCTTTTCAAGACAAGGCACCTAGGTTTAGGAAGGTTAACCTACCTTCTAGAAGTTGTGCCTAAGGGGCGACTTTGATCCTGGTCAACATCCTAGGCCACCCCTCTCCCTTTCCATTCTTACCCTTCACCCATCTTTCCCACCAAGGCACCCCTCCCTCTAAAGGGTGCCTTGCCTCATGTATTGACACATTGAATTTGGATAGTAAAGAAACTCTACATGAGTGTTTTTGTGAGACTTGAGAGTTCTCATAGTGGGTCTTATCTTGAGTGTGTGAGCACTTCAAGTGGCGGCTCTTTCACCACTCATCTTGGAGTGCCTCCTTTCTCCGAGTGGCGTGACAACCCTTCTTCTTCCATAAGCTTTTTTCACCCCTTCCTCTTTTTATCTTTCTTTTTGCGCCATCCATTCCATTCCTCTTTATGATATCATGCTTGTCTTTTAATTTTGGTTATCACTTGCCTTTCTTCATCTTATGTTCCTTCCATTTCTGCAATTTACTTTCATCATCATAATCACCATATTGTGTTTTTGTCTTTGCCCTCTAGAAGTGAACCTTCACACTTATTTAACCACTTAGTTAAGTTCGTGTCCAGTGGGGATCTTCTTTGGGTTCTCACCTTAAATTGTTAATCTCAAAAATCATAAACAAAAGAGGAACCTCTAAAATGTGGCAATCTAAAATCAACTCACATAAAAAGGTTTGTTATATGGTTCGAATAATCATACTAAAGTTGTTTATTATTCAGATGTTGATTAGACAGGATCTTCATCAAATAGAAGATCAATTTTTAGATATTGTGTCTCCATTGGTGATAACTTGATCTCTTGGAAGAGAAAGAAAAAAAGTTTTTGGTGAGATCTAGTGCAGAAGTAAAATATAGAGTTATGACCTCAATTACTTATGAACTTATTTAGCTTAAACAATCACTTAAAGAATTGTAATTTCAAGAGGTCACTCAAATGAACTTATATGTGAATTGTTTATGAAAGATTTTTGCAAATATTTGAAAGGTAGATTGAAAGCCAATGAGAAATCACTGAAGGAGAAATCAGTTCAGCCTAAAACAAAATCTATTTCTAATATGATTTCAGAAAATCAACTGGTTGGTTTTGCAAAACAATCAATTGTTTTATCAACAGTTATTAAAATCAAAGCATAACATATTTAAATGAGATAAGGGATAGAAAGATCAACACAAAAAGTTTTATACTGGTTCACTCTTTACCAAGAGCTACATCCAGTCCTCAGAAACCTTTGAGAATTTCACTAAGCACTCAAACACCTTGATTACACAACACACACCAAAATGGTGATCTTGAACCCTTCAAGAATACACACCACATTTGGCAAACAACACCACATATCACATAACAGCCTTTGGATATGCACAACAACAGTTCTTACAGAAATACAATAGTCAAGAGAGAAAAGGAATGATAACACCTAGTTCAATCACAAATTGAAAAATGAAAATTACAAAGCAATCCTATTCCACTCTTAGAAAGAACCCAAAGCTTGAAGCAATCTTGGAAAACAGATTTGAAAGAGATAATCTGAATCACTAACCAGGAGCGTAAAACTGATTATTTAAACTCCAATTAGTTGTTAAAAACATTTAATGCAAGAGTCAAATCATTTTTAAAACTATTAAAACAGATTAAACTACTTTAACAAAAGTTTGTTAAGGATTTTAAAAAATCAATCGATTGAAAACACGAAACAATCGGTTGAAAGCAAGGTCAACCGATTTAAAGCTTTTTCAAATTCTTTTAAAAATAACTAAGTGTAAAACAACAAGTTGAAACGACAATTCAACAGGTTGATTTTCCACTTTATTTAGAAAACATCTTTTTCAAAAGAACTTGAATCAAGCAACCTTGGATCATAACTATGAATGGATTAAAAAAATTCAAACAATACAAAACACACACACACAAGCAGCAGAAGAGTCTTCAAGCAATCCACTTGGATTTGGAGACATCAAAGCCTATCTTCAACACAAATATCTTAGGAAAATGTAGCAATTTATTCTCCTCATAACATATTAATCAAAAGGAAAACCAAGGCTTTTGATAACTAATAATCATTAAAATCATTTAATCATGACACCAACTAGATGTCATGCCCTTCACTACAATTCTTAAGAATTTATGGCCTTAAACAAAAGGGGGGGGGGTGAATTGTTTAAGAGGGATTTTCGCAAACTTTGAAGGTATAATGAAAATCAATGCTGAATTACAAAGAAAAGAATCAAGGAAACAAATACCCAAAATTGTTTTAAGATGATATCAGAAAAACAATCGGTTGTTTTGTCGAAACAATCGGTTGTTTTTATCAGCAGTTAATAAAAAACAACTTAAAATAAATATGTGAGATCAGAGAAAAAGAGAATCACACAAACAGATTTATACTGGTTCACTCTTACACCAAGAGCTACATCCAGTCCCCATAAACCACTGGGTAATCCACTATGCAATCAAAACCAGATTACACACATCACACACCAAAGTAGTGACCTTGAACCCCTTAAGAAACACACTACCTTTGGCAAACCACACCAAAAATATTAATCTTGAACACCTCAAGAACACATAACACTCATTGGCAACACAACTACAGAAATACAATAATCAAGGAAGAAGGGAATAGAATACACCTGGGTATTACAAAGCTTAAAGTCCAGAATTACAACCCAATCCTATTCCACACACTTAAGAATGATCCAAAGCTCTTTCAAATCTTGGAAAACTGTTTTGATAAATTCTTTCTCTTACTCCAAGATTAGGAGCGTAAAACCTCCTTTATATAGACCAACCAAGTGGTCAAAAACATTTAATAAAGAAGCCAAGTTAGATAGGATCATTTAAAACATATTAAAATCACTTAACAGAATTATGTTAAGGTTCACAGGAAAACAATCGATTGTTTTGACGAAACAATCGATTGATTTGGTTTAACAGCAAATTCAACCAAGTCAAACAACTTTCAACCTTTTTCAAAAACTACTAAGGTAAAACAACCTGTTGTTTCAAAAAACAACTTGTTGAAATTTTGACAGCTTTTTAGAAAACACATCTTTTCAAAAGGTTAAAGATTCAAATGAACTTGGATCATCTTAAGGAGTGAATTAACAAGTTTCAAACAACTAGACAACACACACACACCCAACAACAAGGTCTTCAAG
The DNA here is from genome assembly GCF_051622355.1 of Phaseolus vulgaris. Classification (NCBI taxonomy): domain Eukaryota; kingdom Viridiplantae; phylum Streptophyta; class Magnoliopsida; order Fabales; family Fabaceae; genus Phaseolus; species Phaseolus vulgaris. The sequence goes on from NC_143508.1 coordinate 41,899,710, forward strand.
CTTTCCTCTTGGATTTGGAGACATCAAAGCATCTTGTTCAACACAACACAAATATCCTAGGAAAATGTAGCAATTTATTCTCCTCATAACATATTAATCAAAAGGAAAACCAAAGCTTTTGATAACTAATAATCATTAAAATCATTTAATCATGACACCAACTAGATGTCATGCCCTTCACTACAATTCTTAAGAAATGAACTTTAAGTCAAACTCAATCTTACAAAACAATACTATGAAATGGCATTTATCTCTAGTCGATGTGGGATCTCTAACACACCCCCTCACGCCGAGACTCTCCAACTTGTTCGATAGTGGCCCAATAGCAGGTGATCTGATAAGCCCAATAAACCCTCGTTAAGATAGACTATAATACCACCTTAAGAAGTGCAATTTAAGCGTAACTCAATCTTACAAAATTGACTCATAAGATAACTCAATCTTATCTAAAGTCGATGTGGAAGGAAGGGTGAAAGAAGTCAATAAAGACCCAACTAAAAACACCATGGTCAAAGCAAAGTGATTCTATTAAAAATGATCACAAGCATTAAAATAGAAAGCTTCACCTTTAAGGCAATGAAGAGAGTTTGACCTCCATGCCACAACTCTTAGTCCAAACACCCACCCTCCTCCCCACCATGTATTGCATATAATTTCACTTCCACGTCATGAATGAGGCTTCAAACTAACATCCAATTTGTAAGGTTTGGGAAAATACTTACTAGGTTTGTGATAGTCTAACCTCATATATAACCAATAGCAGTAGGAATGAGAGAATTAAGGGAGCTCAAAGTTAGGGATTACAGAAAAGAGGGAAAGGTAGAAAATAAAAGCACATGACTTCCTATTAGGTTTTACACATGTGATAAATTTATTAATCTTTTTTTTTCTTACATTAATGTTTCGACCTCAAGTCCGAGAGATAGCATTGCTAGGGTCAATCACCGCATCTGAGGTATTGTCTACTTTAGAGGTCGGTGCTCCATCACGGTTTTGTCCTTAAAAGGCACCTCAGTGGGTTAAGGGAGTAAGGTATATTTAAATTTCCCTTGACCTCGACTCCTAAGCGATGTGAGACTATATTGGCTGTACTGGAACAAGCCCCTCAGCCGAGGGCTAAGGGAAAGAGTTTATGATCCGCGGAAAAGAATTTACAATTCCCACAGATGGCGCCAATGTTCCAACCTCAAGTTCGAGAGATAGCATCACTAGGGTCAATTACCGCATCCAAGGTATTGTTCGCTTTGACGATCGGTGCTGTGTCACAATTTTGTCCTTAAAAAGCACCTCAATAAGTTAAGGAAGAAATATGTATTTAAACTGATATTGACCTCGACTTCTAAGCAGACTATATTAACGTAACGGAACAATTAAAATATCGATTAAGCTAGCACTACTAATAATAAAATATTATTTTATTACGGTTGATTAAGTTCACACAACACTATTCTCGTATTTTATTTATATTAATATTTTTATAATAAATTTTGCATCGATTAAATCAATACTATCATATAATTTTTTAGTATAAAATATAATTTTAATGTTCGCTTTTGTGTAGCTTAATTTACTTTTTATTATATCTATTTTAACAACTTTTAGCGACATTCTTGTTTAGAAATAACTTTGAAAAATACTATACATCTTGGCTATTAAATAGTAACGTAAAAACCCTTTTATCATTTTAATTACAATTTTAATTAAACGTACTTTTTTTTAAAGAAAACGGTACTCTAACATCAATATAATATAAAAAAAAACGTAAAATTTGTAACCTCAATTTAGCACTTTAAGCTTTTATTAGACAAAAGTTACTAACTTTAGGTTTTAAGACCCATTTAACATTATTTTGTTTTGTAAATATTGTGATTAGTGATCTAGGTAATGAAACGTAAAAAAGGATATATTTTTCATGCTGATATTTACTTGATAGAGTGAATATTCTGATAGCACATACGAAACTTTCCTAATACTGTAAATTTCTCAGAAATGTTTATAGTACTCATACACTTCTATTATATATTTTTTTGGTACAGTTATAATTTTTCTCAAGTTCAGCTACATTGAAAGTGGACAACATTAATTTTGTTGGCAGATTCATGACGCCAAGAGTAGAACAATGACTAATATCGTACCTTAAAAAGAAGTGTCGTGTTGTATGAGGAGTATTATTAACAACACAACAAGACACATTAGATACGTGAGATTTTGGTCAAGTAAATACTAATATATAATATGTAGATCATACGCAAGTTTGAAACGTTGAAATCAAGTTGTACCAATAAATACTTGCATATTGTGCATGATTTTCATTTTTTAATTTGCCGACGAAAGAAGTCATGCAAAATTGAAAATTAACGTGTGGGAACACTTAGTGTTTTGAACTAAAAAAAATTGAAAAATGGAAGCATCATTAGAACGTGCAAATTTCCCACCAAGAACTTCCCAACTACTCCTGTCACTTTCTTTGGTTTGACATTTTAAAATTTATTTTATTTTGTTTTAATTTGATTTGATTATTCATCTCTAATTTGTATGATTAATTGTTATTTTTTGAAATTGTGTTTTTTTTTTAAATTAAGCTGAAACAGTCTAAGGTGGAATGAGAGAGTTTTTTTTAAGAAGTCTAGTTCTGAAAATACCGGAAGATGACTTGAAGAAGATTTTTTTGACGTTTAAATTTAGAAAAATAGTTATAAATAAGTAAAAAAATTGAGTAAATATTTTTTAAAGAATTAAATTGTATTTATAAACTTTTGAACTTAAATTAATATTTAAATCTAAATAATTACTAAATATCGTTTTGGTTGTTATAATAAAATTAGTTTTCAAAACAATCTAAATGATTTGAATTATAGCATATCATTTTATCTTCAATTTTTATGAATAAATAATATTAACTCCATAAATTTTAAATATGGGTAATAGAGATATGATGCCATAATCTTGAATTCCAAATCATGATATTTTGATGATTTGGGAGAATGCAGATTCTTTTTCCTTGGTGACTGGGTTTCGTTTGAGTGGTGTGATACCATTCAAACATTCACTTAATAACTAAATAAATTAATATTTTAATTATATTTATTTGAAATATTATTTTATTATTATAATAGGTTGTGAAATAAATAACAAGGTTGTTCTTTAGAACAATGCAAATCCAAGACAAATCCTTTTTAAGAGGAAGATATGATGAAAATTCATCTAGGTACAACATTCATAGCATATGGAGGATGGAGACTTAGAGATTTGTTTAGGAATTTACTAGCACATATGGGTCTAATTGATTTTTTTTTTTCTATCTTTTGTAGACCCAATGAAGAGGACAACTCTAAGAAGAAGGTTTGCAAAGAGTATCTCAGAGAGATCTCCATACATAAAAGAAGACTAGAGTCTTGATCAGAGACTACAAAGAAGACTATAACTCAGTTGGCTTCAGTAGGGATAAAACATCATCATCATTTTTGGGCCAAACTTTAGTTTAAAATAAATAAATAAATGTTTAGAGTAGAATAAGATTTATTTAAGTTTGTAATTGTTAAATAAACTGGGTCATGTATTTAGGCCAAGTAGAGTAGGATTTTTGGTCTTGTATTTTCACCTATGATAGATTAAAGTTAGGGTTAGGGTTTTAAACCTACCTAGGATTTCAATTGGGCTTCATTTGGCCCAAAGGAAACCATAGGCTGGTCAAACACAAGCTTGGGCACCAAGAGGCAGAACACAAGAGAAGATGCATGTTACACATGTGAGAAGGCATGGTGAGTGTGACTAGCCACATGACATTATCTCTTTGGCTCTTCTAAATCTAGGGTTTATTTTTGAATTCAAATATTTGAATTTTTTAGTAAAATTGAAATAACTATCCTTAACTCATGTAAAATTCAACTTGAATGAGAAGAGTTATGCTACACAAGTTTGACCATCAACACTTATTCTTGAGCTCTCTCTAGGGTAGTCTCTTGTGTAGTCTCTTATAGACTTCTTCCTAGTGAGTTGGCCTCTCCTCTCACTCTCCCATACCCATTTTCTCCAGTTCAAATCCAGATTATTCTTCATCCATTTTTAATAGCTTCCACAACTCCATACAAAAATTCAAATCAAATTGAATAATGCTAGAAGAAGAGGATGTTATCGCATGAAGTCATGAAAGTATGACTCTTTAACAAATGGAAGTGGTCGTCTATTGAGAAGTACGACAACTCCTCATACCTAGAGCAATATGTTAAGGCCTATCTCACCAAGTCAACTTTTTTTTAAGATTTAAGAGTACATTGTTAATTTTTAACCACTACTTTTAAAGGACTAGTCCTGGAATGGTACTACTCTTTGCCTCAGAATTCCATCAACTCATTTGATACCTTAGTTGCAAGGTTCTTAGCTTAATTTCCTAATTGCAAACTGATTTTTGCATGCTCAGCCTCACTCTAACACGTCATTGAAGGAGATGTTAAGCCCCAACGACAATATAAGACCCCGTTCGCCAAAGCATCCACTAATATTTCGATTTCTATCCATGTCCATGCATTCTCTTTTAATAAGACTTTGAACAGAACTTTCCTGGACTCTTTGTATGTTGATCCACCCTCTAGTATGGATGCACTCCAAGCTTGTGCAACCAGGTATATTAGTATATAAGAAAACTTGGAAGCTAATCATGGCTTTCTTGCACTACAATTATGAATAAATTCATTGCTTTAAATAAGATTCTTGTACTTGGGTTTATTTGGGCCTTAACAATTATTTCTATTAAATCTTAGATTTATAGTCATAGTAGATGGTCCATTCTTCTTACAACAGACGAGTTAGTGGTTACATGGAGTAGACAATCTAACAACTTATTTGCTAAGACTTAGCTAAAGAAAACACCTCAGCAACATCAAGTTTAATGAAGACGAAGATGCATGAAAAGTCTGATGTGAACGTCTTAGGCTAGATGGTTTCTTTTTATAAAAAGCTTTCATGTTAGGCATCACTATGCAACTTGACATCTTAGCTAGGCTGACACCTCAAGTAACAACAATCATCTGCCATCACATGAAAAAAGTATTATTAAAAAAATAAAATAAAATAAAAATATGGGGGACTAGACCAAAATCCATATGTTAAAACAATAACGATACATAGGTAGACTATGCCTATTCATAAAGAATTCTAAGAACAAACTAGATCGAAGCCTATTACCCCAATGAAATGATTATCTATGAATAAATCCTAAATTAGCCAACTTATCAGCACATGCAATCTCTTCACGAAAAATATGAGTAACCCTAAACCTAATTTTCTCACAATAATTAAGACAAGTATTTCATCGTTTACGAAGCACCCACAGAACATTAGTTCTAGCAGTAAATGCAACACAAACCAAGGCAGAATCACATTCAAGTCATACATTAGTAAGCCCCATCTTTTCAGCTTCCTCCATAGCATGCATAATTTCATAAAACTCAACAACTATAGCAGTCTAAACTTCAAGAAACGCAGAGAAAGCACCAATTAACTCTCCCATACTCCCACAAAAAATACCTCCACAAGTAGCAAGACCAGGATATCCCTTAACAGCCCCATCAATGTTAATTTTAACTTAGCCTGGTGAAAGGAACTCCCATCTAATAGGAAAAGGATGAAGAACTTTACCAATACTAGTATTAATACCAAAAAACTTAATTACGTTGAAATCCAACATATCTCTCTTTATCGAAGCTTTAGACAAACCTCTCACTAGACAAGTTAAATATTTAATTACCGAAATAGCCATAGAAACATCAATCTTATCTTGAAATCTAGCATAATTCCTCATACGCCATATAATGTAAATAGAAAAAGTTATCACAACAAGCTTAATCAATTTAACCAAAGGACTACCATCACTCTTGATAAAAGAAAGAAGATCATCCCTATTAGAGAAATGAGAAGTAAGAAAAATCTGTCGAACCCAAATCCAAATATGCAAAGCATTAGAACATTCAAAAAATAAATGTTGAATATATTCCTCATTTTTTCACAAAGCGTACACATAGAACATACATGCAAACCTTTATTCTTTATATGCTGATATGTAGGAAGTCACATATGAAAAACTTTCTAGAGTACTAGAGTTATGAAGACTAAATGAATTTACCCCAACCACAGGGAACTCCTGCTTTCAAGAAAAAAGTCATAGCCAATTTAAGAGTGAAACGGCTAGACTCATTTAGAATCCAATTAGAAATATTTTTTTCCTCCCTAACCATGATATGATTAAAAAAATGAGGCATGTATTGTAAAGACAAGGAAATATTCCAATCACAACTAGTCCAAAACTAAGAGACTGTATCCGAAATACTAACATCATTAGATAACACTGCAATATTTGCTAAAGAAGCAGTAGAACACCATTTATCATTCTAGAAATTAATAAAAGTACCTGTACCAACAATCCAAGAAGTATGATCAAGAATAGTGTCATAAAACTACTTAATTTCAGGCCAAATAGATGAGGATCTATAAACAATTCTAAGCTTATATTTTGATTTAAGAACTATAACTTTTAGGAGAAAAGACCAAGGTTTGTTGTTATAAGGAAAGTTCCAAGCAAGCTTAAGAAGATACACGTTATTTTCATGATGAAGGTTAATAATCTTCAAACCTCCATTCTCAAGAGGAGAACAAATCTTAGACTAATTAACTGTAGCTATGCCTTTTTTCAGAATATCACCAGCCCAAATAAAATTTCTACACCACTGCTCAACTTGCTTAAGAAGGGAAACATGCCACTTATACATATTAAAGCAATAAGCTAGAAATCTAGTAATCACCTTATTAACCAATTGAGTATCGCCTGTCATGCTAAGAGATTTACCTTTCCAAGATGTTAGCTTCAATTTGACTTTATCAACCAAAGGTTGAAGAAATTGACACTTTGGAGCACCAACAAAAATAGACACTCTTAAATAAGTAAAAGGTAAACAACCATGACTACAAGAAATCCAGTAATCATCGTATTAACCAACTAAATCCGACCCATCATGCTAAGAGATTTACCTTTCCAAGATGCTAGCTTCAATTAACTTTATCAGCCAAAGGTTGAAGAAATCGACACTTTGGAGCACCAATAAAAATAGACACTCCTAAATAAGTAAAAGGTAAACAACCACGAGAAGACGTTAAATTTTGGTGACAAATCTTGTAGAATTATCCATGGTGAAAAAATTACTCTTAAAAAAAAACAAAATATGTCATCAACATATAAAATATGAGAGGGAGTGACATAACCTTGCAGACTAGCCATATGTAAAATCTTCTTATCATTCACAAACTTAGAGATACATCTACTGAGAACTTCCTCTGCAAGACCAAAAAGTAAAGGACACAATGGATCTCCTTGTCTGACATCTCTACTACAAGGAAAAAAAACTCACCAAACTACCATCTATCCAGATAGAAAGCATAGTTAAACAGAGAATTGTACTAATCCAACTGACAAACAACGGATGAAAACCAAAACGTGTCCAAACTAATAATAAAAACTTCCAACTTAGAGTGTCAAATGCTTTGTGAATATCAACTTTGTAAGCCACATTACCTCCTCTAACCTTTTTAGAAAGCATGTTAATAGCTTCAGAAGCAATACCAATACAATCCTGAATCTTTCTACCCTGCACAAACCCATATTGATTAAGAGAAATGATTCTAGCAACCACTATTGCAAGCCTATTCGCAAGTATTTTGGAAATAATCTTAAATTTGAAATTAGCAACAACAATCGACATGTAATCTTTATTAGATTCGACTCCTTGAATCTTAGGAATAAGAGATACCACATTGTTGTTCATTCCAGGAAGAACCCAATTTTGTTTAAAAAACTGATGAACAACTTTGCAAACATGTATCCCAATAATTTCCCAACAAGAATGATAGAAAACACCACCAAAACATTCAAGACCAGGAGCACTATTACCATTAAGATTAAAAACAACATTCTTGATTTCCAAATAATCAGGGCATTTAATCAACATCATATTCTGCTTACAGAAAACCAGATCAGGAATATAAGTACTGATAAATTCTTCCATATTACCTATATCCTGGACATTAGAAACATACTCAACATAATTTTTTTTATAAAAATCCAAAATATGATCCTCAATGAGTTGAGGATCCTCAATAACCTAATAATCAATCCGTGGGCGATAAATCCCACTAGAATTAGTTCTCCTCTTAACCACAACATGGAAAAAACAATATTTCTATTTCCGTCTTTAAACCAGAGCATCTTGGACCCTTTCTTTCCAAAAAAAATATTGACATTGAAGAGCATGATCAAACTTCTCCTTAGCAATCTTTTCTTGACAGATAAGTCCATCAATAACAGACATGTTGATCAAGAGTGATCAAGAGCTTTGAAAAATCCAAATCCAAGGCGTTTGATGAAAGGTTGGTGTTGTTGTTGTGTGGGTGGGATCTGGGTAGATTAAAGTGTGATCCACTCTTTTGTTGAATCTAAAACTGATGTGATTTAAAACCTTTTTGATATTAAATGTTTTTCCAACTAAGTGAAAAACAACCTGTTGTTTTGTCAAATCAACCGGTTTTTTATTCTTAGATGTTTAGAAAAAGGTTGAAAGTTGTTTGACTTGGTTGACTTAACTGTCAAACCAAATCAATCGGTTGTTTCGTGGTTTCAACCGATTGTTTCTTTGAAAATCCTAACAGAATTCTGGTTTGAATGGTGAATTTGTCTTAAATGATTTCTAACTGAATACACTCCTTCATTAAATGTTTTGACCAATCTTTGGAAAGTATAAATAGTTTGTTATATGTTTCTAAAGGGTAAGAAACAATTTTGAGAAATTCATTTTGACATATTTGATCTCAAGTTTTCAAGATTCACATCAAGGTTTGGATTTTCAAGTGAGAGTGGAATATCATTGCAATTGTATTCTTTTCATATTGTACTTTGATCAGGTGTAATCCTTTCTCAATCTTTTGTATTTCTGTTGTTGTATTGCCAAGGAGTGTTGTGTGTTCTTGAGGTGTTCAAGATCAATACTCTTGGTGTGGTTTGCCAAAGGTAGTGTGTTTCTTGAGGGGTTCAAGGTCTCTACTTTGGTGTGTGGTGTTTGTAATCTGGTTTGATTGCTTGGTGGATTACCCAGTGGTTTCTGGGAACTGGATGTAGCTCTTGTTGTAAGAGTGAACCAGTATAAACTACTTGTGTGCATTTCTCTTTCTTTAAACTCCTTTAAATTCTGTTTTGAAGTTTTTTAAGTTTTAACTGGTATAAACTGTTGAACAAAATGCTTTGATGTCTCCAAATCCAAGAGGAAAGCTTGAAGACCTTGTTGCTAGGTGAGTGTGTTGTCTAGTTTTTTGAAACTTGTTAATTCACTCCTTAAGTTGATCCAAGTTCATTTGAATCTTTAACCTTTTGAAAGGATGTGTTTTCTAAAAAGTTGTAAAAAATTCAACAAGTTGTTTTTCAAAACAACAGGTTGTTTTACCTTAGCTGTTTTTGAAAAACTTGGTTGACTTTGCTATCAAACCAAAACAATCGATTGTTTCGACAAAACAACCGATTGTTTTCCTGCAAACCTTAACAGAATTCTGTTAAGCGGTTTTAATATGTTTTAAATGATCCTAACTAACTTGGCTCCTTTATTAAATGATTTTGACCACTTGGTTGGTCTATATAAAGGTGGTTTTACGCTCCTAATCTTGGAGTAAAAGAAAGAGTTTATCAAAACAGTTTTTCCAAGATTTGAAAGAGCTTTGGATCATTCTTAAGTGTGTGGAATAGGATTGGGTTGTAATTCTGAACTTTAAGCTTTGTAATACCCAGGTGTATTTTATTCCCTTCTTCCTTGATTACTGTATTTTTGTATTTGTGTTGCCAATGAGTGTTGTGTGTTCTTGAGGTGTTCAAGATCAACATACTTGGTGTGGTTTGCCAAAGGTAGTGTATTTCTTGAGGGGTTCAATGTCACTACTTTAGTGTGTGGTGTTTGTAATCTGGTTTTGATTGCATAGTGGAATACCCAGTGGTTTTTGGGGACTGGATGTAGCTCTTGGTATAAACAACCGATTGTTTTTCTGATATCATCTTAAAACAGTTTTGGTTCTTTGTTTCCTTGATTCTTCTCTCTGTAATTCAGCGTTGAATTTCATTATACACTCAAAGTTTGCGAAAATCCTTTAAAAACAATTCACCCCCCCTCTTATTTAAGGCCATATATTCTAACATAAACAACCAATTGTTTTTCTGTGTTTTGCTTTGAAACAGATTGTGTTCTTGGCTAACTTGATTCCTCTTCTGGATTTCTTCACAGAGTTTCACTAAACCTTCAAAAGTTTTCGAAAATCTCTTATAATCAATTCACCCCCCCCCCCTTCTTGTTTAAGGCCATATATTTTAACAATTGTCATAAAGAGCTAAGTTAGTTACTCAAGTTTTTGATCCTAAATATTTTTTCTATAGCTGAAAAACTACCTTTTGGGGAGGGTACCTCAATTAACATGCCACCTTTGTTTTGTAGTTTGAACTATAAGTTTTGGAAGGTTAGAATAAAAATATTTGTTGAATCTCTAGATAGAGGAATGTGGGATGCTATTGAAAATGGCCTTTTTATTCCTAAGTTTGAAAAGGATGATGTTTTTATTGAAAAACCTTGGTCCCAATGGACTGATGATGAAAATAAAAGAGCAAAGTTTGATTGCATTGCACAAAATATTATCACCTCTGCCTTAAATTCTAAAGAGTTTTTCAGGGTCTCAGAGTGTGAATCTGCTAAGGAGATGTGGGATACACTTAAAGCCGCTCATGAGAGTATCAATGAAATAAAGAAAGCAAAGACAAGAAGTCAAGCAAGAAGGAAAAGAAAGCAAAATAAAAAAGGATTCAATCTGTGTTTGATGGCCAAAAAGGAAGATGATGTAAGTAGTGTAAGTTCCTGTACTTCTTTAAATGCTGAAAACTATAGTCAATTGCTTCAAGCTTTTAAAGAAACTCACGAGGAAGCTAACCAATTGGCTCTCTTAAACAACCGATTGAAAGGGTTGAACAGATGGCATAAAAAAAGAGTCAAGGCACTAGAAGAAGAGTTGGAGAATTCAAAAACTGATTTTGAAAATCTTTAAATGCTTTACAAAAACTCTTCTTACAAGTGTGACACTCTTGTTTGTGAAAATTGTGGATAAACTTTCAAAAGGTAAATCCAACTTTGAGAATGTCTTGGCATCTCAAAATTGTGTTTTTGGGAAAGCTAGATTAGGTTTTAATCCATAGGGCAAGCAAGATAAGTTTTCGAAGTCATTTTCAAAACTGTCAGAAAAACAACCGATTGAAAAATCGAAACAACCGGTTGTTACATGCTTTTATTGCATGAAGAGAGGTCACTCTGTTAGATTCAAGAAAATTAGGAAATATTTTGTTCCTAAAGGTATTATGAGATGGATTCCCAAAGACTCTGAAGTTCCCAGTGATAAATGTAATACAAAAGGACCCACTTTTGTAAGGGGACCAAATCTTGGTACTTGAATTTGTCTTTTGTAGGGATATTTGATGGAAAAAATGCAGTTGTGGTACCTGGATAGTGGTTGTTCCAAACACATGACTGGAGATAAATCTAAGTTTGTGAACATCACTTTCAAACAAGAAGGGCATGTGACATATGGAGATAACAAGGGAAGGATTCTTGGAAAAGGCTCTATAGGAGACAAAAGCAACTTATTAATTCATGATGTCTTGTATGTGGAAGGTCTAAAACACAACCTGCTTAGCATTAGCCAACTATGTGACAAGGGTTATCAAGTCATCTTCAAGCCAAACTCCTGTGAGATCTGCCTTCCCAACTCAAAGGAAGTAATGTTGATTGGTAAAAGAATCAACAATGTTTATCTCTTAGATATCTCTTTTTCTTGTTCCATTGGTTGTCTTCTTTCTAAGCATAATGAATCTTGGTTATGGCATAGAAGAATAGCCCACACTCACATGAATCATTTGAACAAATTGATTTCAAAAGATCTTGTGATAGGGATACCCAATCTCAAGTTTGAGAAGGACCACATATGTGAAGCATGTCAAAAGGGGAAACAAATCAAACATTCCTTCAAATTAAAGAATGTTGTTTCATCTTCAAAACCCTTTGAGTTGTTGCACATGGACTTGTTTGGTCCTTCAATAACCATGAGTCTTGGTGGTAACTATTATGCTCTTGTTATTGTTGATGATTTTTCTAGGTACACATGGACACTCTTCTTGGAATCAAAGAGTGATGCTTTCTCTGCCTTCAAAAAGCTTGTTAGAAGACTACAAAACACAAAAAGAAGTAGCATTGGTTCTATAAGGAGTGATCATGGATGGGAATTTCAAAATGAGAAATTCAGCAAATTCTGTGAAAAGATGGGGATCTTGCACAACTTTCTGAACCAAGAACTCCTCAACGGAATGGAGTAGTGGAAAGAAAGAATAGATCTCTTGAAGAATTAGAAAGAACCATGCTAAGTGAATCCTCCCTACCCAAATATTTTTGGGCTGATGATGTTAGCACCTCTTGTTATGTGATGAATAGAGTGCTAATAAGGCCAATCTTGAAGAAAACTCCTTATGAACTCTTCAATGGAATGAAGCTAAACATTAGTCACCTAAAAGTGTTTGGATGCAGCTGTTTTGTTTTGAATAATGGGAAAGAAAATCTAGAAAAGTTTGATGAAAAAGATGACAATGGCATCTTTATTGGCTATTCCTCAAATAGTCATGCTTATAGGGTCTACAACAAGAGACTCATGATTGTAGAAGAATCTATTCATGTGGTGTTTGATGAAGTTGATCACAAAGATATGAAATCCTCGAAAAACAGCACAGAAGAGGATGAACAGAACATCATTTTGCAGAAGCCAGAATCCTGTCCAGAAAAACAACTGATTGATTCATCGAAACAACCGGTTGAAATTGTTCAGTAGGATGAGTTGCCTAAAGAATGGAGAATTCCAAGGGATATGTAAGTGGAAAACATCATTGGGCAGATAAAGGATGGTGTTTCTACACGAAGGACTGTCTCAAACTTCTGCAGGCACACAACTTTTGTCTCTTAAGTTGAACCAAGGAAAATTGAAGAAGCTATTAATGATGAGAAATGGGTGGTTGCAATGCATGAAGAGCTGAATCAGTTCACTAGAAATGATGTATGGTTTCTAGTTCCCAGGTTAGATGAGATGAACATCATTGGGTCTAAATGGGTATTCAGAAACAAGTTAGATGAGGCTGGTGTGATTACTAGAAACAAGGCAAGACTATTTGCCAAAGGTTACAATCAAGAAGGAATTGATTATGGTGAAACCTTTGCTCCAGTTGCAAGATTAGAAGCTGTAAGGTTGTTGTTGGCCTTTGCTTGTATTAGTGGATTCAAACGGTTTCAAATGGATGTTAAGAGTGCTTTCCTCAATGGATTCATCAATGAAGAAGTCTATGTTGAACAACCACCGGGCTTTGAAGATCATCAACATCCCAACCATGTATACATGCCTTATATGGGCTTAAGCAAGCTCCAAGGCAATGGTATGAGAGGCTTAGTAACTTTCTTTTATCCAATGGCTATAAGAGAGGGATGATTGACAAGACTCTCTTTATCAAGAAGTCAAATTCTGAAATTATCTTGGTCCAAATCTATGTTGATGACATCATTTTTGGTGCTACCAAAGATAGTTTATGTGAGGAATTTGTGGCTGTCATGCAAGATGAGTTTGAAATGTCTATGATGTGGGAGCTTTCATTCTTTCTTGGACTGCAAGTCAAGCAATCCAAAGATGGAATTTTCCTATGTCAATCAAAGTATTGCAAAGAAATTTGAAATGGAAAGTTGCAAAGAAGCTAGCACACCTATGTCATCAAGTTGTTATATGGATGCTGATGTGGCTGAAAAAGGGGTAGATCAAACCAAATATAGAGGATTGATTGGTTCCTTATTCTATCTCACAACAAGTAGACCGGATATCATGTTTGTCGTGTGTCTTTGTGCGAGATTCCAAGCAAATCCAAAGGAATCACATCTCAAGGTTGCAAAAAGGATTCTCAAATATCTCAAAGGAACAACCAATGTTGGTTTGTGGTATCCTTCTCACTCTCCTATACACTTAATTCGATATTCTGATTCTGATTTTGCAGGGTGTAAGCTGGACCGAAAAAGCACAAGTGGCACTTATCATCTTCTTGGATCAAGTCTCATTTCTTGGCATAAAAAGAAACAAGCTTGTGAGGCTCTTTCCACTGCAGAAGCTGAATACATTGCTGTTGGAAGTTGTTGTGCACAAATTCTTTGGCTCAAACAACAACTAGAAGATTTGGGCTTGAAGATTAGCAAGGTTCCTTTGCTTTGTGACAATACAAGTGCTATAAATCTCACCAAAAATCAGATTTAGCATTCAAGAACAATGCACATTGAGATTCGTCATCACTTCATAAGGGATCATGTGAACAATATAGATTGTGAGATGAAATTCATTGAAACAAGACTACAACTTGCTAACATATTCACAAAACCTTTTCCAAAAGACAGGTTTTTCTTTTTAAGAAATGAGTTAGGCATTCTTGATTCACAAACTCTTTCTTAAATATGTTTTTATCTCTTCCTAATTCTATTTCTGAAGACAAATAGGGGGGAATATGGTTTATATGTTGTCTTAAAACCGCTATAACTCTGGTGTTTTACTTTTATTGTTTTTAGCATAGTTTGTGGTTGGTTTTTCTACTCTTGTGGTTATGTAGAAAACTAGTTGATGTGTCATCATAACCTGCTATTAGAGATGCTATGGATTGCATAGTTTCTGTTTTGCAGGTGCTGTTTTAGATTCAAACAAGATCAACACAAGCAACAAGGGATTTGTCTTCATCAAATAGGGGGAGATTGTTGATCAAGAGTGATCAAGAGCTTTGAAGAATCCAAATCCAAGGTGTTTGATGAAAGGCTAGTGTTGCTGCTGTGTGTGGGTGGGATCTGGGTAGATTAAAGTGTGATCCACTCTTTTGTTGAATCTAAACCTGGTCTGAATTAAAACCTTTTAATATTAAATGTTTTTTCCAACTAAGTGAAAACCAACTTGTTGTTTTGCCGAATCAACCAGTTGTTTTGTTCTTAGGTGTTTTGAAAATTGTTTGACTTGGTTGACTTAATTGTCAAACCAAATCAATCGATTGTTTCGTGGTTTCAACCGGTTGTTTCTTTGAAAATCCTAACAAAATTCTGTTTTGAATGGTGAATCTGTCTTAAATGATTTCTAACTGAATACACTCCTTCATTAAATTTTTTGACCAATCTTTGGAAAGTATTAATAGTTTGTTATATGTTTCTAAAGGGTAAGAAATAGTTTTGAGAAATTCAGTTTGACATGTTTGATCTCAAGTTTTCAAGATTCACTTCAAGCCTTTGATTTTCAAGTGAGAGTGGAATAGGATTGCAATTGTATTCTTTTCAGATTGTACTTTGATTAGGTGTAATCCTTTCTCAATCTTATGTATTTATGTTGTTGTATTGCCAATGAGTTTTGTGTGTTCTTGAGGTGTTCAAGATCAATACTCTTGGTGTGGTTTGCCAAAGGTAGTGTGTTTCTTAAGGGGTTCAAGGTCACTACTTTGGTGTGTGGTGTTTGTAATCTGGTTTGATTGCTTAGTGGATTACTGATAAGTGCTTAATTTCAGTAATATTTCATATTAAAATATAGGCACTTATGAGGATTTATTGCTAATTTACATATAAAATAATCCCTAATTTATGAATTTATACCTTTTTACATTTTTATGAGCTTTATTTGAATAAGAGCATTTTATTCCCAAATTTGGTGTTAATTGCAGATTTCTAAGGAAGATTGAAGATTTGGAATAAAGGAGAATAATTTGAGCTAAAAAGATAAATTCGAAAGGTCCCAGATGGGAAAAATATGCAAAGAAAGATTGAGCTTTTTTATGTTTTATCATTTAGCCCATTAGCGCGACACAGGAAGCAACCTAACCCTGGAAAACTAGGATAAATAGAGGGCTAGAGGCTCAACCCTAGTGTGCCAGATTGAGAGAAAAACACCATAGAGTGAATTGTAACCCAATTGGGAGAATGGAAGGTGCTAGAAGTATGCGTGACTAATTCTATCCTTTGGGATTGAGAGTAATCTGCTCAAACTCTTATGTATTAAGGTGATATTTTATATATTAATATTCGGTTCTTGATTGATTATTGGTATTGTTGTTTTACTTTTAACTTTCTGTGACAAATTGAGAATCTTAAATCTGACCGAGAGGTATTTTTAGGGTTCAGACCTAAACATCAATACTTAGCATATTTGAGTGCTAGAGATAGACTTGAAATGTTAATTGACATTAACGTCTGAGTGTGATTTCTAAGTAGTTTTTATAAGTATGCGAGAGATCGATATTTAGGAAACATTCTTAAGAATTTTATATGCGAGAGATCGATATAAATAAATTTTCTACGGGCATCAATTTCAATCGAAGAACTTAATATTAACATGCTAATCAAAATACATGAGAGTGAAAGAGATGAAACCTAATCCCTATTTTTCCAATTGAAGCAACTAATTCTTTGTTTGTTTTCTTATTGATCAGTGCCAACATCATCACTTCAAACTCTTTTTATTGTTCTGTTGTTATATTTAGCGAATATTGTACTCGATAATCCACTGTTCCTTATGGGATCGATATCCGTCCTTAGGGACAATTATTACTTCTGACAAACACGGTGCACTTGCCGTAAAAAGTTTTTTTTGGCGCCGTTGTAGTCTAGTTGGTCAGGATACTCGGCTCTCACCCGAGAGACCCGGGTTCATGTCCCGGCAACGGAACCACAAAAACTTGACGACTTTTTACGGCAAGTGCACCGCGTTTTTCAAAAGTAATAATTGTCCCTAAGGACGAATATCAATCCCACAAGAAACAGTGAATTATCGAGTACAATATTCGCTAAATATAACAACAGAACAATAAAAAGAGTTTAGAAGTGATGGTGTTGGCACAGATCAATAAGAAAACAAACAAAGAATTTGTTGCTTCAATTGGAAAAATAGGGATTAAGTTTCATCTCTCCCACTCTCATGTATTTTGATTAGCATGCTAATATTGAGTTCTTTTATTGAAATTGATGCCTGTAGAAAATTCATTTATATCGATCTCTCGCATATAAAATCCTTAAGAATGTTTCCTAAATATCGATCCCTCGCATATTTATAAAAACAACTTAGAATCACACTCAGACGTTAATGGCAATTAACATTTCAAGCCTATCCTTAACACTCAAATATGTTAAGTATTGATGTTTAGGTCCGAAGCCTAAAAATACCTCTGAGTCAGATTTAAGATTCTCAATTTGTCACAGAAAGTTAAAAGTAAAACAACAATACCAATAATCAATCAAGAATTGAATATTAATATATAAAATATCACCTCAATACATAAGAGTTTGAGCAGATTACAACCAATCCCAAATGGTAGAATTAGCTACGCATACTTCTAGCACCTTCCATTCTTCCAATTGGGTTACAATTCACTCTATGGTGTTTTCCTCTCAATTTGGCACACTAGGGTTGAGCCTCTAGCCCTCTATTTATCCTAGTTTTCTAGGGTTAGGTTGCTTCCTGTGTCGCGCTAATGGGCTAAATGATAAAACATAAAAAAGGCACAATCTTTCTTTGCATCTTTTTCCATTTTGGGACCTTCCGACTTTATCTTTTTAGTTTAAATTATTCTCCTTTATTCTAAATCTTCATTCTTCCCTAGAAATCTGCAATTAACACCAAATTTGGGAATAAAATGCTCTTATTCAAATAAAGCTCATAAAAGTGTAAAAAGGTATAAATTCATAAATTAGGGATTATTTTATATGTAAATTAGCAATAAATCCTCATAAGTGCCTATATTTTAATATGAAATATTACTAAAATTGGGCACTTATCAATTACCCAGTGGTTTCTGGGAATTGGATGTAGTTCTTGTTGTAAGAGTGAACCAATATAAAGTGCTTGTGTGCATTTCTCTTTCTATTAACTCCTTTAAATTCTATTTTTAAGTTGTTTAATTTTGAACTGGTATAAACAACTGATTGATTCGAAGAAACAACCGATTGTTTTTCTGTGTTTTGCTTTGAAACAGTTTGTGTTTTTGGCTAACTTGATTCCTCTTATGGATTTCTTCACAGAGTTTCATTAAACCTTCAAAAATTTTCGAAAATATCTTATAAACAATTCAC
Organism: Phaseolus vulgaris; assembly: GCF_051622355.1. NCBI lineage: Eukaryota > Viridiplantae > Streptophyta > Magnoliopsida > Fabales > Fabaceae > Phaseolus > Phaseolus vulgaris. The sequence continues at coordinate 41,917,934 of NC_143508.1, forward strand.
TCCCCCTCTTGTTTAAGGCCATATATTCTAACAAGACAAACTAGAAGTCTCTAAAGTTTGTTGAATACCAAGGAGGAGACCCTGCTTAAGAAACACTACATTGTGAACATTACCAAAAGAATTTTTATTCCAGGCTCGGAGCTCAATTTTCAACCTTTTTAACTTACATTGCAAAATAAACACAAGACAACCAACAACCGTATTAGCAAAAGAATCATGAATAAGCTTCATACATGAACTATCTTGAAGCCACATAGAAAAGAAATTAAAATTGATAACCTTCCTTAAACAATTACTAACAAGACTAGCAAGAATAGGAAAATGGTCAAATCAAATTTTAACAAGAACCTGATAAGTACAAGAATCTCATTCTTCCAAGCACACTCCATTACATAAAGCCCTATCAGTTTTCTATGAATTATGTGTAACCCTTTCCTCCCATTACACTAAGTATAACAAGGTCCAATTAAAGGCATACAAATAAGATCATTAATATTAATCTAATCAAGGAATTCATTACAAGAAACCTGATTAGGAGCCACCCCATTTTACAGTCATCAACCGAGAGTACCACATTAAAATCTCCAAAAATACACCAGATTTTTTGAAGAAACTAAGATCCCTCCACAAAAGTCATCTAACCAAGTATTTGTTATCACTATAAACACCTACAAAGCTAAAACATTTATCATGCAAAAGGCAAGTTACATAAATAAACTAATCATTGACCAAGAAATTTTGGACAATATTTGGATCCGACTAGCACCAAAGCTTAACAGCTTTATTAACGATAGGAGACGTAGCAACCAAATGCAGATTAACATATTTAAAAAGAACATCTTAAGCATCAGTGTATGACATCATAGGTTCATCAAGAAAAACAAGTGGATGTCAGTTTATGCAGTTTAAGTAAATTAAACAACATCTCCATAGTTTTGTGGTTTGTCAGTCCTCTAACATTCCAAAAAAAAGAAGAGACCTTCATTGTGACTTCTTGGATAGAACTTCCTTAGCAGTTTTCCTGGATTTACCAGTCCCCTTTAGTGGTCTCCCTGGTTTTCTAGGATCTGCCCAAAATTTGGAGACGAGTTGATTTTCAATAGTTATATGTTCATAATTAATATAAAAAAGGCCAGATGAAATAATTAGTGTACCAGTATTAGGACAACCTCCCGCATTTGTAATTTCCAAACCATCAAGAGATGAAAAGTGATTTTGTAGGACCGACGTATCATTATCTAGGAGTAGAGCTTTAGCTTCCCCAAGTGAGTTAGCCATCCGAGGAGAGGCATGACGTGATGGAGACGGTACATCCACAGTAGCAAGACCTCTACATGATGACCACCAATAGAAGTCATAACATCCTTTGCATCTACGACAAGTTGTGAATCAAAGCCCCTAGCTAGGATAACAGTCTGTGAATCTCCTACCATCCCCGGTTCTAAAACCCAAACTTTATCAGAAATGGGAGTGGACAATCCCTGCCTAGGTGGGGATCTATCATGATCTGAGGCATCCTCGAGAGGAGGCATATATGCAAAATCATCATCACCTTCATTTGTTTTATCGGAGTCAAGTTGATCCGAGAGTGACCCTGCATTAGTCCCGCCAAGAACATCAATTATATTACTAGTAGGGCCTTCCACAACCGTCGACTGCAAATCTTTCTTCCGATACTCTTTATGTTGTTTAAGAACCACGGGGTCCCCCAAACCTTCCTCTATTCTTGTTCATCAGGAATTTTCTTCTGAGAAGACTTATGTTGAGATCCAGTAACACGACCCTAAGCATGAATCACGCGACACTAAGCAAGTTCATGCCCATTCATCTTACAGTGAGGGCGAAATGGTGAGAGCCATTCATATTCCATGTCGGCTATAAATGCAAAGCCTGAACGTTCAACCAAGAGCTGATTTGGAAGAGAGGACAAAAGATCAATATCCACCAGCACTCTAGCAAATAAACCCCTATTATTTTTCATGGTATGGTCATCCAAAGACAAAGGAGTACCAATGCCTCTAGTGATGGAAAATATTGCCTTTGGTCTCCAATATTCCAAAGGCAAATTGTAGATTTTAACCCAGACTTGGGTTTTAGTACTCTTCATAGTAGATGGAACAAAGTCTTTTGTCCAATAAACAATCTCAAGAAACTAGGAGATAACAACCATGAACCCATCTCGAGAACCCACCGCATGTCTTCTAAAGAAGAGAACTCAAACTCATAAAAACCCTTCCCAAGAGGGATTTCTTCCCATGGTCCAATAGCCTTCCACACAAGCTACAACTTTTTAGTTAAATCAAGGTGTGTGAGAGGTTTATCCCCTTTAGATAGAATAATCCGACCATGTAAATGGGTCTTGCAATCCTCAAGACCAGGTAAGTAATCTTCCTCTTCAACTTGGACAACAACCATCTCCTCCTTGATACAAGGTGTAGGTAGTTGGGACAAAGGGATGTCACAAGTGTTGAGGATGGGAGCTTTAATGTTTCAAATCCAAGTTAAAGCTTGAAGTTGTTCTGCTTCTTGTTTGGGTTTAAATTAGGATGTTTAGAATCTATGTTAAGATCAGTTTTTAATCCTTAAACAAAGCTTATCCAATCTGTTTTAAAGAAACAAAGTGTTTTTCCAAGCAAGGGAAAACAACCGGTTGATTTATCGAAATAATGGTTGTTTGTACTTAGCTGGCTTAAAGGTTTTGAAACTGTTTTTTGAAGTGGTTATGTAACTACCTAACCCATTCAACCGATTAAATGCATGTTTTCATAACAGTTTTTTGAAAACGCGTTTTAACTGTTTTGAATGTGATCAAAATTGTTTTAACTCATTAATGTTGCCTTAAACGGCTAGATTTCAAGTTCTATAAATATAGCCTTTCTTTCAAAACAAAATAACGAGTTTTACACAGTTTGAAATAAAAATTGAGATTTGTTTTTGAAAGAAGTTTCAAAGGTTTTGCAAGATTGTTGTTAAAGCTTTGCACTGGTACAAGATCTTATCATAGGGCTTCCTATTTTGTATAATCTCATGTGTTTTCTATCCCTTTCAAAGTTCTTGTAATTGTTCTTTCATTACAACTATAAGTGTGTGAAGTCCTGCAAAGTAAGAGGGTGTTCTGACTTGAGGTGTGTAGTGTTGCAAAAAGGGTGAGTGGGTCTTGTGGTTTTCAAGATCACCTTTTTGTGGTGTGGTTGTGTAATCTGGATTTGATTACTAGTGGAACTCAGAGGTTGTTATGAGAACTGGATGTAGCTCAAGGTTGAGTGAACTAGTATAAACATGTTGTGTAAATCTCTCTTTCTCTAACTCCTTATAATTGTTTGTGTTAATTCTGTTTTAGCTGCTGGTTATAAACAACCGATTAAAACGCAATTTCAATCGATTAAAATTCTATAACAGTTTTTTTGTATCATTGTTTGATTGCTTTCCTTAAGTGTTTATCTGTGATTGTTTGATAAAGGTTCATTCTTAATCAATTTTTGCGAAAATATTTGACAAACAATTCACCCCCCCCCCCCTCTTGTTTAAGCCATCTATTCTAACAACAAGTATTGCCCAAGGCCTGAGTAAAGGTTTTCCTATGTTCTTACATAACCACCTTTTTAATTGGAACCACTTGTTCTCTTTCAAACAACCCCAAGGTATCAAGAAATCAACAGAGGCCACGACCATTCTTGAAGTTCCACAAAACTCCAAGAAAGACACCTTTGACCCTATAACACAACCGCCAACAACACTCGTACACGTTTCTTTATAAAAATCTTGACTTTACCATAAATTAGATCTGGTTACATGAAAAAGGTGGCAACTTTTGTTGGGTGCAATGCCTTGGCACCACCGCCAGCAGCACCCACACACATTCCTTGATAAAAATCTTGACTTTACCACAAATTTTGATAAAAATCTTGACTTTACCATAAATTAGAACTGGCTACATGAAAAAGGTGGCAACATTACAAATAAAAAGATTTAAGGAAAGAATACACCTTGTATGCAGACGTAGAGAGCCACCGTGCCACTATCGGCAGACTGTCGCGCCACCACCGACCAGCACCCACGACCCCTGCACCACCACCGTCCACCACCAAGCTGGAGAGTGAACGACCAAACACACAAACCCTATCCGCACCAAAACCCTTCGAAGGAGAGAGAAAGAAGCAAAAATCTTATCATAACTATTCGTATGGAATTCTTTTTCAAAAATATCATGAGTGTTTTCAATTAATTGATTCCAAAATACCATTAGTGGTATTGTTAGGCTAGATGGTTTGATAAGAGTTTTGTTATATTAATGCACAAGTTTGATAAAAGTGTATACTGCTGTGAGTGGGTCTGATCAATCAAAGTCCAAGTTGCCTCTCTAAATCAAAAATGGAAAACAAAGTCTAAGTAAAATAATTAGAGAAAAAAGTCTACAATGTCACAAAAATAGAACTGAAAGAAAATCATTTAGAAAAATAAGAAGAAATAGAATTTGCAACAAAATAAGAAACAAAATTTGAAAATCTGGAAAGTTGGAAACTAAGAATTTGTGAACAACATATGAACCACAACCTAGTTTCGAGATCCATGGAGCAAAGAAACTTGTAAAAAGATACAAGCCTCAAGGAAAAATCATGAAGCTCCACCAAAACACTTTCATGGAACATGTTATTAGCATTTTCTTAGTTTTCTTATTTGTAATTCTTTCGTTTTGCCTTAGTATGGAAGGCTAAACTCTTTTAGGTTGATTTTCTTGTGATTTCTTTATGAATTCTAAGCTTCTATGCAATTTAGGTTTTATTATTTCATATCAATAACAAAATGCACTAGAGGATATAGTATTTTTGAGTTCTAATTTCTTTATTTTTTTGTAATTGTTTTTGAATTCATGTTGATGATTTAATTTTGATCCTTAATTGAAATTCTTGTTTAGTTTGTATTATTCTAAACAAACTCTTATTTTCTTAATTCAATAGCTAAAAGATTTAAAAACTTATGAATACACACACGAAGACGAGTAAGGTACTAAATAAATTAGTGGACACAGTTTCATTAATTAGATTTTATTGATTTGGCTGACAAATGTTTAGTTAATTTGATCCTATTTAAAGATTTAATGAATAATATATATCAACTAATGAAGAATTCATTATTGAATGAACTTGAGCTTCAACCTATTCTTTAGTATTCTCTACCGTCTAATACATTTTTTGATAAACAACCTCATCCCTGTTTTATTTTAGTGTTAATTCTAACTTTTATTCTTTGTAGGTAAGTTTTGAGCATTGATAAACAAATTTCATAGATGGATTCGTTGGGAGACGACTTGGTCTCAATTGGCCCTATCTAATTTATCATCATTTTGGTGTTAGATGATCTAGCACTGCATTAGATAGTCTATATTAAAATTGCTTTTAATTTGATTGTGAAACGACAACGATAGATTTGGTTTTGGACTCATATTTTCCAAATAAATTAGGCCTTGTAGTTAGTTTAGGTAGTATAGGTTTTTAGACTTGTATATGGGTCCATAATAGATTGGAGTTTGAATTAAGGTTTTTATCTTATCTAGGGTTTCAACTGGATCAGTTCAAGAGAAACCTTAGGCGAATCATGGAAAGGGAGTGATCTAATTAGGTTACAAGGTGCTTTACACGCCTAGTTCATATAGAAAGTGTGACTAGGTTGCACCTATGTTTGAATTTGATTTTCTCCCTCTATTTTCTTCACTATTTGGCCGAGAATTGAACCTATAAATAAGGTGTTAGGACTGTGTAAATTTTAGCTTATGAATGAGAATGTTATGTTGTCCATTTTTGAGCATACACTTATTTTTTAGCTGTGTCTAAGTTATTATCCTTAGAAGCTTAACCTATACTCCTTCTTAATGAGTTGGTCTTACCTCTCACTTTGCCTCTTACCATAATTCCATTTCAATCACTGAAACACTCTTGATTCAACCTTGCTTCTGTGCTTCCAATTACTCTTCCACTTCCATCAAAGTTCAAACTACAAATATGCTAGAAGAAAGAGCCTAGTAGACCCTTTCCTTGGGAATGACCATTGAATCCTTTTTGAATCTTTGGAATTGAGGTTCTCTCCTTAGGAACGATCACCAAATCCTTCTTCTTTCAGATAGAGTTCATCTCCTTAGAAATGGTCATCGAATATTTTTATCTTTTCAGATTGAAACCTTCTTCATTCATATGAATGGTCATCAATTTCATTGTTTCTACATCTTAGATTGATGGTCCACTTCATTCATATGAATGACCTATATATCTGGCCAAAAGCCTTGCTCCAACTGGCCCAAACCCGACTCCAATTTTCCTAAGGCAAATTCTTCCTGCACCATATCAATTTTAACCTCCACCATATCAATTTTTTAAATTTCCAAAACTACCCTCCTGCACCATATCAATTTTAACCTACACCATATCAATTTTTTAAATTTCCAAAACTACCCTTATTCCAAATTAAAAAATCCAAAATAGTAATTATAATTGAGAAATAAAAAAATACATGCTGGAAAAAAAATTCTGAACACAAAACTAAAAATACATTCTGGATAAAAAATTTAAGAATTCAAAAATATGTTCCGAAAATTGAAATCCAAAATATTTCAGATAAAAGTTTCAAAAATAATTTTTCCCATTTTTGTGTAAGGTTATTTTCGTTATTTAGGATGGGTATTTTTGTCATTTTCTAGAGCTGATTGGGTGCATGCTGAAATTAATATGGTGAAGGGAGAAATTGCCTTTTCCTAAGCACAACTTTGACTAGCACAAGCCCATCTCCCACTGACAAAGTCCAGCTCTAATCATCCCAAGCCTAGCTCCGTTTAGCACAGGTCCAAATCCAACTCACACTTGCCCAACAAAACTAGTTCAGTGGCACCTTCTTGCTTCTTTTAGTTTTTGGAACCCAAATAAAATTAGTGTCTCTATCTTTACTTATCTTTTACTATAGCCATATGAAAATTTCAAATTTTTATATTACCCAATAAAACTTAGTGAAGATGGCAGCTGTCAATAGTTAATTTCGTCCGGATAAAATTTGTGTCTAAAGAAAATTAAAAAATGTATTAATTATAAAATCATTAAAATATTAAATAAACAAAAATATAAAAAGAGAAAATAAAAGTAATATTAAATAAGAAAAAATGATGAAATTATAAAATTAAAAATATTATTTGTATGGTTAATAAAATAATTGCCAATATTTTTAAAATTACAAAAATAAATGAAAAGGTTTGGACCCAGCCCATTTATCACTTTGCCTAATTTTAACCTAAAAAAGTTAAAAAAATAAAATAAAAATTTTAGAAAAAACATTATCACACACTCCTCCACTTTTTCTACCAACTCCCCACGCCCAGCTACAATTTACTTTATTATTCCTATATAAAGAGAGACAATAGTAAAGAGGTGGAAAAAAAAAAGGCAAGAGAATGGCACGTACACAAGAAAAAAGGGGGCAACAGAAGGCACAAAAAGAAAAGTGGAGAGGTTTTTCTCTTAACATTAATTTTAGTTTGTTTTTTGGGTAAGTTTTTTTATTAGAGATTATGAGTATGATTGCATTATTTTCTTTGAAATTGGTAAATTTATTTTAATATTGTGTGCCATGGTGAGTTTTTCTTTTCCATATCGTCTTATATCTTGGACATCCACACACAAAAACCCACATCATAACTCCTAAATGGAGGGGATCACAAATATTTTTTCTCATATTCGCACTCCCACTATTTTATTATTTGCAGCATACTTTTTATACATACACCAACAGTATTTTAAGAACCTGGGTCCATTATATTGGGCCAAATGTTTGCTATTTGCTACTCGCGTTTCGTATTAAAATCTCGGTTCATTCGGCTCGATACTTTTAATTATTTCAAACTCCCTCCTTTTAGATTTCCACCATGAGTTTTTTTAAAATCTGGGACAACATGTGCGCCAAGTGTTTCTGCTATTTGTCACCTGTTTTTTACTAATACAGTTACCAACGGTTTCTTAAAGTAAAATAATAAATAAATAAAATATAATTTTTGAACTATACTCAAATAAATTTTAGATATATGTATGACCACATGCGTCATCTGATATTTAATACGAGTCTTCGAAAATAATAATTGATCATATGCACCACCTAATACTCTTTTCAATAAAAAAATAAAAAAAATTAAAAAAATATGTTTTTCTCTTAAATAAAATTCACACAAATAATGTACAGTATTGATATAGTTTGTCCCTTTTTCGCTTACTATATGATCCGTAAAATAGTGTTAAGTTTAGTCGCTCGCACAGTATTATAAATTATACAAAACATAAAATCCTAAAAGATATAAAAAATTAAAGTATATCAACAAAAATAAATAGCTTTGAAGTATTAAAACTATGCAATCTCCTATGTTCTATTATAAATTAAGTATTAAAACTATGCAATCTCCTATGTTAACACATTTGTTTTCTTCATTTTAATTAAAAGTATCGTCTTAAGACGAGTATTGTACGGTGCTAACACCTTCTCTATTTTCTAATTCTTACTAGGGTTCAAACCCAGATCTAGGGTTCTTAGAAAAATAACTTCTTCTTCAACTAGCTTTTGTGAGGAGCACTTTCTTGGTTAGCACCGTGAAGACTCCTTTTCCAACCATTTATACTTTTGTTGCCTTCCATTCTTCATTTCAAATGGTGTAACACCTTCAATCATGGATCAACATCCATCAATAACTCTTCCCTCCCTATTTTTTTAACACTAGAAATCAACCTTCGAGGACTAGTTTTTCCAGAAAACGACTTAGAAACCTCTACCCTACTTAATGTTGTTCACGAGAATCCACCGTTTGCATGGCATTAACATCTACATTTTTTCAAGCATAGAGAATGGAAGATAATGGAACTCCTCCAACTCGGCAAAGATGCAAATCGTTGAGAAGCTAAAGATTGCTCTAAGTGGGCTTCCAAAGTATGTTCATGTATTTCCTCTCACATTGAGTACCAAAAAGCGCAATAATGTCCAGTGGGAATTTTCCTTAGGCTTCTCATCTATATGTGTTCAAAAATCTAAATCTAAGTAAAGTGTCACTAATCAAATGAACAATCCTAAAATAAACTCACATCACCTTAGGAATGGTAGCCCCAATTTTACAACCCTGAATATGTGTTGGTTGAGGAACCTTTATGGATTGTTCCACAATTCGTATTACTTATAAGATCAACTTCATCAATCCTTGAGACGACTGAAAGTGGGAAATTAAGAAGAACTTGCCACAATCCATGGGGGATCTCCAATGAGCAACATACTCCACCTATGGTGGTTCACTTTGACATTGATTACAACATGTCCATTGTGAATCTCGTTCAACCAATTGTGGTAGCTGATGATAATTTCATTTAGGCATAAAGGGTTTTACCCTTCGTCCAGACAATGATGTAGCTGGTGATAATGTTGAGCAAGCTACTTATTCCTCATACTCCTATCAATTGAACTCATCTTTGCCTCCTTGTGTACCAAGATTCAGATTGTTGGAATCCTTCCTACAATCTGATCATGGTGCACACTCCATTTTCCTGAAAGGCTTTCATAATGAATGCCAATATATGAGAATTGGACACATTCCATTTGGTGCTCTAGATAGTCTGACAAAGATTATTGTGGTAGCCCAGAAGGCTGACTTACTTCTCCCATGAATTCATGAGTTCATACATATTGGCATTTCCCTTATAAACCTCCCGTCTACCTAGAAGAAAACAACGACTTTAAAGAATGGAAGGATCATGTAGATATATTTGAGATTTAGATGAAGCTTAACATGTTGTTGTAAAAGTGCCACAAATGCTACAATGCTATTAAGTTGTATCAACAACGTGCCTAGAGCACCTTTTTTGCTTTTAGGTCAGTCTATTCAAGCATCACTAAGAATGCAAAGCTCCTCATTGCCTTTGACCATCCCCAAACATTTTTGCCTTATTTTTGTTGTTGCTTAAAAAAAGGAGAGTATATGAGAATTTGGGAATATTTTCTAAAGGAACAAAAAGGGAGACTACAAGTTAAAGGAGAGCTTCCAACAAAGAGAGATGCATAAGCTTAGTGGGGAGAGGTTTTCAAGCTAAGAGTTGGAAATTTTTACATTTTACATTAACAAACTATTTTATGAAATCTAATTTTATGATCCCAAATCATTTTCATCTTATTGTAATTTGTATTCATTTGTTTAATGATTATATCTTACTGATATGATCTGAATAATCAAAATTCAATAATTTAAGAAGTTTGACAACCTATAAAACTTATAAGTAAGTTGAAGTTAAAAAATATTTGTGAAAACTTGATCTTGTTGTCTCTTAATGAAAACCTCATGTTTGAACTTTTATATTTTAAGCACCATCAAAATGAGGCAGATTGTTAGATCAAAGTCCAACAACTCCATAGTTTTGATTAACTGCTTCTCATAACAAAGTACAAAGCTTGAAGATGCATTGTCTATAAGATGGTACATTACAAAAAACAATAGATCTTGCAAGACGCAAGTGCTTTGCATAACATATGATACAACACCTTGTACTTTCCACTTCATATGATAAGTTAAAACTTTAACAAATGATAAGCACATACAGTCTTCAAGATTATGTTGTATGTAACAAAAATAAAAGCCTATTACTATTTTTCAAGGAATGTATTCTTCTTTTGTCTGCCCTAATGATTCTCAAGTCATAAGTCTACATCAAGATCACTTGAGATACGAGCTAAAGTTGTTTTATTTTAAAAACCATTATGATATAAGTTTACATAAACTATTGTCCAAGTATATGCCTTAAATTTGCAGCATGGATAGCTACATAGAAAGGTAAATTCAAACTTGGACTCTCGTCCTAATCAATATGAGTTTATTCCAGCACTTGCAAATCTTTGTGCCTATCATACGAGCAAGATATTAAAAATGTGCATGCATGAAAATCCTGTGAGATGTTCTTTGATATTCTTAACATATACAAAATGCATAACCAGATGTTGAATTCATTATATCTTTAATAATATGTTAGAAGTTTTGAATATTAGTTGGTCATCTTTGTTGAACCAAGTGGTGTTCAAGCTTTGAAGAATCCAAACCCTTTGAAGGATGTTGAAGCCTTGGTTGTGCTTGCTGTTGTTGTGCTGCTTTAGTTAGGATATGGGGTAGATTGTGTATGTAATCCACCTCTTGATTGAATCCAAAGCATAGGCATTCTCAATCTTTTTTGAAAGAATTTTTTTTTAAACTAAGTTAAAAACAACCGATTGTTTTGTCGAAACAACCGATTGTTTATACTTTAGATGTTTTTAGAAAAGATTGAAAACTGTTTTTCAAATGGTTGAGCTGTTAAAACCAAAACAACTGATTGATTCGAGGAAACAACCGATTGTTTGTTTTGGTACCATAACAGAAAAACTGTTTTATCTTTGACTGAGCTTTAAATGATTTAACTGCTTACGCTCCAGTCTTTAAATGCTTTAACCAATCTTTAAATGCAATTAAAGAGTTTGTTAAGATTTGATAACAAATAACATCTTTGAAGAAATTCAGAAAAACAGATTTGAGTAAGAAGATTTTGAACAGAGTTTTTGAGTTTTTCAAAGAGCTGAGATTGCTTAGAGTTTGTGATTGATCAAAGTATGTGGAATAGGATTCTGCTTGTATTGATTTCAGATTATCTTCTGTAACAAGTGTAATCCTTGCACTCTATTGCACAAGTTTCGTTTGTGTGTTTGCTGAGATTTTTTGTGTGTTCTTGAGGGGATCAAGATCAGCAATCTTAGTGTTGGTGTGTTGCCAAGAGAAGTGTGTGTCTTGTGGGGATCAAGGTCACTTTCTTGGTGGTGGTGTAAGTGATCAAGGTGTGGTTGCTTAGTGGATTTCCTCAGTGGTTTCTGAGAAGACTGGATGTAGCTCTGGGTTTAGAGTGAACTAGTATAAACATCTGTGTGCAATCTCTGTATCCTTAATCTCTTTAAATTCAGTTTTGATATTTGTTTGCTGGTACAAACAACCGATTGTTTCTACGAAACAACCGATTGTTTTTCTAGTACTGCTGTTTTTGCTTGTTTTTTTGGCAAACTGGATTCCTTATCAACTGTTTCTTGAGAGAATTTCATTCTTGACTTAAAAGTTTGCGAAAACCCACCCCCTCTATTTTAAAGCCATCCATTCTAACAATTGGCATCAAGAGCTTGGTTCTTGAAAGTTATTAAAGTTGATCCTAAAACTGTTTTTAAAATGGCTGATAGACTACCTTTTGGGGAAGGTGCTTCAATTAACAGACCATCTCTGTTTTGTGGTTTGAACTACCAATTTTGGAAAGTAAGAATGAAAATCTTTATGGCATCACTTGACAAAGGAATTTGGGATGCAATTGAAAATGGTCCTTTTGTCCCAAAGTTTGAAAAAGATGGATCTGTCATTGAAAATCCATGGTCTCCATGGACTGATTCAGAAAGCAAAAAGGCCAAATTCGATTGGATTGCCAAAAATATAATAACCTCTGCTTTAAATTCTGATGAGCTTTTTAGGGTCTCTCAATGCAAATCATTAAAAGAAATGTGGGACACCTTGGAAGTCACTCATGAAGGGACAAATGAGGTAAAGAGAGCTAGGAAGCATACTCTAATCCAAGAGTATGAGATGTTCAGAATGCTTAAAGGTGAAACAATTGCTGAGGTGCAGAAAAGATTCACTCACATCATCAATCATCTCATGAGCCTTTACAAGACCTTTGAAAAGGAAGAGCTGAACATAAAGATCTTGAAATGTCTTGATAGAGCATGGCAACCAAAGGTAACTGCTATTTCCGAATCTAAAGATCTAACATCATTAAGTATGACTTCTTTGTTTGGTAAGCTTAGGGAACATGAGTTAGAGATGAATAGACTCAATGTTCAAGAAAGCGAAGACAAGCACACAAGGAGCATAGCCTTAAAAGCTTCCAAGCACTAAGGAAAACAAGAATCCAGTGATGATAGTGATGAGGAAAACCTTAGCTTGTTGTCAAGAAAGTTCAGCAAATTCTTGAAGAGAAACCACAACAAGGACAACAACAAAGATAGGTATGGAAACAAGAAATCCAATGATTTTAATTCCAATAACTATACTTGTTTTGGTTGTGGTGAGCAAGGTCATATAAAGGCAGATTGTCCAAACAAGAGCAAGGAGAAAAAGCCTAGCTACAAAGAAAAGAAAGGCAAGACAAAGAGAGCCTCCAGAGCTTGGGATGAAAATGAGGTATCATCATCAAACTCTTCTTTAAGTGAAGATGAGAAGGCAAACACCTGCTTGATTGCTGAAGATGATGATGAATCTTGCAGCTCAAGTGAGGTTAGTTCATGTGCTTCTTTAAATGAACAAAATTACAGTGAATTTCTTGAAGCTTTTCAAGAAACTCATGATGAAGCTAATCGATTGGTTATTTTAAACAACCGATTGGAAGAACTTAACAGCTGGTTGGAAAAGAGAGTGAAATCACTTGAAGATGAGATTGAAAAATCTAAAAATGATTTCAAAAATCTGGAAAATCATTTCAAAAATTCTTCTTGCAAGTGTGACACTCTCATTTGCGAAAATTGTGAAAATCTTGAGAAAAAGGTTCATTATCTTGTTGAAACTGTGGACAAGCTTTCAAAGGGGAAATCTAACTTTGAGAATGTCTTGGCATCTCAAAGCTGTGTTTTTGGAAAGGCTGGTTTAGGTTTCAATCCACAGAACCAACAAGATAAGTTTTCAAAAAAAATTTCAAGAAAGCCAGTAAAACAACCGATTGTTAAATCGAAACAACCGGTTGTTACATGCTTTTATTGCATGAAAAAGGGCCATTCGGTTAGATTCTACAAAATAAGAAAATTCTTTGTTCCTAGATGCTACATGAAATGGATTCCTAAAGGGTGTGAGGTTCCAAATGAGAAAAAGAAATCTATTGGACCCACATTTGTGAAGGTACCAAATCTTGTTGCTTGAACTCATGCTTGTGCAGAAATTCTAAAGAATTGTGAAGGACTAAGTCATGGGATCAAGTTCTTAAAAGAAAAAGACCATCACTGAAGCTGAATCAATGCTCTGCATCTGTCCAAAGGCCCTTAACAATGAAAAGAGGTTTCTTGATCAGAAAGCACATGGCTCATTGAAGAAATAACATAAGGATAAGACTTTCCTTTCTCTGTTCTTAATTTCTGTTTTAAAGTTCTTTCTCATGATTAAAAATCTTCTTTAAAATGCTTAATGTCATTTGCTTTGAACTCTTTCTGCTCATGGTTAAAATTCAAAATCAATTTTAACTGTTGTAGAAAAACAACCGATTGTTTCTTCGAAACAACCGATTGTTTTGAGTCTGACAACACTGTGAAGAAATCAATTTAATTTCAATTTTGAATTTCTATTCGTTGCAGATCTTTTTAAAGAGAGAATCCTTGGTCAAAGAACCTGTGTTGAAAGCTAATCACGTTCAGAGAGAAGTTACAACAGTCATAAAGGAATATATTCCAAAATCTTGGAAATTCAAGAGCCTTAATGACTAGTCAAAGATCACATGTGAAGACCATGTGATTTTTAGCTTTTTCTGACGTTTTCTGTGCAGGGCAGGGTCAAGTCCTCTCTCTCTGAAAATCTGGTACCCACTCATATCATTGAATGCTATTTGATTCTTTTACTGCTATAAAATCTGTTGCAGTTGATCTCTTCCTCAAGAACAACCAATTGCAACATCTCTTGCAAAATATGTGAAGTGAGCTTTTCTCTGTTTTCTTCTCTGCCATCATGGAATCAACTCCTCCCACCTCAAAGAGAGTCAAAACCAGAGGTGTAAGGTCTGGAGGAAGGCTAGAAGGCTGGTTTTCTGGAGACAATGATCTTATTGAGAGGTATAGGTATGAAACAAGTATCAAAAAGATAAACAACCCCAAGGTTGTGTGCTTTGATTGGCTGAAAAGTCAAAAGCTTGATAATGTAAGGAGGCTGCTCAAAGATCAATCTCTCAGAAAGTTCCTGGAGATGAAAGGAAACATCTACCCAGATTTGATAAGGGTGTTCTACACAAATCTCAAGTTTGAGGCAAACAATCTAGTTTCTCATGTAAAAGGTGTAGAAATGGAGATAACTCATGAAGTATGGACTGTTGTTGCTGGTCTCAAGTTCTCTGGTCTTAGAATCAACAAGGGAAACCTTGGAGTAGTGGAGGATTTCAACAAAATCCAATACTACAAGAGTTACTCGGAGAATCAACATGCTCAAGTTAGAACATGCTCGGTTGGAGGTCTAAAGCTTGATGAAAGGTTGCTAGCCCTCATTGTGACTTGGATTCTAACTCCAAGGGGGAGTAATCATTCAGTGCTTACTGAGGAAGATCTTGTGTATATCTTCTGCATCATGAAGAAGATCAAAATCAATTGGATCCACATCATCAAAGAGCACATGCAAAAGGCTATGAGGTTAAGTGACTATCACTATCCATATGCTGTTTTGGTATCTAAATTTCTAATCTTTTTTGAAGTGAACCTTGAAGATGAAACATCTGAGTTGGTCAAGTCAACTCAAGAGTTGAACAATGGATCACTTAGCAAAATGGGTTTTACCAAAGTAGGTGGCAAATGGATTAGCAAAGATGATGACCTTGGTGCCTCATCTAGTGTTGTTGCTGATCTTGAACAAGATGAACCTGCTGATATGGATGTTCAATATGAAGATCCACCTGAAGATTATCAAGATGTTGGACCTAGTGCTGGTGCTGGAAATCCAGAAGAAAGGATGCAAACCATGTCTCCTTTTGAGAGACTCATGGTAAATAGGCTTGATAGCTTTGCGGAGAATCAAAGAAATCTCCATGATCTCTGTGTCAGTAATTTTCAGAGGATTGACAACGAATTTGACAGCATGGATGCACGCTTCATGACTCTAGATGAACAGATCAAAGTTGTCCGGAACCAAATCTTTGATCTTCAGTTTGCTGATGATGATGAATGAAGAAAAACAACTGGTTGATGTATCGAAACAACCGATTGTTTTTTGTGGTTATATCCGGTTTTCAATTTTCTTTCTTTCTGTTGTTGCTGCTTTAATTCTAATGTAATCAAAACAATTATCTTGTTTTATCTCTTCTTTTTGTCTATTTGTGAAGACAAATAGGGGGAGATTTATGCTGTTTGTGGTTGATTTCAGTTTTTATGTTTTTCTGCAAAACAGTTTGCTATATTTTGAATGTTGTTTACTCTGATATTATGCTCTAAATTTCTGTATTTGTTTCTGTGCTAACCAAATATCATAAGTTTTATGCTTTGCTTAAAATTGTATCTTGCAGGAATTGCTTCAGATTCAATCAGGTACAACACAAGCATCAGGGATTTGTCTTCATCAAATAGGGGGAGATTGTTGAACCAAGTGGTGTTCAAACTTTGAAGAATCCAAACCCTTTGAAGGATGTTGAAGCCTTGGTTGTGCTTGCTGTTGCTGTGCTGCTTTAGTTAGGATCTGAGGTAGATTGTGTATGTAATCCACCTCTTGATTGAATCAAAAGCATAGGCATTCTCAATCTTTTTTGAAAGAAAAATGATTTTCAAACTAAGTTAAAAACAACCGATTGTTTTGTCGAAACAACCGTTTGTTTATACTTAGATGTTTTTGGAAAAGATTGAAAACTGTTTTTCAAATGGTTGAGTTGTTAAAACCAAAACAACTGATTGATTCGAGGAAACAACCGATTGTTTGTTTTGGTACCATAACAGAAAAACTGTTTTATCTTTGACTGAGCTTTAAATGATTTAACTGCTTACGCTCCAGTCTTTAAATGCTTTGACCAATCTTTAAATGCAATTAAAGAGTTTGTTAAGATTTGATAACAAACAACATCTTTGAAGAAATTCAGAAAAACAGATTTGAGTAAGAAGATTTTGAACAGAGTTTTTGAGTTTTTCAAAGAGCTGAGATTGCTTAGAGTTTGTGATTGATCAAAGTGTGTGGAATAGGATTCTGCTTGTATTGATTTCAGATTATCTTCTGTAACAAGTGTAATCCTTGTACTCTGTTGAACAAGTTTCGTTTGTGTGTTTGCTGAGATTTGCTGTGTGTTCTTGAGGGGATCAAGATCAGCAATCTTAGTGTTGGAGTGTTGGCCAAGAGAAGTGTGTGTCTTGAGGGGATCAAGGTCACTTTCTTGGTTGTGGTGTAAGTGATCAAGGTGTGGTTGCTTAGTGGATTTCCTCAGTGGTTTCTGAGAAGACTGGATGTAGCTCTGGGTTTAGAGTGAACCAGTATAAACATCTGTGTGGAATCTCTCTATCCTTAATCTCTTTAAATTCAGTTTTGATATTTGTTTGCTAGTATAAACAACCGATTGTTTCTGCGAAACAATCGATTATTTTTCTCGTACTGCTGTTTTTGCTTGTTGTTTTGGCAAACTGGATTCCTTATCAATTGTTTCTTGAGAGAATTTCATTCTTGACTTAAAATTTTGCGAAAACCCTCTTTAAACAATTCACCTCCCTCTAGTTTAAAGCCATCCATTCTAACAATCTTGAATGATATTTGATGATAATTTCGATATTAAATAATTTGTTCTTTTGATGTATACTTGATTATATTAATCTAAATTTTGTTATGTTTCAGTGTTTTAATCAATTTTATATAATTATAATTGATTATTAGATTCTTCATTATTGTTGGAATCTTTATTATTGTTTTAATAAATTATATAGAAAAATAATCGATTATTTGGGACTAGTTGTAGGTTGTATGCATTTGATTTTGTTTTGATGGAAGGTCCTTAGCCAAAGGACCAACAACTAGAGTCATGGCTAGAAGAATGAAAGAAAAATGAGACTCAATTGATCTCTATGAGACTCCACTTAGCCTATGTGTTTCGATTGTTGCTCTTTATTTGAAAGTGTTTCTCACTTGTTGAGAGGTCTTGGTCTTAGGAGGAGATTAAGACTGTTTTCGTGGAGAGGTGTTGAATACTTATGTTGATAAAGGCTCTTTAGTGGTTTGCTTAAGGGGACTTGACGAAGCCCTCTGATTGGTTGAACTAGTATAAAAATATGTGCATATTTCTCTTTATCCCTTACTTATTATAATATGTGATTGTTTGTGATTGAGATAAGCGAATTGAGTTTTGGCTCCATTCAATCCCCCTTTTTATAGCCAGATTTACCTACATTTATTGATTGATTGTCATCTTCATTTGATATTTTCATTAATGCACTATTGAATTCTTTTTATATTTGTGGTTGTATAAACATTGAAGATATATCTAGAGAAAAATTTAATCACATCCTCTACTTCGTCATCATTTACTTGTTCTTTAAAATAGTTTCCTTAACCAATTCAATAAGAACGTTTTACTTTATTTGTTTGAATTTGAATCTTCATTGTATTAGACGCTGGATTAGGAATGCCCTGATACGAGCTCTGTATACTTCTTTGCCATATGATTACTCTTGAATTTAATCCATTGCTTGTGCTTCCTTTAAGCAATGACTGGATGATACTTTAATGCTTGATTTGCACAATTCTTGTTCATCAGTCTTTATGATATCCTTACTCAAACACTGAGTATGGAAACTCTGGATACTGACTTATGTGTGTCTCGATATTCCTAAAACACAATTACAAACCTTTATTGAATCTCAACGATCAATACAATCTTTATATTAAAGCATGGATATTGCTGAAAACAATATCTTTGAATGTCTCTGAATTATCAAGTCTTTTCATTCCCATATATTAATTCATAAATACATTATCGAGACACTCCCAATTAACTTAATTAAAAATTTAAGCATAAGTAAATTTAATTTGGTTTGTATACAATTCGAAAAACTCTTTTAATATATAATCAATCATATACTCAATTTCTCAAAATCTTTCTTATAAAGATTTAATCTTGATTAATAATGCACAACTGTATTTGAAAATATTATATAAACATTTAAGAAAATATTTTCATTCATGAAGAATTTTAAAGTACATGATATTTCTCAATTATTTAAACCTTATTATTTGAGAATTTATACTGTAAATTCATTTTCAAAAAATTTCTAAGTTTGTATAAGTTTTAATCAGACTTAAATAACATTAAATATACTAAGGAATATTTTTGAAATTCATTGAGTATTAAAATCAATTATCATTTAACACATGAAAATCACTTAAACAATATCTTTTATATTTTTGAATTATCTAGTTCTTCTATTTCAGAATTTTAATAGTAAATACACTTTATAATAGTTTCCATATTAACAAAGATTTAAACGTTGAAGTATAATCATATTTTAAATGGATTTAATTCCATAAAATTTTTTTCGAAAACATTTTAATGCAGTGAATATGTGTGCTATGTTTTTCATAAACTTTATAGTCAAAATATTGTTTATTCAAAAACTTTCTATATCAAATGAATAAATTCGTTTGATTAAATATTTGATTTATATGAACTAATCATATAAAAAAAAAGTTTAGAAAACATTCAAGAATAATTATAAAATGTAAAATATTGAGTTTGGAAATTTTCTTGTTATTTGATCGTCCAACGCATTTCAGAAGTGTGATTGTCTGTCATGTTCAAACTGCATCATCATCTGATGCGTTCCATATTAATCATCGTTTGATGTATTGAATGTTGGACTATGTATAACACTTTTCCCAGCTTGTTCTTATGATGATGGTATTTGTCAAAGGCTTCTCTATTGAAGTGTGAGCTTTTTAGTGTTTGGCATCATCTAACACTTTTTTCTATTGACAACTTCTTTCACTTCATTGAACAACGTCTTAGCACTTTTGACATAGTCTACCACTTTCATTTTTCACTTTGGATCTTCTGCTACATTCACTATGAAAGTTATCGTCTAATATGTTGTAATGACAATGTCTGACATGTTTTGTGAATGCCTATTCAACCATATCATTTCTTTAGCTTACATGATCGTGTAATAGGTTCAATCACCCAAAATGTCTAATGAATCTGCACACTTAGTAGCTTTGTTAGATATCTTAACACATATTATAGTTTTTGTTATCATCAAAATATATAGACTCCCATATCATGAGATTGTCTAAAGGGTGCAAGATCATCTACCATTGACTATTAAACCATCTATTAACTTCATAGTGCCCTTACCATCGTCATAAACTTGAGTTTAGATCTACTTGTTGATGAAGGACCATCCAGAAGGACACATATTAGGTCTTTAACTAAAGCCATGGATAGAAGAATGGAAGAACAAGAAGAAGGAGTTCAAAACACACTATTTTTATGGAGAATTAATTTTTAACTTTTTCTTCCAAATTTCCTAGTCTTATAAATTTGTACAAAGTAGTATAGGATTTATTTTTGGCTTGTATTTCGGCCATTATCTTGGGTCATATTTTAGGCCAATTTTGCCAATTAGAGTAGGCTGTAAATAGAAAAAGAAAGAGTCTAACTAGAGTTACAGTTGGACCTCCTTGGACCCAATGCAACTCTAGACCATCTAAAAAGTTTTTTTAGGGTTAAAGTTTGCACCTTGGCTGGCCATAGCACTATAAATACAAGTGTTAGCCCCCTTGTAAATGAGATTTGAATTGATAAAGAAATGATACCCAAGTTGCTAGCTCCTTTGTCTTCAAAATCTCACTCTCAAGTTTGCACTTCTATTAGTGTTTTGCTTGAATCTTCTTAGGAGTTGGTCTAACCTCTTTCAAGCTTCATTATCATTCTCCATATACCAATACTTTACAGTTTCTTTCCCCCATTTGAGTCTTCTTTCATTTTCTTTTGGTAAAAACAGTTTATGTTGGTTTCATTTTTATTTTATAATCCATTTCTAGTTGTCTAAAGTCATGTTGTTTTCATATATGTTATAAAATCTTGTAGTCCTTTGTTTGATTTTTTGTTTCTTGTTTTTACAATGAATATCCATGTGGTTTTAGTTTTTTTGTCACTACAAGAAAATAACACTTTAGTCACCGAATTCAGCGACCGAAAATAAGTGGTCGCAATTTGCGACCGAAATAGCCACCGAATACCTGTAGTGTCTAATCTGCGACCGAAATAGCGACCAACTGAATTATTAATGATGTTAGTTAGTTTTGCGACCGAATCAGCGACCGAACATGAGAGTGACAAAATCAGCAGTCGCTAAAGTGGTGGTTGTTTTTAATAAATTAGGAAAAATATATCTGCGACCGAATTAGCCACCGATTATGTTTCTTTTTTAGCCACCGATTTTAGTTCGGTTGCTAATTATTATTGTTTATTTTCTGCCACCGAATTAGTCACCGAATATGTTTATTATTTAGCCACCGATTTTTCTTTGGTCACTAAATATAATTGTTTATTTTTGCCACCGAATCAGCCACCAAATTTGTTTACTTTTTAGCCACCGATTTGTTTGTGGTCGCTAAATATAAGTGTTTATTTTTTTTTACCAAATACATTTATTTTTTAGCCACTGAATTTGTTTTGGTCGCTAAATATAATTGTTTATTTTACTAATAATAATAATAATAATAATAATAATTTATTTTTATTTTAAAAAACTATACAAGGATCACAATTTCTTAAATTTAAATAGAATTAATTAAATATTATTTTTAAAATATCAGTTCAAATAAAAATTATAAATAAAATTACATAACAAAAATTTATTATTAATAAAATTAATTCTTTTAAAAAAAATAAATTACGCCACATAATTAAATTTAAATAAAACTATCTCTTCAAAAATAACTTTAATTTTATAAAAATAAATAAATTTTCAGAATTAAATTATAAATAATTTTTTAATTATTAATATTTTTTTATTAATAACACTTTTATCACTTGTTTCAATAAAAAAGTTGTTTATATAAAAATTATTAATAGAGATAGTTGTTTATTATAAATTCTTGAATATTATTATTATTATTTTAAGAAAATTTTTTTGCTATTTTTTTCTTCAAGCTTTAGAGAGTGGTGTTGACTTTAGGGTATTGAAAGTGGGTAACTTTTCATAAAACAAAGAACCATTGGAGAAGCAGGAGGAAGCTACAGGTGGTTGTGGTGCGAACGAAGGTGAAAGAGGAGGAGGAGGAAGCTGCAGGTGGAGGACGTCGCCGGAAACGGAGACGAACAGAGGTGCGAGCGGAGGTGAACGGAGGCGAACAGAGGCGCGAGCGGAGGTGCGAACGGAGGCGCGACCGGAGGCGCGAACGGAGGCGACCGGAGGCGCGACCGGAGTTGCGAGCAGAGACGTGAACAGAGACGCGAACGGAGGTCTGCTATATATGATTCATATTAACTTGTTGGATTTAATTGGTCAACTTGGTAATCGTGTAAACTGTGTCTGAGTTTAAAGCTAAGAGGAAGAACTCTTTAGTTTCGTGTCTCTGATTCCTTTCCAGTATGGATAGTACAGCATGAGGACAAAACACATTTATATAAAATTTTCAGAAAACAGTTTGATGCACTGGGTGAATTGAATTTTAGAAGGTATTCTTTTCACCAATTGTGGATATAGGGAGTTTGGTGTCAGGTATGTAAATGAAGTAAGGAGTGGAACGTGGTCAAAGGAATTTTGTAGGTGGACATGGAAGGCGTAGACGTCTAAGGTCGTTGCTAGTCCAGAGAAGATGAACAATGTCTAGACATTGCTTATTAGCAAACTATAATGTGGAAGGGAGACCCTGTGCTAGAATTGAGTTGTTAATATGGCTAAATAAGAGGTGGTGGTGGATGGGTGTGCGTAGCAGGGTAACTAAAAGGAAGTTAGCACAGGTGGAGGAGCTGCTAGAAAGCTTAAGGGGCATATTAATTGGGGTTAGAACCGGTGAATGAAGGAGCAGGGGGAGTACATGCTAATATATACTAAGGCAGCTGCGTTACTTCTTGGATAGCAACATAATATGCAGCTTTAGAGAGTCAGCCCGCAAGGTAAGCAGAGCAGTGAAGAGTGGAACTTGGATAAGCTTGTTCGGTTAGTGTGGGTAAAGAATTCGGTGGAGGGGGGAAATGAAGGCATGAAGCGGTTTGCAGATCGACATGTGGCATTCTCTATGCCTATATAAGCTGATGTTGTGTTGGAACATCTAAGAAAATGCACGTGGTCTCTGAATCATTATGTCTGAATGCGTATTGGTGTATATAATGCTATGTGCCCACAATCACTTAGTGTGCACTTAGTTTTGAATAGGCACCGAAGAATGAGAATGTGTAGACGTTATCTTTGTTCCATTGGTATAGTTGGGTCTGAGATTGCTGTGTAGGTGTAGGTGTTGGAGTTGGCCATTATGCAGGTTCTTTGATCTCACATTTTTTTGAGAATTTTTTATCATTGTTTCACTTTGTACTTAGATTGATGTTATCTTTTATATATATACTATCATATTATGTAATGTAGTGTCAACAATATGTAAGTTATTCTAAGAAATTAGCAGTAGTTTAGAGACTGCTATTAGGTGATAGTGTGTTATCTTTTGCTGAATGGTTTATTTTTTTGAATTATAAAGGAATCATAATCTGTAGTGTGTCTGATTCAGATTACATATCTGCTATTAAAGCTATAATCTCTGCAGACTCAGAGCTACAACAATTAAAATAGAATTTCTATGCACCTAGCATTATAATGGATAATAACATTATTTCCAATTTAATGTCGTTGCATTAGGTGTCATTTGCAGATTCTACTATTTTTATGGTTTCATCTGAGCTTGGATGCATCTCAGTATAATAAAGATGGTACATGAATGATGACACACATTTGAGTGATCTTTTGTTTTCAATACATTCTCAAATTTTATTTCAATATCGTTGGTGGTCCAGTCCAATATCGTTGGATGTATCCATTTGAGAGGTATAAAATTACTAATCACTATTATAATATTTGTTGTTTATTTATTTAATATTTAAAATTATGTACATCCATATTCTTTTTTAGGTTCTTACACTCCCTAAAAAAAAGTAAAAAATAAAGCGAGGGTGGAAGGCTCTATTTGTGAAGCTTACTTGGTGGAGGAAACATCTACATTTGCCTCATTTTATTATCCTGATCATGTTGAAACAAGAAGGACTAGGATCCCTCGTAATCTTGAAGTAGGCAAGGGTTCTTCACGTGCTCCTCCTATTTCAATTTTCAATTATCCAGGAAGAGAAATCAGAAAATGCATGACATATTATCTAAATCAGAAAGACTTTGATGTTGCCCAATTGTATGTTCTTCAAAACTGTGAAGAGGTTCAACCATACTTTGAGTAAGACAATGTTCACTCATTTGAAAAGAAAGTTAATTATGTTGCATGAGGTTTGAATAATCAATTTCTTTGTTGCAGTATTTATGTTGAATATTTAAGAGAGATTAGTCCTACTGCTTCAGAAGCTCAAATTGGCCAATACATTTCATCCTATTTTGCTACATGGTTCAAACAATATGTATGTTTTTAATTTGCCTTTTATACAAATTTTACTTTTAGATAGACATTGTGTAATTTATAATCTTTTGTTTAGGTTCTAAATCCAGAAAATAATATTGAAGATCCATTATTGGTTAACTTAGCATGGGGTCCTAAGAGAAAAGTTCAATCATGGTCTATCTATGTTATCAATGGATACAAATTTCACACTGTTCTTTGGAGTGAAGGCATGAATTCCACTAACTATGGTGTTTATGTACGAGGAACCAATGGTCAATCAGAGTCAGATTTTTATGGAATATTGTCTAATATTATTCAATTGGAGTATACTGGCTTTCCAATAATGAATGTAGTTCTCTTCCAGTGTGAATGGTTTGATAATACTCCTAATATAGGAACCAAAGTAGATAAGAACTATGGGATCGTTCAAGTAAAAGAATCACGGAGATATAATAAAGCATATGATCCATTCATATTTGCCCAACAGGCAGAGCAAGTTTATTACACCAAATATCCAGAGGGACACCAAGGTTGGTTGGGAGTAATTAAAACAAAAGCTCGTATTAGAATCATTGATAACACAGTAAGTGAAGTTGAGCATGACACTCCATACCAAGATGATGAGCTTCTACAACTTGAAGTAGTGCTACATGTTGATCCAGAATTCATTCATGATTCTCTTGCTGATGTTGATGGGGGGGGGAGGGGGGGGGGAGGGGGGGGGGAGAGAAGAAATAGATATACAATTACTAAATGAAACAAACATAGATGAACAATACGAGGAGGAATACATTTCAAGTGAGGATAACATTGAGAGTGATTTCAGTGACACAGATACCTCTTCGGTAATTCATGCATTAAAATTGATTGTATACCTTGTCCAAATTATGTTTAACATTAATTTTATTGTGGTTTCCCATAATTGTAGTGAATAACAGGGAAGATAACTGACATATTTGGTTGACATATTTGGTTGTAGAAAACACAATCAGGTTTGAGTCTTTTGATCATGATTACTTTATTTGTTTATTCAAAATTGATTGATCCACTTTGATTATTGTATTAATTACATCTCACATATGTAATATTCTTTACTTGCAGATGACACCAAGGGGTAGAGGTGGTGGTCGTAGACCACCTAATCGTGGTGGTCGAGGTGTTCGTGTTGATGATATATCTTTACCCAATACCAACATTCCCCCTTCGTTTGTTCTTCCAACAACTATGGAGTCTACACATCCTATTTATGAAGGAGCCGCCCCACTTCCTACACTTCACGGACAAGATATTGAACATCATGTAGGAGAATCAAATCCTACTACCTTTTCTACAGAGCCAACTATGAATCAACCTTCACCAATACAAGACTCTCTTACACCTGACAATGAGTCTGGCAATGTAGTTGATCAAAGACCCTGGCTTCATGCAGAAAGAGGAGAGTAAGTATATTTTAATCTAATTGTAATTCGTAAATATGATCTAATTTTCATATATTATTTTGACAATATGTTTTGAACATAGTTTTTCACCTGCAAATGGACCTTCCAATGTAATCTCACGAATCATCAAGCAAAAATATGATGAACCCAGTCCCACTTGCAAGAAGGTTCGTCTTGAGCTTAGAGATAGATGGTTTGGAGAGTTCAAGGTAATTTGAGTTATGATTACATTTAAAATGATATTTTATTTTTCTACAATGTTTTTCTTCTAATTTATTTTACATGCAGAAAGAGTATAGGTGGGATATGGAACAAGACCAACTCATTAGATCCATTTTTGATACAAAAGCCTCCCGTATCTTTAAAAATGCTATGAGTAAAGTTAGGCATGGTCAAGATAAGGGGACCTGGATTCCACAACTTGTTCGAGCAACCTTGGACCAGCATTGGAGTTCTACAGAATTCCAGAACAAGAGTATTATTGCCAAGGCGAATCGGGTTGTTGAGAAGGGAGCCTCAGCCTACTGTGGTGGTTCCATATCTACCGCAGCTCACTTTGAGAAAATGGTAATATTATTATATTTCTTCTCTTTCTATATTTAATTTAAATGCAATCTATTATATCTTTTTATTGAATTTATGTAGACTAAAGAGCTTGAACGACAACCAACTGCTTGGGAGGTTGTAGAGAGAACAGAAATTGAAGACTGGACAATGGGTCAATGACAAGACTCGCGACCTTTCGGTATGTTTAAAATTTGTTATAGTTTAATTTGTACTATATGTTTTCTTCGCAATAATCAATTTGACTTCATTTTCAGGAGAAATATAAGAAACGTCGAGAAGAAGCCCAACAACAGCAAATGCTTGAAAGCGCATCTTCGCAAAACTCTCATGTTGCCTCTATTGATGACAATGAAATATACATCGATGTTGTTGGAAGTGGAAATAAAAAAGGGAATGTTTATGGTCTTGGTGTATTGAGCAAAAGGTTTAATAGTTCAACAAGTCCTCACTCTGCTGCAAGTCAAGCTCCAGTAGTCCATCAAATAGAAGAAATGCGTGAGATTATTCAAAAGCTAAATGATGAACTTATGACAAAACGTGTCAAGGAGGGGACACTTGAAGAAAAGATGGAGGTATTGATGAAAACTCATGAAGAGCAAAGTGAACGCATGCGCAAACAAGATGAGAAGATGCAACTCATCCTACAACACATTCAAATGAATAATCCCGCATCAGGCTCTTTAGATCCTACTACCAGTGGACATCATAAAGGAGACCAGAGTAGAGATGTCAGTTCAGAAGAAGATTAGTTATATGTTGAATTATATCATAGATTTGACTCTTTTAACTAGTTTTCAACAGTTTTAGTTGTGTAGTATGATTTACCTTTAATTTGAGCACAACTTCTTCTTAAACTATGTATTTGAAGTTCATTACAATTTAGCTTGATTGAATTTTGAGTATCTCTATAAGCAGGTCTGAATTTTTTTATAAAATGGTCAAAATACCATTTTAAATAGGTATTAATAATACAAATAAAAATAGCCACCGAAATTGATTTGGTGGCTATTTAGCCACCGAAATCAAATCTGTCGCTGTAGAAGTCTCCATTTAGCCACCAAAATAGTCACCAAAAGATTTCTTTTTAGCGACCGAAAATGGTGGTCGCTATCACCTTCTAATTCAGCCACCGATTTAGCCACCGAAATTTGGGTAGCTAATTTGGGTTTTGAATTTTTGTGACCAAATTTTCTGCGACCGATTTGGTCACTGAAATTTCGGTTGCTAATTTGATTTTCGAATTTTGGAGACTAAATTTATCTGCGACAAATTTAGCAACCGAATTTTCGGTTGCTAATTTAGTTTCTAAATTTTGGTGACCAAATTCCCTGCGACCGATTTAGCCACCGAAATTTCGGTTGTAAATTAGCGACCACTTTATAATTCGGTCGCTAACGGCTTTGCGACCAGGGTTTTCGCTTCCATCTGTATTTGGTGACTGTTTCGATCGCAGATATGATTAGCGACCGATTATAGTGATTTTAGCGACCGAATTTGGTGATCGCTAAAAGTGATTTTTTTTTGTAGTGTGTGTGCCTTTTGTGTGCTCTTCTTTTTATGTTTTTGAGTCTCTTATCTTGTTTTTAGATCATTAACAAGTTCACTAGAGTTAGGTTTCTATTATCACTACAAGAAAATCATTAAATAGAAACAAATTTTAGAGACCAAAAATAATTAGTTGTTATGGTGACTAAATTAGAGACCATTTTAGAGACTAAAAAAATTATTGGTTTCTAAATTAATATCTAATTAGCTAACAAGGTTTTAACTACCAATTATTTAGATTCTAAATTTGGTAGCAAAAACATTGGTAGCTAATTAGAGACCGATTTAGAAACTATTTATCAATAATAGAAACTAATTTAGAAAACAATAATTTTGTAAGTATCTAAAATGGTCTCTAATTTAGTCACTGTAGCAACTAATTATTTTTTGCCTCTAAAATTGATTTCTATTTAATGATTTTCTTGTAGTGCATGTCTTGAGTTTTAATTCTTTTTTTTCAAATCTCTTAGGTTTCTTCTTTTCCAGTTTTTGTGAAATTTTGTCTTTATTGTGAGAACTTATTGTGGGTTAGTATTTTGGTAAAAAATCTGGAAAAAAAAATCACAGAACCCTATTGATATGTTGTTGGTATCCAGTTAAAACAAAATGTCCAAAAACAAAATATAAAAAAAAAGTTATATACATTAAAAGTTAGGACGTTTTCAGCCCAGAAAAAAACAATTTCAGTGTGGTGTTACTCTCAGTTTAAAATTTACTGCACCTTATTCCTTGGGCTTTTTTACCTAAAATTTTTACCACACCTTTCTTTATGTGTTGTGGAGTTGGGATAAAAATTTCAGATTCAAATTCATTTTAATATTTCACCAGTAAAGTTTTGAATCATCTCTGCTAGTGCTGAAAAACAGCTTCAATCTTTGAATACTGGTACTGCAGTGTTTGATTTATTTTTCTCATAATACACATCAATTTGACCTAAAATTTGTTTTTTATATCAAATATTGTGTTG
This sequence comes from Phaseolus vulgaris, assembly GCF_051622355.1. Lineage (NCBI taxonomy): Eukaryota > Viridiplantae > Streptophyta > Magnoliopsida > Fabales > Fabaceae > Phaseolus > Phaseolus vulgaris. Next base: position 41,946,813 of record NC_143508.1, read on the forward strand.
ATATTATCACATAAAAATTTCATACACAAAATCTTTCTGGATGAAGTTTCACAAATTTTGGAAGTTTCACAAATTTTGGAAGTTTCAATGTCTCTTTCATTCTAGAATTTTTCTTTTGAAATCTATTCTAGTGTTATTCTTAGGTTTCCTATTTCAGTGCTCACGGTTTGTGTTACCTTTAATTTTTTATTTGTGTCTTAAAATACTCCTTTCCGTTGTCAAATTAATCCATTTTAGTTTAGCAATTTTAATTGAGTTTTTTATTGATTTTTACTTGTTGGCCTCATAAGGTGAAATTCATATTGAGTGGAAGTTTGATTTTGAAGTTGTGAAGCTAATTTCTACTTGATGATCCATAGCTAAAGGCTAAAAATAGTGATTATTTAGAGAGGGCAACAATTGAAGACAAGAATCAAGTTCATATAAACAGAAGGAAGATTTGACAACTTGAAGAAAAGAAATTCATAAAAAAAGACTTTGTATCACGAAACCTTTTTAGTTCTTTTTGTGTCTTTAATTTTCTTGCTTTCTTTGTGTTTGGGAAAATGCTCTCAAAACAATCTCATTAAGACATTGTAATAATCAAATCCGTTCATTAGTAGGTGAAAGTATGTCAAGGTAGTGACTCACCTCTCTTTTGTGGAAGTGAACTTGGAGACAGTTTGACTTGTTGACCTTGATTGAAACTTCACCAAGTCTAAAACCTATTTGTGAAAATATTTTATCACTCATTTGAAATAATTTTTTTTTGTGAAAATCATTTCTTTTTTAGTTTCAAAATGAATGATCATTTACATGCATCAAGTGTACAGGGAAGTAATAGGGAACAAGAAGATGCCTATGGGTGGAGAGAGGAGAATAGAATTTTGAAAAAAGATAAAGATAGAAAATAGGATGATATAAAAAAAATGCTTCGCAAATTGGTTCTCAACCAAAATAAGGACAAAAGGTTTGAAGAAGAAAGACCTATTCATAGAATAAATATTTACCCACTATCAAAGAAAGGAATAGGTGTGTTTTGAGCCTAGAAGTTTTTATTATTCTACAAAGCCTAAAGTATGCATTCCCTACTTTGATGGAAACAAAAATGTTAAAGATTATTTAGAATGAGACAAAGCTAGGTCTTGGTGTGGCAACAAAGGCAACTTGATGGTAGAATTGGTACAACATCAAAAGTAGAGAATTAGAGTGATTTAAAGGCGTGTATGAGAATAAAATTTGTTTCGCCTTCATATGATAGAAAATGAAAGCTTAGAGAAGAAATGAAAGAGCTTGTTAGAATAGGAAGAAAATTTGTAGACAGAGAAAAAGAATACGCTAGAAGAGAAAAAGAGTTTAAAGAAAAATTACAAGTTCTTGACAGAAAAAAGAAGAGAAAGAAAAAAGAGAAAGAGAGGAGAACGAAAGGAAAGATAGAGGAAAGAAATAAAAGATAGATAAAGTGATGATAGAAAAGGAAAGAATAGAAAAGTCTCTTATGGAGTTGAAGCAGATATTGATAACATTTTTCCTTCTATAAACAAACATTGTGAGGAAGTTCTTAAATAAATATCTATGTCTGGAACTGAAGAAGATTGTTCCTCCACAGAAAAGACAAATGAATGTTTGATTGAAAAAGAAGAAGAGGAAATCCACAAAGAAGAAGAGTCTCTTATGGCACCCCCTGCAAGCATAATTGAGAAAGAATCCTTAAAAGGGGATTGTAATACTTTGAAATCTTCTTTTTCAATTATATAATGCTCATTCTTCTTCACAAAAATCTCAAAAACAACACTTTGTGATGTTGTTGCCTAGCTTGGGCAATAAACAACACAAAGTGAACAAAAATATTTTTTTAAAAGGTCTTATGTTTTTCTTTCAAAAAATTTATAAAAATAAATGACCTTATTTATGTTTTCTTTTCTTTTGTTTTGTTTTAATTTTATTTTAATAAAGAAAATTATCTCATATTTGTTTGATGTCTATTGTAGATTGACATTTGATCCAAAAGGAAAATAACAAATAAACAGAGGTTGTTGTCATTGAACATCATTCAGGATCTAAGGACAGATCCTTTTCAAGAGGGAGGGTCTAATGGAGGACCATCCGGAAGGATACATATTGGACCTTTAACTAAAGTCATGGATAGAAGAATGGAAGAAGAATAAGAAGGAGTTCAAAAACTGTATTTTGATGGAGAATTAATTTTTAACTTTTTCTTCCAAATTTCCTAGTCTTGTAAATTTGTACAAAGTAGTATAGGCTGTATTATGGGCTTGTATTTCGGCCATTATCTTGGGCCATGTTTTAGGCCAATTTTGACAATTAGAGTACGGTATAAATAGAAAAGGAAAGAGTCTAGCTAGAGTTACAATTGGGCCTCCTTGGACCCAATGCAACTCTAGACCATTGAAATTTTTTTTATTGTTAAAGTCAGCACCTTGATTGGCCATAACCCTATAAATACAAGTGTTAGTCCCCTTGTAAATGAGATTTGAATTGATAAAGAAATATTGCCCAAGTTGTTAGCTCCTTTGTCTTGAAATTCTCACTCTCAGGTTTTCATTTCTATTAGTGTTTTGCTTGAATCTTCTTAGGAGTTGTCATAACCTCTCTTAAGCTTCATTATCATTCTCCATACACCAATACTTTACAGTTTCTTTAACCCATTTTAGCCATCCAATCCCACCAAATTCTGCACCCCAAAATACAAAACAAAAGACTCATAGCAATGCAAGTTAGGATTGAATCACTTGTTCTTTGTTTCTTGGATATAACTTTAAAAAAAAGGGTACATTTGTTTATCCTCTAAAGATAAAACATATGTTTCACGAAAGGATTCAATTAGACAAAAGGTTTTGCTTTTGATTACAACGAAACTTTTAGTTTTTTTGTTAAGCCCACTACCATTCGTGTTGTTCTCACTTGTGCGGTTTCATCTAACTAGCCAATTCGACAAATTGACATTGATAATTCCTTTCTAAATGGTGATTTAGAGGAAATAATCTGCATGCAACAACCACCAGGTTTTGTTAAAGGTAACTCAAATCTTGTGTGTAAATTACATGAAGTTATATATGGTCTTAAGCAGACACCACGTTCCTAGTATCAAAAGTTGAGTTTTATTCTACATAATTTGGGTTTCACCTCAACTAAGAGTGATTTGTCTTTGTTTGTAAAGTTTGGTGACTCTTCTACTCTTTTTGTTCTTCTTTATATGGATGATATAATTATCACTAGTACATTGTCTAATGTTATTTGTTCTTTTATTTCACTACTACGTAACCTATTTGCTTTGAAAGATTTAAGGCCTCTACATTATTTTCATGGCATTGAAGCGTCTTGGGTGGTAGATGGTAATATTTATTTATCTCAATCCAAGTATATTAGGGACCTTCTTGGGCGCACAAATATACTAGATTCCAAACCTCAACCAAGTTCGATGATCTTTTTTTTTCGTCTAACTCAAGATGTGTCTACTGTTGTTCCTAATGTTACCGTCTATTGCTCAATTGTTGGAGCCTTACAATATATTTTGATTGACCTGAGATAGCTTATATTGTCAACAAGGTGTGTTAATACATGTCAAACATATTCTTTGGCATCTTCCTAGTTCTATTGATCACGATCTGCTTATTTGAAACTGTCATCGCATTCATATTCAAGGTTTAAATGATGCTTATCAGGATTCAAATCCTAATGATCACAAATCAACTACTAGGTTGCATTTTTTTGCTCAAATCTTGTCTCATGGTCTTCTGACAAGCAAAAGGTTGTTTCATGAAGCAATACTGAAGTGGAACACATAAGTATTGCTACTGCTCTTGTTGAAATAAAGTGGTTGTCTTCTCTTCTCACTGAACTTCATCTTCCTTTTTTGATTCCTAAAATCTACTCAAACAATCTCAACGTTGTCTTGCTTCTAATCTCATTCTCCATTCCAAAACAAAAACAAAACATTGAATTTGATCTACACTTTGTTCGTGATTCATCAAAAACACGTTCAACCTATTTATCTTCCTGCTCATTTTTAGATTGTTGATGTGTTTACTATTCTTATTTTTGGGTCTCCTTTCTTGTGAATCGTGTTAAACTTATGGTTGTTGTTAATCCAATCGTCAGTTTAAGAAAGGTTGTTAAAAATATTGTGTGTTAGATGGTCTTCTTTGTATTAGACGGTCTGGTAAGTGACCATCTATAAGGGTAGACGGTCAGGTCTATGACTTTCTACAAGATAGACAATTTGTATTTTGTCTATTTAAACGGTTTGGTCTATGATCATCTATAGGATAGACGATCTCTAATATTGCTATATAGATGGTTTGCTTCATCCCTATATACAATCTATTATTTTGTTTTATAATATTTTTAAGATCACTGATAAATTTTTCTTTTGTATCCTCTTTCACTTCTTTCCATAAAAGGTTATTATGACCGTTAATGAAGATGAATATTCCTTGTCTGATGTAGTGCATCAAATGGAGCGCACGAAATCGCAATGGAGAAAGGGAGGTTCTGATGAACCCTAATTGCAAATGAAAAAGAGACAATGACTTAAGCATAAAAGAGGGAAAAGCAGAGAAAAGAAAATACAAAAGAAATTCTTATTTACTTGTATATTAGAGAGTAAAATACATGGTGTATATATAAGAAAAAGATTAAGACCTTGCTGAAACAGAAAAGGAAAGTTGGGCCAAACAAACAAAGCCCAATAACTTAAAACAGAAAAACTAAATATGTTAACATCCCCCCTCAAGCTGGGGAGTAGATATTTGTCAGGCCCAGCTTGGATTTGAGAGTAGAGAACTGTGCGGAAGCAAGGGGCTTGGTGAATATGTCAGCAACTTGCATGGCAGAAGTAATGGCAACAGTTTGAGGAGACCAGAGTTAAGTTTTTCACGAACTAGGTGACAATCAATTTCGATGTGCTTGGTGCGTTCATGAAAGACTTGATTGGACGCTATTTGAAGGGCAGATTTGTTGTCACAGTATAGGGTTGCAGGCTGGGAGAGAGGAAGATGTAAATCCTGAAGGAGGTAAGACAATCATTGTAGCTCACATGTGGTGGTGGCAAGGGCTCTATACTCGGCTTCGAAGGAGTTGCGGGAGATAGTTGGTTGCTTCTTTGATTTCCATGATATTAGGGAGTCTCCTAAGTAGATGGAATATCCAGTGACAGATTTGCATGTGGTAGGACATGTTGCCCAGTTAGAGTCACTAAATCCACAGAGGTGAGCTAGTATGAGAAAAATATAGTCCTTCACCAGGGGTGCCCTTGAGGTAACGCAAAAGACGTGAGACAACTTGTTGATAATGAGTTGTGGGTGCATATATGAATTGGCTTAAATTGTGGACAGCAAAGGCGATGTCAGGTCGCGTGTTGGTTAAGTAGATTAGACGTCCAAGGAGTCTTCTGTATTGGGAAGTTGCATCAGCAGCAAGAGGGGAGCCTTGATCGGGAGAGAGACGGGAGGTATGAGTCATAGGAGTGGCCACAGGTGCAAAGTCAAGCATGCCAGTTTCATGAAGAAGATCAAGAGTATACTTGCGTTGACTTAAATAAAGACCAGAACTGTTGCGAGCAATTTCCAATCCCAAAAAGTAAGTGAGATGACCTAAATTTTTTATCTTGAAGTGAAGAAGGTGAAGGGATGTAGTAATTGTATTGATTTCCTCCATGTCATCACCAGTTAAGAGCAAATCATCAACATAAACAAGAATAACAGTGAGTTTATCGTTATTATATTTAAGAAAAAGAGAATGATCAGCAGCAGAAATATAGTAATTATTTGATAAAAGAAAAGTAGAAAGTTTGGCGTATCATTGGCGACCAACTTGACGAAGGCCATACAAAGACCGTTGAAGCTTGCAAACATGCTGGGGAGAAGGAAGAGAGAGGCCAGGTGGGGGGGTCATGTATACCTCTTCATGGAGATCACCATGAAGAAAGGCATTATTGACATCAAGTTGTTTTAAAATCCAATTTTTGGTAGTGGCAATAGCAAGAAGAAGGCGGAGGGTAGTGAGTTTAGCAACAGGTGCAAAAGTGTCTAAGAAATCAAGTCCTTCAAGTTGGGTGAACCCTTTGGCAACAACTCTAGCTTTGTGGCGCTCAACAGTGCCATCAGAATGGTATTTGATTTTATATACCCATTTACAACCAATAGTTTTCTTTCCTGGAGGGAGAGGGGTAAGTTGCCAAGTATTGTTAGCAGCAAGAGCTTGAAGCTCATCTTGCATGGCAAATTGCCAAGAAGCATGTTTGGAGGCTTCGTTATATGTCCGAGGTTCAGGATGAGAATTGATAGAGGAAATAACATTTCTAAAATTGGAAGATAAGGAATTGTAAGACAAGTAATTATGAATAGGATATCTACTACTTACAGGTGTGGAAATCCGCAAGATAGGCAGGTTGTCGGTGAGGACGAGTTGATCTTCTTGGAAATTGGGGTGAGGTGCTTCCTGGAGATGCAGGCGGTGATAATTCTGGTGGAGGTGCAATGTCGGATGCAGGAGTAGAGGCACTATTTGTTGGAAGATCAGAGGATAATGAGGCTGGTGGAGGGACAATATTGGGTGCAGGAGTAGAAGCACATGGCTCAACAGGAGGTGCAATATCAGAAAAAAAAAATCAAAAGCAGAATTATATGCATTAGAAATAGGGAGAGATAAAGTGTCAGGGTCCTTAGGCAAGCCACAGACCAATTTATATGGAAAGTGGTTTTCATGAAAGATTACATGTCTTGATATCTCTATGCTATGAAACTTTAAATTTAAGATAATATAACCTTTTGTATTTTGCGGGAAGCCAAGAAAAATACCTTTGATAGATCTATCATCTAATTTTTTTTCCTATGTGCAGTGATGGTACTAGCATAACAGAGACAACCAAACACTTTTAGAAAGGAAATGTCATATGGTTTTCCAAACAACTTTTCATGAGGAGTGATGTTATTAAGTAATGGAGTAGGAATAACATTTATTAAGAAAACAACATGATTTACAGCAAATTCCCAAAAAATAGGAGGAAGATTTGCTTGAAAAAGTGAAGCACGGGTTACATTTAGTATGTGTTGATGCTTACCTTCTACAATGCCATTTTGTTGTGGTGTTTCAACACAAGATTTTTTATGTATAATTCTCTTTGAAGCATAAAAATTTGACATAGCAAACTCAACACCATTGTCAATACGAATCGTTTTGATATTAGTTTTGAAATGATTTTGAATGAAAACAGTGAAGTTAATGATGTGCTGGCGCACTTCAGATTTGTTATGCAGCAGAATAACTCAAGTATAACGCGAGTAATCATCAACAATAGTCAAGAAATAACGAAAACCTTGCATAGAAATTATGGAACATGGTCCCCAAATATCAAAGTTTACAAGATCAAAAATAGCAGAGGTAACAGTATTACTTAAAGTGAAAGGAAGTTTTCTCTGTTTTGCATGACTAAAAGTATCACATACATGATGAGTATCAACAGTAATAAAAGAGTATTGTTTGCTTACGACATGTAATCTTTCAAGTGAAGGGTGTCCTAGTTTATAATGCCACAGTGTTCTGTCCGTGATATTACAATTAATAAAAGGAGCAAAACAATGTGGTTTAGAACGACTAGAAGCAGGCAAGGTAATGACAAGGTACAAGCCAGCGATGGCTTTAACTGTATCAATCCTCTCTTGGGTGAGATTGTCCTATATAATGCAGTGGGTTGAAGTGAAAGTCAAAGTGCATTTAAGTTGGTGTGTAAGTTTAGAAACAGATATTAAGTGTAATTGAAAATGAGGCACATATAACACATCAGACAAATAAAACTTATCAGAAAAACGTACTAAACCAAAGTATGTGGCATAAACAGTTTGTCCATTTGGAAGACTAATTAAGACAGGTTTAATTTTAGTATAAGTAGTAAAAACGTTCAAATTGTGACAAACATGATCCGTGGCACCAGAATCAATAATCCAAGATTCTTTTATAGCAGATATTGAAGAGAGAAACTTACCAGTTGAAGAATGCTCAGTATTGGAGATTTCATCCGCAGAGAAGGTGCCGACTTGATTAATTTGAGTGTGAGAGGCAAGATCCTCAAGGTTTTGCTGACGCAAAATGTTGGTAAGGAATTGACACTGCTGTGATGTAAGTTGAATCCTCTTTGCATCTTGTTCTTTAGGAAAAAGCTCAAAAAAAGTGTCAGTAGTAATCATATTATTGGCTTGGGATGTCCAATTGGTGAATTTGTAGCCAGGAGGGAACCCATGCTTTTTATAACAGGTGTCGACAGAGTGGTCAAGATGATTACAAAAAGTCCAGACTTTTCTAGTAGAAGAAAACTTTGAGGTTTTAACATTACCAGAAGGAAAACCCACTTTGCGAAAACAAATAGCCTCAGTATGACCATATTTACCACAAAAATTGCATGTAATAGTGTGACTACTATTAAGACTATGAAGACTAGGGTTTTTATTAAACATTGTCTAAGAGATTTTTAAACCCAATCAAGATTTTGAAAGAGAACAAAAAAGATAACCAAGAACAACAAAGGGGGAAATAAAGATCAGAGAGAAGCGCAGCAGAGCTCTTCATTCGAATAGCTCTGATACCATATTACCGTTAATGAAGATGAATATTCCTTGTCTGATGTGGTGCATCAAATAGAGCGCACGAAATCGCAATGGAGAAATGGAGGTTCTTATGAACCCTAATTGCAAATGAAAAAGAGACAATGACTTAAGCATAAAAGAGGGAAAAGCATAGAAAAGAAAATACAAAAGAAATTCTTATTTACTTGTATATTAGAGAGTAAAATACATGGTGTATATATAAGAAAAAAATTAAGACCTAGCTGAAACAGAAAAGAAAAGTTGGATCAAACAAACAAAGTACAATAACTTAAAACAGAAAAACTAAATATATTAAGAGTTATAATTTAGTATGCATGTAAACTTGACTCATGTTACCTTTCCGACAAGGTCATATGTTAAGTGAAAATCTACTATCAAAGTTGTCACATATAATTAGAAATGACAACCTAGTTAGCAAATAGATTAGGAAAACCAACTTTTATACCCGTTTATATTTGGCTTGAGGAAGTGTCATTTCAAGCACAATCTGATGTAGGTCAATTGTGTCTAACTCTTAATAATCAGACAAATTTCCTTTTAAAAAAAATGTGCTCGGTAGACCCTCTATATAATGGTGGTACACCTTAAAAATCACCCAAAAAAAAACTTTTAAAAAATATATAAAAAGTTATTACTCTTTTTTTTCTGTATACTTTCTGGAAATAATTTAAAATGAATTTATAATTTTTAATTTTAAGAAACTTACGAAATATGTAATATATTTTAAATTAATTTTAAAAAAACGAATAAATGATATTTAAAGAAAATCTACCATTCTGCGTCATTCATAGCTCACAAATCTTTCATGTTCTGTGGAGCTGGCATAACGACCACGACCACTCACTCATATGCATCTTCTTCCACTGTTCCACACACCAAAAAATAAAGAAAAATGAACGTGAAAATATCCATGCAATTATGTTGTATATATTTTTATAATTGTATATTTTCATATATGACCCTTTTCTAAGTCACATTCATATTAAAAGTTGTTTGTGTGATTTATAGCACCTTGTTTGGGATTCTCTTATCTCACCACGACTGGTTGCTATCAAACAGGTTTAAATAAGTGGTGCTGCTCCGTGAATTTAGTACTGATTATTCTTGTACTTTTAGCGCACAATGTTTAAAAACAAGATTTTCGGAAAATAAAATTTCTCAAGAATAATTTTTAATCTAATTTCTTACAAAAATAATCTCAAAAAGACTTTATAAATTAAATTTTCCAAATTAATATAAAAAAATTTACTGAAAAAATTATCTGTTACTTTTGTTAAATTATTTAGGATGGTAAGTACTCTTACTAAAAAGGGTCAAACTTTTTGAGATGAAAAAAGTGGTATTTCTATAAAGTTGAATTTTTATATCCCATGATTGATCGTAAATTGTTGATGAAATACGAAGGGAGATTCATTTGAAAAAAATTATCTGACGTTGAAGTTAATGAAAGTTAGAAAAATTATAAAATATGAGTATAGAGGTGAAAGAAAGAATTGAGTATGCACTCCGTCTATAATTTATATGTATTAATTGGTTATTGGGTATAAGTTGAAATATTCTAAAAGATGTTTAAAATAAAATAAAATTTGTCATTCAACCACACATATGCGCACACGCACACATACATATTTTCCCTAACATAAAGAATATATAATTACTCCTACCTTTCACGAGTATTTCATTATTATAACTCCTGACTATACAACATGTAAAGGTGTTGTTTAAAGATTATAAGGAAACCATTAATCAAAGAGGAAATGAAATTAAAGACTCCTCGTTAAGAGAACTTCATAAAGAGAATGATTTACAAACATAACACATACCTTTTTTGTCTCTAAGATTATCCACTTATCTAGGACTTAAAAACGTAAGAAGAAAAAGCACATGCAAAACTTATCGTAAATTTATGTAACATCATTAGTTGATTTTGTGTAATTAGGTTTTTATTTATAGACATATTGAATAAGATCATTGATGCATGCATGTATATATATTATATCTTTGTGTCAAAGTTGTAGTAAAGGTTCATAGTCTTTTAACTAGCATCATTCTTTGTAGCACTCATTATTGTTCTTAAAGCACCTTCATATTGAACACTCTTTCTTATAGTAACAATGATGGAAGAGGCCCAAGGACAAGCCCAAGTACAAGTCCAACAAAGAGAAGATTCAGGCCTACCACTAAAGCCATGGCTAAGAAGAATTAAGAAGATTGGAATACTGCTACTGATGGCAGAGAAACCTTCTTGTACATGTTTAAAATGTCATAATTCTAGTGTAGAGTGAGATTTATTTTTTTGTTAAAGTAGAATAGGAAATTTTACTTGTTATTTTTTTAGGTGAAATTTGGTACCTAAAAACCAATATTGGTTAAATTAGGGTTCTTTGAACACCTAAATTAACCAAGGTCGGTTATGACTAAGTCATGGAGAAGAGAGCACTTGTTCCATGTGCTTAAAAGCTTTCCATCACATGCTCCATGTGCTACGTCCCAAATTAGGCGCCAAATGCATCACATTTGAATTTAGCTTTCATTTCACTTGTATTTGACTTTTCCAATTTCGGCCCTCTAATCCTATATAAGGAGGTGCTTGGCTCATGAAATGACAAGATTATTCTAGAGAAAATTGCTGCCAAAATTGTGCCAATTTTGCTCCTTGTCTCCTACCTCTCTAGGATAGACATTTTAATCTTCATTTTTCACCTTTGCCAAGTGAGATGGCCTCACCACTCACTCTCCACACCTAGCATGCACCTTCAAGGAGTTCACAACTCTACGTGAGTTCCTTGCTCATTCTCATCCATGAGTGCTTCCGCCAATTCACCAAAGAAAAGCTAAACGAATGAAGGCACTCTTCCATCAAGTGGTATCATGAGCCTTGGTTCTCCTAGAGCTAAGTGTGTCTTCTTCTTTTCATTTTAATTTTGTGTTGTTCTTCATGATTTCATGTTGTTAATCTTGTATCCTTGAATGTCTTGCTGTTTTTGCATTTTAATTTTGATTTAGATGCTGTTTGGATAAATCCAATCGGTGCAATGTGTTCAAATTGTTCTTGAGCTTCTAATTTCAATTTTGTGTAGGATTCCTTTGAGTTTTGGTGTTGCTATTTTATTTTTGCTAGATTTGAGCCTTTCTTGTAATTTTAATCGGTTCATATTGTTTGTGTTTGAGTCATTTTGATTTTTGAATCCATAGATGTTTTGTCAAGTCATGTGCATCCTAAATTGTCATCACTTCTATGTAGTACTTTTCTTGATAATTTTGGTTCATTGATTTTCATTTTGAGTCCAGATTTATAATTTTGTATTTGATCCTTTGGTGCATTTTAATTTTTAGATTTGAGTTCATATACATCAATTCTATTGTGTTTTTGAAGTTTCTTAAAATTGTTTTTAATTCCAAAATTAGACTTCCTCTGTTTTTGTTGAATCTGTGATGGCTGTTTTTGTTTATAGAATTTAATTCTATTTATGAAAAATTGTGGAATTCTAGATCTGAACATATTGAGGTGTTAAGAAAAAGTGAAAAAAAAAGTGAAGCAAAATTCAAAATAGAATCTAAATAGAATCTAAATTCAAAAAAATTGGTTTCTAAATTAGTATCTAATTAGCTATCAAGGTTTTTGCTACCAAATTTAGAATTTAAATAATTGGTAGTTAAAACCTTGGTAGCTAATTATATACCAATTTAAAAATTATTTAACAATAATAGAAACTAATTTTTTTTTAGTTTTTAAAATGGTCTCTAATTTAATCACTATAGCAACTAATTATTTTTTGTCTCTAAAATTGATTTTTATCTCATGATTTTCTTGTAGTGTATAGGTCCCATAATAAATCTTTTTACTGTTAAATAAAATTTAAATATAGTTTTTTTAACAAGGTTTTGTAAATTTACCTCTCCAAGCAATTAAAAAACTCATCGACCAAGTGCAAACTGAAAAAAAATTGACATGGACATGGCAAATATATTTTATAAGATAGATATGTTTGTGCACATGAAAATCCACTCTTATTCTGACCATTGATTAATGAATTATTAATTAATAATGCAAATGATAGTTGCAAGTTGCACCACCGAATACACAAGATTGGACTAGGACCCAGAAAGTGCATAATTTTTGAAGTTGCAATCATATAATTTGTAGTTATATCCGAGATTAGAGGAGTTTGATGAACAAACTTTATACTGTTTTATAAGGTCATAATCTTTCATTCTGTCATTTTCTATGCTCATGGATACATAATGATTTCTCCAAATACTTTTTTGCTAAAGTCACTCTTGAATAGTGGTTAGGTTATAGATTTGTTTTTCACTTAATTCTAACTTTCCTATATTTTATAAAACGATTTTGATTCTTAATTATTCTCTATAATTTTATTTTATTTTATTTTAATTGTCCACCGTTTTGATTTTAAATTTCTTACACGACTTTGATCCTTGATTTGTTAATCATCCATAATTTTATTTAATTTTTAATTTTAAAATTATATTAAATCACTATTGAATTATATTTAATAATAAGTCTCTGTGTAAAAGAGTTACGCATATTATGTTTTCCTTCAATCTGCTTCTTAAAATTTAAATGAAAATTAAACAGAATATGAATGATTAAAAGGATAATTATAAATTAGCAACTAAAATTCAGGAAAAAGATTAAAGAAAATAATTAAGAATTTTATAAAATATAAGGATTAGAATTAAACTATTTTTTTATAAAGAAAAATATTGTAATATTCTTCTAAACCTTTCAACACGCCTTGCATTTTAATTTAAATATTGTTATTTGTATATAACAAAATTACATATATCTTTTTTTATATAATAAATGATAAGTTTTTATTAGACTTCATATAATAATATGTTAAAGACAAAAGTTTAACACCCTATATTACTTAAACCAACAAAGTATGTAGTTGTTTTGATAAGACAAAGACCAAATCATGTCATCATATCGTTTGTCAAAGATAAGAATTTTTTTATCACAACAACATTTGAAGAATGAAGAATAGATCAAAGAACATTGAGCATACATTTCACTTCATCTGATAAGCATTGATGAATGTCAAACAAAAGGAACATCACAAAAATCAACCATAATGTCTAATAAAGAAGTGAAAGAGCATAAGATAATAAGCTCAATACATACCTCAAGCTAACATAAGATCAAAGAATATTCATGAAGCTTTAGTCTATTTACAAAGATTGCCACCTACATTTATTCTCAAGAAAGGTCGCACTAAACATCAACATTCAAATATCTCTTAGTATATGAGCTAAAACTGTAAAGATCGGCATTTCTCCTGACACAACTATTTTCAAATTTTGGCCCAACTACTTGTCATGTACAGTGTGCACTTTTATCATGCAATGCTATAAAAGACTTTACCATCGAGGGAAAGATATATCGTCAGTCATCCAAGAGATTGCATAAAGATGAAGGTCATTTAAAGATGCATGAGGTGCTTTCAATGATCAAATTAAAGCCATCAAAAGCAAGGAAGGCATGAAAGAAGAACTGAAGCTGCTAAACGGATATAAATGACTTCTTAATAGCTACCTTCTTCTAGCAACTATATAAAGTATACCATTAGGAAGAAGAATACAAAAGCAGAGGATGCATTGTGTCAAAATGTTGTCAAGATGATAAGCAAACCTCAAAAGCTTCATAAAAGAATCTCAAATCTTAGAGTATGAGCATTTTTGAAATGTATGGACTCCTAAGAGCTTAGAAGAGAACACAAAAAAAGGTCTCTTTAGTCACCTAGGAGAATGAATAGAAGACCATCTGGAAGGACACACATTGGGCCATTAACAAGGGCCATGGCTAGAAGATTGGAGGAAGAAGAGGAGACTTAAAAGACTCTCCTTTTATGGAGAATAAAAAATTGATTGTTCTTCTATATTTCTCTAGCCTTATAAATATTTGCAAAGTAGTGTAGGTTTATTTGGGCTTGCTTTTTTGGTTATTTTTTATGAGCCATATATTGAACCTAGTAGAGTATGATGTAAAAGAAAAGAGAGTCTAGTTAGAGGTACAATTGAGCCTCCTTGGTTCCAATGCAACCCTAGACTCTCTAGGGTTCACCAAGGAGTGGCTAGGGAAAATAAGATTACATGGAGTGTCTAGGTGAAGCTTGAACGTCTAAAGCCTTGCATGGAAATCATGAAGAGCCCACCTAAGCATAGACAATGATGGTTGAAGGTCCACATGTCCTCTCCTCAATAGAGAGGATTTTTCTCCAATGAAGACATGTCACTTGTCAACCTTTAATTTGAGAGGATTTGCTCTAATGAGAATAAGCAATTTATCATAATGTGAGTAGAGATTTTTTAGGGTAAATATATAAATAAGTGTGTTAGGCCTCTTGTAAATTCAACTTGATTTGAGTAAAAAATTATACGAAAATGCAATTTGAAATTCTCTCAAGTTCAACCTATGTTAGCATTCTATATGGTATTTAACCTAGAACTCTTCTAGAATTGGCCTCACCTCTTATCGTCCTTCACTTCCATAGTTCATTTCAACATTCCTCACACAAATTCAGACTTCACTCATTTTCCAAATAAGCTCCAACAATATGCAACACAACATCAAGAAAGGCTACAAAGTAGAATTGCATCCGTGAACTTTCATCATGTACTATTCATCAAAAGATGTAACTCCTCCCTAGAATTCAAACAAATCTAAAGTAGAGGAGAAAGCTCAACCTTGTTTCGATCAAAAGATAGAAACACTCTTCATTAGTCAAACTAAATGATCAAACGATCATTCAAACCTTTAACCTTTCATGTGTTAGCCAGGAGTGGCTATAGAGTAAAGAATACTTAAGTTCAGCTAGAACTGGCTTGAGTAAAGAGTACTCCTTGATGGGTAAGGCAGAAGTGGTTGTGATCTAGAAGAATACTCGTATAGCTAGGAATGACTAAGTGCAAAAAATACTTAGGATTATTTAGAGTTGAGATCTTGGATGATCTGCCTAAACTATTTGTTAAGCTTTTAGACGGTTTGTTGAAACATTAGATGGTCTGATGACTAGAATATCATATATGGAGTTTATATTCTTATGTTTTGATGATAAAAAAAATCAGTAAAAAAGTTAAATCAGGTCCACATAACATGCATTGCATTTGTTGAAACCCTAAACAGTTTAAAACCCTATAGACGATTTGATGAAACAATAAACCATATATGACCCACTACACGGTCTGATGACTAGAAGATCATATGTGGAGTTTATATTTTGATGATATAAAAAACAACCTGAATGATTTATTTGATTTTAAAAATGATTTATGCAGTTGCAATATAAAATAGACCCTTTAAACATCTACTACTTTGTTTATGCTAGATGGTCTAATGAACGTGTTGAACGAACAACCTATTTATTATAATAATTAAACAAAATCTTTTAATTACATAATTCTTCTAAAAGCTCGTTCAATCAAAGAGGTATTATATCTAAAAACAAAACAAAAAATCAATCTACATAGAAAGACTTTATTTGTCCTTGTTTTTCCTATATCTCTCAAATCTATCTTTTCTTAAACAAATTTTCTAAAATTAAATCTTGTGAATATATTCTTAATGTATTGAGAATATCTCTCAATCTTTTTTTAGTAGAATAATTTGATTAAATTGAAAATCTTAAATACTTTATTTTGGTATCACGCATTACGTAGAATAAAATAATTTTTTCATTATGTTTTGATTTGTTTTTAGTAACCCATATTACAAATACTTTCAAATTAGTTTCTTAAACATATTCGAAGCAAAAACAAATTGAAAGACATCAAATCTAAGTTTTTTTTAGTGAGTGTCTAGCATGAGAAAGATCCAAATATGTAGATATTGCAAAATGTAGAATTTACCAATTCAAATAACAAAGAAACATACATTATCCATACTATTTCTTTAAAATTAAAATAGAAAAAAATAGTTGCATAATAAAAACATAATTTCTATTTTAATGTAAAAAGTCTTGTTTTAAAAGTACAAGTTGTTATTTTTGAAGTTGTATTTCTTCCAGTATAATTTTTAGAAAAAATTGTCTATGTTGATAAACTCAAAAAACAACACATCAATTTTATGAAAATCTGTGATATTAGCTATTGTTGCTATTTTTATTAGTTGTTTAAAAAATGGTTTTGAAAAAGCTACTTGACTTTGAAAGGTACGAATAGATGGAATTATATTGGAATATATAATATAAATTAGGTTAGAAAATAGTTGGAGATGAGACGTTAGTGTGTGTGATGTGCGAGGCCATGTGCTACAATGCGGCGGTTATTTAAAAATGTCGAGTAGTTTAGGTACACACATTAATGTCAAAGCCTCTGTCTCGATTCTCTCCCATCATCTTCCCATTCCCATCACACCGATAACAACTTTCCTATTCTCCTTTTGTTGTACCCATCTAAAAATAATCAATGAGAAAAAAAAACATTAAATAAATATTTTATTCCCTCATATTTTTCTTTTAAGTTTTATTAAACCTGTCTTTATATATTTATTAAATTATACACTTTATTATTATATTTTAAAAATGGAATGATAAATATTTAAAATTGAAATTTTAATGATAGCATTTTTAAAGTTAGAAACGTTTAGTGATATAATATGCATATTCAAGTCTAAAGTCACGTTACCTTTAAAAGAATCCAAAAATGTAAACATATAAAAATATTTACACAGCGTTTGTAATAGCTTAAAGCTTTATCTGTGTAGAACTTTTATCAAAAACTTATAAGTGAATAATAATCATACTTCTTTTATATTCAAGCACTTAAATAGAAAATAAAAGGTTAATAATGTTGAAGGTTGACTAATTCAAAAGTCAAAAGTGAGAATAAATTAGTGGTTAGTTTGTTGTGGGTACCACTATAAATAGAGTTTGTGTGTATACGTGCAAATGTGTGCATATAACAGAAAGTGTATTTTTTCTCCCAGTTTTGTATTCTTCTGCTTCAGTTTGTTTAGCAGTCATTTTTCATTTCTTTTCTCCAACAAACTGGTATCGTTCAGATTCAAGGGCGTTCTTGTGGGTTGATCTACAATGGGACACACCAGCGCAACCTTACAGTCGAACCTTCTTGTTCTTGATGGCAAGAACTGGAATCGATGGAGTATCCAGATGAAAGCCATTTTCGGCTTTCAAGAAATCACGGAGATTGTTGAAAATGGCTACCCAGAACTTGCTACAGATGCAACAGAAGCGCAGAGGGTGGCACACAAGGAAAACAAAAAGAAAGACTGCAAAGCCATGTGTCTTCTTCATCAGAGTGTCGACGATGCACACTTTGAGAAGATTGCAGAAGCAAAGACGTCACAGAAGGCATGGCAGATTCTGGAGAAATGTCATCAAGGAGCAGATCAATTGAAGAAGGTGCGTCTCCAAACTATGAGACGCCAGTATGAGTTGATGCAAATGGAGTCAAATGAAAAAATTGCTCAATTCTTTAATCGAATCCTCACTCTCACCAATGCTATGAAGGCATGTGGTGAAACGATGACTGATCAAGCGATTGTTGAGAAGGTATTACGGTCCCTAACCCCTAACTTTGACCACATTGTTGTGGCCATTGAAGAATCCAGGAAACTTGAAGAACTGAAGGTTGAAGATCTTCAAGGCTCCCTCGAGGCACATGAGCAGAGGCTCATTGAAAGGTCCACTGAGAAACCTGTAGAACAGGTTCTGCTAGCCCAGACTTTGAGGAAAGGAGGCTACGATGGCAGGGGTGGATTTAGAAACCGAGGAAAGGGGAAAGATTACAGAGGAAAGGGCAGAAGTTCTCATCAAGAACAAGAAAAGTCTGATCAAGATCAAACAGAAATCTCCTCAAGGAGGGGAGGATCCAATTGGAAAGGAGGTAAGAAGAAAATAGATAGAAAGAGAATCAAATGTTTCAATTGCAATAAAATTGGACATTTTTCTTCTGAATGTCAAGCTCCCCCAAGTCAGTATGATCATCGCAGGAAACAGCATGATGAAGCTCATATGGCAAAAGAAGATATGAAAGATAACAGGGATGAAAGTCCTGTTCTGCTAATGGCGACAACGGTGCAGGAAGATTTGTGCTCGTTCGTTTCGGACCCGTCCGTTTTGTCTACGTCTGTAATGTTGCAGACGACAAATACTCAAGAAATTTGCAGTGAGGAAGTTTGGTATGCAGACTCTGGCTGTTCTAATCACATGACAGGCCATAGAGATTGGCTCATAAACTTTGATTCAAGTAAGAAAAGAAAAGTAAAGTTTGCTGATGATAGAATGATTCAAGCCGAAGGCATTGGAGATGTGATAATCAAGAGGAAGGATGGTGGGAATGCGTTGCTGTATGATGTGCTCTTTGTGCCTACCATGAGTAGCAATCTAATCAGTTTGGGACAGCTATTGGAGAAAGGTTTCTCAATAGCCATGAAGCACGGATTCTTGGAAGTCCTTGATGCTGAAGAAAAGAAAATCATGAAGGCACCACTTGCATCAAACAGAACTTTCCAGGTACACCTTAATGCTGTTGAAGCTCAATGCCTTAACTCCGAAATTCTATCTGATGATACTTGGTTGTGGCACATGAGGCTTGGTCATCTTAACTTCAAAGATCTTAGCCTCATGAAGTCCAAAGAAATGGTTCTTGGGCTTCCGTCTGTACACGTGCCTAAGAAAGTTTGTGATAGTTGCTTAATCAGTAAACAACCCAGATCATCATTCAGCAAGTATATTGCATCAAGAGCCAATAGTTTACTGCATGTGGTATATTCGGATGTGTGTGGTCCACTTGAGGTTCCGTCCTTAGGAGGGAACAAGTATTTTGTAACATTTGTAGATGATTTCAGCAGAAAATTGTGGCTTTATCTTATTAAGGCTAAAAATGAGGTGTTTCCCATTTTCAAATCCTTCAAGTGCTTAGTTGAGAAGCAGTCTGAAAAATCCATCAAAATATTGAGAACAGATGGTGGTGGTGAATTTACTTCCAGAGAATTTGATAGTTTTTGCATGGAAAATGGGATTGTGCATGAGATAACAGCACCTTATACTCCTCAACATAATGGGGTGGCTGAGAGAAGAAACAGAACTATCCTAAACATGGTTAGGAGTATGCTGAAGAGTAAAAATCTGTCACACGAATTTTGGGGAGAAGCTGCAGCAACTGCAGTTTATGTGTTGAATCATTGTCCTACAAAGAGGCTGGAATTTAAGGTTCCAGAAGAGGTATGGACAGGGAAGAAGCCTTCAATCAGACACTTCAGAGTTTTTGGTTCCCTATGCTATAGGCATATTCCAGATCAAAAGAGAAGGAAGTTGGATGATAAAAGTGAACAAATGATCTTCGTTGGTTACAACTCCACTGGATCCTACAAGCTCTTCAATCCTAAGACACGGCAAGTAGTATTCAGCAGAGACGTGCATTTCATTGAGTCAAGCCTGTATCCGTCCGATCATAACCCAATGTTGCACGCGTCTGATCGTGAGAGATCGCATGCATCCGGAAGTGGAAGCACGTACCCGTCTGTTCATGACATTATGTCTCTGTCCGATGCACCAGAGTCAGAGTCAAGGAGTTTGTTACCGTCCGATAGAGACGAACCCAGCACTGAGTCTCAAGGTGCAAATTCACCTGAGAGATGTATTCAAACAAGACCCACCAGATCCAGAACTCTACCAGCAAGACTCAGAGATTGCGAAATTACATTTGATGATGCTGCCACTAACGAAGGAGAATTACTCCAGCACATTGCACTTCTTGCAAATGCAGAACCTGTCAGTATTGATGAAGCTTTAAAAAGCAAAATATGGAAGGAGGCTATGCATGAAGAATTGAAGTCGATAAAGAAGAATGAAACTTGGGAGTTGGTGAAACTTCCAGCTAATAAGATGCCTATCGATGTAAAATGGGTATTCAAAACTAAGTTGAATCCAGATGGAACTATTGCCAAATACAAGGCAAGACTAGTGGCAAGAGGATTTATGCAAACAGAAGGGATTGATTTCTCTGAAGTGTTTGCACCAGTCGCAAGATTGGAAACTGTTAGACTGGTTGTTGCTATTGCTACTTTGAAAAACTGGAATATGTGGCAGCTGGATGTTAAATCAGCATTCCTAAATGGACCTCTTGAAGAAGAAGTCTATGTTACTCAACCTCCAGGTTTTGTTATAGAAGGAAGTGAAGACAAGGTCTACAGACTGAGAAAAGCTTTGTATGGCTTAAGGCAAGCACCAAGAGCTTGGAATAAAAGGATTAATACTTTCCTTTCAAGTTCAGGCTTCAAGAAATGTAATGTAGAGCATGGTGTGTACATTAAAGCAATGGGTGGTGGAGGTATTCTATTCATTTGCCTTTATGTAGACGACTTGCTCATAACTGGCAGTAATACAGGAGATATTGAAGCTGTGAAGCAGTGCTTGAAGTCTGAATTTGAGATGACTGATTTAGGAAGGTTGTCATACTTCCTTGGCATTGAGTTCAAACAAGTTGATGGTGGACTGTTTATGCACCAAAAGAAATACATTCATGATGTATTAAAGAAATTCAATATGCTGGAATGCAATACTGCAGAGACGCCTGCAGAAGCAAATCTGAAACTTGATAATGGTGAACAGGAATCAGCAGTGGATGGTACTTTGTTTAGACAGATGATTGGCTGTTTGAGGTTTATTTGTCATACAAGGCCAGAGATTTCATACAGCGTTGGCTTGGTAAGTCAATTTATGAGTAATCCGAAGAAGTCGCATTTCATGGCAGCTAAACGTATTGTGAGATATTTGTGCGGCACACTTGATTTTGGAGTGCTTTACTCAAATCATTCAGAGAAAGTTGGGTTACAACTTGTAGCCTATTCTGACTCTGATTGGTGTGGGGATTTATTGGAGAGAAAGAGCACTATGGGTTATGTGTTTTTACTCTCTGGCTCTCCAATCTCATGGTGTTCCAAGAAGCAGGCTGTTATAGCCTTATCAACCTGTGAAGCAGAGTATATTGCTGCATGTCATGCTGCGTGCCAAGCTTTGTGGTTAGAATCGTTACTGGAAGAACTTAAGGTTGGCTTTAATGGCTATGTTGACTTGTTGATAGATAACAAATCTGCTATCAATTTAGCTAAGAATCCGGTTGCACATGGAAGGAGCAAGCACATAGAAACGAAGTATCACTTTCTGAGAGATCAAGTTGGAAAAGGGAAGATCAGACTGAAGCATTGCAAAACAGATTTACAAATTGCGGATATAATGACTAAGTCATTAAGAGCTGATAGATTCAGAGAACTTAGAAGACTACTGAATGTTGTTTGTCTTTAAATGTTTTTTGTAGATTTTGAATTAGGGGAGAGTGTTGAAGGTTGACTAATTCAAAAGTCAAAAGTGAGAATAAATTAGTGGTTAGTTTGTTGTGGGTACCACTATAAATAGAGTTTGTGTGTATACGTGCAAATGTGTGCATATAACAGAAAGTGTATTTTTTCTCCCAGTTTTGTATTCTTCTGCTTCAGTTTGTTTAGCAGTAATTTTTCATTTCTTTTCTCCAACAAATAAAAGATTTAATAAACTATGAGATAAAGCCAAAGATTTTTATTAAATGTGTTTTATGCTGGACTAAAATTTAACTCAATCTAAAACTTTATGAACAACGGATATAAGAATCAATTATTCTTATACTATAATAGGTTTTATGTGTAAAAAAAATTCTTTAGTTTACATAACTTTAGATTGTGAGTGAAGTAAGAGAATTTTCATTATATCATTTATTTTTTTATTTGATACTTGAATGTATACAAATTCAATACTGTTATTAAGTATGTGACCATACTAAAGTGAAATTTCAAACAAAGTTATCATTTATATCTACATATATTTATGTATACATATATTTATGTATACACATATTATCACCAATAACATACAAACCAAAATATAACTGCATTTAGTTTATTTAAAAATTGGATAAAACAATAAATTAAACCTTGAAATTGTTGCTTGAGAGAAATAATATCACTTGAAAAAAAAAATATATCTTATTGAAATCTCCATGCTCAAACTATATAATGTTGTTGGAGTAAAAAATCATATCTCTTAAGTTTTATGTTAATGTTCGAAATTATTTTTTTTTGTCTCTTACCTTAAGCTTTAACGTACCATTTGAGAAAGAAGAGTTATCGTTCAAGTATTTAATTGTCTCTCGAATAATAGTTTTTTACACTCTAAGAGTAAAGTCTTTGTTTGAACGATAATTTAACGTGTCAAAATCACAATTTATACCATGAACACCAAAACAAATCTATAAAATCTATTTATCAATTCTACTATCTTAACAATTAACAATTTCAACATATTGATTTACGATCTTCTATAACCCAAACTAAATTCAATCTCTAAACTTTTCTCCTGCAAATTCATCTTTATTCACAAGTTCAAAAGTTTGAAAGCTTAAAAAGTTCATTTTATTCCCTTGGATTCACAAGTCAAAAGGCAAAAAAACTCAATTGCACCATTATGAACGAGATTCTACTAAATCCCTTACCTCAACATAAGTTTTTTCTATTTGTCTAGCACTTGTGAGAGAATCCACACCAACCAATCATCAACCTAACCTCCTTATTCAAAATAAAGACAAATACAACTTGTTACAGAGTTTTAACCTAAATGCCAATTCTAGCATCAAATAATTTCTCATATTAAGATCAAAACTAAATAATATACCATAAACATTTAAATTTCCAACTAAAAAATCCAGACAACACAAAAGGTAATCCACCATGTATAAACCAATAATTTAATTATATGCATCAATTCAACATCATAACCCACAATTACATCTTTTCCTCTCAACTATCTATTAGGATCTATTTAAAATATATATATTTTAAACTTAAATTTGCAATGCAAAGGTCCAATTTATTGGAAAGTAGAGTAAATTAACCCCCCTTTACTTGGAATTTACTTGAAATCCAGGGAAAAGATCAAGGAACTAGTACTTCAAAAATCTAAACAATTACAAACATTCTAAATTTAAAACAGCCAAACACACAAATTACAAGAAATATGAAAGTTAATTGAGAAAGCCAAAGTTTATACAGTAAGAGAAGAGCTAGAGGGAGAAAATTAACTCACATTCATTCTCTTTTTAAGAAACCAAAACAATTAAGAGAAAAGGAAAAATGAGAAGAAAAGAAATTAGATTCATGTCTATGATTTTTTGTGCCCCTAATTTGATAGCTAATTATTGAAAAAATAAAATGTTTATTTTTTAATTTGAGATAGTAAATTATTAGACTAAAATATAAACAAAAAAATTCATAAACGTGCGAAAATTCAATAATAAAATATACCATTAATGCTAAAATCTTTTATACCTGATTAAAAAATTATATTGTTATGATTTTTTAAGAAATGTATTATGAAAGCCAATAGACTTGTACAGTTTTTTTGCATTTTTTATACAGTTATAAATTTTAGTACATTAATTTGTATTACTTAAAAAATCCTACATTAACATAATATTTTCTTTATTTAGTGGGACATATGCCAATAAAAGAGTTTTTTAATAACAAGATCTATAAAAAAATCCATTGAACTTAAATATAAGTGTAGATGACGAATTTATTTTCACAACAACGACAAAATGTTACAACACAATAAAGTATTCTTTCCAAATCTCTTATATATTTCTTTTTCTTAAGTCTCTTTCATTTCTTTTTTTTAGTTTTCTTTCATTTTCTTTGCCCTATTGCCAATTACAGTTCTGCTTCCATTATTTAACTTAATGCAGCCATTTTGAAGTCCATTACTGAGCTTATTCAATTTTGAACTTAACATTATAAATGAATTTTTAATTTTATTTAATGAATATTAACTAAACAAACATCATTTTAATAATAATAATAATAACAATAATAATCGCAAGTACTATTTAATTAACCCCGTCACATTCAAATTCAAGGAAGTTGATATGCATAGATACAACCATATATCTTCAAGCCGCGTTAATGTGGGCCCCACAAATCGTTCAACACAGCACACTCAGGACAACAATCATTCATTCTCAACCATCAATTGTATTTTCTACTATTTTTACTTATGAATACAAAATATAATCCTACATATCTATTATAAATTATTTCAACTAAATCTATAGTTATAAGGTTTAATAGACATGCATTTATTAGTATAAATTACACTATTGTTAATTAATTAAAAAATATATTTGATATTAATTTTAAGATAATTATTATAAAAATTAGCTAATTAATTATACATAATGACAAGTTTTATATTAAATGCAAGTACCAATGCTTTTACAATGTTAATATATATTATTTTTATAATTATATACTACTGTAACTTCTTTTATACTACAAAAAAAAAATATTAATATAAATATTAAAAGTTTAACTGCTATGCATTAAAAAAATATTATATATTTAATAAGTTTGTTAATTTATATTATTATAAATATTAAAAGTTGAATAGACATGCACTTACCAATGTACATAAATGGGTTGAATTTTATAATAATTTTCTTAAACGTTTATATTAATATTAATTTGTAATTAAATGACATTGTAAATTATTTTGTCTTTATTATCAATAGTTTCTAATGTATTTTTTTATTTTATTTCTTATGTATGATAACTTTTAATTTAATTATTGTATATGTAACACATTCTTAAATTGATCTATATATACCTAAAAAAGAATCCATAACACTTCTTCTTCATACATATTAGCATCTTTAATATTTCCATCTAAGAACCAATTTGGTAATTTACTACACATACAAAACCATATTATATGTTTGAAATATTTTTTATAAATTAAAAATAATTATAAAATTTATGAAAAGTCAATAATTTTCATATATACAATTTACAACTAAATAACTATAAAAATATTTACACTCTGATTAAAAAACAATTTAATATAAATGTACTTGTTTGTAAATACTTTTAATATGAATTATAAACTATTTAACACAAATACATGTGCATTAATTTAAGATAATTAATAAATCTAAAACGGGCAATATTAATTTATCCATGCTATTATCAGTAACAAAATATATAATAAATTTATCCATGAGTTACTATAAATGTCATTAGTTCTTACTGTACAAAGGAGGTTTACCCAGTGAGAATGAATTAAACAAAGCATAACTTAGCTATTTAAAAAAACAATGGCTAAGTTCTGTGCTGTTTATGTAGTTTTGTTTTTTGCTTAAATTATTCATTTCTTCTCAAAGATTCCGATTTCAAAAATCACAACACCACAAAATCCTGAAGAAACAGCTGGTTTTATGGGGAGGTGTAGGAGTAGTAGTAACAGTTTGAAGTTTCGTACACCCCTTTTCTTCTCTGCTGTGGGGTCCTCTTTTTTCCTCAGTAAGTGACAGCCTAATCACCAGCCTGGAAAAGGGTGTTAGCAACCACACTAAAAAGCTCAACTTGATGAGTTTATGGTAATGGGGTGCTTCTTACTTCATTTCATTTTCATGTGTGTACTGTAATCTGAAAAGGGTCTCTCTCAAATGTTCTAAACCATGTTCCTTTTTGCACCAGCTTATTCACATTAAGGTAAGTCTTGTTACCATTGTTTGTTTTTAACCTTTGCTTAATCTACTTACGTCAGAATACTATAGATTTAATTCTAGTGTAGGTTGTGGTAGTGGAGGTAAGGTTTCTGACTTTCTGTTGTGTTTGTGACGTGGAAACCTTCGTACTTTGTCTCTTGCTGTAGTGGAGATGTCTTGTTCTGTGCATTGCTCCTAATAGATCCATGGTTGTTGCAGGTTTTGTTGTGGGATTTTAGATTTTCATTTTTGGGGTTCCTTTGGATCTGGATTTTGAAAGAACCCGTTTAGGTGATTTGGCTATCCATCGGGCAGTTTATGGACTGTTGAAGAAGCTACAATGGTGAAGATGGAACTCATGAGATGGGTTCCCTGGGTCTTGGTTGTTGTTTTGCTAGTTTTGGTTAATGGGTCATTTTCCTTATACACTCCTCCTGATAGCTATCTAATTGCATGTGGTTCTTCTCAAAACATCACCTTTCAAGGTCGCACTTTTGTTCCCGATTCACAGCATTCTTCACTTGTAATGAAAACTGGGAATTCTTTTGTTGCTAGCACCAATTCGACTGCCCCTTTTCCTATTTACCAATCGGCTCGGGTTTTCACCGAGAAAGCTTCTTATAAGTTTGAGATTCAGCAAGAAGGTAGGCACTGGGTTAGGCTATACTTTTCCCCTATTCCAAACTCCAGCCACAACTTGACTTCAGCTTCTTTAACAGTGGTTACTGATGATTTTGTACTCTTGAGCAACTTCACCTTTAGGAAATACAACGATTCCTATATGTTCAAGGAGTATGCAGTCAATGTTACCTCTGATATGTTGCTTGTCACCTTCATTCCTTCTAATGGTTCGGTAGCCTTTGTGAATGGAATTGAAGTTGTGTCAATGCCGAATGAGTTGTTTGTTGATCAGGCACTCGCAGTTAACCCGCCAGCACCATTCAATGGACTTTCTGAACTTGCCTTTGAAACTGTTTATCGCTTGAATATGGGGGGTCCTTTGATTACTTCTGAAAATGACACCCTGGGTAGGAGTTGGGTGAATGACAGGAAGTACCTTCATGTGAACAGCTCTGTCCTTAATGTGTCCGTGAATCCTTCGAGCATTAAGTATCCGGTGGCTGTTAGACCTGAGACGGCCCCAAATTGGGTCTATGCCACTGCTGAAGCAATGGGAGATGCTAATGTAAATGATCCCAATTTCAACATTACTTGGGTCTTCAATGTGGATCCAAATTTCTCCTATTTCATCCGGGCACACTTTTGTGATATTATGAGCAAGTCACTTAACACTTTAGTGTTCAATATGTTCATAAATTCTAACATAGCTCTTCAGAGCCTTGATCTCTCTACCATGACTAATGACTTGGCTGTGCCTTACTACAAGGACTTTGTAGCCAATGCCTCAGCAGGCACTAACACTTTGACTGTGAGTGTTGGTCCAGATCAAGTGGCAGACTTTCCAAATGCCACTATGAATGGGTTGGAGATAATGAAGATCAGCAATTCATTGAAGAGCTTGGATGGGCTTTATTCAGTTGACAGTCTTCTTCCAAGTTCACATTCAAAGAAAAGCATGGTAGGAGTAATTGTTGGTTCTGCTGTTGGGGCCCTAGCTGCTGTAGCAATAGCTGGTTTGTGTTATGGCTGCTTGGTGAGACGCAAATCAAAGGCACCCGCTCAACAGGGCCATTCATGGCTGCCTCTGCCCCTTTATGGAAACTCTCTTACCATGACGAAAAATTCAACACTTTCACAGAAGAGTGGAACCGCAAGCTGCATTTCTTTAGCTTCATCAAATCTTGGACGATTCTTCAATTTCCAGGAAATCCTAGATGCTACAAACAAATTTGATGAGAAGCTACTTCTCGGTGTTGGTGGTTTTGGAAGGGTTTACAAAGGAACGCTTGAAGATGGGACAAATGTAGCTGTCAAAAGGGGTAACCCAAGATCTGAGCAAGGCCTTGCAGAATTCCGGACAGAAATTGAAATGTTATCCAAGCTTCGCCATCGCCATCTTGTGTCCCTCATTGGTTATTGTGATGAGAGGTCAGAAATGATTCTTGTCTATGAATACATGGCTAACGGACCCCTCCGGAGTCATTTGTATGGAACAGACCTGCCACCTCTCTCATGGAAGCAGCGGCTTGAGATCTGCATTGGAGCAGCAAGAGGCCTTCATTATCTCCACACCGGAGCAGCTCAAAGCATAATTCACCGAGATGTAAAGACAACAAATATCCTCTTGGATGAGAACTTTGTTGCCAAAGTTGCTGATTTTGGCCTCTCCAAGACTGGTCCAGCTCTTGATCAGACCCATGTGAGCACTGCTGTTAAGGGTAGTTTTGGTTATCTTGATCCTGAATACTTCAGAAGGCAACAGCTTACTGAAAAATCAGATGTGTATTCATTTGGGGTAGTGTTGATGGAAGTGTTATGCACAAGGCCAGCCTTGAACCCTGTCCTTCCAAGGGAGCAGGTCAACATAGCTGAATGGGCAATGGCCTGGCAGAAAAAGGGTATGCTTGATCAAATCATGGATCAAAATCTTGTTGGCAAGGTGAATCCTGCATCCCTTAAGAAGTTTGGGGAGACAGCCGAGAAGTGCTTGGCCGAGCATGGTGTGGACCGGCCGTCTATGGGAGATGTTTTGTGGAATCTTGAATATGCATTGCAGCTTCAAGAGACATCATCAGCCCTCATGGAGCCTGAAGATAACAGCACAAACCACATAACCGGAATTCAGTTGACACCCCTAGACCATTTTGATAACAGTGTGAGTATGGTTGATGGGGGCAACTCTTGCACAGATGATGATGCAGAAGATGCTGCTACAAGTGCAGTGTTCTCCCAATTGGTAAATCCTCGCGGAAGATAAGCTCTTGTGTATCCACAATTCTGGCCAAAGGCCTTCAAAGTAAGTGGCTATTCTGGCTTGATTGGTGAATGAAGGTTGTTTCTTATTTAGTTACTGCTTTTGTAATCGATTTTTTCCCACCCGAAATCAATTTACTTTGTAGTATACTTGAATGATAGTGAGGGGTGCCATTAAGCTGGTCAGTTATTGCATGCAAGGTACCCCATAAAAATTCTGTTGTACTAAATATAAACCAATTAGGAGTTCTGCTCCTCAAGTTGTTCTTACACCTTACCATATATGAAGGTTATAAGTTCTTTCTTCAGGACATGAATACTGCATAATGGTCAGTTGAATTCCTTTCCTTCCAACTTTTCAGGAAACTATTTAGATGCTATTCACCCTTTACATATGGCTTCCAAAGTGAAGTTTAAAAAGTTTCATGACTTCATGAAATTAGTAGATAGTTGAAGTTTTTTTTAAGTGTAACTTAATCTTAACAAAGTGAACTTCATTAAGAAGTTGATTTTAGACTCAATTCAATCTTATAAAATTGACTCATAAGGAAAAATTTATACTTATAAAATATTCTTATTTTTAGGTTTTCAATAGATTTTAATGGAAATATACAAAAAGAAAAGAAAAAAAGTGATGTAAAATAAATAAAATAACTGCTAAAGAAATTTTTACTATTTTATCCCTTACTTGATGATAGATGCTGAGATATATTTGAATGTTGCAATTTGTCTCAATATTATTTCAATTTTATATGGCCAATGTATTTAAGCAATGATTTTTAGCAATTGTATGTTACAAAGAATCAACCATTATCGATTAGCTTTCCAATTCTACCAATGAATGTTTGGTATTTGAAATTAGAATATAAAGAATCTCAGCTTATGGACTTTGATTTCAAATATTTGCTTGGAATAATTGCATGAAGAATATAGGAGGAGTATATAACGGATAAGGCTTGGAAATAATCAATTATGTCATGAAAGATAATAATAGATGCAATCCATTTAATTATCTGACAATTCACACATGAATATTAAACTATACTAATTTACTTTCTACTTTCTTATGCAATGAGGTATACATAAATTTAAATAAAATTATATCCATGTAATTTAATTAAAATTGATTTTAGTTTTTGTTATTTCTTAAACTTTTAATAATCCTTGATAACTTTTCCTACTTTAAGAAAATACCAAATAAACTGTATGAAAAATAAATTGTTTAGGTAATAAATAAAAGTAACATAATAAAGATTAAGTGTGTTATAATTATACCTATTCAATTTTATATCAGTTTAATCTTCACCCCTCATTTATCATTTGGAATTTTTTTTTATCATAATTCATTTTTTGTAACTGTTATGTGGATTTTTTTTATGTGATTTGCAATTAATTATTTGATTATATTAAAATTTAAATCATTTTTAATTTTATAAAAAAAAGTTCAAAATTAATAGTTTTTTAATTTTAATTCGTATTTATTCTTTTTAATTAAAGCAGGGATATTTTGATAAATCACAATATTAGTCTATTAGTTTTTTTTTTTCTGTCAAATTGAATATAGTATAAACTTTTCCTTATGTCTTTTTACTTTCATTATCTTTCTCTTAATTTAGATAATCTTATTTTTCACTTTTTTTTTTCTATTCACTTCTTTTATTCTCTTTTTAATCCAATTAAACAAGTGATGAGTGGTATATAGTTGTGAAAAATTTCACATTTTATATGTTCTAGTAAGTCCAATTTAGTACCACGTTATTTAAACCAAGGTAGTTTAAATAACATTTCTCCTTTAATCCACCGAGGTGCTTTTTAAGGACAAAATCGTGACGGAGCTCAAAAACTTCAAGGCGAACAATACCTCGAATGCGGTGATTGATCTTCACAATACTATCTCAACGGATTTGAGGTCAGATCCTTCTTACTCTTTTGTGTTTTGAATAGCATGGTAATATTGGATGTTTCTCCTTGACGACTGCCTCCTCTAGGGTTTCTATCACCTTTTATTCTCCCAATTGACGTCTAGGGTTGTGCCTCATAGGCTTGGGCTAAGTGACGTCTCACCTGGGCATGATTGGACTCGCCTAGGCGAGTTAGACGAAAACATGCCCAACGTCACTAGAGTGGCGAGATCCTCTGGGAGCTTCTGGCTTGGGTGAGTGCTAGTATGTTCCAACTTTTCCTTTTTAGTTTTGTTTATTCTCCTTTTCCCTTTTCATTTCCATTATCCCTAGAATCCTGAAATTAACAAAAACTTGGGAATAAATCATTCTTATTCAAATTAAAATCACAAAATATGTAAAAAAAGGTTTAAATTCATAAATTAAGGGTTATTTTATAGTTATTTTTATCAATTAATATTCGTAAGTGTCCGTATTTTAATATGAAATATTACTGAAATCTAGCACTTATCACAAGGTTTTTCCCACCTCTCTGAAGGAAGGAGCACTCAGTTGGTTCACTCAACTTCCAGTTGATTTAGTGGATAGTTTCAAAACTTTGTCAGCCAAATTTGGTACCCAATTCACAACCAGCCGATAGCATCACACAACATCTATAGGTCTTGTCAATATAAGACAAGAGAAGGGCGAACCACTATGGGCGTTCATGGAAAGATTTAGCAAATTGTCCCTAAGCATTAGAAATATCATCCTAGAGGTAGCCATGCATCATTTAATCTCGACACTTCGACCCGGTCAATTCTCCGATAGTCTAATTAAAAAAATCAGCAAAAAACTTAGATGAATTGATGAACTGGGCTGCCAAATTCATGCAAACTTGAAGAGTTGTGTGATTATCACAAGAATGCTTGAACAGATGCAGGAGGAGATAAAGGAAAAGGAAAAGAATGGGCTGACACATATGTGCCCGGCCTGTCCGATAAATTTAGAGAAAACCGAGGCCCTTATTTTCATACTTATATGCCCTTAAATGTTGAACGGTGGATGAAGCGTTAAATGTTGACTTAATTCAGACACTCAAAAAGCTATAAAGTTTGAAGGACGCAAATATGTCCAAACAATGTCGCTACTATCGTAACTTTGGTCATACAATCGAAGAATGTCAGGCATTAAAGGACAAAATTGAAGAACTCTTCCAAACCACTCATTTACATAGATTCATCCAAATGACGAGCAGGAGTTTTGATACGTGCCTAATTTCAGTAATATTTCATATTAAAAAGATAGGCACTTATGAGTATTAATTGCTAAAATATATTTAAAATAATCCCTAATTTATGAATTTATACCTTTTTACATTTTTTAATAAGAGCATTTTATTTTCAAATTTGGTGTTAATTTCAGGTTTTTAGGAGAAAATGGAGATTTGGACTAAAGAGGAATGATATAAGCTAAGAAGAGAAAACTGGAAGGTCAGAAACGCACAAAAAAGCACAAAAAGTCCAACTCAACATTAGGAATTCTCGCTCAAGCGAGCTCATTTCTGCTTGAGCTTGAGCGAGAATACTCCAGGGCATTTTTGAAAATCAATGCCTTTCTCGCTTAAGCAAGAAAACTTGATGACTTTTTATGGCAAGTGCACCACGTTGTCAGAAGTAATAATTTGTCCCTAAGGACGAATATCGATCCCACAAGGAACAATTGAATATTCAAGTAAAAGATTTGCTAAATACAAAAACAAAATAATAAAAGTTGGTTTGAGGATTGTTATGATGGCAAGATTAACAAGTAAACAATTCAAAGAGTTGTTGCTTCAATTGGAAAAATAGGGATTTGGTTTCATATTTCTCACTCTTATGTATTCTGATTAGCATGTTAACATTATGTTCTTTGATTGAAATTGATGCCTGTAGAAAAGTCATTTATATCAATTCATCACATATAAAATTATTAAAAATGTTTCATAAATATCGATTCCTCGCATATTTATAAAAACAACTTATAATCATGCTCATACGTTAATAGCAATTAACATTTCAAGTCTATTCTTAACACTCAAAGTATTTTGTTTAGGTCAGAACCCTAAAAATACTTCCTAGTCAGATTTAAGATTCTCAAACATGTCACAACTATTTAGAAGCAAAACAACAATACCAATAATCAATAATAATATAATATTATACTATATTTAAATATCACCTCAATACATAGTTTGAACATATTACTCTCAAATCCACAGGGTAGAATTAGCCACACATCTTCTAACACCTTTTATTCTCCCAATTGATTACAAGTCACTCAATGGTGTTTTCCTCTCAATCTTGCGCATTAGGATTGAGCCTCCAACCCCCTATTTAACCTAATTTACTAGGGTTAGGTGACTTCCTGCGTCACGCTAATGGGCTTAATGATAAAACATAAAAATGACTCAATTTGTCTAACACATTCTCGCTCAAGTGAGAATATCTTGCCTAAGCGAGAAAGGCGTTGATTTTCGAAAATGCCCCTAGAGCATTCTTGCTCAAGCGAGAATGAGCTCGTTTGAGCGAGAATTTCTACTGCTGAGTTGGACTTTTTGTGCGTTTCTAACCTTCCAACTTTCTCTTTTTAGCTTATATCATTCCTCTTTAGTCCAAATCTCCATTCTTCCCTAAAAACCTTAAATTAACACTAAATTTGGGAATAAAATGCTCTTATTCAAATAAAGATCATAAAAAATGTAAAAAGTTATAAATTCATAAATTAGGGATTATTTTTTTATATATTTTAGCAATTAATACTCATAAGTGCCTATATTTTAATATGAAATATTACTGAAATTAGGCATTTATCACTCTCCCCAACTTAGAATTTTGCTTGTCCTCAAGCAAAGTAAATGAATATATTTGAATTTAAAAATCAAAATAACTTAATTTACTAAACATTAGATTAAATTAGAAACTTACGATGCTTCCAAATCCAAATATAGAAACATATAGGCACAATCAACTTCCAGGATCAAATAAAAAAAATGACAATTCATCAAGGAATTTCTTCTCATATGCTCATAAGTAAGTGTTTCTCTCTATTTTCACCGAATCATAACAAATCACAATTGCTTTTCATTTCATATTCCTATCGCAAACATATTAGAAACATAAATCTCGAGCTCTTTTCCAGAGTTGTAATGAGGTTAGACTTCCAAAAAGTATTGTTTTTAAGATAACAAAATGCACATCTTAAAGAAGAAGAACGTACCTACAATTCAATTATAGAGAACATATATGTTATCTAATCACCATTTTCTTTTGAATTCACACTTTTCCTCATTTTCCTTTTTCTTTTATTCATGATTTTCAACATGAATTTTTCTTTTTTTTTTTCTCTTTGAGAATATATATATATATATATATATATATATTTCTTTTTTTTTCATCAATAGGAATAGATTCTTCCTATTTGCAATTTTTTGAGCTTTCAAAATTTAGAACCAATCATTCCCTTTTCTATATTTATTGCATCTACGTTCTCCTTCCTTAAACATGATAAAGGGTAGGAAAATATATCATCAAATGTTAGGGTGCAATAATAAAAAAGTTCTTGGCCCAAAGGGGATATATATAAAAAAATAGAATTCTAATAAGATAAAGGTTGACTATTTGACCCCGGGTTCCTAATTAACACAAATGCCTCAATCATCTTCATGCTCTTTTTATGATGTAACAAAAATAAAAGTTAAGCAACCACAACTGTCAATTCATCAATAAAACTCTCAAAACTGTTTAAGGTTCACACACTCACTTGGTTTAACTGGTCTCGTTCCTTTTTCTTTTGTCTATGAAAATAATCGATCACATCACTCAAAGGATGATCGACATCCTTCAAAACAACAACGACAGAGTGAAAGCACCACGCGGGGCGAGCGCTCAAGAAAAGGCACTTGTGAGGTAATAAACACGATTGCTGGAGGATTTTCATGTTGAGGATGTTCGAGCTCCGCTCACAAGAAACATCTAAGGGTTATTCAGTTAGTCCACTTAACAACAGTTAGAGACTGGCCGAGGATTCCACCAATACTTTTCACAGATGATGATTTCACCGTTATTGATCCGACCTAAGACGACCCTATGGTCATAACAGTTGAAATCGACAAGCTTGCCATCACCAAAGTCTTCGTAGACCAAGGCAGCTCCGTTAATATTCTATACTGGAAAACCTTCAAGAAAATGAGGATTCCAAAGTCAGAAATCCAGCCATATGATGACGAAATAGTAGGTTTTTCTGGTGAACGAGTGGACACACGTGAATATATTGATTTATATACCACATTTGGCAAAGGAAAATACTCTACAGAAACATTAGGGTCAGATATCTTCTTGCCAATGCCAATACTTCCTACAACATTTTGCTTGGGCGATCGTCCATAAATCGCCTAAGGACAATAGTATCAACTCCACATCTCACCATGAAGTTTTCATCTGCTTCAGGCGACATTGTTATCAATCATGTTGACCAAAAGGTAGCACGAGAGTGTTATGTTGCAAGTATGAAAGTCAAACCAACCAATCGACCCCGTG
Source organism: Phaseolus vulgaris (assembly GCF_051622355.1). Lineage (NCBI taxonomy): Eukaryota > Viridiplantae > Streptophyta > Magnoliopsida > Fabales > Fabaceae > Phaseolus > Phaseolus vulgaris. Next base: position 41,982,303 of record NC_143508.1, read on the forward strand.
ATGACTTTTTACGGCAAGTGCACCGCGTTTGTCAGAAGTAATAATTGTCCCTAAGGACGGATATCGATCCCACAAGGAATAGTGAATTATCGAGTACAATATTCGCTAAATATAACAACAGAACAATAAAAAGAGTTTGAAGTGATGATGTTGGCACTGATCAATAAGAAAACAAACAAAGAATTAGTTGCTTCAATTGGAAAAATAGGAATTAGGTTTCATCTCTTCCACTCTCATGTATTTTGATTAGCATGTTAATATTAAGTTCTTTGATTGAAATTGATGCCCGTAGAAAATTCATTTATATCGATCTCTCGCATATAAAATTCTTAAGAATGTTTCCTAAATATTGATCTCTCGCATACTTATAAAACAACTTAGAAATCTCACTCAGATGTTAATGGCAATTAACATTTCAAGTCTATCTCTAGCACTCAAATATGCTAAGTATTGATGTTTAGGTTTGAACCCTAAAAATACCTCTCGGTCAGATTTAAAATTCTCAATTTGTCAATGGAAAGTTAAAAGTAAAACAACAATACCAATAATCAATCAAGAACTGAATATTAATATATAAAACATCACCTCAATACACAAGAGTTTGAGCACATTACTCCCAATCTCAAAGGGTAGAATTAGCCACGCATACTTCTAGCACCTTCCATTCTCCCAATTGGGTTACAATTCACTCTATGGTGTTTTTCTCTCAATATGGCACACTAGGGTTGAGCCTCTAGCCCTCTATTTATCCTAGTTTTCTAGGGTTAGGTTGCTTCCCGTGTCGCGCTTACGGAAATGCTGATTTATTTGCTTGGACGACTTCTTATATAGTTGTCAAATCTGATTAATTTCTACAACATATCAAGGATTTCATAGAAGTCTTCAAAGCTCTCAGAAATCATGGTATGCGCCTTAACCCTGACAAGTGTGTGTTCGGGGTGGAAGGTAGAAAATTCCTAGACTTCATGCTCACCCATCGTGGCATTGAAGCAAATCCAGAAAAGTGTATGACTATCACTGAAATAAGAAGCCCTGAGAATACAAAAGAAATTCAAAAGCTTATTGGCAGGTTAATGACGTTATCCAGATTTGTAGCAAAATTACTAAAAAAGACTAACCCCATCGTCCAACTTTTGCGGAAAACGGCAAAATTCAAATGGACACCTGAGGTTGAAGAAATCTTTCTCCACTTAAAAGCATTCTTGGCAACTCCTCCGGTCATAAAAATATTGGACGCCCAACAACCAATTATTGTATATCTGGAAGTATCAGAAGAAGCAGTCAATGTGACATTAGTACAAGTAGTTGAAAAAGAAGAGCGACCAATTTATTTCATTAGCCAAGTCTTACACGACGTAGGTGTCCGTTATCAGATGATTGAAAAGGTAGTCCTGACACTTATTATTACTGCAAGAAGGATACAAATGTATTTTCAAAATCATCACATTGTAGTCAAGGCCGACTATCCTATTATGAAGATCTTAGCTAAAGCCGACCTGGCCGGACAAATGATTGGATGGGCGATTGAATTATCTAAATTTCCACATTGAATATCAACCAAGGGAAGCAATCAAATCCCAGAACCTAGCTGACTTTATGGCTGAACTCATCCCTAAACCAATCGAGGATGAAGATCTTCAATGGATCTTACATGTGGATGGTTCGTCCAATAATAAGTCATGTGGAACAGGGGTAGTCCTTGAAGGCCCGGGCGATATCCTCCTTGAACAATCATTGAAGTTTTACTTCAAAAATACAAACAATCAGAAAAAATATGAAGCCGTATTGGTCAGGTTTACTTTAGCATATGACGTGGAAGGCCAACAATTAATTTGTAGAAGCGACTCTTAGCTAGTAGTCGAAAAGGTTAAAGGAGAATTTGAAGTAAAAGAATCTTTACTCCAAAAGTATTATCACCTTGTTCTGAATCTGATGTCAAAGTTTAAGACATTTCAAATTGCGGTGAGGGTTAAAGGAAGGTTTTACGAAATGGGACTGAGAAGGGAAGGATTACGGTGAGGGTGAGAGGGTTTACGAAATGGGATTAAGAAGGTTTAGAAGAACGTGAAGACTGAAAGAGGATTAGGGTGAGAGTGAAAGTTTAGAGGTTGAGTGAAAGAGGTACATTTTCAAGAAGGTATATTTTCGAAGAGGGAAAACGAAAACTTTGGGAAAGATTAAGGCTATGGAGGGAACGAAAAGCGGGAGAAAATTTATTTTGAAGGCTAATGTGGCGGTTCTAAATGCCACATTTTGAAGGAACATTATGGTGCTTACGAAAATGTCGTATTATATAGTAAATTGTGGCGGTTTTTAATAACCGCCATATTATAACCGCCACCACATACACATTTTTTTGTAGTGTGAACACATACGACGTGAGCATAATGCCAGAGTCGACATGCTTTCAAGGTTGGTCACTACTAAAAAGAAACGGTTCCATCGTTCGATCATGTATGTAGTTCTTAAGAATCCTAGTGCCAGCATAGATGAGTGCATTGCCATTGTTGAAAAAGAAACGGTGATGACACCTATGAAAAACTTCCTAGAAAATGGTGAATGTGGAACACAAGAGGAGAAAACAATGAGGCAACAAACTGCTCGATTTGTCCTTATTGGTTCTAATCTCTACCGTTGAGGGTACACTCGGTTGTTTTTAAAATGTATCTCAACAGAGCAAGCCGACTATGTCATGCGCGAGATACATGAGGGTGTATGTGGTAGTCACTCGGGAGCATGAACTATGGCTGCTAAAGTACTTAGGACAAGATACTACTAACCGACCATCTGAGGTGACTGCACTGAGTTTGTGCGCAAATGTTTAAAGTGCCAAGAGTATGACACCCTATCTCATCAGAGACCGAAAACCTACATTACATCCTCTCTCCACGATCTTTTGCAAAATGGGGAATGGATATCATTGGACTTTTCAGTCCAGGTAAAGGTCAATGTAAATTCCTCTAAGTTGGAATTGACTATTTCACAAAGTGGATAGATGTCGAACCTTTGACGGTCATGACAACACGAAATGTTTAAAATTTCGTATTGGAAAATATATTATGTTGTTTTGGCATACCACATATTATCATCACGGACAACGGTCAACAGTTATCGACCGTGGACTCACAAAGTTTTATGAAAAGCTCAACATCAAACACATCACCAGTTCATTCGAACACCCCCAAATCAATGGACAGGTCAAAGCTACTCATAAAGTAATTCTTAACAAATTAAAAAAACGACTCGGCCCAACAAAAGGCAAATGGAGCGAAGAACTCATTGAAGTTTTACGGGCTTATCGCTACACACCTCAGACTACTACTCAGGAAACTCCATACATTCCAACGTACGACACTGAGGCTATGATCCCAATAGAAGTCGGGGAACCCACTCTATGACATCAACTATTCGACATTAACATCAACCAGGAGAGCTTATTGGTCGGACTCGACTTAATTAACAAATTTAGAGATAATAGTGTAATAACAGAAAAAGCTTGCAAGATCCGAGCGGCTAGAAGATACAATTCAAAGGTGGCACCTCGAAGCTTTCAAAAAGGAGATTTGGTTTGGCGAATGCATAATGAGGTTAGGAAAAATGAAAGGAAGTTTTCAAGCAACTGGGAAGGACAATTCCGGGTTAAAGACATTATGGTCGACAGAGCATATTATTTAGAACATCCGTTAGAAAAAATTGTACCGAGAACATGGAATGTCATGCATCTCAAAATTTATTACAGCTGGCATATTGAATATTATACTATTTCCGCACTCGGTTAAGGAGAATTTTCGACCGATAAAATTTTAACGAGACACTTTAAAATTACATGTTTTTTTAGTTTTGGCGAAAGCGCTACATTACCCATATGGAAGTGGTCACGTAAACCTAATCGATTAAGACAATTCGCTTAATAATTAGCAGTCCTTGCTGACTACACAATTAAAAGCACCAAAATGGTCAAGGGCAAAATTCCTTAAAGACGCTTATCCCAGCATACCCCTATAAACCTAGTTGGTCAAGGCCTTACTGACCGCATGTGTGACATTGTTGATGTGGTCAGGAATATTGCCTTGAAAGTGGTTATCCCACCCTACTCTCATAACCTATGTGTTCTCGAACTAGGTAGGGGACTGGGAGAACTATTGTCTTCAGATGTCACTCGGTCGGTCGTGTCTCACGTTCCTCCTTGTCTTCCTCGCCGAACGGCTCCTCAGACTGGTGGGGTACCTGCAGATGACACTCCAACGCTCAAGTCAGTGGGGTATCGTATTCGGCTGGTTAGAATACTGTAGATAATGACGTACCTTCTTCCTTGGAATACGTGATATTTATATTACCTTGATGGGCCCTTGCTGTTGGGCCGGATTAGGGGGTTGTTTAGCGATTAGGGTTGGATTAGGTCGTTTTCTAACCATGGGTTAACCTTTGCTAATTGGGTCAACCTTTGACTTGAGCACCTTATGTCGGTCGGCCACATATGACACGTGGTCGACCTCGTACCTTAAAGTAGGGTCTTGACGCATGGGTTGACCGAGTCCATAGACCGGTCGATCATCCCGGTACAGTTGCCTCCCAGGCTCGAGAGATGGTACAGCCGAAGAGTCTGAAGAATGGGCCTCGGGCGGATTGTGTAATGATGGGTGAAGTGATGTTTTGGGGGCGCCTGAGCGATTGACGTGACGCGCATTTATGAGGGGTTTTTCTGGGCGCCAAATGATGCGAACCGTTGGATCAAGCGAATCCAACGGTTGAGGTTTTTGCGACGTTTGGAATTCCGAGGTCCTTCCGGGCTATAAATAGGGGCTGGGAACAGTAGTGTTTCACGCGTTATCTTTGTTTGAGCTCCGACTCTTTGAATCAATCCGACCGATCTCAGTTGCCTTCTTCGTTCGTCCAAAGGTTAGTCATGTCTGCTCTTTCCGAGTCTCCCCCTGCTTGTTCGTCGTCGTCTTCTTCGTCTTCTTCTTCCTCTTCTTCTTCCTCTTCTTCTTCTTCTTCTTCTTCCGGCCAAGCCGCCCCGGTCGGGGATGTGGGGAGTGTCCATTCTCCGGGGTTGGTAAGGGAAGATGCTGGTAATGCGTCGGACCGTTCGGCCCCCTTTGAGGGGCTGCGACCCCATATGGGGCCGGCTTGGGTTGATCCCCGGGTGTGTGAGGTGTCGTCCTCCTTTTATACCGATACCTCCGTTGCCGAGTTTTTGGACGAGGTTCCCGTTTTGAAGGCTTCGGCTGAGGAATCCTTGTTGGCATTTGGTCCTTGTTCTTTGGAGGATCTTGTGTACAGGGAGCGGTCATCTACCGAGCCTCCCTTTTTCTTCATGTATGGTTGTCTTTTTGCGGACCTGCATGTGTCCCTTCCCTTTGATGCCTTTACGGCCGGGGTTCTGAAGGAGCTCAACGTGGCTCCGACCCAGCTTCACCCCAACTCGTGGGCGTCTATGCAAGCGTTCCGCATCGTTTGCCGGACGTTTGGGTTGCGCCCTCTTCCTTCTTGCTTTCTTCATTTTTATTCGTCGTACCCGGCTAAGCTTGCCAGTTGGCAATCGCTGGTCAGCCGGGCGGGTAGCGTGTTGTTCAAGCCCTTCACGACCTCTTATAAGAACTTTAAAGAGAAGTTCTTTAAAGTGTACCTGGAGCCGGCTGGGACACGTTACTTTTTTGACGAGGTCGGTCAGTCTTGTTTCCCGCTGTTTTGGTCGAGGAGTCCAACGAAGATAACGGATTGGCCGAGGCCAGCATATCTGAGCGAGCATGAGCGGCTCATTTTTTCTTTGTTTGATAGCCTCCCCAGGAAGCTTCCCGCCCGGCCGCTCATGTCGCTGTACAATGCGACCGATCGCGCGGAGGCTTTCGAGGGTATGCTTTTTTCACGCATAGTTTGTTTTGTTTGTTGTACTTATGCTGACCGGCCCCTTGTTGTTTGATTTTCAGAAATCGCGAAGAGAGAAATTCCTCAGGCCGTCGGGATGCTACATTCGTTCAAAAACAAGTTGAACGAGAAGAGGGGGGCCACCAACGCCAAGCCCCGTGCAGAGGAGGGTGCCCGGGCGAGGCCCTCGAAGAAACGCGGCTGCGAGAGCGGCAACATCGCCCGCACCGTGCGGGAGGCGGGACAAATGCCGACGCCTCCTCCTAGCCGGTCTGCTAGGAATACTTCCCCACCCACCGACGACTTCAACCGCCCGATCCCAACGGCGGTGGCGATGCCCGTGTCGACCTCTGGGGGGTCGGCGTTGGCCTTGCTGGGGGGCGACCGATCCTTCAGCCGGGCTGTCTCCTTTCGGTTGCCCCCTGCTGGCCTTGAGGGGGAAATCAAATCGATCCCCGAGGGCGATCTTCTCAATGGCGGCATTGAGATGATATGCCGGGGACTGGTGCTGGCCAGGCAAGGGGCGGACGCTTGGAGGGACCGAGTAGAGGAACTTTCCCGCCTCGAGCATGAGCTGCAAGAGGCGGGCCAAAACCTGAAGCAGGCCGTGGAGGCCAACACAACTTGTGAGAAACAGTTGTGTGCGCAAGCTGCCGAACTGGAGCTGCGTCAGAATCGGCTGGCCGAGCTGGAGAAGGCCGATGCTGAGAAAGTCGCGGAGGTTGCTCGTCTCCGTAAGGCGTTGGAAGCGGACGACCATCGGGTCGCTTTGATGGGAGAGGAGGTCGCTGCCGAGCGCGAAGGGAAAAAGGCGGCCGAGGCCGAGGTTTTGAAGACCATGGAAGATACCATGGTTCTTATTAACCAGAGCTTCGACCTTACCGTCCGCCAGGCCGTGGTACTCTATGGTGGTCCTCCTCCTTCCGGTCAATTTGACCAAGACATGGAGGTCGTCGACGGGCGTTTGGTCCCTGCGGAGGCCGGCCAGCCCGCTGATGAAGCCGATCCCGCCGGTGCCGTTTTGAATATTGTAGACTAGGCGGTCAGCTTTTATTTTGATCCCTTGGGGCCAGGGTGTGGCCCCCACCTCTTTCGTTTAATAGAATGGTTTTTCCTTCAATTGTTTTTATGCTATTTCCGGACGAACGGGCCTTTACGATCCGAGTGGGTTGGAATAATTAATCTTAAACCGTGGTAAAATTAACTGAGTAAGAAGAACAAAGTAATCGGTCGGTAGATGAAATCAACTGAGTGACTCGTGATAATTAAAATCAATCAAGTGATTGTAACGGACTTCGATCAGTCGGTCGTTCTTTAGCGAATTCGATTTAGACGAATTTTATTGTGTCTAGGTGAACCTGGGTTCTTAACGAACGTTATGTGTGCATCGGGAGGGTATGCCGGTTGTGGCTATGTTCTGGCCGAGATAGGTACGGGTTTCGGGAGGGTATGCCGGTTAAGGCTACATCCTGACCGAACCGTGTGGGTTGCCGGTGGGTATGCCGGTAAAGGCTACGTTCTGGCCGTGCCGTGTGGGTTACGGGAGGGTATGCCGGTTAAGGCTACGTCCTGGCCGTGCCGTGTGGGTTACGGGAGGGTATGCCGGTTAAGGCTACATCCTGGCCGAACCGTGTGTGTCATTCGTTATATATACCATGTATGAAACGCCTCCTTAAAACCTCTCCGACCGATGGATCGGTCGGGCGAGGAAAGAGTGCGTGTATTTTATTCATGCTTAGCTGAAATAAAACTTTAGGTGCGTGGCATTCCACGTCCTAGGTACAATTTTTCCCGATAGATGCTCCAAGTGATAAGCCCCCCCTCTCCTACTTCTCGGATTTGGAATGATCCTTCCCAGTTTGATGAGAACTTGTCGTCCGACTTCCTAGCGTTGCTGCGCATTCTCCAGACGAGGTCGCCTTGTTGAAAGCTTCTGGGCTGGACCTTTGAGTTGTACCTTCTTGACGCTCGGAGCTTACATGCCGCCTCTCGTATCTTGTTTTTATCTCTAAGCTCGTTCAAGAGGTCGAGGCCGACCGCCAGACTTTCCTTGTTGAGGGATACGTCAAAGAGTTGGCGTCGAATGGATGACTCCCCGACCTCTACCGGTATCATGGCCTCGGTGTCGTATGTGAGGTTGTAGGGGGTTTCTTGTGTGGTGGATTGCGGGGTGCAACGGTATGCCCACAAGACCTCGGGCAGCTCCTCCGTCCATCTTCCCTTTGCAGTGCCGAGCCTCTTCCTTAGTTCGTTCAATAAGACCTTGTTGGCTGCTTCGGCTTGTCCGTTCGTCTGTGGGTGCTCGACGGAGCTTGTGAGGGATTTGATGCCGAGGTCGTTGTAGAAAGTCATAAGGCCTTGGTCGATGAACTGCCGGCCGTTATTGGAGACTATCGAGTGTGGTATGCCGAATCGGCACACTATGTTCTTCCACACGAAATTTTGGACGTTTCGGGCAGTGATGGTGGCTAGTGGTTCGGCCTCTATCCCCTTGGTGAAGTAGTCTACCGCGACTAGCAAGTGCTTTGTTTGGCCTTTGCCTGGTGAGAACGGGCCGATGATGTCCATCCCCCACATGGCGAACGACCAGGGTGATGTCATGCTGTGCAGTTCTTCTGGTTTTCGGTGGTGGAGGGGGCCAAACTCTTGGCATTTTTGGCATTTCTTGACATAGTCAGCGCTATCTCCATGAACGGTCGGCCAGTAGTACCCCGCACGGATTATCTTGGCCGCCATCGTTCGGGCCCCGGAGTGGCTCCCGCACGCTCCCTCGTGGATTTCTTGCAGCACGTATTGGGATTGTTCTTTGGTGAGGCACTTTAGGAGTGGTGTTGAGTACCCCCTACGGTATAGGTCTTGGCCGATCATGGTGTATCGTGCGCACTGTCGTCTGATGCTCTTTTCTTCCCCCGGTTGGCATGTTCCGTGTTCCAAGTACTGGGTGATCGGGGTCATCCATGTGTGGGTCTCGGTGACTGTCATGCATTCGGCGTCACCTACGCTCGGCTGTGCTAGTCGCACTTGGACGACCGATCGGTGATGGCTTTGTTTTTTAGAGGATGCCAGGCGTGAGAGTGCATCGGCACGCTCGTTTTCCTGCCGTGGTATGTGCTCGACCATGACCGTGTCGAACTTGGCTATGACGTTGCGGACCGTGTGATAATATCGCTGGAGGAGGGGCTCATTGACCTCAAATTCTCCTTTGATTTGGCCAACGACCAGTTGGGAGTCACTCTTGCATGTGACCTCCCGCGCGCCTAGGTCGTTTGCTAAGTTGAGGCCAGCCAGTATGGCCTCGTACTCTGCTTGGTTGTTCGTTGCTTTGAAGGAGAACTGGAGGGCTTGCTCAATCAGTAAGTCCCCAGGCCCCTCGAGGACGACCCCGGTGCCACAAGCCGTTTTGTTGGATGAGCCGTCCACGTAGAGGACCCACTTGGCCGAGGTTTCTGGATTTCTGGGGAGCTCGGCGGCGAAATCTGCCAAGCATTGGGATTTAATGGTACCTCTCGGTTCGTACCTGATGTCAAACTCTGAAAGCTCGACCGACCACCCTATCATCCGTCCTGCAAGGTCGGGTTTAGATAAAATTTTGTATATAGGATAGTTGGTCCTTACCCTGATTTCGTGGTTTTGGAAGTATGGGCGCATCCTCCTCGCGGTCAGCACCAGGGCTAGTGCCACTTTCTCTATCATTTGGTACCTGGTCTCGGCTGCGTGGAGCGTCCGGCTGACAAAGTATACTGGGTGTTCTTCGTGGTCCACTTCTTGGATAAGGGCGGCGCTGACCGCTTCCTCTGATACGGCCAGGTAGACTACGATGGGTAGGTTCAGACGAGGCTTTTTGATAAAGGCCGACGATGACAGGAACTTTGAGCTGGCCGAAGATTTGTTCGCATTCCTCGTTCCAACTGAATTTCGAAGTTTTGCGGAGCATTGTGGCTATCGGCCTGATCCGCTCGGCGAGGCAGGGGACGAATCTGGAAAGTGCTGTTAGCCGGCCGAGTAGCTGCTGAATTTCTTTCAAGTTTTTCGGGCTTCTCATTTTCGTTATGACCTTGCATTTGTCAGGGTTCGCTTCGATCCCTCTGTGGGTCAGCATAAAGCCGAGGAATTTGCCACCTTCTACGCCGAACGCACACTTCTCAGGGTTGAGGCGCATGTTGACCCTTCTCAGAGCGTCGAAAACTTCTTGTAGGCCTTTTATGTGTTGGCCGCACGAGTCGGATTTCACCACGATGTCGTCTACGTACACCTCCACGCTTCTGCCGATCATCCCTTTGAAGATCTTGTCCATGAGCCTCTGGTAGGTGGCTCCGGCGTTCTTTAGGTCGAACGACATTACCTTGTAGAAGTAGTTGGCGTCGTCCGTCGTAAAAGCCGTTTTGCCTCTATCGCTATGGTGCATGCTGATCTGGTTGTATCCGGAGTAGGCGTCTAAGAAGCTCAGTATTTTGTGACCGAACGCTCCGTCCACCAGCCGGTCGATGTTGGGAAGGGGGTATGAGTCTTTGGGGCACGCCTTGTTGAGGTCTTTATAATCTACACACATCCGCCATTTGCCGCTTGACTTTTTGACCATAACCACGTTGGCCAGCAAAGTGGAGTATCGTGCTTCGGCGATAAAGTCGGCTTTTAGGAGCTTCTCGGCCTCGCTTCTGGCCGCCAGCCGCTTGTCCTCTCCGTAGTTTCTTTTCTTTTGTGCTACCGGGCGCGCTTCTTTATACACTGAAAGGCGATGGGTGATGATGTCCGGATGGACGCCCGGTACGTCGGTCGTTGTCCAGGCAAAGAGATCTACGTTCCTCTTGAGGGTTCGATGAACGCAATCCGCATCGGCGGCGGCCATTGCTGTGCCGATGCTCGTGTATCGGTCATCCCCATCGAGTTCGGCCTGGCGCAGCTCGTCCTTGGCTTCGAGTCTTGGCTCGATTTCTCTTGGATCCAGATCTGCCATGGTGATGGCTTTCTTTGGTTGCGGTGAGTACCGGTGGGGGCTTCTTCCACGGTCGGCGATCTTTCGTCTGGGTGAGCGGCTGTTGTTGGACCTCTGTTGTGTAGGTTCAACTCGTAGGCTTTCGGCGTAGCATTCTCGGGCGACCTTTTGATCTACGTGGATCGTCAAGATGTCGCCTGAGAGGGAAGGGAATTTCATTGCTAAGTGGGGCGTGGAGACGATCACTCCGAGCTTGTTGAGGGACGACCTGCCGAGGAGGATGTTGTAGGACGTGTTGACGTTTATGACCAAGTATCTGATCTTGAGGGTTTTGCTAGCCCCTTCAAGGCCGAATGTTGTGTATAGCTCTATGTAACCCTTCGTTCCTACGCGTTCCCCAGAAAAACCGATAACGTGGTCGTTGTAGGGCATCATTTCCTCCTCCGGGATTCTCATGGCTTTGAAGGTCTTCCAGTATAATATGTCGACCGAACTTCCTTGGTCCACGAGGGTCTTCTTGATCATAAAGTTGTCGATATCGACCGATATCACCATTGGGTCGTCCTGTGTTGGGTCTATCCCCTTGAAATCTTCATCTGTGAACGTAATCGGTGGCATCCTCGGCCGGGCGGAGACGAGGTTTACTTGGTGGACGGCGCGTAAGTGCTTCTTGCGTGCGCTGTTGGAACTGCCTCCGCCAGCGAACCCTCCGGCTATGGTGTTAATTACCTCTCGGCCCCTACGAGTGTCGGCTTGTGGGGGGTCGTCCCTTCGTCCCCGTCGGTCTCCGCGCCTATCACCCTCTCGTGGACCTGGGGGGGTTCGATCTCTTCTCCTAGGCGTTTGCTCTTTGCATGGGGAGCGACGCGCTTCCCGGGTCCCACGCACAAAGCGTCTGAGGTGTCCGGCCTGAATGAGCTCTTCTATTTTGTCTTTCAGAGCTTGGCATTCTTCGGTGGAGTGGTCGGTATTCTTGTGGTACCGGCACCTTTTGCTGCGGTCGGCATTTTCTGGGCTCAAGGCCCTTCGAGGCGGTGGTATCAGCTCGGCGCTCAGGGCCTCTTGCAAAATTTTGCTCCTATTCGCGTTCAGAGGCGTGTAGCGGGAGAAGCGGGGTCCTCGGTTGTCCCTTTTTTGGTCTCGGCCAGTTCGTGACCTTCCTTGCCGTTCCCTGTCCTCCTTCTTTTCTCCGCTTGCCTCGGCCCGGGCGTTGTTCCTGAATTCGCGAAGTTCCTCTAGCTGCATGAATTTCGCCGCTCGGCGTCTAAGGTCATCGAGGTTGGTAGCAGGCTGCATACACAGGCTATCAGCAAACGGACCGGGTCTAAGGGCGGTCAGCATGTGGTGCATAGCCACCTCGGGACTGAGGTTGCGAATGCTCATAGCGGTTTTGCTGAACCGATCGATGAACGTTCTGAGGGACTCTCCCTTCTCTTGGCGAATGCCGACCAGGGCTATGGATGTTAGATGGAGGCGGCGGCTTGTTGCGAACTGGACATCGAATTTCACTATCAGGGTCTCGAAACAATCTATCGAGTTTGCAGGGAGTTTGGTGAACCAGCTCAGAGCGCCTCCCTTTAGGGAGGTGGGGAAGACTCGGCAAAAGACCGCGTCGTCCGTGGTGTACAGGCTCATATGTGTTCTGTACGCGTTCACGTGCTCATTGGGGTCGGTCGTTCCATCGTACCGATACCTGTTGAAGCCTTTCCATTTGTCCGGCAGGGGGGTATCCATGACGCGGTCAGTAAAGGGATGACGCCGATCTGGGCCCGCCGTGGCGGTAGTGTTGGCTGTTTTGCTAGGATGGGACTCCCCGTCCATTTCCAGAGTGAAGTCGTTTTTCGTATCCTTCTCGGCCTGGAGGCCGGCACCGGTGGCGTAGGACTTGCCGGCCTGGTTGGTCACGGCGAGGGACGGTACCCCCTCGACCAGCCTCTTCATTCGTTTGTTTTCTTCCTGGAGGCTTTTGATTTCTTCCTCGTTCTTCTTAGCGGCCTCCTCGTGTGCCTTCTTCATCTCTGCTAACTCCTTCTGGAGGGCTATCATCATTGCCGTTTGGTCTGCCTCGGTCATGCTTGCCATGCTACAGGTTGATACCATCTACTGCTGTGGTTGCTTCTGGCTCTCCTCGGGCCCCACGGTGGGCGCCAATTGTTCTCGAACTAGGTTGGGGACTGGGAGAACTATTGTCTTCAGATGTCACTCGGTCGGTCGTGTCTCACGTTCCTCCTTGTCTTCCTCGCCGAACGGCTCCTTAGACTGGTGGGGTACCTGCAGATGGCACTCCAACGCTCAAGTCAGTGGGGTATCATATTCGGCTGGTTAGAATACTGTAGATAATGACGTACCTTCTTCCTTGGAATGCGTGATATTTATATTACCTTGATGGGCCCTTGCTGTTGGGCCGGATTAGGGGGTTGTTTAGCGATTAGGGTTGGATTAGGTCGTTTTCTAACCATGGGTTAACCTTTGCTAATTGGGTCAACCTTTGACTTGAGCACCTTATGTCGATCGGCCACATATGACACGTGGTCGACCTCGTACCTTAAAGTAGGATCTTGACACATGGGTTGACCGAGTCCATAGACCGGTCGGAATATTGCCTTGAAAGTGGTTATCCCACCCTACTCTCATAACTTATGAATATCAGCTAACGTAGTTCACTTAACAATTAGCAACCCTAATCAGCTAACGTAGTTCACTTAACAATTAGCAACCCTAATCAAATGACTGCATAATGTGATTAATAAGAACTTACGACTAGTTCATCAAACATTCAATTGAACTTAAAAGCCTAACCGCACAACTTGTTTGAAGAATATTGTTAATTTTTTTCAAGATGTGAATCAAGTCTAAAGCTTGAATGACATTCCAAAACCCTAATCTTAAATGATTATTTGACTATAAGTTATTTAAAGAGAATCACCAAGATTGTTTCAACATTCATCCCGTCAGTATTTCGATCATTTCAACTTTATTCAAGTATTATCCGAGCATTCGAGTTTGACCACTGTAATTCGGTCGACAATACAAAATAAAAATTCATACACATTAAAAAAAATATTGCATAAGTTAAATAAAATTAGTTAAATTGTTTAAAGTTCTCAAAGGTGAATTCAAATATCTATAAAGGGTCAAACAACTATTCCAGAGAGTATTCGACCTCCTCATTTGCCTTGGTTACACCGCCACCTTCATCTTGGCCTTTCTCTTCTTCATCTCTCTCGACTGGGACCAACTCACCATTGATGACGTCTTTTGTATAATCGTAGCGTTCGTCATCAATAGGGGTTCCATGGAAGAAAGCAGCTTGTCGTATCCCTTGGGTTGAATCTGTCATTTCCAATTCGGAGGAGGAATGACTGATAATATGCTAATTCTTCAGCAATAGCTTTATGTTTCACCATTGCCTCCTCCTCGGTCTTCACCCGCTTGACGTCTTTGTTTAACAACTCAGCCTCTTTGGTCTTCAGCTTGACTTCCAAAGTAGAAATTTTACCTTTCCCGTGGTTTTGGGAATCATAAATTCTTTCCCTTAGCCCTCAATTAGGTGTCTATTCCGGTACGTCTTATATAATTTCACATATCATTTAGGATTCGAGATCAATGTCAATTTAAATACATCTTCGTCCTTTAATTCACTAAGACGCCTTTTAAGAACAAAACCGTGACGAAACTCAAAATTTTCAGAATAGACAATATCTCAAACACGGTGATTGATCTTAGCGAGTCTATCACATGCCGGAACAATATGCAAAGGACAAACTATTCTTTTTCTTGATAATTTGAATTTATTTTTATAAATTTTAAAAAAACCTTTAATTATTTTATTTCTTTTTTATTTTTCTTCAACTTATTTTTTGTAATTTCTTTCCTATTTTCTTTTTCACGCGCTTACTTTTCATCTCTTTATACTTTTCATCTCTTTATTTTTTTTCCCTTTCCCATCAAGAAAAATCTGAGTGAAATTGGGAGAATGAATTTTTTTCATATTGAATGTCATGCGAAAATTTTGTATTTATTTATTTCCTTTTCAAATGCATATAAATTTTAATATGGTTTCACCTATTTAATTTCTAAGAGAGATAAACGATGATGCGAAAATTTAATGATGGGTAAAATGAGAAATTTCTTCTATACAACTTTAGTGATTTATTTTAATTTTAAATGAAATTATGTCATAAAAAGTACATTTATTTGTGTAGATGGATTATTTTTCCTAGTATGGTTGAAGATCACATTAGCTACTAAAATATAATCAAACTAACTCATACAAATAAGACAAAAATCTTAATTCATATACCAACTTTTAGAATTTGGTTCAGGTGTTTAATAACCCTATTTATAAGATGTACCATATATACAAAGGGAACGAATTTTATTGACATTTATTAAGTAAGTTGTGTTTTAGTAAATCCTTTCTCCGAGCAATTAAATATTTCACATTATTATACAGACCGATTATAAATTCTTTCTCGTACGTTTTCTTTTTCGACATCACCTATGTGTATGGTTAGTAGTTCAACTTAGTTAATGTTTTTCTTTCAGTTTTCTAAGAGAATTGTTGAAAAATGTACTCTTTTTTCTTTAGAACTAAGCCGAACGAAACATGTCTAAATATTTGTTTTTAAGATCTAAACATCTTCTGAAATCTCCCATTTCTGTTATCTCTAATGCATTAACAGATTTTTGCATGCAGTGTTTTTATATAGAATGTCTCATCTAGGTGTCTTCTTTTTTTAGTATTGATGCAATTCCGTTTTGAAATTCCTTAGAAGTAGTATAGTTTATAACTTTTGGCAGATTGGTGTACGTTGTAGTTGTAAATTTTATCAACCAAAGTTTTATGAAATAGTATGGTAAACTCACGAGACTTATTTGTTAAACAGATAGAAACTTAACAAATATGCATATGGGAAAAATGGTAAGAAAGACGTGTTGTTGAATACATTTATTTATTATTATTTTTATTAATTCTATATTATATATATATATATATATATATTGATGAATCTTTTAAGGAGGGATTTCCATCAGAGATTCAACAATAATGAGACATAAGTTAAACCCACATAAGATGTTGACATTATCTCCAACAAGAGTTCACAAGTCTTTCTTTCTTGTATGTTGCTTAACTTCTCATTTCTAGCTAGTTAATGTGAGACTTAGACTCATACTTAGATTCCTAACAATCTCTTCTCCCAAGTGTGAGTCTTTTCGACGTTGGTACACCTCCCTCAAGCGAAAACATTTTAAACTATGAGTACATCCTCACTCTTTTACTTATACTATTATTCATCATAAAGGATACACTTACTTGAAATTTGTATCAGGAATACTTTTGATACAAGGACAACTCTTATATTGTACTCGTTCGAGCCGATCACAAAGACAAAGTATCAACTCTGATACCAATGAGACATGAGTCAAACCTTCATAAGAAATTGACACCATCTAACCAAAAACCTTAAGGCAATGAGTTTATGCGACACACATTTTAATTAAATTTATCATTTATATATATGTATATATAAATCATTATTAGTTAACAATTTTTGTTATATATATATATAACATTTATCCTAATGATAAAGTGCTTTAATTTGATAAGAAACTAAATAAAATAATAAAGTAAAGTTTTGAATTTGTTGCTTAAAAAAAAGCCCAACTAGAGATAAAAAATTTAAATTTTATGTTGTTTTTGCTTGAGTGAGAATGTTTTTGTATGAGAAGCAAGGTTTTGTTTGAGTAAGATTTCAATTGCACGAGAAGACTCACGCTTGATTGAAAACTCAACCAAAATCAAGTTCAAGCACACAGTCTCATTTTCATTTGAGTGAGGGACGCTTGGATACTAGCCGAGCTTTGAATCAAACACATTTTGTTGTAGATGTGTAATTATATTCTGACACTCTAATTATATTTCTTTGAATATCCATTTGGACCCAACAATACTCTTGCACCCAGGTGGTCTTACCAGCTTTGAAATGTCATTCTTTTGTAGTGACTTCATCACCTCGTACATGGCGAAATCCACTTGTCTCCATCAACATTAGCAATTACTTAATGAAAAATAGTTGGTTCAAACATCTTCATCTTCTCTACTACAACTAGCGCATAGGTAAGTGTACCATTTGACCCATATATCTCAAGTTGTCCTATCTTCCTTTGAGACCTTTGAACAATAATTTAATGATTTGATGACTGTTGTAGTAAATCTTCTAGACGTTCGGATCCATAGTTTTTAAGCTCCCTAGGTTTATCACACGTTTCTTTTAAGAGAAAACTACACATGTTTCTACACTCTCTCTAACTCTCCGACCATACTTCCGTATGCCTCCTCAGACTTCTTCAACATAACAAAGTCGTCATCAAACATGGCATTTTTAGTGACAATCTCCTATTTCAAAAGGTTACCTAATCCTGAAGCCTTTCACTACTACAAGAAATTTGCTATGCTATTACGTATTGATAATTATTTACGAATTTGGATCAAAAATAAAAATGAGTAGGAATGAAAATAATAATAATTTTAATATTCGTAGAGAACTTTATCTACACCTAATTTACCATTGGATTTTTGTCCGTAGGTAATTCATAAATAACGTTGTTTTACCTACAGGTTTCTGTTGTAGGTAATTGTAAATTTTCTTGTAGTCCTGGATCTTGGTTAAAGCTTACCATTGTCTACATGATAATATGCTAGACACTCAAAGACCTTCAACGTTGTGTACTCCGGTGGCTCACCTGATCATACCTAAACTTGAGTTCTCCATTCAATGGCAATGGATGGAGAACAATTGGAAAATAGTTCACTAGATAGCACACCATGATCACAACATCACCCTAATAAAGTATATTCCAAACTAGAGTATGATAACATGCTCTTTATTCTCTCCAACAAAGTCATGTTCATCGACGTCTGTAGTTTGGAGTGAGTTTGACAAACAAAGGCCTTACAATACCTTTAATTATCTCTAAAGAAGTTGTTAAACTCCTTAGAGAAGAATTCCAAAACATTATTAATCCTTAGACGCTTGGCCATTTTCTCAGTTTAGTTAAGTATTAGAAAGGTCCAATGCTTAAACATCTTAAAGGACTATGATTTTCCATTTTATCATGAATACCCAAGTGAACCTTAAGTAATCATTGGTGATTAAAAGTACCCAACACCTTGAGCAATCTTTGTAGGAATTTTGTAGATATATAAGTTGGCATCCTTGGGCTCAATTGGGCCTTGATCTGGGCTTGAAAAGGTCAACTAAAAATTCTAGGAGGCATGATCAAAATTTGTCCAAGAGAGCTCGGAAGCATGTAGTCTCACACCATGTGAAAGATGCCTTTTCTAGGCTAATTGAGGTGTTTGTGTAGCTTCACATTCAACCCTGGACGTCACTTTTCCTGTCTTTTAGTTCTAGATCCCTTGGTTCATAAAGTGCAAGAGGCTTATACATCTACAAATAAGACACATTGTCTTCTTGTTCTTAGGTCATAACATAACATGTGAGTAATCTTTTCCTCATTATCTCCAAGGAATACTATTTGGGAGAGGAAAATATAAGCTTCTTTTGAAGCTTGGAAAGCTTTAAGAATTTTTTTCTTTCGTTACTTGGGGAGAAGTTGCTTTTCCATCAGGTCTCCTCCCTTTGGCTTCCTACTGTTTTGACAAAATGTCTAACTCTCTAGCCGACATGTGTCCTAGACTCATGTTCCAAATTGTTGCACTAGGCGAGGCAGTAGACGATGTTAAGTAAATGCAGTCCCAAAAACTTAAACAAATTCCCCTTGAAGGGAATACAAGTTATCCTTCCTTGAGCCCTAGATAAGTGTATCACCCTTCCCCCCTTCGCTTGAGTCACTCCACCTTCCATTCTACATCTAAAATCCTTCATATCCAAAGTTCCAATGGATATAAGTTTTTGCTAAGCTTCAGGACATACTTGAGGTTGATTAATGTATGAATGACGCCATCATGAATCCTTATCCATACAGAGCCAACACCAACCGTCTTGAAAGAAACGTCATTTCCCATTAAAATGTTTCCATCGTCCACCAACTTGAACATGAAAAACTAGTCCTTCCTATGAGTGATGTGATAGAAGCATCCAAAGTCCAACACCCACCTATCAAACATTTGTTGTCGTGAAAAGACAATTAAAACCAATTCATTGTTAGACATCTCCTATTTCATATGCTTGCAATATATACAAATGTCCTTCTAATTAGCCTTGATCTTCTTCTTAATTGTCATGTCTTTCTTGACAATCACCAACCTAAAAGACAATGCATGCTCAACTTTCTCAATAGATGAAAATATTGCATATAGAGACTTGACTTAAGTTTCTCTAATGTGAAGCAATCGTCACCTACACTCAAAGAACTTACCAAGTTCTCGTAAGGTGGGAGAAAGGCTAATATAATTATTGTTGCATCTTCATCATCTACCTTGACTTTTATGTTATAAAGCTCCATCAAGATTAAATTGAGTTCATCAAGATAAGCTTTAAGTGACCGACCCTCCTTCATATGAAGTCCAAAAACCTTCTCTTTAAGAGAAACTTTTTGAAAATGGACTTTGTCATGAATAGATTCTTCAACTTCAGCCACACTGCCCTAAAGGTCTTCTCCTTTGCAACCTCATAAAGTACCTCGTTTGATAATGACAAAAGGATAATCAAATGAGCTTTTTTCTCTATCTGCTCCAGCATGTGCCTCTTCTTTATTGAACAATGATGCCTATACCCCTTGCTTCTTGAGCAAGGCTTTCATCTTGTTCATCCAAAGGGTGAAACTATTCATCCATTGAATTTCTCGATCTTGGAAGTGATAGTTATTTGATCTTGTTATAATCTTAATGATTAACAACACATATAGATAAAAAAAATTAGCTTTGATGCCAATTTCTGGTGCACTTCATGACAAAATAAGCACCGAATCATAGGAAAATGAATGTAATGTAACAAAGCAAAAATGGTTAAAGGAGTCATTAGCTAGGATAGAAGGTGAGAAACACTTGGGGTAAGTGGCAATGGATCTCAGGAGAGACTCAAAGCCTAAAATAACCAATTCCAAATTGAAGGATTTCTATTGGATGGTGGAATAACCTTATAGGTCGTGCTGATAAAAAAAAAAAAACTTATTGGGGTGTCTTCTTTTGCGTCGTATTGTTTTTTTTTTTTTTTTTTTTCTGTTCTGAATCTTTTGCTTTATACTCTTACATACGTTGTTCCTTGAATCCAAAAAGTAATGTGGAATTTCAATATTCATTGATTTTCATTTTTTTTTCTTGTGATCTCATTACACACATTTTAGAGACGAAAGAACAAAGGCACAAAACAAGATAGAAAGAGTGAATTCATCTCTTATTATTATTAAGTCATGCAAAATTACATTTCTTTATTATCAACGACATAACAATTCTTATATAGTTGATAAACATAAACATTACTAGATGATTTAAATCAATAGACATTAGTAATCAACAACATGCTTTATAAGAGAATCTAAATTATTAGACTCTAAACTCTCTCCTCTTATAACGTAATTCAGTACACAATCCAATATCCAATTTAATAAACGTTGAATTGATTTGATAAGTCAAGTTTAACCTTCGTACCTTTTGTCTGTACTTTTATATTTTCTTATTTTATTTATTTTAATAATATTCTTTTAAATATAATAAAGAATATGACGACATCTTTTCCTTTGTTTTTAAATAATAATAATTTAATCTTTTAAATATAATAAAGAGTGTGATATTTTTTTCAAATGGTGATAAATTATACAAATGAGAAGGTTGACTTCAGGAAGCTTACAACTAAGGGTTGACTTTGTCATGAATTTGTAACATCAAATGCTCTAGACCAAAACAATTAAAAGTCTGCGTCACAAATCAAAGTCAAGAGAAGTGAAATGAGATATTTCTTCTATTGGAAGGGTGTGAAATCTGATCCTAAAGTTCAGATAGTCTAGGATCTACGTTAAAACTACTAAATCATAATTTGTTCTTAAATGTATAAATTTATGACAGTTTTATCATTAAAATAAAGAAAATATATAATTAAAACTTTATAATTTAATGTCAAATTAATTCTTAAAATATATAATATAATTTTAAATTGGTCCTCAAATATAATTTAATGAAAAATTAATCTTACAAGATTTAATTACACAATATAATTGCCACAATTTTTTATACTTTTAAAGATTAAATGAAAAAAATTATTTTTGAACTAGCCGAAATTGTAGGAACTAATTGAAAGAAATAATAGGAAGCAAAAGATTGTAGCAACTGATCGAACGTAATTGCACAAAATTGCAAAACTGTTGAACTAATCTTATTCATTTGATTTACTTCAATAATATATAATAAAATTACAATTACCGGAAACTATAAAATAGGAATATTAACCGTCCTATAAACTGACCATTAATGCAATAATAACGGTATAATAGTTTAAGGATAATAAAATCAAAATTAATAATAATAAAATCAGAATTAATAACCAACATACTCCCTTAATTCTGATTTGGAAGAACTGCCCAACATATCTCTTAACTTAATGAAAATCTGCAATCTGATCTTCTGATCTGCAGTATTCCAATTTGATTATGTTCTTCCCAACTTGGTCTCGCAGGAAGTGATATCGAATATCAATGTGTTTACTTCTTTGATGAAAAACTAGATTCTCTACCAGATTAATTGCAGAGATATTGTCAACATAAATCTTAATTGGAATATTTAGATTAAAACCAATTTGAGTCATGATATTGTTTTTCTCAATCGACATCAATTCTTTATTCATAACCTCTTGCCATTTGATTTGAGGTGTTGAATGACATCTGCAAGTCTCACAGGTTCTGATTATGCAAGAAAAACAAAGTGAACTAAATCTCCATTGTCATCAACTTCATCATCAAGATTTACTTCACAATCTTGAAGGTGTACAAGTTGTCGTTGCTGCCTTTTTGGTCGCTCCATCATAGTTGCAATTGGAGCTACAACTTCAGATTGAATTACAACTTCAGGTTGAACTGCAGGTGCTTCAGGTTGAATTGCAGGTGCTTCAAGAGTGACTCCATCTTCCACATCATCGTTCAAAATGTAAATATATCGTTTTTTTGAATCCATTTCAGTTGTTGCATTCCATTGCCATTCCTCATCTTCAGCAAATGTAACATCACGACTAACAATCACCTTCTTTGTCATTGGATTGTACAATTTGTATCCCCCATGCTTATATCTAATGAAAATGGTCTTCTCTGCCTTATCATCCAACTTCGATCTTGCTGTCTTGGGGACATGCGCATAAGTAATTGACCTAAATACCTTCAAGTGCTGCACATTGGGTTTGAATCCGCTCCATGACTCAATCGGAGTTGTGTTAGGAACACTCCGAGTGGGTGATCTGTTTATCAAATATACCGCACATGTTACGGCCTCACCCCAA
This sequence comes from Phaseolus vulgaris, assembly GCF_051622355.1. Lineage (NCBI taxonomy): Eukaryota > Viridiplantae > Streptophyta > Magnoliopsida > Fabales > Fabaceae > Phaseolus > Phaseolus vulgaris. The sequence goes on from NC_143508.1 coordinate 42,004,554, forward strand.
AAATAATTTGGCATACCTTTCGCTTTAAGCATGCTCCTCAACATGTCCATGATTGTTCTATTCTTTCTCTCGGCAACTCCGTTGTGTTGAGGTGTGTAGGTTATGTTATGTTGCAACCCAAGTTCTTCACAGTGCCTCTTGAACTCATTAGACTTATACTCACCTCCTCCATCACTATGCACCATCTTAATTTTTCTGTCACTCTGTCTTTCAACAAATGCTTTAAATATTTTAAAGCAGTGAAATACCTCATCCTTGCTTTTCAATAGATAAATCCAGGTTTTTCTAGAAAAATCATCAATAAAGGTTAAAAAATACTTATTACCTACAATTGATGATATGTTCATCGAGCCACAAACATCTGTATGAACAAGCTCCAAAGGAAATTTTGCACACCAAGGCTCCTTAACAAATGGTATCCTGTGATTCTTTCCAAAAATGCAAGCCTCACACAATTGATCAGGGTGATGAATATGGGGTAAACCATTCACTAAATTTCGTTTGGAGAGATTTTCCAAACTCTGAAAATTTAAGTGCCCAAAGTGTAAATGCCATAACCACGATTTATTATTGCATTCAAGCACTTGAAATCATCCATATGAATATCTACGGGAAACATGCGGTTTTTTGATAAAAAGGTTTTAAGAATCAAATTACCTTTTTAATCAAAAAGTGAGAATTTATTTTCAACTATGTGCATCACGTAACCCTTTTCGGCCAGCTGTCCCATACTCAACAAATTACTTTTCATATCAGGTACATAGAAAATATCATAGATGTACCTGTGATCACCATTCTTCAATGTGATAAGAATTCGCCCTTTTCCAGTCACCAGAACGAACCTGCCATCACCGAATTTTACTTTTGTGCGAAATGAGTCATCCAAATCTGCAAACAGCTCCTTCTGACCACATATATGATTTGTGCAACCTGTATCCAAATACCAAGTCTGATTGTTTGGAGCTTCATTTGATGTGGCTTCCATTAGTACTACATGATCCTCTTCATCTTGTTCGTGAATACTATCTTCTGGAGCACAAATGACAGCATGATTATCACCTTTGGATCTGCACTCATTTGCATAATGGCCGCGTTTATGGCAGTTATAACACTCCACATTTGATTTATTATAAATGCCTCCTCGTTCTCCACAACCACGTTCTTCGCGCCAAGAGTTATTTGAACTTGGAATGTGATTGGAACCAGTGTTGTTTTGCTCAGCGCCTCCATGATTCTGGCCACCACGACCTTTACTACAATAAGTACCATGTTTATAATAGGAGCTACCAATTGAGGCTTGTGCTTGTAAAACCTGTTCAATTGGTTTTTGAATCTTATTGTCATTCATCCGCTACTCATGCGCTCGTAGGGAACCAGACAATAACCTTACTGTCATTTTTGAAATGTCATTGGCCTCTTCAATTGCGGCAACAACATGTTCAAATCTGGGAGTTAAAGATCTCAAAATCTTCTCCACCTTTTCCTGCTCTGAATGTGTTTCGCCATTGGTCTTCATTTGATTGGTCAAGGCAAGAACTTTATTTATATAGACATCAACCGTCTTTGTGGTTTCCATCTGCAACAGTTGATATTGGCGTCTTAGGGTTTGAAGACGCACCCTCTTTATCTTTTCATCATTTTTATAATTGGTTGACAAAATTGTCCAAGCCTCACTGGCAGTTGTTGCTCCTTCTATCTACTCAAACGTCTCGTCATTCATCCCTTGATGGACGAGATACAAAGCCTTATTGTCCTTTTTCTTCTGATCACGATGCGCTACTCGTTGCACCTCAATTGCATTATCACCTAATGCAAACACTCCACTCTCAACGACATCCCAAAACTCATGATAATCAAACAAAACTCTCATTTGCACACACCACCGATTGTAATTTTTTCCATCAAGGATAGGGACTAATAATTGGGTAGAGTTCATGATAACAGACTGGCTCTTGATACCTGTTGTAGGAACTAATTGAAGGAAATAACAAGAGGCAAAAGGTTGTAGCAACTGATTGAACGTAATTGCACAAAATTGCAAAACTATTGAACTGATCTTATTCATTTGATTTACTTCAATAATATATATATATATATATATATAATAAAATTACAATTACTGGAAGCTATAAAATAAGAATACTAACCGCCCTATAAATTGACCATTAATGCAATAATAACGGTATAATAGTTTAAGGTTAATAAAAATCAGAAATAAAATCAGAATTAATAACCTACAGAAATACGTGCATAATAAAACTTGTATATTTTCACATTATTTTATGTTAATGTATTATAAATACAATTATATTAATTATGATTTTATTTATTTTTTTAAATAAAATTATTTATCTTTTAAAATTTGTAATTAAAAAGAATACATCATTTACAAACATAATAATGGATATCACCTACTACAACCTCATTTTTCTTTGTCATATCTATTTTTTTTTCTTCCATATCACACTATATATATTATAAATAGGAGTAAATGAGAAAATTAATTTGTTTACATTGTACCTGTAAGGACAAAGAGGGACCTAGATAGTACTTGGAACTAGTTATACAATTGTTGACGTGTTAGTAATCATTTGGTTTCTTCCTTCAAGTCTCCTTCTCCAAATGTTGATGCTCGACTAGAGGGTGACCTGAAAAAAGTACTTCGACGCTAAAGTAATTACTATGTATTTAGAGTGTATTTTGTAAAGCTGATTAAAGCGTACCTTACACCTCCGCAGAGAGTTTTATTTATAGTGTTGGTTATGGGCCCTTGCCATGATGGGTCGAATATCAGTTATTGACGGATATGCATAACAGGGAGATATATTGGTATATTGGAATGTCTGGAGATTTGTAACATCTTTCAGTTAATCAATATTTAGTTGATTTGTCGGAGATATTTCCCGCATATTTCAGGATATGAATGTAACTCATTAAGTGTTATTGTAACTGTTGTTATTGTTATTTAATGCATGACTTGATGTGTTTTTTGACTTAGTCGGTCGGTCACCAAACTCGACCGACCGACTAAAATAGATAAAACTGTGCCTATTTATATTTTCAGAACCAAAATAATCATTTATCCATTACTGATGTATTACCTTTTGCACTATGAACACGTCGCGTCATTGATGCAAATAAGATTAGGAAAATAGAAAATGTACATAAGAAAAAATCATTTTGAAGTGAATTGAGGGATGACGGAGAAATAGAGCTAATAAGAAGATAAAAGAAAGTTGATAAATATAATCAACGAGAAAATAAAAATCAACTAGTGCTTACTTGATGGCAGAGTTCAAAGCAGAGGAACTACCATTGATGAAATGGCTAGGAGGATGCAGGCAGGGACTAGAGACTATCTTTTACATACTTTTAAAGTCTTCACCTAGTTGTAGAAATTAGAATAGAAATTTCAATTCTTATAAGTAAAATGGGTCTCAAGTATGACCTGACGTGATTCTGCCTTAGTTTGTGTTGTGTTTATTCCTAGGACTAATATTCTGTGGATGTTTCGTAATTGATGAAATACTTGTCTTAATTACGGTGAGAAAATCAGGTTTAGGGTTACTCATATTTTTCGTGAAGGCAATAGGTGTGTTGATAAGTTGGCAGATTTATGATTTCCTCATAGAGAATCATTTCATTATTTCATTGGTATAATAGGCTTCCATCTAGTCTATTATTAGAATTCTTTATGAATAGGTATAGTCTACCTATGTATTGTTTTTGTTAACATATGGGTTTTGGTCTAGTCTCCCCATATTTTTTTTTCTTATTTTTTAATCCTACTTTTTCATGTGATGACAGATGAGTTTTGTTACTTGAGGTATCAGTCTAGCTGAGATGTCAAGTTGCATAGTCATGCCTAACATGAAATTTTATATAAAGAAAATAAATTGGGTCCCAAACATTGGACCAAGTAGCATAGGATTTGGCCTTGTATTTGAACCTTTCATAGTCTAGGGTTTGATTAGGATTTCTAGAAACCTACCTAAGGTTTAAATTCGGCTCACTTGGTCCAATATAAACCCTAGGTCGGTCATGGCATGAGAGTGGGCACTTAATGGTTGTGTTACACATTAAACACATGTTTAATGTGTTTACTAACCGACATATGGGAGAGAAATTCAAATTTGAATTTCCCTTTTCCCTTTTGGCTTCATTTTATCCCGAACTTATGCTTATAAATTGAAGGCTTGTGTACTTTAATTTTTGATCAAATTGAATAGAGTTTATGTGGTAGAAATTGATAGTCAAACTCTACTTCTTCTTCCTTCTTTTTAGGGTAGACGTCTAGTTTGATCTCCTCCACCATTTTTACGTGATCAGGTCTCACCTATCACTCTCCACACACCTCACAACCACTCCAAACTCCATAGAACTCCTAGAGTTCTTCATTAGCTCCAATTTCTTCATTGCTTCTACCAAAGTCTTTAACTCATCTACCAAACTTTGAAGAAGAGGCTCCATCATGTGGTATCTAGAGCCATGGTTCAAAATAATGCAATTTGATTACAACAAATTCTTAATGTATACACTTGTTTTAAGAGAGAGAAAACATGACACTAAATGGAGAAACTCAAAAATGAAAATATGAAAGTATTGGTGTTGTCATAACTATTTCCTACAATTTTCAAGTCCTTCACATGGTTGACAGGAAAAGAAGCATACCTTTGTTGGTTCACTTTGTAATTGATCTTGGGAGGAGGTGCTACTATCAATATATTTTTCCAGTAAACAAAAGAGATGAAAAAAATCATATTGAATTAAAAGATCATTAAAGTAAGTAAAACTGATTTCAGTTTAAACATAAATGTTTAGTCACTATATAGTACGAATAGAAGTTAATTCATGATGAAAAAATTAAATTAAATTAATTCATACATTTAAAATAATAGTTTCCGATGTTAAAGCATGTGATATTCATGTTAAGTAAATGTAACTGAGAAAGAAACGGTAAAGAAAAGTTGACACAAATTATTAGGAGCAACAACATGGAGTAGAGTAGTGACTATTTCTAAATATAGTGCTAATAGCCAACATTTTCCTTTTTATAATTAACAACTCTTTATATTTATGAATTGCAAAGAAGTAAATATGTTGCTTTTAAGAGTGTGGTGGACCAACCTAACTGTGAATTTTATATATAAAAAACAATTTATTTCACAGTATACAAATAATAACTTTTAATTAATTAATTGGAAGAGTTTTTTTAACAACTGAAACAAAGTTTACTTATGTAATCTCTTCTTTGAATTAGAACTTATAACAAAATTTTAAATTTAAGTGTTTCACTGACTCCTTCATTCTATAAGTTTCACAAAGTTATTTTATTTTAAAAAATTATTTTAAGATAATAATTTTTTTATCAATTAAATAAAAATAATGTTGTTGAAATATTTAATTATTTTATTATAACATATTTTTTAATTATTATTATTACTTATTTAGTAATTTTGTGCTTTATTTTATTAGAAAAATATAATCTTTCTTTCATGTTAATTGATAATATTTTCAGTTAACAAGACGTCAAGTTTGTTTACTATTTTCAATTGTTGAGAGATGTTTCAATATTGGATTTTAAAAAATAATAATTTTGTTTTTAAATATTTTTGTATCAAAATTGATTTTTTTTTAAAACTTTGGAATCATATAAAATATTTAAAAAAAGTGAGGACAAAATTGCATTTTTTCAAAAAATATTGGGACCAAAATGGTGATTAAGTCTAAAATATTTTTGCATTCCTTTTACAATATTTAATTATTTATTGTGTCATGTTTTTTTTAATTATTATTATTATTATTACTAATTTATGATCTGTGTGCTTGATTTTATTGAAAATTGAAAAGTTTCATTGTTAAATGATAATTTACTTAAGTTATCAAAATTGTGTTCACTCTCTTTCCATAATTGATATTTGTTCTTATATTCGAATCTAAAAAATAATAAATTTGCTTTTAAATATTTGTCATCAATTACCCTTTTACTATATTTAATTGTTTTATTATATTTTCTTTTTTAATTATTATTATTATTATTATTATTATTACCCATTTAGAATTTGTGTGTATGGTTTTCTTTGAAATTGAAAAGTTTCGTACGGTGTTAAATGATAATTTGTCGAGTTACCAAAATGTCAAGTTTGTTCACTCTCTCTCAATCGTTGATATTTGTTCCAATATTTGAATATAAAAGTAGAAATGAATTTTTAATTATTTTTGCATAAATTATCCTTTTACAGTATTTAATTATTTTATTGTATTGTGTTTTTTAATTATTATTATTACTATTATTATTATTATTATTATTATTATTATTATTATTATTATTATTATTATTATTATTACCACTCATTTATGGATTTATGCTTGATTTTATGCGAAACTGAAAAGTTTTGTGTAGTGTTAAATAATAATTTGTTGATGTATCAAAAGGTTAAATCTTTTCACTCTCTTTTGATAGTTGAGATCCATTCCAGTAATGTTAAAATATATTTTAGATTTATGATAGTATTTATCTTTTTTAAAGATAAATGTTTTGTTCTATTTGTTTCACACACAAGTCAATAGTAGTCTTCATGTTAAGGTTCAAAAATTATAAACTCATATGTTATGTCGTTCCTAATGATATTAGTCCTAAAAATTAAATTGAATATGATGATCTCAAAAACAAATATATTGATTAATGAACAAACATTTTCTAAACAACAAAATTATGATAATACATGTTATTTTGTTTGAAAATTTTATTATAATAATTATTATTACTTATATTATTTATTATTATTCTAAAATTATATAATAGTAAATTCTCAAATATATTGAAGATGGATGTAAAACTTCTATAGGTTAAACTACTTCGAAACTACTGGAACATAATTAAATAGAAACCAATTTTAAAAACAAAAAAATATTAGTTTTTATAGTGACTAAATTAGATACTATTTAGAGACTAAACAAATTATTGATATCTAAATTAATTTATATTATTGATAAATAGTTTATAAAAGGGTATCTAATTAGCTATCTAAGTTTTAGCAACCAATTATTTATATTCTAAAGTTGGTATCTAAAACCTTGGTATTAAATTCTAATTTAGAAATTATTTATGAATAATAGAAATCAATTTAGATACCAATAATTTTTTTTAGTATCTAAAATAATATTAATTTTGTCAAATATAACAACTAATTATTTTTTGTCTCTAAAATTAGTTTCTATTGAATAATTTTAGTAAAAGGTGACAAAATTGTCTTTGAAACATAAGTCAATGAATCAAATAACAAAATTCGAGTGATTCTCTTTTATGAATGATTATCTTTTATGAAGAATAATTATTTTAGATTATTGTTTCTTACTTTGTCGAGATTTAAAGAAGACTTAAACTTGAACAATTTATATTTATGTTCAATATTTATGATTTGTTTGGCTGATATATATTATCATGTGATTTTTATTATGTTTAGTTTTTTTTATGCAAATATAATTAATGTTTTTTTTTAAATTCATACTACTTTATATTTTTAACTATTGTTATTCCATATAATTAATATTTCATATAATTTTGTCTTTTTTTAAATGTTTTAAATTATTAACTATTGTAAAACTTATATTATATTTTATAATATCAAATTCAAATTATAATTTTTTTATATTTTTTTAATATTATAATTTATAATTGAAATTTTGTGAAAACCACATGGCATTGCACGGGTCAGGGTCAGGTACACTTTATATATGAAAGATTAACATTAAAAACAATACCTTTTTTTATAAATAGTTATTATAAAAGTTCCTATTAAAATGGCTCTAGATAGTAATCTCTTTCCGAAAACAGACAAAAAAAAAAAAGAAAAAAAAGTTGCAATTTGAATCTGCTACGGAAGAAAGACAAGAAGTACCATGTCATCACCCAGCACGTTGAACTCACCTCTATCCCTTTCTTTAGTTTCGTAGAAGCTCAACTCTTCACTCCACCTTCACTTCTCCACTCTATCTTTCTCTATGTTACTTCCGTCAATCATGGACAACCCAATCGCTGCCCAAGATTTCACCTACCTTTCCGGCTTCGGAAACCACCTCTCCTCCGAGGCTCTCCCCGGAGCTTTGCCGGAGGGGCAGAACAGCCCTCTCATCTGCCCCTTCGGTCTCTACGCCGAGCAAATCTCCGGCACCTCCTTCACCTCCCCTCGCAACCGCAACCGCTGCAGGTCAATCACAGCTTCTTTTACGCCTCCTTCTTTTAACTACCGTATATATTGATTTTTGGTTTGGTTTTGTTTTGTCCTTCAAAATATGTGTATGGAAATTTGTCACCACCATCAGAAATACCATTTTAGTACAAGTAATATCTTTTTGATAAATCGTAAACTAGAGCACACAATTAAAGTTGATGTACAAATTTTTATGCTCTAAATCAATAAAAAAGCCAATACATCAATTTCTAAAGTATGTATTAACGAAAGAAATTGGAATACATATACACCAACACTTTGTAGTTGTTTTTACTTTTTTCTATCGCATTATTTGTTATATCAAATAATTTTGTTTTACAATCAGTATTTTTCATTTAGAGATCCGATAAAATGAAACAATGTGTACAATACCATTTTTTGTGTTCGATCTTTTCCTTACATCATTCATTACATTATCAAATTCTCTGTCTTTTCTCTGCTTCCTCTCTTTCTCTGTCTTGATTGTACAAAAGTGTTGCATATGTATTATTTTAAATGGTTATTAACTCTTGTGTGTTCTTCTGCCTTTGCTGGCTTTATTATTTGTTGTAGTTGGTTTTACCGGATCAAACCATCGGTGACCCACGAACCGTTTAAACCTAGAGTACCTAGTAACTGGAAAATTTTCAGTGAGTTCAACAGCTCCAACAGTTCTGCTAACCCAACTCAGCTTAGATGGAAGCCCATGGATGCACCTGATTCACCAACGGATTTCATTGATGGGTTGTCCACCATTTGTGGTTCTGGAAGCTCTTTCATGCGCCACGGATATGCTATTCACATGTAAATAATTGGTATCCTTTGGTTAATACTTTTCTTCTTTATCTAATGGGTTTTGTGCTAGTCAATCCTTTTTTTCTTTTTCCGTTGACTTTTTTGGTGGGTTAGGTTTCCTAATTAGTATAACATTTTTGTGAGCTTAAGTGTCTTAAATCACATGCACTAAAACAATATGTATTGATGTCAGTGTTTAATAGCTAAGAATTGAATAATATATGCTGTGATAAAAGTAGGGTATGATAAATTAAATTTTGAAGGTAACATCATCACTTTAATAAATGGGAAAGTGTAATATGATTTATAGGTACGCTGCAAACAAATCAATGGACAATTGTGCCTTTTGCAATGCTGATGGTGACTTCTTGATAGTTCCCCAACAAGGAAGTAAGTCACAATAACAATTTCCTTGATTGTTCAATATTCACTTAGAAACTGGTCTTTGGGGTTGCTTGCTTTGTACTTGCGGGCATATAATTCTTTCTGGACCCATATAATTTCTTTTTTGATCTATGCTCTATAAACTCAGGGTGCTTCCTTTTTCCTTTCGAATATAGAAAGTATGTTTGTTCTCTCTCTAGACCTGAATATAAAAGAAATTACCTAATTGAAGGATGTATTTGGACAAAAGCACTGGTACACTGGTACAATAATCTTGTGAGTGGGTATTTACGGTTTATATTTTCTGTGATTTCTTTCATTATAGTTGTTTTTTATTCTTGTGTATCTTATTATTATTATAAGGACAAACTGTTGTCTGCCTTTTTTTTTTAATTCTTCCATGCATTAATTTCTGCTTTGGCTTTGTGGTTAAATAAAGTTTTATTATGCTTATTCTCTGCTTCCTGTGTATCATGGCTTTTCAGAAGTATACCTTTCGCTATATTTTATTTTTTTCATATTGTCTGAAATTATAGGACTCTTAATCACCACTGAATGTGGAAGGTTGAAAGTTTCCCCGGGTGAAATTGCTATACTACCTCAAGGTTTTCGTTTTTCTGTGAATCTGCCTGATGGTCCTTCGCGTGGTTATGTTGCTGAAATATTTGGTACTCATTTTGAACTTCCTGATCTGGGACCAATAGGTATCTTCCGTCTTTTGCTCTTAAGAAATTTAAACTAAGATATTTTGTTTCTGAAAATTCAAGGTGTATAAAATTAAAAGAGAGTTTTGTTGAATTTTAAGGTGCTAACGGTCTTGCTGCGCCAAGGGATTTCCTTGTTCCTACTGCATGGTTTGAAGATAAATCCTATCCTGGCTACACTATAGTGCAGAAGTTTGGTGGTGAACTGTTTGCCGCAGTTCAAGATTTCTCTCCCTTTAATGTTGTTGCTTGGCATGGTAATTATTTTCCATATAAGGTAGGTGATTTTCTCTTCCAACATTGTTTTCAGAGAATGACTTGTGATTAAAATTCTGCTTGTTACGGGTATAATTCCTGTGAAAGAATTTATGCATCTTAATTTGGCAACTATTGTTTTTGCTTGCAGTATGATTTAAGCAAATTCTGCCCTTATAATACGGTTCTGTTTGATCATAGTGATCCATCAATCAATACTGGTATGCATCTTTAAAAATAAAAATTTCATGGCCCATTCTCTCTTTTTGTTCGTGTAAAATTGTTTGTTTTTTTTAACTTTTTGACCACTTTTGTTCTCATGTGCAGTGCTGACAGCACCAACTGACAAACCTGGAGTGGCATTACTTGATTTTGTCATTTTCCCACCCAGATGGCTGGTTGCTGAGCACACTTTCCGGCCTCCATATTATCATCGCAACTGCATGAGTGAATTTATGGGCCTCATTCATGGTGGCTATGAGGTAATATCATATCAAAATTTGACTTTTAATCACTGTTTGTTGGAAGCACTATGGTAGTATGTAGCTTTATATGGGAAAATATCAAGACTAGTTTTGTGGTTAGTTGAGTCAGAATTTAGTCTTCTCTAGTCTATGCCTAACACATTTGTTTCTTCAGGCCAAGGCTGATGGATTTCTTCCTGGTGGTGCAAGTCTCCATAACTGTATGACTCCCCATGGTCCCGATACCAAGTCATATGAGGTATGGTTTTCCCAAACAATCATGCACAATAAGATTACAAGTACAAAAAGTAAACCTCTATTCTAATGGGTGACTTGGGTCCTTTAACCCGTGATTCCGAACTAAACTGACCAACCACACATTGTCTTAGATTTGGGAGTTGTTCAGGTTGAACCTATTGGGTACCAGAGATCAAGTTCACAAACAAAAACATATTAAGGGAACGCATAATTAACACGTAAGAAAAGATAAAAGATTAAAAGAAATGAAGATTACTTTTTAGAAATGTTTTTGATGAGCATGTACAGGAACAAATACATTGATTATAAATAAAATAAAATGAATTACAGAGATGATTAACAATGAATTACAGACACATGTTAATCCATGCCACTCTAAGTTAGTTAGGCTTGTTTATATACAATGTTGCCACAATTGTAACTAACTATATATAAGAAAAATAGAAAACCTAAGGAACTAAAAGAACAATCATCTAATAACAACCATGAACTAATGCTGACACTTCAGAAGATAGATGACATCTAATCATCTATCAAATACACCAACTATATGCCACTATTAGACGATTTACCAGATAAAGAATGGATAAGGCAAAACTCAACAATTCTTCACCTTCACTTGTGTCTTCCAGTTCAGTGTTGCAGACGATTGCTGGTAGCAATCGACATTGAACAATTCCAAACACTACATTAATTTGCTCCTAGGAACTTGGTGAAGATATAAGGTACATTATCTTTTGTACTAATTTTCTCACTTCGACTAGCTCTTCAGTGCGAAGAAAAGGATACTTGACGTCAATATGTTTGATTAGTTCATGATGCACTTGATCACAACGAAGCAAATCACACTCAGACTATCACAAAAGATATTAGCCTTATGTGGAAATTCCATATCAGTAATGAAACCCTTTCAACTAGATTCTCTCCTTTATTCCTTTGCAAGAACCATATATTGTGCTTCAATAGTAGACAAGGCTACTGTATGCTGCGAAATTGCTTTCCGACTACTAACTAATGAATTCCCTATATTGAAATCATAACCACTTATAAATTGTCTTACATCCATATCACTAGCATAATACGAATATGAATATCCAACAAGAGTACACCCAGTGTTACCCTTGTAGACGATCTTGTAGACCAGGCTCATATCATACTTGTCCTTAAGATACTCGAGCATACGTTTCACCACCATCCAATGCTCCTTTTTCTGAATTAACCATGTACCTACTCACTAGACTAAGTGCTTGGGTAAGGTCGACGTAGTGCACACCATTGGATACATTAAACTCCCCACTACAGTAGCATATGAAACACAAGTCATGTATTCCTTCTTGGATTTTGGAAAAGTATTACTGGTTATAGATAGATGAATAGGCGATGTCAATGGAGTAACAATTGACTTGGGACCACTTATGCCAAAACGATCTGAGACCTTATGAATGTGATATTGTTGACTCAAAAATAACTTCTTCGGACGACAAAGCTTCTGTCATACAAAGTCCAAAATGTCGTTTCTTGAAAAACAATTTACTATTTATAGACATACAAGGTCATAAAGAACTTCTTCAGCTCCAACCGCAACCCAAAAGTAGATTCTTTATTTGCAATTTCATAAAGAATTTCATTGAGAGAGAGACAAGAGAATTAGGAAGAGTCTTCTCTTGAATTCTCATAAAATGACTCCTCCATGTGTTGTCCTCCAACAACGATGTGTCTAGACATCATGTTCTTTCATAAAGAATTTCATTCAGACAGACAAGAGAATTAGGAAATGAGTCTTCTTTTGAATTCTCATAAATGACTCCTCCATGTGTTGTCCCCTCCAATAGATATGTGTCTAGACATCATGTTCTTTCAATAAAACACACATCTAGATGCATCAATGATTAAAGTTATTCTTTCCCATAACTTCTCGGTGTTAATTGTGTTGGTCATCTTCTTGAAGATCTTCATGACAAAATGAACAAACAAAGGTGACTAATCTTAATCACGAATCAACCACCTATGGATGCAAAAAGGATCAGAACTGAATCTCATACCAGTTGTTGGGTATTAGAGATAAAAAAGTTTACAAACAAAAGCACATTAAAACGGATCAGAACTAAATCTCATAATTGGGTATTAGAGATAAAAAAGTTTACAAACAAAAGCACATTAAACTGGATAGTTTAGGGTATTGAAAATTAACATGTAAGGAAAGATAAAGAGATTACGGAAAATGATGATGATTCTCTATAAACCTTCTTGATGGACGCATACAAGAAAGAAAGAACATGATGATTCTAGAAACAGAGTATACATGCTCAAATAGAAAAGAGCAATACAAGGATGATCAACAACAAATTACAGGTACACGTTTATATATATAAACCTACATATCAGAATAATAGAAAACCTAACAACAATCATCTAATAACAAACATGTCACGAGCTTCAAACGATAGATGATCTCTATTAGATGCACTAACTAGACAATGCTATCAGACGATCCACTAGATGAAGAAGAGACAAAACTGAACAAACTCCACAATTAGGTTAGTTGAGTTAGAATTTGGTCACGATAGATGATTTCTATTAGATGCACTAACTAACCAGACAATGCTATCAGATGATCCACTAGATGAAGAAGAGACAAAACTGAACAAACTCAACAATTAGGTTAGTTGAGTTAGAATTTTGGTCTTCTTTAGTCTATGCCTATAACATTTGACATTTGTTTCTTCAAGCCAAGGGTTATGGATTTCTTCCCAGTGGTGCAAGGGTGTTATAGTCTCCATAACTATATGACTTCCCATGGTCGTGATACCAAGTTATATGATGTATACTTTTTCGGAACAATCATACACAATAAGTCACAAGTTTAAAAGCTAAACCGCCAATCTAATGAGTGTTCTTGGGTCCTAGCAACCCAGGAATCCGAACTAAATTGACCAACCCAAACACATTGGTTTGGATCTCTGAGTTGTTCAAGTTGAACCCAATTTGATTTGTTTCAAATTTGATGACCTCTGGTTTGGTAATGGGTTTTTTTATTTTTATGCTTGAAAGTCCAATTTGATATTTTTAATTATTTTTATGCAATTTTTCATTTATTTATTCATTTATTATTTTTAAAATTTAGAAAATTCTAAACAATTTGTAAGGTTTTGAGATTCAATGGACCAGTTCTAGTGCATGCGCTAGTCCTTCAATTTCTCTACATCTTTTGAAAATTTTATTTACATCCGTGAATGGTTGGATGCACATCCATCCTTTTCAAAATCGTTTCTTATATCCTTTAAACACAAGCTTCTTTTATAGCATCATATTTCTACATTAGACACTGAAAGATTCTTTTACCAAAGTGACGTAGAAACCAACATGCTATTAGTCCTTTTTAGAGCAAAATGCCGTGTGAAATTAAGTGAAAAATGATCTCATTATGTGCCATTTATTAAATCTTCTAGCAACCCATGTGTTGGCATTTGATTTACAGGCTACCATTGCTCGAGGTAATGATATAGGACCTTCCAAGATCACAGACACAATGGCTTTTATGTTTGAATCAAGTTTAATACCTCGGATCAGTCAATGGGCCCTAGAATCACCCTTCTTGGATCAAGATTATTACCAGTGTTGGATTGGCCTGAGATCTCATTTTACAGTTAAAACCAGAGCATGCGGAATGGACAGTAAGGAGTGAAATGGGTGCCTCACAGCTACAATTGTATCCCTAATAACTTACGATCTTGTGGTACATAAAAATAGATGTAATTATAAAATATAAGAGAAATAATACTTGTACAACAAATTGTACAAGGACTAACTAGTCTATAATCAGTTGGTTGGTTGGTTGGTTGTTGAACACGACACCCAATTGTGAATTATAAAACATTTTGTCTACAAATTTTTTTAATAAAAGAATAGATGTTGTAGAATAAAGAGAAGAGAGAAAAGATTGTAATGTAATAAATGATGAAATGAAGAGAGAAAGATAAAATATTGTGAATTATTGTTGCATCATGTTTTAGAATATGATTCAGTCGGTTATGTACAATAAAAGCTATTGGAGTATTCAAGCTCGGTTCGGCTAAGAGATGGAAAAATATGAAAGAGAACAACAGTGTGAAAGAGAGTGGATGTTTAAATCTGATTGAAGAGTTCTGAAAGATAAAGAATATAACAGAAAAAAACGATATTGTTCTTACAGTGTCGTTAAGTCATCAGATGTGGTGAATTTGAGATGGTGAATCCAAGATGTTAAGATGATAGATTTTTGTCTTGAAGGATTTTCGAGCTTTAATGATAAAAAGTTGAACGAAAAGATTCTCAGTAAAAGTATAATACTATCTGAGTAGTAAGTATCAAAATATGAGTAAGAAATATTCATATATTTATAGGCTCAAAGAGCCTAAGGTATCGAGTTTCATGGAGACATTCTGAGTTTCTTGATCATGTTGGAGTGATTATATCTATCTAAGAGCGGTTATCTTATCAGCATTACAAAACCTTTCATACTCAGCTCTATCCTCCCTTTTTCTTCACCTCCACAACCAAAGAATTAAATTTGTGTAATTTATTTAATATTTTATATAAAGTTGAGTTTTTAACAGTTTTGAGCGAATTAAATCTGGAGCAATGTTATCTGCAAGTTTTTAAACTGTGGTCGAGTTATAATTGCCAAAATTGTGAGCAAATGTTGTTGACGTGGCTGCATTTTGTAGCATTTCTTTGTCAAACATTCATAACTATTTTACTTGGGATTTTGGGTGATGTTGGGTCTCTGCATATTTAACCATGTATTGAAGGACTTAGAATAAAATAATTTTTTTAATTTACTATTAAAAGAATTTTGAAGGCTGGTGTAAATGTTTTACTTCTATAAGCTGATGCAGCAATAGGGTCTCTGCATAATGTTTTTAAGTAACAACAAAGAATTTTCAAGCTAAGTTGGCTATATTAGCTGCACTAAAAGCTTCTTTTATGCTCCCTGTCCAATGACCTTTTGCCAAAGGGAGTTTTCTAAAGATCATTACAACTCCTTCCATGAACTAAAATTAAAACCATTAAATCTTGAAAAGGCAAGCCAGGATTTTTTTAAACATTTCAGACAAACGATACAAGAAAATCATCAAATTGATTTATAGAAACCAATTTTTAGAAAACAAAATAATTAATTACAATAAATAATTAAATTAAAGACCATTTTAAAAAAAATTGGTTTCTAAATTAATTTATATTATTGTTAAATAGTTTATAAGTTGCTATCTAATTAGTTACCAATATTTTAACTATTAATTATTTAGATTCTAAATTTGGTAACAAAACCTTTGGTTGCTAATTAGATATTAATTTAGAAACTATTTAACAATAATAGAAATTAAAAATTTATTTAATCTCTAAAATATCTCTAATTTAATCACGTAACTAATTATTTTTTGTCTTTAAAATTAATTTTTATTTCATGATTTTCTTATAACGGAATTTTCTTGCAACGGAATGAATGATTTTGTTGTAGTGAAAGGAAGCGGTTCTTTAAACTAAACTATGTTATCTCCTTATATCATGGTCCCATGAAATGATGTGGAGCATTTAACTAATGTTGGCATGTATTTGTTAGAATTTTTTATGCACGAAGTTCAAGCAAAGCATACCAGTATGAAAATAAAATTGGTGTCAACAAGTTCACTATTAACTTTTAATATAAAATTAAATATCTAAAAAATTATCTAAAGTAAAGTTAGATAATATCTCAACACAGTGGAGCAACATACATAGTAACAATCATGAAACTAAACATACATCAAAGCACTTGATCCAATACTGATGAAGCCATGGCGAGTTTCTAATTTTCTCTGGTACACAGGATTATTAATAGGACTTCAATTTTCTTAAAACTCAATTTATTTTGTATCAAACACGTTATAAACATGAAATTGAACACTACCAAATTTAAAATCAGAAATTTTATAGATATATTTTTTTGAAACATGCTTCTAAATATATTTTCATTAACTAAAATTTGCTTAAAATTTATAATTTTCGATTAACTTTAAGTTAAAGTAAAGTGTTTAGTTTCCCCTTATAAAATATGGATCTTGTTTTTGCAAAAAGGTTGATGACTCTTATTCAAGCTGATAACACAATATTTACAAGTTGATCTCTTCGGCGAGGCTTTCAGCTTCTCCTCTCTCGGTTGAGCTCTCCAGATTGGACTTTCGGCTTCTCCTATCACGGTTGGGTGTGTACCTGCAAGGTGCTCCGATGCCAAAGTTAGAAATAGTTTATGCATTCATAAGATAAAATTCACTCTTACTTATCTTTTGGATTGATCCTCTATTTATAAGACTTTCTTATTGAGCTTATAATTTATTTGGACATTTCTTTCTGCACCACTTATTATTTTAAACATATCCATTAATTTAAACTTTATTAATTTGAACTTTGATATGGTGATTATATACCTCTTTATATATATAGTTTTGGGCATCGATGTATTCTTCGTTTATACCTCTTTAGTACAGATCCTAATAATGCTAAAGCAATAGTAGTATATTGTCTCAAAAGAGATGTTAGCAACAATATATGATTGGTTAAGAATAAGTATTGCCCTACACTTTTCAATAAAACTCGTTTGCAACCAAAGAGTGTTTCTCAAATATTTTATATTCCAGGTAGAAGAAGTTCGAGATGCAGGGGAAGTTATTCTAAGCAATGCAACTTCTAATAACCTTATCAAACTATAGATACCCAAAACTACCTATCACACGAGATAATTCACAAAACAGTTCACACAAAAATGTATACACTTGTGCCAGTTCCAACAACTTCAAAATACAAAAACAAATCCAAAATTAAATAAATGCGAAAAAAAAGTGGTGTCCAGAGAGAAATGTTAAGCACGAATGTAAGGTGAAGTTTTAGAACTACCTCGTAGAACAAGTTTCGGTGGTGTCCAAGGAATATTAGGGTTTTAAAAGTTTTGTTGTTTGAGAAGAGAAGATATTGAAGAGCGTACGTAGGTTTCAATTTCACATAAATTTTCTTGCAAATAATATATGATCTGATATATTAATTAATAAAGAAATTAGGATGGAAGCATTAATGTAGCATTGAGATGCGTAGGTCATTATTGGGAACTACACAGTCAAATACTTCATACTAAAAGGGTTCCTTGGAAAATCTGCCACCACACAGAAGAGGAAGTAGAAGAAGTGGAAGAATTAGTGTAGCATAAAGATGCTGAAGTAGGTTATTATTAATCCAACACTGCTGCAACTGAATAAGCTACATATGTCAAACATGCAGAGCTAAGATTCAAATTCATCATCAACTTTCAAAATTGTGGAAGCCATAGTCTGCATGCTGAGGGTTGGTGGCACAAACAGCATCACCGCTGGATTCCTTTTCAGTGATGCATAGAGATGCTCATCCTTTTGCAGTAATGCATGGAGTTTGATTCGTACAACGTTGAAGCTGTCTAAAACATGTTTCATCGCTGGATTCCTTATACTATGCCAGATCAAAGACATGAATTGGTATTCATTAAACAACATCACACTTTAATCCAAACATCACAGTCACAGAATTCCAACGCAAACCACATGACAATTATTTATTAATGTAATTATCAATTATCACACAATAAGTTTATAGAATTCCATATGACAATTGCATATCAATTAACTAAAATTATCTCACACCATTTATCCATTTTTTAACTTAATTAAACTTATTTTAAGCATTATAAATTCATTTTAACCTAAAATTACTACTTTTCTTTGAAAGGCTTTTTTTTTACAATTTTAATCTAATTATTTCTTGGTAAGTATTCAAAGGAAGAAAACAAGAACTTTAATGTTCTGGCCTGCAGAGCAGATATAAAACCAATGAAATTCTGAACTGCTAAAGTAGCATGGTGCAGTAAACAGCAGCTGCTACTTTTTTGCAGAATAGCTTGTGTTTGTAACCTAATTCAGCATCTCAAGGCTTTGACGTTAACTTTATCTCAATAAAGTTATTAAAATTCATTGGATCAATGGTACACATTTCAATATTTTCTTATAAGAGAAATTATGATGAATTTTACATGCACAGTTGAATCTGACAATCAAATTTGACATTTATGCACAAAACCTAAGAAGTTCCAACGCATGGTGGTAAATTTGAAACATACGGCAAATTACAGTTGCCTTTTACTGCACCCTGCTATTTTAACAGCTCAGAATTTCATTGGTTTGACTTTATCTCTATTTTGCAGGCATCAATATTAAAGTTCTTGTTTCTTCATATGTGAGCTCACCAAGACATAATTAGATTAAAATTGAAAAAAAAAATGCTTTGAAGGAAAAGTAGTAATTTTAGTCTTTGCCAGATTATCTTAGCTTATTCGTAAAATCTATATTTTACACTAAATAATCACTTTTTATAGAGGAAAACAATGCAATATATGAATTAACGTTTACTTGCTAACTTCTTGATCCTATGCAAAAGACTTGAAAATTAAATTTAAGAAAAAAAAATGCTATCATAACAAAAAGTTATTATTTTCAGGCAAAATATTATCATTATGATGAACTGTTTTTCTCTACAAAGTGATTATTTATAAAATATGGATTAAAGTGTGATGTGGTTTAATGAAAACCAATGCATGTATTTGATCTCACAGTGTATAAGGAGTCCAACGATGATGGTGTTTCTGCCACCAACCCTCACCATGCATTGGCTGTTCAATCTGAAACATTTTTTTAAAGTTGATCATCAAGTTGAATCTTACCTCTGCATGTTTCACATATGTAGACAGCTTCAACATTGTACCAATCAAATTCCATGCATCACTGCAAAAGGATGAGCATCTCTATGCATCACTGCAAATGGATGAATTGCACCAGTGTTGGGCTAATTACATAATTGAGCATCTCAATAACCTAGTTGAGCATCTCTATGCTACATATTAATGCTTCCATCTTAATTTGTTTATTAATATATCAGATTATATATTATCTGTATGAGAATTTAATGAGAAAATTTTGATAATGTTCTAGTTCTTGTACTTGGTGTTCTGTCTGGTGGTGGAGGTTGATTTTCCAAGAAACGGTTTTGTTATGTAGTAATAGCGTGTGTAGTTCCCAAGAAAATGAATACTACTGCACTTATTGTTTTGTAGCAATCATGGCCTAATAACCTACTTCACCATCTCAATACTACATTAATGCTTCCATCTTAATTTCTTTATTCATTAATATATCAGATCATATATTATTTCTAACAAAATTTAAGAAAACATTTAAGACTCTATAGAGGTGAGAACCTCTTGTTTGTTATCTGTGTATGGGTTGGAATACGTGAAGTATCCTCTTTTATTATATTATTTGTTAATAAAAAAATAAAAATTGAAGATTGGTGTTGTAACTTGTATCGTATGTAGTAAATATGTAGTAAATATTCATTAACAAAATTATTTAGAGGTAGACAATATATGAATGAAGATGTTTTTGTTTCTTAACTACTCTCAATTGAATTGAAATGAAACTTTCTTTTTTTTATAGCAAAGAAACTTTCATTTGAATCAAGTAAGACTACAAGCCATTTTCATTGGAAAATAAAACTTTTAACACTCTTCAAGATTTATATCAGACTAAAAACAAACAATGATTAACCATGCAATGTTCATTTCCAGTCAGTTGTGCAAGATAAGATTTCACTCATGCATACATTCTTTTTATAATAAAGATATATTATTAAAATTTCAAAGAATAGCTAAACACATAGCAGTTACTAAACAAAAAATGTACTTACCAGTCACGAAGTAAATGATTCCATTTGCAATAGTGATGTAGCAAAGAAATCAGCACCCAAAACAAAGAAAGGCTTTTTGAGAGGAAGAAAACCAGTGAAAAACACTTCTCACACAAGAAGGAACAAATGGTAAAAGACTAGATTGTATGCTTGTTTGGGGAAAACCAGTGTGGTTTATTCTTGTACAAACTATTTGTTTCCTGCTTTTATTGTTTGGAGATGTTGGTTAAGATATATATAGGATAGACTGTTGTATGCTGTGGCACCTTTTCAGTAGACACCAGTTTTTTTATAAGAGTTCAGATATCCATTAAATACTCATTTGTTTAAAATTAAAAAGAAAATGATATTTAGCAATCTATTTAGTTTATGTATATTGTAGTCTATAACAGATTTTACCATGAAGTGAATGGTAACCTACAAACGTATATAACTTGAACCATCGTTGGTCACTCATATTGCACTTAATTATGCTACATTGTGCCGTCAGATTATATGCTGGTTTATTGGTTACATGCATGTATTTTGTTCGTAACATAACATTTATTTAGTAATAATAATGTTATGGATATGATTTAGTTTCATCTAAGAAATAACCATCACTGAAATTTTGTAAATTGAATAATTAAACTTTAAACTTTAATCTAATATATAGAAAGGTCAATACATAAACTTTGATAACAAGAATATACATATGTAAATATCAAGGTGCGGAGGCTGCGAGGACTATGGGAACAAGGTACGAAACCATCATGCCTGCGGTGGAGGTCTAAGGGAGGCTTAGGGCCCCTTCATTACGGGGTCAATTCATCATCCAGGTTAAGTCGATGCTCCTTTGCTGAATCTGATAATGATATTGAACATTGCAATAACAGATTAAGGGTTGAGGATTATGTAGCTGAATCTGAACGTATTTGGGATGTGGGTAAACATCTAGGTGTAAGGTGTTCCGGGGAGGAGGTGAATATTGTAGTTGAATTGGTATGGAGGAAAGGGATAAGAAAGTTAAGAAGAATGTCGAGGAGGGTACTAGTCATGCTGAATTATGATCATATTCAATCTTAATATTAGGGGCAGGGGCTGGGGGGGGGGGTACTAAAGCTAATTATCTGAAACACTGTATAGCCAAGGAGGGTGCGGAATTTGTGTGTTTGCAAGAGACAAAAACTGTGTCTTTTACTGATAATCGTTGTTTCTCACTCTGGGGGACAGTAATATAGATTGGGTGCATTATGAAGGTGATAATGGTGCAGGGAGCATGTTATCAATGTGGCATAAAGATAAATTCTACTATGATTCGCATGTTGTCGGGATAGGTTTCATTGCGGTGGTAGGGCAACACATTAAATCTAGTTAATATCTATGCAGCCTGCAACCATAGTACAAAAATCACTTTATGGGAAGCTTTAACATCTTTGAAGAGGAAGTATCAGAACATGGCTGGATGTTTTTATGGAGACTTTAATGCTATAAGAAGGGAGGACGAGAGGAAAGGAATCAGATGTGGGTCTAGCCAGAGGAAGGAAATAAGTGGATTTAATTGTTTTATCGACGCAAACAGTATGGTGGACATTCCAAGTGTGGACAAAAAATATACCTGGTTCAAACCAAATGGAACTGCTAAAAGTAGGTTGGATAGAGTCATGGTTTCAGAAGAATGGATTCAGATTTGGCCTTTCTATAAAATATGTGCAACAAAGAATAGTGTCCGATCATTGTGCTATTGTGGCAAAGTCTTGGGCCAAAGATTGGGGCCATAAACCTTTCCATTCAATAGATGCTTGGTTCATGGAGCCAGGGTTCAAGGTGTTTGTGAAGGAGAAATGGGGGTCGTACAATGGATAGGGAAGCAACATATCTAGCCTCAAGGAAAAACTAAAATCCTTGAAGGCAGACCTCAAAGTATGGAATAAGAATGTGTTTGGGTGTTTGCAGACAAATCAAAAGCAAATCCTGAAGGATATTGAGATCCTTGACGTTAAGGATGATAATGATGATTTAGAGGAGAGCGATCGGATAAGAAGAATGGAATTACTTAGCCAATTGAGAATGATTGATAATAAATTGGACTCTCTTGCAAGGCAAAAAGCAAGAACAAACTGGTGCAAGTTTGGGGACATGAATTCCAAATTTTATCATACGGCCATTAGGTGGAGAAGACTTAAAAACGAAGTCAAAGGTGTGCAGGTTGGGGGGGCAATGGTGTGATAAAAACGAAGTAGTTCACAGGGAAGCTAAGGCTTTGTTTGAAAAGAGGTTTACGGCTACACGAGACTTTGGAGTAAATTTGGGCTCTGTGGAGTTCAAATCCCTCCCTCATGAAATCAGCTTAAGTATGGTTTCAAGTTTTACAGAGGAAGAAGTGAAAGAAGCTGTGTGGCAGTGTGAAGGATCAAAGAGTCCAGGGCCGAATAGTTTCAACTTTACCTTCATTAGGAATTGCTGGGATGTTCTTAAATCTGATGTTATGGAAGTTGTAAACTTGTTCCAAGATATTGGGGTTATACCAAAAGGCTGTAATGCCTCCTTCATTGCTTTGGTACCTAAAGTGTGTGACCCTCTTTCACTAGATCAATTCAGGCCTAATCCCTCGTAGGTATGTTCTATAAGATCGTGACTAAGGTCTTAGCTGGCCGTATGAAGGATGTTCTTCATTTGGTTATCGACGAAAACCAATCTGCCTTTCTGAGGAATAGAGGAATGCTAGACAGTGTGCTCATGGCAAATGAGGTGGTTGAGGAGGTTAGGAGGAATCGAAGGAGTGCTCTTTGCTTCAAGGTGGACTACGAGAAGGCTTACGATTCGGTAAGATGGGACTTCTTACTTGATATGTTACAGAGGCTAGGATTTCATAGCAAATGGGTGAGGTGGGTTAAAGGATGCTTGGAATCGTCCTCCATCTCAGTGCTTGTTAATGGAAGCCCAACAGAGGAATTCAAACCGTCAAGAGGATTAAGACAGGGTGATCCTATGACGCCTTTCTTGTTTCTTGTGGTTGTTGAAGGTTTAGCTGGATTAGTGAGACAAGCATCTAAGCAAAATACACTAACAGGTGTGAAGGTGGGAAGGAGGGAAATTGTATGTAGCATGCTTCAATTTGCAGATGACACTCTCTTCTTGTGTGAAGATTCTTTCTCTAATGTATTCACTATAAAGACGATTCTTAGATGCTTCGAACTAGTTTCTGGTCTGAAAATCAATTTCCACAAATCAAAATTGGCTGAGATAAATGTTGATAGGTTTACCTTGGAAACCTACGCCAAGACTCTAAATTGCAACACAATGAGGATACCTTTTAAGTACTTGGGGTTAGAAGTAGGAGGTAACCCAAGGAAGGTACAATTCTTGGAACCAGTAGTCAATAAAGTCAGTGCTAGACTTAGTACATGGAAAGGGAGATGTCTATCCATGGCGGGCAGAATTTGCTTAATAAAATCAGTCTTCACTTCTATCCCTCTCTTCTACCTATCCTTCTTTAAAGCCTCGGTCTCGATTTGCGAGAGAATCATGAATATTCAAAGAAGATTTTTATGGGCTTGGGGTAGAGATAATAGATCTATACCATGGGTAAGTTGGGGGAACATTTGTAAACCTCTTGAAGAAGGTGATCTTGGAATAAAGGATGTTAGGAAGTTCAACTATGCTTTAATGGCGAAATGGAAATGGAGGTTAATGAGCGACGAGAAAGGGAAATGGAAAGATATTTTGGAGTCCAAATACATAGCGACATTTGGTAATAACCATGTACGGCCTTGCTACCATTCTTGGTGGTGGATAGATTTAGAAAAAATATGTAGGGAGGGTAATGGTGAAGGCTGGTTCCAACAAGCTGTTACATGGAATGTCAGATCTGGGGACTTAGTGCGCTTATGGGAGGACCCGTGGGTTAATAACAAAAGTCTCAAGGAGTTATATCCTAGATTGTTCTCTCTCTCTCAATCAAGGGATGAAGGTGGGTGAGACTGGATTCTGGGACAATTATGGGTGACATTGGCACTTAAATTGGAGAAGGGAGAGATTCTAGTGGGAATCCATTCTGGAGGAAGAATCATCATTAGTGTTATCTAGGGGTGTTATGCATAAGGATTCTAAGCATTTTATTTCTTGGAATGGGGATTCCAAAGGTTTTTTCTCAGTGAAATCAGCATATGGGCTTTTAGCTAACCAAGGAACCAGACCAAGTAATGATGTTTTTAGACTTTTATGGAAGACCAAAGTGTTAGAAAAGATGGCTTCAAACTAGAGGGGGGGTGAATTGTTTAAAGGGGTTTTCGCAAACTTTTCAAAGCTAGAATGAACTTATTTCAGAAACCAATTGATTCAGCAATTCAGTTAGCCAAAACAGCAAGCAAAACTGTAATACTAGAAAAAAAACAATCGGTTGTTTCTTCGAAACAATCGGTTGTTTATACCAGCAAACAACAAACAAACTGAAATTAAAGAGTTAGGGATAGAGAGATTGTACACAGTTGTTTATATTGGTTCACTCCAAACTAGAGCTACATCCAGTCTTCTTAGAAACCCTGAGGATATCCACTAAGCAATCACCATTTGATCACTTACACCACAACCAAGAGAATAACCTTGAACACCTCAAGAAACACACTCTCCTTGGCCAACACTAAGATTGCTGATCTTGAACACCTCAAGAACACAGCCAGTCTCAGCAAAACACACACACGAATTGTTCAGCAGTTTACAAAGATTACACTTGTTACAGATGAATATCTGAAATCAATACAAGTAAAATCCTATTCAGCACCTTGATCAATCTCTCAACACTTTTGCAATCTCAGAACTCTTTGAAAAACTCTTCTTTTAAAACTTTGTTTCAAGATCCTTAAAACATAAAAACAGTTTTTCAGAATATATCTAAGAATATAGTTTGTTATCAAATCTTAACAAACTCTTAATTGCATTTAAAACAGATTGGTCAAAGCATTTAATGACTGGAGCGTATTCATTTAAAGCATTTAAAGCTCAGTCAAAGAAAACAGTTTTTTCTGTTATGGTTTCAAAACAAACAATCGATTGTTTCCTCGAATCAATCGGTTGTTTTGTTACTTAACAAAATCACCATTCAAAAACAGTTTTCAAACTTTCTCAAAACACCTAAGTGTAAACAATCGGTTGTTTCGACAAAACAATCGGTTGTTTCAACTTAGTTTGAAAAACATTTTGCTTTGATAAAATTGAGATGCTAATTGCTTTGAGATTTAATCTAAGGGTTGATTACAACATTGAACTACCCCAGAACAAAGCTTAAACCAGCACAGCAGCATCAAGCAAAGCAGAGGCTTCATCCTTCAAAGGATTTGGATTCTTCAAAACATTGAACACCACTTGGTTCAACACAAAGCTTTCCCATAAGCTCTAATAACAGCCTGGAGAATCCTTCTAGACAGAATCCCAACTCGTCAGAATCTTGTGGCACGAGGGATTGTGGTGAATTCTCCTCTGTGCGTTTTATGTAACCAGTCAGTAGAAACTACCCAACATTTGTTCTTGGACTGTACCTTTGCTTATCGCGTTTGGACGTTATGCTCTAGATGGATAGGTGTTCTGGGTGCAAACAATAAGGATATATGCAACCATTTTCTGAATTTTTATCTTTCTAATATGTTCGAGAAGCAGAACCAGGTCTGGAAGGAAGTGTGGGTGGCCATCCTACGCTGCATATGGGAGCACAGGAACAATGTGATCTTCAGACAAGGGGTCCCTGACCACGAGGAAGCCTTTCAAGCAGCTAAACTTATGTCCTGGCTGTGGCTGAAACATAGGGAAGGGTCATTCTCATATGCTTTTTCTGATTGGCTTTTAAATCCAATTCAATGCATGTTGTGTGTACGTTGATTATTCATGGCAGAATAGGTGTTTTTCGAAGGTCTGATCACGTCAAAGCTGTACTAATATTACCTGGGTTCCGGGTCATGCTGAAGATAACCAAGAAATGGGGTTTGTTTGACCCTTAATTATTTTGTAATCTTGTGCTGGTTTCGTTCTGTTTATTCGGTGCTTTTGGGGGATATAAACGCTGCCTTTGGCCTTCATAAGTTGAGTCAGTCTTAGGCAACAAACCTTATGTTGGTGTTAAGCTTTCATTTGGGAGCTATTAGCGGTTGGAAGAAGTATAAAATAGGGTCTGCTTGGATAGGAAGTTTTATGGAACGAGATGACCCAAGTTAAACATTTCCATAAGTGGTCACAACAAGAAGGATGTATTGGTTGTACTGATGGAGCCCCTGTCCGGGTGGTGTTGGTTTGGCACCGAACCAAACAAGGTAATTGCCGAAGGTGGAAGGGTTATTAAAATAGCAGGCTCGGTGTAGTTGGAGTGGTGGGAGTGTGCTGGTGGGTAGGGGTGTGGTTTCTAATACAAGTGTAGTTTTTATATGGTGCTTTCTTGCAGGGTAGGATCAACATTTTATAGTCCTGGGTGGTGTATGGGAAGGATGGAATATGCAAGATGTATGTACAACTAATCCCGTAAGTTGGTTTTACTTTTAAGGGACAATCTTTATGCTGCTGTGCCGAGGAAATGGACCTTGGCTCATGCTTATTTATGTTTGTCTTAAGCCCAAGCTCTGATGAAAAGATTAGGCTTGCCTTGTCTTTATACCGGGTGTATCATGCAGCCTTTTTATTTTCCTTTTTTAAGTGTTTTTTAGACTTGCTGTTGTTGGTACTGTATAAGGGTTGGGACACCCCTAAAGTGTCCCCTTTAATTTACTTAATTCTTTGTTGATAAAAAAAAATGTAAATATCAAGGTTTTGGGTGCATTGATATATATCCTTATTACAACAAGCTAAAGCATGAAGTACAATCAATATGTAATATCAAAATATTTTGTTTAATTTTTCGTTATCAAAAAAGAATAAATGAAATTAAAAAGGGATATTTCAAGAATATTTTAACCCTTATACAAGTGCCAAGAAGACCCACCCACCAAGCAACCAATTACATCACAACACCAAACTATTTTCACATATGTTAGGCTAGGTACTACCCAACACACTTGTTAAGAGAATTCCAACACTTCACACCAAGCCAATTGGTTCACCCAATTCGAAGATGCCCTTCCTTCCAAAAATCCAACATTTTTGTTTAGTTAGAAAGAAAGTAAGTAAGTTTCAAGTGAGAGTATAAGAACAAATTCTAACATTTTGTTTAGTGGAAAACAAAGATGCAAGTTTCAAGTGAGAGTATGATTAACCTGTGTAAATGATATTTTCTTTCTTTACTCTGTCATAGAAGCTTTCTTTGTTTTGTCTTGAGGAATTTGATTGGTGAATCACATTTGGAAGCAGAAAATGCATCTCGAACAACAATGCTTTGGTACTTTGCATGCCTTTTGTTATGTCAGGTAAAAAAGAAGAAAGAAAGTAATGTTACTCATTAAAAGATTAATACATTAAAACATTGTAATAATTGATATTGTAGATGTTTGAGTTGTATTAATGAAAATCTAAATCACATAATAATTATGTAAGGTCAAATTGGACTCACCTGCTACCTGCAAGATCAATTTTATAATGAAATTTAACAATGCATATAATATAATCATAAATCATAATGCCTAACAACACAATACGGGAATCAATGTCCAGAAAAACTGTTAAATTAATTAAAATGGGTATCAAATCCACCAATACTTAATACTTAGTAGCCATAACTTAGAATAGAATGAATAGGTGCTGATAAAAACAAACTTAGAATAGGCTGGAACAACAAGACATGTGAAATAAATATAAAGTCCACTTTCAAATTAAAAACACATTAATCTAAATTAAAGTACTAATTACACAAAAATAATTTTCACATGAAAAATATGAGTTTGTAGTATAAGAGTAAATGTTAGAAAATAATGTTGGTGAATAATATGCTGATAATGCCACTAATCTTCCACAATGGTGCTTCTCTTTTTTACCTGTATGCAAAATGACATGGTTTAGGGAATGAAAAAATAAAATCTTCACCAATACAAAAAGGTAAATTAACGACGGTTAAAATCGACATTTAACGACGGTTCTGGAACCGTCGTTATTACCGGCGTCGTTAAAAGGTATGGTTTTTTCACGACGGTTCCCATAACCGTCGTTAAAACTCCGACTTATAACGACGGTTCCCACAGTCGTTAAAGATGGGTTGCGCTTTTTTAATTTAAAAAATTGAAAGCACTTTTAAAGACGGCTCCAATGGGAACCGTCGTTATAAGTGTGGCTTTAAAAGACGGTTCCAAGTGGAACCGTTATATGTCTTGAATAATTTTTTTTTTTTTTAAATCTCAAATAACCTACTTAAAGTTTTTAATTCCAGAAAATAAAAACATTTCAAATCATAATTTAAATATAAAAATTAAATACAACAAATTATAACATTATACAAAAAAAGTTTGGTAATATATAAAAAAATTTGTCATTGTAATGATTTATCTATACTAGAGTGTTATACATGGTTACAAAATACTTTGACCATGTTGTTCTCACATATTCCAATGCTTCTAAATCTAGCGGGTGTTGGTCGTTGAACAACTGTGACATTTGAAATATTTTGAATTAGTGCATGAATAATAAATCTCAAATTTTAAAGTGTTTATTGTATAGAGGTATTACCTTATCCCAACCTTTCTTAATTTCAGCTTGCAAAATAGTCAACATCCACTGCATAACATAATAACCGCACTCATAATTTTCAGGTTGCCTGTTGGACTGCATGTGAAAATAAATGTATTAAATGAATGAGTGAAACACATTAAATTAAGTAAACAAATATACTTTAAATACCTTAAGGTACATCCAAGTGAGTTTTTGTGGGTTTGAAGTTCTCCTCCCACACAACATATTATATCCAGAGTAAGCACTAAAATAATAAGATTTCATGTTAAAATACATAACATTATATAATATATAAGTAATAATAAATGTTAAATGAAACTGTCGTACCTATCTATAATGTTTTTAAAATAGGCAGGAGGTTTTTTATGCAAGGAGCAAAACCATGCAGCGGTATGATCTTGAACAGATATGATCAATAGTTGCCAATGACGCTGTATAACAAATCAGTTAATTAGTTTCTCTTATTTCAATAATTTATTAAAACTTATTTAATAAATAAGAACTTACTCATGGATGTACGGAGCAAAATAAATGTGTTTTCCACCATTCTTTAAGGCAGTGGTGATGTATGTTTGTGTTTCCGACTTCTTGTTTCCAATTGATTGAGTGATTTGAGGGTCTAAAAACCTATATATATTGTGTTTCCCCTCATCAAAGCATAATCCAGAAAGATAACTAAATTTCAATAAGTTAGTACTAATATATTTAATAAATCAAAAGTATAAAGATTTTAAAATTTGAACTTACATCATCCATAATTGCAGAACTGTTATGTTAATCTCTTGATCTCCCGATGCAAGGTCCAACAAATCAGACATGTGAACGTACAACGGTAGATTACTATGCCTTCCAAAAACATTGGCATCCCATGGAACCTCTAAGACGGTTGTATCTAAAGCTGTAGCAACTTCCACCAATGCCGCCAGAGGATCATCAATGGAGACTATTTTCTTCTTTCCCTGAGGCAGATTTGTATTAGGTTCCTGCTACTCATCAAAGCAAAAAAATACTTAAATTAGTTAGAATGTAATATATCTGATATATAATTCTACTAATATTAGTGCAAATATATACCATAGATTTTATAGGTCTGACGAGATGTCTAGGCCAAGCAACGAAAGTATGTAATGCCTCTGCCACAATTGTCACCTCTGATGTCGGCACAGGAACTGCAAGATCACCATAAAGGACCTTCTCCACCGTGACCTTCATGAAATTAGAAGGAAGAGGCACATTGTGTAACATTGTGACCCCTTCATAACACTTACCCAAGGCAACGAATCGGGTCAAAGAATTACACTCAACATATAAATCGCATTGGCTAGTTGAGCCAAAGTCATCCCCTGATAGATCAACTGCCGAACAACTCCCTTTAGTGCTGACTTTCTTAATAGGAGGCAGAGGTGGTTCATCTTCTACCATAGTAGGTGGTTGCTGTGAGTGTCCTAAACCCTCCCACCGCTTTTTGAACTCCATTTCCATTCGCGCACTAAACTCCTTCATGAAGCTTTCTTTAAACTCTTGAGTTACCTCAGCCTTTAACTGCTCACATAGTTGTAGTAAATACTCTTGGCTAGGTTCATTGGACAATTGTTCCTTGCTGTGTGATGGAGGTCCAAAGTATGACCGAATCCCAACCCCATATCCAGCTACACGAACACGTCCAGGGTGTTCAGGTCGTCCGAGAGCAACATTAAGAATATCATTGCGACCACATGGTTTAAAAGTCCCCTGTGTTGATTGCTCATTAAGAGAATCCTAAAACAAATGAAAAGAAATTGACAAACTTCAACACATTGAATTTAAAATAACACATATAATTTAAAATAACACATTGAAAAGAAATTGTCAAACTTACAATGCGTTCAACTGTTTGTTCTGTAGACTTAGAACTCCATGTCCCTAATGTGTTTATACGGGCACCCTTCCACATCTCATGTCGGAGTGGTGGGGATGGAGGTCTTAAAGAATCTACACTATTCATTTCCTCAATGGAAGTAGAACGTGCTTGAATCTTTTCTTCAAGTATCTTCTGCTCTAGCAACTTATAACCACCACGAGACAATAAGTGTGGGGTATCATTATGTGCCTGATTGGCTTTTGCTTTGTTCCGAACCTCCTATCATAACACTCAAAATTTAGTAATATGTTAATATAAACTATATTCAAATATAAAAGTGATACTAACCTGCCATTTTTCAGTTTGTCGAATATTGACAAACTACTGCCAAGTTTCTTCATCAATGGATGCATATTTTGCACAAGGATTTTCTTCTTTCCTTTTCCCATATATATAATCTGTTGTCAATTTTGATGTGAACTGACGAAACTTGACACCCACATCTGAAAGAACCTTCGCTTTCAAGGTTTCCACATTCGGGATGTTGTAATGCGTCTACATTGTTTGAAAGAATTAGTTCATAAACAAAAACAAAGTATAAAAGAACTTTAGATTGAGCAAAGTAAAAACAGTTACATACCAGAATATCTTGCCAAATCATGTTTTTCTCGTGGTCAGTCACGTGATCCCATGATTGAGTTAAAATAGAGATCCTTTCACGAGATAGTACTCCGAGATAACTCCTATATTTCTTTGCATGTTGCCCAGTGGGCACACCAGTGTGGATATCAATAGACAAAGGTATTTTGTCATCTTTAGTTATCTTCTTAAACATATTCTTTAATCGTGTAGGTCCTCTACCAGTTTTTGAATGGGAAATTTTATCATCTGCCATGTTCCTGTTATCAAAAAAATATAATAAGCATCAAGAATATGAAATATAATGAAAATGAAATATATTGTAAAACTAAACATGAATCACATGTACATACAAATATATATTCCTTCATCATGATCATTTCGAGTTACATGTACAACATTAGCAACATCCTCGTACTCTTTATTGATGGTCGTTCTTGTAAGTGATTCAATCTCACAAATGTCATTGTTTGTATCTTCTGGGTCATTATGTTGTTTTTTTCCATGTAGCACAACAGACCAGTGGTCAAATGTAGGATCTTGGATATAGAAAACTTGGGAAGCTTGATGTGCCATTATAAATGGTTCGTCATGATAACCTATCTTTCGAAAGTCAACCAAAGTCATTCCTGATTCATCAACTTTGACACCAATCTTATTGTCAACCCACTTGCATTTGAAAACAGGTACAGTAAACTTGGTATAATTAACTTCCCAAATCTCTACTATGACACCATAATAAGGCATTGATCCCACAACAGGATTTTGATCCCTCCAAGGTGACTCCGCTATTTTGGATTGTACTCCTATCATCTCGAGACTTTGTGTAAAACAAACAACCATTTACTTCATAGCCAGAACAACATAAAACATCAAATTTGAGATCGTTTGCAAGCCATGTTAATGTTTCAGATGCTGATGGATCATTCATTATTTGTTGCTTAAACCATGACATGAAAGTTTTGTTATGCTCAATTAACACCCATTTTTCTGATTGTCTTGGATTTTTATATTTGACAATGTCTTTGTGTGTATCTAAGTATGGTAACACCTCATCAGTGTTATTCAAGATATACAAGTGTGCTTGCAGAACCTCTTCTCTAGATTTGCTTATGACATGTACACCTCTTGAAGATTTACTTATGAATCTACGAGAGTGCCAACCTTTTTCAAGAACTCCTATACATTTGGCTTTTGACATGTACTCGGAACAAAACTCAATAGATTCTTCTGAAATGTATCTTTCAATAATGGAAGCTTCTGGACGACATTGATTCTTCACATATCCCTTCAAAATCTTCATGTATCGTTCAACTGGATACATCCATCGCATATAAACTGGCCCACACAATCTGATTTCTCTTACAAGATGAACAACCAAGTGTACCATAATATCAAAAAAAGATGGAGGAAAAAACATCTCGAGTTGACACAAGATAACAATTATTTCTTCTTCAAGTTCATCCAACTTCTGAGAGTCAATCTCTTTACTACATATGGAATTGAAAAATTAACATAGTCGAGTGATTGTATGCCTAACATTTTTGGGCAAGATTCCACGAATAGCCACTGGTAATAATTGTTGCATTAGAACGTGACAATCATGTGACTTTAAGCCAATTAGTTTCAAATCATTCATAGATACAAGACTCTTCACATTTGAAAAGTAGCCTTGTGGTACCTTAACACCTTTAAGACATTCACAAAAACTTGTTTTCTCTTTCTTTGACAAAGTGTAACACGCTGCAGGCAAGTATGTACGTTTACCAACTTCTCTCGGTGCCAATTCCTCTCGTATATTTATTTCAATCAAATCCAGACGTGCATTCACACCATCCTTTGTTTTGCCTTTAATGTTCAGAAGTGTTCCTATTAGACTGTCACACACATTCTTCTCTACGTGCATTACATCTAGACAGTGTCTAACATCCAACTTACACCAATACGGAAGATAAAAAAAGATTGATCTCTTCTTCCATATTTCACTCACCGTTTGCTTCTTCATTTTTCCAAAAGTCACATTAACATTTTTGATTTTTTCATAAATTTCAACACCACTTAAGGGAGTGGGACAAATGTCATGTTCTTGGTATCCGTTAAAAGCTTTTTTCAATCGACGATACGGATGATATTTCTTTAGAAATCTACGATGCCCAAGATACATGGTTTTTCTTCCATGTTTCAACTGCTCATAAGATGTCTTGTCTTGACATATTGGACATGCTCTATGGCCTTTCACACTATAACCTGGCAAGTTCCCATATGCAGGGAAGTCATTGATAGTACAAAACAACATCGCATGCAATCGGAAAGATTCATTCTTAAACGCGTCAAACACATCAACCCCTTCATTCCACAATAATTTCAAATCTTCAATCAATGGATTAAGATAAACATCTATGTCATTTCCAGGTTGTTTTAGACCAGAGATCATCATAGATAACATCATGTATTTGCGCTTCATACACAACGCAGGAGGTAAGTTGTAAATCACTAACAAAACGGGCCATGAACTATGATTACTACTTAAATTTCCAAAGGGATTCATTCCATCAGTTGCCAATCCAAGTCTTAAGTTTCTTGATTCTTTTCCAAATTCAGGAAATTCTTTATCAATATTCTTCCACTGCAAAGAATCAGCAGGATGACGAAGTAATCCATCACATTTTCTATTATCTGCATGCCACCTAAGGTTTTTAGCGTCATCTGCATTTGCAAACAAACGCTTAAGCCTTGGAATTATCGGAAGATACCAAACAACCTTAGCAGGAGGACATTCCTTTGTCAATTCATCAATTTCATCATTTTGACCAACCTTAACTTTATAGCGTGACAAACCACACCTGGGACATCTTCTTAAATCTTCATACTCATTTCTGTATAAAATACAATCGTTAGGACATGAATGTATTTTTCTATACTCCATACCCATTGGACAAAGTATTTTTTTCGCCTCATAATTTCGATTGGGCAGGGTATTTCCTTCTGGAAGCATGTCCTTAAGCAATTGAAGCAATTCTGTAAAACTTTTGTCAGTCCATCCATTCATTGCCTTCAAATTCATCAACCTTAACACTGCTGATAATCGTGTGAAGTTAGTTGAACCAGGATACAAAGGAGTCTCTGCATCATTAGACATATTTTCAAAAACTACATTAGCAAATGATTCTGCTCCCACATCACGAATCATGTCTTCTAATCTATCATCCATTGAGAAATGAACTTCCTCCGAACCTCCGTGCACACTTGGCAAGTCTAACAATTCACCATGCCACGTCCATGTTGTATAACTTTTCAAAAATCCATCACACAAAAAATGTTCTCTAATTTCAGAAACAGTCAATATCCTTCCATTTAAACAATTGATACAAGGGCACCTTATCCTTACTCCATTCTTATAACTAACGGCATTATGTTCTGCGAATTGTATGAACTCTTCCACCCCTTTTTCGTAAGTATCACTTATTCGTGATGTATTAATCCAACTCCGATCCATAGAACTCCTAAACTAAGAACCAATACTTTCAATATGTAATCATGAAAAAATAAAACAAAAGTGCCGAAGGTCGGACACCTCTGGACTCAGAACCAATGCGTTCAATATGTCAAAACAATATATAATGACTGAAAATTGCCGAAGGTCGAACACCTCCGGACTCAGAACCAGTGCGTTCAATATGTCAAAACAATATATAATGACAGAAAATTGCCGAAGGTCGAACACCTCCGGACTCAGAACCAATGCGTTCAATATAAACAATTAATATCAAACTCAAAACGAATACTTTCAAAATATAAGTGATAATAAATAAGAATACACTAACCTCAAATGGATGGGCGGTCACGACAAGCGGTTGCAGCAAGGAGTCGGTGGTAACGGACGTGCGTCGCGGCACAGGTCTGCCGGCGGTTGCTGAAACGGTCGAGGTAGTGTCTGCCGCGGCGCGGTGCGATCGCCGGCAGGGGTCGCGGCAGGGGCGCGACGAGCAGTCGCGCGGGGGGTCTTGGCGCGGTGCGGTCGCGACAGGGGTGTTGGGCGCGGTGCGTTCGGAGTCGCGCGGGTGTCACGGTCGTCGCGGTGGTCGCGGCAGGGGTCGCGGGCGTAGCGCGGAGTCGCGCGGGGGGTCGAGGCACGGTGCGGTCGCGGGCGCGATGCGGAGTCGATCGGAGCGGTGCGTCTGTCGGTTGTCGCGGCGCGGTGCGGTGCGTTTGTCGGTCGTCGCGGCGCGGAGTGGTGGGCGGTGCGTTCGGCGCGGTCCAGACAGGGGGTCGCGGTGGTTCACGGTCGTCGCTCCGGTCGGCTATGTCGTGGCAGGGTTGTGAGGGTTGCGGAGAAGAGTTTGTGAGAAAGAGTGTGAAAGAATGTGAGAGAGTGTGAGAAAGAATCTGAAGGGGGGGGAACAACTTTTAACGACGGTTCTTGGTGCGAACTGTCGTTGTATGTTTGGCGTCTGGTTTTAACGACGGTTCTGGCGGGAACCGTCGTTAAAAGTCTAAAAAAATTTGAAAAAAATTACAAGATTGCCACCGCGTCTTTTTTAACGATGGTTATCACTAAACCGTCTTTAAAGGGTGTTGTTATTGAAGAATTTTGTACTAGTGCTTGTACTAATGTAAGTATTAATATTAAATGAAAAGTAGCTTTAAGTAACTATAATATATTTTTTCATAATATACAATACTGATAGGTAGACAAGATACAAGTTAAAGAGTTGTTCAGCTACAAATCGGTGACAAAAATATCATTTGACAGAAACAGATATTAAAAAAAACATTAATTAGAAGAAGAATTGACAAATTAATTATCTAAATTTTTTTGACTCAATTAATTTAATCATGAAAGATGAGAATCTGTGCTATCAGCTTTCCTTCAACAAATATAAGAAAGTGAAAGAAATAAGAAATGGAAGACGAAAGGAGGTGCCAAGTGAGTTTAGCCTTTTAAGGTTAAACTTATATAGCCAAAAATGAGGACTCACATTGAAAAAAAAAAACATCTATCATTATTTAATTATTTTTATTAAATAATAATATGTTAAATTATTGGAAGGTGCAGATAGATTATGATGTAATATTGTTTTAAAATATGTATAAATATTTAAATAATTTCTAACTAGTATAATTAAAATATGTATACATTTATGAACAACTTTTTAAGATTATTAGTATACCATAAATAAAAAAGTTTAAAAAAAAAATTATCAATTTAGTCAAATAAATGTTTCCTATTAAATTGAATGATAATATGATTTTGGAAAGAATATATTCAATTATGTAAACCATTTTTGATAAAAAATATTCATGATAAAAAATAAATTTGATAAAGAATATTAATATACGCATTTGAGTTCTCCTAATCAACCTCCTTACACACAAGATTTCACAAGATTTTAGAAAGTAAAATTTGAACAAATAGAAAATATGAGGTGAAAATCTTTTGAATAAAATTCTTACATTTGCAGTGAATATATAACAATGTGAAAGAAGTGAGGGCCGAAGAGCCAACAATATGAGCTTTTAGGCGTTTAGGTTAAAAATACTGTAACCGTGTGAGAATAAGGGAAGCGTAGAAAGTAGAAAGTGTAAGCTTTTATACTTTTAGGTTAAACTTGTGTACACAAATAACATTTTTAAAATTTACACAAATATTTATCATCTTTTAAAATAAGAATAAAACAAACAATTTTATTCAATAAAAAATTATCTCCATGGTTAAATAAAAGTTTCATTTTAAAATCTTTATGCAATTATCTCCATGGTTAAATAAAAGTTTCATTTTAAAATCTTTATGCAATTATCTCCATGGTTAAATAATTGTTTTTTATTAAAAAATTAATAAATACAGTTACAAATATGGTATAAATAGACAAAAAAAATTTCAAAGCTTTCAATATTTACATTGTTCTTAATACGTTGAGACTGTCTTGTTATCTTCTTGTATTTTACAGTTTTACCTTAGTCTCTTCTTAATTTTTGGACAAGAGGGTCATGGTACTTGTAAATATATTTCGACGCTCAAGTTTGTTGAAGATGGATGAAGCTCATCTCTACCTAGCCTTAGTGTGTTTGATGTAGATGTTAGCTAGTTTTGCTTTGTAGGTTGCAATGTGTCTTAGATGATCTTGTACTCTAGGGTTGTGTGTATTCAAGGTTGCCTTTTGCTACATGACCTATCCTAGATGCCTAACCAAGCATAGATCAAGCACTTGAAGTGGTTAAAAGTTTTTCCAAAAGCTTTTTAGAGTTTTCTCCAAAAATCAGGGTACTGCACAAAAAATAAATTTGTTTCTCTGTAAAAGAATAGGTTTATTTTCGGTGTGCTGAAAGGATTTTCAAAAGTTGGTTAGGGCACCAAAGGTACAACTCAGTCAGTTATTTCAGTTAGCTGAGTTGGCAGTTTTCCTAAAAATAAATATGTTTAGTTTAAAACTGAATCTGTTGTTTTCATAACAGCTTTTCAACTATTTTTTGAAAAGAAGTTAGAAACTGTTTTCTATACAAAGAAAAGCTTCTCTCACATGAAAGGATGCTGAGCAATTACGTTTTTGACAGAGATTAAACACTTTCTATGTGAGAAGAAGGATTGAAAAGAGTTTTTGAAAGGTTTTCCAAAGGGATTTTCAAGTGAGCTTGTTCTAGGAAAACTTTGATCTTGGTGAAGGTGCTGGTGCAGTTCTGCAACAAATTGAACTACTGGTTTTGAGTTCTTGCATCTTCTTTTCAGGTGTTATCTTTCCTTTATTCTGGTTTGTAAAAGTGTAAGTGTTAGTCACTCCTTGATATGGTTTCTTGGAGTGCAAGGTGTGCTGAAATAGGGTTTTTCAGCATTGGTTGTATTGTTCTTGTAGTGTTCAAGAACTGTTGTGTTTGTAAGTGATTGACACTGTTTTTAGTGGATTCCACCTTGGATTAAGGTGAAACTGGATGTAACTCTGTATGAGTGAACCAGTATAAAAAGCTGCTTGTCTTTTTCTCTCATCTCTGCACTCGTTTCTGGTTTTGCTTAATTATGTCAAGAACTGAATCTGTTCTTTTGAAATCAAATCTGTTAATTCTGGGTTTAATAAAAACTGTTCTTCCTGATCTGTTAAAGTTCTCTAATCACTAACAAAGTGTTTGTATATGGGGTTTTAATTGGTTTAAGAACAAATAGTCCTATTCATTAAATCCTAACAAAGATTCATTCTCTTTTGGAACCTTGTGTTGAATGAACTTGATTGATTTCTTGGTATAATGTGTACTATTCAAACTGGTAAAATTTAACCAATCTGATTCTGTTATACCTCTCTGTTGATTGCAATTTTAATCTGAACAAGGTCAAATTGTGTTAGACTGTTCTGAAGAATCAATCTGTTTCTTTTAAAAACAATATGTTCTTTTTCCTCTGATATACTGAAAACTGTTTGTATTTGCGAAAATTTTATATGTTCAATTCACCCCTCCTCTCTTGAAGTTAGACACTAATAGACCCAACAATTGGTATCAAGAGCTAGGGCTTGTATTTTGCTCAAGTGTATGCATGATGTCTGAGTTTAAAATGCCGTTTGCTGAAGGTGCGTCTATTAATAGACCTCCTATGTTTGGTGGTGTTAACTATGCTTTCTGGATAATCAGGATGAAAATCTTTATGGAGTCTATTGACATGGGGATCTGGGATGCAGTGGTCAGTGGACCTTTTATACCTATGCAGGTTGTCAAAGAAGAAACAATAAAGAAGCTTTGGTCTGAATGGAGTGAAACCGAGAAGAAGAAGGCCCAATATGACTCCTTAGCCAAGAATATCATCACCTCTGCACTGAATATA
This sequence comes from Phaseolus vulgaris, assembly GCF_051622355.1. Taxonomy (NCBI): domain Eukaryota; kingdom Viridiplantae; phylum Streptophyta; class Magnoliopsida; order Fabales; family Fabaceae; genus Phaseolus; species Phaseolus vulgaris. The sequence continues at coordinate 42,044,306 of NC_143508.1, forward strand.
GATGAGTTCTTTAGAGTCTCTCAATGCAAATCAGCTAAGGAGATGTGGGAGGTACTAGAGGTAACTCATGAAGGGACTGATGATGTGAAACGGGCAAGGAAGCACTCACTAATTCAGGAATACGAACTGTTCAGAATGCAATCAGAAGAAAGTATGGCAGATGTGCAGAAACGATTTACACATATTGTAAATCACCTCACTGGCCTTGGTAAAGTCTTTGACAAGGAAGAGCTCAACATAAAGGTGCTGAAATGCCTTGATAGGAGCTGGAAGCCTAAGGTAACAGCAATCTCAGAATCCAGAGATTTATCCAAGATGTCCACTGCTGCACTTTTTGGAAAGCTGATGGAGCATGAAATAGAGCTGAAAAGATTGAAAGAACAAGAAATTGTGGAAAAGAAAGCCAAAGGAATTGCCTTGAAAACTACCATGGAACATGATACAAGTGAGGAAGAAGAGAATCCTGAACATGATGAGACATTGAGTCTGCTCACCAGAAAATTCAGCAGATTTCTTAGAAAGAAAAACCGTGACAGAACTCAACAAAAGAAGAGGTGTTCTAAATCCAATGATTCAAATTCTTCAAATTACACTTGTTTTGGATGTGGTAAACCAGGTCATATAAAGGCTGATTGTCCAAACAATCAAAACAAAGAAAAATCAGCAAGCAAGAAGAGTGAAAGAAGCAAAGGCAAAAGAGCATACATCTCATGGGAAGAAAATGATGTATCCTCATCTAGTGATTCTTCAACCGAAAGTGAGGAAGCAAATCTGTGCTTTATGGTGAATGATGAAGAATCTAACTCTGATTCAGTAAGTGATTTTTCTACTGATTCTGAAAATTATGATCAGCTGTTAATTGCATTTAAGGAAACACATGATGAAGCAAACAAATTAGCTGTAATTTGCAATAAATTGAATAGAGTAAATAGGGTACTTGAACCTAAGGTCAAAGCTCTTGAAGAAGAACTGCACAAAGCTAGAACTGAATTGGTTAGCCTTGAATTAACATGTTTGCATGCATCAATAAAAACCTGTGATAATTGTAAAAAGCTGGAAAAACAGGTTGAGTATTTGTTAAAAACACTTTTAAATTTCACCAAAGGAAGAGAAAATCTTGAAACTTTATTAGGTTCACAGAATGCTGTTTTTAATAAAAATGGTCTAGGATACAATCCTGGAATGAAAAACAATGTGAAAAAGTTGTCCAGTTTTTTTGTTCCTTCCAAAACAGGTTTTTCTTCTTTTAGTTGGTCTAATACAATGCATTTTGCAACCTGTTTTTATTGTATTAAGTCTGGACATATATCTAGAACATGTAAAGCTAGAAGGTACCTTGTTCCAAAAGGGTTGGCCAAATGGCTTCCTAAGGAAAGGTATTAATCATGTTGGACCCTAAACTTGGAAGGGGTACCATATGTGTTAAATTTGTTTTGTTTTGCAGAAAAACAGCAGGAAAAATCAGTGGTACTTGGATAGCGGGTGCTCAAAGCACATGAATGGTGATGTCACCCAATTCACAAATCTGAAACTTAAAGCTGAAGGACACGTCACATATGGAGATAATAATAGAGGAAGGATTCTTGGAAGAGGAAATGTTGGTACTGCAGACTCAACCACTATTGAGAATGTACTATATGTTGAAGGGCTAAAGCATAGTCTTCTAAGCATTAGCCAGCTGTGTGACAAGGGATACAAGGTCAATTTCGAAGCCAACACTTGTACAATTTCAAATGAAATTTCTGGTAAGGTGCTTTTCACAGGAAAAAGGGTAAACAACATCTATCTCTTAGGTATTATGAAGAGCTGTTCTGAAAATGAGTGTTTGTTATCTAAAAGTGATGAGTCATGGCTGTGGCATAGGAGGCTAGCTTATATTCACAGAAATCACTTGAATAAGCTAAAGTCTAAGGAACTAGTTTCTGGTTTACCAAACATAAAATTTTAGAATAACAGATTGTGTGATGCTTGTGTAAAGGGAAAACAGATAAGAACTTCATTTAAATCTAAAGATAGGGTTTCTACAAATAAAGCCTTGGATGTTTTACACATGGACTTGTTTGGACCATCTAGGACTGCTAGCTTAGCTGGAAATTACTATGCCTTGGTGATTGTTGATGACTTTTCAAGATATACATGGACCTTGTTTCTTGCTTCTAAAAATGATGCATATAAAGCCTTTAAGAAACTTGCTAAGGTTCTGCATAATGAAAATGAAAATAGGATAAAACAGATTTGTAGTGATCATGGGGGAGAATTTCAAAATGCAAAATTTGATAGATATTGTGAAAAACATGGGATCACACATAGTTATTCTGCTCCTAGGACACCCCAACAAAATGGTGTAGTTGAAAGGAAGAATAGGTCATTAGAGGAGTTAGCTAGGACCATGTTAAATGAATCTGGTTTACCTAAATATTTTTGGACAGATGCAGTATACACTGCTTCTTATGTGCTTAACAGAACTTTGATTAGACCAATTCTTAAGAAAACTCCCTATGAATTGTATAAAGGTAGGAAGCCTAGCATTAGCCATCTTAGGGTTTTTGGCTGCAAATGTTTTGTTCTAAATAATGGTAAAGACAATCTGGGGAAATTTGATCCTAAATCAGATGAGGGAATACATATTGGATAAGCTATAAATGGTCATGCTTATAGAGTGTATAACAAAAAATTGCTTGCAGTAGAAGAATCTATACATGTTGTATTTGATGAAACAGATTTCTCTGTGCCTAAATCTGTTCTGGATGAACCTGGTATGGATGATTTAAGAACCATTTTGCAAAAGAATTAATCTAGTGAGCCTGATGCAACTAATCAAAATTCTGTCAAAGAATCTACTGTGAATGCAGGATTGCCTAAGGAATGGAAGACACCCAGGGATCTTACACTAGACAATGTAATTGGTAAAATTGAGAAAGGAGTCTCAACAAGGAATTCACTTAATAATTTCTGCAGAACAGTGGCCTTTGTTTCACAGATTGAGCCTAAAAGTCTAGAAGAAGCACTGCAAGACAACAATTGGATAACAGCAATGCAGGAAGAACTGAACTAGTTTGAATACAATGAAGTGTGGACTTTGGTTCCAAGAAAGCATGAGATGAATATCATAGGAACCAAGTGAGTGTACAGGAACAAGATGGATGAACATGGGGCTATCACTAGAAATAGAGCAAGGCTGGTTGCTAAAGGTTATAACCAAGAAGAGGGAATTGATTTTGGTGAAACCTATGCACCAGTAGCACGTCTTGAAGCTGTCAGATTACTCCTAGCATTTTCCAGCGTACAAGGTTTCAAGTTGTTTCAAATGGATGTCAAGAGTGCATTGTTAAATGGTTACATTAATGAAAAGGTGTTTGTATCTCAGCCTCCAGGGTTCGAAGATCATAAAAATCCAGAGCATGTGTACATGCTTAAGAAGGCGTTATATGGATTGAAGCAGGCACCTAGGCAATGGTATGAGAGGCTAAGTGAATTTCTGCTCTCTCAAGGATATAACCGTGGCAATTCTGATAAAACCCTGTTCATAAAGAAGAAAAGAGAAGACATTATACTTGTGCAAGTCTATGTGGATGATATTATCTTTGGATCCACAAATGAAGAGATGTGTGAAGACTTTGTGAAAACAATGAAGAGTGAGTTTGAGATGTCAATGTTAGGGGAAATGAATTTCTTCCTTGGACTACAAGTGAAACAACTCAAGGATGGAATTTTCATAAGTCAAGAAAAGTACTGCAAGGAGCTGCTTAAGAGGTTTGATATGGATCAATGCAAAGCAATCAACACTCCTATTTCAACAAGCTGCCAGCTGGAACAAGATTGTGCAGGAAAATCAGTGGATCAATCTAAGTACAGGGGTTTAATTGGTTCTTTGTTATACCTAACTGCTAGCAGGCCTGACATTATGTTTGCTGTGTGCTTATGTGCTAGATATCAATCTGATCCAAAGGAATCACACTACAATGCAACAAAGAGAATTCTGAAATACTTGCAAGGATCTAAGGATGTTGGATTATGGTATCCTAACAATGTATCTTTAAACTTAACTGGTTTTTCAGACTCTGACTTTGCAGGTTGCAAGGTTGATAGGAAAAGCACAAGTGGGACTTGTCACATGCTTGGATCAAGTCTAATCTCATGGCATTGCAAGAAACAGGCTTGTGTTGCTCTCTCTACAGCAGAGGTAGAATACATAGCTGCTGGAAGTTGTTGTGCTCAAACCTTATGGCTAAGGCAGCAACTAAGTGATTTTGGAATTCTATTAAACAAGATACCTATAAATTTTGATAATACTAGTGCTATAAATCTGTCTAAGAATCCTGTCATGCATTAAAGAACTAAACATATTGAAATTAGACATCACTTTCTAAGAGAACATATAGCTAATGGAACTTGTGATATCAAATTCATTGGCACTGAATTTCAATTGGCTGATCTTTTTACTAAACCTCTTGCTAAAGATAGGTTTTATTTTCTTCTAAATGAATTGGGTATCATTAGCTTAAATTGTCCTCTGCAGTAAAAATTTCAATCTGTTACTTTTTTTTAACATGTTTTGTTCTCTGTTTCAGAATCACAGCTGTGACTAGGAAAGAGAAAGATATTTTTTTTTCTCTCTCTCTCACTTTATATTTGACTGCTTTTACGGTTATTAACCAGCAGGTCTATGACAATTAGCATGTGGGTATCCTAACTGATTGGATATTGTGTAGGTGCAACAGATTTGATTTATCAAACTGAAATCTAGTTCCAATATATTCTTACGTAAATCAACACCTGAACTTGCTGTACCACAAGAATAAAATTTTGAGCATATCTGATTGATTTGATTTTTTTTAACCCATAAGTCTTGAAATCTGATTAAATTGATTTCCTTTAAAATTTGTGATTTTGAAATCTGATTTAAAGCTCTATATAAACCTGGCACTAATCAATTGTTTTTCACACCTTCTCATCTCTGCTACGAGCTGTCCAGGTTCAAACAAATTACTGTGTTTAGTTTCTATCTTAAAATGATCATGTGAACTGTTACTAACCCTTCTTCTAGCTGGTTTATCTTTAGGTGACTAAATGCAGGTAACAACAGATCAAGCATGGCATCCTCTTCACACAGAAAGAAGAAATCCAAAGAGCAATCTAACAGCAGCCAAGGCATTCTAGAAAACTGGTTTGCTGGAGATTCTGAAGTTATGACAAGGTTCATCCATGAGACAAACAGAAAGCAAGTCAATGTGCCCAAGGTGCTGAAATTCTCATGGTTAAGGGAAGAAAATCTGACTAAAGCAAAAACTCTGCTCAAGCATCAAAAGCTGAAAAACTTCTTAGAAATGATTGGAAATTTCTATCCAGACTTGGTGAAAGTGTTCTACAGCAATCTGGTTCAAGATGGCAAAAATCTGGTCTCCCATGTGAAAGGTGTGAAGCTGAAAATTACAAGGGAAATATGGAGCAATGTGGGAGGAATCAAATATTCAGGAATGAAGGTTAGCAAAGGGAATATTGCTGGAATTCAAAGGTTCAACAAAATGCAGTTTTACAGGAGCTGTGTTATAAATCTTGCTGAACCAGTAGCTAGATTTCATGCTGGAAATCTGACATTAATTCGAAGACTCCTAGCCTACATAATTGCTTGGCAGCTGACTCCAAGAGGAAGTAATCATGTTACTCTCCATGAAGAGGATTTGATTCTGCTATACTGTATAATGAATCAACTCAAGGTAAATTGGGTGAGTACAATGGTAGAGCATATGCTCAAATCCACACGGCTTCCAGATTATCGTTTTCCATATGCTATTTTTGTGTCAAAGCTAATTGATTATTTTGAAGTTGATACTACAAATGAGAGAAATGACACCATTAAGGCAGGAAGTGAAATAGACAACTCCACTCTCTTGAAGATGGGGTTCCAAAAGGAGGATGACAGCTAGATATTTAGAAGGAATGCTGCAAATAGAGCTGAAAATGAAGCAGCTGATTCAGCAGATGAAGAAGAAGAAAATGCTGATGGTGTGCAGCACATGGATGAGTCACCAACCCACTCTTCTGCAAAGGAGGATGTTGCTGCTACAAGCCAAAATGCACTGGTTGCTTATGAGGAACCTGTGTATAGAGGTGAACCTCTATCCATGTTCGAAAGACAAGTTCTAAGCAGCTGGACACACTCACATATGACCAAAAGGCACATTATGAAATGGCTCAAGCCAGGTTTCAACACCTGTATGACCAAATTGAAGGAGTTCAGGAACAACTAGCTGAGCTTTACTACCACAACAAGTGATCCTATTTCATAGTCTTTATCTTTTATATCTTGTTGAACAATTTGGTTTTAGTCTGTTGTCTTTATTCTGCACTAGTTTTAGTCGGGTTTTGGTTTGTAATAGAAATCTATACTGGTTGTTTGTTTGAACTGTTATGAATATCTATGGTATGTATTTATCCCATGCTTTATTCTGTTTGATGAATCCAAAGGGGGAGAAGAACAGAGAAACATCTCACAAAGGTTGATGTTCTGGTTCAAGCTTCAGGGAGGTAGCACAAAACTCACACAATGTTATATTCTGTTTTTATTTCTAAATGTTGTTGTGCAGGTTTTGGCAGTTAGTACTGTGCAAGTTCTGATCATCAAAGTATGCAAAGCAAAGGGGTTTTGTCTCCATCAAACAGGGGGAGATTGTTGAAGATGGATAAAGTTCATCTCTACCTAACCTTAGTGTGTTTGATGTAGATGTTACCTAGTTTTGCTTTGTAGGTTGCAATGTGTCTTAGATGATCTTGTACTCTAGGATTGTGTGTATTCAAGGTTGCCTTTTGCTACATGACCTATCCTAGATGCCTAACCAAGCATAGATCAAGCACTTGAAGTGGTTAAAAGTTTTTCCAAAAGCTTTTTAGAGTTTTCTCCAAAAATCAGGGTACTGCACAAAAAATAAATTTGTTTCTCTGTAAAAGAATAGGTTTATTTTTGGTGTGCTGAAAGGATTTTCAAAAATTGGTTAGGGCACCAAAGGTACAACTCAGTCAGTTATTTCAGTTAGCTGAGTTGGTAGTTTTCCTAAAAATAAATCTGTTTAGTTTAAAACTGAATCTGTTGTTTTCATAACAGCTTTTCAACTGTTTTTTGAAAAGAAGTTAGAAACTGTTTTCTATATAAAGAAAAGATTCTCTCACATGAAAGGATGCTGAGCAATTACGTTTTTGACAGAGATTAAACACTTTCTATGTGAGAAGAAGGATTGAAAAGAGTTTTTGAAAGGTTTTCCAAAGGGATTTTCAAGTGAGCTTGTTCTAGGAAAACTTTGATCTTGGTGAAGGTGCTGGTGCAGTTCTGCAACAAATTGAACTACTGGTTTTGAGTTCTTGCATCTTCTTTTCAGGTGTTATCTTTCCTTTATTCTGGTTTGTAAAAGTGTAAGTGTTAGTCACTCCTTGATATGGTTTCTTGGAGTGCAAGGTGTGCTGAAATAGGGTTTTTCAGCATTGGTTGTATTGTTCTTGTAGTGTTCAAGAACTGTTGTGTTTGTAAGTGATTGACACTGTTTTTAGTGGATTCCACCTTGGATTAAGGTGAATCTGGATGTAACTCTGTATGAGTGAACCAGTATAAAAACCTGCTTGTCTTTTTTTCTCATCTCTGCACTCGTTTCTGGTTTTGCTTAATTATGTCAAGAACTGAATCTGTTCTTTTGAAATCAAATCTGTTAATGGTGTGTTTAATAAACACTGTTCTTCCTGATCTGTTAAAGTTCTCTAATCACTAACAAAGTGTTTGTATATGAGGTTTTAATTGGTTTAAGAACAAATAGTCCTATTCATTAAATCCTGACAAAGATTCATTCTCTTTTGGAACCTTGTGTTGAATGAACTTGATTGATTTCTTGGTATAATGTGTACTATTCAAACTGGTAAAATGTAACCAATCTGATTCTGTTATACCTCTCTGTTGATTGCAATTTTAATCTGAACAAGGTCAAATTGTGTTAGACTGTTATGAAGAATCAATCTGTTTCTTTTAAAAAACAATATGTTCTTTTTCCTCTAATATACTGAAAACTGTTTGTATTTGCGAACATTTTATATGTTCAATTCACCCCTCCCCTCTTGAACTTAGACACTAATAGACCCAACAAAGTTAACTTTGATTCCAGTAGAAACTCAAAGAAAAATCAAATATATATGTTAATAATCGCATAAAATCTACCTATCATTGTCTTGGTGGTATCCCTTTATTTATATTATTCTATATGAGCTTATACCTATATTGATGAATAGGATAGGCTCAAATATCTTCTAATTATATTTTTTTGACATTGTTTTGGATGTATTGCTAATTATTTTTGGTTAATCATCTTGAGATAACGTGTTTTGTATATCGGGAGTTTAATGGACCTATTTCGAGGTTGTACACAATTTATATTACGAAAACTATAAATGTGACTTGAATCATCTTGGATATAACGGTGTTAAGGTCTTCTTGGCATTCTGGAGACTTCTCGGTTCCAATAATACATTGACACCCCATACTCGAATTTGCTTTATGAACAATCTTGAAAGAGAAATTTACTTTTCTTTACCAAGATCCTTTCAGTACCGTGTAGTATACTGGATCCCTAGACTGACCCCCTAGACTGGAATATGCGAAAGTGTACGAATAGTCTATAAAAGTTTGTATAATCCTTTAGAGTTGTACTTGTCAGAGATTAACAAGCTTCATGAAACGTAGCCATTGAATGTGAAAGGATCTTATGGTTGAGGACTTGCAACTCTACACTTTCGCTTGCTGAGGATCACGTGTGTTAGAGATGTGAGAGGTTGTGAGTTCAAACTAGAGCAATCCAATGGTTGAGGTGTGGCGCTTTGATTGATATTTCTTGCCACTTGGAGTCTATAAATAATGGTTTCCTTTGGACCATTATACCCACTACCTTTTCTTTGCTCTTGCCGTATAACTATTGGTTTGAGATATCTAAGAGTTCTCTCACCAAGGTAAATTGTGTCTTCTCTTTCCTCTTCTAGTAGTTCATCTTTTATGTCTTTGAGAGAGTTCGATAACCTTGAAAAATGAGCATTTTGGGATGATGTAGAGTTAGTTTATTAATTAGGTGAAAATTTCCCTAACTCTAGCAAGACTCCCCAAGTTAGTCGAGAGAGGTTTCCAATGAAGGGAAGGCCAATGATAGGAATGCTCCAATGAATTTGGAGGTTGAGAAGTAGTCTGAGAACGTTCTTCCCCCGAAGAGTGAGTATGAGTTGATGGATTCTCATATTGGATTCTTGTGTTCAGGAATATTTTTCTAAGTAGATGTTGTCATATTAATTGTAGTTTTTTTCCTACAGTATAGATATCTCAGAACCCGAGATTTTGATTGGAATATTGCTCTCAGTCGAGTGACAACATCTGTCATGGACGAGAAGATTCACGTTCTATTTTTTTCTACTTTTATTCGTGTCTGATAATGGACAATCATGTCCATTTTCCACTAAATAAGTTTACAATGGGAGTTCTTCGTGTCTTAAACACAACGACCACCCAACTTCATCCAAATAGTTGAGGTTCAAGCTTTTCATATTTTGTGTTATGTTATGTGCTTGAAGGCTACGCCTCAAGAGTTTCTTCACTATTGTGGTACAAGGCATGAAGATCAAGTAGGGTGACTATCTTTAATCATTAAACCGAGGAATTGTCTTCTCGCGCTCTTTACTTCTCTGTATATAATAATTTGAAGGTGTTTTCCTTAAAGCCTTTATCAAGAAGCAGAGTCAGTCCTACTTTTATAGCAACGATGCTCTTAGGTTTTCGCTATACTAGACTAAGGATGCCGTAAGATATCGTGTATGGTTGAAGTCTTTAATGAATAGTGAGGACTTGTAGATTTTGTCTGTGTTTTGATCGACTCCCTCGTAAAATTTCTATCTAAATACTCCTCGACACATATTTATCGCCTTGTCGTGCTCATGATATTGACAATATGATCATTGTTTTTAAGAAATGCTTATGATTTTCACTCGCCTAATTTTTTTTTTAATGATGCAGATATAATAACTTATGTCATTCTTCAGGGTAGCAAAATATATTTCAAGGAGCTTTGTCTCAATAGACAAAGTAAAGGGAAAAGTCACTCCCGACCCTTTGCATGTTGATCCTCTTGTCGACCTCTGGCCTCCCTCTAATCCACAAAAGCACTACAAGGACAAAAAAACGGGTAAGTCTTCATGGAAATTTATTGTAAGGACCTAATTTGACTGGACTCCAAAAAATGCATATCAGACTAATGAGGCGGTTGCAAGCTTTATCGTGACTTTCAAACTTCGGAAACAATTTCCATTAGTTTGAACTATGGCAAGAGAGAAAATGTACTTGTCAGGTAGTCCCGATGAAGTTCATGACGCGTTCATGGAGTTGTCTTCTCAAGCATCAGAATTGAAGAAGAAGAAGGATAGCCTAAAGGTTAAGGCTCTAATGAAAGAGTTGGCTAAGTCAGCCACCTCTCTATAAGTCGTGCTTGAAGCCAACTTAGTGATGGCTAACATAAACAAATAGTTGGAGGATCAAGCTACTCAACTAAAAGCTAACCAGAGTTATTAGTTGACTCTAAGATTAAATTTTCTTGTAGTGAATTATAATATTATTGAAAGTAGTTGTGGCTCGGCAATTTCTTCTTGGATGCACCTATAAATATTTCTTTTATACAATGTTTGACTCCTAAGTAATGTAAGACTATTGGATGTACAAGAACAAGTTTCTCAACTAAGAGTTAATGAAAGGAGAATTCATCTTTAGGATGACTTTTTTTCATTTTCATAGACAACGTCAATATTCTAATCTCAAATTCGTTAAGATAACATCATCTTGTTCAAATACTACATTTGAAATGTTTCGACTTTTTTTGTGAATAGTATGGAAATTTTAAACAAATTCCCCAACTAACTATTGTTCATTTATTAGAAGGAGATTAATGCAGTACCCTTATGCTGGGGTTTGTTACTGCTTTATGTTGTTGTTAGCATGCCCACTGTTACCCATTTTCTTATGTTGTCTGACATCAAGTATTGGAGTAAATTGATGCAAGTCTGGACCATTAGTCACGGTAATTGATTAATGCAGGAAGTGTATTTGTTGATGATATTTGTAAAAGGGTTGAGAGACTTCTAAATTATCTTTTTCAATTTAATTTTTCTAACAAATAATCATTTACTGTTTATATGTGAGAATTCGATTTGTGAGAGCCAAATTTCACTTATTATTTTTATTTATAGTATGATCCTCTTGGAATTAATTCGGATCCCGAAGAACCGAATTTTGGATGCAAATTTAAATTTTTCTTTTCTACTTTAATTTTTCCTGTTTTAAAATTAATAAATTACACTACCTATATTCTTATTTTAATTCTCGTAGAGACGTAGCATTGAAATGCTCAACTAGGTTATCAATGTGGCATTGAGATGCTCAACTAGGGTATTGAGATGCCCAAGACTGCAGCAAGGAAATAACTGGTGAACTGCTGCACCCTCATCCATTTGCAGATAGAGATGCTCATCCATTTCCAGTCATGCATGGACTTTGATTGCTACAACGTTAAAGCCATCTGCATATGTCAAACATGCTTCATTGCTGGATTCCTTTTACTGTGAGATCAAAGACATGCATTGGTACATCAGTGACAGAAGTATTATTGCAAACGACATCAACTTTCAACGAAAAGTGTGCCCACTGCTCTCTCTTCCTTCTTTTATTTTCAGAAAATTTCTCTGCTTTCTGATCAAATTTGGTTGATCCACCAGCTATCTTAGAAAGCTACACATTCATATTATTCTCTCTCTCATTTCATTTTACTGATTAAATTAGCAGGGATATAGAGTTGAAACAAGGGTAAGTTTTTTAAAGCTTTTTCTTGGCAAGTGATATGATGATGACACATTTTGTATGTTTAATTTCCCTCTCTATACATAAATTAGATCTTTGTATGTGAGTTCCCAAAGACTTTAGGGTTACAACTTATCTATATATATTTAGAATGAATAAATAAATTGTTTTGCTATCATCAAATAAAATTATAATAATTTTTAAAAACATCGATGATTATCAATTATCACACAATAAGTCATAGAATTCCATATAACAATTGCATATCCCTTAACTAAAATTATCCCACACCATTTATCCATTTTTTTACTTAATTAAACTTATTTTAAGCATTATAAATTCATTTCAACCTAAATCTATTTTCTTTAACATCATGTGGATGTATATGAATTATAATTTTTTTAATCAACAAAAAAAAATAATCAAATAAAAAAGAGCACTTGAGAGTGTTCAATCCTTAGTCAGTTTAACATATTTTTTCCAACACCAACCGAAAAACAGGTTACATCCAAAGATAGAAAACAAAAGAGACACTAGTTGGAAGATAGAATTTCGTTTGAATATCATGATGGAATTCTATTCTGCATTTACCATTTTACCACATACCTTAAAGGAAATTATGATGTTTAGGGTAAAATGGTAAAATTGAATGGATTAGAATAGTTTCTTTTTAAAAGCAATGGATTAGAATAGTTTGATTGAATATGTTAAATTAAATTATGATGTTAAAATGGTAATGGAATGTTTAGAATAGTTTCTTTTTATCAGTAATGGATTAGAATAGTTTGATCGTATAAGTTAAATGAAATTATGATGTTAAAATGGTAATGGAATGGAATAGAATAGTTTTTTTTTTATCAGTGGATTAGAATAGTTTGATTGTATAGGTTGGGAATAATAGAAAATTTAACTATAACACTTGTGTAATGAAGGTTGCTTTTGTTTTATGTTTCTATGTTCCATTTTATTTGTCAAATTTTCATATCCATGTAGATGTTATATGCATATTATGATATTAATCATCATAAAAGTTGTGTTTGTCTAACTCAATATAAGCAGTAAATTAGTAAAAAAAATATCATTAACTTAGTAATTTTTTTTATCAACAAAACTTAAACTGAAAATAGTATAGTAAAATGTATAGTAAAATATATCTTGAACTTAGTACATAACAAACATATCTTGAAAATAAACAGTGTAGTAAAACATATCTTGAATTTATTACATAACAAACATATCTTGAAATTAAACATAAAAACATATCTTGAATTTAGTACATAACAAACATATCTTGAAATTAAACAAAAAAACATAGTACAAATTTAAGAAAAGAATAAAAAATCTATGGTTTGGTTTTGTTGCACTAAATGTCTTCTTTTCATGTGGTTGACCGATTATTGTACAAAGGTTGAGACACCCCTGAAGTGTCCCTCTAAATTTTACTCTAAATTTTATTTTATTCTTTGCTGATAAAAAAACAAATTTAAAAAAAGAAAACATAAAAGTGATAGAGTTACTCAATATCTAGTGAATCATTTAGTTGTTTTTCTAAGTACTCCCAAATGATATCACTTGTTGCCTTATATTTCACGAACAAATGTCATGACCTCAAACTATATGCGAGGTTTGTATTTTTTTGCATAAGCAACCACATATTGTAGATCATCACTTATGAATTGCGATGACATGAGTTCGTCACTGATGATATGACCATTGCAGTACACCAAAGCCATTGAAAACCCATTCTCTGACAATGAAAAATATAAAATATTAATTACATATTTAATGCAAAAGTAATTGTTGAAAATCCATATTAATTAAACTTAAAAAGCATCAACGACTAATCTACACATTATTACTAAGAAACGATGATTTTCAGTGAATTGTGCAAGCTAAGATTCCACCAAGATTAATTTCTCACACATACAGTTTTCTTTTATAAAAAAAGCATATATTAATAAAACTACAAAAATACCTAATAAAATGCAGCAACGAACTAACATGTCTTGAGAGAAAATTTTCATCAAAAAATTGATTATTATTTTTAATCTGCATCATTTTATTTTTCTTCCAAAATTCTTTTTCAATACATAAACTTTGATAAAATTTGTGAACAAGAACATACCTATAAATATCAAGGTTTTGGGTGCATTGTTATATAATTTTTCTTTGTTTTGTCTTGAGGAATTTCTTTGTTGCATCACAATTGAAAGCAGAAAATGCATCTCCAATAGCAATGCTTTACTACTTTGCAAGCCTTTTGTTAAGGTGAAACTGGAGTCACCTGAAAACTCACCACCTTCTGCCACCATCGTTGCATCAGATCTTAATGGGATGTCCTGTTTAAGTCAAATTAGTATGAACTTTGCCATCTAACATTATCTATATATATATAACCTTATTAAGTATGATTTCAATTATTGTATTTGCGTTGTTACATTAATAAAGTATAATATATACGAATTGAATTAATTGTAGTGTGTTATCAAATTTTGTTGGGTTAAACCATAACATTTAACCACTGCATGTGAGAATACATATACAATACTTAATGTCTAACAACACAATACATGAATCATATTCAGAAAGAGTTAAATTAATTAAAATGGGTATAAATCCACCCATACTTAGTTGCCATAACTTAAAATAGGTTGCAACAACAAGACATATGAAATAAAGATAAAATACTAATAAAAAAATAAAATAAAAGATTCAAAGAGTTTGTGAGCTCGAGTTACTCTTCCTATGAGGTGGAGGGAGGTGGGATTTATATTTTCAAAGAAAAATTGAAAAAGTTAAAAACAGATTTAAAGGTTTGGAACAAAGAAGTTTTTTGGTGATGTGAATACTGCTAGTAAGGAAATTCAAAAGAGGTTAGATGAGTTAGATGCCCAAGATGATGATTGTGGGTTACCCGAGGAAGAAAAGGAAGAAAGCAAGTCTCTTTTTGCTGAACTTACCAATTCTAAGCTTAAGCAAGAGGCGATTTTGTTTCAGAAAGCAAGGCAAAGGTGGATAAATCAGGGGGATCATAATACATTTTTTTCATTCGTCGGTAAATTGGAGAAGGGTAAGGAATCAGCTGCATGGGGTTTATGTTAACAACATATGGAGTGAGGATAAGGAAGTGGTCAAGGAGAAGGTTCGTGAGTTCTTTGAAGTCAAGTTTGCTAGGAACAATGCATGTCAGGTTAGACTGGATAATGTTAGGTTCAATTCCATTTCAGATTCTGACAATGATTTGTTGATTGGTGTTTTTTCTGAGGAAGAGGTCAGAGCAGCAGTATGGTGTTGTGATAGCTCAAAGAGTTCCGACCCTAATGGATTTAATTTCGGTTTTCTAAAAGCGTGTTGGGACATATTGAAAAAGGATATGGTGGCGACAGTGAAGGATTTTGCGATTAAAGGTCATTGGCCCAGAGGTTCAAACACGTCATTTGTCTGTTTGATTCCAAAAGTAGAGAATCCTTAGCAGCTCGGGGAGTTTAGACCTATCTCTTTCGTATGATGTTTATACAAAATCATCTCTAAGGTGCTCTCTCTTCGTTTGAAAAAGGTGATCAACAAAGTTATTGACGTTAGACAGTCGGCGTTCCTTGAAGGAAGGGGGTTGTTGAAAAGTGTGCTAGTAGCTAATGAGGTTCTGGAAGAATACAAGAGAAAGAGGAAGAGTTGTGTTTTCTTCAAAGTTGACTATGAAAAGGCATATCATTCGGTTAATTGGGAGCTTATATATTATATGCTAAGGAGGTTAGGTTTTTGTGATATGTGGATTCGGTGGATAAAAGGCTGCTTAGAGTTAACATTTGTTTTTGTTCTTGTGAACGAGAGTCCAACTAGGGAGTTCTTCCCTAGGAAGGGACTTCGCCAAGGTGATTCGCTTGCTCCATTTCTCTTTCTTATTGTGGCTGAAGGGTTAGCTGGGGTGGCAAGGGTGGCAGAAGAAAAGAAGTTGATTGACAGTTTGGAGGTTGGCAAAGATAAAGTGAAGGTAAATATGTTGCAGTATGCGGATGATACTATGTTTTTCTACGAAGCAAACTCCAAAAGTGTGTTTAACATTAAGGAAATTTTGCATTTCTTTGAGTTGGCTTTTGGACTTAGGGTTAATTTCTTGAAGAGTAGACTTGGCGGGACGGGGATGGATCATGTTTCGCTTTAGCGTTTTGCAACTATTCTTAACTGTGACACGATGGTTTCTCCTTTCGTTTACTTGGGTCTGCCAGTTGGTGGGAGTCATAAGCGCAGTGCTTTTTGGAAAGGGGTGATAGAGAAAGTCCAGGCTAGATTAAGCAGATGGAAAGGTAGGTGCTTGTCGATGGCTGGGAGGATTTGTTTGATCAGGTATGTTTTTTCCTCTATCCTGTTATTCTTTATGTCCTTATTCAAATTACCTTCCGGGGTGGCAGAAAAGTTGGTTAGGATTCAAAGGAATTTTCTCTGGGGTGGGGTTCTGAAGGAAGGAAGATTCCTTGGGCTTCTTGGAAAATGGTTTGTAAGCCTCGCGAGTTTGGGGGGTTGGGCATCATTGACCCAAAGCTGTTTAACTTGGCTTTGCTAGGTAAATGGATTTGGAGGTTGGGTGCAGATAAGGGTGGTTTGTGGAAGGAAGTTCTTGTCTCTAAATACGACGGGTGGAGAAGTTTTGGAGAGGGAGGAAGGAGTCATAAAAGCTCTCTTTGGTGGAAAGATCTGAAAGAGGTGTGGGCTTCGGAGGGTTGGGGGAGAAGCTTTGAGGATGGTTTTAAGTGGAAAGTTGGGGATGGAAAGGATATTTCTTTTTAGAAGGACAGGTGGTTAGGTAGTGATGCACTAAAGAGAGTCTTCCTGAGATTGTTTTCTATTTGTTCGGCGAAAGACGCAAAGGTGGTAGAGCTTGGGTGTTGGGCTAATGGTGTGTAGGTTTGGCAGCTTGCCTGGCAAAGACCTTTTTTTGATTGGGAGAAGCTTTTGGTAGACCAGCTGAGTCAAGTTTTGCTTGAGGCTGGATTGGTTCAGGGAGTGGCGGATAGTTGGGTTTGGAAGGTTGGGGGTAGTCAAATGTTTCCAGTTAACTCTGCCTATAACCTTGTTAGGAAGGACAGTGAGGTGGTATCTTTTCCGGTGTTCAGTAAGTTGTGGAGGTGTAAAGCAGTACCTTCTGTTGTTCTCACTGCTTGGAGGACGTTCGGAAATAAGTTGGCTACTAGGGTCAATTTGTTAAGAAGAGGGGTGCTGGTTGAAAGTTTTGCATGCTGTTTGTGTGGGGAGAAGGTAGAGTCCTACCGACATTTGTTTTTGGATTGCAGGTTTGTTTGGCGTGTCTGGTGTTTATGCTTTAAGTGGTTGGGAATATCGTTTGTGTATCACATTGACCCTAAGTCAAACTTTGATCAATTCAGGATGAACATGTCTTCAAAATCGGTAAATGATGTGTGGAGCACAATTTGGGTTGGGTGATAAAAAAAAACAATTTGGGTTGGGGTGGTGACCGAAATCTGGAATCACAGGAATTTTATCATTTTCAATAGGGGTGTGGTTGATGCATCTGAGGTGTTTGCTCTGGTGCAAGTAAAGGTGTGGTCTTGGATTTCAGTTAAAATTCGCTCTGCTTTGTTTCCCTTTTCTAATTGGTGTTTGGAACCTATAGTGTGTATGAGGATGGTGTTTTGAAGTTTGTTTTTCAGGGTTTAGTATGGGCAAGGTTTTTTAGTTAGCTGGTGGTAATCGTATGAAGTTGGTCTTTTTGTGTACTATGCATAAAGGTTGAATCACCCCTAAAGTGGTTCTCATTTATTCATTTTTTATTGCTGATAAATAAAAAAAAGTGTAACCTGTAATTATATGTGTGGATAAAAAAAAAACAAATTTTTTTAATGCACAAATTTTAGCTACCTAAAACAATGTCATTCAAAGCATAAATGATATTAGAGTAGGTCAAATCGACTTTATTAGTAATAATCTTAAAATTTAGAGTTAACTAAGAGAAGGTTACACCGATGCTAACAATTTTGAAAATAAAATAAAAAATATTATTATTATAAAAATATATATAAATAATAATGGTAAGTATCTTCCATTGGAATGATTTTGGTGGATGCAATTGTAGTTAAATGAATATAAGATCTAAAATAATATAGAAAATGATATCTAAAGTAACCGCTATCATTCAAAATGCAGTGACATTTTTTAAATTAACTTCATTTATGAATGCAGTTATATGTAATAGCCGCATTCGTAAATCAAAGCGCGTGATTTAATAATGCGGCTATTCCGCATTATTAAATCATTTTTTACCTTAATTTTGAAACGCGTCACTTACGCTTTCATACTTTCTTTCTTCTTGGCGCTTCGCGTTTTCTCTCTGTTTCTACTTTGGTGTTCCTGTCTTCTTCTGCGAGTTCTATTGTGTTCTCATACCATTGTAAGTTCGTTTTGATCCGCTCTATTTCTTCTTCACCAATGGTTTATAATTTTTTTTCTTTTCACTTCTTTGTTTGTTTTCTTACATTGGCGAAGGGTTCTCTGACACTTCATTTTCTCTTTTGTTTATGCTCTTGTGCTTCCTCTCGTTTTTTGTGAGCCTTCATTGTCTTCTATATGCCATTGTGAGTTCGTTTCGAGTTTTCTTTCTTCTTCACCATTGGTTTATATATTTTTTTCGTTTCTCTTATCTATTTGTTTTCTTGTATTAGTGAAGGTTACCACTGCTTCATTGTCTGTTGTTTGGATTTTTGTTATGCCGTATTTGTTTCGTGGTTGTTGTTGTCACTGTTGCTGTCTTAGGGTTTAGGGTTTTAATTTTCTTAAAAAATAAATAAATAAGAATGCGGCTATTTACCATAGGCGCATTTATAAATTGTATTTACGAATGCGACTAAATAGCTGTATTTGTAAATCTTCGATTTAAGAATGCGTGCTGATCAAGTGTGGCTATATAGCTACCCTTATAAATGTAAAATAGCCACAGTCGTTTTTCCTTTCTGCACCAGTGAGGGAGAAGTTAGAAAGTGGAGAGTTGTTTGTATTGGTGAGTAAGGTGAGAAAGTGGGTGAGTTTTCAATGTTTCAACTTTGTCTTTTTATATTCTCTTTAACTTGTTCATTCTTCTTTAGCCTTTTTATCTCTATTTCCCCATAGAATCCTGAAATTAACACAATTTGAGAATTAATCGTTCATATTCTTATTCATCTTATAATCCAAAAATATGTCAAAAGACTCATATTCCTAAATTACGAGTTAAATTATAACTATTTTATCAATTAAATTTCATAATTACCTATCTTTTCTATATGAAATATTACTGAATTATGACACTTATTAGTGGTCGAACAAGTTAGGGTTACAGTGGATACTAGTTTTGAGTTTTACCTGTATCATTGATTTAAAATGCCAGTTCAATATTTGTTTTGACGAGTTCTTTCTTGGTTACTATACATGTTAAGATTGGATTGCGTTTCTATTTTTCAATGCTTGTATGCCTTTGGATTCAATTGGTGTAGAGATTATGTAAAGATTCTGACAAGGAGCTAAACAAAGTTGAAATTGCGACCGTCATAAAGGTAAGTTTGAAGAGTTAATTAATTGGAATTTGTATACATCACTTTCTTATTTTTTCTACGTTTTACCATATTAAGAGAAATGGTAAGCTTGTATATGCTTGAAAAAAAATCAAAAGAAAACTTGCCAATTATATAAGAAATTGACATGTATGTTCACATCATGGTTGAACCCAAGCTATTAGCATTCCTTCTAGCAATGACTAAGCTCACTCTATTAGCGTCCTTTTTAGTAATGGATGAGTCCACATTACCATCATTCCTATGAGAGTGACACAATTGTCTTAGATTTAACGTATATAACGCCCTTTTTTTGCCTACACAATACCAACACAAATATATACTTAGTGTCGGTTTTTTAACATTTTAGACTTTTATTAACTAACTCTAAGACCAAATTTTCTTGTAGTGAATTATAATATTAAAAGGAGTTGCGACTTAGACACTTGCTTCATGGATGCACATGAAAGTAATTTTTTTTGTACAATGTTGAAAGTGTCTCCCTACACAACGCACAACGTGCAAGATTATACTTTCTAAACATATATAATTATATACTTTTTTTTTAGACAGTGAATAAATCAAATGACTTGAATATTTAAAGATGTCCAAACCCTATTACCAAAAAGGTAATTTTGTCAATGTAATTGAAAAAAACTCAATATGCATATATGGAACAAAATTCCCCCACATTTTTTTGGGTTTCCAATGTAACGCTTCTATACATAAATGCCAAATTAGAATCTCATTCAAATTGATGATAATATTTATGGTACTAGTAATGTAACTATGGTTAACAATATAACAATTTCTATCATGTGCATATTGATAGTAATTTTGGTAGTATGGTTGACTCCTCTATAATGCTTTACCTTTATAGTACTCTTAATTTAGTGGTAAAATTTTTATTTTCCAATGAATATGTCTTGTAGTTTTTCTTGATTCAAAAGAAAGTTTCATTTCAATTCAAGTTTGTAAATAATAAACTAAAATCACACACAAATATATTTTTAGATTAAATAATAAATAAATATCTAAATTATCATCGATCTTGACTTATAAATAATGTAAGACTATTAGATATATTAGAAGAAGTCTCAAATCAAAAATTAAGAAAACAAAAATTCTTCTTTAAAATTATTTTTTCATTTTTTATAAACGATATCAATATTCCAATTACACATCCGTTACAATAATATCTTCAAAATTAATCATCATATTTAAGGTATTATCTTTTTTGACATTTTGAGCTTCGTCAAAATTTTATTCTTAAAAAAAACTTTAAAAATTAATAAATAAATATTTAAATTATTATTGATTTCAGTCCAAAAATTAAAAATTAAAATACAAACATCTCGATTGATATATTGTGGACTTCTAAATATTTTTGTTATTGAATCCAACACTATAAAGAAATAGTGACGTGTAACACCTTTCTTGTGTTTATTATTACTCACGATACAACACCAGTCTTCAATTTTTTTTTTAAATTTTGATGGAAATAATATATGATCTGATATATTAATGAATAAAGAAATTAAGGTGGAAGTATTTTTGATATTCTTTATAACTTGTTCATTCTTCTTTAACCCTTTTATCTCGATTTTTTTCTAGAATCCTGAATTATGACACTTATCAAAGGCTGAACAAGTTGGGGTTATAATGGATGCTAGTTTTGAATTGAACCTGTATCATTAATTTAAAATGCAAGTTGATTATTTGTTTGGATGAGTTTTTTCTTGGTTACTATATATGTTAAGATTGGATTGCGTTTCTAATTTTCAATGCTTGTATGCCTTTGGATTCAATTGGTGTGGAGGTTGTGTAAAGATTCTGATAAAGAGCTAAATATAGTTGAAATCGCGACCGTCATAAAGGTAAGTTTGAAGAGTTCATTAATTGGAATTTTTATACATCACTTTCTTATTTTCTCTGCGTTTTACCTTATTAAGAGAAATGGTAAGCTTGTATATGCTTGAAAAAAAATTCAAAAGAAAACTTGCCAACTATATAAGAAATTGATATGTATGTTCACATCATGGCTGAACCCAAGCTATCAGCATCCCTTCTAGCGATGGCTAAGCTCACTATATTAGTGACATTTTCAGTAATGATTGAGTCCACTCTATTAGGATCCCTTTAACAAGGGATACACATCCATTTATCAAGAGCCGAGTCCACTTTACCATCATTCCTATGAGAGTGACACAATTGTCTTAACTTTCACGGATATAACACCCTTTTTTTGCCCACACAATACCAACACAAATATATACTTGGTGTCGGTTTTTTAACATTTTAGACTTTTATCAACCAACTTTAAGACCATTTTTTTTTTAGTGAATTAAAATATTAAAAGGAGTTGTGACTTAGGAACTTGCTTCCTGGATGCACATGAAAGTAATTTTTACTTTTTTACAATGTTGAAAGTGTCTCCATGTACCACACACATGCAAAGTTATACTTTCTAAACATTTAAAGTTAAAAAGACAATGAATAAATTAAATGACTTGAACATTTATAGGATGTACAAACCCTATTACCAAAAAGGTAATTTTTTGAATGTAGTTGAAAAAAACTCAATATGCATATATGGAACACAATTTTCCCACGTATTGTTTTGGGTTTTCAATATAACGTTATATACATAAATGCCAAATTGGATTGTCATATTCAAATTGATGATAATCACTACAAAAAAAATCATGAAATAGAAACCAATTTGTAGAAACCAAAATAATTAGTTGCAATAGTAACTAAATTAGATACCATTTTAGAAACTAAAAAGAAATTTGGTTTCTAAATTAGTTTCTATTATTGTTAAATAGTTTCTAAATTGGTATCTAATTAGCAACCAAGGTTTCTGCTACCAAATTTAGAAACTAAATAATTGGTAGTTAAAACCTTAGTTGCTAATTAGATACCAATTTAGAAACTATTTAACAATAATAGAAAATAATAAAAACTAATTTAGAAACCAATTTTTTTTTTAGTTTCTAAAATGGTCTCTATTTTAGTTTCTAGAATGGTGTCTATTTTAGTTCCTATTGTAACTAATTATTTTGGTCTCTAAAAATTGATTTCTATTTCATGGTTTTGTTGTAGTGAATATTTATGTTCCTAGTAATGTAACCGTTGTTGGCAATATATAACAATTTCTATCATGGGCATATTGATAGTAATTTTGGTAGTAGGGTTGACTCCTTTAGAATGCTTTACCTTTATAGTACTCTTAATTTAGTGGTAAAAGTTTTATTTTCCAATGAATATGTCGTGTAGTTTTACTGGATTCAAAAGAAAGTTTCATTTCAATTCAAGTGTTTGTAAATAATAAACTAAATTCACACATATTTTTGAGTTAAAAAATAATGTATATTTAAATTATTATTGATCTCGACTTATAAATAACGTAAGACTATTAGATATATTAGAAGAAGTCTCTGATCAAAAATTAAGAAAACGAAAATTTGTATTTAAAATAATTTTTTCTTTTTTATAGATGATATCAATGTTCCAATCACATGTCCGTTACCAATCACATACCCGTTACGATAATATCTTCAAAATTAATCACCATATTTAAAGTATTATCTTCTTTTGACATTTTGAGTTTCATCAAAATTTTCTTCTTAAAAAAACTTCAAAAATTAATAAAAAAATATTAAAATTATTATTGATTTCCATCAAAAAAATCCAAAAAAAAAATGACAAACATCTTGATTCACATATTGTGGACCTCAAAATAATTTTGTTAATGAATCAACACTATAAAGGAATACGGTTGTGTAACCTTTCTTCTGTGTTTATTACACACACCAGCTCTTCAATTTTAACTTAAATTTTGATGAAAATAATATATGATCTTGATATATTAATTAATAAAGAAATTAAGATGCAAGGATTAATGTAGCATTGAGATGGTGAATTAGACCAAGACTGCTACAAAACATTAAGTGCAGTTTTTTGGAAAGGCAACTAGAAGAAGTGGAAGCATTAATTTAGCATAGAGATTGTGAGATCAACTTTCAACGAAAAGTGTGCCCAGTGTTCTTTCTCTTCCTTCTTTTATTTTCAAAAAAATTCTCTGATTTCTGAAGAAATTTGGTTGAACCTTTTTTTTTATCCACAAAAGAATATAAAAAATAATCTTAGAAAGTTACACATTCATGTTCTCTCTCTCTTATTTAGTTTTACTGATTAAATTAGCAGGAATATAGAGTTGAAAGAAGGGTAAGTATTCAATGGAAGAAAACAAGAATTTTAATGTTGTGGCCTGCAGAACAGATATAAAACCAATGAAATTCTGAACTGCTAAAGTAGCAGGGTTCAGTAAACAGCAGCTGCTACTGTTTTGCAGAATAGCTTGTGTTTGTAACCTGATTCAGCATCTCAAGGCTTTGAGGTCAACTTCATCTCAGTAAACTTATTCAATTCATTGGATCAATGCTACACATTTCAATGTTTTCTTATAAGGCAAATTATGATCAATTTTTCATGCACAGTCAAATTTGACATTTATGCGCAAAACCTAAGAAGTTGCAACGCATGGTCGTAAATTTGAATCTAACCATGCATGTCTGCCACTTGTAATGTTGTACCAATCAAACTCACAGATTATTTATTTTCATCTGCTTTAAACATAAGTATATGAGACACAGTAACTATTAAAACTATGATTTTTATTATTACCTTTTCTTCTTCCAACCACACACATTACTTTTCTCTGTCCAATAAGTTGCAATCTTTATTTATTATCAATATTAATAATTTAATTACCAATAATCAATAAACCTTTGGCATATTAAATTTCAATATTATTATTTTTAGTGTTATATAATATAGTTGTCGTATTAGGATTATTATGAATCCAACACTATAAAGAAATACCTAAGTGTAACCTTTCTTCTGTGTTTATTACACCCGATACAGCACCAGCTCTTCAATTTTCATGGAAATAATACATGATCTGATATATATAATTAATAAACAAATTAAAATGGAAACATTAATGCATTGAGATGCTGAACTATTGAGATGCCCAAAGACTGCTGCAAGGCAATAACTGGTGAACTGCTGCATCCACATCCATTTGCAGAGATGCTCATCCTTCAATGAAAAGTGTGCCCACTGCTCTTTCTCTTCCTTCTTTTATTTTCAGAAAATTTCTCTCATTTCTGAACAAATTTGGTTGAGCCAGCTATCTTACAAACTTACACATTCAATTATGCACAAAACCTAAGAAGTTGCAACGCATGGTCGAAAATTTGAATCTAAGCATGCATGTCTGCCACTTGTGCTGCACCTTCATCCATTTGCAGTGATGCATAGAGATGGTGATCCTTTTGCAGTGATGCATGGAGTTTGATTGGTACAACGTTGAAGGCATCTACATATGTTAAACACCCCATGCATGTAAGCCATAGTCTGCATGCTCAGGGTTGGTGCCACCAAAATATTTATTATTATGTGAGACAACCATCATCGCTGGATTCCTTACACTGTGAGATCAAAGATGGTTTTCATTAAACGACATCAAACGTTAATCCAAACATCAGTCACAGAAGTATTATTGCAAACGACATCAAACTTTCAATGAAAAGTGTGCCCAGTGCTCATTCTCTTCCTTCTTTTATTTTCAGAAAATTTCTCAGATTTCTGAACAAATTTGGTTGAGCCAGCTATCTTAGAAAGTTACACATTCATATTCTCTCTCTCATTTCATTTTACTGATTAAATTAGCAGGGATATAGAGTTGAAACAAGGGTAAGTTTTTTTCATAAAGCCACTTTTTAAAGCTTTTTCTTGGCAAGTGATATGCTGAAGACACATTTTGTATGTTTAATTTCCCTCTCTATACATAAATTAGATCTTTGTATATTAGTTCCCAAAGACTTTAGGGTTACAACTTATCTATATATATTTAGAATGAATAAATAAATTGTTTTGCTATCATCAAATAAAATTATAATAATTTTTAAAAACATCGATGATTGTCAACTATCACACAATAAGTCATAGAATAGAATTCAAATGTAGCATTGAGATGCTTATATGGGTTATTAATCCTAGACTGCTGCAAGGCAATAAGTGGTGAACTTCTGCACCCTCATCCTTTTGCAGTCATGCATGCAGTTTGATTGGTACAACGTTGAAGCTGTCTACATATGTAAAACATGCTTCATCGCTGGATTCCTTTTACTGTGAGATCAAACACATGCATTGGTCTTCATTAAACGACATCACAGTTGAATCCAAACATCACAGTCACACAAGTCTTATTGCAAACCACATCAACTTTCAACGAAAAGTGTGCCCAGTGCTCTTTCTCTTCCTTCTTTTATTTTCAGAAAATTTCTCTCATTTCTGAACAAATTTGGTTGAGCAGCTATCTTACAAACTTACACATTCATATTCTCTCTCTCTCTTTCTTTTTACTGGTTAAATTATGCAGAGAATAAAATTCAAAGAAAAATTCAAAATTTAGCTTATTCTAATGATGCATAAGTATTTACGATCAAAATTAATTCTAAGATGCAATTATTCTTCTAAGGAGGATTTGAAGAAAAAATTGAAGCAAGGAAGTTAATTTTTTGTCTTAAATTCAATTAGAAAGAAGGGTAAGTTTTTTTT
Organism: Phaseolus vulgaris; assembly: GCF_051622355.1. Taxonomy (NCBI): domain Eukaryota; kingdom Viridiplantae; phylum Streptophyta; class Magnoliopsida; order Fabales; family Fabaceae; genus Phaseolus; species Phaseolus vulgaris. Next base: position 42,070,334 of record NC_143508.1, read on the forward strand.
AGTGAAGTCAAGTATATATATCTCTCTTAGGGTTTAGGGTTTAGCTAGATGAGTATGCATAAAATAGATATTTTTGTATGTGGGTGGAAGTAATCTTCATTTATGTATTTTTTTATTAGTAAATAATAAAATAAAATTAAGGGAGAGATTTTAAGGGTATCTAAACTCTTATTAAAAAACCATCAACTACATGCATTACAAGAAAATCATCAAATAGAAATCAAATTTTAGAGATCAAAATAATTAGGTGCAATAGTAACTAAATTAGAAACTATTTTATAAACTAAAAAAATGGTTTCTAAATTAGTTTCTATTATTGTGAAATAGTTTCTAAATTTGTATCTAATTAGCTACCAAGGTTTTAACTACCAATTATTTAAATTATAAATTTGCTAGCAAAAATTTTAGTTGCTAATTAGATACCAATTTAAAAACCATTTAACAATAATAAAAACTAATTTAGAAATCAAAAAATTATTTAGTCCCTAAAATGGTCTCTAATTTAGTCTCTATAGCAACTAATTATTTTTGGTATTTAAAATTGGTTTCTATTTCATGATTTTCTTGTAGTGATGTATCTATTAACCACATGTAAATCAAGGTAACGAAACAGTTTTTTTTTTTATTGTTGATGAGGAAGACATAATAAAAGTTTGGGTTGCAAGTTCCATTTTATATTTTAGAAAGAATTAATAAACTGTTTTGCCCATCAAATAAATTTGAAATGGTTTTAACTACCTAATAGTGTCTTGCAAGCTGCTGCAGGAAGAATGTTGCTGTAACGAATATGAAAGTTAGAGACACAATATTAAGAAGGAACACTTGCACAAGATTTATAGGTATTGTATATTAGATGGAAAGTCTTAATCTTTAGAAAGGTCTTTTACCATATCCATTGGTCCGTATGAAGTTTGTTAAAAGTTATTAGGTAGTTTATTTGATGAATATTATTGATTTTAGTTTTAATGCTTTATCAGGTAGGCTTTGCTAATGAGGTAGTTTTAAGTTGTTTGACAGCGTTTTGAGGTTGGATGAAAATGAATTTAGGATAACTTTTGTACAAGGGTTGAAATATTTATGTTGTCGATAAATATGGATAGTAATAAATTTGGATGGTATATGGATTGAATTTGTTTTATTTATTTTATTTTTTGTTGATAAAAAAAATAGACACTAATTTATATAAACATTCATGTACCTAATTTTATCAACTATCAGACATTGAATTCCATATGACAATTACATGCCCCATTAACTAAAACTATCATACCATTTATTCATTTTTGAACTTAATTAAACTCGTTTTAAGCATTCTAAATTCATTTCAACCTAAATGTATCAAATTATCATATACATTTGATTTCATTAAAATGATGTGATGCATGTATCATAGATGATTAGTTGCAAGATAGAGGTTGAGTATCGTGATAAAATTGTATTTGGTTTAGGTTGGCGTGTTAAGTACGAATTGCATTTTGATAAGGGTTGGATTATTTGTTGATAAAAAAATATGAAATTGTATGTTTCACTTAAAATATATTAAAGGAAATTATGATGTTTGTGTGTCCATCTCAACATGCTAATAGAATGGATTAAAATAGTTTAGTTATAGGTTAGGAATAATAATTTTTTTAATTATGATGGTTATGTAAGTAAAGGTTACTTTTGCTTTATGTTTCTTTGTTCCATTAATATTTGTCATTTTTTCATATCCATGTAGTATGTTATATGTATCTGATATTAATCATCATGAAAGTTGTGTTCTTTAACTCAATCATGATAAGCAATAAATTTGTAAAATAAAAATAAAATATCATTAAATTATTATAACAAACATGAAATTGAACAGAAAAGATAACACAAATTTTAGAAAAAAGGACATAAAAGTGGTAGAGTTACTCTATATCTAGTGAATCATGTAGTTGTTTTTCCAAGTACTCCCAAGTAATATTACTTGTTGTCTTATATTCACGAATGAATGCCATGACCTCAAACTGTATGAGAGGTTCGTATTTTTTTGCATAAGCAACCACATATTGTAAATCATTGTTATCTTGAATGGTCAAGCAACGATAAGAAGTCCATAGTCCATTCACTCTTATCGGACAACGATAAAACAAATCAATTGTGTATGATTTGCTATTGAAAGGGATGAACAAATTTAAAATAATTTGTTTCACAGTTGGGAGTGTCATACAGTTGTTTACTTCAAAATATCTAGTAACTTCACTTATAAATTGTGATGACATAAGTTCATCAGTGATAATATGACCGTTGCAGTGCACCAATATCATTATAGATTGGAAAGCCATTCTCTGACAATGAAACATATAAAATATTAATTGCGTGTTTAGTGGAGTAATTGTTCAAAACCTATATTAATTAGAAAAAAAACAACAACAACTAACATACACATTATTATTACTATGCATCGATGAATTCCTGTGAATTGTGCAAGCTAAGATTCCGCCAAAACAAAATTTCACTTACGCATACAATTCTTTTTATACAAAAAGTATATATTAATAAAATTACAAACAATACTTAATATTACAAACAAACAAAAACTGTACTTAGGAACCGAAGTAAATGATTCAATTTGCAACAGTGATGTAGCTGTATGATTCAGAAAGTTTTTTCCTTGATAATAATGTAAGATGATAATTTTATATTTATCCAGTAATTTAGATGAAGACAAAAGTTTATCAAAGTAAGATGATAATTTTATATTTATCCAGTAATTTAGATGAAGACAAGAACTCTCATAGCTGTGATACTTTAGATATACAGGTGAAACATTTTTGAAGTGTTTTTTTAATTTATTTTTGATAAAAAAAATCTAAAACAAAGAAAAGAAAGCTTTTTAGAGAAGAAGCCTCTGTCATTCATCAATATATAGCTAGTTTACGTATATTGTAATCGATCACAGATTTTGCAACCAACATACATCAGATCAAATGAAACAAACATATATTTTTTTATCTATCAATAAATAAATAAAATAAAAGATTTTAAAGATGTTGCAACCTTATAAAACTTCACCAACCTCACCTTCAAACATGCAAGCAGCAGCACCACAAGTATTTTTGAAAATAAAAAAGGAAGAGTATTTACAGAAACATACCTCTCAAAGGATTGAACTGAAGAAAATGAATATCTGCAAATATGTTTGCTTCAGAGAAAATATTGATTTTGCTAAGTAAATGTTCCATGTATTTATAATGCAGCAAGGTTTCATTGGGGCTATCAGATAAGGTTCTCTTCCTTCTTTGTTATTTGGGATAATTAATTACACTAAACTAGTTAAAAAGTAAAACAAAATAAATAAAAAAAATGGATGACAGTGTAAAACAAGAAATAATATTGGTAAAAATTTGAAGTTAATTTCCATTTTACATAAACTTGAAATACCTGCATCACTTAGAATGATTCCTTCACTAATTTTTTCACATCAAATTTCTGAACACATGCTAGATAGAACAACCATTATCTGTAAGCATAAACTTTCGAAATTAACTTAATTTAAGATTCGAAGCTTAATTAAATTCTTCCACTGAACTTTCTCTATTTCTGCATTGATAAAATATCTGTTAGTGCTTCACATCTGTGATGCATCTGAGCAGCATTTACTGTGTTGGGTGCATTGGGATGCTAATTTGGCTTTGGCTTTTATGTAATTAAATGGTAGAAATCTGAAACCTTTCATGCATGGCTGCCATTTGTATTCACTTTCTGTCATTATTGCATAACTTCAACCTTGCATGTCTGTGATACATTTCATATATCCAAACATTTTTCAGTACCAAAATATTTATTTATATTTCTAAATTTTAAAGAAAAACAAAAAAATGTTTATTTTTTTTTATGACAAGAGAAGAAGAAAAAGAAGAAAAACTCGATTTAACATATGTGGTTCCTGGCAAATCCAATGTAATATGAACAGCCAAAGATGCTTGAAGTTATAGTTGTATGCCACCTCACTTACTCTAATATATCATGCAAAAATGGAATATTTACTTTGGTTTTTGGAAAAAGGAGAATTGCTTGAAACTAGAAAAGAGAAGCATGCAGAAAACACCTATGGAAGAGCAATGCATTTATGTTCTGTTGCATGCCATTTTGTCATGTTTCAAAGCTGTACATCAGAAGAAGACATGAAACGTGTAAAGTACAGTGCATGGTTGCAGTACAACAATCTACTTGGATTCCCTATGTTATATTAACCTTCTCCATGTCAAATTTCTTAAAAACAATAACTATTTCAATTAATATATATATATATATATATATAATATCAAATATTCACTTTAATCATTTAATTTATATATTGTATTAATAAATTAATCAAATATATGAATATTACATCTGGTTTTGAATACATAGAAATTGTTGCAACATATCTAAACCAGTTGACAGAAAATACTGTAAATATTTTTTTTATAAAAAAATAATAAATATATTTCATGTATATTTTAACTCCTGTAGAAAATTAGCCTAAATCTTTTTCTCTGAATTTCTTACACAAACCAAACACATCAAACAGAGAGGAGGAGTAGAGTTCACAACAGAATTATGCAAGCTTCAAGTCACTATCCAAGCTCACCATGTTGCATCAGATTTTACACACAAGATTGATCTTGAAGGAGAATGTAGAAAGAATGGTGAGAAAAATTTCATTCCAGCATTAGCTTATATACGAGGGACTCATCTTGTTAAAGGTGAATTGAATTAATTGCATTGTGTTATTAAATTAGTGCATTAAAATACATTCATGTATTATTATTAATAGAACGTATTATATCATCATTTTAGATTTTTTTTTATTCTTGGACCAATCCTATTTATGGTTACATGCATGGGTGAAATTTGATAATTATTTTACTCAATTTAATAATTTTTCTTGATGTGTCCTTATGCATAATGTTGTGAGGTATTTTACATGCATGATGATTAATTAAATCTAATCATATATTTATAATTATTTAGTTTGAAACATGTGACTAATGGCTTGTGTATAATTTTATTCAACATAATACAAAAGGATAAAATTTTGAAGTTTTTTTTTTATATAATAGATTTTCATCCTCTCACAATAGGATATTTTAAAAATCACAAGCACAATCCAAGTTACATGATTGGAATCAATTAATTATTCCTCCATGACCAAATTTAATCTATACATAATTCAAATGGAGAGAACTCTCAAGGTAAGTTTAAACACGTGTCCTCTCCACAAAATTTCAGAAAAAAAAATCAAAAACATTTAATACCAAAAGTAGAAAAAATTCCACCAATCAACACAATATACCTGGACCAATCAAAACGTGCCACGTAGCACTTTTTAAAAGTAACTTTTTTCTCTCTCATTCTGATTTGATTCCCTTCTCTCTATCATATTTCGTTTTCTCCATTCTCTCTCTGAAACTCTCTTTTCTCTAAAACCCTAATGACAACCCTTCTCTCCTCGCTTCTCTCCTTTTCCTTTACTCATTTACACCATTTTGGCAACTGTCACTCATACGGAACTTCTGAAGGGTTCAGTGCTTCACAGTTTGCCCAAAAACAATATCTTCAGAATCGAGGATTAGGGTTTCGTTCTTCTCTCAACAAAGCTTAAATTGGGGTCTTTTTTCCGCAACTGTGTTTGCAGAACAATTTGCAGAAGAATCATAAATCACAAACAAGGTAATGTTTTTTCAAATTCAAATTTGATTTCGGATGAATTGTGGCGCCTTTTTCGGACTACATATACCCCCTCTTATGGATTGATTTTGCACTCCATGAACGAGGTAATCTTTTATACCGTTTATTCATCTCATTCTCACATTTCTACTATGTTTTTATATTTTTTGTATTTTTAAAGTTTCTTGCTTTTATCTTTTCGACTGATTCTCTTGATCTATTTTATGGTTTGTTTTTGACATTTTTTGTTCTCGGTTTCTTACATGTTTTCGTAACTGATGCAGTTTATAGATTTTTCTAATCAAAATTTCTAGCTTTTATCTTTTTTTCCGATTTTCTTCATCTCTTTTACCATTATTTCTTCTGTCTTTATCATATTTTTTGTTCTTTGTTTGTTATGTTTTTTCGCTTTTTCTAGGGTTTTCTTATCAAAGTTTCTTCCTTTTCATCTCTTTTACGGGTTTTTTTTCCTCAAGGGTTTTCTGTGTTTTTTTATGCATTTTTTTTTGTATTTTCTGTTCAAGATTCTTTCATTCTGTACATCTCTTTTAGATGAAGTCCAACAATATATTGATGCTAGATGGATTTGCGCTCCGGAGGCTTTATGGAAAATATTTAGATTTACACTTTATAGAATGAATCCAAGTGTAGAAAGATTACAAATTCATTTACCAAATCGTCATCAGGTGCGCTTCTATAAGCATCAGAACATAAGTGATGTATTAAATGATGACAATGTCTCCAAAACCATGCTCACACAATTCTTTGCACTAAATTGTCGAGATCCACATTCTAGAAGTTATTTGTATAGAGAAATTCCACAACATTATTGTTGGCATAACAGACAAAAGGAATGGTACCCACGAAGGTCAAGGAAGAAAGTTATTGGTCGAATTTATACTGTATCTCCTTCAGAAGGAGAAAAATTCTTCTTGCGTATTTTGTTATCCCATATAAGAGGGTCAACTAGTTGGGAATACCTATTATCACCGAATCAAACATATTGCCCCACATTTAAAAAAGCAGCTGAAAAATGGGGATTTTCTGAAAGCGATAATAGCATTCATGAATGCTTAGTCGAAGCATCAAGTTTACAGATGCCTTATGCTTTAAGGAGGTTGTTTGTGACCATATTAATTTTTTGTGAACCAACTGATGTTCGAAGTCTCTGGAATGAGTTTTATATCTTTATGGCAGAATATTATATTTTAAGAAGCACTTCTATGGGCATCAACCTTAATATGCTATTAAGGGATTTGAATGAACTTCTTATTCAACATGGTAAAACAATCAATGATTTTGATTTACTAGCATTAACATTGGATGCATTTGAAAATACTTCAGTACCAAGAATTATACAAGAAGAGTTATCAATACAAATACCTAATGAAGATGTTGACAATGTACAAAGATTGGATACTGATCAGTTGATCGCTTTCAATACCATTTTAGATGTAATTCATCGTAAGCAAAGTCAAGTATTTTTTGTGGATGGACCAAGAGGAACCGGTAAAACATTCCTTTACCGTACATTAATTTCATATTATAAAAGTAAAGGAAAAATTATTTTAGCTACAGCCTCCTCTGGTATAGCTGCAACATTATTACCTGGTGGTCGAATTGCACATTCTCGATTTAAGATACCTATTAATGTAGAAGTTGGTTCCTTTTGTTCAATAAGCAAACAATTTGATCTTGCAAAGCTACTAAGAGAAACAACCGCAATTATTTGGGATGAAGCACCAATGACTAATAGATACGCTTTAGAGGCATTAGATAGATCATTAAAGGACATTCTAGATTGTGATGCTCCATTTGAGGGGAAAGTGATGATATTAGGAGGAGATTTTCGCCAGGTACTAACAATTGTTCAAAAGGGTACAAAGGCACAAATGATTTCTGCATGTATTGTTAAGTCTCCTTTATGGAGTAACACAAAGGTATTGCATTTACAACAAAACAATCGATCATTGCAAGATCACAATTTTGCAGAATACCTCATGCGCATTAGAGATGGGATTGAACCTACAATTCTTGATGATATGGTGAAAATACCCCATGAACTAGCAATACCATGGGAAGGAGAAAGTTTAATACAAAAACTTATACAAGAAACATTTCTCCAATTGCAATTTCATACATGGGATGCATCTTATATGGTTCAGAGAGCCATATTGACACCAAAAAATGAAGATGTTGAAATACTCAATAACATGATTATCGATCATTTTCCAGGAGAACAACATAATCTATTGTCATTTGATGAAGTTGAAGGAGACACGCATAGTCTATACCAACAAAAGTACTTGCACTCCATTGCTCCAGGTGGCTTGCCACCTCATATTTTAAAGCTTAAAAAAGGTGCACCATTAATGTTGTTGCGAAACATATACCCTAAATCTGGGTTATGTAATGGGACGAGATTATTGTGTCGTGGGTTCTACATGAACATGTTGGATGTTGAAATCTTGACAGGTCAACATGCTGGAAAAAGATCTTTCTTACCAAGAATTAAACATAAAACAATAGAAAGTGCAGGTCTCCCATTTGTGCTTATTAGGACACAATTTCCTGTGAAATTAAGTTTTGCCATTACTATAAATAAATCACAGGGGCAAATTATACCTAATGTTGGAATTTACCTTCCACGACACATTTTTAGTCATGGTCAATTATATGTTGCACTATCAAGAGGTGTTTCTCAAGCTTCAACTAAAATTCTTATTAAAGAAGGACACCTTGAGGGAGAAGATGGAAATTTTACAAAAAATGTTGTTTATAAAAATATTTTGTTATCACAAAATCAGGTATTGTTCGTTTTATTTATGTGTGACACATAAAGATAAGTATAGGTTATTGTTCTACTTACACTATTTCTTATATATATATATATATCAAAGGTAACATAATATACAAGAAGCCCTTACAGTTGAATGAAGATAACAAAACAGGGCATTCACACATTTATCTACACAAACAGGTAATTATCAATATATGTATATTGCATATATATGTGTGTGTATTTTACAATTTATTCATAATTGACATTCTTTCGTAGGAAACAAAATATGTAAAGACGAGAACAATTATAAGGATGATCAATCATTCGCATTGGTTAAGCCAATTGACATCAAGGTATAATGATTTTACATAATGATGATGATGATGTCATTTTTTTATTCATAATGTATTATAAATTTATATTCTTAATCAAAGTATAATGATTTTACATAATGATGATGATAATGTCATTTTTATTCATAATGTATTATAAATTTATATTATTAATATATGTGTGAATAATAACATTTTTTTATTTTAATTTTAATATTAAATATAAATACATATAAATAAATAAATAAAAAATGCGGATACACAGGCGCTCTCGCACCTGTGTTCCCGCTAGTAATGTATAATATTAATTTGTATTATAAATGCTACAAATTATTTAAATAGAAATATACCTAAAAAAATAATAGAATTGATTAATAGTATTGCTATTCGGGAATTTATATATATATATATATATATATATATATATATATTATTACTCATAATAAGACTAATACGACAACTATATTATATAACACTAAAAATAATAACATTGAAATTTAATATGCCTAAGGATTATTGATTATTTCTAATTAAATTATTTTTAATATTGATAATAAATAAAGATTGTAACTTATTGGACAGAGAAAAGTAATGTGTCTGGTTGGAGAAAGAAAAGGTAATAAAAATCATAATTTTGATAATTACTGTGTCTCATACTTATGTTTGATGCAGATGAAAATAAAAAAAAATTGTGAGTTTGATTGGTACAACATTACAAGTGGCAGACATGCATGGTTAGATTCAAATTTACGACCATGCGTTGGAAGTTCTTAGGTTTTGTGCATAAATGTCAAATTTGATTGTCAGATTCAACTGAAAAGTTCATCATAATTTCTCTTATAAGAAAACATTGAAATAAGTACCATTGATGCAATGAATTCAATAACTTTAGTGAGATGAAGTTAACGTCAAAGCCTTGATATGCTGAATTATGTTACAAACACAAGCTATTCTGCAAAACAGTAGCAGCTGCTGTTTACTACACCCTGCTACTTTACCAGTTCACAATTTCATTGGTTTTATATCTGTGCTGCCCACAATTAAACTTCTTGTTGTCTTCATTTGTGGACTTACCAAGAAATAATTAGATTAAAATTGTAAAAAAAATGCTTTCCCAAGAAAAGTAGTAATCTTAGTGTTTGCCAGATTTATCTTAGCTTATTCGTAAAATCTATATTTTACACTAAATAATCACTTTTTATAAGAAAAACAATGCATTAACGTTTACTTGTTATATATATATAAACTTTCTTCAAACCGTCTAGCAAACGTCTATAAACTCAATTATATGAATTTCAATTAAAATAATAGATTTATTTATTATTATAGTCAAATAAACTATAATTAAAATGTAAATAAATTTATATTTATTAATGACAAAATTGATTTAGTCTACAACTATTCTAACAACAAGGAGCCTAGTGGCTTGGAAAATCCTACAAAATACTTTAAACAATAGGTAGCAATAATATGGAAACTTGATTTATAATCTTGTCACTACATCTATTAAAAATTCGATCAGTCTTGATAATTAAATTCTTGTCCAATGATTTGATTAAGACTTTGATTTGATTAAGAATTTGGTTGATCTTACTACTTTTAAATTATTGTATGGAATAACATTATTCTTTATGCATTTCATCCAAGTTTCTTTTCTTTAATCTAAATTGTTTCTCATCGTGATGAATTTGTCACGCATCTCTTTCTAATGTTTTATTAAAGCGTGTTAAATAATACTCTTTATTTATTAAAAAAAATTATGAAATAGAAATTAATTTTATATATAAAAAATATTAATTATTATAATAATTAAATTAGATATCATTAGTTTAGTTTTTATTATTGTTGAAAATTTCTAAATTGGTAATTAGCTACCAAGTTCCATATCCCTCTATTTTTCGACTTCATCATATTATGGAGATTAATTTATCTAAAACTCTTAGATTTATCAGATGAAAAGTTTTAAATAAATAGTTTTAGACAAAACTTTAATCATTATTTACTGAGTCAACCACAGATTTTAGACTAAGCTTTTAATACTGATTTAGTTTGTTTGTAAAACATATATAAAACTATTCAAAATATTGTTAATCAATATATTAGAAGAAGTGGAACATTATGGGAGGTTGGGAACGGGAGGGAGATTAAAATTCTTGTGATGTCACCTTCCCACAATTGACGGTCCTGTTTCTCCTTGTTCAGAAAACCTGTGGAGATAAGCCTTAACATTTTTTCTTCTTGTAAGGATTCCCACTCGAATCTGGTTCTCCTCCATCTAAGCCGCCATTTCCAAATTGAGTTTTCCCATTTTCCAACCTCACCCACCTTCAGCCCTTTGTCCAAAGATATAGAATGATTCCCATTCGAATCTGGTTCTCCTCCATCTAAGCCGTCATTTCCAAACTGAGTTTTTCCATTCTCCAACCTCACCCACCTTCAGCCCTTTGTCCAAAGATATAAAATGCAACCTCAGATACAACGAGATAAGCTTATTATTACCCAACCAAACATCCTTCCAGAATCTGACTTTATCCCCAACGCCCAATTTCCAGACCAAAGCTTCTTTAAACCACCCTTCTACATTCCCCTCGCCACAAAATTTAGACAAATCCCTCCAACACCAAGACTGGTACTTCTTAGGCATCTGATGTCGACATGATTCAGCTCCATATTTAGAAATTAAAATATCCTTCCACTTTCCTCGTTCTTCACTCACCAAACACCATTTCCATTTTGCCAAAAGAGCTCCAGTGAACTTTCTAATGTCTTTGACTTCCAACCCACCTTCCTCCATAGGTTTGCATACGTTGTCCCAACGGATCCAAGAGATGACTCTATTATCCTTTCCCTAAACCTTAAGAAACCTCCTTTGAATACTTATAATAATTCTATTCTATTAAAATAAAATACAACAAAATTCGACTAAGTGTTGTCCAAAACTGACGCTATACTGTTGAAAACTCTAAAAAATTATTATTTTTTATGTCACATAAGTCCACACATTGCATGTTTTTTTTAAATTTTTTCTTCTTCTTTTTTGCATCCGCATATAGTGGGCTTGACCCACGCTACTTTCTTTGCGTCCGTGTAGTGTGGATTTGACAAACACCATTTGTGTCCCTCTTTTGACCGACGCTTATTCCGTGTAGCTAATCAGCGTTTTTCTTGTAGTGAAAGTGTTTTTCTCTTTAGTAGGGTTGGCTCAAAAACCTGCACATTGGGAACCTTCCAGATGAAACCATTTGGGGGATGGAACTAGAGGCACCAAGGTTGCAAAATTCTTTTTGCAATAACCTATAGGGGCTTAGGTGGCTAATAATTATCATTTAGCAATCAAGTTAAAATGATTTAAGTGGAGATCTTCTTATCATCTAACACTAAAGATATAATATTATAGATAAGGTCAGATGACCCCAAGTCATTTATCAAGGAATCCAATAAGGAGAGTAAATCAGTGTTTAAAATTTATCTTCAAACACTAAAAGTTAACAGTAACAATAAAGTAAAAGCGGGGATTGAGTTTGTTTAGCAGAAAATAAAGTATACGATAAAAACAATAAATAAAATAGGTTGACTCTCAAGTTTTTTCAACAATGAATTCTTCATTAGTTGGCAAATATATCATTCATTCAATCATCTAAACAAAATTGAATTAACCAAACATATGTCAGCCAAAGACAATCAATTCTTATTAATGAAACATACATCCACTAATTTATTTAGTACCTTACTCGTCTCCATAAGTCTACTTATAAGGTTTTTAATCTTTTACTTCTTGAATCATGCGCCTAAGAGATTGTTTAGAAAACTAAACAAAAGTTTAATTAAAGATAGAATTGAATTATCAACATGTGTTCAAAACAATTCTTTTTGAAACTTGTATCTTTTTATAGGTTTTCCTACTCCAAGGATCTTGGGAAAATATTTTGGTTCAAATTTTGTTAATAGTTTCATAGTTTCTAACTTTCCAAAATTCTTGGATTCTATTTCCAATTTTATCACAATTCTATTTCTTCTTATTTTACAGAATATTTGTTTTCAATTCTATTTCTGAGATATTGTAGATTTTATTATCGTATTCTTCTTCTCAGATTTCGTTTTCTATTTTGATTCAAATGAACAACTTGGACTTTCACATATTTAACCAACTTGTAGAGGTAGGAACTTTCTTCAAATTGTTGAGGAAATGTCTACTCTAAAAATAAACTCAATTAGACGAATTTCAATTAAAATAATATATTTATTCATGACTACAGTCAAATAATCTATGATTAAAGCTGTAAAATGTGAATAAATTCATGTTCATTAGTGACAAAACTATCTAGTCTACAACTATTCCACCAACCAGGAGCTAGTGGCTTGGAAAATCCTACAAAATAAACTACCTTTAAACAATAGGTAGCAATAATATGGAATCTTGGTTTATAATTACATCTATTAAAAATTCGATTAGTCTTATGATAATTAAATTCTTGTCGAATAATTTGATTAAGACTTTGATTGATCTTACTACATTTAAATTCTTGGATGGAATAACATTAATCTTTATGCGCATTTCATCCAATTTTCTTTTCTTTAATCTAAATTGTTTCTCATTGTGATGAATCTTTTCTTTAATGTAAATTGTTTCTCATTGTGATGAATTTGTCATGTAATAGTTCTCAGGTTCAACTTGTCTCTTTCTAATGTTTTATTAAAGCGTGTCAAACAATACTCTTTATTGTAAAATTTGTTAGCATTTCATTAAATGAACTCAGATGAATCTTCGTCTATTCCTCATATTCATTATACAAAGACTCCATATCCCTCTATTTTTCGACTTTATCAGGTTATGAAGATTAATTTATCTAAAACTCTTAGATTTATCAGACGAAAAGTTTTAAATGAATGGTTTTAGACAAAACTTTAATCATTATTTACTGAGTCAACCACATATTTTAGACGAAACTTTTAATACTGATTTAGTTTGTTTGTAAAACATATATAAAACTATTCAAAATATTGTCAATCAATATATTAGAAGAAGTGAGAAATTATGAAGTTAACTCCACTGTATGGTTTTTAATTTTATAAAATTGTGAATTAATTTTTTTTTCTCACCAAAGAATAAATAAAATAAAATGAGATACTTTAGAGGTGTTCCAACCCTTATACAGACACTTCAAGGGTGTCCCAACCCTTATACACAAAGTGGCAAAAGTCATCATGCTCAACACCTGACCAATCAGGCTCAAAATATCTCCAAACTAAACCTCTAAAGAAATGCATGGCAGCCCATGTCAAAAAACAATCCCTGCTACCCTGACTGAGTTCTAACAACCAGTCTTTAGTCCACACAATACACAAAAAACAAACCCTTCTACACCCAAATAAACAACGTGCAAAGTTACAAATCACAATACAAATTCTAATACTAATCAAATACAACCACCCACACAACACCATCCAAAAGTGCCCGCTCTTCTTCAAAACCAAAAGAACCCTTACCTGCCTACTGTATAGCCTTCCCAACCCGGAACCAACTAAAAGACCCGCAACACCAACCAAACTCCAAATTTGGCCATAGACCAACATTAATAGCATCCGGCTCGAATAGCAGGGGAATAAAACATAAGAAAGACCATACCAACTCCAACACCATCCTTACCTTTTAATTGACTTCAAACAATCCAAAGGGTCAAAACACCATTGGACATAAGTAAACGAAACACCATTTACTCTACTCGTGAGCCAAGACCACCTTGAGTTGGGCCAAGGTGAAAATCTCCAAACCATCCACTCTTCCATTCTTAAAAATGATGAGATTCCTTTTGTTCCTGCTAGTTGTTCCTACTATGGGAGATGAGACCTAGAGAACTATTGAAGTCTTCGTCTTCCTCCTTCGGTCGGGTAGGTTGCTAGGTGCTTGGCTGGGATCCTTCTCGCCTCTGTGTCTCTTCTTCGACTCTCGGTCTCAGGTGGATATCGAATGAGGGGGTACCTGCAGAAGGCACTCCGACGCTCAAGTCAGTAAAGCAGGTGATCGACACTCAGGTAGGTGCACAATAATAAATGACTTACCTTTCTCCTTGGAAAGTGTGCTATTTATATTATTTTAATGGGCTTACCTTATTGGGTCTGATTAATGGAATGAATCACACTTAGGATTGCATTATCTAATTCTTAATTATAGTTTAGTTTCACTAACCTTGGTTTGAGCGTTAATGTTGGTCGACCTGACCGTGCGTGGTGTCTCGACCAGGCAGATTGAGACACGTCAGCGTGTGTCTCGGTCATCTCGGGCAGGGAGACCGAGACACGTCATGATGTCGGTCGGCCATACTGGTACACCTCCAAATTTCCCCTATCACAGCAATCCACACACACCTCCAATATTTGTTAATCTTTTGAGAGGTGCAACCCAAGATAAACGGATGGAAATGGAAGCATTCATCCCAATGATATACTGAGGTCTCCCCAACCCACTTACTACACAAACTCCATACCTTTCAGGCTACCTTGCATTTAAAGAAAACATGACTTCCAGATTTCTCCTCATCCCTGCATAGAAAACATGATAACATGATATACTGTTAATTAATTTATTGATATTGATAATAACAAAGATTGCAAGTTATTACATTTTTAAAAAAAAATAAATTTAACCTTATCATCCTTATTTCTATAATTTATCTTATAGTATTTTATTAATATTAAACTTTGATAAAAAGCTAAGGTGGGCGACTGAGGAAAACACATAGACAACAATGGATAATTAGAGAGGATTTTTTCAAATGAGAGAAGAGAGAACTACTGTGAACTAAAAGAGAATGTTGGGTAAGAAGCCAGGACCAATTGGGTTGGACTGACTAGGCACCATGTTTAGTGGGTGAGCTTAATCATTGTGTCCCTTTTATAATCTCTATTTAAAGAGATCATTGTACTTGTAATTGGTGTGCAACAGGATAGAATGAAAACCTAATAGTTGGCCGTGTGGATGTAGGTTGCAGTTGGCGACCGAGCCACGTTAAATCTTGTGTCGTTTATTCTTTTGCAGTTGATTCGTGATTGTGTGTGTTGCTTCTGCGTGCGTTTTTCTCATCAAGTGGTATCAAGAGCTTTGGTTTGTTTACACACTAAAGATCCGATCAGTATAAATTAATCGACAAGACGTAAAAATTGCGGTTGTAGTAGTGTTCCAAAGCTAGGGTTTCGCAGAGGCGGCAACAACATCCCAAAGCTAGGCTTTTGCCGGGGCTGCAACAGCGTCCCAAGGCTTAAGGTTTCACAGCGGTGCAAGGAGGAGGCTCCTAGATATGCCTCACAACAGCGGTGACCAGCGACGGTGGTGGTGTGGAGCGCCAGTGCAGTGGGGACTGCGACCAGGTCTGTTGGTGAGTGATTTTGGGTGGTGCAATTTTTGTGTTCTTGATTTAAAAAAAAAGAAAAAGATTGCCAAGATTTGAAATCAGTTGTACCGAGTATCTTTTCTAGTCATTTGAGATGACAGAAGAAGGGAGGTTCTGAATTGAAAAATTCGATGGTATAGATTTGAGTTGGTGGAAAATGCAAATTGAGGATTTGCTAGTTCAGAAAGATTTGGACGTGGCTTTGGGTGACAAGCCAGAAAAGATGTCTGATGCAGAGTAGGCAGGTTTGGATCGAAAAGCTATGTCCGTTATCCGACTCTCTTTGAGCAAGAATGTTGTGTTCAACATTTTGAAGGAGAAGACAGCGAAAGGTATCATGGAAGCATTGTCTAACATGTACGAGAAGCCATCTGTTGCAAACAAGGTGTTTCTGATTAGAGAATTGGTAAACACAAGGATGAAGGAAGACAGTTCAGTTACTGAGCACATCAATAAAATGAATTCGATCATAGTCAGACTTATGTCAGTGGGCATTATGTTCGATGATGAAGTTCAAGCTTTACTACTGTTATCGTCTTTGCCTGACAGTTGGTCCGGAACGGTTATAGCAATTACTAGTTCAACAGGATCTGATGGATTCACTTTTGAGAAGATTCGTGATCTCATTCTTGGCGAGGACGTCCGAAGAAGGAGTTCTGGGGAATTATCTAGTGAATCGCTATATATCATCAGAGGTAAGAAAAATATCAGAGATAGTGGGAGCAAGAACAAAGGAAGGAGTCAGTCAAAGACTCGGAATTGCTCAAGTGTAACATGTTGGAACTGCAAGGAGGTGGGGCATTTCAGGAATCAATGCCCAAATGATAAACAAGTCAGCATTGCAGAAGATTCCATGGAGAAAGACCTCTTAGTTTGTTACGCGGATAGCAGTGTGGATTCCTGGGTCATGGATTCTGGTGCTTCATTTCATGCTACCCACAATAGTGAAACATTGCAGAATCTAGTTATTGGGGACTTTGGAAAGGTAAGACTAGCGGACAATAAAACTCTTAAGGTTACGGGCATGGGTGACATAGTGTTGAAGACACCAACTGGTTTCTGGACTTTGAAGGATGTCAGAGTTGTTCCAAGCTTAACGAAAAGTGTGATTTCTGTTAGGTAGTTGGACAAACAGGGACATGAAGTGAAGTTCGAAAATCAACAGTGGAAGGTCGTCAAGGGAAATCTTGTCACAGCCTGCGGAAGAAAGAGAGGTTTGTTATATATGGTCGGATTACCGTCTGAGGGAGTGACCATCCCAATTCAGAAGATAAACAAAGTCCGGTTCACAAAATCTCGTGGGCAGAAGAGGGTTGTCTTTACAAGAGAGAAACCCAGAGCCACAGGTCAGATTCAGGATAAACGAGCAAGGAAAGGTTCACGTAGACCAGTCAGAGGTACTTATGGCAGTGGGAGCACGGGTTGTGCTTCAACTAAGGTTCCTAGATGACAGTGGGTTAGAAGAACCAGTATTCCAGCTGTTGAAACTTCTCACGAAAATTTCTTGTTGAATATGGAGAGTGTTTGTTCTCAGGTTGTTCCAGGATCCGGCAGTTCCTGTAAGTGGGAGCTGGTAGGAACAGAGAACGGGTTAGTGACTGACGTGTTGAAACTCAGGGGAGTTTTAACGAAGTCTTCAAAATGATTTAGAAGGCTGGTGGCAACTAGAGGTGGAACATTGAGTTCCGTCGACAGATTACAGAAGTACATGTACACACTTGAAGCGCAGGTGAACATTGTTCCGTGACTTCAAGTGGGAGATTGTTGGGTATGAAGTCAAGACCAATTGGGTTAGGCTGAAGAGACACCATGTACACAGTTGAAGCGTAGGTGAACATTGTTCCATGGCTTCAAGTGGGAGATTGTTGGGTATTAAGCCAAAACCAATTGGGTTGGGCTGACTAGGCACCATGTTTAGTGGGTGAGCTTAATCATTGTGTCCCTTTTATAATATCTATTTAAAGAGATCACTGTACTTGTAATTGGTGTGCAACAGGATAGAATGAAAACCTAATAGTTGCCCGTGTGGATGTAGGTTGTAGTTGGCGATCGAACCACGTTAAATCTTGTATCGTTTATTCTTTTGCAGTTGATTCGTGATTATGTGTGTTGCTTTCGCGTGCGTTTTTTCCATCAAAGAAAAGTAGAATAGTTACCAATTGGTAGGGAGAACATTTCTATATTATTTACACTTCAGACATTTACATCATCCGAAATGAATATTGAGTTTTACATTGGATCATAAGACTTCTTATCTTATTTCAAAAACACCATCACACTTTTTTGTGTTGCGTGCATATATATCTAACGTAAAACTTCTAATGTAGTTAGCTCATATTCCAACAGTGAATTTACAAAATTCAAAATCGATTAGGGATAAGTGAATGTAAATTTCATTTTATAAATCAGTTTTGTATGATTAAGTTAAGTTTAAAGTTCACTTCTTAAGATGATATTAGAGTCTATATTGGTGAGAGTTTATTGGACTTATCATGTCACCCATTATCAGGTCGCTATTAGATCATCTATAAATATATAGTGTCCCGTACGAATTGATTGGTATCGATATGAGGAGGTGTGTTGAAGATCATACATCGACTAAACATAAAGTCAATTGATAATATTACAAGCTGATTTTATAAGATTGAGTTAGAATTTCACTTCTAAAAAATACTCAAAGGAAATTATTATCTAAAATAAAATATGTAACACTGTGTTCATAGTAAAGGATACAAGACATTTCGTGACAATGGTCCTTCCCTTGGATCATGTCTTTGAAGAATCTTGATGAAAGTTTTGGCTTTGTTACGAGTCTGGAGCTATAATAACACAAACGTTTTAAGATTTTCCATGTACTCTCTTTGTTGGGTTTAATAGTGCCAAAGTTCAAGAGGGGGGTGAATTGACCTCTTAAAACTTTCTTGCAGAAACAGTGTTTAACACAGTTTACAGAAAATAAATCGATTTATGTGAAAATGAACAAATTTATTTCAGCACTGTTTTTGTTTGAAAAGCGTTTATACAGCAAGGTTAATCACAAGATTATGCTGATAGACTTTCCAGATGCACACACTGATACTAAAACAAAAACCAGTGAAACACCAAAACAACAAACTTTAGTTTCAAGCAAGTGATTAAGGTTCAATTGATAGCATGCCAATTAATTGAATAACCTTTACAATCAACCTGTTCCAGTGGCCTTTAACAAACTATGAGTGTTCTTCTTGATATCAAACAATTTTCCAGAAATTAAGAACAATGAATCACAGAACAACAAGCTTCAATTTTAAGCAATTGTTTAAGGTTCAATTAATATCTTTGACAATTTCTTGAGCAACCTATCACAGTCAATCTGTTGCAGTGACTTTTAACAAATTTTATATGTTCTTATCAGAATCAAACAACTTTTCAGAAGTTAAGAACAGTATGAACTGAGCCCAGAAAGAACAAATTTATTTTCACTTGAACAGATTTATTTCTTTGCTGTTTTATCAATTATGCAGAAATGAAATTGAGGGAGTGAGAGAGAATGAACACAAGCAGTTATACTGGTTCACTCAACTGAGCTACATCCAGTTTTCACCAAAACCAGGTGGAAATCACTAAAACACAGTACAACCAAGTACAATTCCCACTGTTCTTGAAACCTACAAGAACTTAGGTACTCTTGCTGAAAAAACCTATTTCAGTTCACACACACACACTCTCCAAGAAAACCTATCAAGAAGAGTGTTCAACCAAACTATTACAAGCAATGAGAAGTGAAACGACTACACCTGATTGAGGATACAAAGATCTGCCTTAAACCAGTAAGCAAGATTGCTAGAACAGTAGCAGCACCTCACACCAAGCTTTTGGAACCAAACCAAGAACAAACACTTTGTGATTTTCGAAATCTTTGAAGAACAAATGCTAATCCTTTGTAAACTTTTGATTCTCTGCTGTAAAACTTGTTTTTGCAAATGTATGAACGATCTTTAAACTCAGAAACAAGTTTTCATTTTATAGAAAACCAACTTATAACAGAATTTTGAAAAACAGTTAAAGCTGTTATAAAATGAACAAATTGAAAATAAAATGAACAGATTTATTTTCAAAAGCAGTTAGAGAATTTGTTAAGTGAGGAGACTTAGTCAACCATTCTGGTGCTGAGATAAAACTGAAAACGTTTAAGCTTGACATGGCACCAGAGACAAAAAGAATCTATTCATTTACGGATGAACAGATTTATTTTTCAAAACGAAAGCAGAGAAAGTTTAACTATTTAAAACTCAGTCGTTTTGAAAAGAAGAAGACTTAGTCAAAATACCTGATGCACAAAATCTAATTTCCACAAGACTTAGCCAAGGCATCAGTTTAAAAAATGAATCTGTTTATTTAGAAAAGAACAGATTTATTTTTATGCAGTAAACGTGTTTTTTTTAAAATATGTGAAAAACAGTTTAAGAAAACTTATGCTTGTTCTTATCACATGGCCAGTGGTTATGAGGTGAGTTACTAAGCAAAAAGCCCACTCTTAGACAACCTCTAAGCACGACCTAAGACATACTTAAAGCAAAGCAAAATACAAATGAAATGTACATAGAAGTCTTCATCAAACACAATATTGAAGGGGCAGCAACCATCTTCAACACTCTTCCCACCAGTACCACTTACACCACCTTGCATTAATCTAACGGTTAATTTCTTTCTTTTCTCTCATCAATATAAAGAGAGTTAATCCAAAATATAAATATTTTATTCTAAATTATTTAATTGGAAATTAAAAGAAAAAGTGTTTGGTCTGATAAAAGATTAAAGTATTAGTATAACATTAATGCTATGAAACACTGACAAACATCTTTATTAGTATAGATAATTAATACATATCGTTGCAAAATAATTGATACCTATATTGTAAACTCAATTTCTATGCTAATATTGGTAATAGTTTATGTACCCGTGAGGGCTGCACGAACCGATATAACGTCTTGGACCCCAACTTCTTGTCGGTCGAATGTAAGCTCAAATTCAATTACACTCGATTAAGGTCAGCAAAGTTAATCCGTGATTAGAAGTTAGGTAATTCAACCCTAAACATGGTCCAACTCCTTAACCTGGTCCAATAAGGAAAGCCCACCACAGGTAATATAAATAGCGCAAATTCCAAGAAACAGGTACGTTATTATCTACAGTACTCTGACAACCGAGTGTCAAACCCTTTTGCTAACTTGAGCGTCAGAGTGCCTTCTATAGGTACTCCCCCATTAAGTGTTTACAAGAAGAACGAGGACCGAGGTTACGAAAGAAAGGTGAGTAACGAGTAAAGGAGGTTGGAGAGCAATACGATCGAGGAAGAAGAAAAATCCTCTCAATAGTTCTCTAGGCCCCAACCCTTACACGAGAACAATTGGCGCCCACTGTGGGACCAAGGAACATCGAGTTTCGAACGCTAGTAGATGGTATCAACCCGAAGCACGACAAGTGAGAGGATATCTGAAGCTGACCAGACCGCGTTGCTGTTATCTCTACAAAGAGAAATGGCTGAGCTGAGAAGGAGGAACGAAGAGGTGAGTAGGAAGAACAAACAAGAAATTGAAGCTCTTCGCAAGGAGAACAGAGACATGAAGAAGAAGTTGGTCGAGGGAGGACCATCCATCGTGCCGATCAATCTTGTCGGTAAGTCGCTCACCTCCCCTCCCAACCCAAAGGCAGTTGAGGAGACTAAGGATAGGGCCCCCACTCAGGAGATGGATGACGAGTCCTGTCCCAACAAGTCAATCTGCACGACCGACACAATGGATTCTGTGCGCCAACACCCGTTCACCGATTCCATCATCGGGGTTCCACTGCAAGATAAGTGGAAGGGCTTCAACAGGGACCGCTACGACAACACGACCGACCCGGATGAGCACATTGATGCGTACACCACGCACATGAGCTTGTATATTGCTGGCAATGCGGTCATGTGCCGAGTGTTCCCCACATCCCTAAAGGGAGGAGCTCTTAGCTTATTCACGAAGCTCCCTCCCTTTTTCATCGATAGCTTCGCGACGCTGATGTCTAAGTTTGAGACGCAGTTCGCCACAAGCCACCTGCACCATCTGACCTCCATTGCCTTGGTTGGTATCCGCCAAGAGAAGGGGTGCTTTGAGAACCTTTGTTGACAAGTTCAGCAAGGTGGCGATGAGGATTCAAAACATCAACCCGGATGTAGCCATGCACCAAATGTTGACAACCCTACCTCCATAACCGTTTGTCGACAGCCTCTGCATGCAGCCGGCCAGAAGCTTGGATGAGCTTAGAAAGAGGGCTGCCAAGTACATGCAATTAGAGGAATTAAGGGAGTTTCGCAAGGATGAGAATGAGCGTCTGGGCCGATCGACCAACCGAGGAGATAGGAGAAGGGACAACCGGGGCAGCTGGTTCTCAAGGTATACCCTGCTAACAACTGAGAGGGGAAGGATCCTGGACGAGGCTCTCAGCGCTGAGCTGATCCCTCTGCCTAGGAAGGCATCAAGCCCCGAAAATGCCGACCAAAGGAAACAGTGTTGGTACCACCAAAACAGTGGGCATTCCAATGAGGAATGTCAAGCCCTCAAGGATAAGATTAAAGAGCTTATCCAGGTTGGACATCTGCATTATTTCGTCCAAGGTGCATGAGGCTCAAGACGGTCCCTCATGCGGGACAAGCCCACGAAGCGGAGAAATTACTCCCCTCAGAGGGCCATAGACGACTACCGCCCATGTAGGGACGACCCCCCTGGGGAAAACGAAAGAAGAGACCGGAAGGAAGTCATCAACACCATCGCTGGAGGATTCGCTGGCGGTGGAGGCTCCAATAGTGCCTGAAAGAAACACCTACAAGCCGTGCACCAGGTGAATGCGGTGTCGTTCCGATCGAGAATGCCACCCATCACCTTTACCGATGATGGTTTCAAGGGTGTCATCGGCAAGACACCCAATGGTAATATCAGTCGATATAGATAAGTTCATGATGACTCTCTACGGCAAGTGCACCGCATTGTCAGAAGTAATAATTGTCCCTAAGGACGGATATCGATCCCACAAGCAACAATTGACTATTCAAGTACCATATTCGCTAAATATAAAGACAAAATAATAAAATTTGGTTGAGAATTGTTATAATGGCAAGAATTAACAAGAAAGCAAATCAAAGAGTAATTGCTTCAATTGGAAAAATAGGGATTGAGTTTTATCTCTCTCACTCTCATGTATTTTGATTAGCATGTCAATATTAAGTTCTTTGATTGAAATTTATACTCGTAGAAAATTCATTTATATCGATCTCTCGCATATAAAATCCTTAAGAATGTTTCCTAAATATCGATCTCTCGCATACTTATAAAAACAACCTAGAATCACATCAGACGTTTATGGAAATTAACATTTCAAGTCTATCATTAGCACTAAAATATTTTGGGTATTATTGTTTAGGTCTGAACCTTAAAAATACCTCTCGGTCAGATTTAAGATTCTCAATTTGTCATGGAAATTTAGAAGTAAAACAACAATACCAATAGTCAATCAAGAACTGAATATTTTAATATAAGATATCACCTCAATACATAAGAGTTCGAGCATATTACTCCTAATCCTAAAGGGTAGAATTAGCCACACATACTTCTAGTACCTTCCATTCTCCCAATTGTGTTACAATTCACTCTATGGTGTTTTCCTCTCAATCTGGCACACTAGGGTTAAGCCTCTAGCCCCACATTTAACCTAATTTTCTAGGGTTAGGTTGCTTCCTGTGTCGCGCTAATGGGCTAAGTGATAAAACATAAAAAGGCCCAATCTGTCTGACGCATTCTCGCTTGAGCGAGATACTCCTGTTGCGAAATTGACTTTTTTGGTGCTTTTGTCTATTTTGGGACCTTCCAGCTTTCTCTCTTTAGCTCAAATCATTATTCTTTAATCCAAATCTCCAATCTTCCCTAGAAACCTCTAATTAACACCAAATTTGAGAATAAAATGCTCTTATTCAAATAAAGATCATAAAAAATGTAAAAAAGTATAAATTCATAAATTAGGGATTATTTTATATGTAAATTAGCAATTAATACTCATAAGTTTGTCTATATTTTAATATGAAATATTACTGAAATTAGGCACTTAATAGTTCAGCATCATGAAAACATTGGTGGACCAAGGGAGTTTAGTAGACATCCTCTACTGAAAAACCTTCAAAGCCACGAGGATACCTGAGGTAGAAATGGTACCTTGAGCTTTGCAGGTGAGAAGGTTGGTACTAAAGGGTACATCGAACTTTATACCACCTTCGGCCAGGGGAAGAACAACAAAACTATCAGGATCAGGTACTTGGTGATCGACACCAACACCTCGTACAACATTCTCCCCGGACGACTGTCCATCAACTGGCTGATGGCGATCGTCTCAACACCCCACCTTGCAATGAAGTTCTCTTCAGCGTCAGGGGACATTCTCACGTTGCATGTGGATCAGAAAGTTGCCCGAGAAGCCCGATACATGATATGGTTGGCCAACATAGTAATGGTCACCAAATCGAACGACAAATGGAGAATGTGTGTGGATTACTTGAACCTGAACAAAGCCTGCCTGAAGGACTCGTATCCACTCCCAAACATTGACCGGTTGGTAGATGGAGCAGCCGGCCACAAAATCCTCGGTTTTATGAATGCTTACTCTGGGTACAACCAAATCAACATGCACCCTCAGGACAAGGAGAAAACCACCTTTGTGACGATTGATGCGAACTACTACTATAGGGTAATACCGTTTGGACTGAAGAATGCTAGGGCGACCTACCAGAGGCTCATGGATAAGATCTTCAAGGCTCTTATCGGCCGATGCATAGAGGTATATGTGGACGACATCGTGGTGAAGTCCGACTCGTTCGAGCAGCACGTCAAAGACCTGGAAGAGGTCTTC
Source organism: Phaseolus vulgaris (assembly GCF_051622355.1). Lineage (NCBI taxonomy): Eukaryota > Viridiplantae > Streptophyta > Magnoliopsida > Fabales > Fabaceae > Phaseolus > Phaseolus vulgaris. Next base: position 42,095,431 of record NC_143508.1, read on the forward strand.
GAAGCCTTCAGACGTACCGACATGAGGCTCAACCCTGAGAAATGCACGTTTGGGGTCGAGGGAGGAAAGTTCCTGGGTTTCATGCTAACCACCGGGGGATCGAGGCTAACCCGAACAAGTGTCGGACGATCGCCAAGATGCGAAGTCCCTAGAACATAAAAGAGGTCCAACAGCTCATGGGACGCCTCACCGCCCTCTCGAGGTTCGTCCTCCGGTTGGCTGAGAGGACCAAGCCGATGGTGCAACTACTCCGCAAGGCGTCCAAATTTAGCTAGGACGAGAAGTGCGAAGAGATCTTCCAACAATTAAATAACTTCTTGTCATCTCCAGCAGTCATCCAGAAGTCGAGACCTGACCAACCCATTATGGTGTACCTAGCGATCTCTAAGGAAGTGGTAAACATAGTGTTGGTTCAAGAAGTGGAAAATGAAGAGCGCCCGGTATATTTCGTTAGTCAGACACTCCATGCGGCCGAGTAAAGGTACCAAATGATTGAGAAGGTGGTCCTCGCTCTAGTCCTGAGGGACAGGTGGATGCGCCCATACTTCCAGAACAACCCCATTACGGTAAGAAGCGACTACCCCATTTTAAAAAATTTATCTAAGTCCGACCTTGTAGGACGAATGATAGAGTGATCGGTTGAACTTTTAGAGTTCGACATCCGGTACAAGCCGAGAGTGCTATAAAATTCCAATGTTGACCGACTTCTCCGTCAAGCTCACACCTCTCCCTAACCTCTCGGCCGGGTGGACGCTTTAGGCCCAACCCTTACAAGAAAATAGTTTGTACCAATAAAAATAAGTCTGACGACTCATTCTAAGTAAATATATGGAATTTTCATTTGTAATAGTGCCTTAAAAGGAAGATTGACATGCATTCAAGATTCAAGGGTCAACCGCCTACTCCCAAACTAATCACAAAAGTATACGGAGTTTAAATGGATTTTTGGTTCTTAAATATTATTTTCGTTTATCGTCATTTAATAATAATTATGTCATATTGTTTTCGATGAATTTTATCAATAAAAACAAAACATAATTCCATAAGTATTTGAGAAAGATAACAATTACTTCTTTTTTAAAATATTTCACTCTCTAGGATAAATTATTTGGTATGGGGTTTCCATTAAATTATTATAAATTAAATATCAATGTTCAAAACATGTTGACAAAATAAAGATGTTATTTGTAGCAATATTTATTTTAAATTGGCAAGAAATAGAAAAAAATGTAAGTTAAATAATACCAGAAAGTAAAAAAAGAACAATAAAAATACCTAAAATGATTAAAGCAAATAAACTACATAAAAATATAACAAAACCATAAAATGATATAATGTAAATAATTGAAATGCAATTGACAACATTTAATGCGTTTTAAAAATAATTGTCAAATTATTAATACATTTAGGCTAAAGTTATACGGGTTATGTGTCCAACCCGTCCCACATGAGCTGTAAATTATGCGAGACGGACCTAAATAGGTTAGCGGATTAAAATAAACAATCCGTGCCGTTTTTCTTTTTAAGTGGACCCACAGCCCCTCCCACTTTGTTACCAAATGATTTAGCCAATTCACTTTGGAGTTCTTCTGGTAAGTGTGTATTAAGTATTAATGTAATAAAAAATGTATAAAGAAAAGATGAAGGGGTAGAAGGTCCAAATGCTGAATTAAGCAAAATGCATTCATGTGCACTTTGAAAGGATTGATCGAGAGTAGTCATCAAGACAAGAGGAGTTAGCCGCTAGAAGAAGCACCAATAAAAAAAAAGCACCAGAAAAGGGTCTAAAGTCTTGTGAGATGTTATTGAACTCTGTGACAAATGCCCCTCGATCATGGAAGCTGTGAAGATGCCACTTTAAGCCAAACCAACAAGTTTCTCACTGATCTCCCAAACCTTGCGAGCTTTATCTGCATCACTAGCCTCTTGTGACAATTGGTTTTCAAATGAAGCAGAGGCCTTGTTCCAGCTCCAGTAAACACCTGATTTTGTTAGGCTTGGATCACTCACAACCTATACAAGGTTAAAACAGTTCAAATATGAGACACAAGGACTCCTCAAAAGCTCATTCCAACACACACAGAAGTATATAACCATCTACATAGTCTCTTATGGGTAGTTTCTATTACCTGTGCAAGCCTCTTTCCTGATTCATCTTCTGAGACAAAGCCCTTGGTTATGTACTTTTGGAATGGAGGGAAGAGAAGTCTGAATAAGGGAATGTGTTCTCTGAACAAGCCTGTTGTTGCAATGCAACCCGGGTAGAGGGAAGCAAATGTGATTCCAGTTTCTTCATGGAATCTTCTGTGGAATTCTTGCATGGTAAGCATATTGCAGACTTTGCTGTCCTTGTACGCCTTTGCGCCATCAAAGGATCCTCCATCTATCATGGCTGAAGTGTTTAGTCCATTCAAGCCTGCAGCTAGTCCCCTCATGTCACCAAGGTTAGCCTTTGGTGGCACATTTCCTGCCAAGGTGTTTGTGTTTCCTGTTTGATTAACAAAGTTGTCAGCACCAATATCAATCATAAAGCCTTCAGTAAAATAATGGCTGACAAGAGAATAACCACAAAAAAAACATTCTTTATCATTGGTGATGTTCACGTGGATCCTACTCATAGAAATGTGTCAAAAAGTATGATACTAATATTTTTCTCTAGTAAGAGGCATGCCAAAACTCCATGATGGTCACTCCCATTCCCTATTTACTAGAACTAGTTTCATCTTATAATAGTGCATTATAAACGAATGCATCTCAGATAGTGTGATTGAGTTTAGGCCTGAATGGTATTGGACTTATCCTAATAGCAAGCATTTCTCTTGATAAACATCAGAATGAATTATACCTGTAATTGAGCCAACAATGATCAACCTCTTAGAAGGGTAATCAGATTTGTTCAAGTCCTCAAGCAATAGGCGAGAAAGCAGGAAATGGCCCAAATGGTTTGTTCCAACACTGAGTTCGAAGCCATCGGCAGTGTATGTAGGTTCACTAGCAGTTGGCAAGTAAACTGCAGCATTGCAAACAAGCACATCCAGTGGCCTGCCTGATTGCCTGAAGTTGTACACAAATTGTCTGACACTATCAAGGGAGGCAAGGTCCAAATGTATAACAGTGTAGTTTTCCTTAGCCATGCCAGCAGCTTTTGCAGCCCTTTCAGCTTTCAGGAAATCCCTGCAAGCCATTATCACATGCCACTTTCCTGTCTCAGCCAAAGCCTTAGCAGTGGCCAAGCCCAATCCAGAGGAAGCTCCAGTGATAATAACACTTCCTTTCCTCAATGTTTTCTTGCCTTCTGGAGAAGCCTTTGTGACTCCTGGAGTTGTTGCCACTGATTGGACCCTTAAAGGACAATTTTTCTGCTGGAATTCCCTCTGATTAAGAGTAAAATTGAAATTAACATCATGTATATAGTCCATGAAAACTAAAACAGAAAGAAAAACCTATGTGAAAATGTAATCTGTTATGAAGAATGTCAGTAACAAGTTTTGTTCCAACACATCAGTAAATAAATTGAGTATTAAGAGTAATATGAAATTCAAACAATAATAGTAAAGAATAAGATCATCAATAAGACATTCATGATGTTCGTATTAAAATCATTAAAAAATTATATAAAAGGATGTTTTTATTTTACATTCACGTCGTAATAAAGGATATGTTGAGCATGTTATGTTAAAAGGTTAGTAACATTTCTGCTGAAGTTATATACCGAATGGAATGTAATGACAAATTATGAACAATGAAGTAAAATTATGTTACAGTATTTACTTTGCATGAAAATGAGGGAGAGCTGAAGTCGGCTTTGAGAGCGTCTGCCATTGAAAGACCAAACATTGTGGTGTTCCTGAGAGACGTGGCAGTTCCCTGAAAGAACAAAAACACATTTCCCAAAGCTTTAGTACATGTTTTCTCTTCAAATGGCACACTAAAAGAGAAAAGTGTAGACAACAAGAAGATATGATAATGTGACAGAATGAAGAAAACCTCTTTGGCAACAGAGAAAGAAGCAGAAACCAAAGAAGCAGCCTGGAGAGCCATTGGAACTTGAGAGAGAGAAAAATGTGAATTGGGTCTGTTGTTTAGGAATGTTCCACTGAATTAGTTGAAGAGGGAATGTGATTGCAATGAATTTATACAGTGAAGTGTTGCTTTGGATATGAGAGGATAAGATAGTTTGCAGCATGTGCACATGCCAGGTCACTTCAAACGGGCCAATAAGGTTGTGAGTTCTAGATTTCTGGTGATACTTTTCTTAACTTTGTGCTTGGACTTTGCAAATATGGGATATTTTGATTCGTTGCAGGTATCAACAGCGAACATCGATGATGAAAGGGACTGGGAATGGAAGCACATCTGGAGTAGACGGCAAAAAAACAAACCTTATTTTGTCAGCTATGTGGTTAGAAAAGATATTTGTTCATATCTTCACCACGAAGGTCCTAGAAATTTTGAGAAGCTAAACAAATTAGACATAGTTTTCTAACTAAATTAGGTTTTGGTATGTAAATGAGACTTTTTATAGTTCTTAAATTTCATGTTTTGTTTGACTTAATAGATTTGAAGATGAATCTGAGAGATTCTATTTGAGTAGATATGACTAAAAATAAATTAAAAATGAAATTATTTGAACTAAGAAAAATAACTAAAAGCAACATGATAATCTTTTTGGTATTTTTTCATCTTTTCGTACTTATTTTTCTCGCACATGAGTTAACAGTGAGACGAAGTACTCGCAAATCTATCCAAATTAACAGTACAAACCCGACGAAAACAGAGTGTGAAAGTTTTAGTCCATGTAGGCTTGCTCAATTATTAGAATTCTAAAAGTTGAATGCATGTGGATATCTGTCTTATTAATTAGCAAAATACATTTAATTGACAATTAATATAAAATAAACAAAAAAATGTATGTTTTTGGTTTCTGAAATTCTAAATAAGCTAAATTTTGGTATCATTCCTTGAAATTCACATTAAAAAAATAAATAAATTTAGTTTTTCTTTCATTTGTGTAAGAAAATGCCGCTAAAAAGTAGAATTCATAAATCAAGCGTTTTGATTTACGAGGGTGGATATACAAATAACCACCATTGTAAATCAAGCGTTTTGATTTACAAGGACGGTTGTACAAATAGTCGTCCTTGTAAATAAACTTAATTATAAAAATGTCACCGTATTTTTTACGAAAGCGTTTCAGCGCAAAGTCGCTCTAAATAAACCGCATTTTTATATATTTTGCACTAGTGTATATATTAAGATGATAATAAACACAATTAGGTGTGTTAAGATTTCTCAACGAAGCTACCAAGTATGCACATTTTGTTAAAACTCGTGTTCCTGGAGAGGTGTTCAAACTCATTCCTATACCTATAGAGGTGTTAAGACTCGTGCTCCTGGAGAGGTGTTGAATACTCGTTCCTAGAGAGGTGTTCAAACTTAGTGTAGCTTGAGAGGTGTAAGAATACTTGTCTTAAATATGTGTTAAAACTCGTTTAGTGAAAGACTCTTAAGTGGGTTGCATAAGGGGATTCGACGTAGCCCTAGTTGTGGGGTGAACCAATATAAATGTGTGTGTACTTTTCTCTACTACATACTCTTTTGGACATGACTAGTGCAAAAAATACTTTTTATGACGATTCTACAAGACTTTGTATGACGTTTCTGATGGAGATACAAATTCAAGCGCTATAAAAAATCTGCACTTTCTATGTCGGTTGAAAAATTGACATAGTAAGTTGACTTACTATGACTATTGTCTATAAACCGTCATAAAATGTACAAAATACCTGTCATAATATATTCAGACAAAACTTTCTATAGGTGATACTTCTACAATCGTCATAGAAAATACGACTTACTATGATGGTTTTCATTAGAACTATCATAGTAAGTGGTTTACTATGACAAATATTCTTACATCCGTCATAGTAAATAAGACTTTTTATGTCATCTATTGCAATAACCATCATAGTAAGTTTGCATTTTTTACAAAAAACGATTGTTTTGACCGCATTCATTAATAACAATCATTTGCATACAAATTTTAGATAAACTCATTCATTGATCCATCCCCCCATTCATTAATAATAATCACTTGCATATTATTAAAGGAAAAGAAAGAATAGGGTAAAATCACTTGTGTATATTGAACACATAGGGTTATGTTTATATAGGAAAAGAAACATAAGGTCTAAGCCCATTACATAAATTTGAAATATCTAACAATATCTCATAATATCAAATAATATCTAATTACATCTAATAATATCTAACACATATCAATGTTATCTAGACAATTGCATACAATTTCCAGACAAACCCATTCATTGATCATTTTTCTTTCATTCATTAATAACAATCACCTATATATCAATGTTATTTATACAATTGCATACAATTTACAAAAAAACCCATTCATTTATCACATTTTCCCCATTCATTAATCATAATCACTTGCATATCAACGTTATCCAAACAAACTCATTCATCGATTAATTTTCTTTCATCCATTAATAACAATCATCTACATATCAATGTAGTCAATTGCATATAATTTACAGACAAAAACATTTATTGTTCAAATTTTCTCCACTCATTAATAACACTTACCTGCATATCAATGTTATCCAGACAATTGCATATTATTTTCGAAAAAAACCCATTCATTGATGAATTTTATTCCATTCATTAATAACAATCACTTGCATATCAATGTTATCCAAAGAATTGCATACAACTTACAGACAAACCCATTCACTGATATAATTTTCCGCATTCATTAATAACAATCACCTACATATCAATGTTATCCAAACAATTGCATACAATTTCCGGACAAACCCATTCATTGATCAATTTTACTTCATTCATTTATAACAATCACTTGTATATCAATGTTATCCAGTCAATTACATACAATTTCCGGACAAACCCATTCATTGATCCAATTTTTTCCATTCATTAACAACAATCACCATATTAATGTTATCCTGACAATTGCATACAATTTTCACATAAACTTAATCATTTATCAATTTTAATCTATTCATTAATAACAATCAACTGCATATAATGTTATCCAGACAATTGCATACAATTTACAGACAAACTCATTCATTGATCAATAAATTAACGAAATTTACATCTTATTAGAAACAATAAAAAAGAATGAAGCCCAATGCATTCTAATGTCTTCTATATCTTTATCCTTTAATGGAGATGGATCGTTGAATAACTACAACAAAATTGACATAATCATTAAAAAGTGAAATTCACAATTAAATAATTCAGGTATTTGCGTAAATTTTTTATTACCTCTCTGTGTGTTTTAGTAATGTTTACAGACATGATTGTGTGCATTGCTTCATTACATAATATTCACACTCATAGCTTTCTGATTGATGTGAACACTACAAATTAAAACACCAATATAAGATATTTTATATCATAATTAAATAGTGGTGGGACAAATAAGTTACATTAGGTGCAATTACTTGTATCTTCTTCCTAGCTACATGTGGAAAGCCTTGCAATCTCGAATGAGCCTCCAAAGTCCTATAAAAAGGTAGACATTCGTTAATTCATATTAATCATTAAGGTAGGAAATATAATACAATAAAAAAATTACGCGTCTAGTAAATGTTTGATGGCCAAAGTGTAAGTTTTCTTATGCAATGAACACAAAATTTTTAACAAGAGTGATTAAGAGCTTTGAAGAATCCAAATCCAAGGTGTTTGATGAAAGGCTGGTGTTGCAGTTATGTTTGGGTGGGATCTGGGTAGATTAAAGTGTGATTCACTCTTTTGTTGAATCTAAAACTGATGTGAATTGAAACCTTTTTTTTTTTTTAAAATTAGATGTTTTTCCAACTAAGTGAAAAACAACCTGTTGTTTTTTCGAATCAACCGGTTGTTTTGCTCTTAGAGGTTTTTGGAAAAGGTTGAAAGCTGTTTGACTTGGTTGACTTAACTGTCAAACCAAATCAATCGGTTGTTTCGTGTTTTCAACCGATTGTTTCTTTGAAAATCCTAACAAATTTCTATTTTGAATGGTGAATTTGTCTTAAATGGTTTCTAATTGAATACGCCCCTTCATTAAATGTTTTAACCAATCCTTGGAAAATATAAATAGTTTGTTATATGTTTCTGAAGAGTAAGAAACAATTTTGAGAATTTCACTTTGACATATTTGATCTCTAAGTTTTCAAGATTCACATCAAGCTTTGGATTTTCAAGTGAGAGTGGAATAGAATTGCAATTGCATTCTTTTGAGTTGTATTTTGAACATGGGTAATCCTTTTCTTAATCTTTTGTATTTCTATTGTTGTATTGCCAAGGAGTGTTGTGTGTTCTTGAGGTGTTCAAGATCAATACTCTTGGTGTTGTTTGCCAAAGGTAGTGTGTTTCTTGAGGGGTTCAAGGTCACTACTTTGGTGTGTGGTGTTTGTAATCTGGTTTAATTGCTTAGTGGATTACCCAGTGGTTTCTGGGAACTGGATGTAGCTCTTGTTGTAAGAGTGAACTAGTATAAATTGCTTTTGTGCATTTCTCTTTCTCTGATCTCTTTTAAATTCTGTTTTTAAATTGTTTAAGTTTTGACTGGTATAAACAACCGATTGATTCGAAGTAACAACCGATTGTTTTTTTGTATTTCTCTTTAAAATAGTTTGTGTTCTTGGCTAACTTGGTTCCTCTTCTGGATTTCTTCACCGAGTTTCATTAAACCTTCAAAAGTTTTCGAAAATATCTTATAAACAATTCACCCCCCCCCCCCCTCTTGTCTAAAGTCATATGTTCTAACAAAGATAACCACGAGAAAATGATGAGGAATAATGATCAACAACTGCCAATGACCCCTATGAGTTATAATAATATTAATAATAAATAAATTCTAAATTAATTAACTGTAATTTAAAAATATATATTTACTAGTGTAAGTAAGGTGCTAAATACACTTCTTTGCCTGCATTTTGAAATGTCTCTATTAAGTATGTTTTCACTTCACTCGCTTTATTTCTTATACTCTGAATGGCAACTAGGTCAAGAAATCCATAAATATAAACATTCTTCTTCTTGATGCAGAGGTGATGGAAATACCTTAAACATTAAAAAAATAATGTTAAAGTAAAATATGAATATATTAAACTATTTAAAGGTTAATGAAAGTATACTTACAACAACCAAAGTTGTAGAACCGATATAGATAGTTGATAACTACCAATAAAAATCTCACAAATATCCAAATGATATATAAAAAAGGGACGCTACTGGTTCTACCTACAACATCAGGAGACATATCTGATTGGACAATTTGCTTTCCAATTGTCACTACATGATGTGAGTTGATTTTAATGGTTCCATTTTAAAGGTGACACTTTACTTATGGTTTGGATTTTAACAAATATATGGTAAGACCTAGGGAAGATCCCCACTGGACACGAACTTAACCAAGTGGTTAAGTAAGTGTGAAGGTTCACTTCCAAAGGTAAAAAGGAAAATCACATTATAAGGTGACAATGATGCATAGTGCGAAAATTAAAAGGCATGAAAGGAAACACAATAACATGATGGAAACAGAAATGAACAAAATGAAAGTGGCGTATGGAAATGGTAGAAAGGATGAAAGAAAGAATTCTTATGGTGTGAGTTGAGAATGGACACGCCACTTGGAGTATGGTTTCTCTAAGATGAGTGTAGCAAGGCTGCCACTTAAGAGCTCTCAACTCACTTAAGATATGACCTAAAGCTAGAGAACCAAGCCTCACAAAATTTGTGCAAAGTTTTTCTTCTATGTCAAATTTCAACATGAAAATACAAGGAGTAAGGTACCCTATTTATAGGAGATGGTGCCTTGGTAAACGAAAAGCAAGGGTAGGATGGGAAACACTAAAAAGGGGCGGCCTTAGGCATGGACTAAGTTAATGTCGCACCCTAAGTCCTATTTTTCTAGAAAATAGGTCAAATTCCTACCCTAAAAGGCTATGCTCAAGCTAAAGTGATAAGCACACCCCCTATTATGCTAAAGGAAACCTATTCTACTGAGATTAAAAATAAAGACACTAGTTGATGCTCAGCTCCCAAGGCCTGTGCTCTACTCCTTGTGATTCTCTGGGGAAGACTAGATGCTAAAGCATTGGCTAGAGGTAAATCTTGACCTAGCCCTGTGTCTTGAGTCATGCTCCTGGAACGCTGGGCTTGGTCAGTGGGCGCACCCTCTTTTAGGTCCTCATCACTACCACTGCACCAAGTCGTTGGAGAAAAGATATTTGTGGTTTTGGAGGGTTTACAACTTTTGAATTTTTAGACTCATCCTAAATTTAAATAAAATTAGTATATAAATATAACTCGTGTGCAGATATTAAAAAGGATAAAAATAATCGTTACTAGAATCGGCTTTGCCAATCTAGTTGGCCAAATGATAAAAATCCCTGGGGCATGTCCTACTATTTGAACCTTTTCAGTGGGCATAGGAACTCGAGCAGAAGAATCTTGAACATTAATAACCACCACTCGTATCATATAATCCTTAATCGTTCGATGGTGATAAATTTTACCTAAGACCACATAAATATACGAGAATAAACAAATATAAACCAAAAATTATAATTGGAATAAAATTTTCCTAAGGCCACCAAATGTTGGGGAGGATCATCAACGCACAATTCGCAACCAACAAAGATATCAACACCACCATTCCCTGATTCTTCAATAGTATGAGAACTTCCCTTTGTTCTGGCAAGAAGAGGGGAAACCTCTAGAGGTGAAGGGGCAGTAGGAGGTTGAATGGAAACTCCCATCGATATTTCCAACAAAAATTCATCCAGTACCATGAACACATCCTTCTTAAAGTCATCTTTGAGAAGTTTCTTGTCGGCCTCACTAAGTTGTGATAAAGTAACATGTCGAGCTGGAGTACCAAAGAATTGCCTAATGCCTATGCCTCATATAGTACCGCGAACACATCCTAAATGCTCTAGACGATCAATGGCAACCGCTAATATGTCTTCACGTCCTTTGTAGCGAATGTTCATTGAGAGCTTTGCTCTACCAAATCATCCTACAAAAACAAACATTTTAATGCAAATTTCAACCTGAAAATCAACTTTCATTAAAATATCAAAATAATTTATGTCATGAGTTACTTACAATCCGCTCAACTATGATCCGCGTTTCTTCAGATGTGTAATCTCCCGATAATTTTTTGCGAGCTCTACTCCACTTTTTGTGGCGAAGAGGTGGAGTTATCAAACTCAAACTTGACTCGTCATTGGGAACTGAGGAAGAGGCCTCAAAAATCATAATTCGCTTCAACCTATCATATCCACCAGGAGACAATCTGTGGGGGTAGACATTATTTTTTTGAGCGTCTTGTGTAACTTTCTCCTTGTGATGTGAGTTGATTTTAGATTTGTCCATTTTAAGGGTGACACTTTGTTTATGATTTGGAATTTTAGCAATTATAGGGTGAGACCTAGGGAAGATCCCCAATGGACACGAACTTAACCAAGAGGTTAAGTAAGTGTGAAGGTTCACTTCCAAAGGCAACAAGTAAAACACAAGATATGGTCAAGGTCGCACCCTAGGCTCAATCTTCTAGAAGTTAGGTCAACTTTCTACCCTAAAAGGCTAAACACAAGCTAAAAATGATAAGCACACCCCCTATTATGCTAAAAGAAACCTATTCTATTGAGATTAAAAATAAGGACACTAGCTGGTGCTCAGCCCCCATGGCCTGGGTTGTACTCCTCATGATGCTCTGGGGAAGACTAGGTGCTGATGAAGCATTGACTAGAAGTGGATCCTGACCTAGCCCTGTATCTTGAGTCATGCTCCAAGTCATCCTCCTGGAAGGTCGGGTTTGGTTAGTGAGTGTGCTCTTTCTCAGGTCCTCATCATGCTCTTCGGGTGGGAGAGAATTCATCCACGAATTTGCAACACCTGCATAGAAAGGAGTTAGATCACTAACATTGAAAGAATGACTACCTAAATATGCGTTAGGTAAATATAACTCATAAGCATTGTCATTGAGAAATTTTTCAGAAATTGTTGCCCTTAAAATCCAAGGATCCAGGAAGTTTTAATATTCCAGTAACAATAGGTTCCTTATCTATGGACGAGGTTTTATTGGATTTGGGGGAAAGTATCAATTTAATGCCTCTATCTATGCTGAAAAGGATAGGTGATTTGGAGGTTAAACCCACTAGGATGACACTACAATTAACTGATAGATCAATCAAGTATTCGTATGGTGTGGTTGAAGATGTTCTTGTTAAGGTGGAAAAATTAATATTTTCTATGGATTTTGTTATGATGGACATAAAAGAAGGTTCCCTTAATACTTGGCAGACCGTTCATGAAAACTGCTAAAGTGAGTTGATGAAGGAAAGCTTAAGAGATCATGATGACGAGGTAACTTTCAATATTTTTTATGGTTTGAAACATTCTAATACAGGGAAAGATTTCTTAAAAACAGATGTAACAAAGTAAGTCATTTCTGAAACTAAAGAGCAGTTGGACCTTTCAAATAGCTTAGAGAAAGTTATACATCATTGTACTTCACAAGCAGTTAAAACAAAGAAAGAGCTTGAATAAGAATTTGTGGAAAACCAACTCACTACTAAAGATTCATCTACATCATATATAAAAGAGGAAGATAAGGTTCAATAAAATTAAATTATAGTGCATGATGAATTTAAACCTGGTCAACCTTTCAAGTTTAGAAGGGGTAAGCTAAAATTCCAACCTAAATGGTTGAAGACTAAAGGGTTAAGTTTAAGGGTTGTCAAAAAAATCAGGACTGATGGAACTATTGAACTTGAAAGTCCATTCTCTAGAAGAACTAAAGTTGTAACCAAGAAATTGTTGCAAAAAGGGGTCATCCACCTTGACTGAAACAAGCTTCAAGCTATATGACGTTAAACAAGTGTTTTCTAGGATGCAACTCAGGATAAAATTTTATTTCTTTATTATTATTGTTTAATTTTTTATTTTATTTCTTTCGCTTTGATACTAATTGATAAAATACATGTTAATTTTTCAAAAAATAGAATTGTTGTGCAGAGAAACTCAATCCATGTATGCCTCCAGATCAATTTGGAGCTTATGTTGCATGGGCAGGGAACACGTATTATTTTGTTGGGGGGAAGGTTTAGCAGATGAAGCAGGACCATCTACAACTGCAGATGAAGAGTTTAACATCGAACTGGATGACTTATTAAGAAGTGATAATTGAGCATAAAGAAAAAAAAAAGGTTTTATCTTTCTAGTTATTTCCTTTTAGTTTTTTTAAATTGCTTATATTTTTTAGTTGTTTAATTTGCTTATATTTTTTATTGTTTAGTTATTTTTAGTTTTAATTAAATTGTTGAGTTGTTTTTCTAGTTTTATTTTTTTTCTTAAATAATATTATAAGAACTAGAATATTAATTTGAATTGTGAAAAAAAGTATTAATCAAACTTTGTGTTTAAAGATTAGAACAGTGCAATGAATTACATGGGTTGGAAGAGAAAATGTGTTGAATCCATATTCAAATGTTGTTGAGATTGTGATACATGAAAATTTAACAGGATGATTAGTTGGAAATGAAATGACAAATAATAAGGAATTAGATTAATTAAACCAAGTGTATGTGAATCTTAAACAGTTTGAGAGTTTCACTAATGAATTGACAATTGTGGTTGCTTAATTATGGTTAAGGCATTTGTATTAATTTGAAACCCAGGGCTAAATAGCCAACCTTTATTTTTAATTGATTATATCTTTGTGATAGCCTTTTTTAAGCTAAGAATATATATTTTTTCTTTTATTGTTGCACCCTAAACCTTACCTGATATATTTCTCTACCTATTGCCATGTTTAATGAAGGAGAACATAGATAAAAACTCTATATAGAAAAGGGAATGGTTTTTTATAATTGTTTAAATAATTCAGTTGGTTGGAAATAGGAATAGTCTATTTTTATTATCTTTGATTAAAAAAAATAATAAAAGAAAAAGTTCATCATGAAATCATGAATAAGTAAAAAGAAAACGAGAAAAGTTTTGAAGTCAAAGAAAATGGTGATTAGATAACACATATGTACTGTAATAGGATTGTAGGTATGTTCTTCTTCTTTTAAGTGTGCATTTTGTTATATGAAAAACCAATATTTTTTGGAAGCTTAGTCTCATTATAACCCTATAAAAGAGCTTAAGATTCATGTTTCTAATATGATTGTGATATGATGATAAAATGAAAAGCAACTATGATTTGTAAGAATTCAGTGGAAATAAAGAAAAACACTTACCTGTGAGAATATGAGAAGAAATCCTTGATGAATTCTCATTTCATTGTTTTAGTGTTATCCTGAAAGTTAATTGTATCTATATCTTGCTATGTTTGAAGTTGGAAGCACCATAAGTTTCTAATTTAAAATGTTGTTTAGTAAATAAAGTTTTTTTGATATTTGAACTTAATTATGATTTATTTATATTCATTTACTTTGCTTGAAGACAAACAAGATTTTAGGTTGGGAGGAGTTGATAACTGTCATAATTCATTAGTATTTCATATATAAAGATAGACACGTGGTTTTTAATTAATAAAATATATAATTCAACCCCTAATTTAGGAATTTGAACTTTTTTACATATTTTTTATTATAAGATGAAAGTGAGTGATTCATTTCCAAATTTGTTTTAATTTCATAATTTTAAGGGAAAAATGGAGATAAAAGGGCTAAATAAGAATGTACAAGATGAAAAGAAAAAATTGGGACATTGAAAACTCACCCAAAGCTTGCCTGAGCGAGTTCACTGTAGTGAAGTTGGACTTTTTCTCATCAAACTCGCTTAAGCAAGATGTCACTTAGCCTAAACCCAATTAGGTTAAATAGAAGGCGTGAGGTATAACCCTAGAAATCATTGGGAGAATAGAGATAGATAGAAAACCCTAGAGGAACTGTCAAGGAGAAACATTCTGGATCTTCTTTTCTTGTTTTCCATACTTGTAATGGTCAATATGAGTTGCTGATTTTTCCTTTTGGGAGTAATCTGGTCACACTCTTATGTATTGAGGTGATATTTATCTATAATATTCATTTCTTGCAAATTCACAATACAAACAACCTTTCTAACAAACTTGTACATATTGTCTTATATTTAATGAATATTATACTTGAGAATTTAATTGTTCCTTGTGGGTTCAATATCCGTCCTTAGGGACAATTTATTACTTCTAACACGGTACGCTTGTTGTAAAATAGTCATAATTAGGCCAACATCCTTTAGTTTCTAAAATGTAAGAGAGCATCAAAGAAAAGAGGCTTGAAGAAATGTGCTGAGAAATTCAGACACACATATTCATATATCATTCAAGTATAGAATTTACTAAGGAAGCTTCTAGAAATTACTGTCCATGTTCTACATGAACTCTCAATTCATAACATGGCATATGGCACCTAGCCCTCTCCAATGATGAGTTGCCACGTGGCAATCCAAGGTTTAGAAAATTGTCCATTAAGAACAAGACAAGCGACACACAGAAAAATTGAAAAGGCATTTCATGTGGCGCCTTATGAGTGGTGAAGCAGAAAGAGACAATCTTCAAAGTAGAGCACATGACCCCTTCTTGCAGGGCTTGGAGTGGTGCCATGTGGTTTCCTTCTTGTTGGTCTCTCAAGGCCAAAAATCCCACACTATCTTGGCCCAGAATACAAGGCCCAAAAGTACTATTCTATTATTTACAAAAATTTATACAAAACTAAGGCAGATATTTTAATTGTAGTCTCCAAGTTGATCATCTACTCTTAGTTGATAGAAAAGGTGGCTTTTAGCAAGGATGGTCCTCTATCATTCCGTTTCCAAAACGACTATACTATTTTTCATTGTACTTTTATCATCTCGAGACCTTGTGTAAAAAAAAACAATCGTTTATCAAGGGTGATCCTCCATCATGCCCTCCCCTTTGAAAGGGATTTGTCCTCAAATCCGGCTTGTTGAGATCTTTTAGACACCTTGTTCAAAAATGTCAGCACAATCCACCAAAAGATTGATGATGGGAAATTTTTTTAAAACTATGTTTTTCGTTATCATGATCAAAAGAGTTTAGGGGACACTGAAGAGTTAGAGTATAAGAATAGAATATGTGACCATTTTCCTCTATTTCTCTTTATTATTTTTCTTCTTTCTTTCTAATAAGATCTTGCAATTTTTCTTCAAACTCTTTTTTTTCTTTTAACATATTATTTTTCTCCCTCAATAAATTTATGACTTATTGTAATAAATTTTTGTAGATCTTGAAAACTAGGTGTAGAAACAATAAAGTCAACAAAAGATACCTTTTTATAAGGTCTCTTCCTAGATTGTGGTTTGAAAGGGTAACCCTCATTCTTGTAATCATTCCTAGGGTATGAAGAACTAGGGTAGGGAGATATATTATTGGTGATGATGAAAGACCTTTTCATGTGGAGATAGAGTTGTTGATAAGATTCTTTGTTTCCCACTTAAGAGGGCAGAAAGTTTTTTCTTCTCATACATGCTTTCAATTCAGTCCAATTTAAAATCTCTTATTTGTGACAAATCATACCATCATATTGCTTTTGTTTCCACCAAGAGATGACATGATCTTGAAAACATTGAGTAACCATGGAAAATCTTGTAAATCCATCTACTTTATGTTTTTCCAAAAATTGATGAACCTTAGCCTCCCATTCTAAATATACCTCAACATTTTTATGCCCACAAAAAGAAGGGAGGTATACTTAAGGCTTAGTAGAATTTTGGAAGGAAGGAGGTATAATATGTTTATTTTCTATATAAGGCCTCTCTATATTTATGATCCTCATACCGACTCCTAGATATTTCTCTATCCCTCTCTTGAGAAATCATAAATTCATAAAACATTTCTTTCAAATAAGACATTTCTATTGTTTGTTTTTCTAGTGCAATGCAATCCAAGTTCTTAATTATTGATTAGAATGGAATGAGGCAGCATGAGGCTTTCGGAGAAGGAGTAGAATGAATGGTTTTGAAGAGGTGAAGTTTCGGTAATGGTGAATGCAATGAAGGGGAAGTAGGTGTGGCCAACCTTCCAAGGTTCACTAGGCCTTTTAAGCTTACTAGCAGATAGAGATTTGGGAGAGAATGAGTTTCTTAATTCAAAATAATTCATTCAATATATGTCAAATCTGAGTAAATGAGGTTTATTTGGGGTATTTATAGATGAAAAGGGTGAAGGTAGCTTGCTCCTTAAGCTACCATAACTCTGGTTAAGCAAGCTTAACCATGGTGAGGTTTAGTGGTTTAAGGAGGGGTGTGTATGTCCTCTTAATAAGCTCTATAGACTCTTGTTTGCATGACAAGTGAGGGTTTCTAGAGTGTCTTTGATTTATCTATAAAATACTTTTAAAAGTAAATGAAATTATAGGTCCTATACATGAGTATTCTACTATTTATACAAACAATTCTATTGTCTTTATTCTTGTGTATGGTGGCTTGGAAGGTCCTCCATTAGGCTCCCTGCCTTCAAAAGGCTTTGTCCTCAGATTTGGTTGATGGTTCCACCTTATGTGTAGATAAGACATGAGCTATGTTCCACCTGGCTCATGAATCCACTTGAAAAATATAGTAAACATAAGGAAAATGTAGAAGAATAGAAGTTGATGGATGTAGAAACTTAAAACAAACAAATTATTTTGTATGGTACCTTTATGATGGTTCTTATTACCTAAAATTGGTAAATGGAACATTACAGGAAATGGAGAAAACAATGTATAAGAAGAAGGACTATAATAAAAAGTAGAATTACCTCGATCAAGTGACACAAATATGCAAAATATTGTTTGTGTCAAGGTAAGATGGGTATATGATTTAGTTTGTGATTGAAGCTTAGGGTTTTCTTGACCAAGTTGCATTTTTAGTGTCTTAGTATCCTCTCAACCATGTATGAAAAAAGAGAATGGAGAAAAAAATTATTTTTTTTCCTAAGGTCAAACTTTATCCTAGAAAAGTAAGTAAACAATAGCGTGAAAGAAATATTGACAACGAAAGAAAGAAGAAAAATGGAAAAAAGGACCTTGGGTCAAGGTCAAGGTACCCTCTACCAGATAGGTTGACAAAAAAGATCCAAGGAGTATTGTTTCTTTATTTATTTTGAGTTTGTACCTCTTGAATTTGCTTAAACTTTTGTTCTTCGTGCTAGGGTACAAGTAAGTTTTCATAACTTTGGTTTAGCTTTAGACAAAGGATCTTCAAAAGTAAAACTAGTCACAAAGCTATTTCCTTTGTTAGTGAAAATAAGTTTATGAAAACAACCCTGGTAAAAAATTGGACTGGAAAAAGTTCTATGATTTTCTAATAAAAACTCACAAGCTGCGATAGGAATAATGGGACTGAAAACATTTGTAGCATAATGTCCTAAAGAAGTTTTGACTTTCACTTGTTGACGCACAACTAAATCCCCATCATTTTGAAGCAAAAGATGTTTATAAGATGAAAAGGGGGTATTTATGTTGTATTTCAACATTTGAATAAAGAAAGGTATAAATTGATAACTATCCATAAGAGAAAACCTATGAAAATTTTGACAAGTATGATGAAAATTATTTTCTCTATAGCAAGTAGTAAGTTGATTAGCATTTTGAATCAAAATATTGGAATGCAGGAAAAAGTTAGTGGAAATAATATAAATAATACTAGTACTAGACTCCTTTCCGTTATGCTCAATATTAATAAACTTTTTATAAGATATCTTTATGTCTTGCGTATGATTTTCTAGATTTGTACTAGACTCCTCTCCTTTGAACTAAAGTATACTAAAAATTTCTCTGGAATCCCTATTTCTCTTCTTGATAAGGAAGTCTAGATAGCCAAGGAGAATCATCAGGAGACAGTTCTTGAAGCACCCTTCAAACACCACCAAAATACCAAAACAAGGAAACCAAGAAATAAAGCAAGAAAAAGCAAAAAATTAGAGAAGCTAAACTCAATAGGAAGAAAATGTGTCAAATCAGAATAAAGGTCCAAGAAGAGACAATAAAAAAAAATAAGGCAACCATTAAAAGGAAGCACAAGCAAAAGGACCTAAGAAAAGTGCTAGAGCAGATTACAAAATACCAACATCTAGAGGAACTGACAGTGACCGTTCCAAAATTTATACAAAATGATTTGCAAAACAGATAAGTCCGAATTTTTTTTGGGAAAAACTATACTTAATGAATCACAAATGGCACAAATTTGAGATCAAATAGTGCAGTAAGCACAGGGAAATAAATGGAACAAAGCTGACCCAAGAATAAAACTAGGTTTAGTACTAACCACGAAAGTTGTATGGATTATGGTAATTTCGAGACAGTGAATTTGAACCTCAATTTTTTATGGTATATACTGAGATTAATTAGAAACAAATATCACAAATTTGAGGTTCAAATAGATATCTATATATGGAGAAACAAATCAATCAAATTTGGAAAAACGCAAATAGTTTGCCAGCAAAGGAGAAATTGGGTTCAAAACTGGCAGATTGTATTGTAAAATTTATGGCAATTGTTGTACAGAGAATTTGAAGCAAAAATTTTAACTGGAGATTGGTAATATATGAAACAAGATATGGTAAAGGTTTCAGGCTAAATAACCAAGGGAATTAGGTGCAGAAAATTTAAAACCGAGAGCACCAATGAGCATTGAAACAGTGTGCACTGGTGCAGAAACATAAAACAAGTGCGGCTATTTCGAATTTATAAATGCGGCTTTATAGCCGCATTTGATCAACACGCATTTGTAAATCAAGAAATACAAATGCGGCTAAATAGCCGCATTTATAAATACCATTTACAACTGCGGCTATTTGTTTTAGCCGCACTTGTATATGCCAAATTATTAAAAAAAAATTAAAAATTTTAAAACATCGTCAATATTGTGTGAAGGCAACGTTGATGAAGAGTCACGGGAGCGCCAACAACAGCGGCGACAGATAGGGAAGCAGCGACGAAGCAAACCAAAAAATCCACAAGAACCCACGAAGACAATGAAAGAATACTGAGCAATGTAAGAAACCAAACAATGTAAGAAAAACGAATGTCAGCCGACGAAACCGTGCTTCGAGACCACCAATGCAAGGGAAAAAACATATATAAGAAAAATGAAAACATCTATGCATATATTTGTGAAGATGAAGAAGAAGAAAGAGAGCTCAAGAAACTTACATTGACACAAATGGAATGCAGATGCAGCAGAAGGAGACGAACTCAGAGAGCAAACGCGAAACGAAGGCAAAGACGAGAAAGAAAGTATGAAATTGTGGGTGGCGCGCTTCAAAATTGAGGGTAAAAAAGGATTTACGAATGCGGCTATACAAATAGCCGCATTCGTAAATCAAGCGCTTTGATTTACAAGTGCGGCTATATAAATAGCCGCATTCGTAAATCAAAACTCTTTGATTTACGAATGCGGCTATACAAATAGCCGCATTCGTAAATCAAAATAATTTCAAAAATGCCACTGCATGTTTTACGAAAGCGGGTAGCGCAAAAGCCGCACTAAATAAAGAGTATCTTTTTTCTTCATTTTGCACTAGTGGTGGCAACAACATTAACAATTATTAATTTTTTTTAGATACAATTAGGACGTGCCTTTTTTTACAGAGTGTTGGTAACATGTAAATGGTGTTACACAAAAATTTTCAGAAACGTTGGATACAAATTGACGTCAAAATTAAATTTTGCAAACTAAGTGTAAAGTATCAAATTCTGGAAACTGGAAGAAAACCTAAAGGTATCAAAAGACTTGAACAAAACCCCAAAAAATAGTGGGAAATGATGCAAGAAACTTACGAAGGAGCAATGGAAAGCAAGGAGACTCAGACGTAAGCAACACAAACCATTTTAGGAAAAAAAATAGACCAAAACAACAAGATACTTTTAAGAAACAGGTGATAGGCACTAGAACGAAAAGCAAACAACTGGTAGGCAACAACAACACATGAAGCAAGAAAACAAGATTAAGCAAGAATTTGACGTAACAAGGGACATGCAGGTAGGGAAAGAATAAAGAACACCTAAAAGGAGACAAAGACAAATTAAAATGCAAAATTGGACAAGAAACACAAACCAAAAGTGATGATCACCGCAACAACAACCCTAACTATGGCAGGTTGGTGGATGTATTGGCACCAGAAAGAACCGATCAAACAGCTAGAAAAAAAAAGATAAGGCACACACAAGTGATATAAACGGTGGAACACAATAAAGAGAAAAAATTAACCGATTAAAACAAGCGAAAACAACAAGAAATTGAAGAACAATAACAAGAACAAGAGGATATGTAGGGAAACAGCAAAGGAACTTGTGGATGTAATTTGTACTCAAATTACACGGTGAAAAACATAAAAAAATCGGTGGAAACAATAAGAAAAATAGTGGAAACAAAAATAAATGGTAGAAAAATAAAGAAACAAAGACAAACAATCAAGAACTAGATGAAAACCGTGAGAACACAGAGCTGAACAAATTTTTTTTTGGAAAATTAAGAGTTCAAATATGAGTTTTCTTCAAGTTCATTCCCAAGAAAGTGAGGTTGGTCACAATGGAGTACTTAACTACCAAGACTTTCCTAGCTAGAGCTTATCTTAGATATTTCTCAACACAAGTTCCCTAAAAGAATTTCAAAACAATTTGATAAATGTAAGTGAATGTGTGAAATGCAAAAAGAAACTAAAGATCTAATAATAAGCAACGAAAGATAAAACCTATGTATCATAAAGACTTATAAAGCAAGGAAATAAAGGAAGAAAGTAAAAGCAAAAATTAACGTAATAAGGGAAAATGCTAGTGAAAGTAAACTAGTCGGATCCTAAAATGCAAGTGACGCTAATGTTGAACAAGAAAGCTTTGATGAATCCAAATTTATCTTGAAGACCTGTTATTGTATGTGTGTGTTTAAGTTAGGTAGATTTTGTTATGTACATTTTCATCTCATTATGATACAAGTAACTTGATTCGTAATCTCCATTAAATTTTTTGTTTTCCAAATCTATGTTTTTTAATTGGTTGATTCATATATTAATTAGTTAAAATTACTTTTATTCAAGTGTGTTGACTATAGTAAATATTTTAATTGATTGATTTATCGTATCAACCGGTTGAAAACACTTATAGTTTTTAAGGATTTAAAAATGATTGGTTTTCTATTTTTCTTTTATGTTAAGTGAAACCAACCAGTTATTTCGATAAATGAACCGCTTTAAAATTTGGTGATTTCTTTTTTTAAAGAAAACAATCCGCTATTTTCATAAATCAAATTAATGTTTTCGATAGAATTCTGTTATGTTAATAAAATTGTTTTTAATTGATACAACTGATTTCATTAAATGATCAAACTATTTTAACAATCTTTCTTACCTTATATAAAGATATTTTGTGATCATTTAACACAACACTTTTCTTAGAGAAAAGAAATTAAAAGTTTGAAATCATTCTTGGAGATTAAATTTGGATCTTGTATCATTGTTGTTATGTGGATAAGTTGTATGGGTTTACATTTCTATTGTGCTTCATTTGTAATAAATCTAGGTGTATTCAAACTCTATTCTTTTTATTGTATTTTGCTGTAAACAGATTCAAATAGGGTTTATGAATTTTGTATGGGATTAAGAGTGTTGTGCATTCTTGTAGGGTTCAAGATCAACACTTTTGGTTGTTCTTGTGTAATCTCTTGTGATTGTTTTAGTGAATTATCAGTGTTTTGCTAAGGACTAGATGTAGCTCGTGGTTAAGAGCGAACCAGTATAATTCTCCTGTGAAATATCTACCTCTTTCACGTTGATATCTGTTTTATAAACTGTTTTACAATGTTCTGTGTTTAAATCAATTGGTTGAATTCTCAAAACAACTAGTTTATATATTAATTAAATGCCTGTAGTGCTTTTATAATCAGTTGAATAGATAAATCAATTAGTTAATTTTATTAATTTTTTTTTATCTAACTCTAGTATTTGAGAAAATTCTTATGAAGACAAGTCACCCCCTCTTGTTTCAAACCACCTATTCTAACAACTAAGAGCCCCCTGTCACACTTATACCACAAATTCATGTGAAAGTTATTAAAAATGTCTATTAGGTTTGCCTTTGGAGCTAATTCCCAAACAACCCAAAAGTAAAAATTACAAAAAAGGTTTGGCGATACAAATAAGTTAAGAAGAAAATGGAACCATTCTTCATGCAATCTTGGAAGCTTTTGTGATGTTCAATATATCAAATTTGTGCACTAAAATATCTTGTCTCCTCCGATCCCTTTGAGAAGTTATCTTTGAGAAATAGGACCTCCAAGAAGAAGCCCGATATATCTCTTCCTCAACATCAACACTTGAAACTCCAAAGCCTTCACCAACAAAAGAATCCAAGAACAAAAGCAAGAAAAACTAACAATTTGAAAAGCTTAACCAAAAGGAGATTAATGTGACAAACTTCAATGGAAAACTAACAAAAGACAATCAATAATTAATGGTAAGAAGAAAAAGGTAGCACACAACAAAGTGAACCTAAGAATGACTCTAGAATGAATTGCAAAAGAAAAATCTAGAGTGAACTGACACTGAACAATCCAAAATTTGTGCAAAATTTTCAAGAAACTACTTTTTTATGAAATTTTTATGTAAGAACCGCAACACAAAATTTGATCAAACGCAACAAGTTTTGGTCCAAACAGATGTATATTCAGAAAGGAAAAAATATCAAAGCACTAGAGCACATAAATTGAACTTGTTTTTTAGTGTTGGTAGTAACTGTCATCGGACATAGGGATATGAATGAAATGAGTGAAGGAAACATTTTTTTCCCTAATATGTGCAGAGTGGCAATGAGAAAAAATATAGATTCTCATTACTTACTAGATGCTTATGACAATGTGATGATGTATGGAAGGAGAGCATTCAATGGAGTTCAACATCAACCTATTCATATGGTTTTCCTATTTCATCTAGTTTGGCTCATAGTTTTTCAATTGCTCCCCCTAATGCAAGGCACAATGCAATTGACATCCCTTTGTTACCGCTCTCTAACCACTTCATTCAAGGTAAAATGTCTACTTTTCTTTTTTTTATTATTTTATTATTTCTATGTTGGAGATCTCACATTGGTTAGAGTTAAAGACACTTCATAGTATATAAGTGGGTGTAAAACTCACCTTATAAACTGATTTTATAAGATTGAGCTATACTTAAAGTACACTTTTTAAGATTTCGTGATTGGTTCCATCTGGTTCCTTTCAAATGACTGTTGGCCTTGTTCTCCAGCTCCAACTCCTTCATTAGAGATTGCAACAAATGATTCCCACAACTATCATGATATTGCAAGAAGCAGAAGCAGAAGCGACTACAGATTTCTCCATCCGCAGTATCAAGCATAGCCTGCACAAGAGATGAGAGGACACTCCATCGACTTTCATCCTCCACTTACACTCCAACAAATCCTTCAAGCACATTTCTCCCTCCACAGTATCAAGCACAGCCTGTGCAAGAGATGAGAGGACACTTCATCGACTTTCATCCTCCACTTACACTTCCAACAAATCCTTCAAGCCTTTCTTCAGTGCGCGTGACAACTCCTCCACACTAGAGGAATCTTCCTCCTCAAGCTTTTCTAATTTATATTTAAGAAAAACATACTTTCTAGATATGGGTTCAAGTTTAGTACAATTATTTTCAAGGTTGGAAGCAAAACAGAGAGATCCAAAGGTTTTTAAATCGAGATAAGTAGGAGATATTAAATACAAAAGTTCATAAGGAAAATTTTGAAGTAATTGGAAGTGAATAAGTAGGAACAACACTAGAGCAGGGAAAAAAATATTGTATGTTTTATTTCTATTATTTCAAGTTATGTTACAACAAATAGGAAAACCCCTTTATATAGGGTTTGAAAAATCAAATTAAACTAACTACAGAAAATGTGAGATACTTGTGATAACTAGTATCTCAACATTGTAATTCCTTTCAACATGACAACACACATTGGTAATAAATTTCTTTCTTCCTTCAAATATTAGATTCTTGATAGTGGTGCTACTGATCACATTTGTTCATCCTTAACTCATTTCACTTCATATCATCAAAGTAATCATATTTGTTTCGAACTACCAAATGGAAATCAAGTCATTGCCAATTATTATGGAAGTGTTTTGTATATTCTTTGCTTCACTTTTAATCTTCTTTCAGTAGCAAAATTGATTGATAATTTATCTTGTGTTCTTACCTTCGACTCTAACAGCTATCACATTAAGGACAATAACTCCTTAAAGATGATTGGTTTAACTAAGATGCAAGATAGGCTATATATACTCTCATTATATCATAAACTCAAAATCCAACCCACCAAATCTACTGTTGATATTTCTCTCGGCAAGTGTACCGAATCAACTGTAATATAGTACTCTTTAAAGTACGAATGTCGAACCCACAGAGAACAATTCTAATTAAGATGTTCTGTTGTAAAACTCATTAAGTATAGAAAATAATGTTGAGAACTTGTTCATAATCAAATTAAAGATTTCACAAGAAGTAACTCAAAGGTTTAGGGTTTGATTCAACCAAAAACAAAATCAACTTATCAAATATAGAGAAAGATACTTGGGATTGAATTGCGTCTATCTCAATCATCTGTATTTTGAATAATACAATATATAATACTCAAAACTACTTATTCTTGATGCTTAATTTAAAGTCATTCATCTTGATTCCTCACAGATGAAATTCATAAGATAATTTCTCAAACACTGATTCCTCAGATATTTAACAAATCATCCAACTTTAGGAACAAAATTATAATGCAATCAATAACCTGGAATCTATTCCTAGCATTACAAGTTATCAAGTATTTTCGTTTATTTCAGATCCTTAAAGGTACTTTCCAGTTAAATTTAAGGATCAAAATCAAGACTCTATTGATCAAACAAAATCAAGCAATAAGCATAAAACGAAAATACCAAGAACAAGTAGAAAAGAGAATTTTATATATATATCACCAAGAATACATTTGATCAAGGTAAATTACATTCAATCCCAAGTTAGAAAGAACTTAGCCACTCATGACAGCTCCTCCAATCTTCATTCTTGATCTGGATTGCATAAGAAGGACTGATCTAAGCAAGTTCTTCTCCTAAGAACATAGGTTTCTTCTCTTTCTCTCACTAGTCTCTCTCTATAAAAACCCAATCTTTTTCCCACCGCTGGTTTTGAGTTTTGTTTCAAAATTTATATAATCAAATTTAGCTCAAGCTAGCCCATTTTAGCTTAAGCTAGATCTTTCGGTACATTTTTAGCTCGAGCTAGCGATTCTAGCCTGAGCTAGATCAATACTGCACCTTTAATCAACTCTGGACAGTTTTAGCTTGAGCTAAATCCTCTAGCTTGAGCTAAATCTTCTTGTGATCCAATTAAGTTTTTACTTTCTTTCTTTTAATGCCAGCTTGAATAATTCTTTCAATGCTTCATATTCATCTGCAATTTATACAAAAATTGAGATTAAATTTCTTCATTTGTTTCTTGGTTCAAAATATATAATCAGATTCAATAATTCTCAGATTAGGGTAATTTTCTTACATTAAGCAACAATTAAGTTCCAAAGTGTTCAATTTTATCAATCATAAAAACAACACCTTGGAACTTATCATGTACACACACCATCAATATTGTTAATGTCACTTCAAGTGATCTAGAAGCCCTTTGGCATTTTCTATAAAGTTATTGGTGTTATCAAGAACAAATTTTCTTTTGTTAAATATTACAAATTTATTATTTGCGATATTTGTAATTTTGGAAAGAAAAAATTCCTTTCCTATTGGTACATCTAAATCTTAAAAATGTTTGTATTTCATTCATGTAGATCTATGAGAACCATACTCAATACCATCAATTCATCGTCATAAATATTATCTGACCATAGTTGACGAGTATTCGAGGTAGACATGGATTTTTCTTTTAAAACAAAAAATATGATGTTGTCAAGACTTTGGAAAATCTTGTTGTTTTGGTTCAAACACAATTTCAAGCAACAATAAAAATAAGAAGAAGTGACTCATAAATGCCTAATTTCCTTAATATTTCATATTAAAATATAGGCACTTATGAGCATTGCTAATTTACATATAAAATAATCCATAATTTATGAATTTATACCTTTTACATTTTTTATGATTTTTATTTGAATAAAAATATTTTATTTGCAAATTTTGTGTTAATTGTAGGTTTCTAGGGAAGAATGGATAGTTGAACTAAAGAAGAATGGTATATGCTAAAAGGAGAAAACTGAAAGGCCCAAAACGCATAAAAGAGAAAAAAAAAGTCCAACTTAGTAGCGAGAATGCATCAAATTAATTGGGCTATTTTTACATTTTTACCCTTAAGCCCATAAGCACAACGCAGGAATTCACCTAACCCTAGTATATTAGGTTAAATAGGGGGCTAGAGGCACAATCCTAGTGTGCCAAATTGAGAGGAAAACACCATTGAGTGAATTGTAACCAATTGGGAGAATGGAAGGTGTTAGAAGTATGCGTGGCTAATTCTACCCTTTGGGATTGAGAATAATTTGTTCGAACTCTGATGTATTGAGTTCATATTTACATATTATAATATTCAGTTCTTAATTGATTATTTGTATTGTTGTTTTGCTTTTAAATAGTCGTGACATGTTTGAGTATCTTAAATTTGACTTAAAGGTATTTTTAGGATTCTAACATAAACAACAATACTTAACATATTTGAGTGCTAGAAATAGACTTGAAATGTTAATGGCTATTAACGTCTGAGTATGATTCTAAGTTGTTTCTATAAATATAAGAGAAAATGATATTTAGGAAACATTCTTAAGAAGTTTATATACAAGAAATTGATATAAATGAATTTTCTACGGGCATCAATTTCAATAAAAGAACATAATATTAACATGCTAATCAAAATACATAAGAGTGAGAAAGATGAAACCTAATCCCTATTTTTACAATTGAAGCTATTACTCTTTGATTTGTTTCCTTGTTAATTCTTGCCATTATAACAATCTTCAAACCAACTTTTTATTGTTATTTTTTATATTTAGCGAAAATTGTATTTGAATAGTCAATTGTTCCTTGTGGGATAGATATCCGTCCTTAGAGACATTTATTACTTCTGACAACACGGTGTTCTTGCCGTAAAAAGTCATCAGTGACAATGAGACTAAATTTTTCATGACTAATTTCTTTTTCAAAAAAGGCATAATGCATTAAACATCATGTGTCTATAATCCACAACAAAATAGTATAGTTGAAAGGAAACATGGTCATTTATTAAATGTAGCAAAAGCTCTCATGAGATAATCTCATTCATGCAAAATTTATTGGCCATATTTTGTAATACATGATGCGCATATTATAAACATACTCCCCACACCTGTGTTAAAAAAATTCTCTTCGTGAAATGCTTTACAAAACTACAACAAATTTTAATGGATTAAAGGGGTTTGGATCTTTATGCTATGCTAGTACTTTGTCAACAAATAGAAGAAATATTTATCCAAGGGCGTTAAAATGTGTTCTTATTAGTTTTAAAAGGAGGACAAATGGACATGTGATGTTCAATATTCAATGTAGAGAATTTTTTGAATTTAGGAATGCAGTCTTATATGAACATGTTTTTTCATAGCAAATGGTTCAAGATACTAGCAATGAAACTAACAGTTCTAACATTCATGATCAAAGTTCTTTTTATTGAATACTAACTTGTTTTGAGTCATACATGACAAACCATTCTTGCACCCTGTGATAATGCTAAAAAGAAACGTAATAATAAATGTGAATCATACATTGAGGTTCCATAATTAGTTTGTTCTCGTATAGACCAAAACCTTTATAAAGATCATGACACATAACAAAATTATGAATTAAATCAGTTAGTTCGAATGAATACTATAATAAAAAGATCATCTGAGTATCTAAAGGATTATCATTGTAATCTTAATGTTTCCAATACATCTTTAAGAGTTAAATATCCTTTGAATTTTATTTTTTTATTATAACAATTTATCACCTTCTTACACATCTTTTGTTATGCCTCTTTCTTCACATGTTGAGCCAAACACTTATTCTAAAGTTCTGAAACATGATTGTTGGAGAAAAGCTATACAATGTGAGATATTTGCTTTGGAGTCAAATCAAACATGGGAGACTGTTCTTCTGACTAAGAACAAAGCTGCCATAAGTGGCAAATGGGTATTCAAAATAAAGTATAAGGCTAATGGGATAGATGAAAGGTATAAAGCAAGGTTTGTGGCAAATGGCTACACACAAACAAAGGGCATTGACTACCTTGATACTTTCTCTCTAGTAGCAAAGATGACCATCATAAGATTGCTTATTTCTCTAACTTTTAACAATAATTGGGATTTGACACAGTTAGACATAAGCAATGCCTTTATAAATGGAGAGTTGAAGGAAAATGTATACATGGTTGCTCTTGCTATATTGACTTCTATTCAACCAAGACAATTTTCTAATTAAAAAGGACTTTATATGGTCTTAAGCAAGCCAACAGATAGTGTACCAAAGGATATGGATACAAAACTTTTAGAATTAAGCCAATGTGTATTTTGTATTTTCTAATTCTTAGTTGTTCCTCTTTGTTCAAATGTTTTACCTTTATTTTTCTTTTCTGATTCTAGCCTTTATGTAGTCTTTATTTTACATTCTCTCTCTTTAGTTCGGGTATTTGTATATATTCTGACCCTCTGATTTGATCACAACGAAAAAACAGAAGAAATATTCTTTCTCATATTCTGTCTTCCTTTTTCTCTTTTGTTCTTCTTTGTTTTTTTTTTATCATATGGTATAAGAGTCGTTTAGAGCTTCTCCTAGCTAGAGTTTGTTGGCCTTATCAGGTCATCCGTTATCGGGTTATTATCGGACCATCCATAAACATATAATCCCACGCACGAGTATGAGGGTTTAAGCGTGAAGGGTGTGTGTTGGAGATCCCACTTCGACTAGAGATAAGGACATTTCATAGTATATTAGTGGGTGCAAACTTCATCTTAAAAGTCGGTTTTATAAGGTTGAGTTGGACTTAAAGTTCACTTCTTAATATAGTATTAGAGTTCTGATCAGAGCTTTGGTTGCTACATTTACCCATGGGTGAAGTTGTTGATCCCTCACAAGATTTTTGTTCATTTCACCATGTTAGTTCATCTGATAATCCTTCCTTTCTCATTGTCGCTATTATTCTTTAGGGACCAAACTATCATCATTGGTCTCATTTATTTAAAATGAGCCTCATTTCAAAGAACAAGATAGGTTTCATTCATGGAACCACAAAAGTTTTCTTCTCACTCATACCAGCTTATTGTTTCCAGCATGGCAGAAAGCCAATATGTTGGTTGTTTCTCCATCCATCGCACATAGCATTTGTATGGACAATGCCTTTGACATATGGAACATTAAAGGAAAGGTTCTCACAATGAGATATGATTTGTAATTCTTATTTTCAGGAGATGATATCTACTTTCAAACAAGATTTTAAAAATGATTAGCAAAATAATGAAGTTTTAAAGTCAGAAGTGTCGTCTCCGCAATTTGGTTTTACTACTTTATTTTATTATAAATATAATTACTTTATTATATTGCAATTATTGTTATTTTATTATATTGAATATAATTATTATTACTTTCTTTTATTATAATTATTATTACTTTATGTTCCATCTTCAACTCTGACTAATATTTATAAAAAAAGAAAAATGAAACACAAATTGTTTTATCTTATCTGTTATATTTTATATCTATTTACATGGTTTGCTTTAAATAAGAAAAATATGTTATTGTTTTCTATATCAACAACATCTATAAAAATGAAATAAAAGATGGAACATAACATATTTCGTTTTATATGTTGTGTTTTACGTTAGAATCTAATTCAGATGATCAATTACCTAATAATAATCAAATAAAAGGAATATTTAAAATTAAATTTTTAGAATTGATTTTATCTTTTACGGTAAACAATTCTCTTGGGTTTAGGGTATTATCCTTAAAAATAATAATTTTTTCGACTGAATGGTTTTATTTTACAATTTTTTTATATTATTATTAATTACAACTTGATTTTATTATAATTATAATTATTTTATTTTATTTTAAATATTATTACTTTATTTTCTTATAATTATTATTAATTAATTATAATATAATCATTTTCATTTATTTTATTATAATTATTTCTAATTTATTTTATTACATTTATTTTATTATACTTATCATTACTTTCTTTTATATACTTACTATTACTTTATTTTTATTAGAGTTATTTTATTTTATTATAATTTAAGTTATTTTATTTTATTATAATTTAAGTTATTTTATTATATTTATTATTACTTTATATTATTACAATTATTATTATTTTCTTATATTCAAATTAATATTACTATTTTAATACAATTATTATTACGTTATTATATTATAAGTATTATTATTTCCTTATATTCTAATTATTATTACTTTATTATATTATAATTATTTTTTCTTTATTATATTATAGTTATTATTATTTTATTTATTATAACTATTATTACTTTATTTTCTTATATTTATTATTACTTTATTATATTATACTAATTAATAATTTCTTATATTATAATTATTATTAATTTCTTATATTACAATTATAATTATTTTATTATATTATATTATAGTTATTATTACTTTATTTTATTACTACTTTATATTGTATCTTCTACTCTTAGAAATAAAATAAAGAAATGGAACAGAAAATATTTTATCTTATCTGTTATATTTTATTTGTATTTTCAAGACCGGAATGGAATAAGAAAAATATGTTCTCTATATAACAATATCTAAATATTTTATTTTGTATTTGAGTTTCACATATATATGTATATTTATGGTTTTTAGAATCTAATTCAAGTTATTAAATAAATAATAACAATATAAAAATAAAAGAATATCTAGAATTAAATTTTTAAAAGTTATGTTTTCTCTATAAATAGTAGATATTTCAAATAGACCTATCACATAAAGTTTTGTTTTCCTTTTCTCTCTTTCTCTACGTTCTTAGTTTTTAGTAGTCACCAAAACATTCATACTACTTTCTTTGCGTTTGTAAAGGACTCGCCAAAACTTTCATACTACTTTATTTGGATTCCTATCAACAACTTGATAACGTGGTAAGTATATGTATATATATATGGATATATATATATATATATATATATTTATTTATTTATGTGCCATATATATATATAAAAAAAACACACATATATATATATTGATTGATTTTTTTCAAAAAATTATTTTATTTTTATTTAATAACTACTTTATTTTATTATAATTATAATTGTTTTATTTTATATTATTTTATTGTAGTATTATTATTTTATTTTGTTATAATTACTATTTTTTTATATTATAATTAACTTATATTTTTTTATTATAATTATTTCTAATTTATTTTACTATAATTATTATTAGTTTATTTTGTTATAAATATGTAATAACTATTATTATTTTCTTCTATTATATTATTGCTATTTTCCTATTTTGTAATAATTATTATTATCTTATAATATATATATATATATATATATATATATATATATATATATTTTGGAGAGATTGATTTTGCTTAAATTTCCTTTTATTATTACTTAATTACTACGTCATTTTATTATTATTATCTAATAATTATAATTATTATATTATATTATATTATAATTTATTTATTTTATTATAATTATAATTATTTTATTATATAATAATTATCACTAATTTATTATATTTATAATTAGTATTACTATATTGTATTATAATTATAATTATTTTATTTTATTATAATTATAATTATTTTATTTTATTTTATTATAATTATAATTATTTTATGTTTTATCTTCTGAGTAATATCTATACTAATAAAATAAAAATTGGGACACAAAACACTTTTTTATCTATTATATTTTACTTGTATTTTCATGGTTTATTACGATCTGATTCAAATAAGAAAAATAATTTTTTATTTTTTATATGAAGACATTAATTCAAATAGAAAAAAAGATATAACATAATTAAATAAGTAATAATAATCAAATAAAAAATATGTGTAGAATTAAATTTTTAAAATTGATTTTATCTTTAATAATAAAGATTTTCTTAAGGTTTAGGTTTGAAGATTTAGAGATTTATCTTTATTAATAAAGCTTCTTCCAATAGATCTACAAGTTATAAAGATTTTTTTTTTCTTAACTCTCTCTTTCTTTGTTCTTCAGTTCTCAAAACATTGTTACTAGTATCTTTTGGCTTCTCATAGTGATTGACAACATGATAACTGTTATCGGACTAAGGGATATGGATGAAATGAGTGAAGGAAACATTTTTTGGTCTAATATGTGCAAAGTGGCAGTGAGAGAAAATATAGATTCTCATTACTTACTAGATGCTTATGACAATGGGATGGTGTATGGAAGGAGAGCATTCAATGGAGTTCAACATCAACCTATTCATACGGGTTTTCCTATTTCATCTAGTTTGGCTCATAGTTTTTCAGTTGCTTCCCCTAGTGCAAGGTACAATGCAATTGGCATCCCTTTATTACCACTCTCTAACCATTTGATTCAAGGTAAAATGTCTCATTTTCTTTATTTTAGTATTTTATTATTTCTATGTTGGAGATCTCACATTTGT
The DNA here is from genome assembly GCF_051622355.1 of Phaseolus vulgaris. Taxonomy (NCBI): domain Eukaryota; kingdom Viridiplantae; phylum Streptophyta; class Magnoliopsida; order Fabales; family Fabaceae; genus Phaseolus; species Phaseolus vulgaris. The sequence continues at coordinate 42,129,118 of NC_143508.1, forward strand.
TAGAGTTAAGGACATTTCATAGCATATAAGTGAGTGTAAAACTCAACTTATAAACTGGTTTTACAAGATTGAACTATACTTAAAGTACACTTTTTAATATTTCGTGATTGGTTCCATCTGGTTCCTTTCAAATGACTGTTGGTCTTGTTCTCTAGCTCCAACTCCTTCATTCGAGATTGCAACAAATGATCCCCAAAGCTATCATGATATAGTAAGAAGCATAAGCGACTACAGATTTCTCCATCCGCAGTATCAAGCACAACCTGCGCAAGAGATGAGAGGACACTCCATCGCCTTTCATCCACCACTTACACTTCCAACAAATCATTCAAGCACATTTCTCCATCCACAATATCAAGCACAGCCTGCGCAAGAGATGAGAGGACACTCCATCGACTTTCATCCTACACTTACACTTCCAACAAATCCTTCATGCACTTCTTCAGTGCGCATGACAACTCCTCCACACTGGAGGAATCTTCCTCCTCAAGCCTTTCTTCAAGATGATGTAATATGTCATTCTCTCTACTTTGGTACTTCACATTCCTTTGGATTTCATCTAATTAAAATCCTAATTTAATTGGGATTTTCTTGTGCAGGATGTTCCTTGGTTGGATGACCATGATAGTGATATGCACTTGGACATTGATGACATGTCATGTGAGGTATTTTTTTTATGAATGAGGATTCACTATGAGGTCTTATGAAAATTTGCTAACTCTTTAGAATTGGACAACATGAGCTTCTTGAATTAGGTGAACGGATTGGCAATGTACGCACAGGTTTGTTGGATGAAATTATTGCAAGGCAAATGAAGACAAAAACTTATCTACTTCCTAATAACTCAGGAGAGGTAGCTTCTGAGGAACAAGAAAATGATCTTTGCATAATATGTCAGGTATCAAGTTTAAAAACATGCCTTATTTTCAACCAAGTTTAGAAACCTTATGTTAACATTTCTCTTTCTCCTATTAATTGGAATACTTGTGCATGATTTCACAGGATGAATATAGAAACAAACAAGAAATTGGAATTCTTCAATGTGGACATGGATATCACGCAGATTGTATAAGGACATGGTTACACGAGAAAAATGTTTGTCCCTTATGCAAATCAGAAGCATTGACTCTTGGATAGAACTAGTTCATATAGTTAACATTTTTGAATTCATTTATTTGTTGACACTACAACATTTATCAAGTTTTATAGATGTCTATATGTTAGCATTCTATTTTTTGTTAACATATGTATGATTGAATGTCCTATTTCAAAGTATATAAAACTTTCTTTTTGTTTGTTATTCACAATATTTTGACCTTTTTATATGTTGTCTACAATGATTCATCTTACCTTCACGTGATAAATAAAATTATAAACAAACTCGTTCACATCTAAACTCATTAAGTATCTTTATTCTAGCATCAAGAGAAAATGTAAAATCATGAAATTAATTAAAATTTTAATCACACACCCTTGTTTATATTGCAAAATATTTTGATCTCGAATTGAGTAATAATTTTGTAGGTTATACTTATTGGATGAATTTGGATTGTACTTTCACTTTTTTTTTTTCATTTAAAATCCTTTTGGGAACTTTTTCCACATGTTTATTATTAACTAGTAATTTTATATTATATAAAATAAATATTTATTGAGAGTGAGATATATGATTAAGAATATTAAATATACAAAATAACAAGTGGTAGTTTAAGATATGTTTCATTTATTTTTTACTAATTCACGAAGTTAATTTAAAATGTATATATAGAAAAGAGAAGATATTTAGAATGTTTAACTAATGAAGTGACTAAAGTGAGTTTTATTTTTTAACGTGTACATTTAGAGTTATGATCATAAATACTAATAACATTTTACCTAAATGTTTAGAAACTATATGAAATGGTTATATGATAAGGTTGAGAAAAAACTTTCTTTAAGATTAACAATTACTATGTATAACATATTGAGAACAACTTTTACTTATTAATTACCACTTTGTTTCTTTGGAGTGTTAAAAGTAGATTATTGATTTAGAGTATTTAGAGATAAAGTGAATGAAAAGTTAGGTGACTTAAAAAGTTAGGTGACTTAATTTAATGGATAAATAGTGAATTTGAGTTAAACAATTAATATTGATTTGGTTGAATTAATGAAGGTTTGATAAATTATTTTTTCGTATAATTGTCTTTAGGTCAATTTTATTTTTTAAATATACACATTTTTTTTGTTAAAAAAAATATTAGTTGACAAAATGAAAAGAAATAATTTTTTAAAAAAATATTATTTACTAATTGATAGTAATATTTATAGAAAAGAAATAAGGGAAAGTCAAATAAATAGAATTACTTTAAAACCAAATTTTGGACAGAGAAAAAAAATCACAATTCTTAATAAGGATGTAGAATGAAATTAAATAGACGAAACAATAAATAAATAAGTCATAGTTAAATATATACATATGTGTGGTGAGTCCAAACAAAAAAAAGTATAAAAATGAATTGGTTTAGTCTCTTGAAACTTTTCATATCTTTTCTCAAAGAAGCGAATTGATTATCAACTCATTGGAATCCATTGTGCATAATAATTGACAGATTCTAAAATCCTCGTTGTAAGTCATGAATACCATTCGATATTTGACTAAGCATGTTATCAAATGTGAGTGAATGAGCTTGGGCTTTTTCTGCGATTCCATTGTCATCTTGGCAAAGGAAGATGATGATTGAGTTGTTCTGTCTAAGACATTTGAATACGCGTTCCACATAACGTCTACTTCTATTTATTCGTATTTTTCACTGCACAAAGAATGATAACAACAATAAATGTTAATATTAATGATAATGTTTTGGATGTTAAAACAATAACTATATCAGTATAACTTGTTTAAAATTATTTATGATATTATCAAAGGATATGGATATACTGCTTCTAAACAGAAACTAATATCAATTTTGTCTTTTCTAATTCATAGTAATTTTTATTTGTACAAGTGTCTAGCCTTTATTTGTACAATTTCGGCTTTGATGTAGCGTAGAACATGTTGCACGACTTGTTGATGATGAGTTGTGGGTTCTTGAAACATTAAAGGTTATGTCGGGTCTAGTGTTGGTGAGATATAGGAGTTTGCCAATGAATCTTGTATAAGGATTGAAATTTTAAAGTTTATCTACACTTTAAAAAAAAAACTTGGTGTTAGACATATGAGGAATATAACAAGATTTCCTTTCCAGCGTTCCAGTTTCTTATAATTATTATTAATTTATTATATTATAATGATTTTCATTTATTTTATTATAATTATTTATAATTTATTTTATTATACTTATCATTACTTTCTTTTATATACTTGCTATTACTTTATTTTTATTAGAGTTATTTTATTTTATTATCATTTAAGTTATTTTATTATGTTTATTATTACTTTATTTTATTACAATTATTATTATTTTCTTATATTCTAATTCATATTACTATTTTAATACAATTATTATTACGTTATTATATTGTAAGTATTATTATTTCCTTATATTCTAATTATTATTACTTTATTATATTATAATTATTTTTTCTTTATTATATTATACTTATTATTATTTTATTTATTATAACTATTATTACTTTATTTTTTCCAGCGTTCCAGTTTCTTATAATTATTATTAATTTATTATATTATAATGATTTTCATTTATTTTATTATAATTATTTATAATTTATTTTATTATAATTATTTTATTATACTTATCATTACTTTCTTTTATATACTTACTATTACTTTATTTTTATTAGAGTTATTTTATTTTATTATCATTTAAGTTATTTTATTATATTTATTATTACTTTATTTTATTACAATTATTATTATTTTCTTATATTCTAATTCATATTACTATTTTAATACAATTATTATTACGTAATTATATTGTAAGTATTATTATTTCCTTATATTCTAATTATTATTACTTTATTATATTATAATTTTTTTTCTTTATTATATTGTAGTTATTATTATTTTATTTATTATAACTATTATTACTTTATTTTCTTATATTTATTATTACTTTATTATATTTTACTAATTAATAATTTCTTATATTATAATTATTATTAATTTCTTATATTACAATTATAATTATTTTATTATATTATATTATAGTTATTATTACTTTATTTTATTACTACTTTATGTTGTATCTTCTACTCTTAGAAATAAAATAAAAAAAAATGGAACAGAAAATATTTTATCTTATCTCTGTTATATTTTATTTGTATTTTCAGGACCCGAATGGAATAAGAAAAATATGTTCTTTATATGAACAATATCTAAATATGATTTTATTTTCATACGTATATTTTTGGTTTGTTAGAATCTAATTCAAGTTATTAAATAAATAATAACAATATGAAAATAAAAAAATATCTAGAATTAAATTTTTAAAAGTGATTTTATCCGTAACAATGAATTTTATTTAGAATTTAAATTATAGGATTTAGAGTTTTTTTCTATAAATAGTAGATCTTTCAATAGACCTATCACATAAAGTTTTGTTTTCCTTTCCTCTCTTTCTCTACCTTCTTAGTCCTTAGTAGTCACCAAAACATTCATATAGTTTCTTTGAATTTGTAAAGAACTCGCCAAAACTTTCATACTACTTTATTTGGATTCCTATCAACAACTTGATAACGTGGTAAGTATATGGATGTGTGCATATATATGTATGTATATATTTATTTATGTATGTGGCATATATATAAATATATATATATATATATATATATTACATATATATACACATCTATACTTCTACTTCTATAGGTATATAAATAGATATATACATGTATGTCTAGAAGTATATATATATGATTGATTAATTTTTTTCAAAAAAATTATTGTATTTTTATTTAATAACTACTTTATTTTATTATAATTATAATTGATTTATTTTATTTTATTTTATTGTAGTATTATGATTTTATTTTTTTATAGTATAATTAACTTATATTTTTTTATTATAATTATTTCTAATTTATTTTACTATAATTATTATTAGGTTATTTTATTATATATATCTTATAACTATTATTATTTTCTTCTATTATAATTATTGTTATTTTCTTATTTTGTAATTATTATTATTATTATTATTATATATATATTTATTGAGAGATTGATTTTGCTTAAATTTCCTTTTATTATTACTTAATTACTACGTCATTTTATTATTTTTATTATCTTATAATTATTATATTAAAATTATAATTATTTTATTTTATCATAATTATTATTATTTTATTATATAATAATTATCACTAATTTATTATTTTTATAATTAGTATTACTATATTGTATTATAATTATAATTATTTTATTTTATTATAATTATAATTATTTTATTTTATTATAATTATAATTATTTTATGTTTTATCTTCTGAGGTATATCTATACTAATAAAATAAAAATTGAGACACAAAACACTTTTTTATCTATTAGATTTTACTTGTATTTTCATGGTTTATTACGATCTGATTCAAATAAGAAAAATAATTTTTTTAATATGAAGACATTAATTCAAATAGAAGAAAAGATAGAACATAATTAAATAACTAATAATAATCAAATAAAAGATATGTGTAGAATTACATTTTTAAAATTGATTTTATCTTTAATAATAAAGATTTTCTTAAGATTTAGACTTGAAAATTTAGAGATTTATCTCTATAAATAAAACTTTTTACAATAGATCTACAAGTTATAAAGATTTTTTTTTCATAACTCTCTCTTTCTTTGTTCTTTAGTTCTCAAAACATTGTTACTAGTATCTTTTAGCTTCTCACAACGATTGACAACATGATAACTGTCATCGGACTCAAGGATATGGATGAAATGAGTGAAGAAAACATTTTTTGGCCTAATATGTGCAGAGTGGCAATGAGAGAAAATATAGATTCTCATTACTTACTAAATGCTTGTGACAATGGGATGGTGTATGGAAGGAGACCGTTCAATGGAGTTCAACATCAACCTATTCATACGGGTTTTCCTATTTCATCTAGTTTGGCTCATAGTTTTTGAGTTGCTCCCCCTAATGCATGGCACAATGCAATTGGCATCCCTTTATTACCACTCTCTAACCATTTGATTCAAGGTAAAATGTCTCATTTTTTATTTTTTTTATTTTATTATTCCTCTGTTGGAGATCTCACATTAGTTAGAGTTAAGGATATTTCATAGCATATAAGTGGGTGTAAAACTCACCTTATAAACTGGTTTTTCAAGATTGAGCTATACTTAAAGTACACTTTTTAATATTTCGTGATTGGTTCCATCTGGTTCCTTTCAAATGACTGTTGGCCTTGTTCTCTAGCTCCAACTCCTTCATTAGAGATTGCAACAAATGATCCCCAAAGCTATCATGATATAGCAAGAAGCAGAAGCAGAAGCGACTACAGATTTCTCCATCCGCAGTATCAAGCACAACTTGCGCAAGAGATGAGAGGACACTCCATCGCCTTTCATCCACCACTTACACTTCCAACAAATCCTTCAAGCACATTTTACCATCCGCAGTATCAAGCACAGCCTACGCAAGAGATGAGAGGACACTCCATCGACTTTCATCCACCACTTACACTTCCAACAAATCCTTCAAGCACATTTCTCCATCCACAGTATCAAGCACAGCCTGCGCAAGAGATGAGAGGACACTCCATCGACTTTCATCCTACACTTACACTTCCAACAAATCCTTCAAGTACTTGTTCAGTGCGCATGACAACTCATCCACACTGGAGGAGTCTTCCTCCTCAAGCCTTTCTTCAAGATGATGTAATATGTCATTCTCTCTACTTTTGGTACTTCACATTCCATTGGATTTCATCTAATTAATATCCTAATTTAATTGGGATTTTTTTGTACAGGATGTTTCTTGGTTGGATGACCATGATAGTGATATGCACTTGGACATTGATGACATGTCATATGAGGTATTTTTTTTATGAATGAGGATTCACTATGAGGTCTTATGAAAATTTGCTAACTCTTTAGAATTGGACAACAGGAGCTTCTTGAATTAGGTGAACGGATTAGCAATGTAGGCACAGGTCTGTTGGATGAAATTATTGCAAGGAAAATGAAGACAAAAACTTATCTACTTTCTAATAACTCGGGAGAGGTAGCTTCTGAGGAACAAGAAAATGATCTGTGTATAATATGTCAGGTATCAAGTTTAAGAACATGCCTTATTTTCAACCAAGTTTAGAAACCTTGTGTTAACATTTCTCTTTCTCCTATTAATTGGAATACTTGTGCATGATTTCACAGGATGAATATAAAAACAAGCAGGAAATTGGAATTCTTCAATGTGGACATGGATATCACGCAGATTGTATAAGGAAATGGTTACATGAGGAAAATGTTTGTCCCTTATGCAAATCAGAAGCATTGACTCTTGGATAGAACTAGTTGATATAGTTAACATTTTTGAATTCATTTATTTGTTGACACTACAACATTTATCAAGTTTTATAGATGTCTATATGTTAGCATTCTATTTTTTGTTAACATATGTATGATTGAATGTCCTATTTCAAAGTATATAAAACTTTCTTTTTGTTTGTTATTCACAATACTTTGACCTTTCCATATGTTGTCTACAATGGTTCATCTTACCTTCACGTGATAAATAAAATTATAAACAAACTCGTTCACATCCAAACTCATTAAGTATCTTTATTCTAGCATCAAGAGAAAATGTAAAATCATGAAATTAGTTAAAATTTTAATCACACACCATTGTTTATATTGCAAAATATTTTGATCTCGAATTGAGTAATAATTTTGTAGGTTATACTTATTGGATGAATTTGGATTGTACTTTCACTCTTTTTTTTTTCATTTAAAATCCTTTTGGGAACTTTTTCCACATGTTTATTATTAACTAGTAATTTTATATTATATAAAATAAATATTTATTGAGAGTGAGATATATGATTAAGAATATTAAATATACAAAATAACAAGTGGTAGTTTAAGATATGTTTGATTTATTTTTTACTAATTCACGTAGTTAATTTAAAATGTACATATAAAAAAGGGAGGATATTTAGAATGTTTAACTAATGAAGTGATTAAAGTGAGTCTTATTTTTTAACGTATACATTCAGAGTTATGATCATAAATACTAATAACATTTTAGCTAAATAACATAAATACTAATAACATTTTAGCTAAATTTTTTAGAAACTATAGATTCGGTTGGTTTTTTTAGTACATAAGAGAATAACATGTTGAGAACAAGTTTTACTTATGAATTACCACTTGGTTTCTTTGGAGTATTAAAAGTAGATTCTTGATTTAGAGTATTTAGAGATAAAGTGAATGAAAAGTTAGGTGATTTTATTTAATGGATAAATAGTGAATTTGAGTTAAACAATTAATATTGATTTGGTTATATTAATGAAGGTTTGATAAATTATTTTTTCGTATAATTGGGTTTAGGTCAATTTTATTTTTTAAATATACACATTTTTTTTGTTAAAAAAAATATTAGATGACAAAATGAAAAGAAATAATTTTTTTAAAATATTATTTACTAATTGATAGTAATATTTATAGAAAAGAAATAAGGGGAAGTCAAATAAATAGAATTACTTTAAAACCAAATTTTGGACATAGAAAAAAAATGACAATTCTTAATAAGGATGTCGAATGAAATGAAATAAATGAAACAATAAATAAAATAAGTCATAGTTAAATATATACATATGTGTGATGAGTCCAAACAAAAAAAGTATAAAAATGAATTGCTTTACTCTCTTGAAACTTTTTATATCTTTGCTCAAAGTAGGGAATTGATTATCAACTCATTGGAATCCATTATGCATAATAATTGACAGATTCTAAAATCCTTGTTGTAAGTCATGAATACCATTTGATATTTGACTAAGCATGTTATCAAATGTGAGTGATTGAGCTTGGGCTTTTTCTGCGATTCCGTTGTCATCTTGGCAAAGGAAGATGATGAGTGGGTTGTTTTGTCGTCTAAGACATTTGAATATAAGTTCCACATAACGTCTACTTCTATTTATTTGTCTTTTTCACTGCACAAATAATGATAACAACAATAAATGTTAATATTAATGATAAGGTTTTGGATGTTAAAACAATAACTATATCAATATAACTTTTTAAAATTATTTAAGATGTTATCAAAGGATATGGATACAGGGCTTCTAAATAGAAACTAATGTCAATTTTATCTTTTTTAATTTTAGTAGTTTTTATTTGTACAAGTGTCTAGCCTTTATTTGTACAATTTGGGGTTTGATGTAGCTTAGAACATGATGCACAACTTGTTGATGATGAGTTATGGGTTCTTGAACAAATTGGTTGAGAATTTGAACATCAAAGGTTATGTCGGGTCTAGTGTTGGTGAGATATACACTAGCGCATAAATGCTAAACAAGGGCGGCTATTTTACATTTACAAATGCGGCTATAGAGTCGTATATGATAAGCACGCATTCATCAAAGTGATACAAATGCGGCTATATAGCTGCATTTGTAAATACTATTTATAAGTGCGGCTATTTCTGGTAGCCGTATTTGTATATGCTTCTGAATCAGGTGACAGGGTTTAGGGGTATAGCATTTACAAATGCGGCTATTACCAAAGCCGCATTCGTAAATGTGATTTACAAATGTGGCTTTGGTAAATAACCGCACTTGTAAATAGTGGTTTTTTTAAGTGCAATCTGTTTACTGTTAATCCCATATAAATTTACTTGTTCAATTATATATACCCAGCCAGACAAATACATAAATTCATAGAATCAAATATATATTGATCAAAATGTACATTACAAACACTAATCAAATTACATATAATCTCTACGCCATTGATCAACTACCCTAGAGTTATAAAAAATTATGAAATATGTGGACCAAGAATGTCTCACATATGATATGGCTTCCGAACTCATTGGTATTTCTTCCATGAATAATTGCATTTCAAAATATAGTTGACATAAATTAGTTTTAAGATACATATATGTTCAAGAATTGTAAAAATGATTTAACATATCATGTTACCTCTTTCCAACCAGTTTTAACACCTAGTCTTACAATGGTAATCATCCATTGCATAATGTAATAGCCACACTCATAGCTTCCTGGTTGTTTATTACACTATAATTCAATAAAAAGTAAAAGTTAGTATATTGATAAACAATGAAAAGAGAAAGAAAAAATTACAAACCTTTATATCCACGCCATGAACTGGTTAATACAAAAAACCTCATTAGTAAATGGTTAATTGGTAACATATAGAGTTAAGTTTATAGTGTACTTACGTATCAATGATATTCTTAAGATTTGTGGGTATCTTCTTGTGTAGGGATCAGAACCACACAACAGTCTTATCAACCAATGATAAGATAAGTAACTGCCAATGATGCCTATATCATCCATGAAAAGAGTTAGTAAATATTTAAAACATGAAATAGTAATAATTGACGACATATAATTAAACTTACTCATTAATATAAGGGCATAAATAAATTTGTTTTCCCTCTTTTTCCAGGGTGTTAGTGATGTATGCTTGGGTCTCATATGACCTTGGTCCAACGAGATTAGTATATGCAGGATCTAAGAATCCATACACATTTTCCTTTTCCTCAATGAGACAGACTTCATGCAAAAACCTACAAGTTATTAGTTAAAACATAATCAATAATAATTTAACATAAAGTAAATTGAAATATAGGTAAAGATACTTACATCATAAAAAATGAATTATATTTATATGGAGCTCTTGATTCTCAACTACAAATTCTAATATATTTGTGTTGTACATCAACAGTGGCAGTTCAATGTTTATTTGAAAAAACATATCATCCCACGGAACTTCAAAAGGTTGATGACCAATCTGACTAGAAACTAGACCTAAGGAAGCTATAGGATCGTCAACTGGAACCTCATGCTTCTTCTCCGGACTTGGTTTCCGAAGAGGTTCTACAAAATAAAGAATTTTGTATTAAATTATGTAATATATAAATATAAATATAAATATAAATTAATATAATGAAATGAAATTATTACATGAGGTTGTGGCATAAATCGAATGAGGTGTCTGGGCCAGGCAACGAATGTCTGAAATGCATCGACCATGGTGGTTACCTCATCTGAAGGTAGTGGAACACGAGCATCAGGTACTCGTATTTTTTCAACTGTTACCTTCGCCACAACAGGGGAGAGAGGAACGTTATGTAAGGTGGTGGCCTCTTCATAGACTTTTCCAAGCGCCACCACCTGAGGAAGCTTGCCGCTTGCTACCAGTAGCCCACATTCCCTTGTCCGCACAATGATATCATCCCCTGATGTTGTAAGAGCCACACAACTCCCCTTTGTGCTCTTGGGAGTGGGACTAACAAGGGGTTGAATCGGCTCAGCACAAAGTTGTTGTGATAGAAACTCTTGTCGCATTTGATCATTCTTCTTTCTCATCTTTAGCCGCATCTGATCAGTCTCCTTTCTCATCTCCTCCATTAATTCTTCACGTATCTTAGTCTTCATTTGAGTTTCACTCTCTTTGGAGGAGGAGGATGATTGTCATTGTGAAACTCCAAAATATAGTTTAATTCCAACCCCTTGTCCAGCTGCACGAACACGACCACAGTGCTCATGTCGTTCAATTGCTTCAACCAGGATATCGTGACGACCTTCAGGAACAAAATTACCCTGGGATTTCAAGGAATCCTGCAAGAAACAAAAATCATATCAGTTTTTAATATAATTAATTCTTTAAAATAAATGAAAATAACTAAATATAACTTACAATTTTTTCGATGATAACCCGAATTGCTTAGAACTTGGTGCACCCGACTTTTTAATTCGGGATCTCTTCCATTTTACATGGCGAAAAGGTGGTGATGGAGGAGAAGTGACCCCTGTTTCCACATTCTCAGACGACGTCCCCTATCTAGATTGTTACTTTTTCACCATCAGTGAATACATGTTCTCACCATCAACAAGTAGATTTGTGTAGAAAACCTTCACAAGATCTGGATAAGTGTTTCCATACATCTCAAGGAACTTCCTTAGCTTCTGATCTTTCAAGGCCTTCCTAACCTCCTTGAGATTTTGCTCCTTTAGCCAGTTGAAGGACAACAACTTTGGTGTATTGATGACCTTTCTACTTATCTCAAGAAAAACATTTTCAAGATGACCAACCCTTTTGATGGCATGTGATTTCTTTCTCTTAAGTGAGTGAGATGAAGAGGCCATAATGCAAATTTTTTTTTATGAGGATGCAGTAAGGAAAACACAGTTTCAAATTGCAGATGCAGAGAAGAGAAAAAAAAACAGGTTGTTTGTGAAATATCCAGTTGAAAGCACTCTTATATAAGCAAAAAAATATGGCAAATATAAATTGCCTTTTAGTGAGGTGTTTTGCAGTAGAAAAATAATTACTTTGACATAGCTTTTATTGTGACTGAGCATTCATAAAAATCTTTGAATTTCCAAGAAAATAATAGAATATATTCCCTTATGACCAGATTCTGAGACATACTTATTGCATATTTGACCAACAACTGGTTTTGAAAAGCATAAACAAGTTTAACCATGCGTAAGCAATTATGGAAGCTTTATGCAGAGGTGCCAGAGGCAAAACAACAGGTTGTTTAGTATTTTCAATAGGTTATTTTACTATGACAACAAAGAGAACATTTTTCATAATCAAATAATCTCCTTTTAAAGTGATGAAAAATGCAGTAGGCAACTTGTTCATACCTTTGCAAAGATAACACGAATAGATTCAGTCAAAAGAATACTTTGAGATGTTCATATGGTCACAAGGGACACTTACATAAGTTGAGAAATGAAAACACATATACTTTCTTTATTCTTGAAGTTTCTCTTTTGAGCAACCACTATGCATGTGCCATGGATGTCTCTTGAGTTTCAAAGAACCCTGCAAGACATATATAATTGAAAAGTGCAGGCAAAAAAATTGACTTTACTCTTGTTGGTTTTCCCTTTAGTATTTATTCTTTGAACTCAAGATTTTTCTTGGCTGCCAAGGATACCTACAAGAAAAGGTTAAGAAGCAAGATTTGGTCCCCTTATGAATGTGTGTCCAATGATGTTAGTAGGAACCTTAGAAACCTTAGGAACCCATTTAAAAAGACCTTTAGGAATAGAAAACCTCCTAACTCTACAAAATTTAACAGTGTGGCCCCTTTTCATGTAGTAAAAGCATATTTTAACTAGTTGTTTCAACAAAACAATAAGTTATTTCTCAAAGAATCTTGAGAAAGGTTTGTTCTTGCTATTTGGATGAAATCCCGGTCCAGCTTTTCCAAAAACACAATTTTGAGAAGCAAGAATAGTTTAAAGATTGGATTGGCCTTTGTAAAACTCGTCCAGAGTTTTTAAAAGATAGTGAACCTTCTTTTTGAAGGGATTCACATTTTTCACAAAAGCTTGAATCAACACACTTACAAGAAGAGTTTTGGTAAATCATTTCTAGGTTTTCAAAATCAGTTTTTGAATGATTTAACTTTTCTTCTAAGGTCTTAACTCTATTTTCCAACTAATTGTTTAACCCTTTCAACCGGTTATTAAACAAGGCTAGCATGTTAGCTTCCTCATGAGTTTCTTTGAAGGTATCTTGAAGTTGACTATAGTTTTCAAAATTCACAGAATTGTTAGAACTTACACTGTTGGTTTCTAGATCTTCTTTTACCATCAAACACATATTGGATTCTTTATCTTCTTTTGATGATGAACTTGAGAATGAGTCATCATTTTCTTGCCAAGCTATGTAGGCTCTTCTTGCTTTACCTTTCTTTTCAAACTTCTTGTTAGCCCTTTTATCTTTGCTCTCATTTTTTGGACATTCAGTCTTTATGTGTCCCTGTTTGCCACATCCAAAATAAGTATAGTTTGTAAATTAAATTCATTAACTTTCTTTCTATTATACTTATTTGATGGTTGATTCTTGTCCTAGTTCTTCTTCTTCACGAACTTGAAAAATTTCCTCATGAGCAAGTTGAAAGTCTCACTATCACTGCAGTCACATGAGTCTTGATCACCCTTTTCTCTAGAATCTTTTAAAGCAATGCTCTTCACATTCGTTTCTTCATTTTCTTGGTCATTAAGCCGATTCATCTCAAACTCATGCTCTCATTTTCTTGGTCATTAATGTAGTCAAATCCTTAGATTCTGAAATAGCAGTGAACTTTGGCTGCCAAGATCTATCCAAGCATTTGAAGATCTTGATGTTCAACTCCTCTCTTTCAAAGATTTTTCCAAGACCACTAAGGTGATTTACTATGTGAGTATATCTTTTCTGCACATCCGACATGGTTTCCCTTTTCAACATCCTGAATATTTCATACTCTTGGATTAAGGCATGTTTCCTTGCCATCTTCACATCTGTTGTGCCTTTATGGCTTACTTCAAGGATGTCCCACATCTCCTTTGCAGATCCACATTGAGAGACCTTGAAAAATTCATTTGAATTCAAAGCAAAAGTTATAATGTTATTGGCAATGCAATCATATTGAGCCTTTTTATTTTCAATCTCAGTTCATTCAGACCAAGGTTTTTCAATAAAAAGACATCATCTTTTTAAAGCTTAGGTATAAAAGGGACATTTGTGATAGCATCCCAGATTCCTCTATCAATTGATTAAAAAAAATCATTCTTAGCTTCCAAAATTGATAGTTCGTCCACAAAACAAAGTGTGGTCTATTTATATAAGCACCCTCCCCAAAGGGTGTTTTTTCAGTCATTTTCAAAACGATTTTAGGATTGAAACTTGAGTATATTTCAAAAACTAAGCTTCTAATGCCAATTGTTAGAATGTGTGGCCAAAACAAGAGGGGGTGAATTGTTTTCAAAAGATTTTCACAAGTTTGGAAGTAGAGTGAAAAGTTCTGAAAAATCAACTAATTGATTTTCTATTCAACTAGATAAAAATTCAGTTTTATAGTTATTTATAGAAATTACACTGGTTGTTTTCTTGAAACAACAACTTTTTTATATCAGTATTGAAAGAGCAATGTTAAAAACCGTGTATAATATAAGGGATAGAGACATTCACACGAGGAGGTTTATACTAGTTCACTCTTAACCAAGAGCTACATCCAGTCCTCAACTAACCACTGAGAATTCACTAAGTAATCAGAGCAAAATTACAAACACACACCAAGAGTGATGATCTTGAACCCCTCAAGAACACACACCACTCCTTGGCAACACCACAGTTTTCATAAACCCTTTCTGAAACTTCCTTAGACAAAATTGCATAGAATTATAGTGTTCAAAAGAAGGAAATAGAGTGGTACAAAGCAGTGGTACAAAAGTATACAAAAACCCAGTCCTATTGCACACGCAAGTTGATGGAAGAGGCCCCAACACCAATCCATTGAAAGGCCACCAAAATGTCAAATTGAGGCAACCACTAGAGTTATAGTTAAAGAGGGGTCAAGAGGACACATTCTACATGCCATAAACTCTAGTGTATATTAGATTTTAATTTCTTGTCAAAATTAGCATAGGAACTTTATTTGTAATTTTTCTTAGAATTAATTTTGGCACCTAAAATACCAACCTAGGTAAACTTAAAGTTTCTAAAAACCTCTAAATTTACCTAGGCCGGTCTAGGAAGCCCATGGAGGGGGTGAGCATACAAACTAGACACACCCCTCCCCATGTGCTCATTTAGGCTCCACTTTTGGGAGGGAATTCATTTGAATTTCCCTCCACTTTCTTTCGAATTTCCAGCCCTCTAAACACTATAAATAAGAGGGCTTGGCTCATGTAAATGGAAGATTAATACATGAGTGAATTGCTGCCAAAATTGTGCCAATTTCACTCCTTGCCCAAAACCTCCTAGGTTAGGCTCTTAATCTTCACAAACTTTCCCTTTCCAATTAGAGTTGGCCTCACCACTCTCAAATCCTACCTATCATGCACCTTCAAGGTCACCACCACTCTTAGGAGGACCTTGTTCCATCTTCAAACCGTAAAACTTTCGCAACTCATCAATAAATATGAAAATATGAAGTCACAAATCCATCATTTGGTATCATGAGCTATGGTTCTTCAAGAGCTAAGTGCCTTCTTTCATTTTAATTTTTGTGTTCTTCTTGTTTCTGTGTTGTTCTTCAATTCTCCATATTGTCTTGCTGTTTTTTACATTTTAATTTCATTTAGGTGCTGTTTGGAGAAATCCAATCGGTGCATTGTGTTCAAATTGTTCTTGAGCTTCTAATTTTTAAATTTGTGTAGGAATCCATATAGAATTGTGTTGTTGTTCTGTTTTTAGTTTATTTGAGTATTATTTGCAATTCTAATCGGTTTATATTGTGTGTCTTGAGTCATTTTAATTTCTGAATCCAATTATGTTTTGTCTAAGTCATGTTTCTCCTAATTTTCATTAATTCCATGTAGTGCTGATTTTGTTGATAATTTTGGTTTCTTGATTTGATTTGAGTCCCAATCTATAATTCTGTGTTTGTTGATCCTTTGGTGCATTTTTCTTTTTAGTTTGAGTTCATATTTATGTGTTAGATCCATACAAATTCATATACATCTACTCCATTGTGTTTTTGAAGTTTCTTTAATCTGTTTTTAATTCTAGAATTAGGAATACTCTATTTTTCAAATCTGTGCTGGCTATTTTTTGTTATGAAATTAAAATACGTTGAAGAAAAATTATGAAAATCTGGATCTATACATATTGATTATTAGAAAATCAAGAAAAAAAAGAATCAGATCAAATGGCAAAACATAAAAAAAAATGATAAATCAAACAAAAAAAGTGTGCATCCTGGCGCCAAAAGAAACGGTAATTGGACAAGAATTTTGAAAACTTTATCACAATTATTTGGTGCATAATTTTGATGTGATTCCAGTGCCAAAAGTTTGCTAAGACCTTGAATTATTTGTGGTTCAATTTTCAGAATCAAATTTCAAATAGCCAGCTCAGCATAAATTTTATAAGTCACGCTTTTTGGACCTAAAATTTCCAGTAGTACTGTTTTGGTTTTTCTAATAAATTCTAGTGTCATTCTCTAGGTTCAATTTGTGTGCCACCTTTTGTTGAGTGCCTATTTTTATTGATTGTCCAATATTATTCAATACTCCTTCTAGTTGTGTCCTATAAATCAAATCCATTTGTTATTGTCCTATCTTTAAATTTGAATTGTTCTTTTCTTTCATTTCTTGACCTCTAAATTGTTGGTGAACAAAATTCAAATTGGTGCTTGTTAAGTGGAAATTAACCTTGTGGTGGGTCCATCCCTACTTAGTAGGTACTGTTTTTAAGATTTTAATTAGCTAACCATAAGAGGTTAAGGCAAGGAGCTGCAGCAAATACAAATACAAATACATACACTTTGTAGAACACAACAAGGAAGATCAATCACAAGCCAAGGAGTGCATAGTTTAGGAAATTTTAATTTTATTTTGTGCAATTCAATTTCTTTTGTATTTCCTTTGAGTTGTAATTACTTTCAACTTTGATTAATTAGTGGATTAATTACGTGTAGACGGTGAGTGTGTCTTCAATGGCTCCAAGTGTCTAGAAGCCTCACCTTAGGAACCGTCTAGTTTAAAGCTTTTTAGTTAGCAATCTTTAATTTGTGCTTAGTAATTATTTGTTTAATTACTTGTCTAGTATTTTTAATTGCTTTGCATTGTTTTCTTTGCATAAAATTGTGTCTTCATTCTACTTGTGACTCACGTAGTTTACTTATAAAAAGGTGTGAGACAAGTTTTGAGGGATAGTTTTTGGCAAGGAAAGACTTGGTACTTAAGAAGTCCTAGTGACTCACCTCTCTTTCTTGGAAAGCTACCTTCACTACTATCCTTATCTTTTTTGAGGTAAAATACTTAGGACACGAGTCTTTAACCATGTCTTCTCCATCTCTCAATTCTAGTGAAAGTGATATGACAATTCTTAAAAACCTTTTGGAAAAAGTTGCTCAAAATGTTCAAGCACTTTCATTTAGACAATTGCATCATGAAGATCAATTTGTTCAAATACAAGATGATTTGAAAATGGTTAAAGATGAATACACTAAATCCAAAAAGAGTTCACATCCATCTAGCTCTAGGGGTAATGAATCCTATGGGGAACAAAGCCTTAGGATCAATAAATATTATCAACCACCCCCAAGAAGAGGTAGAAGAGAAAAGAAAGAAATCCCTAGGGAGGTTAGGATAGATCTACCTCATTTCCATGGTAAGGAGAATGTAGAAGCCTATCTAGATTAGGAAATGAAGGTAGAACAATTGTTTGCTTGTCACAATGTGAGTGAAGAAAACAAAGTATCCTTAGCCACTCTAAGTTTTCAAGGCAATGCTATGTATTGGTGGATTGCCCTTGAGAGAGATAGGCATCTTCATAAGGATCCTCCCATAGAATATTGGAATGATCTTAGGGGTGTCTTAAGACGCTACCATATGCCTTCATATTACAATAGGGAGTTGATGGACAAGCTCCAAAGACTCCAACAAAAGACCATGAGTGTAGAGGAATATAGGCATAAAATGGAACTATACATGATGAAAGCCTCTATTAGGGAATCCGAATCTATTACCATAGCAAGATTTTTAAGTGGGCTTAACCTTGAGATTAGAGATAAAGTTGAACTTTTACCTTACCAAGACTTGAATGATTTGATTCAACTATGTACCAAAATGGAACAACAAATTTTGAGGAAAACTTCAAGTCATAGGGAAAGCTCATACTCTAACTCTTATCCCAAAGAGGACTATAAAAGAGGGGAAGATCATATAAAAGAAACATTTCTAGAACCTTCCTAAAACCTACCGAAATACGAGCATATCTCACACACTCAAACTAGAGAAATTCCATGTTTTGGTAATGATCATTTAGCATCTCAGTGTTCCAAAAGATCTCTGATCTTAAGTGACAAAGATAACAATAGTATCCAAGACAAAGAAAATAGTGAGAGTGAAGAAAATAGAAAATATCCAACAAGTGAAGGTCGTGTTATCTATAGGCACCTACAAAGATAAAGTTTTATGTGATGTAGAGCCTAAAGAAACTTGTCATGTTTTATTGAGACGACCATTGCAAATTGTTCAAAATTCCATTCTCCATGGTCGTACCAACGAGACTACCTTCACACATAAAGAAGAAATTCTTCATGAAGGAGAACTCATGGGCCAATTTAGAGTTGATAAAACTCTAGAGCTTTTAAAAGGAAAATTCTTTTGGTCACCCATGAGGAAAGATGATCAAAGACATTACCCTAGATGCAATGTCTCATGAACTCTATGCTCCTTCACCTTTTGCAAGTGCTCCATGGGAAGACATAAGCATAGGATTTATATTAGAACTTCCTAGGACAACAAAAGGTTTTGACTTCAATTTTATGGTTGTGAATAGGCTCTTCTTTAGAGAAGTGGTAAGATTTCATGGATTACCTAAAAGCATAGTTTTGGATAGAGGTCCAAAAGTTATATGCCATCCTTTGAGGACTCTATTGGAAATATTTAGAACTAAGTTGAAAATTTCAATTTCTAGTCATCCTCAAACCAATGGTAAAAACAAAGTTGAAAATATAGCTCTTTCTACTATGCGTAGGGTAATCATGAGAGACAACCACAACTCTAGGGATGAGTATCTTTTCCATATTGAGTTTGAATACAATAGGGTAGCTCATATAACTACTAATATTTCTCCATTTGAGATTGTATATGGGCTTAATCCTCTTTCGCCTTTTGATTTGTTACCATTTCCTAATCCACAAGAATTTGTGCCTAAGGAAGGAATAACAAAAACTGAATTTGTTGAAAAGATGCATGAGAGGATTAAAGAACATATACAACAACAAATAGATAAATATTATGCTAAGTTGCCAAAAACAATAGAAAAACAAAAGGCATGACAACTTAATAGAATTGATTTTTATACAACTGCTCAAACTAACTCATTTGCTTTGTTTGATGACTACCATAGATGGACATTTGAACCAGGAGGATGAGCATAGTTTTCAACTTAAGAATAAGGCTGCTATTCGAGATCGACCATGTAGATCTGAGGATAGATCCTCTCGAGAAGGTGGAGATAATGGACACCATCCAGCGACATACATCCCCCTACTAATGACGAGGACGAAGCCTTGGATTTGAGGACAAATCCTTTTCAAGAGGGAGGGGATGATGGAAGAGGCCCCAACACCAATCCATTGAAAGGCCACCAAAATGTCAAATTGAGGCAACCACTAGAGTTATAGTCAAAGAGGGGTCAAGATGACACATTCTACATGCCATAAATTCTAGTGTAGATTAGATTTTAATTTCTTGTCAAAATTAGAATAGGAACTTTATTTGTAATTTTTCTTAGAACTAATTTTGGCACCTAAAACACCAACCTAGGTAAACTTAGCGTTTCTAAAAACCTCTAAATTTACCTAGGCCGGTCTAGGAAGCCCATGGAGGGGGTGAGCATACAAACTAGACACACCCCTCCCCATGTGCTCATTTAGGCTCCACTTTTGGGAGGGAATTCATTTGAATTTCCCTCCACTTTCTTTTGAATTTCTAGCCCTCTAAACACTATAGATAAGAGGGCTTGGCTCATGTAAATGGAAGATTAATACATGAGTGAATTGCTGCCAAAATTGTGCCAATTTCACTCCTTGCCCAAAACCTCCTAGGTTAGGCTTTTAGTCTTCACAAACTTTCCCTTTCCAAGTAGAGTTGGTCTCACTACTCTCAAATCCTACCTATCATGCACCTTCATGGTCACCACCACTCTTAGGAGGACCTTGTTCCATATTCAAACCGTAAAGCTTTCGCAACTCATCACCAAATATGAAAATATGAAGGCACAAATCCATCACAAGTGATGATCCAAAGATCTTGATTCTCTTGAATAGTTTCAAACTCTTAACAGAATTATGTTTAAAAAACAACAAATTGTTTTCCAAATAACATATTGAAATAAGTTTTCGGTTAAGCATTTCAAATAAAACAACTAGTTGTTTTATCGAAATAACCGGTTGTTTTAGTTTGACAACAAAGACAAAATAAAGCAAAGCTTTTCCAAAACATTTTCGAAACCACTAAATTTCAAACAACCAGGTATTTTGACAATTCAACAGGTTGAAAAACTTGTTTTAACCTCAATACATTTGAATAGCAACTTTTTCAACTGGTTGATTTGAAAACAACTGACTATAATTTTTCAAATTTTTAGAAAACATTTATTTTAAAAGAGATAATGAGTCAAATGAGCTTGGATCAATATAAGGTGTGAATTAAAAAGTCAAAAACTACTAAACCACTCACACACATAGCAGCAGGTTCTTCAAGTCTTATACACATATTTGGAGGCATCAAAGCATCTTGTTCAACAATATTCTATTAGGAAGGCCTTGGCAATATGATAGACAAATTTTACATGATGGTCATAGCAATAAGATTTCTTTAAACTTCCAAGGGCATAAGATTATATGAAAACCCCTCTTTCCCAAAGAAGTTAATGAGGACCAAGTAAAAAATAAAACTAAAAGAGAAAATGAAAAAGATGAAGAAAAAAAAGACAAAACGGGTATCATCATCTTACCTAACGCGGTAAAAACAATAATGTTGACCTAAGAAAAATACAAATTGTGCCTCATAGGTATTCTTCTTCTTTATCTTTTTCATCTCCTGATCATTTTAAATACTTGACATCTTTAATAAATAAGTTTAGGGATGATATTAAAAAACCTCTTAAAGATTTTCACTTTCTAAGAGGTTTTTCACAAACAAATCATTTCATCCCAAAATATTCTTTTCAAACATGGCCTGTATGTAGAACTCACCCATATAAACTCCCAAAGCTTAATGAACATAAGTTTGCTTCACATACCAAGTCTAGAAATGTTTCTATCTTTTGTGTGAACAAACTAACTATGTTATTTATAGAAGTTCTAAATTCGAGGTTGAATTCTTTCCAACTTGAGGGGCATGATACAAACTAACTCGATAAGCAGATGACTAAGGACACCACAGACTCTTCACAACTAGGTCAGTCATCTCAACATACAAGACAACGCCCTACCAAATCTCAAAAGAGTCTCAATAGAGGGAGAGTCGAACATGAACCAGAATATCAGTTGTTCTTCCTTCTAGTCTTCTTACAAGACAAGTTAAGTAAATAAATTGGGCTCACTTTGAGCTTCAATTAGAAAAATAAGTTAGAAGAGGGTATACTTAGTAAATTAGGCTTGTACCAAAGCCCACCTTAGGAGCCAAGTAAGATGAACGGTACTCTTGTTCGCTAGTTGTATAACCACACCAGTAGATTTTACGAGTCCTAGGGACAGTGATATAAATACAGATAAGGGCATCACGTCGATATACGCCCCTAAGTCAAGCATGTCGTTCTCAAATCTATTGTTTCCAATAACACAGGAGATTGTGAAGGTGCCTGGGACCTTGCATTTTTCAAGGATCACCACCACAGGCTTCTCAATAAGTGTAGAGACATTCCTTAAGATGCTTTAGAGACCCTGACTTAAGTGACAAGTGAGAGTTTCTAGAGTGTCTTTGATTTATCTACAAAGTACTCTTGAAAGTTATTCAAAATACAGGTCTTATACATGACTATTCCCCTATTTATACAAACAATTTTTCTATCTTTATTCTTGTATATGGTGGCTTGGATGGTCCTCCATCATATATCCTTCAAGAACTTTGCATATCTGGGGATATGCTTAATGACGTCTAATAGAGGTATGTTGACCTTTACCTTCTTGAAGGTCTCAAGGATCTCCTTCTCAGTTTCCTCTACCTTCTTGCTCTTCTGCAAGGGAATGACATAGGAATAAATGGTCTATCAGGGTTGGCAGTTTCTCCTTTTATATCAACTTCATGAGATGGTTTAAGAGGATATTCCAAGTCATCATTGCTTGTGTTGGACCTTCTTTGATCATCATTCTCTAGAGTATTTGTTTTGGAGGTGTTAAACGATATCAGCTAATAGTATACTTTGGTGGGTTCTTGAACAGGTGCTTGCAACTGAGTACCACTTCTTAAAGTAATAGCATTGACATTTTGTGGGTTGATGACCATTTGGGAGGGAAGGTTATTAGACACTTTTGATATCATCTCATTCACTCCAGTGGCTAACTAACTAGTATGATTTTTCATGTTTTGAATACTTGCCTTTGTTCTTTGTACTCTTGCTTTTGTTCTCTGTTCTTTTTTTCTCTATTCTTTGTTGCAAATTCATGTAGGTCGGTCACACCTTTTACCTTTGAGCATGTGCTTTAATGCAAAAACTGTGACTACCTTGCGACACTTATGGAGCAGTCTAGAAGTTAGGGCTACATTCCCTTCCTTGGACCACCTACTTTGAAGTCCAAGAAATGACAATAAAAAATTAAAGCGCAATAAAAATGGATTTCATAACAAAAGGAACTTACCAAAGGCATTAGAGTAGATTACAAAACAAAAACAATACTAGATTAGCTTTAAACCTAAATCGAGAGCAAAAAGTTCTTGCCCAAACTCTTTTTTCAGCACTGAACGTCCTAGATTTTGATATTTATCATTTTTATTGCGAATTAGGACATACCTTTTTAACCCAAAATCCATAACATATTGAAATTCTCATATTTAAAATTTCACTTGATTTGGATACGTATTTTGATCACAATAATATTTTCAATCTAGAACAACAACACTAAAATCTCATAGTGAAATAGAAACCTATACAATCCAATGAAATTGAACAAAACTACAACACACAATGGAATTTTATGATTTATGAGACTAACTAATGATCTAATAGGAAGTATAGAACTCAAACCTAAAAGGAGTAATGAACCAAAAGCATGTACACTTTGAATATGAGACATTTTCATAAACACCTTATGTGCATCTCGATGAAACAAATGAACAAACGTTTTGGGTACACTACAATTAATGGAATTTTGAGACAGTTAAAGGAAAAACATATTCAAATTAAAAAATCAAAACAACACAAAACCCAATAATTAAAATGAATGAAATGACCCAAAAACACAAAAACCTATTCAGCCTACAAAAGAACACAAAAACCTATCCATTTTTTATGATTTTTCAGTTCAATGGAAAGAAACAAAAGATTTAAACCGATTAAAATGAAAAACAACAAGATTAAATGTTGGAAACAAAAAGTAAACAGTAGAGAATGAAACAAAAATGACACATATGGTTCAGCCCACACAAAACATAAAGAAAAAAAACACACCAAAGAACTTAACTCTTTTTATTTTTAATTTTGTTAAAGTAATCAAAGCATTGATTACCAACTAATGGAGTTCTCATTGGCTCCCACTTTAGTTCTTCAGTTTGGAACGATTTTAATGAAATGAGAATGTTGAACCAAGTGTGTTCAAGCTTTGAAGAATCCAAACCCTTTGAAGGATGATGAAAGGCTGATTGTGCTTGCTTTTGCTGAGTTGTCCTTTTAGATAGGATCTAGGGTAGATTTAATATGTAATCCACTCTTAATTGAATCCAAAGCATAGACATTCTCAAACTTTTTAAAAGAAAAGTGTTTTTCAAACTAAATGAAAAACAACCTGTTGTTTTGTCGAAAGAACCGATTGCTTTATACTTAGGTGTTTTTAGAAAAGGTTGAAAACTGTTTTTATGGTTGACTTGCTGTCAGAACAAAAACAACCGATTGATTCGTTGAAACAACTAATTGTTTGTTTTGGTACCATAACAGAAAACTGTTTTGTGCTTTGACTAAGCATTAAATGATTTTCTAACTGTTTACGCTCCAGTTTTTAATGCTTTGACCAATCTTTAAATGCAATGAATAATTTGTTAAGATTTAATAACAAACAACAACTTTGTTTTAAATACAGTAAAACAGATTTGGGTTTACAACAAGAACAACAAGTTTTGAGATTTTGAAAAAAGTTGAGAATTGCTTAGAGATTGCATTGATCAAAGAGTGTGAGATAGGATTTTCTGCTTGTATTGATTTCAGATTTGTGTTGTAACAAGTGTAATCCTTTGTATCTTTTGAAAGAACCTTGTGTGGTTGCTGAGAAGTGTTGTGTGTTCTTGAGGGGATCAAGAATAACATTCTTAGTGTTGTTGTGCTGACCAAGAGAAGTGTGTGTCTTGAGGGGATCAAGGTCACTTCTTTGGTTGTGTTGTAAGTGATCTAGGTTTGATTGCTTAGTGGATTTCCTCAGTGGTTTCTGAGAAGACTGGATGTAGCTCTGGGTTTAGAGTGAACCAGTATAAACCTCTGTGTGCATTCTCTCTATCCTTAATCTCTTTAAATTCAATTTTGATATTTGCAAACTGGTATAAACAACCGATTGTTTTTCTGGTGCTGTTGTTTTTGCTTTGTGTTTTGGAAAACTGATTTCCTTATCAATTGTTTCTCGAAGTAATTTCATTCTTGGCTTAAAATTTTGCGAAGATAGGAGAGTGTTTAGAAGAGAGGTGAGGTCAAATGTTTTAGGAAGAAAGTTAGGAGGTAGCCAAATTCTAGGAGATTAACTTTGAGAGGACTTATGAACAAGTAATGGCCGAAAATGGGCAACGTTTCTTTACTTATTCAAAGTGCTTTTGATAAGAGGTGGTGAGTCGTATTTATAGACTACATGGTTAGCCATTTGAAGAAGCAAAGGGTAGAAAAAATTGAATTTATAAACCCTAGAAAAGTAGCGTATAGAGTGGATCAAATGTCACTTGTCCACTAATGCTTTCCAAATTAAAGCATATGCTCAAAACATGGGAAGAATGTGTTCCTTGTTAACCTTAGACCAGCCTAGGGTTTCTCTTGGGACATTGAAAGCTAAACTAAAACCCTAGCTAGGTTAAAGAATCCCTAATCAAACTGTAGTCTACTCATGGCCCAAATACAAGCCCAAGTACAACGCTCAATTATTCTATACTACTTGGCCCAAAACAAGGCCCATGAAATCTTACTCTACTCTATACAATGATTACAAACTAAATTATGACTCGTGTTGATAAGATATTTAGCCTGCTAAGGTTAGTTGAGTTGTAGTCTTCCTATATTCACCTGGTCATGGCTCTAGTGCTTTATCCCTTCGTAAGAGGTATCACCTGTTTTTGTGCATATCTTAAATCTATCTTTTGTAAAACAAAATTGTTTATTTGTGATATCTTACTAATATATTTGTGTTATGATGATGGAGAACCCTCCTCACATTCCAGCCACCACATCTACAACTTAAACCAAAGCCAACCATGAAGACATATTATTTTCTTCGTCAGTAGAAAACTAAATAAACTTATAAAAGATTAGAATAGTTTTCATTCTTGGCCTTGAACTTATGGGAAAAATTTAGACTTAAATAAGACACTAGCTACAGAAAGTATGCACACCATTTACAAACCCTCACTTGAGAATTCAAGCAAGGGTTCCTAGAGGTATGCCATGACACACATGCAAGCTAGCACTAAAAGGATGGTATCACACGCCACTTGCTCTCTTCTTAGTCTATAAACAAGAACTTAATTCCTAGTAAATTCATATTTGAAAAATATTGAATGAAGCTTCTAAAAATCATATTTCGTTCTCTCTCAAATTCTCAATCTCTTCTTTGCTAGAGTTCCTAAAGAAACTAGACAAGGATCACATCAAGGAGTTGTCCAAACCTCTCCTTGAAAACCTAGAACACCTTCACCAATCCTTCATCAAATCACAATACAATTTGGTGCATCCTTTTCCTCATACCTTCTGCTGCATATCCTTACCATTCACTCACATATTTGATTGGAACTCCATGCAAGAATAAACTTGCATCACATGGACAAAGCTCACCTTCTCTATTGCATAATGATTTACATAGTTGTTGATCTTACTAATATAATATAGGTATAATTACCTTATTGGTCCTTATATTTAGGGTTAATATTCAATTTAGTACAATGGTTTTTAAAAAAAAACAATTTGGTCTTTATATTTTTAAAAAGTACCCAAGTTGGTCCTTTCTATTAAATCCCACCTTATGGCGTCAAATGTTGCTTATGTGGCAAAGACAAGTGGGATTACGTGTTGTGTGAGGTGGCAAGTGGAGTGGATTGAAAAATAAGTGAAAAATCAATTAGGGAATTAAGGTTTTTTAAATTGCAATGAGTGAGTGGACAATTGGGGTTAGTGTTAGAATATATGGTCTTAAACAAGAGGGGGGGGGGGGGGGTGAATTGTTTAAGAGGGGTTTTTGAAAACTTTTTCAGGTTTAATGAAATTCTTTGTATAAATCCAGAAAAGGAATCAAGGTAGCCAAGAACTCAAGCAGTTATGCAGCAATACACAAAAAAAATCGGCTGTTTCTTTGAAACAATCGGTTGTTTATGCAAACTTCAAGATGTTAACTCAATAATGGCACTGGAATCAATTAAAAACAGTAAGCCAATTGAGAGAAATAAATTTTTTAAAATCACTGCCAGATTACCGTATTTTTTTCGGCAGGAATGTACACTTTTTTTATTTTATTTATCATTTTTTGTGTACTTCATATTTTTGAATGATTCTTTTTTCTATTCTTTTCTAACACTTTGAATATCTCAAATCCAGAATTTCAGAATTTTACAGTACGTAAATCAGTTGCAATAAGAAAAAACAGTAAGCACTTTTTTCAGAAACAGAGGAATCCTAATAGGAATAAAAAACAGGATGATGAACTAGCAAAGACATAATAGAAAATGATGTATTGGAACTTGTATAGGTCTAGAATACAAGTATGAACTCAATTCTAAAAAGAAAATGCACAAAGGATCAACATCAAATCAGAAAATTATATGACACCAAAGCAAGAAACAATCAAAACAATAAAAGTACTACTAGAAGTAATGACATATATGGAATAACATGACTAAGACAAAACTTGACATGATTCAAAAATTAAAAGACACAACACAAATTGTAACAAGTGAAAGGAAGCTTAAGGTAAACTCTAGGAAGGATAATGCCATTCCAAAAGAGCAACCATACTCATAAGAATTATGAGTGCCATAAACCTTTCCACAAACACTTGGAGCAAAAGAAAAACAGCAAGAATACTCAATTAAAATTCTAAAACAGAAACTTAAATTGCAAGAAATTAAAAAGAGCTCTTGAAATAAAGTGCACACAACTCAACAATTAAACAAGAATGAACCTAAGACTCATGATACCACATGATGTGATTCCAATAGCCACATAGAACAAGATTCTTGACATTTTTAGGAATCACCTTGAGCTGGAAAATGTAGAGGCACTTTTCTTAGAGTTGGATCATGGTTCTAAGTCAAGAACTCACCAATAACAAGTACCAAATCCCAAACTCATTTGGATGAACCAAATATTGTCAAATTGAATCAACAAAGGAATTATAAAATGGATTGACCGAACAGAATTAGGCAAGAACACATATGAACCGAACATAAAAGGAATTGAAAACAAAAACAGAACATAGGTGCTGGAAAAATGGAATAGCCGAACCAAAACAAATCAAAAACACAAGGCAACATGAACAATTGAAAAAGAAGAAAGGAAGGAGAAGAGAATGCTCATGAAGATGGAAGAATGGTTGGATGATCACGCCACTAGAAGTATGGATGCTCCTAGATGAGTGTGCAAGCCGCCACTTGAGGAAACCATGGTCCTTCAAGATAAGACTAGAGTAGAAGGCTCAAAAGCTCTCCAAATGCTCACTCCAATTTTGAGTATAGTTTCTTTAGATAAATTCAAAATCTGAATTTTACAAGGAAGGCACCTCTATTTATAGCCTAAGGTGCTGAAAATGAAAGCTAAAACAATTCAAAATTCCCTCCCAAATCAAACTAGAACCGGCGCTTATTTGCAAAGCAAGGAAGGTGTGATCCTTTCCTTCACTTTGGCACCCCCTATTCTACTCCTACACCTATCTACTAATACACCCCCCTAAAGCTCCTAACTAAAGCCTAAAAGATGCTATAACAAAAGAGGTTTCTAAAGTTTCCCTCTAAGCACCTTTAACTAAAGAAACTACAAAAAGAGAAAATAAATGTCCTCTAGCTCCCAAAGCTTTGAACATGCTTCTTGTAATCCTTTGAGGTGGACTTTGACCTCCATGGGCGTCCTCCATTTGTGCCTCCACCTCTTCTTGAGCTTGATGAGTGGCCTCCATGTTCTCTTGAGCTTGATCTCCATCACAACACATAAACCATATTCTCCCCCTATTTGTCTTCACAAATAGACTTTGGGAAGAGATGAAAACATAATAGTCCAAAATAAGGCAATCCAAGCATAGAAAGAATAACAAAATTTGTCTTCAATCTTCTCTCCCATAAGGGTTTGAAAACATGTATCCATGCTTTGAAATCTGTTGTCAAAGTTTTGAAAATTTGTAACACAAAGATCATGAAGATTCCTTTGGTTTTCAGCAAAGTTGTCCAACCTATTGACCATGAAACTCTCAAAGGAAGACATTGAAGGAATCCTATTTCCTTGATGTTCAGCACTTGTTCCAGCACCTAAGTCAGTAGCAGGTTGTTCTTCATTTAAGCATTCTTATCAGCAGCTTCTTGATCTTTTTCACCATGTTCAGCATGAATTCCACTTGAGATACCACCATGTTTACCATCCTTACGTACCCATCTACCATTAATCTTGGTAAAACTCATCTTGCTTAGTGAACCATTGTTCACTTCATGTGCTGATTTTACCAACTCAGATGTTTCATCCTCAAGATTCACTTCAAAATAGTTTAAGAATTTAGAAATCAAGATAGCATAAGGATAATCATAGTCACTTAACCTCATAGATTTTTGCATGTGTTCCTTGATGATATGGATCCCATTGATCTTGACTTTGCTCATTATGCAGTATATGTAGACAAGATCTTCCTTAGTGAGAACAGAATGGTTGCTCCCTCTTGGTGTTAGAATCCAAGTGACAATGAGAACCAACAATCTTTCATTCAATTTCAACCCTCCAACAAAACAAGTTCTTACCTATGCATGAGGATTCTTCAAATAGCTTTTGTAATATTGAATTTTGTTGAAATCTTCCACCACACCAATGTTCCCTTTTTTGATTCTCAAACCAGAATACTTTAGGCCAGTCCCAATAGCCCAAACCTCATGAGTGATCTCCATATCCACACCCTTGACATGAGAGACAAGATTATTACTGATGGAGATCAAGATCAATAGGACATGGAGGCCAATCAACAAGATCAAGAAGAGGTAAAGGCACAAATGGAGGACGCCCATGGAGGTCAAAGCCCACCTCAAAGGCTTACAAGAAGCATGTTCAAAGCTTTAGGAGCTAAAGGACATTTATTTTCTCTTTTTGTAATTTCTTTAGTTGAAGGTGCTTAGAGGGAAACATTAGAAACCTCTATTGTTATAGCATCTTTTAGTCTTTAGTTAGGAGCTTTAGGGGGGGCGGTGTTAGTAGATAGGTGTAGAAGTAGAATAGGAGGTGCCAAAGTGAAGGAAGGAGTCACACCTTCCTCATGCTTGGGTTTTGGCGCCGATTCTAGATGTCTCTTAGGAGGGAATTTTTGAATTTGTGTTGCTTGCATTTCAGCACCTTAGGCTATAAATAGAGGTGCTCTCTTTGTAAAAATTCAGATTGGAATTTATCTAAAGAAACTATACTCAAAATTGGAGTGAGCATTGGAGAGCTTTTGAGCCTTCTTCTCTAGTCTTATCTTGAAGGATCCATGGTGTCCTCAAGTGGCGGCAGCACTCTCATCTAGGAGCAACCACACTTCTAGTGGCGAGATCATTCATCATTCATCCATCTTCATGAGCAATTCTCTTCTCCTTCCTTTCTTCTTTGTTAATTCCATGTCTTAGCTTGTTCCTTGTTGTTTTTGGTTCGGCAATTTCAGCTTAATTTTGTGTTGCTTCGGTTCTTTCGTCATGCTTTGTTGTTCTTCATCTTTCTTCTTCATTTTCCAGCTTTTTGTTCGGTTCAATTTAATTTCCAGCATTCAAATTCAGTTTGCTTAGCTTTTGTGCCTTTTTGTTCGGTTCAATTTGACAATAATTGGATCTTCTATATGAGTTTGTGTTTTGGCACTAGTTTTGGTGAGTTCTTGTTCATAGAACCTTGATCCATTTCTATGATAAAGTGCCTAGCTCTTAACCAACTCAAGATGATTCCTAAGAATGTCAAGAATCATTCTAATTGTGCTAGTGGAATCACATCAGTTACCTTCAAACTTTAAATTGGTGTAGAAAACCCGAATAAGATCCGGATAGATGTTCCCCTTCATCTCTAAGAACCTCTTCAGCAATTGTTCTTTGAGTAGTCTTCTCACATCATCCAGCTTTTGACTCTTCAACCAGCCAAAAGAGACAACTTTTGGATTGTTTATCACTTTTCTACATGTTTCAAAGCGATATTTCTCAATCAATTCATTGTCTCCTAAAAACCAGCCTTCAAGACGTCCTCCTAATCTTACAGTTCTGGTTTTAATTCTTTTTTATGATGGAGGAGTGGAATCCATGAAACCAGAATCAGAGAAATCAGAAAAACAGAGGAAGGTATGAGATGCAGCAAAAGATATGCCAATGGGTTGTTTTTGTGTAGAAAAACAGCTACAGAGGGTTTTATAGCAAAACATAAATCCTCTTTGATCCTTTGGTTGTAGTGGGTTTCAGTCTTCAAGAGGAGGAATCTGGTCCAATCTTGCACAGAACCACGTCAACCCTTACCAGAAAATCACATGGTTAACACATGTGGATTTGACTAGTCATAAAGGCACTTGAATTTCCAAGATATGGAATATATTCCTTTTATGACAAGAAACAACTTTCTCCTGAACCAAATCAAACCTCATGACTGCTTTATTGACTCATAATCCTTTTTAAAAAAGATAGAATGCATAAAGAAATTAAATCAATTTTATGCAGTGCTGTCAGAGAAACAATCGGTTGTTTCGAGAAAATAATCGGTTGTTTTTCTGAAGCAACAATAATGTTTGAGTTTAAAACAAAAACAGAGAAGAATCAAAATGTAATTGTACATATACACATAGATGAAGATTTTAGCATGAATTTATAACAAAAAAACAAAGACAAAGAAAGTCTTGTCCTTTTGTCATGGAGTCCCTTCAATGAGTCATTATTCATGATCAAGAATGCTTCTTTTGGCTTTCAAGACGCCTTTAAGCTGGTACAGAACCTTAATTTAATTCCAAACAAAATCCTTTTCTTCCAAAAGCTTGATCTGATAACTCAAGACCCCATGCTTCTTTTAGTATCCATGCAACACAATAAATTCAAGCAACAAGATTTGGTCCCCTTACAAATGTAGGTCCTTTTCATTCAGCTTTATCAATCAAAGCATCAGAGCCTTTGGGAATCCATCTCATAATACCTTTAGGAATAGAATATTTTCTAGATTTACATAATCTAACTAAGCGGCCTCTCTTCATGCAGTAAAAACATGTAACAACCGGTTGTTTCGATCTTTCAATCGGTTGTTTTTCTGGCACTTTTGAAAAATGCTTTGAAATCCCATTTTTCTTGATTTGAGGATTAAACTCCAAACCAGATTTTCCAAAAACACATTTTTGGGATGCCAAGACAATTTCAAAGTTGGATTTAACCTTTGAAATTTTATCGACAGTTCTTACAAGATAGTGGACCTTACTCTCAAGAGTTTTACAATTTTCACAAACTTTAGAGTCACACAAGTAAGAAAAAATTTTGCAATGCATTTGAAGATTTTCAAAATTAAATTTTGACTTTTCCAATTCTTCTTCAAGAGTCTGGACTCTATTTTCAAGCCAATTATTCAACTCTTTCAATCGGTTATTTAAGAGAGCCAATCGGTTAGCTTCTTCATGAGTTTCTTTAAAAGCTTGAAGC
The DNA here is from genome assembly GCF_051622355.1 of Phaseolus vulgaris. NCBI lineage: Eukaryota > Viridiplantae > Streptophyta > Magnoliopsida > Fabales > Fabaceae > Phaseolus > Phaseolus vulgaris. The sequence goes on from NC_143508.1 coordinate 42,161,975, forward strand.
AATTGACTATAGTTTTCAGCATTTAAGGAGGCACAAGAACTTACACTGCTTGAGCTGCTTGAATCATCATCTCCTTCAGCCATCAAACACAGATTGGCTTTTTCATCTTAACTTGATGAGGAGCTTGATGAAGAGACTTCATTTTCATCCCAAGCAATATAGGCTCCTTTTGATTTCCCTTTCTTTTCCTTATTGCTTGACTTCTTTTCCTTGCCTTCTCTGTTTGGACAATCAACTTTTATATGCCCTTTTCTCCACATCCAAAGCAAGTGTAATTGTTAGAATTGAAATCACTAGTTTTCTTGTTTCCATACCTTTCTTTTTTGGATTCCTTGTTGTGGTTTCTTTTCAAGAATTTGCTGAACTTTTTGGACAACAAACTAAGAGTTTCTTCCTCACTTTCATCACTTGAGTCTTGCTTATTCTTGTGCTTGGCAGTTTTCAAGGCAATGTTCCTTACATGCTTGTCTTCACTTTGTTGAACATTGAGTTTATTCATCTACAACTCATGTTCTCTAAGCTTTCCAAACAAGGAGGTCGTAGTCAAAGAAGTCAAGTCCTTTGATTCTGAGATAGCCATGACTTTAGGTTGCCAAGATCTATCAAGACACTTGAGAATCTTGATGTTCAACTCCTCTTTGTCAAAGGTTTTTCCAAGACTCATTAGATGATTGACAATGTGAGTGAATCTCTTTTGTACTTCAACAATTGATTCTACTTTGAGCATTCAAAACATCTCATACACTTGTATTAGAGTATGTTTCCTTGCTCTCTTCACATCACTTGTTCCTTCAAGGGTGACCTCTAGAGTATCCCACATTTCCTTAGCAGATGCACAATGTGACATCCTGAAAAAATCATCAGAGTTCAAAGCAGAGGTTATGATATTATTGGCAATGCAATCAAACTTGGCCTTTTTATTTTCAACATCAGTCCATTAGGACCATGGTTTCTCAATAGAAGATCCATCCTTTTCAAATTTAGGAATAAAAGGGTCATTTTCAATTGCATCCCAAATTCCTTTATCAAGAGATTCAACAAAGATTTTCATTCTAACCTTCCAAAACTAATAATTCAAACCACAAAACAAAGGTGACAGTTATGCAGCAATACACAGAAAAACAATCGGTTATTTCTTGGAAACAATCAGTTGTTTATATCAGTTAAGCTTAAAACATAATTAAAAAGAGTTCAGGGTAAGAGAGAATCACATAAACAACTTATACTGGTTCACTCTTAAACCAATAGCTGCATCCAGTCCCCAGAATACCACTGGGTAATTCGCTAAGCAATCAAACCAGATTACAAAACACAAACCACCAAAGTAGTGACCTTGAACCCTTCAAGAAACACACTACCTTTGGCAAACCACACCAAGAGTATTGATCTTGAACACCTCAAGAACACACAATACTTCTTGGCAACACAACACCAGAAATACAGTAGGTTTAGAAAGGATTACACTTGATCACAGTACTATCTGAAATGAATACAATTGCAATCATATTCCACTCTCTCTTGAAAATCCAAAGCTTGATGTGAATCTTGAAATCTTAGAATCAAATCTGTCAAACTGAATTTCTCAAAGTTGTTTCTTACTTATTTGAAAACATAAACAAACCATTTATATTTTTCAAAGATTGGTCAAAGAAATTAATGAAGAAGGGTATTCAGTTAGAAAACATTTAAAACAGATTCACCATTCAAAATTGAATTTTGTTAGGATTTTCAAAGAAACAATCGGTTGAAACCACAAAACAACCGATTGTTTTGGCTTGACAGTTAAGTCAACCAAACCAAAACAGTTTTCAACCTTTTTCAAAACTTCTAAGAGAATAACAACCGGGTGATTCGACAAAACAACAGGTTGTTTTTCACTTAGTTGGAAAAACACTTGATTTCATAAAGGTTTTAAATCACATCAGTTTTAGATTCAACAAAGGAGTGGATCACACTCTATTATACCCAAACACAGCAGCAATACCAGCCTTTCATCAAACACCTTGGATTTGGATTCTTCAAAGCACTTGATCACACTTGATCAAAAGTTAGGACTTTTTAGTTGCAATAGTGTGGTTACACCATGCTCAACATAAATTTTCTCTGCAATTTCATGGCCCTCAAATGTCAGAAATGCTCCTCCATCATTATCAGAGACATAGCAAGAAAGTTTCTCAACTGGATAGTCTGCAACTAGGATATCATTGCTTAAGATAATTTTTTTGAGTTCCAATCCATAGTTAGTATTGTTGCAATTAAATTTTTCCAACAAATAAAGGGCCTCATGCAAAAAGCATTTTTGCATTTACATTTGTGTTTCATTTCCCCACCCATAACAAATCAAAAAATCACTCCAATAAAAAAATCCTCATCTTTCAACTTTTCCACCTTAGTAAAAGCACCCACCTTGGTTTCCTTGACACCAAGAACAAAGATAAGCACAAGAGCTCAGGCCTATAACTCCACATAAGTAGTCACTAATGTTGATCAAGAGTGATCAAGAGCTTTGAAGAATCCAAATCCAAGGTCTTTAATGAAAGGCTGGTGTTGCTATTTTGTATGCGTGGGATCTAGGTAGATTAAAGTGTAATCCACTCCTTGTTTGAATCCAAAACTGATTTGATTTGAAAACCTTTTTTAAATGGAATGTTTTTTTAACTAAGTGAAAAACAACCTGTTGTTTTATCGAATCAACCGCTTGTTTTGTTCTTATAAGGTTTTGAAAAAGGTTGAAAGTTGTTTAACTTGGTTGACTTAACTGTCAAACTAAATCAATCGGTTGTTTCTTTGAAAATCCTAATAGAATTCAGTTTTTGATTTGTGAATCTCTCTTAAATGATTTCTAATTGAATGTGCTCCTGTTTTAAATGTCTTTAATTATTCTTTGGAGTATAAAAGTTAGTTATACGCTCCTGAAAAGTAAGAAAAATAGTTTTGAGGAATCATAGTGCAAATTGAATTTCAAGTTTTCAAGATTCACTTCAAGCTTTGGATTTTCAAGTGTGTGGAATAGGATTGGGGTGTACTTCTGATCTTTAAGCTTTGTAATACTCAGGTGTATTCTATTATCTTCTTCCTTGATTACTGTATTTCTGTAATTGGGTGTAAGTGCAGAATCAGAGGCTATTCTGATTTCTGTGGATTGTTGTGCCAAAAGGAGTGTGTTTCTTGAAGGGCTCAGAGTGAACCAATATAAACTGTTTGTGTGCATTTCTCTTGCTCTGATCTCTTTTAGATTCTGTTTTTAAGTTGTTTTAAATTTTACTGGTATAAACAACCGATTGAATCGAAGAAACAACTGTTTGTTTTTCTGTGATTCACCTTAAAACAATTTGTATTCTTTGCTAACTTGGTTCCTTTTCTGGATTTCTTCACTGAGTTTCATTAAACCTTCAAAAGTAATTGAAAATCTCTTTCAAACAATTCACCCCCCCCCCCCCCCCCTCTTTCTTAAAGGCCATATATTTTAACAATTGGCATCAAGAGCTAAGTTCTTGTAGTTACTCAAGTTTTCGATCCTAAATCCTTTTTCTATGGCTGGAAAACTACCTTTTGGGGAGGGTGGTGCCTCAATTAACAGGCCACCTTTGTTTTGTGATTTGAACTATCAGTTTTGGAAGGTTAGAATGAAAATCTTTGTTGAATCTGTTATAAAATCTTTTTGCAAATATGTGATTAAGAATGAATCTTTCTCAATCAAACACAGATAAACATCTAAGGAAGATTATTAAACAATGATTCAGAAAACTATTACAGAATTTTAATCGGTTAAAAATACGTTTCAACCAGTTGTTTATAGTAGCAGAAAAAAAATTTACACAAACAATTATGAGAGTTAAGAGATAGAGAGATTCACACAAATAGATTATACTGGTTCACTCAACCTTGAGCTACATCCTGTCCTCAGAACAACCTCTGAGTTTTCCACTATGTAATCAATCAGAGATTACAACAACACACCACAAAGAGGTGACTTTGAATCCCACAAAGCCTACTCACCCTTTTTGCATCAGCACACACCTCAAGCCAAAATCACACCGACTTTACAGGATTTTACATACACATTTACAATATCAGAATTCAATTACAAGAAACTAAGTAAGGGTAGAAAACACCTGGAGTTACAGAAAACCAGAAGCCCTATGACCATTTCTTGAACCACAGGAAAGCTTAAAAGCTATCTTGCTAAACATGGAAATATTCTTTCACAAACAAATTGTAATCTCTCTTTTTCATCTCAAATCAGAGTGTAAAAATTATGTATAAAACATTTGAAAGAAAGCTATTTTTATAGCATTTGAAATCTAGACGTTTAAGGCAACATAACAGAGTCAAATCAGTTTTGTTCTCATTTAAAATAGTTGAAACATGTTTTAAAAAAAATTGTTAGCACATCACTCATTTAGCCGGATGAAACCACTATTTAACCGGTTGAATGGGTCATGTAGTTATAAAACCAATTCGAAAAAAAGTTTCAAAACCTCATTGTCAGCTAAGTGACAAACAATCGATTGTCTCGACAATTCAACTGGTAGTTTTCCCTTTGCATGCAAAAACACTTTGTTTCTTTTAAAACTGATTGATCAAGCTTTGTGTAGACATCAAGGACTTATATTAACAAAGATTCTAAACACCCTAATCTAAACCCAAACCCAGAAAGTAGCACAGCTTCAAGCTCCATGTGGATTTGAAACATCAAAGCTCTCATCTTCAACATAATCTCTTGATAAAGGGATTTGGGATGCAATTGAAAATGGCCCTTTTATTCCTAAATTTGAAAAGGAAGGTGCTTCTATTGAAAAACATTGGTCCCAATGGACTGACGCGGAAAATAAAAAGGCAAAGTTTGATTGCATTGCCAAGAATATCATAACCTCTACTTTGAACTCTGATGAATTTTTCAGGATCTCACAATGTGCATCGACTAAGGAAATGTGGGATAGTCTAGAGGTCACCCATGAAGGGACAAATGATGTGAAAAGGGCAAGGAAACATATTCTAATACAAGAGAGTATGAGATGTTCAGAATGCTCAAAGGAGAATCAATTGCTGAAGTACAAAGGAGATTCATCCACATAGTCAATCATCTAATGAGTCTTGGAAAAGTCTTTGACAAAGAGGAGTTGAACATCAAGATTCTCAAGTGTCTTGATAGATCTTGGCAACCAAAAGTTACTTCCATCTCCGAGTCTAAAGATTTGACATCCTTAACCACAACCTCCTTGTTTGGAAAGTTTAGAGAACATGAGTTGGAAATGAATAGACTCAATGTTCAAGAAAGTGAAGACAAGCATACATAGCCTTGAAAGCTGCCAAGAAAAAAAATAAGCAAGACTCAAGTGATGAAAGTGAGGGAGAAACTCTAGTTTGTTGTCCAAAAAGTTCAGCATATTCTTGAAGAGAAACCGCAACAAGGAATCCAACAAAGAAAGGTATGGAAACAAGAAAACTAGTGATTTTAATCCTAACAATTATACTTGTTTTGGTTGTGGAGAACAAGGGCATATAAAAGCTTATTGTCCAAATAAAGAAGGCAAGGAAAAAAATTCAAGCAAGAAGGAAAAGAAAGGGAAATAAAAAAAAGGCCTACATTGCTTGGGATGAAAATAAAGTCTCCTCATCAAGTGAAGATGAAGAAGCCAATCTGTGTTTGATGGCAAAGGGAGAAGATGATACAAGTAGTGTAAGTTTTTGTGCCTCTTTAAATACTGAAAACTTTAGTCAATTGCTTCAAGCTTTTAAAGAAACTCATGAGGAAGCTAATCAATTGGCTCTCTTGAACAACTGGTTGAAAGGGTTGAACAACTGGCTTGAAAATAGAGTCAAGACACTTGAAGAAGAATTGGAAAATTCAAAAATTGATTTTGAAAATCTTGAACTGCTTTACAATAATTCCTCTTGTATGTGTGACTCAAAAGCTTGTGAAAATTGTGAAACTCTTGAAAATAAAGTCCATTATCTTATTAAAACTGTGTATAAACTTTCAAAGGGTAAATCTAACTTTGAAACTGTCTTGCCATCCCAAAAATGTGTTTTTGAAAAATCTGGTTGGGGTTTAATCCACAAAACAAGAAAAGTGGGATTTCAAAGCCTTTTTCAAAAGTGCCAGAAAAACAACAGATTGAAAAATCGAAGCAACCTATTGTTACATGTTTTTATTGCATGAAGAGAGGCCACTCTGTTAGATTCTGTAAAATTAGGAAATATTCTATTCCTAAAGGTATTATGAGATGGATTCCCAAAGGTTCTGAAGTTCCCAGTGATAAATGTAATGCAAAAGGACCCACTTTTGTAAGGGGACCAAATCTTGTTGCTTGAATTTGTTGTGTTGCATGAATGCTAAGAGAAGAATGAACTCTTGAGTCATCATATCAAGCATTTGGAAGGAAAAACCTCTGTCTGGAATTGAATTAAGGTTCTGTACTAGCTTAAGTCTTCTTGAAAGCCAAAAGAAGTTTTCTTGATCATGGATAATGACTCATTGAACGGACTCTATGACAAAAGTATAAGACTTTCTTTGTTTCTGCTTTTCTTTTCTTCATCTGTGTTAAATCTTCATCTATTTGGGATATATGTGAAGAAATTACATTTTGACTCTTCTCTGCATTTAAAAAATCTAATTAGTTGCTGCTAAAGAAAAACAACCAATTGTTTTCTCAAAAAACCGATTGTTTTCTCGAAACAACCGATTGTTTCTCCTCTGACAGCACTGCATAAAATTGATTTAATTTCTTTATGGATTCTATCTTTTGCAAATTTCTATCTTAAAGAGTTATGAGTAAAAAATAAGTCATTATGGGTCTGAATTGGTTCAGAAGGAGGTTACTTCTTGTCATAAAAGGAATATATTCCATATCTTGGAAATTCGAGTGTCTTTATGACTAGTCAAATCCACATGTGTTGACCATGTGTTTTTCTGGTGTGGGCTGACGTTTTTCTGTGTAAGCTTGGACCAGATTCCTCTTCTTGAAGACCGAAACCCACTGCAACCAAAGGACTAAAGTTAGTTATTGTGCTGCTATATAACCCTATGTAGTTATTTTTCTACACAAAAACAACTCATTGGCACATCTCTTGTTGCATCTCATATATGTCCATCTTTACTCTCTGTTCTCTAATTCTTGATCACTGCCACCATGAATTCCACTCCTCCATCATAAAAAAGAATCAAAACCAGGGTTGTAAGAACAGGAGGGCGTCTTGAAGGTTGGTTTTCAGGAGACAATGAGCTGATTGAAAAATACCGCTTTGAAACAAGTAGAAAAGTGATAAACAACCCAAAAGTTATCTCTTTCAGCTGGCTGAAAAGTCAAAAGTTGGATGATGTGCGAAATCTTCTCAAGGAACAACTGCTGAAGAGGTTCTTGGAGATGAAAGGGAACATTTATCCTGATCTTATTAGAGTTTTCTACACCAACTTGAAGTTTGTTGACAACAACCTTGTTTCCCATGTCAAAGGTGTGGATGTGGAGATTACCCATGAAGTATGGACTGCAGTAACTGGATTGAAGTATGATTGGTTGCGAATCAACAAAGGAAACATTGGTGTGGTGGAAGATTTCAACAAAATTCAGTATTACAAAATTTGTTTGAAGAATCCTCAAGCACAAGTAAGAACTTGTTCAGTAGGTGGGTTGAAGTTGAATGAAAGGTTAATGGCTCTCATTGTAACTTGGATTCTAACACCAAGAGGGAGCAACCACTATGTTCTTACTAAGGAAGATCTTGCCTATATATACTATATCATGAACAAAGTCAAGATCAACTTGATCCATATCATCAAGGAACACATGCAGAAATCAATGAGGTTAAGTGACTACCATTATCCTTATGCTATCTTGATTTCAAAATTCTTAAACTATTTTGAAGTAGATCTTGAGGAAGAAACATTTGAATTGGTGAAATCAACACATGAAGTGAGCAATGGTTCACTAAGTAAGATGGGTTTTACCAAGATTGGTGGAAGATGGGTAAGAAAAGATGGAGAACAAGGTGGTTCCTCAAGTGGTGCACATGCTGAACAGCATGAAGAAGAACAAGAGGTTGTTAAAGGTTCTGATGTTGATTCTCAAGATGAAGATCAACCTGCTGCTGACACAGGTGTTGGAACAAGTGCTGGAAACCAAGGAAATAAAATTCTATCAATGTCCCCTTTTGAGAGATTTATGGTCAATAGGTTGGACAGCTTTGCTGAAAATCAAAGGAATCTTCATGATCTTTGTATTACAAACTTCCAGGACTTTGGCCAAAGATTTCAAAGCATGGATACACGTTTTCAGAACTTGGATGAGCGGATAGAAGTTGTACAAAACCAGTTGTTTGAACTTCAATATGGAAAAGAAGATTGAAGCCAAGATTTGTCTTCATCAAATAGGGGGAGATTGTTAATCAAGAGTGATCAAGAGCTTTGAAGAATCCAAATCCAAGGTGTTTGATGAAAGGCTGGTGTTTCTGCTATGCATGGGTGGGATCTGGGTAGATTAAAGTGAAATCCACTCCTTGTTTGAATCCAAAACTGATTTGATTTGAAAACCTTTTTAAAATGGAATGTCTTTTAACTAAGTGAAAAACAACTTGTTGTTTTATCGAATCAACCGATTGTTTTGTTCTTAGAAGGTTTTGAAAAAGGTTGAAAGTTGTTTGACTTGGTTGACTTAATTGTCAAACTAAATCAATCGGTTGTTTCGTGTTTTCAACCGATTGTTTGTTTGAAAATCCTAACAGAATTCAGTTTTGATTTGTGAATATCTCTTAAATGATTTCTAACTAATTGTGCTCCTATTTTAAATGTCTTTAATTATTCTTTGGAGTATAAAAAGTTAGTTATACGCTCCTGGAAAGTAAGAAAAATAGTTTTGAAGAATCATAGTGCAAATTGAATTTCAAGTTTTCAAGATTCATTTCAAGCTTTGGATTTTCAAGTGTGTGGAATAGGATTGGGGTGTACTTTTGGTCTTTAAGCTTTGCAATACCCAGGTGTATTTTATTCTCTACTTCCTTGATTACTGTATTTTTGTAATTGGGTGTAAGTGCAGAATCAGAGGCTGTTCTGATTTCTGTGGATTGTTGTGCCAAAAGGAGTGTGTTTCTTGAAGGGCTCAAGGTCACTCTTTTGATGGTTTGTGTTGTAATCTGTTTTGATTGCATAGTAGAAACCCAGAAGTTTCCGGGGACTGGATGTAGCTCTTGGTTAAGAGTGAACCAGTATAAACTGCTTGTGTGCATTTCTCTTGCTCTGATCTCTTTTAGATTTTGTTTTTAAGTTGTTTTAAATTCTAATGGTATAAACAACTGATTGAATCGAAGAAACAACCGGTTGTTTTTATGTGATTCACCTTAAAACAGTTTGTATTCTTGGCTAACTTGGTTCCTTTTCTGGATTTCTTCACTGAGTTTCATTAAACCTTCAAAAGTAATTGAAAATCTCTTTCAAACAATTTACCCTCTCTCTTGTTTAAAGGTCATATATTTTAACAACTAAATCTTGTGAGGATGTCGACATCCCCATATTTTTCTCAATGGAAGGGAGAGATGTTGACTTCTATCAAAATTTACAAGTACACATCGAGGAGGGGCATAGTCGGGTTCGTTTAGTTTTAGATATTACCAATTAATCCTTCTTCTAAGAGCATCGCGACAAACAATGCCTATTTTAAGATTTTTCCCACATCTTATGCTTCCTCTTCTCCATTTGGGGCAAAAGCATATGTGGCTAAACAAGTGTGAAGGAAACCCCAAAATCCTTTACGCTCTTATTATTCGCTTTCCCACATTGCAATAGTAATTGGCTGAGTAGTTGCTTGAAGTTAGGCGTAGTGTTACGCATGACACCCGAAATGATAAAGACATTTAGCAAAGTTAACATTGCCAGTAACTTACAAAAAAGAAAAAACAATCCATACCATCAAAATAAACATGACAATGTGGAAAAAGATAGATGGCAAGGATCTTTCGGATGGGTAGTATCTGTGGGAGCTTATCTAAAGCCTCTAGGACCTTATTATCGTCGATAATCATCACTGACCTCGACTAATTATTATAACAGACAGGTTTTTTTGTCTAATAAAATGAAAATTTAGGTTTTCAACTGTTTTAAAAGAATTACAACCCATCAACTCCACCATAACCTTAAAGAACCAACCTCAAGGTGATGAAACCATTAAGAATAGAAATTTTTGACAAAGAAGAATGGAGAAGATAAAAACCTCGCAAAGGACCTAGTATTTTTCCTTCTATTAGTCTTCTAAAAATGTATAGGAAATAGTATATTTGTTTTTTAAAAAATAGATACCTAATTTGAGCTTGAATAGGCCTTGATTTGGAGAGTATAAGATTAAGTCAAGGTACAAGCCTCTCCATTAGGGAAGTCAAAAACCCTTAGAGAGGCAAGAAGAGAGTCTACATTTTCACCTACAAGGCCACATGACCAAGCAACAAGTAGAGGAGCCTTAAAGGTTATAAACACTAGAAAAATCAAATAATTGAGTAATGTAGGACTTGCTTTGCATGAAGTGACGAAAATACAAGTGTAGATGCACTTTGCATAATTAGTCCCACATTTCCTAGTGCATAAAGTGTTTTGAGTCTCTCCTCTTATAAATAGAGGTCTACCCCCTTTTTGTACTCACTTTAAAAATGAATAAGGATTGAACTTGCCTACAAGTTCGTCTTCTTGTTTTTCAAAATCACTTTAAAATGGAAGTATTCTTCTCCTAGGTTCTACACCAAGGAACCTTCCTTAGAAGTTGATCTCAAGTTCCTTTTTTAAAGTTTTGGTTCTTTTAAAGTTTTGGAAAAAGTTTGAAGAGTCTTTCATTGACACTTGAATTGTGCTTACATAAGAAGGTATATCTACTAATCACGTCTTGTCACAAAAACTGACCCTACACACTTCTTTCTCCACATCATTCGCAATTCTTTAAGACTACACCATTTCAAGCCTAAGGGCAATTTATCATAGGAAGTAGGCATCAAAGATGAACTCGAAACAAGAACAATTTTTCTTTCAATACCATTTCTTAAAAATGTTCTTGACGTACGGACCAATGTACTATCCAAGGACAATACGTCCTTGAATGAGGACCAACTACATATACATATTATTGGTAACCTCATTATCAGGTAAAATAAGATTATGTCCCTAAATCAACTAATCAAGCGGTAATTGATTATTAGAACCGATGGACCATGTTAATATAGGCCTATTAAGGTAAAAAAAAAAAATCCATCAAAACTCTATAAATATGTAGACATTTTACTGTATGAAATCACATTCAATGGTATTAATTGTTCATAAATACTTTGCTCTGACTTATGTGTAAGAGTGTCATTTGCAAACATATTACCCATCCCATACTGAGATAACAGGATTTGGCATGAAATTAGAAAAGCTTTTGGATATAGCCATTTTAGTCCCAATCAGCAGTGTCCATAACAAGTTCCAATGTTGGCAGCAAAGTCACAAGCGACAACTCCTTTATTTCTCGTCTCAGTCAAAGATATCGATATGACCGTAATTTTACCCAACAATGATTGGTGAAAGTAGAGAAGTAAAATGTAATTTACGAAGTTTTACCTATAATGTAAGAGTTGAGATCCCGAAATAATTATATGAAAGAAAATTTAACCTAATGTCTTTAACTGATCACTGTCATGGACCCCGAATGTTAGTCTCACAGTTTTATACCTTGTCAAAGACCCAAAAAGTTCGTAAAAGCTTTACCCAAACTGCACGTGACCTTTATCGATTGATTTCAAACTAGTTATGACTAGTGAACAGGAGAATCTTACAATAACAGGAAGCATACAGTAGTTTCAGCAGGTCAAGCATTGTTTCAATTTCTATACTTAGAAGTCACTTCTACTATTAGATAAATTTTTCACAGCAAAGGCACCAAACATTTTCTGCATTGTAGTGTTGATGCCAACAAAAGGCATCAAACTACTGTATATTGAGCTAAACTTTCAAATTTTCCATCTTCTCACGGTTAAAAATACGCCACATTAAACTGCAATACTCAAGCATACCGAACACGTTATGTCACACATTGAGAATAAAACGCGAATTTGATCCTTCAAATATTATCCTATACTATATAATCCTTAAATGATCACAAGTATAATCTCAGTTATATATTACTATTATTAAAGGATTATTTTTATGATATTTTCAATATTTAAAAGATTACTTGATATTTAATTTGTATTATTATATGAATATTTTAATTCAAAGAGCATTCGAGATAAGAAATTAAAGGTTTATATGTTATAATTTAACCAAGTTTCGTGTTTGCATTTGTTAAAAAAAGCCCACAAGGTTTCCAAACATGCCCTACTCGCACGAGCAGTTGGAGCTATGCTGTTTTATTGAAATTGATTCCACTGAACAAAAATTACATAACAAGACTAATATTAACAAATGTAAAAGAATCATGATATGTAATTCAACAAGCTTTTCCCATGCTCGTTAATCTCTACATTTTCCCATTACAATAAATTCACTGGTTTCCAAATTCCAGGTGTACCTTCTTTTTCTTTTCTCTTTTGTTCAATGATTTTTACCCCATTTTTTTGCTCTTTTTTGTCCCCCCAAATGCTTGAATGGACTAGCAACATATCTCATCCAATATTCAACAGAACAAGAAACAAATGGAACTTACCTTATACTATCTCACCCAACACCTCTTCTGTACAGTTATAACTAAATGAGAATGTGGAATTCGACATCACAACAATACAACAACCCCACCCCTTCGTTTTTTCTTCTGAGTTGATGTCTTCAACTCTCCCATGCTCATAGGCATGACTTTTGGATCACCTCTTATATGCCAAGAGGCAATCCAAAATTTTGGAAAATTTTAATTTCTCCTTGAAGGCCTGCAGTTACAATCACCATACCCCATGCTGACATGTTTTGATTGACTCCATAAGATAAATCCACACTTACCTGAGGGTTTGGATCCCATGTAGTTAGAAGTTTTCCCTCAGGCAACGTCGCAGAAATTCTATCAAGAAAATAAGTATCTGTTGCACTTGCAATGGTTCCATGAAGTGGACTGTTATTACAACCTGAAGCAAATTGTGAACCGTCAGAACCAAAAGTTTCCTCTACAGGGGTAGGAGGATGATTGGCTGACGAGACATCATCCCCATTATCACCAAGCTCAGGTTCTTCTCCAAAGTATGGATCATGCATCTCCCATGTGTCATCCATACCTGGCCAAGGAATGGCCACTGACACATCTTTACAGTGAAAATGTTCATATGTGTTTGTCACGGTGACACCTTTACTTCTGCTAGGTCTACAATCAGCTTCATTTTTCCAGATGTATACATGAGAATCCTCACTTGCTGAGACAACATATTTACCATTTGCTGCGAGGAAGGCAGAAATTTGGCTATTTGCATTCCGAAATCCTGGAAATAAGATTGTATCATTTTACTCTGAAATGGAAAGAAATATTTGGAAGATCTTACATAACATCAAAGAATTAGAACTAACAATGACCATAATTTTCTTTCTCGTATCATTCAAATAAATACACGGAATCCAACTAAATAAGCAAAAAAGATTTCATTCCAAAACAACAAAAGTGTTTGTGTATTATTTTATGAGTTCATCTTACATTGAACTCACTCTACTGCAGACATACACACATAGGTAGTGATAGAACTGGGATCGAATCAAGGAATAAAAACCCAGATTTCCTTTCCAAAACTCAAAAATAGTTCTCCACCGAATACTCCAGGCAGTTCAAGGAACCTCGACCCTCCCAAATTCAAAACTATTTTCTTTTTCTCCGTATCTACTAACAAATTTCTCCTATAAATAGCCTCAGCTCTAACTTACTAGTCAAAACAATCAATTACACAATTTTATTTTTCTTATTCTTTCTCAGGTACATGTATTGAATAGGAGGGCATCCTGTTCTATTAAAAACCACACCCCTTCAACTAAGACCTTGTCCTCAAGGTGGAATCAAGAGAACGCTTATTGAATCTCAGATGCTAACTCCCAACTATTCTCACAGGTTAGGATCTGTTGCTACTTGAAAAACACCTCTACATCACCATGAGCGTTCTGTCTCTTTAGTTAGGACAGCTTCCAGAAACACTTGAAGCTCCTCTTCTTCAGTCAAAGGAGCAGGCAGAGGTCGGAGAGGTCATGGTTTAACAGCTCTTTTTAATGGGACATGAAAGACAGGATGTTATTTTGCTATCAGCTCAAGGACCACAAAATCTAGTACTGAGATTTTCATTAGGATGCCCAGCTAAAGACCTCACTGTGTATGTTGGAAGCTTTAGCAATACCCAATCACCTTCAAAACTGACCTCTCTCCTATACACATGAACATCACAACCCATTTAATCTTAACATTTCAGCAAATTCTAACGAAGCTCCTTAAAAGTCCATCCCTCTTCTCTGTCAACTTTCTATGAAAGATGGAGCCCTCTAACAGCAAGGGAGGGCCTTGACCATTTAATGCTTGAAATGGCCACTATCTTGGTTTCTCACTAGTAAGACATATCAAGTGAGATTCTAAACAACGATTTACCGACTTTGTAGTACTCATGTGGAAGCGCATACCAGCTTTCTAAAATGATTCTGCCAAGATATCTCATAAAAAGTTTATCAAAATCAGAAAAAATGATGGAAAGGAATCCACCTAATCACACCACTTCCTTGGTGAATATTTGCCACTTCTATGGCTGAAAAGGATAAGCTAAAAATGAAGAAATGTGCACACACTGATTTCAATTGCCCCCTTCCTGACAATGCTTTGCTCCAAATAGCACTAGGTAGCTCCTCCTTTTCCACTAGGGTTCTCCTTCCCAAATCAGAACACAACCAAACAAATCTTGGTGGTGCTTTCACCATTGATGACATCCATCACCATCGAATTGGTTGGCCACCGAAACATTGATGTTGCTGTCACTGATGCTTGCTTCACTATTGTCAGCTATCACAACAATCACGACCATCGCAACACCATCTCTCGCATCAGCATCTTTGTCCATATTATTTTTAATGCATTCACAAGATTATAAATAGTTTACATATACTCACAATTCTTACTAGTAGGGTTATGATCTTTTTCCACCCTTCTAATACTCTTACGATCCTTGAGTTTGACAACATTGCTTTCAACAACAAATTGCTAGGAAAAATTTGGAATAGCCAATACATGTAATGAGGTCATGGAAGATTTTAACTTCTCAAATGTGGCTTGAAATGCTATCTACCAATTGTATGTAATAATTCAGTAAGCCCATAATCTTGCAAACTCTACACATTTGTGGTGTAGGGCATAATGTCATAACTTCTAAGTTTCTTGGATCAACTGCCACCACTTTTTCCTTAAATAATATGCCCTAGCCACAACATTTGGGACTGGCCAAAGCTACACATTTTTTCGTTGACCTTCAAACCATGTGAATTGTAAAATCAAACTTCAGATGTTGAATAAGATCCTCCAAATTCTGACTAAAAATGTTGTAAAAAAAGATGAGCAAAATGTCCCAAGTACAGTCTTCAGACCTCGTTCATAATGGACTAAAAAGTAGATGGGGCATCAATCAATCTGAATGCATAACAATAAATTCATAGTGGTCCTCCTGTGTCCTAAAAGTTATCTTTTAAACATCCTGATACCTCATAAAAATTTGATGGTAAGCCGCCTTCAAATCAAGTTTCTAAAATATAACAACTGTGCTTTTTTCTTCCAAAACCTAATGTATAATGTCATTCCGGAATTTATCTTGTACAGTTATTTTATTCGAAGCCCTATAATCTATGCAAAATTTCCATCCACCGTCTCTTCTCTTGACTAAAATACCGGTACCTGAGTAAGGACTAATGCTTGACCTAATAAGCCCGACTGCAAGCATCTCACCCACCAATTTCTCAATTTCTTCTTTTTTGTCACCAAGATATTGATATGGCGTCATTAAGAATATTGGCTTTAGCTTTAAGCACAATAGTCTCTTTGTCTATGAGGTGGTAAACCTTAGGGGAATTGAAAAACCTGTGCATATTCTTCCAATATAGAGTTGATATCGACTGGAATTGCTTAAGTATTCTCTAACTTGTCCATAGAGTTGCACTCTGCAATGAATCCGTGACCTTGATCATCTTCCAATGCTCCTTGAATTAATTAGAGGGAAGTTCAGACTTAATCAATTCAAGATTTGCTCTCAACACCCTTTGTTTCCTTCCAATGTTTATCTTCACAGTTAATTCCTCAAAATTAGCTTTAACATCTCCTAACCCGAAACAACTTTAACACCAATACGACATTTGCACCTCCAATTCAAAAATATAGAAATCTTGCTAAATTTCAACACCATGAAACTTTAATTGAACTACTTTACAGGGTCCACTACAATTTATCTTATGTCCACCTCCCACTTCCACAAAATAATGTGAAGTTTTTGTCACATATAACAATAGTTTTTCCATCACCTTGCTCGAGACAAAATTATGGGTTGCTCAACAATCTATCAAAAACAACCACCCTAAAATTTCTCCATCAGACCCCCACAACTTAAGAGACATCTTTGTGGTGAAACCTACTATGCTATGCAAAGACAATGAGCTTCCTCGAATACTTCTATCATATCTTCCTTAGATATTTTTGCTTCCTCGCCCTCACCTCCTAATGTCAACACATTTACTTGTTTATTTTTGCCTACATGAATGGACCAAATTTTTCATCACAACAAAACCCTTTCTGACTTTTCCACTTGGGTCAATCTTTGAAATGGATTCCTTCCTCTAATAGTATTAGGTGCAATCTTATTATTAACTGAGCCTTGAGATGCAAGAGTACTGCATCCAAATTATGGGGTGCACTAGTAAACCATTCTTTCAAGATACGTTCGAAAAGATTCATTGCTTCTTCCTCCTTGAACCCCACATTCTTTTTAATTACTGCACAATTCCTTACCTCAATTCTCCTCGCTTTGTTCAGTGTCCAATAAAAATAGTCATCAAGTGTTGTTCTCCCAAGCCTTGAACAAAACCAACATATTTTTGAAATTTAGTAACATCTAGCACCAAATTATCTTGCTTCAATGCTAATGATAACTAAAAGGTATTACTCAGACAAAGCTTGAAACCTAACCATTAATGCCACCTTTAATTCTTCCCCTGAAATTTCGATTGCAATATTCCCACCACTGAACCAGCCTAATGCATCACCCTTTAATGCCTCCATCTTCTCAACAAATGCAATCCCACATAGACTAAAATAACATTCCGCTTCACCACCCTCCCAAACGCATCTTCTCCCCAAAACATCAGAATGTCAAATTTCAACCCTTTATGCCTCCCACCTGAATCCTTCATTGTGTCACCTCCTAATCCCTTGATGTCATTTCTGCTTGTGCATTCATTTCATTTGGTATTTTCTAGAAAGCGCTTTTATCACAACTCTAGCAATTTTTCCAGCATTAATTTTAAACCCAAAATGAAAATTCTTGTTGTTGTGGTTGATTGGTTCTCCACGATTTTCTCCATATTTTCAACTCTTCCCTCCACATTGTTCTTTCTCTTTACTCATGCACATTAGCTACAGAACTCCTACATCGGAACTCTAATACAAGCTGATAAAACTGTGATTGAAACAAGGAACCAAAAAACAAGAATTCCTTCGTTGATATAAAAGTACATCTCAAATTTAATAATAGTTCTAAACCCTCTTAAATTCAAAAAATATTTTCTTTTTCTCCATGTCTACTAACAATTTTCTCCTATAATAGTCTCCACTATCTAACCAACAGCAGTTAAAACAATCAGTTAGACATTTTTGATTTTCCTTAGCCTCCCTCTAATGCATGTATTGAGTAGGAGGTTGCCTTCTTCTATCATGTAAACACTTTTTGGCCCCTAATTCTCATTATTTGTCAGAAGTTATCACCAAATGTTTCAGATCATGTATCGTCTCAATAATACTTTTATCATTGGCAGCAGTAAAAATTCTCATCGGGTACCCAATAATGTTTAAATACATTCACTTGAAGATTTAAATATAATTCACTAGGATCTTCAATAAAATTCACTTGATATAGAACTCATTTCACCAACCTTTAAACTTGTGAACTAGATCAATACCATCAACTAGTCGAATCCGAGAATCGGAAGAAGTGATGAGGACTTCTGATGAACTTCCTGGCAGAAACTGTTCATAAAAATCAGTAGGAAAACAAGCACAAGTATTATTACCAGCCAAAGAACATTTATAATTTTTGTTAAGCCTTCAATTATTTGCCTTTATTCTTTTTTCCATTTTAACCCTTCAGTTTTGGGAAAAATTAATACAGCACAGTAGCCATTAAATACCTGGAAGCCAGTAATTTTCTTGTGGTTTGATCTCTTTCTCCTGTTCTGCAAATTTATCTGGCTTTTCTGTTGCAACTTATTTTCTGAATGAAATGGAAAAAAAATGACAATGATAGCAATAATCAGTGACCTGCAATCATCGGAATAGATTATAAATTTATGTGTAGTTAAAGAGAAGAATCACTGATGATACCAGATGTATTATATGAATGACAGCTACCCTTGTAAGTACCAACGAGTGCACCCTGCTTCGAGCAGAAAATATTATTGAATTCCGATTAAACTATCAAAGTTTTTCATGTAGATAAAATAATGCATATAAATGTAGAACCAACCTGACCATCTGGCGTATAGCAAGCAGCAGTGACCATCTCATGTAGATCAGTCCAATCAACAACTTGTCTATCAGGTATGCTCCATATACGAACCTTGGCATCCAATGATCCACTAATGAAGTATCTATCATCAGCAGGATTAAACTGGATGCAAGTTACTGTGCCAGACAGATAACAAATTGAAGCAAAGGTATAATTAGCAAGGGGGAAAAAGGGTGAAGGGAGGAGTACAGGAATGTTTTATTATTGTTAAATTTAAGTAGCAATTGATATTTGAAAGAAATAAAATCTTCTACAATCAGTTCTATATGCAGCAACAGTCGATTTTTATAAAATCATGCTATTGTCCATTAAAGTGGTTACTCAATCCATGCCAGAGGGATTACTAAGTGTAGAATTAGATTGTATAACGATAGGTTATACCGTGAATCCAAATAAAATTTGAGAAATGCTAACAGCACACTCTGAAATACATTATTTCCAACACACTTTATACTGTTATTAAAATTCACAAATTGATTGGTCTCATTTCTTATTTAATAGCTGACATTTATTGAAAATCATACAATGTTTAGGTCTCATCTCTTTTTTTATGACTTTCACTATTACAAGTAGCGATAAATTTCAACCAATAATCCTCCTGTTGAAAAATGCATGTCTGAGAGTGTATTTCCAGAATTTCTCCTCAATTTTTAGTTGGAAAAGAAATAGAAGAAGCTTCTAACACAAATGCATACTCCAACACTTATTCAATGTTATTATGACCAAAGAATGGCAATCCATAAAATCTATTCAGAATAAGAAAAAGTAAAGATGAGCGCAGATGTGTGTGCTTACCATAGTCACTGTGTGAAAAAACTTTCAGACAAGACTGGCTAGACAAATGCCACAGGCGCACTGTTTTGTCCATTGAAGATGAGAGCAAGTTCTGATCAAACAAAAAAAATATTTAAAACCACTTACACACATACATGGTTTAGTTTATATTTGCAATACAAACTGCATATTCTCATGACAAATATTTGAATTGTAAAGATCAAATATAAGATAATAATCAAGAAACTTCCACATAAATAAACATATCCCCCTCCCCCAATTTAAGCTCTTCAAAGACATCTTCCTTGCTTGTAATATTATCTGACTAAAATTAATTTTTTACATTTTCACCCTGTATGGTGCTCTTAAACCAAAATCCCATTACTACATCATGGGGAGAATTTAGCAAATAAGAAACTAATTAAAAAAAATATTCATATTAAAAATAGTTTTAAAAATTTATATAAAATTAGAAAAGGTTTAACCTTTTTAATGTGCCTAATAATATATTGAAACTTTTTATTAATCAATTATATTGGGTAACTCTTCTATTCACAATTCAAAATCCTTTAGAAAGTATTACTTGAGTCGGAATTGGCGGCATCTATAGGGAAGAAAAAGAGATTAAAAAATGAACACTCCTTCTCCTTAGCTCTCAATTGGGGCACTTGTGTTCTAGTACACCCAAAAGTCCCATATCTCTTACAAGTCGAGGCCACGGGCTATTTATGTTTACCTTCTAGGACAAAACCATGACAAAGCCACCGAACACCAAAATGTACAATAACTGATACTATTTTAGTGAACTTGAGGTTGAAACAACTTCATATATCCATAAATGCTTATAGGGATTTTTAAATTCTGGGGAATATTATGCAAGGATCTCAAGGGAAAATAAAATGATTGTTTGAGTTCTGAGACAACTTTTTACATATCTCTCATTTTTCTTGTTCTTCACTCACAAATCATACTTCAGAGCCTGGCCACGACAGGCATGTTTCGGTTCTAAGATGCTTAATTGTTGTAACTTCTACAGCAGAAAATGTGATATTTTATATTTGAAATTTGAAAGTACTTCATTTTCAAACACAATCTAAAAGTAGGTTCTGAATTAGCTCCAAAATACAATATTTCGTAGGGTTATAACAAATTCATTCTTAAGAGAACAAATAAAGTAATTTTCATTTAAAAAAATAAAAGGACAAATAAAAGAAAACTGACATTTTGCTTTTATTTGAATCATTTTTAACAAATAAGACTTACTACTAATCCACCTAATTATCTGATTTTTGAAGCTTGGCTAACAATCCCTAAAATCAATACTGGGATTAAGGAATAATGACAAATTCATCTCCTATCAAGCATAAAAAAGATAAATCCCAATCACCACACGACTACTTCACTGGATCATCATAATGGTAAAAAGTGAAAATCTAAGTAAGCACAACTAGGTTGCCTCCCAACATATCAGCACCTTAAAAAAGTTATTGACCTGAATATATTATCTCTGTTTATTAGACAGTAAAGTTAAATTCCCTTTACCTTACAGTCACTATCTCTCTAAATTCATTTCGTTAAAGTAATTTCTGGAAAATTTGGATATAAACCCAACCCAAAAATATCACCAACAGATACCATTATAAAGAAATCATATTTCATTACAAGTCGCCACACTTTAAATTACTAATCAGCAAATGCATTTCCAAGGAAGGCCTAGAATGACAATGCAACTTCGGAAAATAATTAATTGTTGATCTACTACTATAAATTCAAATAAACTGTTATTATTTGCCAGGGAGTAGGGAAAATAGAACCAGAAATCTTCTCTCAGAGACAGAATTTTAACTACTCTTTCCTAGATTTCATATTTCAATATTTTGATTTTATGTTTACAACTACAGTAAGTAACCGCAAAACAAAGACGTGCGTTAAGAAAAAACTGTTGTAGTGGGTAGTGCACAAATAATTCCACAAAGTGCTAACCAGAAAATTAAATAAAGAAAAATAGTCTCAAAACTTCTAGTAACAAATTTTATTCCATTAACAACATATTCCACAAAACAGAAAGATTTGAACACAATAATAAATATTATGTTCTGATGCCTATTCCGCTAATTAAAAATGGACTATATAATATGAACCATCCTAGTCTTATCCCACTAGGCAAGGTCAGCTAAAATAAATCCATAGACGCTAATGGGCTCCACAATAATCAAATTTTCAGTATAATCATAGTAGTATCTTCGTAATGGTTTCTGATGGTTTTGGTTTTCGACCCATTTAATCTAACTGTTTATTATATCCACTTTCTCTCACAAGAGCCTCGCTCAGGGCTTGTTTGGTTAGCACTCAATCAATTTCTCACTCCAAGCTCAATAATTTTACATGTCGGTAGAAAAGTCCAGCTGTTCCACTTAAGTGATTTTAATCTGTTAACAGGACAAAGCAGAAAAACAAATAACAATTTCAATGCATATGGGTGTACGAAGGAATGTAAATAAAATGAACTTTACATGTACATTCAGGCATACAAGACAAAAGTAGAATTACAGAATAACATCTAATCCTTTTCATAGAAGCTAACCTGAGACTTGGACCAAGAAAGGTCAAGCACGTCATGGAGATGACCCTTAAAGGTGCAAACCGGTTTTTCAGTGAGAGCAAACACAGTTTCCGGCACTACTAACTGGTCCACGCTCAACGATTTTCTGCTGACAGACAACCTCCCCCTTCTCTTCTTCTCCGAATTATTCTCCATGCCAGGAGAAGACGGCTCCGGCGACCCATTCACCACAAACAACATGTTCAAATTCCCATCGTCCGGTTTCTCCAAGAGCATCTCGCCCTTCCTCTCAGACTCCACAACCCGCCAAACATGAATCACATAATCCTCACCAGCACTGGCAAGGTACTTCCCATCCAAACTAAACTTAATGCTCCAAATGGATCCATCATGAGCCTGAATCTTCTGGCTCTTATAAAGCCCTGTAACCTCCTTGCAGGACTTCCCATACTGCCGAACCCTCACTCTCTCACCCCCATGAACTAAACCACTACCACAATCCTGGCTATCATCCGTGGCAGAACTTGACCTCCGGCCACCCCCCTTCTCTGACGAAGACGTATCCCTCTCATCACCACTCCGCCTCTCCTTCTGACCCACCACAACACTCTTCAAGCTCATAAACTTAAACCACCCACCTTTTCTCCTCACTTTGCTACCATCCCCCTCATCACCACCACCACCACTCCCACCATCGCCTTCCTCATCCACGCCCTCCCCATCGCCACCTTCCTCCACACTCTGCCTCCTCATTAGTTCCTGAACAATCGGAGAATGCCCTACCGTCATCTCAAACTCCTCCACAGTCAAACGCCTCCCAGTCCCCACCTCCTTCACCTCATTCCACACCCCATCCCGCTTCACCACAAACTCCTTTCCATTGTCCAAATCCCTAATCGTACACGCTTGCTCCACTTCATCCACCACATTCCCCTCCCCAATTCCACCCTCCTCACACACACTCACACAAATCCTATTATGCACAGAATGACTACCACTACCACTATTAAAATTAATATTATTATTCACGAGAAAACCGTTGTCATTGTCGCGAATGGGAACAACAGAGCTCTTGCAATGCTTGGTGCCGCGATCCGCGGTGTTGTCGGATTTCGATCGGGGAATAGTGGCGGCGGCGGCGGTGGAAGTGTCGGTGCATTGGTAAGAGGAGGCTGATCGGGGGATGCTTGCTGCGGAGGGCGGCGGGGTGGGGAGGCCGAACTGGCGGAGGAGGCGGGAGCGGCGCTCGGAGAGGGAGGAGGGTTCGGAGATCCAGGCATCGTACTTGCACATGGTGGGGAATGGGAATTGGGGGAGGGCATGGGTGTCGTTTTTAGTAGGTTTATCGTTTTGGGAAGTGGGAGCGTCGTCGTCGGAGGCTGACGTGGAGCAGGAGCATGAAGAGAGCAAACGGTCGTTGGAGTCGTGGAAAAGGGAAGGGTCGTAGTGGTCCTCCTCCACGGCTGGGGTCATGGCTTGTGGGGCATTCCCATTTGGATCAACCAAACCGAAGGGGAAATGGGTCGGATCGTGGAACGGATCCAATGCCGGTGAAGGAGTTCGGTGTGAGTCAGATCCAACGAATGGTACAGTACGAATGTGAATGAGAGAGATAATGGGAACCAAGACCTGAGCTGCTGAGAGAGTGTGCTGTGTTTGCTGGGTGGCTTCTGCTGTTGTGTTGTGTTGGAGTGAGCACTCACCTTTTTTTTGGGGGTAGGGACTGGAGAGAACTTGCGTTTGCTAATGAAGAAAGGGGGGGACTTTCTCTTTTCCTTATATAGGACTATAAAACAAATTAATCAAACCTCTTCTATTTAATTTTACTTTTAACCACTACGGAATTTCGCAACAAAAACGTTAGGAACACTCTCATTAAACATACACTGAAACTTTATAAAAAAAAACGTATATATTAGTAAATGTCACTTTTAAAATAAACAGGTAATTAAATAAAAAATAAACTTACTGAAATTTAAATTTTTTAATATTTTAATATGTGACAAGAAAGGTGTACTTGTTAGTATTTTCTCCTATGTTTAATTACTCATTTGATTACTACAATCGTACTTTATATTAAAAGAGATTAAAATTATATGTTTAAGGTTTAAATAGACATGGGTAGAGGGGAATGGGATGTAGTCTTATGTTGCTATGTTGAATTCATGTATTTTTTGTAATTTTTTATATGTTATGATGGGTGTATTGTGTGGGTTCAATGGATGAAGAAAATTGAATGGAAAAGATGAATTTGGTTGGTGAATATAGAGACTTAGAAGATCTAAGACAACTCCTAATTAATTCTAAGTTTGACACAAACTAATGCCAACAAAGAGTGAACAAAAAAAACAATTTGTGCATAAACTTTGGCAAGATTTCTTTAGTCAATTCTAAGTTAGTATACAAAAGAGCTATCACTTTTATATTTAGTGCTAAGAGGTTCCAAAATTCAGAAAAGTTTAACCTAAAAACTCTTTGCTCTTAGCTTGACAAGTGTCCTCCTCTAATGGGAGAGAATCCTCTTCATTCCCATTATGACAACAAGTTTTCTCTCATTGGAGCAAATTCTCTCAAATTAGAGGTTGACAAGTGATGTGAGTTGATTTTAGATTGGCACATTTTAGAGGTTCCTCTTTTGTTTATGATTTTTTAGATTAACAATTTAAGGTGAGAACCCAAAGAAGATCCCAACTGAACACGAACTTAACCAAGTGGTTAAGTAAGTGTGAAGGTTCACTTCTAGAGGTCAACGAGAAAAACACAATATGGTGATTATGATGATGAAGGTAAATTGCGAAAATGGAAAGAACATAAGATAAGAAAGACAAGTGATAACGAAAATTAAAAGACAAACATGATATCATAAAAAGGAATGGAATGGATGGCGCAAAGGAAGATAAAAAGAGGAAGGGATGAAGAAAGCTTATGGAAGAAGAAGGGATGTCATGCCAATTGAAGAAGGAGGCACTCCAAGATGAGTGGTGAAAGAGCCGCCACTTGAAGTGCTCAGACACTCAAGATAAGACCCACTATGAGAACTCTAAAGTCTCACAAAAACACTCTTGGAGAGTTTCTTTACTATATTCAAATTCAATGTGTGAATACATGAGGCAAGAAATAGAGTGTCTTGGAGAACAAGATAAAGTGGTAGGGGTGACATTTGTGAGAAGTCTTCTAGAAGGTAGGTCAAAGAAACCCTAAACCTAAAAGCACTTGCCATGAAGGGTGGGTTTGGCACAAACCCAAATTACTAAGCACACCCTACTCAAATTACTAAGCACACCCTAATCTAGTTTATTCTTCTATTTGGACCCCCAAAGTGAGCCCAATTTATTTACATAACTTCTCTTGTGGAAAGACATGAAGGGAGAACTTCTGATATTCTGGTTTATATCTAGTTCTTCTTCTGTTGATGCTCTCTCTCGAGGTTTGGTGGGACCTGGCTTTGTATACTGAGATGATTGGCCTATTTGTGAAGTGTTGGTTGTGTCCTTAGTCATCTGCTGGTTGATGTGGTTTGCAGTCATAATGGGAATCCTCTCCATTCCCATTATGACAATAAACTTTCTCTCATTGGAGGAAATTAGAGGTTGATAAGTGACCCTTCTTAGTTGGTGGAAATCCTCTCCATTAAAGGGACGACATGTGGACCTTCATGTTTTCCTTGTCACTCCATGCTTTCTATTTGCACTCTAGTCATTTATTTATGCATCCTAGATGGTCTACAGTTGCATTGAGTCCAAGGAGGCCCAATTGTAACTCTAACTAGACTTTTTTCCCCTATTTACATCATGCTCTAATTGCCCCAATACATGACCCATGAAAATTGCCCCAAAACATGCCTCAAGAAAATGATCCAAATACAAGCCCAATAGACAAAAGAACACCAATCAAGAACATATTTATGAATTGAAATGGAATGACAATGGAATGGAAAGATGAAGGAGTAAGGAAGCTTATGAGAATGGAGTTGAGAAGATGAGCACACCACTTGGAGGATGAAATGACTCCAAGATAAGTATTGGAAGCCACCACTAGAGAGCTCTCAAATTCTCACAAGATAACACTAAAGACTAAGAGGAACAAGCCTCACTAGCATCACACACAAATTGTGCATAGTAACTTTTTTTTCTATTCAATTCAACTTAGAAATACAATGAAGGAGACCTTCTATTTATAAGAAGATGAGCCTTGGAGAACAAGAATGGAGAAGGGTAGGAATGTCCATGAAAGGGGGCGGCCTAGGGTTGGACTTTTGGCCAATGTCGCCCCTTCCATAGCCTTCTAGAAGCTAGGATTTCCTTCCTTCCCTTTTGGACTTCTCATAGGCCCAATTTTATAACTTCACCTCCTATTTATCCTTTATGGACCTACTCTTGCTTAATCTACTATTTGGACCCCTCAAGTGAGCCCAAATTATTTACAACATATTCTAATCATTAAGAAGACCACAGGAAGAACTTTAGATGCTCTGGTCTTTGTCCAATTCTTCCTCTGGTGAGGTATCCACTTTGAGATGACTTCTCATTGTGTAAATTATGATCCTTGGGCATCTCCTTGTTGGCTTGGTTTGCATCATGCCCCTTAGGTTTGAGAGAATTCGACCTTAAATTTAGAACTCTTGCAGATAACATAGTCAACTTGCTCACATATAAAATAGTGCAAGGAGTGAGATGTGAGCGTGACTTATATTCCTTAAGCTTGGGGAGTGCAAAAGATGGGGTTCTATATATAGACCATGTTTGGAAAGATTGTGTGGGAATGACAAATCTTTTTTGAAGAAAATCCTCTTAGAAGGTGGAAACCTTTAGGAGGTGTTTGAAAATCATTCCTAACATGATTGATTTAGTTGCGAAAGATGATACTTTGTGATTCGGTTTATCTTTTCTTTCTTTCTCTTTTTGTTTTCATTTTTAATTGGACCTCATGAACCTCTTTGGGAGAGAGGGGTTTTAAGATAACCTTGTGCCCTTGGAAGGTAAAAGTCATTTTGTTGGTTAGGCCATCATGTAGAACTTGTCTATCATATTTCCAAGGCCTTCCCAATAGAATATGGGTTGCTTCCATTGGCACAACATTACATAAAACTTCATCTTTATACTTTCCTATAGCAAAAGTTATGAGGACTTGTTTATTAACCATGATTTCACCTTCGACACTAAGCCATTGTAATTTATAGGGCTTTATATGAGAGATAGTGGGTAAACCAAGCTTTTCCACTACTTTTGTACTTGCCACATTAGCACAACTACCCCCATCTATTATCATGGAACATAACTTGTTGGTGATAATGCAGCGGGTGTGGAAAATATTTTCTCTTTGGGTGTCATCCAAAGGTTTTGGAACGGTCCCAAGCATTTGCCTTATTACCAATAAGTCACCTTCACAAGATATCTCATATTCATTATCATTAGGGGTGTTTGAAGGGGAAGGGGAGTTAGACCTAGAAGATTGATCACTATGTTCACTTACTACTTACCCCCCCCCCCCCTAACCATCATGATTCGCTATGTTGGACAATCGACTGCTATGTGCCCAAAACCTAAACATTTAAAACACTTTTTACTTGAGGTTTTGGTAGGAGATTTAGGGGTTGAAGTGGAGGGTTTAGAATCCCTCGGTTTGTAAGGGGACTCCTTTAGAAAATTGGAGGGAAAAGTTGAAGAAGACTTGTTCTTGTTTTTCCAAGATGAGTGGTAGAAGCCATCATTATGAGAATTTTTGAAAGACTTTTTCTTTGAAATTTGGGATTCTACCTTGATGGCAAGGTGAACCAACTTTTCTAAAGAGGAGTACTCATAGAGTTCTACCACATCTTGTATGTCCCTTCTTAAGCCACTTACAAAACGAACCATTTTGGACTCCTCACTTTCATGCATGTCAATTTTAGTTAATGTTGTTTCAAGTTCTTTAAAATAATCATCCACACTTTGTGTTCCTTGTTGAAGTTGGCTTCAACAAGAGCTTTTTCCTATATTGTGGAGGAACAAATCTAACGCGCATGCATAACTTCAAATCCTCCAAAGAGACCACAACTGGCCTCTTGTTAAGTCCAATGTCCATTATAGTTTTGTGTCACCATTGCATGACATAATCCAAAAACTCTAAGGAGGTTAACTTAACTCTTTTGTCATCTTGGACCTCATGTACATTAAAAATGTGTTGTAATTTAGCCTCCCATCCTAGGTAAATATTGGGATCACCTTCCCCACTAAAACTAGGTATTTTTACAAATGGTAAAGAAGGCTTTGCCACATGTTGGCACCTATCATCAAAATGAAACATTCTCCATTCGTCCTCTTCTTCTTGGCTACCATAGTTTTGATAACTTCTTGATTCATGCCTTGGATTCCATCTTCTTCCTCTTTGGGGTCTATCATAGGTCGATTCTATCCTTTGGAGTCTTTCCTCCATTTGTCTCATTTCTTCCTCCTTTTGTGTTAATGATCTTTTGGCCGCCGCCAATTCACCCATAAGGAAAGCCTTTTGGGGAGATTGGGGTTTAGAAGATTCGCCTGAAGACAAATGAGCCATAAAACACAAGTGACAAACAATTAGAGAAAAGAAGTTAGTAAGAAATTCACTATCAAGGTTGCGCCACTTGTATCAAGATCACTCAAGCACTCAAAGAAAGAAATTTCCTCCCTTAGCAAAGGTCTTTCTTGTGGATGAAAAATCTCAAATGAAAAAGGTCAAAGCCTTCAACACTTTAGGAAAAGAAAAATAAAAGACAAACAATAAAAGCTCAAACAAGAAAAGCTAAACCAAATTAGAAAAAGAGAATATGACAAAACTTGAAAATGAAGACAAGCAAGAAAAAGGCACACAAAAAGACTCTAAGATACTTACTAAACTTTTAACAATGAAACTTTTCTTTAGAAATTGTTAAAGCAAAATGATAAAAAAATTCCACAATGGTTGAAATCAATTTGCCAATCAAGTTGAATCCATATTTGGAAAATGATTTTCTTTGGTAAAATGATACCCAAAGTTTCATTTTCAATTTTCTTTGCTGTTTTTTTTATACTAATTTGACTTATGGAAAGAAATGACCATAGTTTGCATCATGCATAATTTCCAAAAACTTTCAATTTTCACAAATTTGGGATTCAATATAATTGAACACTTGAAATCATTTGTTTGGAACTTTAAATCTACTTCTACTAAAAACAAGTTTCTAATAACTTGTCAAACTTCAAAATTAAAAGCAAGTAAGTAGAATCAAAACAAGGAATCCTAGTAAACTAATGAACATAGGACTCAAAGTAAAAGACAATATCAATAAAAGACATCAAGAGAAACATATCCAAAAGCGAAAAAATGCTATGAATATAAAATAGCCGAAAAAATTGCAAGAAATAAAGGGATGGAAAATAAAATGCAAGAAAATAAAGACAAGAATTTAAAGGTACTTGAATTTAAAGACAAGAAAGTAAAGGTACTTGAATTTAAAGACAAGAAATTAAAGGTGCTTGAATGTAAAGAAATTGTAAAGTGTCGAATCAACTCAAGAAAATTAAGCATAAGAACCTAAGCTCTGATAACCACATGATGTGAGTTGATTTTAAGAGTTTTCATTTAGGTGACACTTTAGTTTTAGGATTGAGATTTTTAGGCAATTATGAGTGAAAACCTAAGGAAAATCCCCACTGGACATTAACTTAACCAAGTGGTTAAGTAGATGTGAGGGTTCATTTCACAAAGACAAAAGGAAAAATATAATTATAAGATGACAATGATGACAAGAAAAGGTGCGGAATTTAAGCATGGAAAACAAGAATAAAAGGAAATAGCCGAATAGACATAAGAACACCAATCAATAACATATTTATGAATTGAAATGGAATGACAATGTAATGGAAAGATGAAGGAGTAAGGAAGCTTATGAGAATGGAGTTGAAAAGATGAGCACGCCACTTGGAGGATGAAATGACTCCAAGATAAGTGTTGGAAGCCGCCACTTGAGAACTCTCAAATTCTCACAAGATAACACTAAAGACTAAGAGGAACAAGCCTCACTAGCATCACACACAAATTGTGCAGAGTAACTTTTCTTCTATTAAATTCAACTTAGAAATACAATGAGGGAGACCTCCTATTTATAAGAAGAGGAGCCTCGAAGAACAAGAAGGGAGAGGGGTAGGAATGTCCATGAAAGGGGGCAACCTAGGGTTGGACTTTTGGTCAATGTCGCCCCTTCCATAGCCTTCTAGAAGCTAGGTTTCCTTCCTTCCCTAATGGACTTCTCATAGGCGCAATTTTATAACTTCACCTTCTATTTATGCTATATGGACCTACTCTTTCTTATTCTACTATTTGGACCCCTCAAGTAAGCCCAAATTATTTACAACATATTCTAATCATTAAGAAGACCAATAGGAAGAACTTTAGATTCTCTGGTCTTTGTCCAATTCTCCCTCTGGTGAGGTCTCCACTTTGAGATGACTTCTCATTTTGTAAATTAGCATCCTTGGGTATCTCCTTGTTGGCTTGGTTTGCATCACTTACTAGCATTTTGTTGTATGAATGGATTCAAGTTATTTCAGATGGACGTGAAAAGCGCTTTTCTAAATGGAATTGTGAATGAAGAAATTTGTGTATCACAACCACCTAGGTTTGAAGATCACCTACATCCTAATCGTGTATACAAGTTGAAGAAAGCCTTGTATGGCCTTAAGTAAGCACCAAGGCAGTGGTATGAAAGGTTAAGTTGTTTTCTTTTATCTCATCAATATGAAAGAGGGAAGATTGACAAAACCCTTTTCATTAAAAAATCTGATTATGCTGTAATCTTAGTTCAAATATATGTAGATGACATTATCTTTAGCTCTTCTAATGATAAATTGTGTGAAAAATTTGTAAAAGCTATGCATGGAGAATTTGAGATGTCAATGATGGGGGAGCTTTCCTTCTTTCTTGGGCTACAGATCAAGCAATCCAAAGAAGGCATCTTCTTGTGTCAATCCAAGTACTGTAATGACTTTCTCAAAAAGTTTGATATGGAGAGCTGTAAAACTGCAACAACACCTATGTCTACAAACTGTTACTTAAGTGCTAATGAAGCTAGAACAGCAGTGGACCAAACTAAATACAGGGGGTTGATTGGTTCCTTACTATATCTTACTGCAAGTAGACCAGATATTATGTTTGTTGTTTGCCTTTGTGCAAGGTTCCAATCCAGTCCAAGGGAATCTCATCTTAAAGTTGCCAAGAGAATTCTAAAATATGTTAAATGAACAACATTCGTGGGTTTATGGTATCCTTCACAGTCTCCTATTCATTTGGTAGGATACTCTGATTCTGATTTTGCAAGATGTAAATGGGATAGAAAGAGCACAAGTGGGACATGCCATCTACTTGGTTCAAGCCTTATATCATGGCACAGCAAAAAGCTAGCTTGTGTAGCCTTGTCAACTGCTGAAGCTGAGTATATAGCTACAAGGAGCTGTTGTGCACAGATCTTATGGATTAAGCAACAGATGGAGGACTTTGGGTTGAAAGTCAACAAATTTCCTTTATTCTCTGACAACACAAGTGCAATAAATCTCACAAAAAATCAAGTTCAACACTCCAGAACCTAACATATTGAGGTTCGACATCACTTCATTCGTGATCATGTCAGTAATGGTGACTATGAGATTCAATTTGTTGCCACTAAAGAAAAACTTGCAGACATCTTCACAAAACCCTTATCCAAAGACAAGTTTTATTCATTGAGAAGTGAATTGGGTATAATTAATCTACAAGCCTTATCTTGAATTTATGCTATTTTTTTAATCCTTCTTTTATTCTATTTGTGAGCACAAATAGGGGGAGAAATGAGCTTTGGGTTGTAATGTTCCTATATTTGCATATGTTTGCATTTGTTTTACTTTGAACATCGCTTTAACTGGTTTTTAACTTGTTATAAACTCTGATACATATTTTAATCGTTTATTCCTGCGAAATAACTTATTGTTTTTCTGATGGTGCACCTATGCATGTTTGACTGGTTTCTCACATTGATTTGGTTTATGTTCCTTTTGAAAATCACCTAGTGGAAACTAGTTTGTGGTGCCTGATTAAACTGGAATAGATTATCCTGTATTTCTATTTTTTCTTGTGAATGCAGGTTAAGCAAGATTCTAAACAAAACATTCCAAAAACCATCCCAAGGATTTGTCTTCATCAAATAGAGGGAGATTGTAGAACATGAAAGCTTTGATGAACCAAATATGTGATGAAGGGTTGATGGTTTGCAACTTTGATTGAAGCTTAGTTCTAGTGTTTAGAATTCTTGTAAAGATCATTCTTAATCCTATGCACAAGCTGAATCAATCTGTTTAAAAAGAGAAAAATCTTTTTCTAGGCAAAGAGAAAAACAACCGGTTGAATTCACGATATAATCAGTTGTTTTACACTTAACTTATTTGAAGGTTTTCAAAACTGTTTTTGACTTGGTTGACTAACTGTCAAAACCAATTCAACCGGTTAAAAAGACATTTCAACCGGTTGATTGTCACATTGATTAACAGCTTCTCAAAAGCCTGTTAAATATGTTTTCAGTTGAATTAAAACTGATTTGGCTCATGATAACTGCCTAAAACGGCTAGATTTAATAGCTATAAATATGATTTCTCTTTGTATTAAAAAAAACACAGAAAGTGAGATTGAAAACGTTTTTGAGAAGAGATTTGATTCAAATTTTTGCAAGATTGCCTAAAGGCTGTGCATTGGTTCAAGAACTGATCTTAGAAGCTCCGTGATTCCTAAAATACCAGGTGTAATCTGTTCCTTTTTTATTCTTGTAATTTTTACTTTTCTATACTTGTAAAATTTGTAAACTTGTAAGGTCATAGGGTGTTCTGACTGAGGTTGTGTGAAAGGCAAACAGGGTGAGTGTTCTCGGGTTATCAAGATCACCTCTCTGTGGCTTTGAGTGTGTGTAATCTGTGATTGATTGCTAGTGGAAAACCAGTGGCTGTTCTGGGGACTGGATGTAGCTTAGAGGTTGAGTGAACCGGTATAAATTGATGGTGTAATCTCTATCTCTCTCTCTCACTCATTATCAACTGTTTGATTTGATTTTGTTATTTCCGCTGCCATAAACTACCAGTTAAAACAAAGTTTCAACCGATTGATTTTCTGCATACAATTTCAATTACTTTGTTTGATTGGCTTCCTTGATTACTCTTTCTATGATTGTTGTTAAAACTTCATTCTTATCCAACCTTTACGAAAATCTTTTGACAAACAATTCCCCCCCTCTTGTTTAGGTCATTAAATCTAACATAAGGATAAGGAAGATGTTAGGCCAAATTCCTTGGGGTTTCACTAGGCTTTAAGAGCATGTAGCAAAGAGAGATTGGGAGAGAATGTGCTGAAAATTCATAAACACAAATCATTAACATCCAAATATGAATTTACAATGCATGAGCCACTTGTTTATAAGCTCTGAAGATGTAGTAGGTGATGTGAGTTGATTTTAAAATTGCACAATTTAAATGATTTTACTTAGATTATGATTTTTAATTTAACAAGATATGGTGAGACTCAGTGAAGATTGTCACTAGAAACAAACTTAACAAAGTGGTTAAGTAAGTGTGAAGGTTCTCTTAAAAAAAGATAAAGAAAAACACAATTGCTATGATGATAATGATTAACACGAAAATAATAACAAGGTAAGGAAAAGATAAATGGCGGAACACAAATAATAGAAATATCCAAAGAAAAGAAGAATAATAGCGGAATGGAAAAGTGGGGAGGTGGAGAAGTGGGGGTGAATCACGCCACTTGGGGGAGGGAGCTCCAAGATGAGTGAGGGAGGAGTCACCACTTCAAGCAATCTCTGCTCAAGATAAGACTCAAAGAGAATTGGAAAAAGCATTCAAGAAATCACTCTGACAGAGTTTCTCTAATCAAAATTCAATGTCATTACAAGAGGCAAGACATTCTATTTATAGATATGAGTGCCTTAGAGAGCAAGAGTGAAAGAGAAGGCAACACATGCAAGGATCATTCTAGAAACTAGGTCTAGCATCACTATGCCGCACATATGGAGGAGCTTTTACAATCTATGTAAAAAAATGAGGCATATAGGGAAGGATAGGCGACACATGCATATCTTCTAGAAACTAGGTTTTCTAGAGCCCTTAAGCTAGCTTATTTCTTCTAATTAGGATAAGGGGAACCCAATTTATTACATTTTAATCTTCTATTAAAAATACTAGAAGGAATAACAATTGACACTCTGGCCCATGTACGGGTCTTATGCTCTTCGCTAAGTATATGATGGCTTAAGAAGTGAAGATGGTCCTCCATCACAATAATTTTTTATAGCACAAATTTGTGAAGTTCATCTAAAATGAGTTCTGCCACATCTACCACTATTTGCCTCATTATGTAGTGGAGTAATTGTGCTTTGTCAAAATTAGCATTAAAGAAATGTGTGCTAGAGATTATGTTGGCAAGGAGGAATGTACCCCATATTTAAGTTAAAGTCTTCATACTTTGTCTCATGATCTTTTGGGGTCTTCCAATTCTTCCCAGTCCAAAAGTTTTTTCAGTTATGCATAATTGTTCAACTACCCTTGTTAGAAAAGATGGCTTTAAACTAGAGGGGGGGGGGTGAATAGTTTAAAAGGGTTTTCGCAAACTTTTCAAAAACTAGAATGAATTTATCTTAGAAACCAATTGATTCAGCAATTCAGTTAGCCAAAACAGCAAGCAAAAACTGTAGTTCCAGAAAAACAATCGGTTGTTTATACCAGCAAACAACAAATAAACTGAATTTAAAGAGTTAGAGATAGAGAGATTGTACACAGTTTTTTATACTGGTTCACTCCAAACCAGAGCTACATCCAGTCTTCTCAGAAACCCTGAGGATATCCACTAAGCAACCACACCTTGATCACTTACACAACAACCAAGAGAATGACCTTGAACACCTCAAGAAACACACTCTCCTTGACCAACACTAAGATTGCTGATCTTGAACACCTCAAGAACACACAGCCAATCTCAGCAAACACAGAAACAAATTGTTCAACAGAGTACAAAGATTACACTTGTTACAGATGAATATATGAAATCAATACAAGTAGAATCCTATTCCAGCACCATGATCAATCACAAACTCTTAGCAATCTCAACTCTTTGAAAAACACTTTAGAAAAACTTTGTCAAAAAGATTCTTAATTCTCAAATCTGTTTTTCTTAATATATTCAAAGATGTAGTCTGTTATCAAATCTTAACAAACTCTTAAATTGCATTAAAAGATTGTTCAAAGCACTTAATGACTGGAGCGTATACAGTTAAAGCATTTAAAGCTCAGTCAAACACAAAACAGTTTTTCTGTTATGATTCCAAAACAAACAATCGGTTGTTTCCTCGAATCAATCGGTTGTTTTGGTACTTAACAGTTTCAACCATTCAAAAACAGTTTTCAATCTTTCTCAAAACACCTAAGTATAAACAATCGGTTGTTTCGACAAAACAATCGGTTGTTTCAACTTAGTTTGAAAAACATTTTACTTTCATAAAGATTGAGATGCTAATTGCTTGAGATTTAATCAAAGGGTGGATTACAACATATAAACTACCCCAGAACAAAGCTTTAAACCAGCACAGCAACATCAAGCAAAGC
The DNA here is from genome assembly GCF_051622355.1 of Phaseolus vulgaris. Classification (NCBI taxonomy): domain Eukaryota; kingdom Viridiplantae; phylum Streptophyta; class Magnoliopsida; order Fabales; family Fabaceae; genus Phaseolus; species Phaseolus vulgaris. The sequence goes on from NC_143508.1 coordinate 42,197,654, forward strand.
AGAGGCTTCAACATCCTTCAAAGGATTTGGATTCTTCAAAACATTGAACACCACTTGGTTCAACAACCCTTTCCAGGGATAAGTCTTTCTTGATTTTCATAAAATCTTTAGACTCTTCCTCTGTCAAACTTAATCCAGTCTGGAGATACTATTTATGGCCTTTTTATCATATTGGATTCTCATCCTTGTCACCCAAGAACAATTTCCCTAGTGAATTCCTCATATTCTCTAGGAATTAGTTCTACCATTCTCTCAAGTAAAATAGTTTTGGTTTCTAATTCAACAAACATCTATTGCTTATTTCTTATAAAAAAAATCTAGTTTTGTGCAACCTATCCACCTGAGTAGACTAAATGCCAGATCCACTCCTAGGCGTATGCTCTAAAGATTATTCAGTCCTAGATGATGATGCTATTCATTTTCACTTTTTAAATTGAGGGATGGTATGTGTGGCTTTTCTTTGACGCCTCATTTTTGCACTACCTGAATCAAATTATATATATGCACATATAAATGTATGTGACAACATTTGATGGAGTTTTCCATGCTCCTTCCATAAATTCGTTTGTTTTGGATGATTGAAGAAGTCATGGCAGTGGAAGAATTGAATAGAAATGGATAAGAATGAATGGGTTTGGGCATGAGAATTGGAGAATGGTGCTAGGAAAGAGGTTAGGCAAACTTTCTAGCAATTTCTAAGGCTTCTACACATAGAGAGTGAGAACAAAAGAAAAGTGAGACTTTGGAGAAATTATAATACCAAACTAGCATAAATTTGTTAGCAAATAAAGTCTTACAAAAGTACAAGAAGAGCTCTCTATTTAAGAGTCAATGTAACCATTAGAGTTGTAAAAAACTTTCCATTAATGGAGAGAAATGTGACACCTCTAATATTCTCTATTCAAGTTTGCCATGTGATGACTTTTCTACGGCAAGTGCACCGCGTTGTCAGAAGTAATAATTTGTCCCTAAGGACGGATATCGAACCAACAAGGAACAATTGAATAATCAAGTAAAAGATTCACTAAATATAAAATAGAATAATAAATGTTTGTTGAGAGTTGTTATGATGACAATGATTAATAAGAAAACAAGTCAAAGAGTTTGATGCTTCAAATGGAAAAATAGGGATTGAGGTTCATCTTTCTCACTCTTTTGTATTTTTATTAGCATGACAATATTGTGTCCTTTGATTGATATTGATGCCCATATAAAAGTAATTTATATTCATTCCTCACATATAAAATTATTAATATACTTCCTAAATATTGATTCCTCTCATATTTATAAAAACTACTTATAATTACAATTAGACTTCGATAACAATTAACATTTCAAATATATTCCTAGCATTCAAATATGTTAAGCATTATCGTTTGAGTCAGAACCTTAGAAGTACTTTCCAGTCACATCTAAGTTTCAAGATCATGGAAAACCAAGCATTACAAACAAAACAATAATACCAATCATCAATCAAGAACAAAATATTATGTTTAGATATCACCTTAGTACATAAGAGTTTGAACAGATTACTCCCAATCCCAAAGGGTAGAATTAGTCACACATGATGGTTGTTACAAACAGGGAGATCAAGAAAAGAAGATTTCAGATGTTTCTCCTTGACGACTACCTCCTTTAGGGTTTTCTAACACCTTCTATTCTCACAATTGTATTACAATTCACTCAATGGTATTTTCCTCTCAATCACTGATGCCTAGGGTTGTGCCTCCAACCTCCTATTTAATTTAATTTGCTTGGGCTTAAGTGACTTCTCGCTTGGGCACTAATGGGTCACTTGGGCTTATACTCACATTACTGGAGCAAACTCACCCAAGCGAGATTGAGCTCGCTTGAGCGAGATCTATTGGTGACGTCTTGGCTTTTGGCGAGTTTGGGGCAACTTTGGTGAGTGTTGGTGCATTCCAACTTTCCCTTTTTAGCTTTATATATTCTCCTTGTGCCCAATCATCTCCATTATTCCCTAAAATCTTGAAATTAACACAAATTTGGGAAGAAATCGTTCTTATTTAAATTGAAATCACAAAATATGTAAAAAGGTATAGTTTTATAAATTAGGGGTTATTTTATACTTATGTTAGCATTTAATACCCATAAGTGTCTATATTTTAATATGAAATATTACTGAAATGTGGCACTTATCACCATGTGTTAATCCATTCCTTCAAATGCTCTTCATCTATGTGTTCAAAAGTGGCACAAGGGAGAAAAGTGGACAAGCTTTAGGTGGCTAAGTCTTTACAGTAGTCACTTTGGAAAAAGGAAGGGAAAGACGCCATGTAGGTGTCCATGTGGCGCCTATGTGGATGCCATATGTACTTCCTTTCAAGCTATTTAATGGCCCAAATACAAGGGCCAAAAATCCAATATAGAAATTAAAAGACTAAATTTATATACAAGGCTTTAGAAGGAAAATCTTCTAGAAAAGAGTCTTATGATCAACACTTATTCTCTTTTGAGCCTAATTATTTTGGTGGCTAAGATAGTCCTCCATCAGTCCCTCCCTCTACAAAAGAATGATCTGTCTTTAAATCCTAGCCTTATGATCCAAGGATGCCACCTTATTCTTTAAAGTTCTTTCTACTCCCCTCCAGGTTCATGTACTACCTTGCAAAATACAACAAATATAAGTATCAAACAACTGTGTTGAACAATAATTTGCAACTCATTTTGCTGTACCTCTTGAATTTTTTATGGAAAGAAAATTTATCACCTGATCCAAAAGAAGAATACCTAAGCATACACAAAGGTTTAGAATATTTTACCTTCTTCTCTTCCTTCTTCACAACTCTACCTTCTTTCTTTTCTTTTTCATTTTTCTCTCTTAACTTAATATCATCCTCCCTTACCTACTGAGGAAAGGACTCGAAACAAACCAGCTTTGATCATGGAATAAAGTTATTTTGTTGGTGTGACCCTCATGGATAGTTCTATGGTCAAACTTCTAGGGTCTACCAAGTATAATGTGACCAACTTCCATAGGAACAACATCACAAACCACAATTTCAACATACCTTCCTATAGAAATTTGCACAATCACTTGATCCTTGACTACTATTCCTCCATCCATTATGATCCAATCAAGTTTATAAGGATTGGAATGTGGAGTAGTAGTTAAGGTTAACTTCTCTACCCTCATGGAAATACAACAATTACAACATGATCCACCATCAACAATTAAAGAACAAGTTTTTCTCAAAACTTGACAGCGGGTTAGAAAAATGTTTTCTCTTTGACATTGATCTAATTCTCGAGGACGGTTTTGAAACAATCTCTTCACCAAAAAAATCTCACCCTTGCATGGTTGGGTTTCTTCTTTAGAGACTTTGACCTCTTCTTCATTGGATGAAGAAGTTGAATATTTAGTGTTCTCAGTATCTCGATCTTCTAAAAACAAATTTCTTTTTTGGGGACATTCAATAAAATAATGCCCTTTCTCAAAGCATTTGAAGCATTGAAAACACTTGGTCTTATTTTCTTTAAAAAAATCTTTAAAACCAAATTTTTCTTTTTTCTTTAAAATCATTTTTCAACCTCTCCCTCTCTTAGTTCTTCTTCCCTATATTTGGAGGGCTAACCCTCTCTCTTCAACTATCTCTTGGGATAGTTAGGGTATTATCTTTTTGAAAAAATAATTACAATTCAAAAGTTCAACTCTATCCCTAATCTCCAAGTTAAGACCACTATAGAATCTAGTCATAGGTATCCAAGGTTCTTTCCTAATACCCACCCTCATCATCAACAACTCCATTCTCTGTCTATACTCTTTCACAATCATATTTTTCTGTTGGAGATTTTGGAGTCTATACATCAACTCCTTATCATAATAAGAGGGGACATGTCTTTTTCTCAAGGCAGATAAAAAGTGAAATGATAAAAAATATACTCAAATGTTTCGTGGTATAGCTAACTCACATCTTTCACTCTTCATATTTTGGTGCAATCTTTAGTGTGTTTTGAGTTTCAACCAACTCCTTTTGAGTCTCTTATTCTCCTTTGATGGCACTATAAAATTCATAAGAAAGCCTTAAAAATGCAGTTAAAAGTTGCCTCAACTTTCTTCCAAGAATGTTCAGACCCATCTTCAAGATTTCAAGAAATAAAATCAAGTTAATTTGAAATGGCTAAACTAAAAGTTCACAATATATGTAAACATGACTAAAATGAAATTAAAGAAATTAAAATCAAGAATTAAAGCACAAGAAAATAGACGGCACAACAAAAGGAACCTATCAAACGCACTATAGTAGATTAAAACCAAAAACAGACTAGATTTTCCACTAGTAGTGATGCTTCCCAAAATTATGAAAACGTTTTGGATGGAATTTGGCTATGAAATTTTAACCAGATGCAACTAACACCTTAAGCATAATTCTCTCAAATTTTTAAGTCAAATAAATCACTGGATTATGTTTTCAAAATTAAAAACCGAGAGCAAACAATTATCGCTCAAACCCAGTTTTCAACACTAAACGTCTTGACTTTTTATATTTATCATAATTTTTCTATTAGGAATTTAGATGTGCCTTTTTAACCCATCATCAATGACATATTTAAAGGCTCAAATATAAAATTTCAATTGATTTGGACATGTATATTGATCACAATAAATTATCGCAATCCATAGAAATTACACATAATTTTGGCAACAAGATAGAAGGCTATGGAATCCAAGAAATGGAACAACTCTACTAGACACAATGGAAATTTTTAATGTATGAGACTCAAAACTAAAACCAAAAATGCCCAAAAAGCTTATAAATGTATTTTTTTTTAGACATTTTCACAAACATATGGCGTGCAACTTATAGAAACAGATGAACAAACACCTTGGATACATTACTAATCATAGAATTTTGTGACAATTAAAAGGAGAAACATGACAAGACAAAACCACAACAAATTTATCGATCAGAACAACACAAAAAAAACTCAACAATTAACATGAACAAAAGATCCAAATCAAGACACCCATTCGGTCAAGAAGAAAACCCAAGAACCTATGAATTTTTGATGATTTTAAAACACAATTGATGGAAACACATGAGTTGAAAAAATAGAAATGAAAAACAACATTAATTGGTGGAAATTGAAACAAAACAGAAAAACAACAATGGGTATGGTTCGATCAACAAGAACAAAACAAAGAACAACCAAATAACTTATTTATTTTGATTTGTGTTGAAGAAAAATGGAAGCTCTGATTACCAATTGATGGAGTTTTCCTTGCTCCTTCCATAAGTTATTTGGTTTTTTATGGTTTGGATGATTGGAGAAGTCAAGGCAGTAGAAGAATTTTATAGAAATGGGTAAGAACGAATGGGTTTGGGCATGAGAATTGGAGAATGGTGCTAGGAATGAGGTTGGGCAACCTTCTTGCAATTTCCAAGGCTTGTACACTTAGAGAGTGAGAGCAAAAGAAAAGTGGGACTTGAGAAAAATTCTAATACGAAAATGGTAGACATTCATTATCAAAATCATGTCTTAACAAAGTATAAGAAGAGCTCCCTATTTATAAAGCCAAAGTGACCATTAAAGCTCTAAAAAACTCTCCATTCATGGAGAAAAATATGGCACCTCTAAAACTCTCCACTCATGGTTTGCCATGTCGAAATCCTTGCCATCAAATTCTCTCCATCCATGTGTTGACAAGTGGAACAAGGGAGAATATGGGACAAGCTTTAGGCATCCAAGTCTTCATGAAGGATAAGAAGAGTAACTTTGGAAAAAGAATAGGAATGACACCATGTAAGTGTCCATGTGGCGCCTATGTGGATGCCATGTGTACTTTGTTTCAAGATATTTAACCCTAGGTTAAATATGTCCCAAATACAAGGCCCAAAAATTGTAAATAGAAATTTAAAGATTGAATTTAAAATCCTAATGACACTATACAATTTTACAAGGCTTCAAAAGGAAAATCTTCTAGAAAAGAGTCTTTTGATCAACACTTCTTCTCTTCTGTGCTTGATTATTATGGTGATTGAGATGGTCATGCATCAACATTGTTCTAACAACCACTAGAATATGAAGTCTACATTAAGAAGTGAACATATGCATTTTTATGTACAATTCAATTTGCTTCGTTCAGATTGTCTAGACGGTCTATCTCCCTCTATGTGTATGAATATTCATGAGTGTAAGCATTCAATCATCATATTAAACCTCAAGAATCACTATTGTTGTAGAGTTGAGTGCATACCCTAATTATAGTGAGAAGTTCAAAGAAATTTAAGGGTTCAGTGTAATACCTGAAGTCCTTTGTTGTAAATGAATTGTTACAAATGAAGAACAATAATACAGTGAGAATCGAAAAGCGATAAAGAAGTAAAAGGGAAGAGGGAACCTGAGTGAGAAATGAGTGATGCAATTTTTTTGACTTTATATATACCGTGAAATTTTTCTCAATAAAACGTTATTGTGCTCAACGAGTTTTGACCAAAGAGCACTTTAAAGTTTTAGTGAGGAAATCCGCTCAGGGAAATGCCTTGTGCTCACCAAATCTTAACCAGAAGGCACCATTTTTTACATAATTATATTTTTTTAAGCCCCAATTTATTTGGCTCGAGGGAAATTTTGCTAAGGGAATTTTCCATGTTGCAGTGAAATTTTGCTTAAGTTATTTTTGAAAAGCTTAGCGAGATTATGAAGAACTTGGTTTGATTCTTTTTTTAGAATTTTTTTGCATAATTTGGCTTCCTTGAATTCTTGGGGCTCAGTGAATTTCTTCATAAGCCTTTGTTTGCTCAGCAATAGCGAAATTGGCTAAGTGCAACCCTTCTTTGGATTAGCTAAGTTCTCTTCTTACTTATTCTTTTATTTGTAGATTCTACTCGAAATTACATACTAAGTAATTAGGTTGCCTTCCAAAAAGCGCTTGCTTAGTATCATTAGTTTGACATTCTCTTAATTAAACTCTCATAAAAGCAGATTATGGTGGTTGCTTGATCTAGCTCATCACCCAAATAAGGTGATGAAGGACCATCCTCCATTACCAACCCATCATAGACACAACTAAGAGAAAAAGACCAGTCTCAAAGATCTACAATAAATCTTTGTCTTAGCTTGTTCAAATTGTAAAAATTAGAGTAGACTTGTCTTTAGGCACTCTAGAAACCTTCACTTTACACTGAAGCAAAGGTTTCAAGAGCACTTTCTAAACCTTGGACGATCACTTGCAAGGTCTCACCATCACCATAGTTAAATTAGCTTAACTAAGGTTAAGGTAACCTGAGGGACACAATTTAGTATTTTGTGAGGCTATAAATAAGTGGTTCTTGTATTGTAAATTTAGATTTGGATGTTAATGAATTTTCAACACATTCTCTCCTAATCTCTCTTTGCTAGATGCTCTCAAAGCCTAGTGAAACTCCAAAGAAGTTAGCCTAACCTCTTCCTTGAACCATACAACATTCTTATTCATTAACCTTTCCTCTTCCATTTTTAGTGCAACTCTCCTTCAACTCTTCTGCTGCCAATAATCTCCTTCGAAACACAAGAACACATTGCATCATAAGGCTTCAATATTTGTCTATTTACTATCCAAGTTCTCTTTGTAGTTGGTTCTTCCAGTTCAATGGATCCATATGGTTTAATTTCCTTAATGCTGAAAGTTCAAGACCATTTAGATTTCAATTTTGCTGAGAATAATTGTAGTTTGGAATTAAAAAGTAACACCGATTGTTTGACATAAAAATTTCTTTTTAAAATCTTCTTGTCATGATAAAGTTTAATTATTTCTTTATATATCTTGGAAGATTCATATGCATTCAACCTCAATTCCTCTAACTCTTGCAATTGTGAGAATCATTTTTCTCTTGAAGCCTTCTTATGAAAATTCAACCACTTCAATGCCCACAAAGCCTTACGTTCTAACTCAACTGGAAGGTGATAAATGCTTGATTGTAGTAATTTTTATAGATAAAAAAGAATTTAAATTATGTAAAATCTGTACAAAAGACAATGAGAGATATGCCAAAAACCTCCAACTACAACTGCACATGAAGATAAAGAAGAAAGGAAGGGAAATGCAGAAATTTTATGCACAAAAGTGTAGAAAAACAATCAAACAAGGATGAACCAACATAGGCAATCTGCCCAACACATGTAGAATGGCTCAACGGATTGAGTCCAAAGAGCAAGCTCCATTTGAAAAATGTAATTCAAGGATATAAAATAAGATTTATAATTGAATGGCAGTGTCATATATCTTTCAGATGATAAGAAGGTTAATATGGTCACTTCCCTAACACAGTGGTTCATATGATCTTTTAAAAGGTTCACCAACACTATTAGCATCTAATGTTATTTTTATGAGTTTCGTCTGATTTGTTCTTTGTCTACCTATAACTTCGCCAGACACATTCTTTTCTTATCTTATGGTCTTATCTATGCAAGGTTTTTTCTATTCAATGTTCTCTTTGAATATGTTATCAATTTCGATAATGAACACGAAGACTAGATTGTTTGACGTTACGATGCAATTCTACTTTGTAGCCTTGCTTGATTTTGTATTTCCATTGTGTTGCAGATTGTTGGAGATGATTTGGAAGATGAATTGTGTGAGGAATGTTAAAATGAACAGTAGAAGTGAAGAACTAGAAGAGATGAGGCCAACTTCTAGAGGTGCCTAGGCTATTCACAAGAAGATGTGCTAACTTAGAATGCACTTTTACAAGAAGAAGTGTGATGTGAGTTGATTTTAGAATTACACATTTTATGGGTTACTCTTTTGTTTATGAGTTTTGGATTAGCAATTATGGTGATCAGCTTAAAGAAGATTTTCACTGGACACGAACTTAACCAAGTGGTTAAGTAAGTGTGAAGGTTAATTCTAGAGAGCAAAAGAGAAAATACAATATAAGGTGAACATGATGATGATGGCGGATTTAAATAACATAGAAGATAAAATAAAGCAAAATGAAACCGAAATAAAAGGAAGAGATAAAGAACACCAATGTACATATAATAATGGAAAGGCGCAAATGAAGAAAAGGAAAAGATCAAGAGAAAGGAAAGCTAATGGAGATGGAACAAGGAATCAGGCCACTTGAAATGGTGGAAGGTTCCAAGATGAGTGGTGAGGTGATGTGAGTTGATTTTTAGATGGTTCCATTTTATGGTGACATTTTACTTATAGTTGAAATTTTAACAATTTTAATGGTGATACCTAAGAAAGATTCCCACTGGACACGAACTTAACCAAATGGTTAAGTAAGTGTGAAGGTTCACTTCACAAAGGCAAAGATGAAAAATCAATATAAGTGATAGATAGATGCAATGCGGAATGGAAATGGAAATAAGGTAAACATTAATGGTTGTCATGGTTGAACCATAAGCATATAACAAAAGAAAAACCAAGAGCAAGAATTCACGACAAAGACATGTATGAAAGGTGGAAATGGAAATGAATTGAAAAGAGTGGAAGAAGAGGAGCTTATGGAGTGATTGTGAGAATGGTTCACGCCACTTGGGGTGTGGTATCCACCAAGATGAGTGATGGACCGCCACTTGAGAGTCTCACACTACTCAAGATAAGTAAGACCTATCCAAGAGGAATCAAACCTCAGAAACACCTCACACAATTTATGCAGAGTAACTTTTCTATTCAAAATTAACATGTTTTATTTTTAAGAAGACCAAAAGAAAGAACATTTGATGTTCTGGTCTTTGCCAATTTCTTCTTCTGGTGAGGTCTGCTAGATCCTTGGTGGGATCTTCATTTAAAAGTTGAGATGACTTCTCATAATGTGAATGGTCATGTGAGTCCTTGGTCATCTCCTTGTTGGCTTGGATTGATCATGAGGAGATGCCACTTGAGGTGCACCACTCTCAAGATAAGACCCAACAACAAATTTGGAGACAAAGCTCACTAATTACTCAAACAGAGTTTCTCTTCTACATTCAAAATCAAGTGTAAAAATACACGAGGCAAGACACCCTTTATATAGGATCTTAGGGAGCAATAGTTAGAGGGGTAGAGGCATCATTTATGAGAAACATTTTAGAAGGTAGGTCAAAGAAACCCTAAACCTAGGTGCGCATGTCATGAAAGGTGGGTTGGCACAAGCCCAAATTACTAAGTACACTCTACTCTAACTTATTCTTCTATTTGGACTCCCAAAAAGGGCCAAAATTATTTACATAAACTTGTCTTGTAAAAAGACCAAAAGAAAGAACATCTAATGCTCTGGCCTATAGTTCTTCTTCTGCTGAGGTCCTTCTAATGTTTGGTGGGGCCTTGTCTCGTATGCTGAGATGACTGACCTAATTTCAAAGTGTCTATTTTTATGTGAGTTGATTTTGATATTCATTAATTTGTGACACTTTAAGAACAAAATAAGGAGGCTTAAGGAAACGTAAATGGAGTTCAATGCCTTCCAAATGATGAACCAAACTCATGAACATGAGTGTCATTTCCTTACACAACAAATAACGAATAGCAAACTAGAATTGAATGCGGAAATTGAAAGGAAAAACAAGAACAACACATTCAACCGAAAAGAAACACAATATAAAACACATTAACCGATTGGAATTGATAACTACACAAACTAACCGAACATAATTGAAGAACAAACACAATTATCGAACAGAATTGAAGAACTAAGACGACTATCGAATAGAATTGAAAACTATGGAACAGAAATGGAAATGGAAAGTGAAAGCAAGAAGGACTTATGTTGTTGAAACCATGGAAGGGAAGAACACGCCACTTGGAAGGTGATTGATCCAAGATAAGTGCATGAATGCCGCCACTTGGAGCTCCCAAAACTCACAAGATAAGACTAGTAGAAGGAGAACAAGTCTCACACAATTCTCTCTCAATTTGAGTAGAGTCACTTTTCTTAAAATTCCAAATCTGAATTTACATGAGCATAGCACCTCTATTTATAGTGTGAGAGGGCTGAAATTAAAGTGGGAAAATTCAAATGAGAAGCATTTGAATTTGACGCCTATTACACGTCACAAGGGAGGTGTGACTTTGTTTCTTTCTTTGAAACCTCCTAAAACTACACCTACACCTTCTTTTTTATGTCACATGGAAGGTGTGACTTATATTTGTACATTAACACCCCTTATATTTATATTTACACCTTCCTTTTATGTTCTACTAAAACTACTCAAAAGAAATTACAAAAAGAGACATCCAATGATGCTCATCTCCCAAAGCCTTGGCCTTACTCCTAGTAATCCTTTGAGGCATGAAGGATATTGAGCTCATGGGTTGGGCTTGAACCCCCCACTTGGGCTTGGGCCTTCATGTTAAGAACACTAATATTGGTGTTAGACCATTCCTAGACCATTCCTCCTATTGATGGCATCTTTATTTGCTTGTTGAGATGACCCTTTAAGTTTAGCATCCTTGGTCATCTTCATGTGTTTTTGGATCACATCAGTTTTGTCCTTAGTCATCTGCTTGTTGAGGTTTCTATCAAAGTGTCTCAATATTTGGACAACATTTCATTACTCAAATCAATGTTAAAATTACAAGAGAGGTGAACTCCTATTTAAAGGAGATTTGAATGTCTAAAATAAAAATTCCTAAGATTTTGAATTATTACAATCCCCATTTAAGGATTCCTTTTGAAGTATGCTTGTAGGGGGTGTTATAATATACTCATCGTCCTTTCTATATACCTCTTATTCTTCTTTTTCAAAAAACCCTTCATATGGTTTTTCCGTTGAGGAGAGGTTTATATTATATGTGGTTAATCTCCAAACACATATTTTTCTTCAAGCACATTTTCACAAGGGTTTTCTATAGAAGATAAAATGTTATCAATATCTGGTTCAACTCCAGACATTTTGTTCTTTCCTTTTCTATTCTCTATTTTCTTGCTCCTTTATTTCTCTTCTTTCATTTTGATAAGAGCTTGCATTTTTTATCCTAATTCTTTTTCTCTTATTATGAATTTTTTTCCTCATCTACAAATATTATTTCTTCTATTACCAGCTTTTTTTATCTCTCCTCTAAGCTTATTTTTTCTGTCATATTACGGTAGGACAAATTTTCTTCTCTGACACACCTTTAATTCAATCCAATTCAAAATTTATGATTGTTTTACCTACCCTAGCATCTTGTTGCCTTTGTTTCCACCAAGACATGGAATGTTCTTGAAAACTTATTGCAGCCATGGATAATATTATAAATTGATTTACTTAGTGGTTTTAAAAAATTTGATCAACCTTTGTTTCCATTATAAATATGCTTAAACATTTTTATTTCCCTTAAAAGAAGGGAGACATACTGCAGGCTCTTTAAAATAAAGGGGATTTCTAGGCTTATAATGTTGTTTAAAAGGTGGTTGATAGGAATTATAACAAGGATTGCTACACACCCCTTCTTCTATTTGGCATTAAGGGTCACTATGATCTTCTTTCTTTCTATTTGATGCCTCTCCATGTTTACTCTTAAATTGTTTTTTATTTTGCATGTATTGAGAAAACATTGTTCTTAACTCTTCCATTCATTTTCTTTAGTAGTTATTTTATTTTAAAAATTAATAGTTTTAAAGAAGGTTGAAAGGTCAAAGTGTTACCAAGTTCACTCCCAAGAAAGAGAGGTGAGTGTCTAGGACTGCTTAAGTACCAAATCTTTGCTAGCTAAAGTTCCCTCAGTTAGCTTTCACCAGTCTCCTTTAATGGAAACTCCAATTATTTTTTTAAAAGAAAATTAAAATTTAAGAGGACACTAAGACTATAAAGAAAGAAACGAATTACATGTGGACTTCTTAAGATACATTCACTGTTTTAGCGTACTAAGATCAAACTAAAACTAGACAAACCCTTGGTGATGCTCATTGGCACCTATGACCCTTTGAGACACACTCACCATCTACATTCATTTTTATTATTTCACTATTTTAAAAGTAAAGTTGAAATACAAACAAATACAACAATTAAAATGTTTTAAATTCTTTATTTGGCTCTCTTTATGTTTGCACTCTTTAATTTCTTGTGTTTTCACTCTTCCTCACTTGCAATTGTACTTGGTGAATCCTCCTAGATGATTAGTTCTAGCTTGAACTTTTCCATGAGAGTTCCAAGAAAGAGGTGGCTTATACCTTTCTGAAACTAAAGTTTTCTTCCCCCAAATAGTATTACTTCCAAGAGATCAACAATTAGAAAGCAATAAAGCAAAATTTGAAGTGCTAAACTCATATAAGAGTACAAAGTAAAAATCTGAAAGAGATGCAAGAAAATTTGACAATCAAGCAATTAAGGCATAAGAAGAAAGTTTCACAACAAAAAATGCTTACGAATGGTAGTAGAATCGATTAAAAACCAAAAACGAGACTAGAGTGTTATGGTAACGAGACTTTCAAAATTTATGTAATTTTGTCCTTTTGGAATTTTTTTCTGAAATGTTTATCACTACTAGGTAAGATTTTATTTGACACATTCGCAAAAAATTCAAACTAAAACAACACTGGATTAATCACAATAAATTTTTCTCTAGAGAGAAACCGATCACCATTTTTAGAACCTTTCAACACTTGACATCTTGGCTTTCCTGATTTATGACATTTTTTTCTATTTTTTTCATTACAATATGCCTTTTTCAAAATATTTTGTATATAACATGAAGTGTTAACATATAAATTTTCAGGAATAAATTTTGCAATTTAATGATGTTTTAAAAGCATCTGTCAGCGAGAATATAAACCTAAAGAGTTCAAAAAATTGAACAAAAACAACAAGACAACTGTGAAGCCTAATTCTAAGAAGCTTACTAATGATCTTATAATAAGCTAAGAGACTTAAACTCAGAAATAAAAAGGCACAAAAAATAGTACACAATATTTTTCAGTAAGGCACTTTATCAAACAGTTTATAGAGTTCAGCTGGACAATTCATCAAATAATTGGTAAGCTAGCCTAAGATGGAAGGTTATGACAAATTATGGATGCACAAGACATTGAACATGACCGAAAAAGATTAGAAAATTAAAAGAAAATTATTTAAAGAAGATTTAACTTATTAAAAGTTAAGAAAGACTCAAAAACTGGGGACAACACATAACTAGAATTCCTAGGAAAAAAATTGTTGGATGGTTCAAAAAAATTTGATACAATTGAGTTTGGCCATGGATGCAATGGAGGCAGCGGAAAACTTGTAGAGTTGTGGAGGAAGCACCAAAATGGTATGGGTTTTTGAGAGAGATGGGGCAATTTTCTAAGTGTTAGGAACCAAGGAAGAGGTTAGGCCAATTCCTTGAGTTCTAGAATGCAAGAGAGTATCATAGAGAGAAACTTGAGAGAAATATGTTGAGAGTTTCAAAAAAACAAATTCAATATATCATTCAAGTCTAAAAATTTAGAAATGGGAAGCCACTTTTTTATAGGTTAAGAAGGATCCTAAGATAACTAATTGAGTTCTAAAATACTTTCTATTCCTAGCATGTCATGTGTCAATATTAAGTGCAAGAAACTCTCTATTCATGAGTTGACACACGACACAAGAGGATTAGAGAGTCTTGAAAGAGGCATCTAGCTTGGACTCTTGACAAGAGCTCGAAGAGCCACTCCATGCAAAGAAGAGGCACTTAAAATTATGTCTTTTTTGGAGAGAAAATATTTCTATACTAAAGTTGGCTCAAAAATACAAAGCCAAAAAATACTATTATACTATTTACATATTTATACAAAACTAAGGCATATATTTTCTTCTATATTTTCCAAGGTTAATCATTTGCTCTTAGCTGAAAAAGATGGTGGTTTTTGCAAGGATGGTCCTCCATGAAGCCCTCCCCCTTAAAAATGATATGTCCTTAGAACCAGTTTGTTTTGAGCCACTTGTCCAAAATTTCAACAAAGCCCACCAAGTTCAAATATCATCTGAATAAAATTGGAAACATTAGAAGAACACAAATAAAGAAAAGATATATTAGAAACATTCATGGTGAAAAAGAAATGGTCATTTGTTGTTGTTTTTTATTTTGAAATTTCTTTTTAAAAAAAGAAGAGTGGATGATGAAGAAACACCTTGTTTATTTTTTATAAATTTTCCCTTTTTCACGATCTATTTTTTCTTTTAGTTTTATTTGATTCTCTCTTATTTGACGAGGTGTAAGAGGACACAAAATAAATTATGACCTTAAAAAGAAAACATAATTTTATTTGTATGACCCTCATGATAAGAATTATGATCAAACTTCCAGGGTCTCTCAAGAATAATGTGACCTATCTCCATTAGAACAATATCACATAAAATATTCTCTTTATAATTTCCTAAGGTTATAGGCAAACTTACTTGGTATATCACATAAAATGTTCTCTTTATAACTTCCTATGGTTCTTAGAAAGTGTAAAAGTAAGAAGGATAAAATTTCACAAATGTGAAAACAATTTGCCACATAAAAAGAAACCTCTTCGCACTTTAAACTTGAAAAGTGAATTGCATTCAAATTTCTTTTGTCTTTGTTTTTGTTTTTATGGATTTAAAATGTCCATACATGTTAATTTTAATTCAGTTTCAATTTTCACAAATAGGTTAGGATTCAATTCATATGATCACTTGAATTATTTGCTTTTAGCTCTTCACAATTAAAGTTAAAATAAGTAGAATGGATTTAAAGACTTCTAGAACACTAAGAACATAAGACTCAAGAAAAAGAGATAAGGTAAAAATAATTCAAAAGATGAATTTAAATTGCTTAATGAATAAAAAGGCGAAATTGTAAATGACAAGAATTTATAGGAAAAATTGAAATTGCTTGAAGATAAAAAAAAATTGAAATGTGCTAAAATTTAAAGGAAAAAATCAACACAAAAAAGATAAGCACAATTTAAAACCATGCTCTGAATACCACATGATGTGAGTTGATTTTAAGATTGCACATTTTATAGGTTGCACTTTTTGAGTTTTTGTTTTAAGCAGAATATGGTGAGCAATCCAAAGAAGATTCCCACTGGACACGAACTTAACCAAGTGGTTAATTAAGAGGGAAGGTTCACTTCTACAGGCAAAGAGAAAAACACAATATAAGGTGGTGATGATGATGATGAGGTGTTGAATTAAGAACAAAAAAAGGAAGCAATTATAATAGATGACCCAAATTGTAAATGAAGAAAAGGAAGAACATAAAAAAAATGGAAGAAAAGTAGCGCAAAGAAGGAAAGGAAAAGGTGAAGAGATAAAGAAAGCTTATGGAAAAATGGAGTAAGCAGTCACTCCACTTTGAGGATGGGATACTCCAAAATGAGTGGTGTAGAGCCACCACTTGAAGTGTAAGACCCAAGGATAATAGAAGACTTAACTCACTGAACACTCTGATAGAGTTTCTTTTCTATTCAAAATTCAATGTGTCAAAGTACATGAGGCAAGACACCCTTTATATGAGAATGATTTGGGGAGCAAGAGTGAGACGGGTAGGGGCGTCATTTATGAGAAACCTTCTAGAAGTAGGACAAAGAAACCCTAAACCTAGGTGCACATGTCATGAAAGGTGGGTTGGCACAAGACCAAATTGCTAAGCACATCGTACTTTAGCTTATTTACACAAGGCCAAAATTATTTACATAAACTCGTCTTGTAGAAAGACACCAGAAGAAAGAACATCTGATGCTCTGTCCTATGTCTAAATCTTCTTCTGTTGAGGTCCTTCTAATGTTTGGTGGGGTCTGGTCTTGTATGTTGGGATGACTGACCTAATTTTGAAGTGTTTGTTGTATCCTTAGTAATCTTCTTGTCGAGGTGGTTTGGATCAAATGCTCTCCATCCATCTGTTGAAAAGTGGCACAATTTGGCAGAGTTTCCTTTCTATTTGGCAAAATTTCAATGTTGAAAATACATAAGGCTACACACCCTATTTATAGAAAGGAATAATAAGGGAGAGGGGCTGCCTAGGGTGTTGACCATGGTCAAAATCGCACATTTAGGTATAGCTTCTAGAAGGTAGGTTAAAAACCCTAATTCTAGGTGCCTTGTCTTGAAAAATTGGGTTTGGTACAAGCCCATTTTGCTAAGTACACTCCCTTTTATTCTATGTGAACCTACTCTAGCCTTCTTTTTTTTTTCTATATTTAGACCCCAAAAGTGAGCCAAAATTATGTACAAACATGTTTTTGCTTTTAAGAAGACAAGAAGAAAGAACAGTTGATGTTCTGGTCTATGCCAAGTTCTTCTTCTAGTGAGGTCTGTTTAATATTTGGTGGGGCCTTGACTTGATTGCTGAGATGACTGCTCACGTCTTCTAGGCTCCCATCTCCTTTCTCTAACTTGTCTCTCTTGAGCCTTCTCTAGCCTATGCATTCTTTCCACTAGTTGTCGCATTTCCTCTTCTTTGTGGGCCAAGCTCCTTTTGGCATCCTCAAACTCTCCTAAAAGATGTGCCTTTTAAGTAGATTGTGGTTTAGAAGATTCCCACAAAAAAAAGCAAACAATTAGTTAAAATAACAATTAATGTACTCACTGCGTCTATCATTTTGCTTTTTAGTAAAGGAGGGAAGAATTGTAATCCACTCAAGAAAGATTTTCACTCTAAAAACAAAGGTCTACACTTGGTAGTAATAACTCAAGTGAAAGATGACAAAGCTCTTACACTTGCTCACCAAAAATCCCCACAACAAAACTTAAGAAAATTTGAAAGACAAGGAAGAAAAGCTTAAAAGAAAGAAAGCTAAACTAAATGGGAAAAAGATAGTAACAAAAACTTGAGAAGACAAACAAGAAAAGCACGAATGAAGACTCAAAGAAACTTAAACTTTTAATTATGAAGTTTTAATTTTCTTAGAAATTGTAAAAGTAAGAAGGATAAAATTCCACAAATATGAAAACAATTTGCCACATAAAAAGAATCCTCTTTTTAGTAATTTTGAATTTAAAAAGTGAATTGTATAAACTTTTTTTTTGTCTTTGCCTTTGTTTTATGGATTTAAAATTTCCATAATCACATGCATATTTTAATTCACTTTCAATTTCACAAACACATTGGGATTCAATTCATATGATCACTTAAATTATTTGTTTGGAGCTAAATCAACTTCTACTCAAACATATTTGTAGTTGCTTTTAGTTCTTCACAATTAAAAGAAAAATAAGTAGAAAGGATTTAAAGACTCCTAAAACACTAAGAACATAAGACTCAAGCAAATGAGATAAGGAAAAAAATTTGACAAAAAAAATCGAAAGCGAAATTTAAAGTGCTTAATGAATAAAATTGTGGAATTGTAGATGACAAGAATTTAAATGCAAAATTGAAATTGCTTGAAGGTAAAAGAAAGAATTTAAATGTGCTAGAATTTAAAGGGCCAAAATCAACACAAAGCAAATAAGCACAAAATAATCATGCTCTGAATACCACATGATGTGAGTTGATTTTAAGATTGCACATTTTATAGGTTGCACATTTTGAGGTTTTGTTTTAAGTAGAATATGGTGAGCAATCCAAAGAAGATTCCCACTGGACACGAACTTAACAAAGTGGTTAAGTGTGAAGATTCACTTCAGAAGGGCAAAGAGAAAAAGACAATTATAAGGTGACAAATTATGCAGCAGAATTATAGACAAGGAACAAATAAAGAAAAAGAACAAATTAAAGAACAATTTAAAGATTAGAAGAAGACATGTATGGAATGGAAGAAGGCGTAAATAAAAGATAAAAGAGGAAGGGATGGAGAGAACTTTTGGGGAGAAAGGAAGTTACGCCACTTGGAGCAGAGGGTCTCCAAGATGAGTGATGCAAAAGTCGCCACTTGAGATATTACCTACCCAAGATAAGACCCAGAGCCGCCACTTGGGATATTACCCATCCTAGATAAGACCCAAATAACTCAGAGTACTCAGACTCATAAAATCACTTATGCAGAGTTTCTTTACTTCAAATTTCAATGTTGAAAATAAATGAGGCAAGACACCCTATTTATAGGAAGAGGTGCCTTGGTGGGCAAGATGGGTGAAAGGTAGAAATGGCAAGGGAGAGGGGCTAGCTAGGGTGTTGACCATGGTCAAAATCACACCTTTAGGCATAGCTTCTAGAAGGTAGGTTAAAAACCCTAATTCTAGGTGTCTTGTCTTGAAAATGTGGGCTTGGTACAAGCCCATTTCGCTAAGTACACTCTTTTTTATGCTATGTATTTACAAACATGTTTTTGTCTTTTAAGAAGATCAGAAGAAAGAACAATTGATGTTCTGGTCTATGCCAAAATCTTCTTCTAGTGAGGTCAGTCTGATATTTGGTGGGGCATTGACTTGATTGCTGAGATGACTTCTCAAAGTGTGAATTGTCTCTTAAGTCCTTGGTAATCTTCTCAGCTACTTGGATTGTATCAACAAGGGAGAAGAGTGGACAAGCTTTAAACACCCAAGTCTTCATGAAGAAGAAGAATAATAGTCACTTTATAGACATTTGCTTAGGGGCCTTCCATCGTAGACCTTCTGTATGAGTCAACTACTGGCAATATTGGATTCAAATACTTTCCAAGGTTGTGCATGATTTAAAGGTTAAGAAACAATCAAAATTAACCTAGATATATTTTCTCAAATATATTTTTCGAAAAATGTTTTGATACAATGAACAAATGCATCTTTGTTCTTCAAACCTTTCTAGTTAAACATTTTATATTCAAACTCTTTCTAACATTGTTTAATCTTAATCTTTAAAATATAATAGTATTTGAAACACTTTATAATCATTACAGGAAATGTATTTCATTCATAAAATATTAAGACACCCAATATTTGGATATTCCAGGATGCTCTATTTTACATTCACAGATATGACAACTTCCCAAAATTAATCCATTAGTTATCTTATTTGAAAAATATGATTTATATGAATTACACTAATCAAGTAAGATTTGAAAACATTTAAGTAATATCAGGAAGCATTCTAAGATTATAAAGATCAAGTATAGACACTCCCTGATATGTTAGACTATCTAACACGTAGTGGATAAAGTGACCATCTGATGGAAATTGTCCAACCACAAACATTCATAAAATTAGGAGGATGAAGAACTAAAGTCTACTTAAGGACTTTCGAACACATATAAGCCTAATTGGGCTTTTTATCTATCTTTTGTAGGCCCAACAAAAGGGACAACTATTGGATGAAGAAATGTATCAAGCATCTCCAAGAAGGCCTTCAAGTTAGAACTCAAATCACACAAAACATAAAATGCACCAAAGCTTATACAAGACAAAATCACTGAAACATTTCATCAAACACTTAGAAGGTTTCTTTGAGGCATTTTATGAAACACATGGAGAACAAACATGTTTAACATGAATTCATGACGTATTTGGAATCATATTACATTGAACATGACTAGATATTATTATAAATATGAAGAAAGTCTAAGATAAATTAACCGATTGAAATTGAAAAGAACTTTTAAAAAATTCAAAGCAAACAACACACACCAAAGAACACCTAAACCATGACTATTTTGGATGGTTCAAGAAAATTATTTCAACCATTTAATTTGCATAAAACTCAAATCAAATAAGTTAAAAAGACTTAAAAGAATGTAAAAAAGTGAAGAACAACAAAATTCAAAAAGATTAATCAGTGAGAAAGTTTAAAGAGAGCTAAAAGTGCTTAGTTGGACAGTAGGCTGCTCATGATACCACTTGATAGATGAACTCCATGCTTTGATGAAGTGCTTTGACCGAATACTGTTGAGAAGGATTGGCAGCGGAATTTATATGACGAATTGAAGAAGTGGATTGAATGTTGGACGTGTAGCTTCTCACGAAAGCTAAGAGAAGAAAAGTTTTGATGCACTCCAAGTTCTTGATTGTGATGGGAGTGTGATACAACCCAACTCAAAAAGCAGATTACTAAGGACATCACAAAAACTTCATAATTAGGTCAGTCATCTCAACATCCAAGACAAGGCCCCACCAAACATCAGAAATACCTCAACAGAAGAAGAACCGAACATAGGCCAGAGCATCAGATTTTCTTTCCTTTGTTTTTTTTACAAGACAAGTTTATGTAACTAATTTTGGCTCTTTCTGGGGGTCCAAGTAGAAGAATAAGCTAGAGTAGGGTGTACTTAGTAAAATGGCCTTGTGACAAGCCCACCTTTCATGACATGTGCACCTAGTTTTAGGGTTTCTTTGACCTACCTTCTAGAAGGTTTCTCACAAATTATGCCCCTACCCTTCTCACTTTTGCTCCCTAAGTCACGCTCTCCTATATAAAGGGTGTCTTGCCTCATGTATTTTTAACATTGAATTTTGTATAGAAAAGAAACTCTGTCAGAGTGTTTAGTCTCCTAGAATTTAGGTCTTATCTTGAGTGCTCTACACTTCAAGTGGCGGCTCTTCACCACTCATCTTGGAGTCTCCTCCCCCTCCAAGTGGCGTGACCACACCTTCATCATCCTAAAATTCTCTTTCCTTTCCTCTTTTTATTTCTATTTTTTTCCATTCCTTTATGTTCTTGTGTTTATCTTTTTCTATTCGATTTCTATCTTCTTTCTTTCCTTTATATGCTCTTTAATTTCACACTTATTCATCATCAAACCATAATTGTTTTTTCTCTTTACCTTCTAAAAGTGAACCTTCACACTTACTTAACCACTTGGTTAAGTAAGTGTCCAGTAAGAATCTTCTTTAGGTTTCCCACCATATTCTGCTAAAACAAAAACTCATAAACAAAGTGCAACCCCTAAAATGTGCAATCTAAAATCAACTCACATCAGAGTGGGAAGAGGCAGCGCAAGACTTTGGAAATGGAGAAGATTCGAAAGGAAATGGCGAGGTTAGGTTTCGATGATTACGAATGCTTTGAAGAGGAAGGAGGTGAAGCCAACATTTCAAGGGCTCACTCGGCCTTCTAGGCTTAGTAGCAAAAGGAGATTTAGGAAAGAATGGATTCTTAATTCAAAATACTTCATTCACTTTATGTCAAATCTGAATACAAATAGTTTATATAGGGTATTAATGGATGAAAAGAACGAGGGTAGCTTGCTCCTTAAGCTACCATAACCCCAGTTAACCAAACTTAACTTTGATGAGGTTTGGTGGCTTAAGGAAAGGCCTATATATCCTCTTAAGATGCTCTAAAGATCCTTGTTTGTGTGAGAAGTGAGGGTCTTCTAAAGTGTCTTTGATTCCTCTACAAAACACTCTTTAAAGTTTTTAAAAATACAAATCCTATACAAACGTATTCTACTATTTATACTATTCACGAAAAACTATTGTTGTTGCATTTGAATACAATGAATTAAGTGCATATACTCTAAGATTGTTTTATGCTTATTAGTTCTCTTTGTTTATTTGTGAAGACAAATAGGGAGAGAAGTTTGTGGTTCATTTGGTTGTATTGATGGGTTTAATTCTGCTACATTCTGTTGTTGGCACACTCAGATACACCATGATTCTGCTGCACAAAAACACTGATGCTGCCACTATTTTGGACTGGTTTTATTTTCTGCTTATGGGTTATGCAGAAAACTGGTTTTGTGTTCCTTGTGAAACTTTTAAATCCTATTGCTATACTTGCTTTGTATATGTACAAATTCTATTTTCAGAACCTCTCAAGTTCAAAAACTACAACACAAACAAACCAGGGATTTGTCTTCATCAAATAAGGGGAGATTGTTGAACAAGATGCTTTGATGGCTCCAAATCTATGTGGAAAGCTTGAAGACCTTGCTGCTGGGTGTGTATCTTGTCTAGTCGTTTTTAACTTGTTAATTCACTCCTTAAGATGATCCAAGCTCATTTAAATCTTTATCTTTTTTAAAAGATGGGTTTTCTAAAAGGCTATGAAATTTCAACCCGTTGAAATGTCAAAGCAACCTGTTGTTTGATACTTATTGGATTTTCAAAATGGTTTGGAAAGACTGTGCTTATTTTGTCTTTGTTATCAAACAGAAACAACCGGTTATTTCAATAAAACAACTAATTGTTTTTATGAAAACCTTAATAGGAAAATTATTTCAATCGATCCTTTTGGAAAACAACATGTTGTTTTCATAACATAATTCTGTTAAGTGTTTTAAACTACTTTAAATGCTTCCAACTGCTTCTGGTTTTTTATCTAACAGCTTTGACCACTTCATGGGGTTTATATAAAGGTTGTGTTAACATTCTTTTGAACTAACTAAGAAAGAGAGATTACTTAAAACGTTTTTCAAGAATTAATTTTTTTTGGATAATCTCAAGTGTGTGGAATAGGATTGGGTTTTGTATACTTTTCAACTATAGCTTTGTAATACCCAGGTGTATTCTATTCTCTTATTCTTGAACATTGTATTTTTGTGTGTTCTTCTATAAGGCAGTTTCAAAAAAGTGTTTTTGGAAACTGTGATGTTGCTAAGGAGTGATGTGTGTTCTTGAGAGGTTTAAGATCATCACTCTTGGTGTGTGTTTTGCAATCTAGGTTTGATTACATAGTGAATTCTTAGTGGTTAGTTGAGGACTGGATGTAACTTTTGGTTAAGAGTGAACCAATATAAACCTCTTGTGTGATTTTCTCTATCGCTCCTCTTATAAACTGTTTTAACTTGGTTTTTTATTCTGTTGGTATAAACAATCGGTTGTTTCGTGAAAACAAGTTGATTTTCTCCATCAAAGACCTTGGGAAAGTAATTAAACTCAAATTTGGCAGAGTTTCTTTACACATTCAAAGTCTGAATATTACATACCGAAGGCCCTTATTTATAGGCATGGAAGGAGGGAGTGGCATTTTGAAGAAGCTACCCAAACCCTAACTTTCATGGCAAGTGAGGGTTAGAGTTTGAGCCTTGTCGTCCAAGCTTCTACAAACCTTAGCTTGCCATGCAAGTTAGTGTTTCTAGAATCTCTCCCTTGTGCCACTAGGTCTCTAGAGTTAGGGTTTCTTTCAACTATTTGTGACCATAATATAAGGTCAAATTAAAGGAAAACCCTATTTGTACTTTTACACCTTTATAGAAGGCTTTAGAGTGAATAAATGTATTCTTTTGTATCCTTGCTCTAAGCTTGAGTTGTGGTGGCTGCCTTTAGTGGATAATCCTCCATCAAACACAATATGCTCAAAGCTAAAATGCATTAGACGATGTTGATGGATACACTAAATGATATGTTGTGAAAGTCATATAAAGCATGAGTGTTAGATAGACTAGACGATGATCAAATGAACGTGCCAATGAAGATCATGCACTGGACGAACAAGTGTCAAGAAAGTTTCCAAACTTAATCCTTTCACTTATATATGTTTGATTGTTTATCAAATATTTTCTAAACACGTTTTGACAAAGGCAAATCATATAAATTATCTCTACATCAAAACCCAATGTTTTAGTTAAGACTTTAAAAATATTTTCAAGTGAATTTCAATGAATATTTCATGTGACTACATTGTCCAATATATTGAAAACATTCTTCTACACTGAGTAAAATTCGTATATCTTACTGAGAGATATTTTGCACAAGAAAAGTTGTATTTTAATTAGATATTCAAATTTGTGTTTGAAAAGGATTTCAAAAAACAGAGCACACACGTTCCTTTTAAATGTTTTTGGAAAACATATTTTGTGGAATATATTCAAGAAAAATTATACTACGAAATATTTATTCTAAACTTTAACATACTGATATTGTTTCCATTATTATCTGAGAATGGAATGTATTGATAATTCTAAATATATTAAGATAATATTGAAAATGTTAATATAACTAGTAATCACAAAGGTTTTAAAATATGATTTTAGGAACCATCAAGACGCAGAGGAGAACAAGCACAAGTTTCCTTATTGAGTGTTCAACGAGCATAATGAAGTTATCACAGAGTATAATTCGTGGGAAATCATTGATGACAATCAAAGTTGCTGCAAATAATGAAGAAGAGATACAATTAAGAAGAATATGAGTGAGAAAATGCATTAAAGACGCAAATCTGAACTTTCCTAATTCAGCATATGATATTATGAAAAATTTGTACAATGTTCACAATGAGCTAGTTAAAGAAGTTATTCTAAGAACGAGTACAAGACAAAGTGAAGAACGAAATTCATGCAAAGTAGAACATGATTTAAGGACAATCAGATCAATTATATCAACGTTAAGAATCACAAGTAAAGGAAGATATTCATAAACCAGAGACGCATAGTAAATGACAACAACTTATTTCCATAATTAGCATTTAAGGTGATTATAGTGAAGCAAGTGACAGAGATATGATTGAAGAATCAGTGACATGCATTAAAGGGTTAACGTTCATATCAAATATCAAAGGAAACAAATCAAATTGTCTCATATGCTCAAAGACGCAAGAATATAATTAAAGCAAGAGTTGCTATATTCAATGTTTGACGTGATGAAGATCATGAACAATGCACAAAAAAGAAGGATATCCAGAGATTACAATATTAATGAATCAACATTCACATTGGGACTGAAAGAAGAAACCTTTCAAATACAATTGAAGTCCAAGACGCATCATAATCAATCAAGAGCAAAGATTTCCTTATCCATCGTCTAACGATTATGTGGACAAAAGGATGAATGAAAGCATTAATAGTCATAATCTAAAACAAAATATCAAGACCTTGCAGATGAAGAAGAAAAAAAACGAAGCATACAAGCATACAAAAAGATTACTACAAAGGATTTAGAGTTTATTGTCTTAATGTATTAAAAGAATACTTCATATCGACTATTAAGAGAACTCGTAGTTTGGGGATTGAGCCTTATCGTAAATCCTTCAATGTGTCAAGATTACCCTTTGAGATTTCACTATTTTCTCTCTTATCAATAGTGTTTTTGTCACTTGTTGAGAAATATTAGTCTCATGGGGAGATTAAGACTTGTTGCCTAAAGAGGTCTTCAATATTTGCTACCTACAAAGGTGTTTAAGAGTGTTTACGTGAAAAGGTGGAGAATATTTGTGTAGCTGGAGATGTGGAGAATACTGGTGTTGATAAAGGATCTTAACCAGGTTGTTTAACAGGACTAGACCTAGCCTAAGTTATGGGTGAACCAGTATACATTCTGTTAGAATATATGGTCTTACACAAGAGGGGGGTGAATTGTTTAAAAGGGGGTTTTGAAAACTTTTTCAGGTTTAATGAAATTCTTTGTATAAATCCAAAAGAGGAATCAAGTTAGCTAAGAACTCAAGCAATTATACAATAATACACAGAAAACAATCGGTTGTTTCTTCAAAACAATCGGTTGTTTATATCAATTAAGCTTAAAAAAAATTAAATGAGTTCAGGGTAAGAGAGAAACAGACAAACAATTTATATTGGTTCACTCTTAAGCTAAGAGCTACATCCAATCCCCAGAATACCACTGGGTAATCCACTAAGCAATCAAACCAGATTACAAAACACAAACCATCAAAGTAGTGACCTTGAACCCTTCAAGAAAGACACTACCTTTGGCAAACCACACCAAGAGTATTGATATTGAACACTTCAAGAACACACAATACTCCTTGGCAACACAACACCAGTAATACAGTAGGTTTACAAAGGATTACACCTGATCACAATACAATCTGAATTGAATACAATTGCAATCCTATTCCACTCTCTCTTGAAAATCCAAAGCTTGATGTGAATATTGAAATCTTAGAATCAAATATGTCAAACTGAATTTCTCAAAACTGTTTCTTACTTATTTGAAAACATAAACAAACCATTTATATTTTCCAAAGATTGGTCAAAGCAATTAATGAAGGAGCGTATTTAGTTAGAAAACATTTAAAACAGACTCACCATTCAAAAATGAATTATGTTAGGATTTTCAAAGAAACAATCGGTTGAAACCACAAAACAATCGATTGTTTTGGCTTGACAGTTAAGTTAACCAAACTAAAATAGTTTTCAACCTTTTTCAAAACTCCTAAGAGCAAAACAACCGGTTGATTCGACAAAACAACAAGTTGTTTTTCACTTAGTTGGAAAAACACTTGATTTCAAAAAGGTTTTAAATCACATCAGTTTTAGATTCAACAAAGGAGCGAATCACATTTTATTCTACCCAGATCCCACCCAAACACAACAGCAACACCAGCCTTTCACCAAACACCTTGGATTTGGATTCTTCAAAGCACATGATCACTCTTGATCAACAATCTCCCCCTATTTGATGAAGACAAATCCCAAGTTGCTTGTGTTGATCTTGATTGAATCTGAAACAACACCTACAAAACAACAAAGGTATGCAATGCAGAGCATCTCTTATAGCAGGTTATAATGGCACACAAACCAGTTTTCTACACAATCATAACAGTAGAAAAACTAGCAAAAAAACTAAGCTAAAACATACTAAACAACAACTCCATACAAACAAAAATGCAGCAAAATTCTAAAACAGATTTATAGTAGTTTAAGACAACACATAAACCATATTCTCCCCCTATTTGTCTTCACAAATAGACTTTAGGAAGAGATGAAAATAGAATAGTCCAAAATAAAGCAATACAAGCATAGAAAGAATAAAAAAACTTGGCTTTCAAGATCCACAATCGGTTGTTTCGTGATATCAATCGATTGTTTTGGCTTCAATCTTCTTTCCCATACTGCAGCTCAAAAAGTTGGTTTTGAACAACTTCAATCTATTCATCAAGAGTCTGAAAACGTGTATCCATGCTTTGAAATCTGTTGTCAAAGTTCTGAAAATTTATAACACAAAGATCATGAAGATTCCTTTGGTTTTCAGCAAAGTTGTCCAGCCTATTGACCATGAAACTCTCAAAGGAAGACATTGAAAGAATCTTGTTTCCTTGATGACCAACACTTGTTCCAACACCTAAGTCAGCAGCAGGTTGTTCTTCATCTTGAACATTCATATCAACACCTTCAGTAACTTCTTGATCTTCTTCACCATGTCAGCATGAGCACCACTTGAGGAACCACCATGTTCACCATCCTTACATACCCATCTTCCATTAATCTTGGTAAAACCCATCTTGCTCAGTGAACCATTGTTCACTTCATGTGTTGATTTCACCAACTCAGATGTTTCATCCTCAAGATTCACTTCAAAATAGTTTAAGAATTTAGAAATCAAGATAGCATAAGGATAATGATAGTCACTTAACCTCATAGATTTTTTCATGTGTTCCTTGATGATATGGATCCAATTGATCTTGACTTTGCTCATTATGCAGTATGTGCAAACAAGATCTTCCTCTTGAGTGATCTCCATATCCACACCCTTGACATGAGAGACAAGATTGTTACCTTCAAACTTTAAATTGGTGTAGAAAACCCGAATAAGATCCGGATAGATGTTCCCCTTCATCTCTAAGAACCTCTTCAGCAGTTGTTCTTTGAGTAGTCTTCTCACATCATTCAGCTTTTGACTCTTCAACCAACCAAAAGAGACAACTTTTGGATTGTTTATCACTTTTTTACTTGTTCCAAAGCGATATTTCTCAATCAATTCATTGTCTCCTGAAAACCAGCCTTCAAGACGTCCTCCTTTTCTTATAACTCTGATTTTAATCCTTTTTTATGATGGAGGAGTGGAATCCATGAAACCAGAATGTGAAAAATCAGAAAAACAGAGGAGGATATGAGATGCAGCAAGAGATATGCCAATGGGTTGTTTTTGTGTAGAAAAACAGTTGCATAGGGTTTTATAGCAAAACAAAAATCCTCTTTGATCCTTTGGTTGCAGTGGGTTTCAGTCTTCAAGAAGAGGAATCTGGTCCAATCTTTGCACAAAACCACATCATCCCTTACCAAAAAATCACATCGTCAGCACATGTGGATTTGACTAGTCATAAAGGCACTTGAATTTCCAAGATATTAAATATATTCCTTTTATGACAAGAAACAACTTTCTCCTGAACCAAGTCAGACCTCATGACTGCTTTACTGACTCGTAATCCTTTTTAAAAGAGAAATATGTAAAAGATAAAATGCATAAAGAAATTAACTCAATTTTATGTAGTGCTGTCAGAGAAGAAAAATTGGTTGTTTCGAGAAAGCAATCAGTTATTTTTCTGAAGCAACAACAATGTTTGAGTTTAAAACAAAATCAGAGAAGAATCAAAATGTAATTGTACATATACACATAGATGCATGAATTTATAAAAAAAAAAAACAAAGACAAAGAAAGTTTTATCCTTTTGTCATGGAGTCCCTTCAATAAGTAATTATTCATGATCAAGAATGCTTCTTTTGGCTTTCAAGGAGACTTAAGATGGTACAGAACCTTAATTCAGTTCCAGAAAAAATCCTTTTCTTCCAAAAGCTTGATCTAATAACTCAAGACTCCATGCTTCTTTTAGTATCCCTACAACACAACAAATTCAAGCAACAAGATTTGGTCCCCTTACAAAAGTGGGTCCTGTTGATTCAGCTTTATCACTGGAAACTTCAAAGTCTTTGGGAATCCATCTCATAATACCTTTTCGAACAGAATATTTCCTAATTTTACAGAATCTAACTGAGTGGCCTCTCTTCATGCCGTAAAAACATGTAACAATTGGTTGTTTCGATCTTTCAATTGGTTGTTTTTCTGGCACTTTTGAAAAGGCTTTGAAATCCCATTTTTCTTGTTTTGAGGATTAAACCCTAAACCAGGTTTTCCAAAAACACATTTTTGGGATGCCAAGACAGTTTCAAAGTTGGATTTACCCTTTGAAAGTTTATCCACAGTTCTTACAAGATAGGGGACCTTACTCTCAAGAGTTTTACAGTTTTCACAAACTTTAGAGTCACACAAGTAAGAATAATTTTTGCAATGCATTTCAAGATTTTCAAAATCAGTTTTTGACTTTTCCAATTCTTCTTCAAGAGTCTTGACTCTATTTTCAAGCCAGTTATTCAACCCTTTCAATCGGTTGTTTAAGAGAGACAATCGGTTAGCTTCTTCATGAGTTTCTTTAAAAGCTTGAAGCAATTGACCATAGTTTTCAGCATTTAAGGAGGCACAAGAACTTACACTATTTGAGTTGCTTGAATCATGATCCCTTCAGCCTTCAAACACAGATTTGCTTTTTCATCTTCACTTGATGAGGAGCTTGATGAAGAGACTTCATTTTCATCCCAAGCAATATTGGCTCTTTTTATTTCCCTTTCTTTTCCTTATTGCTTGACTTCTTTTCCTTGCCTTCTTTATTTGGGCAATCAGCTTTTATATGCCCTTGTTCTCCACAACCAAAGCAAGTGTAATTGTTAGAATTGAAATCAATAGTTTTCTTGTTTCCATACCTTTCTTTGTTGGATTCCTTATTGCGGTTTCTCTTCAAGAATTTCCTGAACTTTTTGGACAACAAACTAAGATTTTCTTCCTCACTTTCATCACTTGAGTCTTGCTTATTCTTGTGCTTGGCAGCTTTCAAAGCAATGTTCCTTACATGTTTGTCTTCCCTTTCTTAAACATTGAGTCTATTCATCTCCAACTCATGTTCTCTAAGCTTTCCAAACAAGGAGGTTGTAGTTAAAGATGTCAAGTTCTTTGATTCTGAGATAGCCGTGACTTTAGGTTGCCAAGATCTATCAAGACACTTGAGAATCTTGATGTTCAACTCCTTTTTGTCAAATATTTTTCAAAGACTCATTAGATGATTGACAATGTGAGTGAATCTCTTTTGTACTTCAGCAATTGATTCTCCTTTGAGCATTCTGAACATCTCATACTCTTATATTAGAGTATGTTTCCTTGCTCTCTTCACCTTATTTGTTCCTTCATGGGTGACCTCTAGAGTATCCCACATTTCCTTAGAAGATACACATTGTGAGATCCTGAAAAATTCATCAGAGTTCAAAGCAGAGGTTATGATATTCTTGGCAATGCAATCAAACTTGCCCTTTTTATTTTCAGCATCAGTCCATTGAAACCATGGTTTTTCAATAGAAGATTCATCCTTTTCAAATTTAGGAATAAAAGGGTCATTTTCAATTGCATCCCAAATTCCTTTATCAAGAGATTCAACAAATATTTTCATTCTAACCTTCCAAAGCTGATAATTCAAACCACAAAACAAAGATGGCCTGTTAATTGAGGCACCCTCCCCGAAAGGTAGTTTTTCAGCCATTGAAAAAAGATTTTGGGATCAAACTTGAATATTTTTCAAGTACCAAGCTCTTGATGCCAATTGTTAGAATATATGGCCTTAAACAAGAGGGGGGTGAATTGTTTAAAAGGGGTTTTTGAAAACTTTTTCAGGAAACATCAAAGTAGTGACCTTGAACCCTTCAAGAAACACACTACCTTTGGCAAACCACACCAAGAGTATTGATCTTGAACACCTAAAGAACACACAATACTCCTTGGCAACACAACACCAGATATACAATAGGTTTAGAAAGGATTACACCTGATCACAGTACAATCTGAATTGAATACAATTGCAATCCTATTCCACTCTCTCTTGAAAATCCAAAGCTTGATGTGAATCTTGAAATCTTAGAATCAAATCTGTCAACTGAATTTCTCAAAACTGTTTCTTACTTATTTCAAAACATAAAAAAACCATTTATATTTTCCAAAGATTGGTCAAAACAATTAATGAAGGAGCGTATTCAGTTATAAAACATTTAAAACAGATTCACCATTCAAAACTGAATTCTGTTAGGATTTTCTAAGAAACAATTGATTGAAACCACGAAACAACCGATTGTTTTGGCTTGACAGTTAAGTCAACCAAACCAAAACAGTTTTCAACCTTTTTCAAAACTCCCAAGAGCAAAACAACCAGTTGATTCGACAAAACAAAAGGTTGTTTTTCACTTAGTTGGAAAAACACTTGATTTTAAAAAGGTTTTAAATCACATCAGTTTTAGATTCAACAAAGGAGTGGATCACATTTTATTCTACCCAGATCCCACCCAAACACAACAACAACACCAACCTTTCATCAAACACCTTGAATTTGGATTCTTCAAAGCACATGATCACTTTTGATCAACACATTCTTTGTGTGCTTTTTGCTCTATCTTTTATCTTTGGATATTGCTTTGCCTTAATATTTTTCGTTCTCTATTTAACCCCCCTTCTAGAGCTAACTATACATGTAGTTGGTATCAAAGCTAATTGTTAGAATCGTTAGCCGAAAACAAGAGAGTGGTGATTATTTTTTAAGAGAGTTTCTCAAAGATTGAACTCAAATTGAAAATCTTTAACCGATTCTAAAAGTCCTTGGCATGAAGAAATAAAAGAAAACAACCAATTATATTTTTTCATATTACTTAATCAATCAATTGAAACACTGAGAGTAAATGATACAACATGATATCAGAATATAAAATTGTAAGGAGATAGACTAAATATGGAAGATTGGAATTCAATACAAACAAGAATCAAGTTCTTGAACCCTACTACAAAAAATAGACACCCTATTTAAATTTAGTTACATAAACTTTAATTAGGATAGAAAACACCCGAGTTACAGTAGAGAACACCTCTTATGGAATCCTCAAATACACTTTCTTTACAATCACAAAATGATCCAAGAACAAGAATGATTTTCTCCAAGAATTCAAAAACAAAGTGTTTTTTCTCATGATTTCTAATTTAGTTTCTTTAATTTTTAAAAGACCCAGATAACATGTTTTTATAAGTTTTTTCATGTAAAAACAAGTCTTTTAATTTGTTAAAGCAGTTTTGATATAAAAATAGAAAAATATATCTTTTAACAAATTGATTTCATTTAACAAGTAAAACAACTATTTTCAACCGATTGATTTTTCAAAACAACTTATTGATTTCACTTAAGGAAAATCAATAACTTTTCAAAATAAAGTTTTTACAAGACAACATTTTAAAAATACATTTCAAAAATAGCATAAAAGCTTCAGATATTTTAATTTGTTGATGCAATAAATCAACTAGGTAAAAAACTTGGATCATAGAGAATTGTCAAGAAAGCATTAAACAAATGATGAAAACCATTCAATCTTAAAACGTTTAGTTAATAAGATAGACGAAGACTGAGCTTTGGTGACGAGATTGTAAAGTCTTTTTCTTCTTCTTAGCCTTGTAAAAATTGTATAGAGTAGTTAGGATTTATTGGGCCTTGTATTTTTAGCCAAAGTAGAGTAGGATGTAAATAGAAAAGAGTATGGTGTAAATAGTAAAAGAAGGGTGCAAATAGAAATGTAGGCAAGGAAGGCATGAAGGTCCACATGTCCTATCCTCAATGGTGAGGATTTTACTCAAATGAAGGCATGTCACTTGTGACTCTTCTAATGGAGAGGATTTGCACAAATAAGGTGGTGACACTTGTCACACACTCATTTGCGAGGTTTTAAGAGACTTTCTCCTATAAATAGGAGTCTCTTGTAGATGTTTTCAACTTTGATTTGTGTAATTAAATGTTGTCCAATTTGTGAGACACTTTTTCCTATTCAAAGTTCTCTTCTAGAGTTATTTTCTTGCTAGAAAATTTTGTAGACTTCTCCTAGTAGTGTTGGCCCAACCTAACTCTAGAAACTAAGTTTGACCTAACCTCACTTAGATTCACTATCATAATCATCTTCCGACATTAATCATGTTTCGTTGAAGAAATTCAAATAAAAAACAATGAAGAATAAGATCTAAAAACGAAGATGCAAGCTAGGATTGAATCATTTGCTATCAGAGCTTTGGTTTAAGAGATAAGTAGCTTATTCTTCAGAAAAAAATATAATTTCTATGTTGTTCATAATTCTTCTTTATTGTAAAATTTTCTTTAGCCACTTTAATTTTATTCTTCAATATTAGTAGCAGGCTACGATACACGATTTGGTCCTTTCAATTTCTATTTTTTATTAATGGAATTGTGTTTTAAGGTGTGTCGATGATTCAATTTTGTTCTTTAATTGAAATTCTTATTTATATTTTAAACAATCTTTGGTTTGCTTAATTCAAGAGGTAAAAGCTTAAAAATCTTACAAATAGACACTTGCAAACGAGCAAGGTCACTGAATGAATTAGTGGACACGTGATTCATTAATTTGATTCTATTGAGTTGATTGACGTATGTTTGGTCAATTCGATCCTGTTTGGAGATTGAATGAATAACATACATGTCAATTGATGAAGAAATCATTGTTGAATGAACTTGAGAATTAACATATTTTTTATTTTCTTACTCTTATCTTTTAATTTTATGTTCAAACAACTACACAACCCCTTTTAATTAATTTTTCTTATTAAGTAACACTTGCTACAAATAATATATGAAATTTGTCTTACTTGAATTTGTTCGGACTTGGGGCTAACTGACCCTAAACTATACTTAATTTTTGTTCATCTCTTTTGTAGTAGATGATCCTTTACTTAAATACTTTTATTTGAATAAAATGCATCGATTAGTGGGACTTGGAGTAAGGTCTCAAACTATAAGGAGTGTGCAACTACTCTTTGTCTTATTAGTCACACATTCCTTAAAGTACTGGGTGCAAGGGACTTATGCATCTATAAATAAGACTTCTTGTCCCCTTTGTACACTTACTTTGAATTTGACTTGATGATATGTGAGTTGATTTTAGAGTTGTCCATTTAATGGTGACACTTTGTTTATGATTTTGGATTTTAGCAATTATGGTGTGAGACCCAAAGAAGATTCCCATTGGACACAAACTTAACCAAGTAGTTAAGTAAGTGTGAAGGTTCACTTCTAGAGAGAAAAAGGGAAACACAATATATAGTGATTATGATGATGTTTGTGGAATTGAAAGAACATAAAAATGAAGCAAGAATGAGGAGGATGACTGAATGGAAAAGAGACAAAAATAAGAACACAAAAGGATGATAGTTGGCGTTATGAAAATGAATTGAAAGACGAAGGATAGGAATGCTTATGGAGGGTGGATCACGCCACTTGGAAGGGTGGGAACTTCCAATATGAGTGGTGAAGGCCGCCACTTGAAGAGCCCTACACTCATAAGATAAGATGAATTGAAGAGATCACTCAAGACTCACTCAACACTTTGGCAGAGTTTCCTTTCTATTTCAAAATTCAATGTGATATTACATGAGGCAAGGCACCCTATTTATAGGAATGGGTGTTGGGTGCCTTAGTGGGAAAGATGGGGGGAGGGGTAGAAAAGACCATGAGAGGGGCGGCCTAGGGGTTTCAGCTAGGTCAATGTCGCCCCTTAGTCTTAGCTTCTAGAAGTTATGGCTACATTCCTTCCCTAAAGGGCTAGGCACAAGCTAAAATGATAAATGCACTCATCCTATTATGCTAAATGGACCTTACTTTACTGAAATTAAAAATAAAGAAACTAGCTAATGCTCAGCTCCCAAGGCTTGGGCTCTACTCCTTATGATCCTCTAAGGAATAATGGTCTCTAAAGCACTGGCTAGTGGTGGGTCCTGACCTAGCCCTGGATCCTGTGTCATGCTCTAGGTCATCCTTCTAGAGGGTTGGGCTTGGTCAGTGGGTGGGCTATCTCTTAGGTCCTCATCACTTGAATTGAGTTGTTATTATCCATTCTTTTATATCTTTTGAAGCCCTAAAAATGGGAGTGTTTTGCTAGGATCTTCTCCAAGGAACCTTCCGAGTAAGAGGAACCTCAAGTTTATGTTTCTTCCAAGAAACATAGGAAACGTTTTTTAATAATTTTCAAGTCTTTCGCTGCTCCAAAAGGTGTTTCGATCAAATTTTATGCTCACTTTATGTTGCAGAGAATGTTTGTTTCCTTCGTCTGCCAATATCATATAGAAAAGCTTTTATCATATCAATAATCTCTTAGAAAATGAGTTAAAGTTGTTTTAGAAAAACAATTACTTGGTGGTTGCTTTGCCAACCCTGTAAAAGACTTTTTGCCCTGTACAAATTAGTGTTTTACACAATTTTAATTAAAGGCACTCTAATCAGGGCCTGGTAAGTTTATCCAGGTATTAGGATGGTGATTGAAGAGGAGTATAGCATTTAATGGATGCATGGAGCTCATTTAATGCACCCTCTATGGTCAAGTTGCTCAAAAATAAAGAAGACGTCAAATGAGTTGAAGTTACTCAATAACAAGAAAAGGATTTGCAATGACTCTTTTCTTCTACGCCTATATAAAGCCCTCCTTTAAAGAAAAGAACAAGACACTATGCCACAATTTGCAAAGTGACAAAACATTATTAATTTATATTGTGCCCAAAAATCTTTGTAAACCGTTGTTGCATTCTTTAGAAAACTAGAAGAGAAACCTTAAATCTTAATATTACACATCTCTAGTGAACAACATTGTGATCTTTTGATTACATCTTAGATAATTATTTGTCTTAGTTAGTTGTGGTTGTTTGTTAAACAATACTTATGCTTTTAGACAAAAGTGGCTAAATGTTTAAAGAATACTTGATATGTTAGTTAGGAGTGGTTACATTCTGAAATAATAGTCATACAGGTTATTGTTGAACCAAGTGGTGTTCAATGTTTTGAAGAATCCAAATCCTTTGAAGGATGTTGAAGCCTCTGCTATGCTTGATGTTGTTGTGCTGGTTTAAGCTTTGTTCTGGGGTAGTTTATATGTTGTAATCCACCCTGTGATTAAATCTAAAGCATTAGCATTCTCAATCTTTGTGAAAACAATATGATTTCAAACTAAGTAAAAACAACCGATTGTTTTGTCGAAACAACCGATTGTTTATACTTAGGTGTTTTGAGAAAAAGATTGAAAACTGTTTTGAATGGTTGAACTGTTAAGTACCAAAACAATCGATTGATTCGAGGAAACAACCGATTGTTTGTTTTGGGACCATAACAGAAAAACTGTTTTCTTTGATTGAGCTTTAAATGATTTAACTGCTTACGCTCCAGTCATTAAATGCTTTGACCAACTTTTAATGCAATTTAAGAGTTTGTTAAGATTTGATAACAAACTACATCTTTGAATATATTCAGAAAAACAGATTTAAGAATTAAGAATCTTTGACAAAGTTTTTCTAAGAGAGTTTTTCAAAGTGCTGAGATTGCTAAGTATTTGTGATTGATCAAAGTGCTGGAATAGGATTATGCTTGTATTGATTTCAGATTATCTTCTGTAACAAGTGTAATTCTTGTACTCTGTTGAACAATTTCGTTTCTGTGTTTGCTGAGATTGGCTGTGTGTTCTTGAGGTGTTCAAGATTAGCAATCTTAGTGTTGGCCAAGGAGAGTCTGTTTCTTGAGGTGTTTAAGGTCATTCTCTTGGTTGTTGTGTAAGTGATCAAGTGGTGATTGCTTAGTGGATATCCTCAGGGTTTCTGAGAAGACTGGATGTAGCTCTGGATTTGGAGTGAACCAGTATAAACAACTGTGTACAATTTCTCTATCCCTATCTCTTTATATTCAGTTTTGTCAATTAATAACTGGTATAAACAACCGATTGTTTTTCCAGTATTGTGCTTTTGCTTTATGTTTTGAAAAACTGAATTCTTAATCAAGGTTTTCTTGAAGTATTTTTCATTCTAAGCTTAAAAGTTTACTAAAATCTTTCTTAAACAATTCACCCCCATCTCGTTTAAGGCCATATATTCTAACAATCTATGACGATTTTGAGCCTAAAGAATTCTCGTGTTGTAACTTGTAGCATTATAGTGTATAATATAACTCAATTTGTTGATTGAAAACTTAATGTAGCACACGCTATCAGACGAACCAATATAAAAATCACTGAGTATTTTCCTTTTTCCTTATCCTGTTCAAATTACATGTTATGAAATCTAAACTAGCCAAAGATGAAGATGTTTTCGAACTAAAATTTTGAAAAGGTTTTTTGAAACACAATTCAACTCTCAAACTTTTTGTGTTTTCCTATTTTTTACAAATGATTTACAATGTAATAACAAGCAATTTACACTAAAATCATTAAGATACCAATGTTCAACAAAATCTATTCTAATTAATATGTTATTAATGCATATCATACAACTATGTCATAAGTGGAACAATTAGAATGACAAGTTACCTACTTGTATATAGCAATAGAGGTAGCAACGAGATGACGCAAGGTGAGGACATGAAGCATAACAAGGAGTCGCATGTGTTGGGTTGTGTCATGACTTCTGGTGGTGCAACAGAAAGGAGCAAATGGGTGAGGCTACGTCGTGAATTATGACAATGTAATGGGGAGGAGGAGTGGTGTGGGGAAGTCATGGAGTAGCATGGGAGATGCAACAATTGAAGGGAGGGTTAGTGGCAACAAAGTGAGCATACTCAAATGTTAACAAAGTTGCAAGAAAATATCAAAGGAACAAAACAATGCACTTAAAGGAGAAATGTGAGGGGAAAGTGGTGTTAAGAATACTAGTATGAGTTACAAGTCTCACATTGAGTAGAAATGAGAAAGTTGAGTAATATATAAGAAATAAAAGACCCATAAACACATAGTTTGATAGTTTTGGGTTGGAGGTGGTGTCATGATCTCTTATATCGTCTCTTGACTCATTAAATGGTGTTAAATCACACTACAAGAAAATCATTAAATAAAAATTATTTTAGAGACAAAAATAATTAGTTACTATATTGACTAAATTAGAGATCATTTTATAAACTAAAAAAATTATGGGTATCTAAAGTAATTTATATTCGTAATAGAAAAATTATAAAGTAGTTTCTAAATTTGTATCTAACCATTAGCTACCAAGGTTTTAGTTATTAACTACTTTATATGCTAAATTACTCTTTATTAGTCTTTTAAAGACTAATTTAAAATCTAAAATATTAGTGGCACTAGCACAAAAGTTTAAAACAACGACTCATTATTTAATGCGTTTTTACGGTCAGACGCTATCTTTCAAAATGCGATGGCATATTTTAAATTACCTTGATTTAAGAAGGCGACTATTTGTAATAGACACATTCTTAAATCAAGCGCTTTGATTTAAGAAGACGGATATTTGTAATAGTCGCATTCTTAAATCAGGCACTTTATTTATGAATGCGGCTATTACAAATAGCTGCATGCTTAAATCAAAGCGCTTGATTTAAGAATGCGACTATTACAAATAGCCACCTTCTTAAAATATGTTTTACCCTAATTCAGAAACGCGCCACTTACGTTTTCATACTCTCCTTTCTCTCGCGCTTCGTTTCTCTTTTGTGCTTCCTCTTTTCTTCCTCTCTTCTTTGCATTGTCTTCATGCCATTGGTAAGCATTGTTCTCCTCTCTTCTTCTTCACCATTGATTTTTTTTGTTTTTCATTTCTCTTATGTTTTGTATGTTTTTCGTTTCTCTTATGCCATTTCTAAGGTCACTATTTCATTGGGAAGGTTTTTGTTTGCTTTCTATTGTGCCTTCCTTGTCGTTGTTGCCGCCTTGCTCTGTCATATATTTACGTTTCATTGGAAAAATTTTATTTGCATTTTCTGTACTTTCATTGGGATGAAATACTAAGAATATGAAGAGGTATGATATGGATGCAGCAAGAGAACAAAAGAAATGCTAAAATAATGACCCTGTTCTTCGGAAAAGATCAAAGTTGAGAACTTTGATTAGAAACCCAAACAACAACGAAAAAGAAAAGAAACCCTAAATGTCACTCGTAAATGCAATTTATAAATGCGGCTATGCAAATAGCCGCATTTATAAATTGAATTTACGAATGCGGCTAAATAGCCACCTTCTTATCTCTTTGATTTAAGACTACGTGTACATCAAATGCGACTATATAACCGTCGTTTTAAATTGAAAATAGTCATCATTTTTTTACCTTTCTACACCAGTGTGGCTACAACCTTGGTAGCTAATTTAGAAACCATTTTGTAAATTTTTATTAATAATAGAAACCACTTTTGATACGAATAATTTAATAGTATCTAATTTAGTCAATATAATGACTAATTACTTTTTGTTCTAAATTTGATTGTTATTTAATGATTTTCTTTTAGTGTCATCTAGCATATCCTCTTAGAAAAATATCAAAAGAGACAAGCATCTTCCGTTATTGTAAAATCCCAACAACAATAAGGGTAAGAGAAAGTGTGTAACCAACTGACACTTTAGGTAAAGTGTCAGGGTGAGTGTAAATAACAAAGTTGAGTAACATATAAAAAAAAATATCACACAATAGTTTTAATGGTTTTGACTGAAAATATATCATGAACACTTATATGGTTTGCTCATGACTCATTCCAACAATCTACCTGGTGTTTTCCCCTAGAAACATCCAAACAAGTAGATGAGAGAAAAGTTAAAAGGATATTTTATGTCAATTGTTATGGAAATTGACACAACAAATATTTCTTTTTATATTAAGTGACTTAATAGTCAATGTAAAAAGAAAGACTGTCAATTATCCTTACAACCAACATAGAAAACTTGCATAAATTTATAAATTTATCATAAGATATTTTTGTCGATTTTTTAATTAACCAAGTTAAAAGAGGTAACATAATTACTTTATGTTGTAGGGCATGAATTGTATGATTGGGATGATAGAATGTTGAAGGTAACAATGGAGTGGATCTCCAACCAACAAAAGTTTTGATGTTTTAGGGTTTGTCCCGGGTAGCCAGTTATGTGTTGTGATGGAGTGATGCAATTCAGTTTAGGCATTATCATGATGTCTCTCATATTAGATTCGCAATTGGGAACACATTTGTCATCACGTTGGCAATTCAAACTAGTCATCATAACACAGACGTTAAGGATAAGGATTTCTCAGATACTTGATCATGCTAATTGGAGACAAATGACAACCCTGTGAGCCCCACTCTTGTCCATTCTTTTTCCATTAACATACCACGCTTCTTTTGGAAAGTTCATCTCACTTTTTCTGTTCTAAAAAAAATGAATATTCTCAATACGACATGGATATATTTACGTGTGGAAACCATTTTCATTTTTTGGTAAGTGCATGCCTACACATAACCCTACTTATGGTATGAGAAACGACGAAGGGATAGATTACAGATCTGTTTGTTACACTATATATATGTTGATAATTAAAGTATAATGGACTTTAACTGCTTATATAAAGTTTCAGATGAGTACTTTAAAAGATAGGATTAAGAGAAGAAAAATTATCAACAAATTAACACAATTTAGGTTCATTATATATATAAAAAAAAAGTGATAATTAATAAAATCTACCGATATTTTGCTCTAATAAGATATCGATGAAAAAAAATATTTGATAAAGAAAACTTCATAAATTAAAAATATTTTTGATTAAAAGTTACAATCAAGTCAGTGTTGGGAATATCTGTTTTGACACAATTTCACATAGATTAGAGGTTTGGATTTTGATGTAAGGCTTTTGGACATGTTGTTTTGGAATGTTATGTTGATGTTACAAATCTATATTCCTAAAATATTCTATATTTATTATTTATTTATATAAAAAAGAAACAAACTGAAGTTAAAAATTTCATGATTTAGGAAAACTTACTCTTCACTCTCAAGATAGATAAAAATACAAAACAATATCTAACTAGACAATGAAGAGAACTATAGTAGTTACTATTCTTTTCTCTCTCTTTTTTATTTCTTTTCCTCTTTTCTTTTCTGACCACAACAGTTACATAGTTTTTTTTTTGTCTTTTTTATCTTCCTTAAAAATTTGATGAACAACCATACCTAATGAGCTCGTAACTCAGAAAATTTTCTTTAATTAATTAAGATGACCCACTGAATTGGTGAGAGTTAGATTACTGAGGACAAATATCCTTACAAGAAAATATTCACAAAAAAAGGTCTTTCCATGCCCGGAAGTTATGGGACTAACCCTCTCATGTGTAGGGTCATCAAATTGAGATCTACGCATCCTACAAAGGACATACTTAGATAAAAAATTTATTAGAAAAAATGAAATAGCTTTTATTAACTAAAATTAATGTATTCATAAGCTAAACATTTTAGAAAAACTAACATGATTTTGTTTTCTAGTTTAATTATAAATATTTTTATTTATTTATTTATCTCTCTGAAATTTATCTAAACAAGTTTTAAAGTCTTAGTCACGATAATCAATTTTTCATTATCATATCATACGTAGACTTGTAATATTTTTTTTAACTTGTTGCTCTCTCACTTATTTAAATCCATATATCTTAAAATATTACTAATTTTTTTATTTATTATTTCTTATTTTCTAATTCTTTTCGTTTGACTTTTTCGCTAATAATGTTTTTCTCTTTACCGAAGCAAAGCACAAAGTGAAGTTATCTATTTTTTTTTTCATTTTTACTTGTTATCTTTTAATAAAATTTTATGTTAGGTATCACTATAAAATTTGACATCTGAATTAACATTTCAAACTCTAACTATCATATATCATCACATGAAGAATAACATATAACAAAAAAGAAAATACAAATAAGCATGGTGGACTGGCCAAGATGATACATGGGAAGCTTACACCTATTACGAAAAAGTTCAAAAGAATATTAG
The DNA here is from genome assembly GCF_051622355.1 of Phaseolus vulgaris. Taxonomy (NCBI): domain Eukaryota; kingdom Viridiplantae; phylum Streptophyta; class Magnoliopsida; order Fabales; family Fabaceae; genus Phaseolus; species Phaseolus vulgaris. The sequence continues at coordinate 42,239,869 of NC_143508.1, forward strand.
GAGGCAGACAACTATACCAAACAAACTCCCTCCTATGAATAAACTCTAATAGGACAATTTATTAGCACAATGATTTTCTTCTCTAAAGATGTAGAGACTTTAAAAAACAATCTTTCGCATAAGGAAAGGGCCTTATTTCATCTATTACGAAGAGTCTAGTGCACAATATAGTTCTAGAGAAAAAAGCATCACAGAGGAAAGAGGAGTCACACTCTATATGAGTATACCCAGCATTTTTAGCTTCCTCAAGAGCGGTAATAACACCCATGAACTCTACACCAGTGAGGAACGAACACCAAGGAAGAAAGAGAAATCTCCAACATAATCACTCATACTAGCTCTAAAGATCTTAGCACAATAAGAAAGACCATGAGACTCTCTAGAAGCACCATCTGTATTAACCTTTATACAACCAACATGAGAAAAATTCCAAACAACATGAATTTAATTATAGAAAAATCAAAAATATCATTTGTCATGCACTTATTAGAAGCATTTCTAGATAATCTAGTAAAATCCTTTATCGTTTCAATCACCATCAAATCATTCGATACATGCTTATTCATTACAAATATAATGATTTTTATCACCAATACATATTACATGTCATTCATTTATTATCATTTTAAAATAGAATTTTAAGTACTTATACAGTTTTTTTTTTTTTTTGAAAAGGGAGAGATGTCATTTGAGTGATACATCTTGTTTGAGCGACCTTTTCCTAAAAGAGAGATTATCAACATTGATTATCTCTTACTCAAGATATGAAGTAATATTTAAATGATTAAAGATATTTCTTTGAGTATCATTCTAACATTTGAGTGACAACCCTTTTGAGGACAAAGAATCAACATTGACTTTATCACACAAATGTCCAAACTAACGCTTGAACATTCATAATCCCAAATGAAAAAAATCTATTATGATTTTTTATTGCTTGAGTGTACAAATGGGTATTTGAGTATCCAAATCTTCCAGGAGAGAGTAATCTCAGTTTCTTCCTCGCTAAACTATAATCATGATTTGAGCAAGAAGTTCTATTGACTATACAGTACAAGAAAATCATGAAATAAAAATCAATTTGTAGAGACTAAAATAATTAGTTGTAATAATAACTAAATTAGAGACCATTTTAGAAACTAAAAAAAAAATTGGTTTCTAAATTAGTTTATATTATTGTTAAATAGTTTCTAAATTGGTATCTAATTAGCAACCAAGGTTTTAACTACCAATTATTTAGTTTCTAAATTTGGTAGCAAAAACTTTGGTTGCTAATTAGATACCAATTTAGAAACTATTTAACAATAATAGAAACCAATTTTTTTTTAGTTTCTAAAATGGTCTCTAATTTAGTTACTGTTGCAACTAATTATTTTGATCTTTAAAAATTAGTTTTTATTTCATGATTTTCTTGTAGTAATATGGAAGTTTGAGTTATGTTTTTTTTCTTCAAAATAATATGTCATTCTTTGTATCTAGCTCAAGCAACATTCGACATGACTGAAACTCAAACATATTAGACTGTAAATTAATCTCGAACAAGATTTTATCTTATTTTTGCGAAACATATTTTTTTCACTACAATCAAATTTTTAATATTCAATTCATTAGCTACACAGAAATTGGTCTTCTGACATAAAACATTAAAACATTCATTCTTCTTATATTTTAAACCTTCTCATCTAACTTTAAATAGAAATTGGTCTCTACAATTAATAGTAGTTTAAAACATGAATTGATAATTAGTTTGCTAATTTATTGTGTGAATCAAATGAATTGAATTTGAATCTGATGAAATAAATAAGTTTTTGTAAGGACTACTTTTATAAGCTTAAAGAAAAAGTTTTCAGTACTTAAATAAAGAATGAATATTTTATTATTTTAAAGGTCGTAAAGATTACATACGATATTCTTTTATTAAGAGTGTTGGTAGTCCTTTGATTAAATTGCTTAAGTTTGTTGTAATAACTTTCTCTATTTGGATGATATGGTGTATGAGGAATTACGCTAGATTTTAGGATAAGATTGATGTTTTTAGGAAAATTTTGATAATTAAAAATTTTACTTTTCTTGTGGTAAATTCATCTAAAGTTTCAATGAAGAAAGATATGTTAGATTTCAATTTCATAAAGTTTTTTGGTAGTAATACTCGTGCTGGTAAAGTTCTTCGTCCTTTTCTGTTAGATGGGAGTTCTCGTCGCCAGGATAGGTTAAAATTAACACTGATGGGGCTGCTCGAGGATATCTTGGTCTTGCTACATGTGGAGGTATTTTCCGTGGTTAAAACCTTTATTAAATTATTTATCCAAGGTTGCAGTTTCCCCCGCTAAACCATCCATGGGCAAAGTGTTCCCCGGGGTTTTTGTAAACCTCAAGAAAAGTCATTTAGAACCCCTATTAATTACCATAGGTTTAAGAACCTCTGTAAAATACCATGGATTTCAAAACCTTTGTAAAATACCATGAGTTTTAAAACCTCTGTTAAATACCATGAGTTTCAAAATTTCCGTAAAATGACTTCCCGTTTGAAATAATCTTCAACCCCATTTTCCACCATCTTTAATAATCCTTTTGATTTCTCTCTTCCACCGTAGAGACATTGCTCTCCGGCACAGGCTCAATCGCCACCGACTGCAATCCTAACAAGGAAACACAATATTTCATCTACACTTATGTCTATTATATCTAAGGAGAAGAAACACTAAATAAAACACTATCTTCTTCTTACTCCAATATTGCTTCTTCCATCACCTTACTGCCCCAACTTGGATCACAAGCCATTGTTACCTAGGTCGGCAACAACTGATGTTTATCACTGCTTTACATATCCTAAATAATTGCATTATTTGTCTAATGTGGACTTCAAAGTCATGTGTGTTATTGGCTAAAGATTGCAAGAACATATTGCGAGAAGAAACTAACTTTATTACTTCTCACTTTCACATTGAATTAATTATTAGATAAAATTTAAAATAAAGGCTTTAATTTAAAATATTTCAAAATTATGAGAATTAAATATTAACAATTATAACTAAAATTAAAATTGCACATAAAATATACGTACATCAAGAGGTAAAACAAAATAAGTCAGGTTTTTTGAAATATGAGCTCATAACAAAATAAAACTAGTAATTATATAAACCAACTACCATCAATAATAAGAAATATGCAAATACTGTTGAAATACTTATTATCCAAGCTTAGTAGTTGAAATATTTATTATCCAAGGTTATTTTGGTGAATTTTTTAAATAAATTTTTGAAACTTTATAAAACTTATTTAAAATGTAAAGTTACACTTTCAAAATTTTAGAGAATTTAGTTATAAAACATATTAAAACTATATAGTTTTTAATATTTATTTATAAATAGATTTAATTATATTTATTTATTGAAGTTTGAAAATTTTGGAGTGTTTTATTGAGGTTATACAATAAATTTTTAGAATTTAAGGAAGGTTAAAAAAATCTTCGTTAATTTATTGAGATTTTAGAATAAACCTTTGAAACTTAACAAAGATTAAAAAAACCTTCGTTAATTAAATCAATTCTTATGGTTATATTAACCTCCGCTAAATAACCTCCGTAAAAACTCTTTTTTCTTGTAGTGTTACTAATAATAGAATCTAATTTAGATATCAATAATTTTTTTAGTTAGATATCAATAATTTTTTTAGTCTTTATAATAGTATCTAATTTAGTCAATATAACAACTAATTATTTTTTGTCTCTAAAATTAGCTTCTATTTAATTATTTTCTTGTAATGACAATGCAAACATAATATCATTAATAAGGTTAGTTTTTGACTCAATAAATTAAGAAAAACAGGAAAATATAAAAGAATATAACAAATTAAATATATATATTATATATATATATATATATATATATATAAAAGAGATTCACCAACTCTAAGAATAAGTAAAAAAAATATTTTTAATATGAGAAATTTATTCAATTTTAGATTAAAGTTCATATTAATTAAGAATAATTAACACATTTTATGGAAACTATGTAGTTTTCTCTCCTCGTGCCTTTGTACTTTGTTTCCCTTGTTTATTCATTCATTCACATCACACAAATTTTTTAATATTGTTTATTCTACAATAAATAATTCATTTCACTCTAATATTGAGTTACAAATATTAAGTTACACTTTGTTCATGTCCTAAATTTTTTCCTTTAAACATTTTATTTTAAATCTATTTATTATTATACATTAATGATGAGAAGATAGAAATGCAACATATTTTTGTTCTTTGTTTTATGCTTTGTTTCCTTCCTTTTCTACTTTTAACAAACATTATATACAATGGGAAATACATTGGGAAAAATGTTTTTTTTTTATGAGAGAAAAGAGAAACATAACATGCATAATTAATCTTTATTGTTAATATAAAATTGAACTTTTGCACTTATTTTATTCCTTCACAAATATACATTTATATATATATATATATATATATATATATGCGAAATTATCAAATAAATCTATTTCTTTGCAAAACCCCTTGCCGTTTAGCTTTAGATTTATTCGTTGATAATTTTTTGTCTAATTTTTTGGCTAATTTTTCTCATAAGTTAATATAAAATTAATTCATATTTTTAAAATAATTTCTTTTATAAATAATATATAAATAAAATATGTAACAATTTTCAACCAATCAATCTAAGAAGCTAAACTGAAACATTCGTGAGGACTCAAATTAAAGAAAAAAGCATGCTTATGCCTAATTCAAGTTGAGTTTTACCAGCCAAACAAATTATTATCAAATTAAATTGTGCCGAGTTTAACTCCCAAACATATAGTTGAAACATGGTATGATCTGCAACAAAATAACAATTGGTGGGTGTTTATGGATTTAGAGGAATTTGGGAAGTAAATTAATTATCTTGTTTGGCTTGTGTGTATTAACCATGATTTGGTTGTAGGTAGCATATGGAACACGATAGATATGAATCAATCTGACAATTTTTGGACTTGTGTGGAATTGTTAGTGGGTGCCAATACAACCTAATGAAGGAAGAGATAGGTTTTTCCCTAACAATGGTGGTTGAAGAATAATTTGTAGAGCATAAGTGATGTTAAATAGACAAATTGAAAGAACTTGTTTATATGTAGTACTTCTTTGTTTTTTCCTTCTTTCTAAAAATATCTACTCTTTTAAACTCTAACACACGGAAAGCAAAATCTTTTCAAGTGTCTGTGTCTCTCTCTATATATATTACAATTATTTATATTTTTTTATTGGTTTAATATTTCATGTACTATAATTTGTTTATTTTTTCTATAAGGGTATAATTAGTTTTATTTTAATTTTTTTAAATAAAAAGTAATTGAAAATTAAAAAAATCATTAATATAGGAAAAAATAAGAATGTAATTGGTATCGATTGGGTTAGATTTAGTCTAACTTTAACTTATTTTAATTAAATTTTCTTAGGTTAGTTTGGATTGAATTTATCTTTATTTATTCATTTACTTATTTAGCAACCTAATTCAATCCAATTATAATTAAGGTAGATTGAAATAAAAAACCTCAATTTTTAACGATTGTTTATTTTTAACAATTAAATACTTTTTTTAAGGTAGTAAAATACTTATAATATAAACATAAATAATAATGAAAATTAAAATCTCTAAGATATAAAAATAGTAATCATAAATATATTTTACAGCTCACAGAATGTCATTGAAAAAATATATAAAAGCAAAAGATATTTACTTGTAAGTGATGTGAAATATATATATTATCTATATATAGAGCAATATTAATATGATTAAAATTATTCTTTATATAGCAAAACCATTATATAAATAATATTTTAGTATATTTACTTTTTAATTAGTTATGTTTATACAGTTTAAAATCCATAGATTTACTACTCAATGCAATTTTAATTGAATGCTTGAATGAATACTTTAAATCAACGACTTCCAATCTATAAAATTATAATGGGGCTTGGTGTGAGCCACTAGCTTCCTTAGGGAAAATATTAAAATATAATATATTCTGTAAAGCTTATAACTCTAACTTTGGAGTAATAGAAGGAATATAAGAAATTTTCTTTTTGAATTAAATATAAAATCAAAACAGTTAAATTAAATTTTTTACTTAGTTTATTTTTTTACTAAATTAGATCACTTATATAACCATTGTCTAAACATAAATAAAATAAAATAAAAAGACGGGTTTAAGGATAACCAAAACTAACATTTATAAAATTGTTGTTTATTATTTATATCATATTTTTTAAGTGTTGTCTTTAGCATGTGTGAGCTAAACAATAAAATAATGGCTTAAAAATTGTTACAAACATATCACTACAAGAAATGTTAATTTATATATTGATTATTACATACGAATTCGAATTTGTATGTAAAGTGAGCATTATATACGAATATTTACATACAGATTTAATTCAGTATGCAAATAGATACTACATACGAAATTTTCCATATGTAAGAATAAAAGTGATTACATACGAACTTTTTCGTATATAAGAATAAAAGTGATTACATACATATTTTTCCATATGTAAGTCAAAAAAATGATTGCATACGGATATTTACATACAAATTTAATGTAGTATGTAAATAGACGTTACGCACGAATTTTTCTGTAAATAAGCCAAAAGTGATTACATACGGATTTAATCAATATGTAATTTTGACGCCATGAAGCGGGAATAATTACATAAAAATAGTATCCGTATATAAAATATTAGATACAAAATATTTTTAACAATTGTAATAATTATAATATTGATATTAACGATAATATTGATATTAATATTTTTATTAATATAAATAATATTATTAGTAATAATAATATTAATAATATTATTAGTAATAATAATATTAATAATATTATTAGTAATAATAATATTAATAATATTATTAGTAATAATAATATTAATGATATTAATAATATTACTAGTAATAATAATATTAATAATGTTTATAATATTAATAATATTTAATAATATTTAATAATATTTAATAATATTTATAATATTTATGATATTTATGATATTTATGATATTTATGATATTTATGATATTTATGATATTTATAATATTTATAATATTTATAAGATTTATAATATTTAATAATATTTATAATATTTATAATATTTGTAATATTTAATAATATTTATAATATTTAATAATATTTATAATATTTGTAATATTTAATAATATTTATAATATTTGTAATATTTATAATATTTATAATACTTATAATATTTATATTATTTATAATATTTATAATATCTATAATATTTATAATATCTATAATATTTATAATATTTATAAAATCTATAATATCTATAATATTTATAATATTTATAAAATCTATAATATTTATAATATTTATAATATCTATAATATTTATAATATTTATAATATTTATAATATTTATAATATCTATAATATCTATAATATTTATAATATCTATAATATTTATAATATTTATAATATCTATAATATTTATAATATTTATAATATTTATAATATCTATAATATTTATAATATTTATAATATCTATAATATTTATAATATTTATAATATCTATAATATTTATAATATTTATAATATTTATAATATTTATAATATTAATAAAATTATTAACATTTATAAAATTGTTCTGCCCGGTTGACCTTGTCGTCGGTTGACTTCAAAGGCAAACTGTGGCTCCTCCTATTTCTGGTGGATTTTGTGCTTCCCCGGCTCGTTTGAAACAGAGGGGTCCTACCTATTGATTGCACTCCGACGATCAAGTCAGTACTGGGCGAAGAAACAATGAGTAAGTAAATAGTTTTAGTCTTAGAAACGGTGTACCTTTAACAGGGATCTCAAGTCCCTTTTATAGACTATTTAGGTTGCCTCATTGTAACAACCCTCCTCTCATGAAAACCTTATCTCGAGTGAAAGTAGGTTTGATGGGAGGACATTCAGTTACGCTGTTACACAATCTTAGTGTAACAACTGCACAAAATCTTTCTCCTTGGAGTGCACAATCTTAACAGCATGGCCGCCAGGGTACCAACTCATGTACCAGCATCATGGGGCCCAGCGCATCCTCTTGCTGGGAGAGGGGCTAATGCCACCCGCCCTAATGAATAAAGAAACAGGAGAGGGGTCTTGCTTAGACGAGGGATCTCAGATTGCGCTTGACCGCAGACTCGTAGCATGGGTGAGAATTCTTCATCTTAGGTAATGAAGGTGGGCGGCTCGTCGTCTTCACTGTAGGCGTTCTAGCCTTTACGTATCATGCATGCAGCTTACCTCTGGAAACCCTAACACTCTTGGGCCTAGGCGTCTCTAGTGGATATTTACTTGTGTTAGACCCCAAATGATACACACCACATGCACTTTCTCTTATCAGGCTTTACATATATGGGTTTCAACACACTTATCTTTGAGGGCCCACTTACGTGGCCCATTATATCGACCAGACCACCGAGCTAACCTGCTCTACACAGGTGTCGATGTCTGATCACCTGACCACCGAGCCCAACGCTCTGGTCCAATACACAAGTCCCACAGGCTTGAGTTGGAACTTGTTCCAGTGAAGAGGCTAACTGCTCGCTTGTGGCGACCTACGTGTCTCGTGGGTGACGTGACTTGCACAGTTCCTAAAGATGATGTTTCACGATACTTCTTCACCAACATACACGTGGTCACATCAATGGTTGGAAAACGTTGCCATTCACGCTTCCCCTTATACGTTAACCCTTCAATTTTACCCTCACTTCACTGTTTCATTCCACTTTCGCAATTTCTTTTGAACCCTCCACTCTAAACTTCCTATTCTCTCTTCTCCACACAAGTCTCCTCGCCTTCCTTCATCAATCGACTCAAGGTACATTTTTTTATCTTGTGACTGCCTTTGGTCCACCATTTCACTGCTTTTAATCTGCTCATAATTGCGTTGGGACTGTTTATATTTCTTGCATTTGTCGTTGTTTTATGTTTTTCTTCTTGCTTGCTTCGTTATTCCAAAACGCATGCATTTCTTTTTCTGAGTATTGCATTTGTTTTTCTTCTCTATTTTAGATTTCCTATAAGATGAATCGCCCAACCCCAGATTACAAAACCCTATACCCCTGGGCTTTTAGTGACCTGTTAGGGGATAACTCAGATTTTACCACCCATGCGAGCATAATAACATAATAACGTATAGGAAGAGCGAGCACCCAAAAAGAATTTCCTTTTTGGCAAAGAGCACGACAAGTTCGTCAGAGTTGTGCCTTGTAGGGAGGGTGAACCGGTTTGTTGTGATGAGTCGTCGGACCTAGAGGGCCCGTTCTGCTTCATTTACTCCACATCTTCAAACGCCTTCCCTTTCCCAGCTTTGAGAGAGCCCTCCTTACTAAGATCAATGTGTTGGAGATGGATGAAGCTCATCTCAACCTTGCATTGGGGTGCTTGATGTAGTCTTTAGCTAGTTTGCTTTAAAGGTTGCTATGTGTCTCAGATGATTCTGTATTTTAGACTTGTGTGTATTCAAGGTTGCCTTTTGCTACATGACCCATCCCAGATGCCAAATCAAGGTAGTAAGATCAAGCTCATGATGTGGTTACATGGTTTTGGAAAAGCTTTTTAAAGTTTTCTTAAAAGGTTTGATTCAGTACAAAAATAAATATGTTTTCTTGAGAAACAATCGGTTTATTTCTGCTCTGTTAAAGGCTTTTCGAAATTCTGTTAAGGCACCAAAGGTACAGCTCAGTCTGTTATTTCAGTTAAGCTGAGTTGGCAGTTTTGTTAACATTTAACCTGTTGTTTTCAGAATCAATCTGTTGTTTCTTAAACTGCTCTGAAACTGTTTTTTGAAAAGTGGTTAGAAACTGCTCTCTATAAAATAAAATGCCCTTCTCACGTAAAGGGATGCTGAACAATCACGGTTTTGACAGAGATACAACATTTCGTGTGTGAAAAAGTTTTTGCAAAGGTTTTTCAAAAGAGAAATACATGCGAGCTTGTTCTTGAAGAACCTTGTGCTGGTTGAAGGTGTTGGTACTGTCTTGGAGCAAATAGAACAACTGGTTTATGTTCTTGCAACACAATTTCAGGTGTAATCTTTCCCATATTCATTCTTGTAATAGGTATAAGTGTTAGTCACTCTAGATAGGGTTTCTTAGAGTGCAAGGTATGCTGGAATAGTGTTTTTCAGTCTTGGTTGTTGAAGTTCTTGAAGGGTTCAAGAATTGTTGTGTGTGCTGTAATTGATTGTGTCTGTTTTTAGTGGATTCCACCTTGGAGTAAGGTGAACTGGACGTAGCTCTTGATGAGTGAACCAGTATAAAAATTCTCTTGTGTTTCTCTTCTCATCCCTGCACCTAATTCTAAGTTTTCACATAATCTGTCAAGAAAGGAATCTGTTCTTTTGAATCTAAATCTGTTAACTCTGGACCTGATTAAATCTGTCATTCTAGCTTGTTAATCAATCTTCTAAACATAAATCAAGCTGCTGTGTAAATCTGTAATATGGCAAAAAGGTGAAGTGTTTTCCTTGACTGAACTGTGACATGTGTTCATTACTCTAGATGCTTTGTGTTAAGTAAAATTGATTAATCCTGTGTTACAAACTGCAACTTTATAAGCTGTGAAAGTTAATCAATTTGGTTATGTTATTTCTGCTGGTTGATCTAAATCGTGTTGATCAAGTTCTGTTTGTGCTAAAGTCATTTGTAAAAACAATCTGTTTCGTTTAAAATTAATCTGTTCTTTTCACCTCTGTTACACTGTAAATCAGTTTCTTTTGCGAAAATTTGATAAGATCAATTCACCCCTCCCCTCTTGAACTTAGACACTGTTTAACTCTAACAATTGGTATCAAGAGGTAGGGCTTGTATTTTGCTCAAGTGTATGCATGATGTCTGAGTTTAAAATGCCTTTTGCTGAAGATGCGTCTATCAATAGAGCTCCTATGTTTGGTGGTGTTAACTATGCTTTCTAGAAAATTAGGATGAAAATTTTTATGGAGTCTATTGATATGGGTATTTGGGATGCAGTGGTCAGTGGACCTTTCATACCTATGCAAGTTGTCAAAGAAGAAACTGTGAAGAAGCCTTGGTCTGAATGGAGTGAAACCGAGAGGAAGAAGGCTCAATATGACTCCTTAGCCAAGAACATCATCACCTCTGCACTGAATATGTATGAATTCTTTAGAGTGTCCCAATGCAGCTCAGCTAAAGAGATGTGGGAAGTACTAGAGGTAACCCATGAAGGGACAGATGATGTGAAACGAGCAAGGAAGCATTCACTCATTCAGGAATACGAACTGTTCAGAATGCAATCAGAAGAGAGTATTGCAGATGTGCAGAAACGATTTACACATATTGTAAATCACCTCACTGGCCTTGGTAAAGTCTTTGACAAGGAAGAACTCAACATAAAGGTGCTGAAATGCCTTGATAGAAGCTGGCAGCCTAAGGTAACAACAATCTCTGAATCTAGAGATTTATCCAAGATGTCTACTGCAGCACTCTTTGGAAAATGGATTGAACATGAGTTAGAACTCAAAAGATTGAAAGAACAAGAAACAGTGGAGAAAAGAGCCAAAGGACTTGCCTTAAAGACTACCATGGAACATGATACAAGTGAGGAAGAGAAGAATTCTGAACATGATGAGACCTTGAGTCTGCTCACCAGAAAATTCAGCAGGTTTCTGAAAAGAAAGAACCGAGACAGAACTCAACAAAGAAAAAGGTATTCTAAATCCAATGACTCAAATTCTTCTAGTTATACTTGCTTTGGTGTGGCAAACCAGGTCATATAAAGGTTGATTGCCCAAACAATCAAAACAAAGAAAAATCAGCAAGCAAGAAGAGTGAAAGAGGCAAAGGAAAGAGAGCTTATATCTCTTGGGAAGAGAATAATGTATCCTCAACAAGTGACTCTTCAACTGGAAGTGAAGAAGCAAATTTGTGCTTCATGGTGAATGATGAAGGATAAGCATCTGATTCAGTAAGTGACTATTCAACTGATTCTGAAAATTATTATCAACTATTAATTGCCTTTAAGGAAACACATGATGAAGCAAATAGATTGGCTGTCATATGTAACAAACTGAATAAAGTAAATAGGGTATTGGAACCTAAGGTTAAGGCTCTTGAAGAAGAATTACACAAAGCTAAAACTGAATTGGTTAGCCTTGAATTAACATGTTTGCATGCATCAATAAAAACCTGTGATAATTGTAAGAAGCTGGAAAAACAGGTTGAATATTTGTTAAAAACACTCTCAAATTTCACTAAAGGAAGAGAAAATCTTGAAACCTTATTAGGTTCACAAAATGTTGTTTTTAATAAAAAAATGGTCTAGGATATAATCCTGGAATGAAAAGTAATGTGAAAAAGCTGTCCAGTTTTTTTGTTCCTTCCAAAACAGGTTTTTCCTCTTTTGGTTGTTCAAATACAATGCATTCTGCAACTTGTTTTTATTGTATGAAGTCTGGACATATAGCTAGAACATGTAAAGCTAGAAGGTACCTTGTTCCTAAAGATTTGGCCAAATGGCTTCCTAAGGAAAGGTATTAATCATGCTGGACCCTAAACTTGAAAGGGGTACCATATGCATTAAATCTGTTTTGTTTTGCAGAAAAACAGCAGGAAAAATCAGTGGTACTTGGATAGTGGGTGCTCAAAGCACATGACTGGTGATGTTACCCAATTCACAAATCTGAAACTTAAAGCTGAAGGACACATCACATATGGAGATAATAATAGAGGAAGAATTCTTGGAAGAGGAGATGTTGGTACTGCAGACTCGACCACTATTGAGAATGTACTGTATGTTGAAGGGCTAAAGCATAGTCTTCTAAGCATTAGTTAGTTGTGTGACAAGGGATACAAGGTTAATTTCGAAGCCAACACTTGTACAATTTCAAATGAAATTTCTGGTAAGGTGCTTTTCACAGGAAAAAGGGTAAACAACATCTATCTCTTAGATATTATGAAAAGCTGTTCTGAAAATGAGTGCTTGTTATCTAAAAGTGATGAGTCATGGTTGTGGCATAAGAGGCTAGCTCATAGCCATACAAATCACTTGAATAAGCTGAAGTCTAAGGAACTTGTTTCTGGTTTACCAAACATAAAATTTCAAAATAACAGATCGTGTGATGCTTGTGTAAAGGGCAAACAGATAAGAGCTTCATTCAAATCTAAAGATGTGGTTTCTACAAATAAAGCCTTGGATGTTTTACATATGGACTTGTTTGGACCATCTAGGACTGCTAGCTTAGCTGGAAATTACTATGCTTTGGTGATTGTTGATGACTTTTCAAGATATACATGGACTTTGTTTCTTGCTTCTAAAAATGATGCATATAAAGCCTTTAAGAAACTAGCTAAGGTTCTGCATAATGAAAATGAAAATAGAATAAAACAGATTCGTAGTGATCATGGGGGAGAGTTTCAAAATGCAAAATTTGATAGATATTGTGAAAAGCATGGAATCACACATAGCTATTCTGCTCCTAGGACACCCCAACAACATGGTGTAGTTGAAAGGAAGAATAGGTCATTAGAGGAGTTAGCTAGGACCATGTTAAATGAATCTGGTTTACCTAAATATTTTTGGGCAGATGCAGTATACACTGCTTCTTATGTGCTTAACAGAACCTTGATTAGACCAATTCTTAAGAAAACTCCCTATGAATTGTATAAAGGCAGGAAGCCTAGCATTAGTCATCTTAGGGTTTTTGACTGCAAATGCTTTGTTCTAAATAATGGTAAAGACAATCTGGGGAAATTTGATCCTAAATCAGATGAAGGAATACATATTGGATATGCTATAAATGGACATGCTTATAGGGTGTATAACAAAAGATTGCTTGTAGTAGAAGAATCTATACATGTTGTATTTGATGAAACAGATTGTTCTGTGCATAAATCTGTTATGGATGAACCTGGTATGGATGATTTAAGAACCATTTTGCAAAAGAATCAATCTAGTGAGCTTGATGCAACTAATCCAAATACTGTCAAAGAATCTATTGTGAATGCAGGATTGCCTAAAGAATGGAAGACACCCAGGGATCTCACACTAGACAATGTAATTGGTAAAATTGAGAAAGGAGTCTCAACAAGGAATTCACTTAATAATTTCTGCAGAATAGTGACCTTTGTTTCACAGATTGAGCCTAAAAGTCTGGAAGAAGAACTACAAGACAACAATTAGATAACAACAATGCAAGAAGAACTAAACCAGTTTGAATACAATGAAGTGTGGACTTTGGTTCCAAGAAAACATGAGATGAATATCATAGGAACCAAGTGGGTGTACAGGAACAAGATGGATGAACACGGGGCTATCACTAGAAATAAAGCAAGGCTGGTTGCCAAAGGTTATAACCAAGAAGAGGGAATTGATTTTGGTGAAACCTATGCACTAGTAGCACGTCTTGAAGCTGTCAGATTACTCCTAGCATTTTTCAGCATACAAGGTTTCAAGCTATTTCGAATGGATGTCAAGAGTGCATTCTTAAATGGTTACATTAATGAAGAGGTGTTTGTATCTCAGCCTCCAGGGTTCGAAGATCATAAATATCCAGAGCATGTTTACATGCTCAAGAAGGCTTTATATGGATTGAAGCAGGCACCTAGGCAATGGTATGAGATGCTAAGTGAGTTTCTGCTCTCTCAAGGATATAACCGTGGCAATTATGATAAAACTCTGTTCATAAAGAAGAAAAGAGAAGAAATTATACTTGTGCAAGTCTATGAGGATGATATTATCTTTGGATCCACAAATGAAGAAATGTGTGAAGACTTTGTGAAAACAATGAAGAGTGAGTTTGAGATGTCAATGTTAGGGGAAATGAATTTCTCCCTTGGACTACAAGTGAAACAACTCAAGGATGGAATTTTCATAAGTCAAGAAAAGTACTGCAAGGAGCTGCTTAAGAGGTTTGATATGGATCAATGCAAGGCAATCAACACTTCTATTTCAACAAGCTGCCAGCTGGAACAAGATTGTGCAGGAAAATCGGTGGATCAATCTAAATACAGGGGTTTAATTGGTTCTAGTGCTATAAATTTGTCTAAGAATCCTGTCATGCATTCAAGAACTAAACATATTGAAATTAGACATCACTTTCTAAGAGAACATATAGCTAATGGAACTTGTGATATCATATTCATTGACACTGATTGGAACCAGCAGGTCTATGATAATTAGTATATGGGTATTCTAACTGATTGGATATCGTGTAGGTGCAACAGATTTGATTTGTCAAACTGAAATCTGGTTCCAATATATTCTTGCGTAAATCAACACTTGCACCTGTTGTACCACAAGAATAAAATCTGTAGCATATCTGATTGAATTGATTTTTTTTAAAACCCATAATTCTTGAAATCTGATCTAAAGCTCTAAATTAATCTGGCATTGATCAATTGCTTTTCACACTATCTCATTCCTACTACAAGCTGTCCAGGTGCAGGTAACAACAGATAGAGCATGGCATCCTCATCACACAGAAAGAAGAAATCCAAAGAGCAATCCAACAGCAGCCAAGGCATTCGGGAAAACTGGTTTGTTGGAGATTCTGAAGCTATGACAAGGTTCATCCATGAGACAAGCAGAAAGCAAGTCAATGTGCCCAAGGTGCTAGAATTCTCTTGGTTGAGGGAAGAAAATCTGACTGAAGCGAAAACCCTGCTCAAGCATCAAAAGCTTAAAAACTTCTTAGAAATGACTGGAAATGTCTATCCAGACTTGGTGAAAGTGTTCTACAGCAATCTTGTTCAAGATGGCAAAAATCTGGTCTCCCATGTGAAAGGAGTGAAGCTGAAAATTACAAGGGAAATATGGAGCAATTTGGGAGGAATCAAGTATTCAGGAATGAAAGTTAGCAAAGGAAATACTGCTGGAATTCAAGGATTCAACAAAATGTAGTTTTATAGGAGTTGTGTCAAAAATCCCGTTGAACCAGTGGCTAGATTTCAAGCTGGTAATCTGACCTTAATTCCAAGACTCCTAGCCTACATAATTGCTTGGCAACTTACTCCTAGAGGAAGCAATCATGCTACTCTCCATGAAGAGGATTTGATTCTGCTATACTGTATAATGAATCAACTCAAGGTAAATTGGGTAAGTACAATGGTAGAGCATATGCTCAAATCAACAAGGCTTCCCGATTATCGTTTTCCATATGCAATTTTTGTATCAAAACTAATTGACTATTTTGAAGTTGATACTGCAAATGAGAGAAATGACACCATTAAGGCAGCCAGTGAAATAGACAACTCCACTCTCTTGAAAATGGGGTTCCAAAAGGAGGAAGACAGCTGGATCTTTCGAAGGAATGCTGCAAATAGAGTTGAGAATGAAGCAGCTAATCCAAGAGATGAAGAAGAAGAAAATGTTGATGGTGTGCAGCACATGGATGAGTCACCAGTCCACTCCTTCGCAAATGAGGATGTTGCTGCTACAAGCCAAAATGCATTGGTTGCATATCTGGAACCTGTGCATAGAGGTGAACCTCTATCCATGTTCGAAAGGCAAGTTCTACTCAGGCTGGATACCCTCACATACGACCAAAAGGAATACTATGAAATGACTCAAGCCAGGTTTCAACACTTGGATGACCAAATTGAAGGAGTTCAGGAGCAGCTAGCCGAGCTCTACCACTATAACAAGTGATCTTTTCAAAGTTTTTATCCTTATGTCTTGTTGAACAATTGGGTTTCTGTTTTTTTTTCTGCATCGGTTTTATTTTGTTTTGGTTTGTAATAGACCTATAAACTGGCTTTAGTTTGAACTATTATGCATATATGTGGTGTGCTTCTTTTATTCAATGTTCTACTCTGTTTGATGAACCTAAAGGGGGAGAAGGACAGATGAAAGAGTGCTCACATAAGTTGACGATTTGGCTCAAGCTGCAGGGAGGTAGCACAAAACTCATATACTGTTATATTCTGGTTTTATCTCTAAATATTGTTTTGCAGTTTTCTTGGAAGCTAGTACAGTGCAGTTTTGATCATCAAGTATACAAAGCAAAGGAGTTTTTGTCTCCATCAAACAGGGGGAGATTGTTGGAGATGGATGAAGCTCATCTCAACCTTGCATTGGGGTGTTTGATGTAGTCTTTAGCTAGTTTGCTTTGAAGGTTGCTATGTGTCTTAGATGATTTTGTATTTTAGGCTTGTGTGTATTCATGGTTGCCTTTTGCTACATGACCCATCCCAGATGCCAAATCAAGGTAGTAAGATCAAGCTCATGATGTGGTTACATGGTTTTGGAAAAGCTTTTTAAAGTTTTCTTAAAAGGTTTGATTCAGTACAAAAATAAATCTGTTTTCTTGAGAAACAATCGATTTATTTCTGCTCTGTTAAAGGCTTTTCGAAATTCTGTTAGGGCACCAAAAGGTACAACTCAGTCTTTTATTTCAGTTAAGCTGAGCTGGCAGTTTTGTTAACATTTAACCTATTGATTTCAGAATCAATCTGTTGTTTCTTAAACTGCTCTGAAACTGTTTTTTGAAAAGTGGTTAGAAACTGCTCTCTATAAAATAAAATGCCCTTCTCACGTAAAGGGATGCTGAACAATCACGGTTTTGACAGAGATACAACATTTCGTGTGTGAAAAAGTTTTTGCAAAGGTTTTTCAAAAGAGAAATACATGCGAGCTTGTTCTTGAAGAACCTTGTGCTGGTTGAAGGTGTTGGTACTGTCTTGGAGCAAATAGAACAACTGGTTTATGTTCTTGCAACACAATTTCAGGTGTAATCTTCCCTTTATTCATTCTTGTAATATGTATAAGTGTTAGTCACTCTAGATAGGGTTTCTTGGAGTGCAAGGTATGCTGGAATAGTGTTTTTCAGCCTTGGTTTTTGAAGTTCTTGAAGGGTTCAAGAACTGTTGTGTGTGCTGTAATTGATTGTATCTGTTTTTAGTGGATTCCACCTTGGAGTAAGGTGAACTGGACGTAGCTCTTGATGAGTGAACCAGTATAAAAATTCTCTTGTGTTTCTCTTCTCATCCCTGCACCTAATTCTAAGTTTTCACATAATCTGTCAAGAAAGGAATCTGTTCTTTTGAATCTAAATTTGTTAACTCTGGACCTGATTAAATCTGTCATTCTAGCTTGTTAATCAATCTTCTAAACATAAATCAAGCTGCTGTGTAAATCTGTAATATGGCAAAAGGGTGAACTGTTTTGCTTGACTGAACTGTGACATGTGTTCATTACTCTAGATGCTTTGTGTTAAGTAAAATTGATTAATCCTGTGTTACAAACTGCAACTTTATAAGCTGTGAAAGTTAATCAATTTGGTTCTGTTATTTCTGCTGGTTGATCTAAACCGTGTTGATCAAGTTCTGTTTGTGCTAAAGTCATTTGTAAAAACAATCTGTTTCGTTTAAAATCAATCTGTTCTTTTCACCTTTGTTACACTGTAAATCAGTTTCTTTTGCGAAAATTTGATAAGCTCAATTCACCCCTCCCCTCTTGAACTTAGACACTGTTTAACTCTAACACAATGAGACTCCTCCTCTGACCTATCTTCCTTCCTGCAAAATATGTTGCACTCTGTCAGAGTCAAAGGGAGGCTGGAAAACTTGGAGGAGGATCCCCTCATGGAGCACATGTCAAGGCAACTGGGGGAAGCCCTAGTTGTGAACTGCCTTTTCCTCTTCAAGATGCAGAAAGGTAAGGAACTGGCGAGTGAAGAAGCCCTCAAGTTGTTGGGCTCAAACGACAAGTTACTGGACCTACCCTTGAGGTGGAGGAGCTTCGAAGAACTCATCAGGAGACCAAAACCCTCTTATTTGGAAAGTCCCAAGAGGCCTTGGGACTATATGCCAGAAACAACGACCTTCGTACCGAAGTGGAGAGGCTGAAAGGAGAGTTGGCTGGTAGGGACGAAAAGATGGCTAAGCTAAAGGAAGAACTAGTCCAGAAGGATGAATTTCTCCAAAAGATTAGGGACGAGCTAATGAGCGATGTCGCTGACTCTTATGCAGCGGGCTTCGAAGATGCCATGGCGCAAGTCACCTGTGTGCACCCTGAGGTGAATCTCTCCCAGACGGGGTTAGGCAAAGCTGTCGTGGATGGACAACTAGTAGATGTGGAATAACGGTAGTGAACTTCCTCGCTATTACCTTCATTTTGTAACTTAACGAACAACTGAACATTCTGTATATATATATCAATGTTTTCCCTTTCTGAACTTACTATTTTGTATATATGTGTATGAATGCTTTCCTTTCTGACTTCGACTGACTTGTATGTCTTGAAACGATTTTGAAAACTAATTGCACGCCATCGATCGCCCATACCTAAGTAGCATGTCCTGTTTAACCAATAGTAAACTTATGTCTTAGGGTACCTGAGCTCAGAGCCTCGTTGGACAGCAGGTAATTATGTAAAGAATTGCTTTGTACGTACTCCCTAAAGGGAGGCTTTTCTGTGGTTCGTGCCCATGGCGACCTGAGTTCTCAGAGCAAGAGGTATTGCTTGACTTGCCATGAGCCTTACTTTTCCCTAAAAGGGAGATTTTGCTTCTACTCTTGGAATCTCGCCAAGGGAAGACTTCGCTCCCACCCATGGTATCTTGCCAAGGGGAGACTTCTCTGAGGTTTACTGTTCCCGCTCTTGGTATCTCACCAAGGGGAGGTTCGTTATGAACTCTGGTTCATGATGAACCCTGATTGTTCCCCATCTTAGTATCTTACCAAGGGGGAGGTTCACTAGGAACCCTGATTCATTATGAACCCTATTTTTTCCCGACCTTGGTGTCTTACCAAAGGGGAGGTTCACTAGGAACCCTGATTCATTACGAACCCTGTTTGTTCCCGACCTTGGTGTCTTACCAAGGGGAGGTTCACTAGGAACCCTGATTAATTACAAACCCTGTTTTTTCCCGACCTTAGTGTCTTACCAAGGGGGAGGTTCACTAGGAACCTTGATTCATTACGAACCCCTGTTTGTTTCCTACCTTGGTGTCTTACCAAGGGGGAGGTTCACTAGGAACCCTGATTCATTACGAACCCTGTTTATTCCCTACCTTGGTGTCTCACTAAAGGGGGGAGGTCATTATGAACCCCGATTTGTTCCCACCCTTGGTGTCTCACCGAATAGGGGAGGTCATTATGAACCCTGATTTGTTCTCACCCTTGGTGTCTCACCGAAGGGGAAAGGTTATTATGAACCCTGATTTGTAGCACGATATATCGCAAGCATATTTTCTAAATAACCTTTTATTGGGCGACCTCATTAAAAAACCTTGATAAGGGAAAAAAAGTGTCCCCTTGAACATTCGAACTGCATACAATAGTACGATTAACTGAAATAAAATTTGAGATTGGCCCCATTCCATGTTCAAGGAATAATCCTGCCTTCCAAGGTCTCTAGTTTATACGCTCCGTTCTCGAGCACCTCTATCACGCGGAATGGGCCAGTCCACTCCGGGGACAACTTGTTCTCCAACTGGTAGGGGTGAGTGATGTGAATGTAACTACAAGAACACATGATTCTTGACATTCTTAGGAACAACTTGAGCTGGATTTAAAAGGCACTCTACTTTAGAATTGGATCAATGTTATAAATTCAAGAACTCTCCAAAACTAAGCACCAACCAAGACTCATATTGAAGTCCATGTATTGTCAAATTGAATCAAAACAAAAGGAAAAAAGAACAAGAATTAAAACTGGACAGAATTTAAATGATAGCTACTGAACCAAAACAGAATGAAGAACACAATGCTGGAAACACAAAATAAACAGTAGAAAAAGAAGTAAACTCTAGGAATCAAAACTACCGAATGGAAAATTGAAGAAAAGGGAAGAAGAACACTTATAGAATAAGATGCTTGCTGGATTTTGAGAATTGGAAGAAGCCATTCACGCCACTTGGAACCTTGAACCAAGATAAGTGATGGAGTGCCACCACTTGAAGCTCACCATAGCTCACAAGATAACGCAAAGAAGAGGAAAACTCAAAACTCACAAATTCTCTCCAAAATTGAGTATAGTCTCTCTACTATAAAATTCCAATCTGAATTGTGAAGGACCTAAGCCCTCCTTTTATAGGAGTAAGGGCTGGTCATTTACATAGCTTATTCCCTAAGCTACCCAAAAAACTCCTAAGATCACACCCCCCTTACTAAGCTCACTCCCCAAGCTTCTAGAATTTGCTAAACTAAAGCTTAAAGATGCTTTTACAAAAGAGGTGTCTCATGTTTCCCTCTAAGCACCTTTCTAAACATTATTCTATATTATTTACAATTTAAAAGAAACTATAAAGAGAGATATTTAATATGAAGCCTATTATTTGAGAGTTTGTAGACTTCTTTATCTTTAGGCTTGATCTTCTCTTTGACTTCTTTTAATTTGTGAGAAGACTAGAAGGAAGAACATCAAATGTGTAGGTGAAAATCCTCTTCCTTCATTAATAAAATCCTCTCCTAGTGGATATTCATCATACTCCCCGAGTTGGAGAGAATTCGTCCACGAATTCAGTACTCCTGCATAAAACAATGTCAGTTTGCTATTATATAAGAGAAGACAAGAAGAAATGGGCAAACATGACTTAGCACTTTGAAATGGTGGGAGTTCAAAAAAAAAGATGGTCTATACACAGACCATGTTGGAAAAGATTGTTTAGGAATGATATTATTTGGTAAAATAGGAGATATGAAAAAATCATCCTTAACATTCTTTATCCAATATGGTGTGGAAGTAGGAACCTTAGGTAATGAAAATGACAAAGAAGAAGAAGACCTTGTAGGCGTAGCACGAGTCAACAAAAGTGATTGAGTTGAGAAGGTATTAAGACTCGGTTTATCATGTACTTCAATTTCCTTTTCATTTTCTTTTTGAGTTTCTTTGGGATTGGTCCTATATGCTAGACGATGTGGTAAAGAAACCTTGGGCATTAAGTCTATTTGGTGTTCAATCCCTCTTAGAGGTGGTAAGCCTTTAGGAGGATCTTGAATCACATCTTCATAGTCCTTTACCAAATTGTCCAAACATGTGGGACTATCCTTAGCCGACTCACAGTCAATAGTCCTAGGAATATCTAAAAAAATAGGCTTTTGAGTAACTATTACCCTTTTAACTTTTTGTGTGGACATGAGAAGGCTTCTCTTGGAACTTTTTATATCATTTTCTTTCTCTCTTTTTTCTCTCATTTTAACTTGGTCCTCGTGTACTTCCTTTGGAGAGAGAGACTTAAGAGTGACTTTGTGCCCATGGAAGTGAAAAGAAATTTTGTTGGTAAAGCCATCATGAAAAACTTTTCTATCAAATTGCCATGGCCTACCTAAAAGTATATGAGTAGCTTCCATTGGAACAACATCACACAAGACCTCATCTTTATATTTGCCAATGGAAAATGTAATGAGGAATTGTTTGTTCACTACTATCTCACCCACCTCACTCAACCATTGTAACTTGTAGGGCTTGGCATGAGAGATGGTAGGCAATCCAAGTTTGTCTACCACTCTTGTGCTTGCCACATTCGCACAACTCCCCCCATCCACAATCAAAGAGCATATTCTATCACTAATAAGACACCTTGAATGAAATATATTTTCTCTTTGAGTTTCATCAAAAGGTTTTAACACTTGTCCAAGCATGTGTCTTATTACTAATAGGTCACCCTCATGTGGGCTTTCACTTTCACTCTCACTTGGGGATCTAGAAGGTGAGGAATGTCTAGAAGATTCGGACCCATGCTCACTACTATCTACCCCATCATGCATATACATAGCTCGTTTAGAAGGGCAATTAGAAGCAATATGTCCATAGCTTAAACATTTAAAACACTTCTTACTAGACGTTTTAGGTGGTGATTTAGGCCTAGAATTGGAAGTGGAAGGCTTAGACTCTCTAGGTTTGAAAGTAGAGTCCTTAGAAGGGATATTTGAAAAAGAGTTATTTTTATTTTTCCAAGAAGAGTGGTTGTAGTTATCCTTAGAAGAATTTTTGAAAGCATTTTTCCTTGCAAGTTGATTTTCAATTTTGCTAGCAAGGTGCACCACATTTTCCAAAGAAGAATATTCTTGTAACTCTACCACGTCTTGAATGTCCCTTCGAAGGCCACTCACAAACCTAGCTATCTTAGCTTCCTCACTCTCATCCATATTAAGTCGAATTAAAAGCGTGTCTAGTTGTTTAAAGTAATCATCCACACTTAGCGCGCCTTGATGAAACCGTTGGAGTTTCAACATAAGGTCTTTCCTAAAGTGTGGGGGTACGAATCTAGCGCGTAAACATGCTTTCAAATCGTTCCAAGAGACCACGGGCGGCCTCTTGTGTAGGTCAATGTCCATGAGGTATTGATGCCACCATTGCATGGCATAGTCCAAAAATTCTAAAGAAGCTAACTTAACCCTATGCTCATCCCTAACCCCATTTACATCAAAAATTTGGTCCACCTTAGCCTCCCATCCTAAGTATACATTGGGATCACTTTCACCACTAAAACTAGGAAGTTTTACATTAGGAGAACAAAGGCCAGCCACATGTTGGCGCCTCTCTTCATGGTGATGATGTCTTGGCCTTGGATTATCTTCATAATAGCCATGGGAGTGCCTTGAAGAATGCCGACTAGGAGGAGGAGTTCTTCTCTCACGGTTGTGATGCATTTCTTCTCGGTTTAACTCCAAACTTTGGAGCCGTGCTTCCATCTTCCTAATCACCTCAAGATAGTGAGCATTGGATTGCTTGGCATTCTTTAAGTCTTCATAAAGGGCTGCCTTTTGTGGTGAACACGGTTTGGAGGACTCTCCACTAGAGAAATGAGCCATGAGCAAAAAAGACACAAAAGCAGAAAACAAAACAGTGAAAGAAACTTGTTAAACAATTAAAAACAGTGAGATATAGGTTGCTGGAAAATGCCAAAGAAAGCACTCAAACCACTCCAAGAAAATATTTTGTCCTCAACCAAGCCTTGCTTGTGGAATGGAGTAGCTTCAAGTGAAATATGTCACAGCAAACCAACTTACTTAAGAACAAGTCTCCACACAACTTTTAAGAAGAACAAAAAGACAAGCAAGAAAAAGGTGTAAACAATAAAAGCTAAACCAAAAACAGAGAGTAATGTATGACAAACTAGAAAGAATATGAATGAAAGACAATCAAGAAAAATAAGGAACTCAATGAATAAAGAAGGCACACAAAAAGAGTCCTAAAGAAAAGTGCTAGAGTAGATTAAAGAAAACAGAAAACAGCTACTGGAATTTATTTTTTTTAAAGCAAACTGTGCTATGTTTACAAATTTAAATGTACCGATTGAAAGCGAACTGGAATGTGAAAAATTAACCACAGAAACTTCAATGTCTTAACTCAAAAATGGCACTGGAATGAGGTAAAAAAAAGTAAGCCAATTGAGAGAAATAAATTTTTCAAAATTGCTGCCCAATTACCGTATTCTTTTCGGCAGTATTGTACACTTTTCGTATTTTATTTATCATTTTTTGTGTACTTGGAATTTTTGAATGATTATTTTTTCTATGCTTTTGTAACACTTTGAAGTATGTAAATCCAAATTTTCACAAATTTCCTATGAGCCAATTAGTTACAGTAAATTGAAAACAGTAGCACATTTGTAAGAAAACAGAGGAGCCTATTTAGGAATGAAAAACAGTATGATGACTAACAAAGACATAATGGAAATTGTGTAAAGGAACTTGTATAGAATGAAAATACAAGCATGAACTCAAATCTAAAAATGAAAATGCACAAAGGATCAAGCAATAAACTCAAAAAACAGAAAGTAACCAAAGCAAGAAACAATCAAAGCAATAAAAGTACTACTAGAAGTAATGACAATTATGGAATAACATGACTAAGACAAAACTTGACATGATTACAAAATTAAAAGACATATAACAAGATATAACCACAAGTGAAAGGAAGCTTAAGGTCAGCTCTAGGAAGGAGAATGCCATTCCAAAAGAGCAGCCATACTCATATGAACAATGAGTGCTAGAATCCTTTTCACAAACACATGGTGTAACAAAAGAAAACAGCAAAAAAAAACTCAAAATAAATCCTAAAACAGAATGGTAAACAACTTGAATTAAAGAGCTCTTGAAATGTAAAGTGCAATACAACTCAAATTTTAAGCAAAAACAAGCCTAGACTCTAGATACCACATGATGTGAATGTAACTACAAGAACACATGATTCTTGACATTCTTAGGAACAACTTGAGCTGGATTTAAAAGGCACTCTACTTTAGAATTGGATCAATGTTCTAAATTCAAGAACTCACCAAAACTAAGCACCAACCAAGACTCATATTGAAGTCCATGTATTGTCAAATTGAATCAAGAACAAGAATTAAAACTGGACAAAATTTAAATGATAGCTACTGAACCAAAACAGAATGAAGAACACAATGCTGGAAACACAAAATAAACGGTAGAAAAAGAAATAAACTCTAGGAATCAAAACTACCGAATGGAAAATTGAAGAAAAGGGAAGAAGAACACTTATAGAATAAGATGCTTGCTGGATTTTGAGAATTGGAAGAAGCCATTCACGCCACTTGGAACCTTGAACCAAGATAAGTGATGGAGTGCCACCACTTGAAGCTCACCATAGCTCACAAGATAAGGCAAAGAAGAGGAAGACTCAAAACTCACAAATTCTCTCCAAAATTGAGTATAGTCTCTCTACTATAAAATTCCAATCTGAATTGTGAAGGACCTAAGCCCTCCTTTTATAGGAGTAAGGGCTGGTCATTTACATAGCTTATTCCCTAAGCTACCCAAAAAACTCCTAAGATCACACCCCCCTTACTAAGCTCACTCCCCAAGCTTCTAGAATTTGCTAAACTAAAGCTTAAAGATGCTTTTACAAAAGAGGTGTCTCATGTTTCCCTCCAAGCACCTTTCTAAACATTATTCTATATTATTTACAATTTAAAAGAAACTATAAAGAGAGATATTTAATATGAAGCCTATTATTTGAGAGTTTGTAGACTTCTTTATCTTTAGGCTTGATCTTCTCTTTGACTTCTTTTAATTTGTGAGAAGACTAGAAGGAAGAACTTCATATGTGTAGGTGAAAATCCTCTTCCTTCATTAATAAAATCCTCTCCTAGTGGATATTCATCAGTGAGCCTTTCGCATTACCAAGTCGGCGACTTGGAACTATCGAGGTTTCAACTTCGTCGAGCAAATCTAAGTTTACCCTCTTTTCTTCATTAGACTCCTCGGCCACGAAGTTCTGGAATCGAGGTGAACTCTCTTGGATCTCGACGCGAATCATGGCATTCGATCCATACACCAGGCTAAAAGGTGTCTCCTTGGTGGTGGATTGGGGAGTTGTATGGTAAGCCCATACAATTCTAGGAACCTCGTCTGCCCAAGTTCCCTTGGCTTTCTCCAGTCTTATCTTTAGGTCCCTGAGCAAGACTCGGTTGGCAGATTTGACTTGTCCATTCGTCTGGGGGTGTTCTACCGAGGCGAACACCTGCTTGATGTCGAGCTCTGTGCATAGTTTGCCTAGCTGCTGACTTGCGAACTGGGTGTCATTGTCAGATACTAGCCGTTTTGGAATTCCAAAACGAAAAACTATGTTTTTCCACACAAAGTGTTGAACTTTGTGGGTTGTGACCTGTGCGACGGGCTCGACTTCTACCCAATTGGTGAAGTACTCGATGGCTACTACCCGGTACTTCATCTAACGAACTGCTAGAGGAAACAGACCCAGGATGTCAATCCCCCATGTGTGAAAAGGTCATGGACTGTGGATTGATCGCAACTCCTCCGAGGGTGCATGATGTCAATCATTGTGTTGTTGGCACTGCTTGCACCTCTATGCGTACCTCGTGCAGTCCTTCCTCATGGTTGGCCAGTAATATCCTGCTCGAACAGCCTTCGATGAATGAGCTCGTCCACCGATGTGACTCTCATAGATACCTTCATGGAGTTCAACCATGATACCTGTGCACTGCTCACCACTCACACAGGACATGATGAGGTGAGTGTAGCCATGTCTGAATAACTTCCCATCAACCAGGGTACACCTTCCCGTGTTCTTCTTAACGATCCTTGCCTCCCTTGGCTCTTGTGGGAGTAGACCATCAGCCAGGTAGCGCCTGTAGGGTGTCATCCAAGTTTCACCTTCGTCGACCAGGCAAACATGAAACGGTTATCCCACTGACAAGTCGTATGCACTTATCTTGGGTACCCTTAACGTTTCTTGGGTCAACGACCGGTGACCTCTCCTTCCTCCTTCAAGAACGCTTACCTGTTGGACCTCTTTTGCACGGCCTATGGTAGTCTTGGGTGCCTTTAAGGTTTCCTGGATAACTGTCCTCTGTTGCCCCCCCCCTGCCTGAGTTTGCGAGCTTAGCCAGCAAGTCAGCTCGGGCATTCTGATCTTTGGGGACGTGTACCAACTCAAATGAAGCGAAAGCCTCTTTCAAGAGCATGACGTACTTTAGATAAGCGACCATCTAAGGATCCTTGACCTGTAACTTGCCCAGTTACCAACAACGAATCGCTCTTTACTAATAAACTTTGAGGGCCCATCTACTTGGCTAGCAACATTCCCGCAACCAAGGCCTTATATTCAGCTTGGTTGTTGCTAGCCTTGAAAGCGAATCGCAGGGCCCCCTCGATCAGTAACCCAATCGGTCCCTCTAAGATTACACCAACATCGCTGCCTAGTTGGTTAGAGGACTCGTCTACAAAGGGGACCCACTGGAAACCTCCACTATCTTGGTGCGTGGCTGCCGAGGAGAGCTCTACCACAAAGTCAACATAAACTTGACCCTTTATGATAGATATCAAGTTATAGAGGATTTTACTAATGGAGGAAGAGGCCATCCATCCAAACATTTAAAGTTCTTCCTTCTAGTCTTCTCAAAAATCAAAGAAGAACTAAGTAAAGAGAGGATCAAGCCCAAAGCCAACAAAAAGACTACAAGCATTCAAGAATGGGCTCCAATTAATATCTTTCTTTATAATTTCTGTTGTATAAATTAGTAGAACATATATGAGTAGTGTTTAGGAAGGTGCTAAGAGGGAAACCAAAAAGACACCTCTTTTGTAAGTACCTTAGGCGTTAGTTTTTTAGAAAGAGCTAGAAGAAGTGGCTTTTCCTTCTCTTGCTCATTTAAGCGCCAATTTAGGAATAGGCTAGAAGGTGACTCTTCAAATGTTCCTTCCCTTGTACTCTTGGCCGGTCTTATGACTCTATATAAAAGCATGAAAGGAACCTTCAATAAGAGATTTGATATTTTGAGTAAAGAACCTCTCCTAAAATTGGTGAGTGATTGAGAGACTTGTGTCTTCTCCTTTTCTAGTTTCATCTTGAGTGCATTCTTGGAACCTCAAGTGGCGGCATCTACACTCATCTTGGAGCCTTACATCCTTCAAGTGGCGTGTTCATCTCCAAGAACTCCAACCACATAAGTTCCCTAATTCTTTTCATCTTCTTCATCCATTTCCATTCTAAAACAAACTCTAAAACATGTCTTTGATGTTTCTAGTCATTTTAATCGGTTCATTTGTATCTTAGCTTGCTTTTGTTCGGTTCATTTGCTTTCTAGTTTGTTTTAATCGGTTCATTTTCTCCCTAGCTTACTTTAATCGGTTCATTTGCATCTTAGCTTGTTTTTGTTCGGTTCATTTGCTTCCTAGCTTGTTTTAATCGGTTCATTTGTCATAATATGGGTTTCTATATGAGTTTGGCTTGGTTACTTGTGATTGGGTGAGTTCTTGAATGTTAAGAACATTGATCCAATTCTTAGAAAGTGCCTAATCATATTCCAACTCAAGTTGAATCCATAACATGTCCATATAATATCTCTTTCATGTTATTGGAATCACATCATGTGGTATCATGAGTCTTAGGTTTGTTCTTGTGTGTGTTTGAGTTGTTTTGGCATTTTTAATTCAAGAATTTTACATTCTTGGTTTTACCTTTCTGTTTTAGGTTTATTTTTGGGTATTTCTTGCTGTTTTCTTGTTCTTATTACATTTTGTTTGTGTCATTTTGATTTTTGAATCTCTATAACTTTTGTCAAAGTCATGTTTCTAAAAAAATGTTATGAATTCTACGTAGTCCTTTTGTTGATAATTTTGGTTTCTTGATTTTGTTTTGAGTGCAGTTTTATGTGTTTGTTTTCTTGATCCTTTGGTGCTTTATCTTTTTAGTTTTGAATTCATACTTGTGTAATAGACCTATACAAGTTCTTAAACATCATTTCTATTATGTCTTTTGAAGTTCTTAATTCTGTTTTTCATTCCAGTTAGGTTTCCTCTGTTTTCTTGAAAACGTGCAGACTGTTTTGATTTATTGCAATTTCTTTGCTTACTGGAAATTTCTGAAATTCTGGATTTGATTTCTTCAAAGTGTTATAAAAACGTAGAAAAAAGAAGTACATCAAAATTCTAAGTACAAAAAAAATGATAAATGAAATACGTCTAGTGTGTAATTTTGGCGAAAAAAATACAGTAATCTGGCAGTGCTTTTGCAAAATTTATCACAATTAATTGGCTTACTGTTTTTGTGTAATTCCAGTGCCATTGTTGAGATAAGATCTTGAACTTTCTGTGGTTTAAATTTCATAATCCAGTTTGCATTATACAGTTCCAGATAAATCTGTAAATTCACGCACAGTTTATAAAAAAAATTCCAATAGTTCTGTTTTTGTGTTCTTCATCTATTCTAATGCTTTTCTTTAGGTTTCTTTTGTGTGCCATCCTTTTAATTGAGTACCTTAATTTTCTTGATTGTCTTTTCTTCACTTTTCTTTGAGTTTGTCATATATCTTGTATTCTTTTTGCTATAGCCTTTCTTGTTTACACCTTTTTTTGCTTGTCTTTTATTGTTCTTTAAAGTTTTGTGGTGTATTGGCTTTGAGAAAGAGTGCTTTTGCTTTGACATATTTCATTTGAGAGTTACCTCAAGAGCAGATTGGTTGAGGGAAGTATTATTTCTTGAGTGACTTTTAATTTTCCGTACATCTCTATATTTGTTCTTTTTGCTAACCTTGTTTTTCTTAATATTGTTTGCTATTGTGTTTGTTGTTTTCTTTGTAAAATGGATACATATTCAAGTGTTGAATCTTCCAAGTCACATTCTACTCATAAGGCTTATGTTCTTAATGAGTTAAAAGAAGCAAAACAAACCCTTGCTCTCAAAGATGAAGCTATGAAAAGATTGGAAGAAAGACTAGCAAAAGTTGAATTGAAGCAAGAAAGATCTTCACATTCCATTCATGACAAACATCATTCTTCTCGGCATTCTTCCAAAGATTCTTCCAATGCTCACGACCATGGAGAGGATTATAGAAGAAGGAGGCATCATCATCATTCCCATGGAGAAAGCCACCACCGTGAACAAAGACATCATCAAGAAGCATTGCCTTATTTTCAAACTGTAAAAGTCCCTAGCTTTAGTGGTGATAGTGATCCTAATGTGTATTTAGATTGGGAGGCTAAATGTGAACAAATTTTTAAAGCTTATGAGTCCATGAAGACCAAAAGGTGAAAATAGCCTCTTTAGAGTTCATAGATTATGCCATGAATTGGTGGCATAGTATTGTAATGGACATTGGCTATAACAAGAGACCTCCTGTGGTCTCTTGGAACGATTTGAAAGAGTGTATGCGCCTTAGATTCGTGCCACCACACTTTAGGAAAGACCTAATGTTGAAGCTCCAACGGTTTCAACAAGGCACGCTAAGTGTGGATACTTATTTTAAGGAATTAGCAACGCTTTTACTTAGAGTAAACATGAAAGAGAGTGAGGAAGCTATGATAGCTAGGTTTGTGAGTGGTCTAAGAAGGGACATTCAAGATGTTGTTAAACTTTAAGAGTATTCATCTTTGGGATCTTTGGTTCACCTTGCAATGAAGGTTGAGTCCCAACTTGCAAAGAAAAATGCTTTTAAAAACTTTCCCAATGATGGCTACTACAACAATTCTTGGAAAAATAAAAAACTTTTTCAAACCTTCCTTCTAAAGATTCTTCTTTCAACCCTAAAGAGTCTAAACCTTCTACTTCTACTCATATATCACCAATCAAATTGTCTAGTAAGAAATGTTTTAAATGTTTGGGATATGGTCACATAGCTTCTAATTGTCCTTCTAAAAGGAATATGTTTGTGCATAATGGAGTAGTAGTTAGTGAGCATGATTCCAATTCATCTAGGCATTCTTCACCTTCTAAGCCATCAAGTGAGATTGAGAGCGAAAGTCCTTGTGAAGGTGACTTGTTGATGATAAGGCGAATGTTGGGAACAATTCCAAAATCTTTGGATGATACCCAAAGAGAAAATATTTTTCACACCCGTTGTCTTATCAACAACAAGTTCTGTTCCTTGATTATTGATGGGGGGTAGTTGCACTAATGTGGCTAGTACAAGAGTTGTGGAGAAGTTAGCCTTACCCACTATCTCTCATACCAAGCCTTATAAATTGCAATGGTTAAGTACCGAAGGTGAAATCATGGTTAACAAACAAGTCCTCATTAACTTTGCAATAGGAAAGTATAAAGATGAGGTTTTATGTGATGTTGTGCCCATGGAAGCAACTCATCTTCTTTTAGGAAGGATTTGGCAATATGATAGACATGTTTTACATGATGACCTATCCAATACAATGTCTTTTTCCTTCAAAGGGCGCAAGGTTATCTTAAAACCCCTCTCTCCCAAGGAGGTTCATGAGGACAAAATAAAAATGAAAACTAAAAGAGAAAATGAGAAAGAAAAAGAAGTAAGTACTAAACCGAGTCACACCACTTTATCCACTAAATCAATTATGTTGACTCGTGCTATGCCTCAAGTTGAACCTCAAAGGTATTCTTCTTCTTTATCTTTTTCATTACCCAAGGTTCCTATTTCAACACCAACTTGGTTAAAGAATGTTAGGGATGATTTTTTCATACCTCCTAATGGTTTTCAAAAAAATATCATCATTCCCAAACAATTTTTTCCAACTTGGTCTGTCTATAGGACCTCCTTTTCTGAACTCCCACTGCTTACACATTCTAAGTCATGTTTGCCTTTCTCTTATTCCACTGTTAATCTTGATAGTAAACTGACTTTGTTATATGCATGTGTACCGTCCTGGTAGTCGGAAGTGATGACGTGGCATCAAGCTACAGTATAGGCGTGTTGACGAGATGCCAGGTTGGCAGAAGGGAAGGAAGTCGGGGGGCTCGTGAAATCGCCAGTTATTAAGTTGGCGTGCTCCGATCTCCAGCATACCAGAACCGGCGGTCACCGGGTTAAAGATGAAGTCGCCAGATGTAAACTCAGGCGACCAAGTGATTAGAGATCGCCGGGGCAAGCACATCGCCGAAGATGAAGGTAGTGCAAATTGTGAAGGCGGCCGGCGAGACCACAGGGAAGGTGTACGAAGGCACCCTAAATCGCCAATTCCAGTAGAGATCGCGCTCCAAGTTAGCTATGCACTGAGCAGTATCATGCATAAGTAACTTAGCCAAAGGAGAGTCAGAAGCAGCGCCCAAGTCAAGGAGGCTCCAGATGATGGCACGTGTACGACTGGATGCGAGCCACGTGTCCAGATGTGTAAGTGCCAGGAGAGAGAAAGTGACCAGGTATATAAGGGTTTCCCAACGAACTTCTGAGGTACGCATGTTCAGATTGTATTCTTTATGCTTGCGAGTTCTTGAGCATACTGTGAGAGAGAACATTGCACGGTTCCTTGAGAGTTCTTGAGTGTTGCTCTTGAAGTATTTGGTGGTTCAGTCACTGACTTGGGCGTTGGAGTGCTATCGGCCGCAGCGGCACTGCTCTGTTTTTTTGCAGGTTCTTGAGGTGGATCGTGACGAAGGACGGAGGTTGACGCGGTGCACACGTCGATCCAAGTTTGACGAGGCAAGTTCCAACGTTCTGGTCAACAGGCAGGATCATCAGGCGCCCACCGTGGGGCCGTGAAAAACCTGTTCCCATCCACAGCGTGAGTTCTTGGAGGTTTTCGTAGTTTTCTGTGTGGTTGTGTGCTGGTGCAACCGCTGTTCGCTGTTCATCTAGGTTTTGTTCGGTGATTTCGCGTTTTCCACCGTTCGTTTGGGTTTTTGTTCGGTGAAGTGAAGTTTTCTGCTGCTTACGCGAGATTTGTTCGGCGAGATTTGAGTTCTTTGGCTCGTTTGGTTTGTCGTGGGAGAAGCGGTGGTTTCTGGTGGAGTTGCAGGTTTCTGTGGAGGTTCGCTGTGTTCTTGAGTTTTCTTGCGGAGTTTCGCGCAGTTTTGATCGATTGATCGCTGAATCGATCGTCGCTGAAGGAAGTGTTGTTCATTACTCTCTGTGATTTGCTGAGTTTTCATGAGAAAAATGAGAAGCAACCGTTCAAGTCCAGTTGCGCCTGTTGCTGCTGAAGGCGCCGACGCCATGACCATGGCGCAGATGGTAGAGATTCTGCGTTTGTTGCAGGCAACTGTGGAAGCCTCGCGCATAGAACAGGCGAGAATGCATGAGGACCTGGTCGCCTCTCGGGCCAGGAATGATGACCTTAGCAAAGTGACTGAGGAGCTGCATCAAGCTCTTTAGGAGCAGCAAGGGCGTCCTATTGCTGAAGAGGTCGCGCCATCAACGCCGCCTCGTGTTTTTCCCATGCCCTTCGCTCAGGCGATCACTAACACGCCTATTCCTGCGAGTGTGGTACCTGTTAAGGCTGTTTTTACCGGCGTGGAGGATTCTGAGGCTCATCTCACCACGTTCCATACGCAGATGATGCTGTCAGGAGGATCAGACGTCGTGTACTGCAAGATGTTCGTGAGCACACTCCAGGGAACGGCGCTAGAATGGTTTGTGAGCTTGCCTACAGGTCACATAACCAACTTCCAACAGTTCTCGAAGATTTTCGTCGAGCAGTACATCGTGAATAAGGCACCGCCCAGGGTGTCTTACGATTTGTTTGATATAAGGCAATATCAGGGAGAGTCCCTCAGGGACTACTTGAATCGCTTTGGGGCGCAGATGGTCAGATCGCCGGCCAAAGATGAGGAAATGCTGGTCTACGCATTTAAGAAGGGCGTGCTGCCGGGACCATTCTGCGAGGCATTGATCAGAGCCCACATCGCCGACGAGAGTGAAGTCGCCGAGAAGAGAAGGAGCGTGGCTCCCGCTAGGCCGCGCGCCCAGACCAGGATCCAGCCACAGAGGGTTCTGGAGACAGCGGTGGCCAGGAGGGATCAGAGGACTCGCCATCCTTATGATCCAAGGAAGAACAAGGGCAGGGGCCAAGGTCGCCCGCAACCAGCACGCCGGGAGTACAATCGCCCGCCTAAGCACAAGTTTGTCATGGGATTGGCGGACCTGATCGCCATTCCCAACATATCAGCTAGGTTGAAAGCGCCCGAGAAGGTGGGCGACAAGGTACTGGGACCAAAGCCAGACGCCTGATGTGAGTTTCACCAGGGCTTTGGCCACACCGTGGATTCGTGCTTGGCTTTATGATACCAGCTCGACGATCTGGTTAAGAGCGGGTTCCTAAATGACTATTTGCTGGATAGAAGGACGAGGGGCACGTCGAGCTCTCAACCAGCAGGTGGAGAGACTCAGCAGCACGAGATGCCTACGCACGGGGAAATCCATACCATTGCAGGGGGTTTCTCGGGTGGTGGATGCACCGCATCACAGAGAAAGAGGTACGCGATGTCTGTGATGACGGTGGATATGTTTCAAGACCACTCGCCAGATGTGGACATTACGTTCACCAAGCAAGATCTTCGGGATGTTGTGCCTCATGACAACGATCCCATAGTAATCTCGTTGATCACAGCAAGAAGAAAGGTCCACAGGGTTCTGGTGGACCAAGGAAGCTCAGCAGACGTGATGTTCTGGCCGACTTTCACGCAGCTGGAGCTACCCCTTGACCAGCTGAGGCCCTATGGAGGGTGTTTGTATGGTTTCGCTGGTGACCAGGTGGAGGTCAGGGGGTACATTGAGTTGAGGACTACGTTTACAGATGAGGCGGGTTCGAGAACAGAGAAAATCAAATACCTTGTCGTGAACGCTCCTTCAGCCTACAACATTCTGTTGGGAAGGCCCACGCTCAACAGAATAGGCGCATACCATCAACCCGGCACATGAAGGTGAAGTTGCCGTCTATGGAGGGGGTGGTGATCACCATCAAATCCGACCAGAAAGAAGCGAAGAAGTGCTATGAGAATAGCCTGAAAAACAAAAGGTCTGTGAGTTACGTGACAACCACCCCGCCTCCTGGTGTGAAGCCCAGATCGACGGTAACAGAAGAGATCGCCGGAAGAAACGTGGAGATGGTGGATGCTGAGCTGGGGGAGGGGAACGCCGGTCTGGAGGAAGAAGAGGCGAGGAATCGCCCTGAGGAAGCGAGGGAGCTGGGAATCGCCAGGGCGGTGATCGCCAGAGAAACCAGGCCAAAACCCGTCAAGCAGTGGCTCGAGAGAGAGATCGGGGGAAAGATCTTCAAGCTGGGAAGATCCCTGGAGGTCGAGCTCCAGGACCAGATCGCCAAGGTGATAGAACGGCATCTGGATGCATTTGCATGGTCCGCTTCGGACATGCCCGGGATCGATCCCGACTTCTTGTGCCATCATTTAGCGATGGACAGCTTGGTGAGACCAGTGCGACAAAGGAGAAGAAAGTTCAACGAGGAGAGGAGGCAGGCGATTAGGGACGAAACACAGAAACTCCTCGCTGCAGGCCACATCAGGGAAGTCCAGTACCTTGAATGGCTGGCAAATGTCGTGCTGGTGAAGAAGAGTAATGGGAAATGGCGCATGTGCGTCGATTTCACTGATCTGAATAAGGCCTGCCCAAAGGATTCATATCCTTTACCAAGCATAGACGCCCTGGTGGATAGTGCTGCAGGGTGTAAGTTGTTGAGCTTCCTGGATGCCTTCTCGGGGTATAACCAGATCAAGATGCATCCCATGGATGAAGAGAAGACTTCCTTCATGACCGAGAGATCGTGCTACTGCTACAAGGTGATGCCGTTTGGGCTGAAGAACGCGAAGGCCACGTACCAGAGGTTGATGGATCGGGTACTTGCACCGATGCTGGGAAGGAATGTGCAAGCGTACGTAGATGACATGGTCGTGACCTCGCCAGAAAAAAGCAAGCACGTTGCAGACTTGGAGGAATTGTTCACGACGATCGCCAAGTTCAAGTTGAAGTTGAATCCAGAAAAATGCATCTTCGGCGTGGAGGCTGGAAAGTTTTTGGGTTTCCTCTTAACTGAAAGAGGAATAGAAGCCAACCCGGATAAGTGTGCCGCCATCTTGGCGATGAGGAGCCCGGCCACGGTGAAGGAAGTTCAACAGCTCACAGGTCGGATGGCCGCCCTGTCTCGCTTCGTGTCAGCTAGCGGAGAGAAGGGCCATCCCTATTTCCAGTGTTTAAGACGCAATAATAAGTTTGCCTGGACGAAGGAGTGTGAGGAAGCCTTCGTCAAGCTCAAGGAGTATCTGGCGAGCCCGCCGGCTTTGTGCAAACCGCTGGTGGGAACCCCTCTCAGGTTGTATTTTGCTGTAACTGAGAGGGCGGTGAGTGCGGTGCTCGCTCAGGACCAAGGTCAGGCTCAGAAGCCTATTTATTTTGTTAGTAAGGTGCTGCAGGGCCCCGAAACGAGATATCAGGCCCTGGAAAAGGCTGCACTGGCTGTGGTATTTTCGGCGAGGAGGTTGCGCCACTATTTCCATAGCTTCACAATTCTGGTGATGACCGATCTCCCCATCCAGAAGGTTTTGAAGAAGCCCGACGTTGCGGGAAGGATGGTGAAGTGGGCAGTGGAGCTGTCGGAGTTTGACATTAAGTATGAGCCCCGAGGCCCGATTAAGGGGCAAATCTTCGCAGATTTCGTGGTCGAGCTCTCATCTGAGGCGACACGAGTTGAAGGGGACGATTTCCGTTGGGTGCTCTCGGTGGATGGATCGTCGAACCAACAGGGTAGCGGTGCTGGAGTCATCTTGGAAGGACCCAACGGTGTGCTGATCGAACAATCTTTGAGGTTTGCCTTCAAAGCCAGCAACAATCAAGCAAAATATGAGGCGCTGATCGCCGGGATTTTGCTGGCCAAAGAGATGGGAGTCAGGGTGTTGATGGCTAAGAGTGACTCGCTGCTAGTCACGGGGCAAGTAACAGGCGAGTTCCAGGCTAAAGATCCACAAATGGCGGCTTACCTGGAGTATGTGCAGGAATTGAAGAGTTCCTTTACCTCCTTTGAAGTGGTGCATGTGCCCAGAGAGCAGAATGCCCGAGCTGACTTGCTAGCTAAGCTCGCCAGTTCAGGCAAGGGGGGTAGGCAGAGGACGGTGATTCAAGAAACTCTGAAGACGCCGAGAGCATTTGTAGCAGATCACCTGGTTCTTCAGATAAGCAGGTCGACGGAAAAAGCGGCAAGAAGTCACAGGTCTTTGACGCAAGAAACATTGAGATCGCCGAGAATTAGAGCATGTCGAGGAGAGAAGGTGAACATGACGCAGGTCTGCGCTACCCATGAGCCAGACACCTGGATAACACAGTACAAGCGGTGCCTGGCAGATGGCCTTCTCCCGCTGGATCCGACAGAGGCTAGGAAGATAAAGAAAAATTCTAGCAAGTACACAATGATTGATGGCGAGTTGTACAGGTTTGGGTTCACTCACCCACTCCTGGAATGTGTGCATGGCGAGAAATGCACGAGGATTATGGCAGAGCTCCACGAAGGGATATGCGGAAGCCACGTCGGGGGTCGAGCTCTGGCCGCAAGGACTCTCCGTGCAGGGTACTACTGGCCAACGATGAGAGAAGATTGCAAGAGGTATGCACATTGTTGTAAACAATGCCAACAGCACGCCGATTGGCACAAGGCGCCTCCCGAGGAGTTGAAGTCGATTTACAGCCCTTGGCCGTTTCATACTTGGGGAATCGACATCCTGGGACCATTCCCGCTGGCGATCAGGCAGATGAAGTACTTGGTGGTGGCGATTGAGTATTTCACCAAGTGGATCGAAGCAGAACCAGTGGCCCAGATCACCGCACACAAGATCGAAGGCTTCGTATGGAAGAACATTGTGTGCCGGTTTGGTGTGCCCAAGCGCCTGGTGTCGGACAACGGGACTCAGTTTGCAAGTCACCTGTTGAAGAAGCTGTGCGAAGGGGTGGGAATTCAACAAGTGTTTGCATCCGTCGAGCACCCTCAGACAAATGGCCAAGTAGAGTCAGCTAATCGGGTGTTGCTAAGAGGTTTGAAGAGAAGGCTAGAGAAAGCCAAAGGAAGCTGGGCGGAGGAGGTACCCCGCATAGTCTGGGCGTACCACACCACCGAACAGTCAGGAACCCATGAGACCCCGTTCAGCTTGGTCTATGGGTGTGATGCAATGATTCCAGTGGAGATCTAGGAGAGCTCGCCGAGATTCCAGAACTTCGTAGAGGAAGACTCGAATGAGGAGAGAAGGTTGAACCTGGATCTACTGGATGAGGTCAGGGAAGAGGCGAGATTGAAAGCTGAGGCGGTGAAGAGAAGGATTGAACGAAGATATAACTCGAAGGTGATGCCGAGACAGTTTAGAGAAGGCGACCTGGTGATGAGGAAAGCCCACCAGTACGAGATGGAGAATAAACTGTCGCCCAAGTGGACGGGACCGTTCAGAATAACCGAGGCGCTCGGGAACGGCGCCTACCGCTTAGAGACATTGGAAGGAGGGGCGATTCCTCGCACTTGTAACGCCACGCACCTCAAATTACAGTTAAGAACTTTGTAAGTAAAGACAAACACGAAGTTATATTACAATGTCTCTGATAAAACAGTTTGAAGGGGGCACTCTTTTTTCCCTAAGGAGGGTTTTTAACGAGGCCAGCCAATAAAGAGGAGTTTTCGAAGTTTAAGTTGTTTTAGATTGCATGCTTGTTGTTTTCCGAAAGTTTTGAAGAAAGACCTTGTCACTTATATGTGATTTAAGGCAAGTTAAAGTTATGTTGCATGCTTTCTAAAAAGTTTCTAAGTCCTCATCGTCTTTCGACGATCGGAGGCATCAGTTAAAGTTAAAGTC
The DNA here is from genome assembly GCF_051622355.1 of Phaseolus vulgaris. NCBI lineage: Eukaryota > Viridiplantae > Streptophyta > Magnoliopsida > Fabales > Fabaceae > Phaseolus > Phaseolus vulgaris. Next base: position 42,278,825 of record NC_143508.1, read on the forward strand.
CTCATCGTCTTTCGGCGATCGGAGGCACCAGTTAAAGTTAAAGTCCTCATCGTCTTTCGGCGATCGGAGGTACCAATTAAAAGACCTCAACGCCCTCGCGCGTTCTGAGGCGAGATAAAGACCTCCTCGCCGTCAAGCGAGTGCAGGCGAGGAAGAGTGAAAAGTCCTCAGTGTTTCTGGGGGCGAGAAGATGTAACCCCTGGGGCAATGTAGAGGCACCAGTGAAAAGTCCTCAATGCTTCTGGGGGCGAGAAAATGTAACCCCTTGGGCAATGTAGAGGCACCAGCGAAAGTCCTCAGTGTTTCTGGGGGGAGGAGATGTAACCCCTGGGGCAATGTGGAGGCACGATTTAAAGACCTTCTCGCCTATGAGCGAGTTCAGGCGAGTTAAAAGACCTTCTCGCCTATGAGCGAGTTCAGGCGAGTTAAAGACCTTCTCGCCGATGAGCGAGTTCAGGCAAGATAAAGTCCTTCTCGTCTCGAACGAGTTCAGGTATGGTGTAAAGGGTGGAAGAAGTTTGGAGGGTGGCTAAGGTAGGTTCGAAGAGAGCGCCTAGCCACCCGGTCTCTTGTTCTGAAGCTCAAGGAGGTAGAGAAGGATCTGAAAGGCGCCTCTACCCCCAGATAAAGGAACAATGGCCAAGGTATGTGTTCCGTCCGGTTGACCGGGACGTCTTCGTGCACGACCTCAATCGTCAGCTGGGGTCTCCTTCCCGCTGGTTGCCCGCGGATTCCTGCAAAAAAGAGGACAAAGAGGCGCCCTAGCGGCCGTGTGCACTCCGACGCTCAAGTCAGCCAGCAAGAAACACCAAAAAACTGTCCACCCGCGTATCTGAGCACCGCGTGTGGCACTTTGAAGGTGGTAAAAAAACTGTGTATAGGTGTGTGTGTTGTCTCCTTCAGGCAAAAATATTCTCCAGTCACTTGTACGTAACCTTAAAGCACGGGCAAGCAACCAGAGAGTTTCTCCTAAATTTGCCAAAGGTTCCAACCCTTTTTCCGACATTCCCAGCGCTATTTAAACTGCCCCAGCATTTAAAGCGCCTTAAAGCGCTTTTAATCTCAAACGTAACGCACTCATTAAAGCGCTTAATTACGAAACGTAGCGCATTTAAGACGTTGAAACGCTCGGGAGCCATAATAGTACCTGAATGCTCGAAAGGGAAACTGTATTGAATATCTTTAATTACCGGGCACCTGACTAGAGGGTGTTTCTATTCCGGCATGGCTGTCGTACACGTGGAGGGCCTCACGACGCCATGACCCCATCTGGGGGCGTTTCTGCCCATCTGGGGACGTCTCTACGTGTGAGTCCTCCTGCTTGGGAGTGCTACTGCGCTAGGGGTGACTTTTTGGGTGCGAACTCATGCCCCCAAGTATCTAGCCACTTACTTTGATAGCGTATCTGCCTTTCTCTCGTACCCTGCACCCGCTTACCCTGGGCGTGACCTTCCTCTTGGGTCGTATCTGTCCCGAAAGCGTCTCTGGGGTGGCAGGGGTACTTCACGAGTCAGGCTGCCCTACCCTGATGTCATCACTATGGCCTTGAAGCCACCTCTTTTTTCTCTTTATCACTTTCCCGAGATATCGGGTCATGAGGCTTTCCCACGGCGTCGCTCCCTCCATGGTCTTTCCTACCCAGGGGTATCGGGGAACCACACCGTGAGTGCCTTACTTTTACACTGTTTGATCTGGCTACGCCCTGGTTGGGCGACGCCTCCACCCAGGCGACGCCTCCACCCAGGCGACGCCTTGCCTTGGCGACGCCTTGTCCTGTCTGGGCGACGCTTCCTCTTGGCGTCTCTACACCTGGGCGTCACCTTGAGTTGACTTTGACTTTCCAGTCGTTGACTTTGACCTTGACTTAGTCAACGCCCTGATACGGGACGGTACACAAGCCCCCCAGTCTTAAGCCGAAGACTTGTCTTCAGCGCAAAGACTAAAGCCTTGCCCCCACCATCCATGTGCCTTCCTGATGACGTGTCATTCTCTGCTGACTCAGCAATTTTTCGAATTACTGACGCGACATTTTCTGAACCACAGGGGTATTCTTAATGACCGATTGGACATTCCCTGAAATGGGGATGATAACACCTTTTGGGCTACCCTTGATCGCGCGCCACGTGGCCCATCGCGTGGTCCTCCTTTAGAGACCTTTGCGTTTCCCCTGGGCAATCGACCCTTTGACGCGTGGCCCAATCCTACGGCCCTTAGTTAGCGCCTCTTGAGTTGCGAAATGTAACGTTTAAGTTACTCCAAACCCCGCTCTCACCCTACTGTTACATCCACTCACTCTGCTACTTCGCTCTATTCATCGCCTCCAAAACCCTTTTTCTCTGCAATTGCGATTCTCCCCTTCCTGCGCTCTCCTACTGCCTCCATTTCAACAACAAAGGTATGGTTCCGAGCACTCACAACTCTTCACTTTCGTCGCATTATAGGAAACGGCCTGGGACTGTTGTTATTCTCGTATTTCTCTGGATATTGTTTGTATGCTTCGTTGTTCCTCTCGTTTCCCTTCGTTCTCTTGTGGGTAGGGCGCTCCTAGGGCTCTTCCATTTCTCCCTTTTCTTCTCCCAAACCCCTTTTTCTCTGAACCCTTTCTTTCTCTTTTGATCTTCAGTATTGGCATTGATGGCGAAAACTAAAACCACCGCGCCTCCCCCGCTCCCCAAGTCTTATTATAAGGGCGAATATGACTGGGCCCCCGACGAACTTCTGGACGAATGTTCCCTCCTGAACTCTGTTGAGGACGTGGAGGCTCATAGGGGGGACCCTGCCCTCTATAACTTCAATGCGTTCCACAAAAATCACGACTCCCAAGTCCTGGTAAGCCGGGTGCGACCTGGGATGCCCGTTTGTGCGGACTCACGGGATACTGGGGGATGCGCTTTCTTCTTCCTCTATCAGATGGTGCTCAAGAGGGTGGGCCTGTGTCTACCCCTCACTCCCTTCGAAAAAGAGCTACTGACAGAGATAAACACTGCTCCCGCCCAACTCCATCCCAACAGTTGGGCTTTCGTGAGGGGGTTCCAAATTCTCTGCGGCTATCTAGGCGTTCCTTCCTCTATGGACGTTTTTCTTCACTTCTTCGAGGTAAAGAAGCAAGGGAAGAGTCTCTGGATGAGCTTTTCTGGCATCGCCGGGCGCATCATCCTTACGCTCTTCCAGAATTCGTTCAAAGGATGGAAGGGGAAATTCTTCAAGGTACGCGCGACCAAGCGCGATCCTTCCATCCTAGAGGGCTTTCCCCTGTACTGGACAGACAAACCCATAACCATGAAGCCCTTGGCTCTGGACGAGCTCGCTCCGCCTGACCGGGATGTATGCAAAGCCTTGATGGGACTGGGAATAGTCTTCGACACCGCCAAACTCATCGCGAACGAATTCAATGCCCATGGGCTTTCTACCTACTTCGGTATCTGCTCTTGGTGATTTATGATGCATTAGTTGTTGTGGTTATCTGCATGTATTTGGCCATAGAATCTTCCTTCTGATTCATCTGAATTAAACTTATGCTACCATTTTTCGCTGTACAATGTTACTTGCATTTTCACGCCTCTTCATGTATTGTGAATTCACATAACTGTTCTAGTGCTAACCTTGTTGTTTGGCCTGTCTTGATATAGGATCGGTGATGGGCGTTTCCAAAAGAATAATGTTGGCGAAAGCACTGAAGGAGGCTCGTGCCGCCAAGGCAGGCGTCTCCTCCAGCCCTGTTGCCAATCCGGTTCTCCCACCGGCTCCGTCACCGCCGCCTCCAGTCATCGCTGAAGCTGCTTCTAGCCCATCTCCGACGTCTCCACCTGGCTCCAACGTGCTTCCAACTCCCAACTCTCCTCCGCCTATCACCGCTGTTCCCCTAGCTGCGGCCTCGTCACCGGCTCCAACCCCCCTTGACAAAGGGAAAAGGGTTTTGGAGATTCTGTCAGATGACGAGGATTCGGAAGGGGTGGCACCCTTCAGAAGGAGAAAATCCGCGCGGGTTCCTCTTCTGGTAGAGACGTCGCCGCAGGGAGGGAACCCCTTTATGGACAACCCTCCAAGCGCAACCTCACTCCCTCCTAGGATACTCCAAGAGGAAAGGGGCGAAGGCGCCGAATCTGCGCCGCCTCCGCCGCCGCCAGAAACCACTGCTTCCCCGGCTCCCGACGCTGCTGCCCCCGACTTCATCGCCATCCCTCCTCCAATCATGCATCTGATGAGGGGTTTCAGTGGCGGGACTATGCCAGAAGGTACCGACAGGAGGGAAGGCATGCCTTTCTACTTGGGGGCCTTCTTGGCGGTGGCCCTTGAATGGCGCTCCCAGGCCAGAAACGCGGTCCTGCAAGCTCATACCCTCCAAGCCTTGGAAACAAAAGCATCTACTCTGGAAGAGGAAATGAGGACCCTGGGACGCCAGAACGAAGCCTATAAAACTTCTCTGAGACAAATACAAGAGTCCAAAGCGGAAACAGAGAGGCGACTGGCGGAGGCATTGGAGCTCCAGGCAGGCTTCTACACTTGGGAAGTTGCTCTTCAAGTGCAGGTAACGGGTCTTCAGGAAGTGGTCAAAGCGGATGCAGAAACTCAAAAGGACCTGAAGGACCGTTGCTGCAAACAGGCTGCCAAGGTGGAGCGGATGGAGGAGGAAATGGCCACCCAGGCCAAAGCTGTGGACCTTCTCCGAGTTGACTACGACAAACTACGGGTCAAGGTTAGCCGGCTTCGCGTGGAGAAAGAGGCTCTGGAGAAGCAGGTGACCTCTGGAGACGCCGCCATTGAGGAACTGGAGAAGGAGAAAAAGTCCCTTATCCAGGAGATGGCGGGTACCTTCGAGGAGGGGTTCCAAGAGGCCCTGACCCAGGCGTCCTGCGAGAATCCTGGCGTCAACCTTTCGAACTGCGACCCCACACACCACGTCGTCGACGGGAAGGTCGTGCCCATGGACTTGAACGACTGAACCACTGCCTCTCATCCGCCACCTTCCTCTTCAAGCTTAACTCTTCATTCTTTACCTTCGTTTTTTTTTATTTTATTTTATCTGCCGAAACTTGTAATTCTTTGAACTATCCGTACTCTTGTTACTGATTTGGGATGTCCGTATGGCTGCATTTATTTCTTTGCCACATACGATTCTGCCTATGCGATCTCATTCTCATCTTTTCCCTTCACGCGCTTCACTTACTTTATCTGGGTTCTGCCCGTTTCTTTCACTTCGTTGGGCGGTTTGGTATGATCGGGTAAGGTCGCCCGCCAACCCTCACGCCCATGGAGAGGCTCACTAAGTGGTGCCGTATCGTCCACGGGACGTCTCTGATACCGAAAGGCCCTTTCTTTGATCTTTAACGCTCGGCGCCCACGCCTAAGGAGAGGCCTGCTAAAGCAGCACCGTATCGTCCCCGGGTGTCTAAAACGCTGAGTGCTGTGGGGGTCTGTTCCCTCCATGGTCTTTCCTTCCCATAGGTATCGGGGAACACCCTGCCAGCGATTCGCTGGCGTTTGGCGATCTCATCTCCCTCCACAGTCTTTCCTACCTGTGGGTATCGGGGAGGTAACGCCTGTGACTAACTTTGCCTTTCTTTGATTTCTTCTCCCTCCACAGTCTTTCCTACCTGTGGGTATCGGGGAGGTGACGCCAGTCGGTATTTGGGTTGGCGACGCCCGCGACATCTCGCGCTGTCGTCGCCCTTTACGTCCTTCCTGGCAACGCCTCGGGCGTTACCTTTACTTCGACATTGACCTTAATTCTTGCCTTGGTCAACGCCTGATAACAGCGAAGAGCCCAAGGCTTTGCCTGTGCCATCCACGTGGCGCTCCTTGTATAGCTGATGGGACCTTCTGTCATTCGACTTGATCCACGTGGCGTTGCTTGCATGGTTGATGGGGTATCTAGTCATTCCATTTTCTGACTCCTGCTGTACCCCTGGCTCACTTTCGACGGCGCATCGTACCACTGGATATTCTGCTGATACGACGTTTTCTGATTTAAACCAGTGGTGCCAGCGTCATCCTTTCATCTTCTGCCACGTGTATCAATTGCGCGGTGCATCCGTTCGCGTCGTTTGGCGCTCTAACCGCTTTATTTAACTCTTCAAACTCTGGAACTATCTTCATCATTTTCTCACTCTTCATAACCTACTTGCGTTCTTTCTCCTTGCACCCTTCCTTCTTGCACCCTTTCTTCTCTGTCGAAGGGTTGTTCTAACCTTCGCTCCCCTCACTCAACTCTTGCATTTCTGGCCATCCTGATCTTGTTAAAGAATGTCTTCTCACGATGCTTCCTCCAGGGTCCGTCCCAAAGACTTGTACCCTTGGGCCTCGAGTGAACTTCTTGATGAGTGTTCATGCTTGCTCTCCACCAGGGCCGTACGGGAACACAAAGGGGAGTTATGTTCTTATGACCACCGGGCCTTCGCAAGGAGGCACGATGACGACATCGCTGTGCTCCCTTGCACTCTGGGGGAGCCAGTGTGTGGAGACGAACGGGCCAACGACGGGGTCCCTTTCTTTTACTTTTACCAGGTGGCGTTCAAGACCATCGGGGTGCGCTTACCCTTCTCCTGGTTCGAGAAGGAACTGCTGACGGAGATCAACGTTGCTCCGGCCCAGTTATACCCCAACAGCTGGGCCTTTGTCAAAGCCTTCGACGTTCTCTTCGGGTTTCTGGGTTGTGCACCCTCGGTTGACCTCTTTCTTCACTTCTTTGAGGTGAAGAGACAGAGACACAACCTCTGGGTAACTCTCAGTAATGTGCCCGGGAGGGTTCTCTTCACACCCTTCCAGAGCTCGTTCACCGGGTGGAAAGGCCGGTTCTTCAAGATCTGTCGTACTGACCTTGTTCCCGACGCTCTGGATGGGTTTCCGCTGTACTGGGTGAGAGAGGAAAAGGCCCTCAAAGCCAAACCCCTCAAGAATCTGGCTCCAAGTGATCAAATAGCTTGCCGGATTCTTGCTGAGGCGGGAGGCTTTGACTCTGCTACGGTGATCAGCTTGGAGTTTAACGCTAGGACTCTTGAGAAGTACATATGTGAGAACCACTGCCTTAGGCAACTTCGGCCTTCGTTACTTTCTAAATGTGCCTGTCTTTCTTCACGGTGTCTCTAATACATCTGTTCCCTTTGTGCAGGTTCGAAAATAAGCCAAGAAAAGAGGACACGACTTACTCGAGCGCTGCGGGCTGGGAAAGGGGCTTCGCCTTCCTCCAGTGATGACTCTGATGAGCGCTGAGAAGTGGCTTGTTTGTGTTTTTGCATTTTGTACTGAACATTGCTTGTAACAACAACTTTTCAATATCATAATTCTTTACAACGCCACTTTACTTTGCATATGCTTCATATACCGCGCGACTTCCTTTCGTCTCGTTCTGCCAACGATGCATGCTTTTACTTGGGCGACGCCTTCTTTCTGGGCGACGCCAAGACCTAGGCGACGCCTTCTTCCTTGGCGACACCATGGCCTAGGCGGCGCATCACATTACTTCTAACAAGGAAAGATAAAGGCTGAAAACCAAGGCACTTCTTTTTCTCAACTGGTTTTTCCATTTATTAGGGTGACCTCATTAAAAAACCCCCGAAAGGGAAAAAGAGCGTCCCCTTCAACTAAATTGTTACATGCTGCTTACATAAGTCAACTGAAATAAAATTTTAAGTTGGCTGCATTCCAACTGCGCGGGATAGGGCCTCCATCTAAAGTCTCCAGGTTGTACGAACCGTTGCCCTTAGCCTCAGTAACTCTGAAGGGCCCAGTCCACTTGGGAGACAGCTTATTCTCCAACTCGTATGGGTGAGCTTTCCTCATCACTAGGTCGCCCACCTAAAACTGTCGCGGCTTTACTTTAGAGCTATATTGCCGCTCCACTCTTCTCTTCATCGCTTCAGCTTTTATTCTAGCTTCTTCCCTGGCCTCTTCTAGCAGATCCAGGTTTACCCGTCTCTCCTCATTATATTCCTCCATCACAAAGTTTTGAAAACGCGGTGAGCTTTCGTGTATTTCTATTGGAATCATCGCGTCCGACCCGTACACCAAACTAAAAGGCGTCTCCATAGTAGAGGATTGGGGCGTGGTGTGGTATGCCTATACAATCCTTGGCACCTCTTCCGCCCACGCCCCTTTGGCCTTCTCTAACCTTCTTTTTAACCCCCTCAGCAGAACTCTGTTTGCTGACTCTACTTGTCCATTGGTCTGGGGGTGTTCGACCGACGCGAACACTTGCTTGATTCCCACTTCAGCGCACAGATTTCTCAACTGCTGACTGACGAACTAGGTCCCGTTGTCAGATACCAGGCGCCTGGGTACGCCAAAGCGACACACGATGTTTCTCCACACAAAATGTTGTACCTTATGCGCAGTGATTTGTGCCACGGGCTCTGCCTCTATCCACTTAGTGAAGTATTCGATGGCGACGATCAGATACTTCATCTGCCTGATTGCCAGTGGGAAAGGGCCCAGGATGTCAATTCCCCATGTGTGGAAAGGCCACGGGCTGTATATGGACCGCAACTCTTCTGGCGGCGCCTTGTGCCAGTCGACGTGCTTTTGGCATTGCTTACACCGCTGGGCGTGCCGTGTGCAATCCTCTTTCACTGTTGGCCAGAAGAAACCTGCGCGAATTACCTTGGAGGCTAAGGACCTTCCTCCTACATGGCTTCCGCAAATGCCTTCGTGTAGCTCCGCCATTATCCTGGTGCACTCATCGCCACTGACGCATGTTAGGATAGGGTGAGTGAAACCGTGCCTGAACAGCACCCCATCCACCAAAGTATATCTTGCGGCATTTCTTTTGATTTTCTTACCCTCTTCAGGGTCCACTGGAAGGGCCCCATCCGCCAGGTATCGTTTATAGGGCGTCATCCAGGTGTCTCCCTTGGACAGGACACAGACCTGCATCTGCTCTTCCTCAGACACACCCGCGTATATGCTGATGCGGGGCGCCCTCTGCGTATCTTGGGTCAATGAGGAGTGACTCCTCGGCCTTCCCCTTGATGCATAAATCTGGAGGACATCCACCCTGTTGTCTTCCACGAATCGACGCGGAGCTTTGAGAGTCTCCTGGATCACTGTCCTCTGTCTACCCCCCTTGCCTGAGCTGGCCAGCTTTGCGAGCAGGTCAGCTCTGGCATTCTGCTCCCTCGGGACGTGTATTAACTCAAGAGCGTTGAACGCCCCTCTCAACAACTGGACGTATTTTAGATACGCCGCCATCTGTGGGTCCTTCGCCTGGAACTCACCCGACACCTGCCCCGTAATCAACTGGGAGTCGCTCTTCACTAGAAGGTTCTGTGCGCCCATCTCCTTGGCCAAGAGCATTCCTGCAATCAGGGCTTCATATTCTGCTTGATTGTTACTTGCCTTGAAGACAAAACGCAAGGCCTGCTCGATCAGTATGTCGTCGGGTCCTTCCAGCACTATTCCCGCACCACTCCCTGGTTGGTTTGAGGAGCCATCAACCGAGAGCAGCCACTGTGAACTCGCTTCCACCTCTTGCTCACCTCCGGGCGAAAGTTCTGCTACAAAATCCGCGTACACCTGCCCTTTGATGGATCCTCTAGGCTCGTACTGTATGTCAAATTCTGACAGTTCCACTGCCCAACGTACCATTCTTCCTGCCACATCGGGTTTCTGCAACACCTTCTGTATAGGGAGGTTGGTCATCACCACCACCGTAAAACTGTGGAAGTAATGACGGAGCCTCCTAGCCGAGAACACTACCGCCAGCGCCGCCTTCTCCAGTGCTTGGTACCTTGTCTCAGCCCCCTGTAAGGCCTTGCTTACAAAGTAGATGGGCTTCTGACTCTGGTCCTGCTCTTGGACCAACACAGAACTGATGGCCCGCTCCGTTACAGTAAAATACAACCGGAGGGGCACGCCCGTTACCGGCTTGCAGAGAACCGGAGGCGTCGCCAGGTACTCCTTCAGCTTAACGAAAGCCGCTTCACATTCCTCAGTCCATGCAAAGCGACTGTTTCTCTTGAGGCACTGGAAGTACGGGTGCCCCTTTTCTCCTCCGGCGGAAACGAACCTCGAGAGCGCCGCCATCCGCCCTGTCAACTGTTGCACCTCCTTTACCGATGTCGGACTCCGCATGGCGATAATAGCCGCACATTTGTCGGGGTTCGCCTCTATCCCCCTCTCGGTGAGCAGAAAACCCAAGAATTTACCGGCCTCTACCCCGAAAACACACTTCTCGGGGTTCAACTTGAGGCGGTATTTGGATATTGTGTTGAACAACTCCTCCAAGTCTGCCATGTGCTGCGCCCTGTTCTGCGACGCCACCACCATGTCGTCTACATAAGCGTATACGTTCCTCCCAAGCATTAGCGCCAGGACCTTGTCCATTAACCTCTGGTACGTGGCGCCCGCATTTTTGAGCCCGAAGGGCATCACCTTATAGCAATAACTGCATGTTTCAGTCATGAACGCAGTCTTGCTCTCGTCTCTTGGGTGCATCTTGATTTGGTTGTACCCTAAGAAGGCGTCCAGGAAGCTTAACACCTTGTTGCCGGACGCGCTGTCCACTAAGGCGTCGATGCTGGGCAACGGATAGGAATCCTTTGGGCACGCCTTGTTCAGGTCCGTGAAGTCAACGCACATTCTCCACTTTCCGCTCGCCTTTTTCACCAAGACGACGTTGGCGAGCCACTCAGGGTACTGAATCTCCCTAATGTGGCCAGCACTCAGCAGCTTCTGCGTTTCGTCTTTCACCACCTGTTGTCGCTCCTCATTGAACTTCCTCCTTCTCTGTCGCACGGGGCGGACCGTGGCATCCATGCTAAGGTCGTGACACAGGAAATCGGGGTCGATGCCCGGCATATCCGAGGCGGACCATGCGAAGGCATCCAGGTGGCGCGAAATCACTTCTGCCACCCCTTCCTGTTCCTCTGGACTTAGTGAACTTCCTAACTTGAAAGCTTTGCCGCCAATCTCCCTTTCTATGGCGTTAGATGCAGGTTGCTCCCTACTATCATCTTCGACGGGCGCCGCTTCTTCTACGGGCGCCGCTTCTTCGGCGGGCACCGCCTCTTCTACGGGCGCCTCCTCCATTGGCACATCTGCTTCGGGCATCGCCCTCTCTGCTATGGCCTCTTCAGACGTCAGCCCAGCGGGCGTCGCCTCAGTCATCGTTGCGTCCGCGCTCGGCGGACGTTCGTACACCATGAATACGCCTCTCTTCGTCTTCAGGCTGTTTTCGTAGCATTTCCTCGCCTCCTCCTGGTCTGATCTGATGACTATCACCCGGCCGCTGAGGTCTGGTAGCTTCATCTTCATGTGATGGGTGGAGGACACTGCGCTTAAACGGTTTAACGCCGGTCTGCCCAGCAAAATATTGTAGGCAGAATTAGCGTTCACGACGAGGTACCGGATACTCTCAGTGCGGGAGGCCTCTCCGTCTGTGAACGTAGTCCTCAACTCCAGGTACCCCCGGACTTCTACCTGGTTATCCCCGAACCCATACAAACATCCTGTATAGGGACTCAGCAGATCGGGGGACAACCGTAACTTGTTAAAGGTCGACAGAAACATGACGTCTGCCGAACTTCCTTGCTCAACAAGCACTCTGTGAACCTTCCTTCCGGCAGTGACAACAGAGATGACAACGGGATCGTTGTCGTGGGGTACCACATCTCGGAGGTCTCTTCGTGTGAACACGATATCTGACTCCCATGGCTCCCCCGAGAGCCTCTCTTCCACTGAATTTACCCCCCTCGCGTATTTCTTCCGCTGGGAGGCGGTGGGCCCTCCGCCAGAGAAACCTCCAGCAATGGTATGGACCTCGCCAAGCACTGGCATCTCGTGCGCTGGTTCATCTGCCGGCGGCGGCGAAGCGGTGGTCGTTGTGGGATCTGTGACATAGTCTTTCAAAAATCCAGTCCTCACCAGCTCATCTAGCTGGTAGCCCAACGACAGGCAATTATCAATTTGGTGTCCGAACGCCTCGTGGAATTCGCACCAAGAGTCTTTACGGGGCCCTAACACCTTGTCGGTCTTTGCCGGTCGCCTCAGCCTCTCGGCTATGTTGGGTACGGCGATCAAATCCTTCAACTCAACCACGAAGTTGTACCTCACCGGTCTTGCTCTTTCTCTGGCAGGGCGTTGGCCTCCTGCTGGGCCCCGGGACTGGGGCTTTCTGGCCTCGTAGGGGCGTCTCGCCTCTGGTTTCTTTCTTCCCGTCGTGGTCTCATTGACTCGGACGGGTTGAACTCGCGTTGGGCCCCTCGGGCGTGAGGGTACGGCGCTGGTGCGCTTCACACATACCTCCCCTTCCAAAGCAATATGCTCTACCGCCCTACGCCGTAATTCAGCGAAGGTCCTAGGGCGATTGCGGATAATAGATTCTCCAAAGGGGTCGGGGCATATGCCTTTCACAAATGCGTACACGATCATAGGCTCCTCTGTTGTACCAACCTTCACGACCTGGGCCCCGAAGCGACTGATATACTCCTTCAGGGTCTCCCCCTGATACTGCTTCACGTCAAACAGATCGTAAGAGACCGGCGGCGGGGCCTTGTTGGCCAAGTACTATTCTCTGAATAACCGCGACAATTGGCGGAAAGATGTGATATGGCCCTCGGGGAGGCTAATGAACCAGTCCGTAGCCATCCCGGTCAGGGTGCTCATGAAGAGCTTACACTTGGCAGCATCAGAACCGCCTATCAGGACCATCTGTGTGTGAAATGCAGCAAGGTGCGTCTCTGGGTCCTCCATCCCAGTGAAGATTACCTTGGGTCCCGCGAACGTGTTCGGGATTGCTGCGTCTAGGATCTCCTGCGAGAAAGGAGTGGAAAACTCCCTTGGTGGGGAATGGTTCTCCGTCTCGTCCTGTCCAGGCCGCCTCCGATCGTTTCTCAGGCCCTGGCGCAACTCCTCATTCACACGGTGGAGCTCTTCGTTCCGCTCGTGTGAGGCATCGAGGTCTGCCTGCATGCACTCTTGTTCCAGTTTCGAATCCGCCATGTCTTGCTGTAGCCCCCTCATTATCTCCAGCACCTGTTGCATGGATAGGTCTGCTGGGGCTGCGCGTGCCGATCTCCGTCTGGTGGGGGCCATTGTCACTCCAATCTCCTCCAACGTTACTATAACTTGATAAACCTTCTCGAACTTGTGATGGGACCTTTTGTTTTATATCGGCCCCACGGTGGGCGCCAAATGTTCCGTCCGGTTGACCGGGACGTCTTCGTGCACGACCTCAATCATCAGCTGGGGTCTCCTTCCCGCTGGTTGCCCGCGGATTCCTGCAAAAAAGAGGACAAAGAGGCGCCCTAGCGGCCGTGTGCACTCCGACGCTCAAGTCAGCCAGCAAGAAACACCAAAAAACTGTCCACCCGCGTATCTGAGCACCGCGTGTGGCACTTTGAAGGTGGTAAAAAAACTGTGTATAGGTGTGTGTGTTGTCTCCTTCAGGCAAAAATATTCTCCAGTCACTTGTACGTAACCTTAAAGCACGGGCAAGCAACCAGAGAGTTTCTCCTAAATTTGCCAAAGGTTCCAACCCTTTTTCCGACATTCCCAGCGCTATTTAAACTGCCCCAGCATTTAAAGCGCCTTAAAGCGCTTTTAATCTCAAACGTAACGCACTCATTAAAGCGCTTAATTACGAAACGTAGCGCATTTAAGACGTTGAAACGCTCGGGAGCCATAATAGTACCTGAATGCTCGAAAGGGAAACTGTATTGAATATCTTTAATTACCGGGCACCTGACTAGAGGGTGTTTCTATTCCGGCATGGCTGTCGTACACGTGGAGGGCCTCACGACGCCATGACCCCATCTGGGGGCGTTTCTGCCCATCTGGGGACGTCTCTACGTGTGAGTCCTCCTGCTTGGGAGTGCTACTGCGCTAGGGGTGACTTTTTGGGTGCGAACTCATGCCCCCAAGTATCTAGCCACTTACTTTGATAGCGTATCTGCCTTTCTCTCGTACCCTGCACCCGCTTACCCTGGGCGTGACCTTCCTCTTGGGTCGTATCTGTCCCGAAAGCGTCTCTGGGGTGGTAGGGGTACTTCACGAGTCAGGCTGCCCTACCCTGATGTCATCACTATGGCCTTGAAGCCACCTCTTTTTTCTCTTTATCACTTTCCCGAGATATCGGGTCATGAGGCTTTCCCACGGCGTCGCTCCCTCCATGGTCTTTCCTACCCAGGGGTATCGGGGAACCACACCGTGAGTGCCTTACTTTTACACTGTTTGATCTGGCTACGCCCTGGTTGGGCGACGCCTCCACCCAGGCGACGCCTCCACCCAGGCGACGCCTCCACCCAGGCGACGCCTTGCCTTGGCGACGCCTTGTCCTGTCTGGGCGACGCTTCCTCTTGGCGTCTCTACACCTGGGCGTCACCTTGAGTTGACTTTGACTTTCCAGTCGTTGACTTTGACCTTGACTTAGTCAACGCCCTGATACGGGACGGTACAATATGAAGCCAGAAAGAAGCTGATATCGCCAAGAGTCTTTGGCGACCAGGAAAAGTGCAAGCAGTGGCAAGAAAGTTAAAGACCCGTTTTGATGAAGCAGGTCGGGTTAGCGGTGTCTTAAGCCATTAGTTGAGTTAAAGTTCGTTGTTTGAAGAGTGATTTTACGCTAAGGTTCATTGCCTTGAGATTACAAGTTGTTAGAGTGATTGTTATTCGAAATCGAAGTGGTTCGAAGCAGTTAAGTATATGATCACGCTTACGAAATCGCTAAGTTAATTTCTTGAAGCAAATTGTGCAAGGAGAGATAAAGCAGACAAAGGAGTTGCAAGAGGAAATACAAAGACCTTATCATTAAATGAACATCAGTTTGTCATAAAGTAAATATCAGTTCAGGGCACATGTACAGAAAAATAGAAAGTTTATTACAATCATATGAAAGGAGAAAGCATAAAGGTAGTGGATGGAGGGAATCAATCAGTCTTCAGCAGGAACAACCTTCCCATCCACCACCTCGTTGTTAAGGGACACCATGGTAAGATCTAGATCGGGGAACAGGCAGGCGAACTGTTCCCGGGCGGCCTCGAATCCAGCAGCTAGAATCTGGGCAGAACTCAGATTAAGTTCTTCGATCTGTTTCTTAAGTTCTTCAGTTTGTTTCTTCAGCCCCTCGTTCTGCTGCTTCAGCTCTTCAGCTTGCTTCTTGAGTTCTTCATTGGTTTCCTGAGCTTGAAGAAGGTCTTCAGCAACCTTCTTGGATTCTGCCTGCACCTGGCCCAGTTCAGCGGCGATCTTCCCTTTTTCTTCGTTGGCTTCGGCAAGCTTAGCCATGGTGTCGTCCCTCTCCTTCTCCACCTTTCCCAGGAAGACCTCCCGATCGGCTGACCTTTGTTCGAGTTTCTTCACCTTGGCGGTGTCAGTTTTAATCAAGGCCTCCAGGTCAGCCACTTTGACGCGATAAGGCACCAGCTTGCTCTCCAGCTCAATCTTCTCTTGAGCCAAAACCTGCACCTTATGGCGTAGATCGGTGGCCTCCTTGCGCGCCACCCGGAGCTCGGTGCTCATTGCATCTTCTACTCGGGAGTGTTCAATCTCGGCGAGTGTAAGATTGCAGGATAACCTCTCCGCCTCAATCCTTATTGAGTTATTCTTAGTGCGGAGTGTGAAGAGGTCATCCTGGAGCTTCCTGGTGGAGCTCTCCACAGCTTTAGATATGATGGAGGGGAAATCCTCCGCCATCATCTTTAGTTTCGCTGAGAAAGGCTCCCACATCCTCTTGACCTCAAGAGAGAGGTTTGCTTGTGAAGGCACCGGGTGGGCTTGTTGTTGGTTTTCACCGCCACCTTCTTGAGTTGGTTGCTCAGCGGGTGCTTCTTGGCGTGGTGGCGGCGTCGGGGATTCAGTAATAAGAATTGGAGAGTGGTGAGCACCTTCATCCCCGATTGGTGCAGCGTTTGCGGTGGAGGCGTTTGAAGGAGGACCCCCTCCAGCTAATATGTAAGGCGTGGAGGCGCTCGGGGGGTTCTCCAAGAAGTTGGCTTCGGCGGCCTCAGCCACAGGAGGCGTAGACGCCAATGCAACCGCTTGGACTGGCGAGGCGGGAGCTGGTGGAGGAAGCAATGTTGGAGGCGGAGCGGGTGTGGATGGCGGTGTTGATGTTGGAAGAGGGGGTGGAGCAGATGGTGAAGAAGGCGCCACCCTCTTCCTCTTGGTGACAAGGCCATCTTCCGTCGCCTCATCATCATCCTCTTCTTCTTCCTCGTGGACTACTTGGGGGGCTTTCCTCTTTGGTTTCCTGAGGATAAGCTTTTTGCGTTGGTTGGCGGGTTGGACATCGGGAGGAGTTGGGCCTTTAGGTGGCGATCTGCCCTGTGCAGCAGCGATCTCCACCACAGAGTTTGGCACGGTTTGGGAACCCGATGCCAACCCGTGGGCTCGGGTGAGTGCCCTCAGTTCAGCGAGCTTGCCCTGGCCCAACATACGATCTGCATAAAGCAAAAATGCATGAGTTAGCTCAGAGAGAAAAATAAATGCATAAGGCAGTATGCAGCAAAGCAGATAAATGGTGCAGAAAATAAAACCAAAGTCTTGCGCACAACGCACAAGACGCCCAGAAACAGTTAACAGAGGTAATGTCAAAATAAAGACTTAAACGTTGAAGTGAGTTCTAACCTATGCGAACTTCGAGTTGATCTTCGAAGAACTCGTAGGAGATGAGTGTTGTAGTGAGGAAGGTAATGTTGGCATCTGCCACACTCTTCCAGAAGAAGCATAGGTCCCTGTCCAAGGCACCCATGCTATCAGGACTCCTTGGCCTCCTGAAGCTGCCTTTGGACTCTTTGTTCCCCTTGTTTACCCAATACAAGGGGAAACCGTCGAGCAGCGAAGCGTCCTTATCATTGGGGCGCACCTGGACGAACTTGCCCTTCCAGTCTTTGTAGGATTGCTGGAAGATAGAGAGGATCGACCTCCCAGCAATCTCGTTCAAGCTTACCCACAGGCGATCTCCTGGGTGCTTGGCTTCAAAAAGAAAGAGGAAGACGTCCACTGACGCTGGCAGCCCCAAGTGGTCGCACATTATCTGGAAGGCCCGTACGAACGCCCAGCTGTTGGGATGGAGCTGGGCGGCGGCGATGTCGAGCTCGGTGAGAAGCTCCCTTTCAAAGCGAGTGAAGGGAAACCTAAGTTTCACCTTCTTGAACAGGGTGGTGTAGACGAAGCAGAACAACCCGCCGTTGTTCCCCTTGTCGTCGGCGCACACGGGCAGGTCGGGGGGGCAAGGTAGCACCGTCATTCTGTCGTCATGCTCCTTGTGGAACGATTGGTGAGGCTCATCCCCTTTCGTCAGTCGAAGAACCGCCCCAGCAGAGTTTACTGAGGAGGTTTCCTTCAGCAAGGTCGAGGTGGCCCGTGGGTATAGCTTTTTGAAATCTGGAGAAGGCACGGAGGCTCCCCCGGCGACGGGTGGAGTGGCCTGAGCCAAGTTGGGGCGGGAGGGTGCAGGCCTCTCAGCCTGAGAAGAAGAAGCACCACGTGCTCGCGGTGGGTTGTATGCTTGTGATGAGGGGTTTCGTGACGAAGGAGGAGGATTTGGGGTGATCTTTGAGCGAGTCATTGCGGAAGCTGCAAAGGAAGAAGAAGAGAAAAGGTGATCAGGACTCGCAAAGGCTGACTCGATCATGAAAGAGGGGTGAAAAAACGAACGAACGAAGGTTCGTTGTAACAAAGATGAAGCCCTAAGTTACGAAGAAGGAGAAATAGAAAAAAAAAAAACAACCCACAACGTATGCACCAGACAGTTAAAGGATGATGCGAATCGGTTAAAATGCAGGAAAAACCAGCAGAAGAAGGAAAGGAAGTACCTTTTTATGATCGGAAGAGTGATGGAGGAGGTTGGTGATTCAGGAGGTTGAAGAACGTTGAGAGCTTTTGCAGAAGAGAGTTGGAGCGTCTGAGAATACGAAGAAAGTGATGGAACAGTGGAGCGAAATGAGTTTAAGGGTTTTTCGAAATGGGTTTGGGAAGCGCAAACGTTAACTGAAGGTAACCGTTGATGAAGCCACGTGTCGAACGATGGGAGGAGTGTTTGGTGGAGCGTCAGAGAAGCAGAAAGTACAACCGCTTGGAATTCTGCGCCAATGCCGCGTAGATCGGTATTGACGTGATTCCTTTAGTCTTTTCGCTGGACAAGTCTTCGCTTAAGACTGGGGGGCTTGTGTACCGTCCTGGTAGTCGGAAGTGATGACGTGGCATCAAGCTACAGTATAGGCGTGTTGACGAGATGCCAGGTTGGCAGAAGGGAAGGAAGTCGGGGGGCTCGTGAAATCGCCAATTATTAAGTTGGCGTGCTCCGATCTCCAGCATACCAGAACCGGCGGTCACCGGGTTAAAGATGAAGTCGCCAGATGTAAACTCAGGCGACCAAGTGATTAGAGATCGCCGGGGCAAGCACATCGCCGAAGATGAAGGTAGTGCAAATTGTGAAGGCGGCCGACAAGACCACAGGGAAAGTGTACGAAGGCACCCTAACTCACCAATTCCAGTAGAGATCGCGCTCCAAGTTAGCTATGCACTGAGCAGTATCATGCATAAGTAACTTAGCCAAAGGAGAGTCAGAAGCAGCGCCCAAGTCAAGGAGGCTCCAGATGATGGCACGTGTACGACTGGATGCGAGCCACGTGTCCAGATGTGTAACTGCCAGGAGAGAGAAAGTGACCAGGTATATAAGGGTTTCCCAACGAACTTCTGAGGTACGCACGTTCAGATTGTATTCTTTACGCTTGCGAGTTCTTGAGCATACTGTGAGAGAGAACATTGCACGGTTCCTTTAGAGTTCTTGAGTGTTGCTCTTGAAGTATTTGGTGGTTCAGTCACTGACTTGGGCGTTGGAGTGCGATCGGCCGCAGCGGCGCCGCTCTGTTCTTTTGCAGGTTCTTGAGGTGGATCGTGACGAAGGACGGAGGTTGACGCGGTGCACACGTCGATCCAAGTTTGACGAGGTAAGTTCCAACGTTCTGGTCAACAGGCAGGATCAGCAGGGATTCAGAATTCGTGGACGAATTCTCTCCAACTCGGGGAGCATGATAGATATCAAGTTAGAGGGGGTTTTACTAATGGAGGAAGAGGCCATCCATCCAAACATTTAACGTTCTTCCTTCTATTCTTCTCAAAAATTAAAGAAGAATTAAGTAAAGAGAGGATCAAGCCCAAAGCCAACAAAAAGACTACAAGCATTCAAGAATGGGCTCCAATTAATATCTTTCTTTATAATTTCTTTTGTATAAATTTGTAGAACATATAGGAGTAGTGTTTAGGAAGGTGCTAAGAGGGAAATAAAAAAGACACCTATTTTGTAAGTACCTTAGGCGTTAGTTTTTTAGAAAGAGCCAGAAGAAGTGATTTTTCCTTCTCTTGCTCATTTAGGCGCCAATTTAGGAAAAGACTTGAAGGTGACTCTTCAAATGTTCCTTCCCTTGTACTCTTGGTTGGTCTTATGTCTCTATATAAAGGCATGAAAGGCACCTTCAATAAGAGATTTGATATTTTGAGTAAAGAACCTCTCCCAAAATTGGTGAGTGATTGAGAGACTTGTGTCTTCTCCTCTTCTAGTCTCATCTTGAATGCATTCTTGGAACCTCAAGTGGCGGCATCTACACTCATCTTGGAGCCTTACATCCTTCAAGTGGCGTGTTCATCTCCAAGAACTCCAACCACATAAGTTCCCTAATTCTTTTCATCTTCTTCATCCATTTCCATTCTAAAACAAACTTTAAAACATGTCTTTGATGTTTCTAGTCATTTTAATCGGTTCATTTGTATCTTAGCTTGCTTTTGTTCGGTTCATTTGCTTTCTAGTTCATTTTAATCGGTTCATTTGCATCTTAGCTTGTTTTTGTTCTGTTCATTTGCTTCCTAGCTTGTTGTAATCGGTTCATTTGATTTCTAGCTTGTTTTAATCGGTTCATTTGTCATAATATGGGTTTCTATATGAGTTTGGCTTGGTTACTTGTGATTTGGTGAGTTCTTGAATGTTAAGAACATTGATCCAATTCTTAGAAAATGCCTAATCATATTTCAACTCAAGTTGAATCCATAACATGTCCATATAATATCTCTTTCATGTTATTGAAATCACATCACTTTATTGGTCCCCTCGGTTCATACTGCACATCGACCCGCCACATCAAGTTTCTGCAAAACCTTGTGGATGGGAAGGTCGGTCATCATGATCACCGTGAAAATCTGAAAATAGTAGCGGAGCCTTCGTGTTGCAAATACTACTGCTAGAACCGCCTTCTCAATGGCCTGATAGGGCACCTCAGGTCCCTGTAGTACTTTGCTAACAAAATATATAGGTCTCTGGACGCAGTCCTACCCCTAGACTATGACCGAGCTAATCGCCCACTCAATAATCCGAAATACAGGTGGAGGGGGGTACCTGGCAGTGGCTTGCATAGCACCAGAGGAACGATTTTTCACACTTGTTCCTCTTCAAACACTAGAAATATGGATACCCCCTATCTCCTCTTGCTGATACATAACGTGACAGGGCGTCCATTCATCCTGTCAACTGTTGCACCTCCTTATGATCGTCGCACACTTCTCGGGTTTCGCCTCTATTCCCCGCTTGGTGAGGAGGAACCCTAAGAACTTCCCTACCTCTACCCCGAATACGCATTTTTTGGGGTTCAACTTCAACTTATACTTGGCTATTGTGGTGAATAGCTCATCTAGGTCGGCGATGTGTTGGTCCTTCTCCTGGGAGGTGACGACCATATCGTCCACATACGCTTGCATGTTTCGCCCTATCATAGGGGCGAGCACCCTGTCCATCAACCTCTAATAGGTCGCGCCAGTGTTCTTGAGCCCAAAGGGCATCACCTTATAGCAATAGTTGGAGAGCTCTGTCATGAATGTTGTTTTGCATTCGTCTATGGGATGCATCCGGATCTGATTATATCCTTAGAAGGCATCCAAGAAACTGAGAAGTCTGCAGCCTGACGCGCTATCCACCAAGGCGTCGATGCTGGGCAACGGATATGAATCCTTGGGACAAGCCTTGTTCAAATCCGTGAAATCGACACACATCCTCCATTTCTCATTGGCCTTCTTGACCAACACCATGTTTGCTAGCCACTCAGGGTATTGGATCTCCCTTATATGGCCAACACTCAACAACTTCTGGGTCTCTTGCCTGATGACCAGGCGTTTTTCCTCATTGAATCTCCTTCGCCTTTGGCATATAGGCCAGACTCTTGGATCCATAGTGAGACGATGGCATAGGAAATCAGGGTTGATGCCAGGCATGTCCGAGGCAGACCAGGCGAAGGCGTCCAGATGCCGTGCTATCACTTCGGCGATCAGGTCTTGTGTTTCTTGGCCTAAAGACTTGTCGAGTTTGAACTTCTTTCTCCCGATCTCCCTCTCCAGCACCTCACCTGCATGATCAAGTCGCCTTTCTCGTCTGTGAAAGTCGTCCTTAGCTCCACGTGCCCTCTTACTTCTACCTGGTCTCCAGCGAAACCATACAAACAACCATCGTAAGGTCTCAGCTGGTCGGGCGATAGCTGTAACTTGTTGAAGGTCGACCAAAACATTACATTCGCCGAGATCCCTTGGTCGATGAGGACTCAGTGTACCCTTCTCCCTACTATCACTACTGAGATTACAACTGAGTCATTGTCATGTGGGACCACATCCTGTAAGTCAGCCTTTGTGAAGTAGAGGTCGGGCTCAGGTGATTGGTCAGGTTCCCGTGCTTCGACTACCATCACCTCTCTAGCGTACTTCTTCCGCTAGAAGGTGGTGCATGCTCCTCCTGAAAAACCTCCAAAGATCGTATTGACCTCGTCATGAACTGGTATTTCATGGCCCTGATCCCCTGTTGGGTTAACACTGTTGCGGTCTCATGGCCTTGCTCTAGGTATTCCTTTAGGAGACTTTCCTTCACCAAACCGGCCAACTGGTGTCCCAGTGTCAAACAGTTGTGCAAGCCATGCCCAAAGGCCTTGTGGAACTCGCACCAGGTGTCCCTGCTTGGCCCCAACCTCTTGTCAATCGGTGGGGGTAGCTCTAGCTTGTTGGCCACGTTTGGGATTTACATACGAATTTAATTTAGTATGTAAATAGACATTACATATTGAGATCAAGTGATAAGGGTTTTGTCCTTTTTCATTTGAGAGATTTCAACACCAAGATAGACCTTTGTTGAGGGGAAACTTTCTTTTTGAGTGCTTTGTGTCTTCTCCTCTTTGTTTTACACAAGAGTGACGCAAGATTGAGGGAGAGTGATCTAACTTTTCTTTCACCAATTGTTTGTTCATTCTTTGTATGGCTCATCTTTCTTTAGGGGAATCATTAAAACTTCAATCTCTCCAAAAGGTTTTCCTTATGGGTGAGTTGGCATCGGCAAAAAGGTCCCTAACACAAAAGGAGGAAGAGATGAGGCAATTGGAGGAGACACTCCAAAGGCTTGAAACCATACAAGTAAGACAACCAACGAGGTGAAAGCATGGGAGAGCTACAAGGAGCTTCACTCTATACGACATCCATAAGGAAGATGAAGATTGGAGAATGAATCAATTTAATGAAAACACCATCCTTCTAAATTTTATTTTCCCTATTTAAAATTGCCTAGTTTTAGTAGGGAAAGTGACCCCAACATTTATTTAGGATGGGAGGCTAAGGTATAATAAATTTTTAATGTACATAATGTCCAAGAGGACCAAAAGGTAAAATTAGCCTCCTTAGAATTCTTAGAGTATGCCATGCAGTGGTGGCATAAGACTGTAATGGACATTGGGCTAAATAAGAGGCCAATCGTGGTCTCTTGGTATGATTTGAAAGAATGCATGCGTGTGAGGTTTGTTCCTCCATATTATACGAATGAACTCTTGTTGAAGTTCCAACGGCTTCAACAAGGACCTAGTGGTGTAGATGAGTACTTTAAAGAGCTTGAAACAATTTTAACTAAATTTGACATGCATGAAAGTGAGGAGTCCAAAATTGCTAGATTTGTAAGTGGATTGAGAAGGGAAATCCAAGTTGTGGTAGAAGTTTATGAGTATTCATCATTGGAAAAATTGGTTCACCTTACCATCAAGTTGAATCTCAACTTTCAAAGAAAACTCATTTCAAAAACTCTCATAATGATGGCTACTACCAATCATCTTGGAAAAATAAAAACACATCTTCTCCAAAAAAATTTCCTTCAAATATTGTGAAAGATTCCACTTACAATCCTAGAAATTCTAAACCCTTCACTTTTACACCTAAGTCACCTCCCAAAACCTCAAGTCAAAAATGTTTTAAATGTTTAGGTTTTGGGCATATTGCAGCCAATTGTCCTTCTAAGAGAAATATGATGGTCAAATGGGGGGTTGTCATGAGTGATCATAGCTCACAAAGGTCTAAGTCCCTTACCTCTTCTAGATCCCCAAGTGAGGAAGAAAATGAAATTCCATGTAAAAGAGACTTATTAGTAGTGAGGCACATGCTAGGCCAAGTTTTAAAGCCTTTTGATGAAAGTCAAAGGGAAAACATTTTCCACACTAGGTGCCTCATTAATGAAAAGTTGTGTTCCTTAATTGTGGATAGGGGAAGTTGTGCAAATGTGGCAAGCACAAGAGTGGTAGACAAACTTGGGCTACCTACCATCTCTCATGCAAAGCCCTATAAACTTCAGTGGTTAAGTGAAGAGGGGGAAATAATAGTAAACAAGCAAGTCCTCATAGCCTTTTCTATTGGAAAGTATAAAGATGAGGTTTTATATGATGTTGTGGCAATAAGCAACACATATTCTATTGGGAAGGTCATGACAATATGATAGACAAGGTCTACATCCTAACCAACAAAATGACTTTTAACTTCCAAGGGCACAAGGTTATCTTAAAACCCCTCTCTCCCAAAGAGGTTCATGAGGACCAAATAAAAATGAAAAACAAAAGAGAAAATGAAAAAGATAAAGAAAGAAAAGATAAACCGAGTCAAAAAATATCATCTTACACAACTAAATCAATCATGTTGACTCGTGCCTTGCTACAAACTGCACCTCCAAGGTGTCCTTCTTCTTTGTCTTTTTCATTACCAAATAAATCTAATTACTTGACATCTTGAACAAAGAAAATTTGGGATGAACATCAAACACCTCACAAGGGTTCTCACCTTTTGAGAGGATTTTTATCACCTAGCCCTCTCATCCCCAAATCTTATTTTCCACTTGTAAAAAGCGCTTACCCTTTTGAACTCCCCAATCTCAAAGAACATAAGTTTGTTTCACATCCGACCCCATGCACTATCTTATATGTGAACAAACTAACTATGTTATCTGCAAGAGTTCTAAATTCGAGGTCAAATTATCTCAAACCTGGGGGGCGTGATACAAACCAAGTTAACAAGGAGATGAACAATGTTGCACACTATGAGAAGTCATCTCAACAATCAAGTGAAAACCTCACCAAGGATCTAGCAGACCTCACCAGAGGGAGAAATGGACACAAACCAAAGCATCTTATATTTTTCCTGCTGGTCTTCTTAAGAATAAAACAAGTTGTAAATAAATTGAGCTCACTTGAGGGGTCCTAATAACAAGATAAGATAAAAATAAGTGCCTTTAACATAAATAGGACTGTTCATAGCGAAATAGACTTGATTCAAGCCCACTTTTTCATGACAAGGCATCTAGGTTTAGGTTTTTTACCTAGCTTCTAGAACTTTAAGCTTTAGGTACGGTTTTGACTTAAGTCAAAGACCTAGGCCGCCCCTTTTGCTCTTTTCCCATCCTACCCTTCATGCTTGTTCTCCAAGGCTCCTTCACCTATAATTAGGAGGCCTACCTCATTGTATTTCACATGTTAATTTTGAAGAGAAAAGTTACTCTGCACAAATTGTGTGAGAAGTGTGTGAAGTTTGAATCCTCTTGTCTAGATTTTATCTTGAATGGTGTGAGACTCTCAAGTGGAGACCCTTCACTCATCTTGGTGCCTACCACACCCCAAGTTGCCTGAACCCCTCTCACAACCACTCCATAAGCTACTCTTTTTCCACTCTTTTCAATTCATTTCCATTTCATATATGTCTCTATTTTTCTTTTGCTAAATACTTATGGTTCATCATTTGGTTCGGCCATGACCACCATTGATGTTTACCTTATTGCTATTTCCATTCTTCATTGCATTCCATCTATCACTTTGTATTGATTTTCATTTTTGTCTTTGTGAAGTGAACCTTTAAACTTAACCATTTGCTTAAGTTCGTGTCCAGTGGGAATCTTCCTTAGGTTTTCACCATAAATTGCTAAAATCCCAACTCTAAGTAAAGTGTCACCATAAAATGGAACCATCAAAAAATCAATTCACATCACGATCTTAATAATTTTGTATGCGAGGAATCAATATGAATTATTTTTAAAATGTGCATCAATGTCAATCAAGATGGAATATTATATGTTTTTTTTCATTGAAACTACAAATGAGTAAGAAGGATTAACCTCATTCTCAATTTTCTTAATTGACTTATTTTACTCATTTATTTTGTTTTCATTTAATTTTCACGCAAACTTATGTCAATATCTTTCAAATCAAATTATTGTACATATTCTTATACTTAGTGAATGCTACGATTAGGATTTTAAATAATTGTTCCTTGTGACTCTGATATTTATCCTTAGGGACAAATTATTATTTTGACTCGGTACACTTGTCGTAAAAGAGTCATTATTTACGAAACTAGTAATAGCTTTCAAGATGAAGTGAAGCTAAGATACAAGTATATGTTTCATATATTTGTGTAAATAATTATACTAATCCTAATATAATATTTAATGATGGGTGATGCTTTGCCAAACAAATGAAGTAAAATGATAACAAATATGGACAAGTTTTGGGATTGAAAGAACTTTGTGAATCTCTTTAATTATTGTTGTTTATAAGTATTATGTTTGTTCAAGTTCATAGTTTATGGCCAAACCAAGTCAATTCCTTGCACGGAGTTATCTAAAACCATAAACTATAACAATCAATTTCTACATTAAGATGGAACATTTCAACCATATTCTCAGCTCTGACCATTGAGATATAAGGTTGATTTGATATGGTTGAGATACATGAATTCGCTTTTCGGCCTCATTCTAACCTCAAATATGTGTTTTTTCATTTTCAGTTTATGCATGTAATTCATTTCAATTTCTGTTCATTTCAATTGCAATTTTAATTCTAATCATGTTCTAATTTTTGTTTCTTGCTTTTACAATTTTAGTTCATTAGACAATCTTTGTTACAATTTCTTGTGTTCTTCTTTAAAAAATTATATGGTTTCTTTTTAATTTATGTTGTTTACAGTTTCTACACTTTGTATTTTTGTTCTTTATATTTTCATTAGACGCTCCATTTTTGTTGGTAGAACTATTAGACGATCTAGTAGACGATTGTTGAGTAGACGGTCTAGCAGTTGTACTTGGTTTTCATACACAAATTCATTGGTGTTTTACTTTTACTTTAGAATTAGATTCTATTACTTTACATTTATGTATTACTTGAATAGTCTAGTGTGGTTTTAGTTTAACCATCTAATATATACTTTGTGTTTTTTGCTTACTGGAATTTTAATTTTTATCCATTTGATTCTAGTGTTTTTATTTATGTTTTTAGTTTGCGTTTAATCCTTTTGCACAATTTCATTTACTTTTCAAATTCTGCCATTGAATTGTCGGTCTAATAGACAGTCTACTTCATCACTCTTTTTTTTTTCATTTGTTTTCTATTATAATCTTCACCCAAACCTCCAAGTTTAATTTTCAGAAGAACGAATATCAAACAATAAATACGTGTTCTTATAATTCGAGTTATGTTAGCTTAATATTACATTTAAAAGGAAAACTTAGTTTTTCTTTAATATACTTATGCGATGAAAAAGTTTTATTAGTAATCCATAGTTAACTTTATTTTACCTACGAATTTCTAGATTAATTAATAGCGATTTTTTTATCATAATGTTTTCTATTTCATTAAACATAGTTAACAAAAGATCTAAACAGAAGATCTGAACAATAAAAACTGTAATTAATTGTAAAATTTACAGAAACGGGAAAAAGCCATAATTGATTAACATTTTTCCTTCTATGCCATATCCATATACACTTTACAAAGAATATACAAATGCAGTTTTGCCCAAGAAATTGACTCGAGCTATTAAGAAATAATTATGATTAGGCATATTTATATACTTCTTTCTGTACAGTGAGGATCTTTATCATACTGATAATTAAATAAGAATAGTTACAGTTGCAGAACCAAACCTTAGACTTTCTTTTCTACAAATTTAGCTAATTGGCAAGTATGAATGCTGCATCATCACCTCTTCTTCCTCAAGCTCTATTAAGCTCTCGATGATGATATCAGAAGCACTAGTCACAATACCGGAGAAGTTCCTACGTTTTACAGGAACAAAACATATGTATATGTATCCACTTTTAACTTTACCAAAATCCTACTTATATATGGAAACAAATAATGAAGAAATGAAACAATGTAATGAAGTTAGTGTCAATAATCTCTCCTTTACCCTTGTTTCCCTTATAGACTATGATCTATATTTCTCTCTTGTATAATTCTGTCTTAAATCTCAAATCTATAAAGTAAAATATATCTATTACACAATATTGATATTTTAATTAAATTTCTTTTATTTTTAATTTAAAATACTAATATATATTATTACTTTTTGGATGAGTGTAAAAGTATGTTTTTCCATTTCTGTAGTATATAAAGCTTGACTTTAAATAATTTGTACTCAATTTAAATTAAAAGAAAAACATTCAATGTGACAATCAGAACAAAACAAATTTCAAATTTGATGTGGACAACGATAATAACAAAAACTATGTTATTTGAATCAACCATGCTAAATATTTGTTATGATTTCTCTTGTTTAAAATTTTGCTTTAGTTCATTCCCACATGAAATAATAAATTTCAAACCAAAAAAGATTAGAAAAATTATGTAAAATCGTATTCGCTTAAAACTGTTTCATGTAAGTAAGACATGACAATTATTGTTAAAACACATGCAGTGAATAAGTCAAATAAAGAGACGTGGAAGAGTGTTTTTATTCTCATATCCTTTTTAATTTCTTTATATACAGTACACGTTTATACCCTGTATATACGACACATGGTGGCATCTATGAAATCCTTAAAGAAAAATGAAAAATTATGTTTTTATAACTGGTAGAATTGTATATAATTGTTTTAGAAAAAAAAATATAATAAATAGTGAATTTATAATTAAATAATATAAAAAATATTAAAATAATAGTATTATTAATTATAAAGTGGGTGTAGAAAAATGTTGTCAATATATCAAAGTGCAAGAAAAATATTATTTTAATTTTAAAGAAATACACACACGACTTATTTGAATAATATAATAATATATATTAGAATTGAAATATAATTATTTTAAGTTTTCAAATAAATGATTTTTATTTAATGGATATCAAGGTATTACCAGTGATATTTAAATTGCAGTTGTGTATAATTAAGTCACAAAAGTTGACATTGAGGACAAATGATCATATGCAGAAGAATAATTGTTGCATATCAACTTGTTGTAAATCTAAAAAAACTTTGTCATGTTCCCGAAATCATAAAAAACATGATTTTGCTAACACAAATAGTTTATGGTGCATGGGAAAAAATATAAAGAACTATTTAGTTACTAATTATATGTACCCTTGTGCAGAGTTGAGAGTAAGTCCCACAGTGTGCTTTGCTTCTTCAATGGCGAATTTGAAGCGATGGTGGTCCTCGAGGGTCCATTTTCTGTTGTTGATGACGCGCAATTGCGATGGTTTAATGTCAACGAAGAGGGGTATCACCTTCTTTTTGCACTCCATGAGAAGGGCAAGCTCGTGAAGACAAAAGTAGGAGTCACAGTAGCGTGGTGATATCAGAGCTAACCCTAGTTTGCACTCCAAGATTGTACTGTTAATTTTATCGAACAGTTTGTCACCTGGCTTCAGAGTCTTGTTGTCCAGAAAAGGCTGAAACCCATGTCTGCAAACACGTGAGGCAGGAAGAAAATTAATTAGAAGAAAAGAATTTCAGTGAAAGTGTTGGAGATTCTACATCGACTAAAGATAAGAATATTTCACTGTATATAAGTGGGTGTAAAAGACGATTATGAGATTGAGTTAGGTTTAAATTCCACTTCGTAATATAGTATCAGAACCATTTTGAGTCTATAGCGTCACTTCCAATCGGACCGTTATCAAATCACTCCTAAGAAAGAGAAGAATAATACATGTTGATGGATATAAAAGAAAAAAAAAATCATTAGTGTTAAAGGCAATATTTGTGATCATACTAATATTGCTTGTAATGTAAGTTCACTTAATTTTAATCATTCAAAAATCTTAATTGAGTTTGTAACAGAATGATATAAAATTAAATTTATATAATTTACCCCAAAACAAATTTTAGTATGCATAATTATATTAATCAATTACTAGACTACAAATTTTAATATAAAAAAAGAGAGAATTTACAAATATATAATTTTAAAAATGAAATGAGGAAGTAAGAGATGCCACATTTCCTCCTTTAAATAATGAAAAGGTATAAAATAAGATAGCTGATATACTCATTTCATACGTATAAAATCTACATGGCTGGTTAAATCAAATAATTACTTGTCAGTTGTTATAAATAATAGAATAAAGATTCATAGACATTTCTCTTACGGCAACAGATTTAAAAAAAAAAAATATTAGTTGCTAGAGAGACAAAATAACTAATACATATTAATAAAAAATATAGAAGAGAAAAAAAAAATTGATCGTTTTGACATTCTCAAAGCAGCTTTCTTTTTTATTTCTTCTCAAAGACGACGGATTCCGTAAGGTGGGCCTCACTTTATAATTAAATATTTTTTCTTTGTTTAAGATGAATTAAATTGAAAAATATTATTTTTGTAATTTTTTTCACTGCACATTCTCTCTCTTCGGCACCCCTTCTTCTAAAACGCGGATTATAATCTATTACTTGTTGAAATAAACTAACAATTAATTGGTTAAAAAGAAATTAAGTTATTGAAAGAATGGTTGAAAATGGATTAAAACTAAAACGGGAACTAAAAGTATTTAATTAAAAAAATAAAAGGATGAATAAAAAAAAATAGTAACAAAGTAAAAATACTTATGAGACTCACTGTCTTTTAAAATATATTTTCCTTAATTTTCCTTCACCAAATATTCTCGTTATTTGTTACTTAGGTGGTAAGGCCTGTCACACAGACGTGGATTGATAAGACACTTTTTAAAAAAAAATTAATTATTTTTAATTATTTTATCAATTTATTTGATTATAGTTATTAATATAACTTTTTATTAATAAAAATATAAAATTAAATAAACTTTAATACTTTAATTAAATAAAATTTACATAAAAAATTTACTTCAATTAATAGAATAGTGTATAAAAAAATTAATATAAATAAAGTTTTATATAAAACATTTACTATTATTGATTTTAATTTTAAAAATATAAGATTCCTCTTAAAATGTGTAAATAATAAAAAATGACGAGTTAGTTCGCCCATTACATCTTGACATGTCAGGTTGATAGTCGGATTAATATAAATTGATAAATTTTAAAAAATTGATCTGATTAATTTAAATAAGATAAACTAATCCGACCTAATTTATTATACTTAATTTTCACCTACTACTTACCTATCTAATTTGACCAAAGATTTTAATGTAGAAAAAAGGAAATAAGTAATTATTAATAATGTGATATGAGAAAATTTAGAGATAGAGAAAAATATAGATGTGAGTGGAGTGTTTGGATTATGCAGAAGTGTGCTCTAAATAACAAAACTCTTAATGAAATTCATCCATGCCTGCGTAGATGATCATAAATAGGAGCAGCCACAGTTGTTTTTGTGTCCAAGCTTCTGTGGTTTATGAACACATCACAGGGATCAACAAGAACTCGTTTTCGCAAAACTTGGTCCACCTGTGTCTGCATTTGTTGGCCGAGAAACCTAGATGGGATGTTCATCGCCAAGGAACGATGCATGATGCTATGTTACTGCTGTTGCTTTCTTCCAATAATCTTATGCATGCATATATGTGCCTCACTTTTCTCTTAGCCTTCCTGAATTTGCTACTCTTTCTTTTGTCTCTTTATACCAGATGAGGGGTAAAATAATTCAGTAGGCTTAAGTGCCTTTTATAGATTATGATTCATGAATTTTATATTGTCTCTCTCTTTTCTTTCGAAATTTCTTGCTGTGTTCTTCCCGTTGACATTCATCAAGATTCTTAAATTTTAATTTTTAAAGTGAGAAGAATCCTCAAGGAAAAAGCCTTTCATATATTGAACATTAACGAATGCTTCCAATTTGGTCTATTCATCTTATAAGTGTGAAGTACCCATAGAATTTAACATGTTATATATTTGCATGCTTTAAAAGATTAATTAATTATTATTATGATTATGTCAAAATGAATTATCATTTATTATTAAAAAATCATTAAATAAAAATTAATTTTAGATAAAAAAAATAGTTACTCATTATATTAATTAAATTAAATATTATTTTAATAATAAAAAATTATTAATATATAAAATAGTTTTTATTATTAATAAAATTTATAAACTAGTTTTTAAATTCATATTTAGTTAACTATTAAATTTTTAACTACTAATTAATTTAATTCTAAGATTGGTAGGTAAAATATTAGTAACTAATTAAATATAAATTTATTTATAAATTTTATTAATAATAAAAAAAATTAAACATTAATAATTTTTTATTTATAACATAATATTTAATTTTGTTATTATAATAATTAAAAAATTAATTTCTAAAATTGGTTTTTATATAATAATATACTCTTACTTAAAAAAAGTCGAATGAACTTTAAAACAATAATGTCAGTGAAACTGCGATTCTATTAAAGAATGTTTAAATTGATGTCATTAAAGATGTTTGAATTGAAAAGAATGGAAATGAGAAATTGAAAAAAAAAAGGTGAGAATATGATTGTTTGGATTTAGAGAAAAAAAAATGTAAAAAGAAATAAATACAAATATTATAATTGATTTCTTTGATATAATAATTTTTTTTGGGTACATTTGTTGAAAAAATAATTTACATGATACATTTTTACAATAATTTAATGTAAAAAATTTCAAAAATATAAATTAGAGTTAAAATAAATTTTAAAGAAAAAAATAATTAAAAATTAACAAATAAACAATTATTTTCATTATTTATTTAAAAAATGAATTATAATACACTATTAAGTATATAATCGATTACCATAATCCATTATATATTCCTACTTTCTTTGCATATTTCTGCAGTGTTGAAGAGAAAGTTTAAAGAAGAAATTTGTTCGTTTGGGTGTTTATATCATTTTATTTTTTTAATTTCTGTTTAATTTTACAACAATAGTAAACCTCTTCATTTTTGTTGGCAATTGATTCTCATGCGACGTAAAAAAGTTAATTTTAAAAATAAAAATAAAAATATAAAATTATTTTTAAATGATTAGCTATCAAGTAGTAGTGCTATTAAAATTGACTTAATCAACTCTAAATCGATGTAAATTATTTTTAACTTTTTAATAAATAAATAAATATTTGTATTGGTATTGGATTAATTTCGGCTTAACTGACAATAATAGGGTCTGATTATTGTGATAAGGGTCTCTCGATGCTCTTAAAATACCAATGAAAGTTCACTCTAAAGCTCCTAAAATCACAAGAAGCAAAGAAGAGAAACAAGCTTTCAAGAAGGTGAGTCTTGTTAGGTTCTTTTTGTTTGAGTAGGTTACATAACAGTAAGGGAGTGTTCTTCTCTAGGATAGGTGAAAAATCGAAATTATTTGGTGGAGGTGAAGTGATGATGACCAAGGAGAGAGGGCGCCTATCCATGATGACCAAGCCCAACCCATGACCTCAGCACCCACCATACCTCAGAGGATTACTAGGAACATAGCGCAGACTCTGGGTGTTGAGCATCAGTTGGTCTCTCTTTTTGTAATTTCCGTAAAGTAGGTCTATATAGCATAAATAGGAGGTGAAGACATAAGAATGGGGATATGAGATGTCCATTGGGGTAGGAAGGAAACCTTACCTTCTAGAATATGTTGAATGGTGCGGCATTGACCAAGGTCAATACCCTAGCCGTACCATATTTTGTTCTTTGCCCCTTCTACCCTCATTCCTTATTTTCCAAGGCTCCTCACTCTATAAATAGGAGGTCTCTCCCTTTGTAAACACAAGTTGAAATTATAGTAAAGAATTTCTGCACAATTTTTGTGTGAGTAGTGAATGAGTGGATCTCCTCCAAATTGGTCTTATCTTGGGTTCATGATGCTCTCAAGTGGCGGCCTCATGCCACTTATCTTGGTGGTTCCATCCCATCAAGTGGTGTGATACACCATTGCTCCACCATCCATAAGTTCTTCTTTCATCATCTCTTCCATTAATCAATTCCTTTTCATGTTTGTATGTTCCTTGTCCTTTAATTGTTTCCTTATGTCTATTTGGCTTTGTTCTTCTTGTTCTTGTTTCCTTATGTGATTCCGCCCTTTATCTTGTCATTATCATCACCATTTAATTGTGTTTTCCTTTTGCCTTTGTAAAATGAACCTTCACATCTACTTAACCACTCGATTAAGTTAATGTCCAGTGGGGATTTTCCTTAGGTTGTCACCTCTAATTGTCTAAAATCCAAATCTAACTAAAGTGTCACCATAAAAATGATCAATCATAAAATCAACTCACTCATGAAGTGGGATGGTCGAATGGTATAAGGGTGATGGTAGTAGGTTTCTTGGAGAGTTTCTTTTGTGATTTTGGTGTGTCTGGTGAGGTGTTTGTGTGTGGCTAATTAGGGTTGTTGGTTTTCGGGTGATCTTTGAAAATTTTATGGATGGAGGGGATAAGAAGTGAAAAGCTTGACAATATCACATTATAGATGCAAGAAATTGAATGGAACAAAAGACAATGGAAAAAGATGCTAATGGAAAATGGAATTAGAATAGGAGTAAGTAATGGAGTTTTCCTACCATAGTGTACACACCCTAGGGGAACTTTACTCACAAACCTTCAAGCTAAATTGTATTCAATTCTTAAAAGATGTATTTTTACATGAGGGGAAGGTGCTCTTTATAGCTTAAGAGTCGTGCAACCCAAGCCTATAAGGAGAGTGTGAAATGTCTCTTAGCACAAGGTCTCCCTAGGGTTTTCTTATTCTACCCTAGGTTAGACTTATCCTAGCAAACAAACACCAAAACTATGAAGAAGATGACCAAACAAGGCCACACAAGTTATAGATTTTTGCCTCTTTTTATTCTTCTATGTTTTTTACATTTTCTAAATTTCTAAGAGTCTTCTTGGCTGGATGAAGTTCTTCATTCAAATCTTAGACTTGCTCCGTATAAGAACTCATCTAGAAGCCTCTTAGGTGACTTGTACCATTCTCTCCCTTTCCTTTAACTTATTTTTGTTTCTTGTGATCACTCCATCTTATGTTGGTGACTTTTTAACCATGATCCCGTCATATTGTTGGACACTAATAAGAGTTGGCTTTGAAGGTTCAAATGGCTCTAGAAGAGGGGGTTGAATGCAGCCCAAACTCAATTCGTGGAGTATCAATCAAAAGCAAGGTCTAAACAATAGTAGAGTGAGAGAAGTAGACAAAGATTTATACTTGTTCATCCTGCAACAAGGGTTACATCTAGTCCCTACAAGCAACCTGCTTAAGAGCCTTCACTAACACAAGTATTCTCCACCTTTCCAGGTACACAAGTATTCTTACATCTCTTTAGGTCCACAAGTATTCTTAAACCTCTTTAGGTCCACAAGTATTCTTAAACCTCTTTAGGTCCACAAGTATTGTGTACCTCTCTAGGCAAACACAAGTATTCTTACATCTGTTCAGGTCACCAAGTATTCTCTACCTCTCCAAACAATCAGTCCTACTCTCTCCTTGAGATTAAGACTTATCAACAATATGAGAAAATACTCTACAAAGAGAACAATGAAAGCTCAAATGGTATACTTCACAATGTGTATTGCTAAGGGGGGATTAACAAGTATTCTCTACCTCCTCAAGTAGAATCACATGTTACAAAACCGTCTGATTGGTAATAGATTATCTAGCGTCTTAAAATACCTAACGTCTAAGTTGGCACAAACTATTTTTAATTTTTTTTAATAAGTAAACATATTTATGTTAGTGTCAAATTAACGTCGACAATAAATTTTAAAAATAAATAAGACACTAACTTTATTTATTTTTAGTATTTATATTTATTCAAATTAGTGTCGGCTACACAGACACTAATTTATTTATTTTATTATTCATTTAACTTATCGTTGATTAGGATAATGCTAACATAATACATCTTTAATGTTTATATAAGTTAGTGTTGGGTAAGCTGACACTAGTTTCATTTATATATTATGAATGTGTGTGTCTTTGTGAGATAAAATATGAATCGTAGATTATTTTTAATCTATAGATCCAAATTTAACCAATCAAAAGAGACAATTTTCCTGTCTCACTTTTTTCTATATAACTCTCTTCACATCTATCTTCTCACATCCATCTCCTTCATCCACATTCATCTCTTTCATTCACACTTATCTGCTCATCCACACTCACATCTTCATCTTTCAATTCAATTCATGAAAAAAAAATTGTCTAATTTTTTTGTTTGTAAGTTGTTAGAGCAAAAATACAACACCCTAAATATTTTTATTATGTTCTTAAACAAAACAAGCCTAGTGCTTGAAATACATGAAGCAATTGCGTTTGACAAACGTTGATCAAATCACAAATGGGTATGCTTTGTTTGACATACAATAGAGTTGAGTTTCACTTCATCTAATTGTTAATTGAAGATTACTCAAACGATAAGTATAGACCAAGACTTCTAGCTAATACGCATGAAGAATATTCCTAAATTGAAGTCTGGAGAAACAGAGAATGTCTTTTACAGTTTCCCAAGAAGATTTTCACCAAACAATAACATTCAAAAATATCTTGGGATATGAGCTAATGCTTAAATGACCATCAACTTCTTTGACATAACTAATTTCAACCTTTATTGTGTGAACTTCTAATCAATGTTTGGTGTAAAAGGATTTGCTACCGAGAAAGATAAGTGTTAGTAGTTATTAGATATTTCTTGTAAAGAGAAAAGAATTTAATGTTCCATGTCATGCATTTAATGCTTTTCAACATAAGAGCTCGCTAGATGATAACACAAAAAGAAAGAATACAACAAAGAGATTTCAAAGCTGCTCAACGATCAGAAAAGGGAATGCTTCGAAGAAAAGAAAAAAAAGTGAGCCATATTTGTCAAGTGTTGAAACTCTGTTGATTTTTTCTTTTGTACCCTAAAGCTTTGTAAGAACATTGTTCATGTTCATTCTTACTACTAGTAGAGAGATCTCAAACATAATATACATTGAAAGATGTTACCAGCTTTAGTGAGGAAAAACTAATTATTTGTTAATCACTCAGGTCTTGTATCAATATTGAGCTAAAAGTGTTAAGAATACTCATTATTGAGCAAAATATGGATAATGTTAAGAATACTTAGTGTTAAGCTAGGAGTGGCTAGTCTTAAGAATACTGAGTGTTAGTCAGAAGTGACTTGATCAAAGAGTACATTGGTACAGAAAGGAAAAACAATGACGACTATTTTCAATTTAAAATGGCGGGATTTGATGTACATGTAGTCTTAAATCGAGGAGATAAGAAGGTGGCTATTTAGCCGCATTTGTAAATTCGATTTATAAATGTGGCTATTTACCATAGCCGCTTTTATAAATCGCATTTACGAATGACGTTTAGGGTTTCTTTTCTTTTTGGCTGTTGTTTGGGTTTCTAATCAAAGTTCTCAACTTTGATATTTTCTGAAGAACAAGTCATTTTTAGCATTTCTTTTGATCTCTTGGTGCATCCACATCATACCTCTTCACATTCTTAGTTTTTCATCCCAATCTAAATCTAAATCTAACAAGTTCTGAATAAAAAAAAAAATTCAAAACAAATAATGGATTGATATTGGAATGCCTAATAACCAAGAACATAAAATAAAAGTCAAAAAACGCAAATAAAAATTTCCCAATGAAATACAAATACACGACGGAGCAAGGCGATTACAGTGGCGAGGAAGGCACAATAGAGAGCAAACAAAAACCTTCCCAATGAAACAATGACCTTAGAAATAAATGGACATAAGACAAAACATAAGAGAAACAGAAAACATACAAAAAAATCAATGGTGAAAAAGAAGAGAGGAAGACAATGCTTATCAATGTCACAAAAACAATGCAAAGAAGAGAGGAAGAAAAGAGGAAGCACAGTTAATGGAGAAAGCACAAAAGAGAAACGAAGCGCGAGAGAAAGAGAGTATGAAAATGTAAGTGACGCGCTTATGAGTTAGGGTAAAAAAGGTTTTAAAAAGGCGGCTATTTGTAATAGCAGCATTCTTAAATCAAAACTTGATTTAAGAATGTGACTATTACAAATAGTTGTCTTCTTAAATCAAGTTAATTTCAAAAATGCCACCGTGTTTTGAAAGATAATGTCTGACCGTAAGGATGCGGCTAATAGTTGCCTTCTAAAATCAAAGCACTTGATTTAAGAATGCGACTATTACAAATAGTTGTCTTCTTAAATCAAGTTAATTTCAAAAATGTCACCGCGTTTTGAAAGACAACGTCTGACCATAAAAACGCATTAAATAATGTATCGTTGTTTTAAACTTTTGTAGTACCCAGTTGTACTTTGGGAAACTTGACTGGTTGGTCTATGAGATTAAACATATCAGTACAAATATTCTTTCCTTAAATTTTTACATTGTGTGTTATACAATTGTTTAACTAACTAAAGAAAAAAATAAAAATTAGTCACACAAAGTTTTTTTAAATATTTTATTTATAGTTATATAGTCTCATAACAACCGAATAGACACTATTATCAAATAAGTCCAAATTTTAAAAAAACAATTTAATCATTCCTTCTTATCTTATTTTATATTTTTAACATAAATTTTATTTTTATTAAAGATAATAATGCAAGAATGGTATAAGAAATATATATTTTTTCATAATTATTATAAATAATATTGATTATATTAATATAAATTAAATTAATATTAAAAATAAAGTTCATTTAACGTCAACTAAAAAGACTTTAAACTAAATAAAATTGAAATAAAAATATATTAGTGGCAACGTAGTCGATACTAGACTGCCTTAATTAAAAAATAATTAAAAATTCATTTAAGAATAATTTTTCAGAGTTTCCTGTCCCTCCAACGTAAATAACACATATTAACTAATTAACTGAATTTTTACTTGTTGGTATAATTTTTAGTGGACAATAAATGTCTATTTTTTTAGTGCTTTCTATCATATTTATTTTATCACATTCTATGAATTTTTTATATCACAACAGATCAATTCAACACCATCTGCAACTCATTGAATTTGAATTGAGCGGAAATTTGTAAGTCATTCTTAAAACGAATTGAACTCAATCTAACTTATGTTTTGACGTATGAAAACAAATCGTGTTAAATTGAATTCCATCTCTAATTTTTCTATAACTGAATATTCGCTCAAGACTCAATGCTGAGTAAGAAAACCTTTCAAACACGGTAATGATTTCTATTTCTATATGTTTATTTCTACAGACAAACAAACGTGTCCTTTTTGTGCTGAACGGTTGGACCAGATCATAACAAAATAAGGCATTTAAACTACTGCAACTTTTTCATCAATATTTTCCGCATAATTTCAAAGTATTTTCGTTTCGTTTTCCCAATTTTTAATATGTTCCTTATGGGTTTGACTAACTAACTTTTCGTGACTACTACATTTATAATACTCTATATATCAGTCAACCACACACATATCATCGTCTCATTAAGACAACTTTTACTACTGTAAAACTGTAAAAACGTATGTGGAATAACATATTATGAGTGGTTCGATAACGGTCTGATAGCGAGTGACATAATGTCCAACAAACACTCGTTAAGATAGATTTGAAATGACTCTGATATCATATTACAAAGTGAACTTTAAATCTAACTCAACTTCATAAAACCGGTTTTTAAGATGAGGTTTGCACCCACTTATATATAATGAATTGTCCTCGTTCTCTAATCAATGTGAAATCTCCAACAGATGATTTTAAAATTAGTGTCTATGAAGCTGATTTTAAAATCAGTGTCTATGAAGCCGGCTAAATTTAAAGCTTCTTTGGACTGTTTTAAAGGTTTGTATTCATTATAAAAGTTTGATTCTCCCGAATTTATAAAAGAAACTTGGCAATTTAGAAAAAAAAAACACCAATGCATTTTCTAATTATAACAACGTGTTTCTTACTTAAGATGCCCCCTAATTGAGAGTTATGATCTTGGTCCAACTGCAGATATTTTAATGGGCGCATATCTGATCTAATGCGGTGTTGAATCTGGAGGAAGGTATATGGTATTGAAGGGGGAAACGTTGCAAGAAGGGGCTATGATATGTTGTAGGTATTCACTGATGAGTGCAGATTCAAGTCCAGCAAGGTTTGTATGAGGCAACTTCTGTTATGTGCTAGGCTGTGTGTAACTAGTGTATGGTCTGGAAGATGGGTTGGGTGACTGGCAGTTAGTGTTTGTACGCACACAATGCTAACAATACACTTCATCCATAATATTATTACTGGACAATCTTAGTCTTAAAGAACTGCAAGTAAGATGTTGTGCTCACGGTCAAGATGAGGGAGCGTGACAGGCTAAAGGGGTGACACTAAGATGAAGGAGGTTTGGTAAGGTGCTATGTCATGTTGGTGAACATGATTAAAAGCTGTTGTAACTGTTGTTGGTGATGAGTGCTGGTCATGAGGAATATCTCAAATCTGAAGTTGTAGGTACCAACTCTATTAGCAGTCTCATGGTGGAGCTAGGATGTCTGTTGGAGCTGGACTCATGAACCTTATGCAGGTGCAGGTTTTATGTTTATTACGCAGGTGTAGTTTTAGGGGTTTCGGGGATGTGAGGACGGAATGCTATGTCGAAACGCAATTGATGCGTTTGTCATGCCTATAAATGAATCCACTTGATGGTAGCTCTGGAGTTAGGACTGGTCTAAAGTGTAGAATAGGAGAGGTGCTAGTGGAATATGGTTCTGGCTCTCAAATGTTGGGCTGGTGAGCTGTTGTCATAATCTTTTGTTTTTTGAATCTGATTTCTTCTGAAAACTGCTTATGGTTAAACGCTTTCCTTCCATTCAATGGAGAGGCAGCCATAAACTTGCTGGTTGTGGTTGAAGCGTGTTGGAAAGGGCAATTTTGATCCTAGTAGTTTGTTAGGTTATGCCCATGCTTTATGCAGTAGTTTTTGGGTGCTCTGAATGTATTAGCCGGTACTTAAGATTTATCTTAACCAGAAGCATCTGTATTATGTATACGGGTTAGGACACCCCTGAAGTGTCCCATTTTAATTTTATTCATTCATTGCTGATAAAAAAAAACGTGTTTCTTAACTCGGTGATTTTTTTATACAATTTAATTAGAATGTATTTAGAAATATAGTGGTTTTTATACATATTTAATCATAAACTATCTTATAATTTGTAAAATTGTTAATTTTTAATAATTATTTTATTAAATTATATTTTTTAGTCATTTTTAGTTTTTGGCTATGAAGCTCAGACACTCCTCTTAAATGTCGTGTCGGTGTTGGATACTCATATCGGACACCGACACTCGTATGACACTTGTAGGACATGTATGCGTGAAGTGTCCAATTAAAAAAAATATTTGTTGGATTTCTGACTATTCTAGTACGGTTCTAACACAATTTTAAAAAGGAAAAATACATTAATTTTCTAAAAACTCAAACTTATTGTATAAATTTTTATTATGATTATAAAAATAAGAAACAAATTCTTTTGAACTAGTCATGAAAAACATTTTTCTGCTTCAAAAAATAATCTGGAACATACTTGTACACATAAATCTTTTATTGTCAATTTATATAATTCATAATTATATAATATATAGATCCGTGTCCCATGTCCTATATTTTTGATATTATATGTATCTTCGTGTCCGTATAGTATCGTGCTACATAGGTTTCTGATATTTGACTTTGATTTCTCTATTTTACTTTCCTCGTGATTTCAGTCTTTATATTTATAAAAGTTCTCTAGTTTAGTCCAACCATCAATTTTGAATATGCCAATTTTAAATAATGAAATTATTTTTCTTCTGTATAGCTATGTTAGATCTACAATTCAACTCAATTAATATAAATAAAATATATATATATATATATATATATATATATATATATATATAAAACTGAAAATAAGCTCTAAATTATAATTTTTTTTTCAAATATTCGAAACCAAAATCAAGAAAAATAAGGAACCAAAATCGTAGATCTTGAAATAAAAAGGGATTAAAAGGAAATTTAATCGAATCATTAACGATTTTGAAGTAAACTAGGCTGAGACTGATTTGCAATGTACAAATTCTACTGTTGGTTTTGATGATCAGGTTGTTGCTCAAGTTGAGGTGTTGCCAGGTTTTGATGTTGCTATTGTAGATTCTCAGGCTCTCAATGTTGTTGTTGTGAATGTTTAGGTTGAAAGAAATCTTCAAGAGGTGGCATAGGAGAATGTTGTTGCAAGCTCTAAAATGCAAGTCATATCTTTCATTGCTCCTAATGTTATGTCATTGTGCAATCCTTTTTCCTCTTGCTAGGTTTAGAGAATGAAGTGACAACTCTTTTGATGACCAATTACGCAAAACTCTGATGACTTTGGCGGTTGATGTTGCTCTCCCACGACCTAAATGATGTTACTTAGGATGTTGCTACTAGTCCTAGCACACAAGTGTCTTTTGATATTGTTGTTCTTGCTATGTCTGGTGTAGTTATTGCTTAGAAGTTTGCTCCTCTTTTTACTACTGCGTTTGATGTAGATATTGCTATAGAACTTGATGTTGCTCCCCTTTCAGCTACTTTGGTGAAGGATGTTGTTGATCTTGTTTCAAATCTATCTTCTCATTTGGAGAACAACTTTTTGAAAGAATGTAACATTTTTTCTAAGTAGCACGAATAAAGCCAATATGAAAAATTATATTAGTGAGAATGAAGACGATGTTGTGCAAACTATTAGAAGGTATGTGCATCCTAAAAAGGTGCTGAGAAACTTGTTAGGTCAAGACAAGCTAAGAAGTGATTTTCTGGTTTTTCTAGGTCCTTGCTTTTTCATTTGTAGGTGTTGGTCGGGTTTTGTTGTTTGCCTCTTAGTTTTGCTTTGCAGTTTTTTCATAATAGGTGCAATACTCTTATTTTGTGATTGGTCTAGGTTTTCTGTTTTTTATATGGAGTTTGGTCTAATCCCCATATTTGTTTGTATTTCTTTTTTTTTAATAATATTTTTTTATATAATGACATATATGATTTAGATCTTGGTGCATCACTCTGAGATGTTAAATTGTATAATAATACCTAACATCAAATTTTATAAATAAATAAATAAAAATTAAATATTTCCCAATTTGATACTTTGTTCAAACTAAATCAAGCTGGACAACAAATTAAATTGTGAAACTTGTTTTACTCTAATAACTTCTACAATAGTTTCACCAATTTATCACCCAAATAAATCTCAACTCGGCACTGTATTCAATGGCTTCTATTGTAAGGTAACTGTATCGTTATTTATCATCCATGTTTGGATATGAATATCAGACAGAACATTTCAGAGCAGGATCTTCTACTCTGATGCTGATTCCTTTGAATATTTTAACGTTACTTATTAATTACAAGAACCATTATTACTTTTTAATTAGACTTAGGTAGTTTCATCTTAATTAGTTATTGAGCTGGATTACGCGTATGATTGCGAAACTTTGTTTGACTGTATTGCCTTTTTAAAAAAATTTCTCCATTTTGGAACCTTCACATCTTTTAATTTTCACGCAAATAATTCTCATGTTCGTACTAATTAACTTGAAGCGTACTCAATGAAATCCCAGGTTCGGTTACTAGGCAACTAATGAATTTCATGGAATAATTAAGAAAAGTTTTCTTGCAACATAACTTATAAAGATTAGTTGGATCTCATCTAAATCCTACGCGCCATAAATTCAAAATTCAAATATTGTTTATGGTGTTTTGGTCAAGTACACTTAGGCCAAATAGAATAGGACATGTTTTGGAAATACATTTAAAAATCTCAATTTTTTTCAAAAGACTAATTGAAACTTTATTCACCACCACTTAGAGGAAGATATAAGGGGTAACTTTTCAATTCAAGAAACAAAATATATTTTGTAATGCATTAGAACATTATCTTTTATGTTTTGTTTGAATTAGAAAAAGTTGATTTAAGAAGATGAATTTGATGAGAAAGTAGGAGGAAAGTAAGATGGTTTGAAATAAGATAAATAAACTAGAAAGTAAAAATAAATGAATAAAAATATGAAAGTT
Organism: Phaseolus vulgaris; assembly: GCF_051622355.1. Classification (NCBI taxonomy): domain Eukaryota; kingdom Viridiplantae; phylum Streptophyta; class Magnoliopsida; order Fabales; family Fabaceae; genus Phaseolus; species Phaseolus vulgaris. Next base: position 42,322,241 of record NC_143508.1, read on the forward strand.
GATGACAGTTGTGATTGAAATTTTAATTTTTTTAATTAATAAAAAAATAAAATTACAATTTTCTTTTATTTTTAAAAATAATTAAAAAATATATAATTTATTAATTTTTGCATTTTAATTATTTGTAATTAACACATTGGTTTTAGTATTGTGTAAAAATTGACTTTGAATAAAATACGAATTATGTAAAATATTATCAAAAAATTACCATATTTTTTTTTCAGTTATTTTTTTTTATATGCGTAACCATAATAGATATGTGAAATTTTTTAGAAATACAACAATTTTGATACATTAAAAAAATTAATCCAAAAAACATATGTATAACAAATATTAAAGATAGTACGGTACAATAAAATATATATAAAAAAAATATTATTAAAATAATAACAATTATACAATTAAATATTTCAATTTAAAAACATAAATAATTTATTAAATAAATAAAATAAAACTTAAATATTTATAATGATAAAAATTTAAATAAAAAAAATTATATTAAATTTAAATAATAATATTATTTTATATTTTTATTCTTTTATGAAAAAATTATTATTATATAAAAAAAATTATCATAAAGAACTACATGTTTTTTTATTATATTATAATTATATTTCTATTATTATTAATTATTTTTGTTTACATTAATAATATTATTAAATATTTTTATTATATAAATTTATTAAAAAATTTAATATTATTTTATTTATATTATATTATATCATATTTCATTATATAATATAATATGATATTATATAATTGATTATATATATAAACTTAAATAATAATTGATTATATTATATATAATTGTTTATATTATATATAATCGATTATATATAATATAAACGAATATCTTAAAATCAATGAATAAATCGATTATATATATAATTGATTATATTTTTATATATAATAATAGAATAAGATCTTAGAAACTCATAGTTCTGATATTACAAAGTTTCAATGATGCAATTCTAGCTTAATTTGCATTGTTTCTTTTGGTTTATTGTTTCTTTTGGTTTAGTTCTTTGGTATGAAAGGTGGGGCAAATTTGTGTCTTTTATGGCTAAAGTTGAACATGGATGAAGGTGAAATGAAATAGGGAAAATATGCTTAGAATATGTGAGAAAAACATCTAAGAGAATCCTGGCTAACTCACAAAAGTGCTAACTAGGAGGGACCTAAGAGACAATTGAGGTTGAATTTGTGCATCAATTCATTAGTCAATCAAAGTTGAAAAATACATGGGTTGAACACCTCTATTTATAGCCTAAATGGTTTCAAAAATTTGAAAATACTCTCCACTCATAGCTTAACAAATGACACTCTATAATTGGAGCAAATCCTTTCCATTAATGGAGTGACAAGTGGTGGCTTGTTAGTGGAAAGGTTTTCTCCCCATTGAGTTGCAGCCATGTGGCAATCATGCTTCCCATGTTGGTTGTCCAGTTGGCCCTTCACACTTCCCTTGCTATGTAGGTGCCTTCCGTTCCTCCTTAGAATCCTTTCCAAAACCCCTAAACGATCTAGGGTTGCAAATAGTCTCAAAGAGGTCCAATTGTACCTCTAGCTAGATTCTCTACTTCTTATTCTAATAGGACCAATACATGGCCAAAAAATAAGCCCAAATAATAAGTCCCAAATACAAACCCAAATAAAATCCTACACTATTCTTTACAATTTTGTAAGACTAGGAAATTTGGAAGAAAAGTTAAAAATTAATTCTCCGTAAAAATAGAGTTTTCTGAACTCCTTATTCTTCTTCCATTCTTCTAGCCATGGTCCTAGCTAAAGGTCCAATATGTGTCCTTTTGGATGGTCTTCGATCATCCAAAGAGAACTAACTTTGGTAAAAAAAAAATTAGGGAAAAGAACCGATGAGTCTATAAACAATAAAGCACTTGATGATCTCAAGACTGAAAAGTCCGCTCTTAAGAAAGTTCTAGCAAAATCACAAATGTGTTGAAAATCGTTAGATCTTGTAATTAGAAAATCTAGGGGACCTCATAACAAAGCTGGTATAGGTTGTGTTGAAAAGAAATTCTTATGCATGCATATACCTGTATCATCTTACATTTCATCATTGCATCGTCAAATGGTTCACCTAAGAGTGAACTTAAGAAAACTAACAAGTAAGGACCCAAAATTGAATAGGTACCTAAAGAGAAAATAATATCTCTTGTAGATGTCTTCAATGGCAACAAGAAAACCTCTATCATGGTACTTGGATAATGGCTGCTCATGTCAGATGATGGGACAAAGGTCTATATTCCAAGACCTAAAATTGAAGAATGGAGGAAAGGTCATCTTTGAGGGAAACCAACATGGCCAGGTGATCGATTGTGGTCAAGTAAGTCTAAAACCTTCTATGTATATTAAGAATGTTTTATTAGTAGATGGTCTTAAAAACAACCTTATGAGCATAAGCCAATTGTGTGATAGTGGGAACAATGTTGTTTTTGATAAAGACCAATGCACAATCTATTAAAATGATGAAACCAAAATGTTTGCAACAAGTAGACAAGGAAACCTTTATAAAATTGATATAATGAGTTATCTGATCAAAGGGGCTCTTGCCTCATGTATGAAAGAGAAGATCATTGGCTATGAAACAAGAAGTGTGGCCATGCTAGCTTGAGATTAATCTCCAAGCTATTGAAACATAATCTCGTGAGAGGTTTACCAATAATGTGCTGATAAAAAAAAAGGTTTACCAATAATGTCATTCAAAAGATAATATTCGTTGTTAGGCATGTGTCAAGGAAAAACAAGTCAAAAACTCTGAGTATATCTAGGTTAAATGAAATTATGCTACAATGTTTTGATTTAATATTAACTTAGAAAAAAATTAAAAGTACATTAAAGATGAAAAATCTAAGAAAAGAAAGTCTCAATAAATTGCAAATATTATAAGATATTGTTTCAATGATACACATAAATTAAATTCTAAATTCTAATGTTCATTATTACTTCTTTTGTTTCTAAAAATTAACAAAGGGACATAAAAGAGGCGATAAAAGCTAAAAGCTAAAGTTTCCATATTCTGCAAGGGTCAGATTCACACTGGAAACTATACATATAAGACGATACAAGCATCGTCCAAACATTAGATGAAATGTAATAAATAGAAAAGTGCCAATGATTAATCTTTACATTCCTAGAATATTTTATGTCACTGAACATATGTTTTCTAATCTTATTTGACATTTTTAAATTATTAAAAACATTATTTTCAAATAAGTTAATGGATTAAATTATTTGAATAAACAGAACACGAGCCTTCAAAAAATAGAATTTAAATTATTTCCATATCAAAGGTTTTTTGAAATACAATTAATGGGATACTATCCAGGTTAAAATTAATTTCACTTTAACGTTCTAAATCGATATTAACTTAGAAAATGTTGAATGTGGAATTGTAAATTGTAAATATGTGGATATAAATTTTATACAATATTGATTTAGTAATACCCCGAGTTAAATTGTAAATTATATTGTTCGTTGATACTTATTTTATTCCTATAAAATATCAAAGGGAATTAAAGGCACATACAAAGATGGAAGCATAAGTTTCCTTACTCAATGCCTGATAGGAAAGAGATGAAGTTGAGAAGTAAGATTTGTGCTAATAAAGAATGGAAGAATATCAACAAGCTTAAGAAGTGGAGACTGCACAATAACAAATGTTTCCATATATAGCGTCTAACGCATTCAAGAAGGAAGAGCAACCGTGACAGATTAAGTAGATATCAAAGTAATGAAGATTCAAGTGTCAATGTCCATATTTGTTGAAAATAAAGAAAGTTTTTTTGAAGAGCCTTAAACACAAAGAGAATTCAGAGTACAATTTTCTATATCAAGCGTCTCACGACCATATGAAGAATTGAAGAAACTCTAAAGTTGCAATGCACACATTTCAGTAGACTATATAAACAAATCAAGGGTGAAGAACACAACAATTAAGAAAATAGAAATGATATACAAAGTGCAGAAAAAATGTTGTTGTTATTATGTTTAGAATTGTGCTTAGAATTTCATATATGCTAATTGAGAGAAACATGTGAGAGTTGTGTTTTAAGTGTAACTATTGTAAATCCTTCACAGAGTGAAGTATAACTAGTGAGTCTTATTTGTTCTCTTTATAGAGAGTTTTTTTTTTCCTTTTCTTTAGAGGTCCTTGATCTTAGGAGGATATTAGGATTGTGTACCTAGAGAGGTTAGAATACTTGGTGAATCTACAAAGGTTGAGAATACTATGTATCTGAAAAAGTTATAATACTTGGTGAACTTGTATAGGTTGAAAATACTGTGTACATGGAGAGATTTAGAATACTTGGTGCAGCTGCAGAGGTTAAGAATATTGTGTACCTGCAGAGGTGTAGAATATTGGTGTATCTGAAAAGATGGAGAATACTTGTTAGTGAAAAACTCTTGAATGAGTTTCTCAAGGGGATTAGACGTAACCCTTGTTGATGGGTGAACCAGTATAAATCTTTGTGTATCTCTCTCTATATTTTTTGGTTATTTATTGTTTTAATTTCTAATATTCCACGATTTGAGTGTGGACTCTATTCAACTCTCCCTTATAAAACCAATTGAACCTTAAAAAAATAGGCTACTAAAAGATTGCTTGTTATATAAAATTATCGTTTGAATGTCTCTTATTAGACTATATTTGCGAAAATTTTTAAAACATAATTTGTTCCTCTATTATTATGTTTTTCCTATTTTTACAAAAAATAAATTATTTAATAAATGTGATTAATTAATGAATAATTTGTCGTATAATGTGAAAATTAGTACTATGAATTGATAATGTATAATATGATATTAAATTAGAAAATTGGATGAGATATCAGATTTTGTTAATAACTCAAATCATATACATAAATGTATGTATTAGATGGTGAAAACTAATGGAGGAATTTGACATCTAAGTGAGAAAAAAGTCATTAATATTCAAAAGATGTGGCGGCCATCCTCGTATAAATGGGAGTGCCTAGATCCGATTGATAATACGAGGAGGGCTGCTAGATTCTAGATTCTAGATTCAAACTTAATCAAATCTTTTAAAAGTCGTCTATTTATGTTGATTGCATTCTTGTGACAACATTGGGAGACCATATATGATTGAATATATTTTTATATAATTAATATGAAATAATTTAAATGGTTAACTTTTCCAATTACTTTTTTGTTTTTGTAATTATAATAATTATGTATTTATATGTAAGCCGATATAAGAAAATCTTAAGAAGATTCCCTTCTATGTTTGACGTATATATAACTTGTCCTTTATGTTATTTTAGCTATGACAGTTGTTACCGTTTTTAATTAAATTATTTAATTTTTTTATCAAAATTATTTAATTATAATATTTTTAAAAATTAATTTTTAATTTTACAATATTTATATATTTTTTAGTGAATATGTTATTACAAAATCAAAATAAGATGAATGAGTATTTTACCTGGGTATCACATTTTAAAAACGTAATGGAGGTAAATGACTATCTATTTCAAAACTGGAGTGTAACTGGTAATTAAGATAAGTTCGGGGAGCTAGGTAAATGTAATTTTTTCTTAATTTAACAAGAATATGTAACTAATTGATTAATTTGATTGATGAATTTAAAAGCTTAAATACATATTAAAAAAATTATTTATATATATATATGAATTAAAATAAAATAGAAATTGATAAATTTTTGGAGAAAAAAATAGCATAATATTGGTGCATGACTATTTAAAATTATGATATAAGACATCGGAATTCCTAATAGGAATTCAAAATATAATATTTCGACTCATCCTTAATACTACATTAATTTTTTTAAAATAAAATACTTTCATACTCTATATAACTATGAAAACTTACATTTCACCTATACTTTCCTCTATACACACTCACATTTTCAACCATACTACATTAACTTTTATTTGTGTCCAAATCGAGTTCATGAGATCAATCACATAAACAAAGTTCTCATTTATTTTTATATTTTAAATGTGTCATTTCCTAGACATGATAGTGTTTGAGATATGATCACATTAAATGTGAACCTCTCTTTTAATAAAATTTTGAATCATTGTTTGACACGTTGTAGTAACCATCCCTACTTTACCTAACTCTTGTTAAGAATTCCTATATATAAACATTGAGAAAGTTAACCAAAGCCTAAAACGTGCATGCTATTTTTGAGGGTTATGGGGTACTTTCTTAGTACCATATGTTAGATCTCTTTGTAACCTTTGCATGAATGGGAAAAAAAAGCTAATGCACTAACATCAGATTAATTACATGGGTTCAACTATGTGTGGACTCTTTTCAACCCATGCATATAGACTCCATGTTCGTGGCCAAAATGTTCAAGCACTAAACTTACTTTTGTTAATGCTATTCTATATTTAACAAACTCACTTTCCTTTTAACAAGTGAATCATCACCATTCCCCAACAGTTAATGATGCAATTTTTCCCATCAGTTTTTGGTTTTCACGTCTCCAAAACAAGATGGTTTTCAAAACCTTATGAACCATTTGGCTATTAAACTCAAATAATTCAAATGGTTGGAACGCACTGCGGATATTTATTTGTTTGGATTCATGTAAACAACTAAAAACTTTAAAGCAAATTGATTAAAATAAATTAATTTTTAATGTAAAATTTTCAATTAAATCAATGAAACATAACGGTGATTAATTTGAAATTTTCAAATATAATGAGATTAAATTATGAAAATCATCTGGACTTAAATTTTTTGGCTAAAAAGATAAACGGAGATCGAGACTTATTGAAGAGATTGTAAATTTTTTTTTCTTCTTCTTAACCTTGTAAAAATTATATAGAGTAGTTAGAAAGTTTTGAGTCTTGTATTTTGGACAAAAGCACAGAGTGATGTAAATAGAAAATAAAGTAGAGTGTAAAATAGTAAAAAAGGAGTGCGAATAGAAATTAGGCAAGGAAGGCATGAGGCTCCACATGTCCTCTCCTCAATGGAGAGAATTTTAATCCAATGAAAGCATGCTACTTGTCACTCTCCCAATGGAAAGGATTTGCACCAATAAGGTGGTGACACTTGTCACATTCGTATTTGAGAGATTTTGAAAGACTTTCTCCTATAAATAAGATTCTCTTGTACATGATTTTTAACTTTGATTTAGTAATGAAATGTTGTCCAATTTCAGACACTTTTATTTGTTCAAAGTTCTTTCTAGAGTTGTCTTTTTGCTCGATAATTTAGTGACTCCTCCTAGTAGTGTTGGCCCAACCTCACTCTAGAAACTAAGTGTTGGCCTAACCTCCACTAGTGCAAAAAAGGTGAAAAATGGCGATTGCTTTAGCATTAACACAACGACTCTTGGACTACTTTGTTTTAACACGTAGTTTATTCTCTTCAGGCATAGACGACGACTATTTGACTGCCATGTTAATGTCACATATAAACGACGATTATTACCATAACCGCCGCTTTACACCTTCTCTTCACTTGGAAATACAATACATGTAAGAGGTATAAAAAGGACAGTTATGGTAATAATCACCGTTTTATATGCTCACTAGTCTCAGCAAAGATGGTGCCCTAAACCGACGGTTATTACCATAATCGTCATTTTATAAACTCCTAGAGAGGTATAAAATGACGGTTATGGTCATAACCGCTGTTTATTATGGGATTTTTTAGTTCATTCTGTTTAATGCGTTTTTCCATCTAAATTAACCTGTTCAATTAAAACCTAGCCAGCCAGATACATAACTTCAGATAATCAAATTATATATATTGATAAAAATGTATTACAAACACTAATATCTTATTCCTATCTGATCTATCTATCTATCTAATTCTTATACTATTGATTAGTTATCCTAGAGTTATAGAAATTAAGGAAATATGTGGCCCAAACATGTCTCACATATTCTATGGCGGGCAAAGGTAGTGGGCTCTCATCCATAAAGAACTGCATTACAAAATAAGGTTGACGTTAATTAGTGTTAAGATACATATATGTTAAAGAATTATAAAGAATAATTTAAATATTATTACCTACTCCCAATCTGTTTTAATGTCTGATCTTACAATGGTAATCATCCATTGCATAACGTAATAGCCACACTCATAGCCTCCCGGTTATCTATTACACTATAATTCAATAGAAATTAAAAGTTAATATTGATAAACAATGAAAAGAGGAAGACAAAAATTACAAACCTTTAGGTTCAACCATGTCAACTTTTGATCATTTGAACTGAGTCGACCTTTGAATATGTTATATACACGTCATGAACTGATTAATACTAAAAACCACGTCAGTAGACGTTTAAGTAACATACACATTTAAGTTTATAGTGTAATTATACATTAATTATATTATTCAGAGGATGACTTCTTGTGCAGGGAACAAAACCACACAACAGTTTTATCAACCATGGATAAGACAAGTAACTGTTAATAACCTCTATATCATCCATGAAAAGAGTTAGTGAATATTTAAAACATGAAATAGTAATAATTGATGACTTATATATAATTGAACTTACTCATTAATATAAGGGCAAAGATAATTTGTATCTAAACCAAGTAAGATATTTCTTTACACCTAACAGATTCATTCTGTCTGTAGCTAAACCAAGTTGGATATTTCTTGACTCTTTACCAAACTCTAGAAACTCGTTATCAAATTTCTTCCATTGAATAAAATCAGTTGGATGTTGGTACATGCCATCACATTTTCTCTCATCTACATGCCATCTAAGATTCTTAGTATCATTTGGATTTGCAAACAAACGCTTCATCCTTGGAATGATGGGAAGATACCACATAACCTTCATTGGGGGTCCATGCTTTTCTATCTCTTCGATAGTATCATCATCTTTTTGTTTCAACTTATAACGTGATAACCCACACCTCAAACAATTTTTCAACAATTCAAAATTTTTCCTGTATAATATACAATCACCAGGACATGCATGTATCTTTTTATACTCCATACCCATAGCCAAAGAATCTTTTTGGCCTCATAACAACGATTAGATAGAGTATTTCCCTTTAGAAGCATATCCTTCAACAACTAAACCAATTCCGTGAAGCTTTTATCAATCCATCCATTTATTGCCTTCAAATTCATCAATCAGAACATCGCCGACAACCGTGTGAAGTTAGTTGATCCAAGATAGGAGTCTCTGCATTGCTTGACATACTTTCATATCCATGCGCTTTTGCAAAAGACTGAGCTCCAATATCACGAATCACGTCTTCTAATCGATCATCATGTACTTCACCATGTACTGCATCATCCATGGTAGACCCCACATATTCTTTGGATACGGAAACAATTGGTAAATTTAATAATTCATCATGTCATGTCCATGTTGTATAAGATCGTAGAAACCCATCACATAGAAGGTGCTCCCTGATTTTGTTATCATCCAATCTCCTTTCATTCAAATAATTAACGCACGAACACCTAAACTTTACTCCACCATGACCACTATTGTTGGCATTACATTGTGCAAATTGTATAAATTCTTATACTCCTCTTTCATACTCATCACTTATGCAAACATAGTTAATCCAATCACGATCAATTATGTTTTGTAAAGGTCATTCAGGTGTTCACTAATGAGTGTGAAATCTCACGTTTGCCGAGGGTCGAACACCCCCGGACTCAGTACCAACACATATCAATCATTGAGGGTCAAACACTCTCAGACTCAATTCCAACATGTATCAATTGCCAAGGCTCGAAAACCTTCGAACTCAATACCAGCACGTATCAATTGCCGAGGATCGAACACTCCCGAACTTAATACCAAAACGATAATTATATTCTAACCTAACAACTAACATAATATAAATTAATAATACATTCAAATTATAATAAATACTAAATATACAAATTAAAAATCATTAAATTAATTATAAATACTAAATAATATAAATCTATTTAAAATCTAATTGATAATTCTATTCTAACATAAGAACTAACATAATATAAATATAAATTAAAAATAAATACAAATTATAATAAATACAAAGTATACAAATTAATAGTACTAAAAAAATATATTAAAAAAATAAAAACACCACTAACCTTGTGCGTGAAGGTAGAACGATGGTGAAGGGCAACAACAAAGAAAAACAGTGGTGGCACCAAGAAACCAATGAAAACAGCGGTGGGCCAATGAAACAGTCATGGCAGCAAAGAAAACCTTACTAATAGAGGAGAGAAACCAATAAGAGAAAAAAAAACCAATAAACAATGGAGGAGAATGGAATGAATGAATGGTGAAGGAGAAAGAACTTACGATATTGAGTGAATGGTGAAGGAGAAAGAACTTACAATATTGAGTGAATGTTCCAACAGAGATGAAGAAGAAAAAGAGAGCACGAGAGTAAGACAAGCGAAAAGAAAAATGAAAAACGAAAGCGTAAGTGGCGCGCTTCGAATTAGGATAATAAAATGACTCTAAAATGGCAGTTCTTAGGTAAAACCGCGATATTACACCAAGCAGTTTTTGTCTAAAACAGCGGTTTCACCCACAACTATCTTTTTACACTCGTTTTAATTTAAAAAATGTCAACACATTTTGATGGACAACGTTTAACAGTAAAAGCGCTGTGAATTTAATGTTGTAAATGGGCTTTTTTGCAATAGTGCTCACTTAGATTCACTGTCATAATTTTCATCTCTTCCAAATTTATACAATGCTTCATGCTTCCACAATAGTGTTCATCATCCATAGAAGATATTCAAATGAACACAATGAAGAAAGATGATCTACAAATGAATTGCATCATTAAACTCTATGAATTTTAATATATAATAATATTGTGCATGAAATTTTTAATCTACATTCATGTGGAATATGATTTTTGTTATTATACTATTAACAACAAAATATGATATTACTCATTTTATCGACAAAGTTATAAGTATGAATTTTTTGACAAAATAATATATATGCATACATTTACTATACATTTACGGTTAAAATACAAATTATTAAGTAAGAAACCTAATTGATTTAAGGAAAATAACTTCATCTTCTTCATTTGAATTGGTTTATGTGCTTAATTTTAAGGTTTTTAAATAAGATCATTTTATATTTTAAAATTTAGTTTTTAAGGACTTGAGCTTCCTACTAACATTTTTCAAATACTTTTTTTTATGGTTTTGTAAGTCACTAGAAAGTTTAGAAGTGTTAGAAAGAATTCAAGCCAAACATTCAATTTTGTTCCCATACATTGACTTGTTTGTATGATTTGAAAGAGTTTAGAAAATGAAAGTGTTTCTCAACATTGTTCAAGTTCTAAAGGCATGAATGGTGATTCCTCACATATCAAACATTAATCATACAATCAAATTAAAGGAATTGAAATAAACAAGCATTCATAAACTACAAAGCTAAAAAATGCTACAGTTCTCTTCAATCCCAACAAGAGGAGTTTAGCTACTCATGGTGTAGTTTACAAAGAAACTCAAGGATTAAATAGCTAGCAACTAGAGACAATGAGTATTAGAATTTGCATGCCAGTTGAGGCTACTTCCCTTCTACCAAATTTACACCTTAGTTCCAACCTACTTCTTCTGTACCAAGGCCTCACTATTTATACAGTTAAGTGATGGGTTAACTAAGATAAGTGTTTCTCTTGGCTCACGACCAGTCTTTTTAGCGGATTGGCTTACTTCAGCTTGAAGAATTTTTTTTAGCTCAGAGCCTAATCCAAGCCTAACCCAGTGAAATCTTGCCTTTTCTTTAGTTTGAAGAATTATTTGGGATCAGAGCTCACTCCAAGCCTACCCTTGGGAATTAACTTTTTTTCAATTTGAAGGAGTCTTTTCGCTCAGAACCTCACCAATGCTCTTATTAACCCAAATTTCCATAGGTTGGGCAATTCTCTGGCATAATTGCGCTTAACCAATTGTTGGTGCTTTACGCTTTGAATTTCTTTCTCTTGGTGCTCTTTGTCTTCAATCTGCTTAGTGCTTTTACATGCACTTAGTAGATTGAGACTTTTTGCTACTTTTTTCATTTAGTTGTTGTTTTCCTTAATTTCCTACAAGATCTTGCTTAAATACACACAAGCATATTTGATAAAGTAAAGTCATGATTGTAAGTGGGAAAACACTTTTTTTCCTAAGATCTTATATTCAATTCATTCAAATTTAGTGCCTAAATGTATGAAAAAATTATGAATATTTACACGTGTCACACTACAAGAAAATCATTAAATAGCAACCAAATTTAGAGACAAAAAAATAATTAGTCACTATATTAACTAAATTAGATACTATTTTGGAGACTAAAAATTATTGGTATCTAAAGTGGTTTCTAAATTGGTATCTAAATTAGCCACCAAGGTTTTAGCTACTAATATTTTATACTCTAAATTACTCTCTACTAATTTAGAATATAAAGTAGTCAGTAGCTAAAACCTTGATTAGTTACTAATTTAGAAACTACTTTATAAATCTTTATTAATAATAGAAACTACTTTAGATATCAATAAATTTTTTAGTTTATAAAATGGTCTCTAATTTAGTGAATATAGTAACTAATTATTTTGGTCTCTACATTTAGTTTCTATTTAATGATTTTCTTGTAGTGTCAAACTCCCCCTACTTAGCTTTTTGCTTGTCTTTAAGTAAAGAATACTTGCAGATTTTTAGCAAAGAAGATAATGACATTAAGTGAAGATTGATTGAATTAAGAGTTAGTTTGGAATTGATATATAATTCAATCAATGTAGATAAATATTTTCCAAGACTTAACAACACTTTAAGCGTCCAAATATCAACACATATATGCAATTCATTGCACAAAACTTTTGAACTACGCACAAGGTTCTATTGTTTTCCCAAACCTGGTATTTCATGTATTTGGACCCCTTTCTAGTTGAGTATTTCCCTCCAATGACTACAACAACTCTCAAAATAAATTTGTATATCATTTATAATCACCAAATTAACATATTCAGCATGGATCATTAAGATCTTTCTTAAGGTTTAATGTGGTTGGGCTAACAATAAATTTTGGTTTTTCTTGGATTGGGAATTTGACTCTCTCATTAAGAAGTGAATACAAATTGCATTTAGTTGGTACCACCCACTCATGGTCTCAATTTTTCAATTTTTCTTGACACCAAATTTTCCCTTTTACTCATTTTCCATTTTTTTAAAACAACCAATTGTTCTGGTTCACTTCCTTAGTTTGGTACACATATTATTAGTTCTCTTCCTAGGAGTGAAAAAGATAGGATTTTATTATTTTGTTCAAGGCATGTTTATCAGTAGTTAAGGTTCAACAAGAATAGATTTCTCATGTGATCTGTTGGTTAGTATTTGGCTTCAGGGTTCAGAAGATTTTTAAGAAAAATTTTCTATGATCCTTTCTATGTTTCACAAGAATGAGCTTTGTCATATCACAATACACCTTATAATGTTTGTTATCATAAAAAAACATAGACTCTCATATCGTGAGTTTGTTTGATGGATAACTGTTTGTCTACTGACTTAACAAGCTAGACGATCTAATATCCATTATACAATCTAACACTAGGAGAGTCTTGAGTTTTGATGATCAAAAACACTATAAAAATTGTTAAAGGATATAAAAAAGCTCCCTCGTGTAAAAAAAATCAAAGGTTAAATGATAAACAATCTACAATATTAATCTAACACATGATCTCACTAAAGTAAACATGATAGATGGTGTCATAGTATAAAGATACACTAGACGGTCTTTTAAGATGTATTTAGAGAATCACACGATAGACAATGGCTCTTGTTGTAATTGTGGATAATTGCTCTTGTTGTAATTATTGTAGTTCCAAGTTACTGAATAAGTTGGCCTTAAAAATTATACCACACCCCCAACCCTATAAGTTAGATTGGATAAGTCAAGAGGGTGGAGTGGTAGTTGAAATCCAAGTGAGTGTACCTATAACCATAGGAAAGTATAAAGAGAAGATCTTGTGTTATATTGATCCAATGGAGATAGGTCATATCATTCTCGAGAGACATTATAAATTTGATCATAATTCCTATCATAAGAGTGACACAAATAAAATCACTTTTTCTTTTCAAGGTCATCAATTTATTTTGTGTCCTAACAAGTGAGAGAGGATGAAATAAAATTGAAAAGAAAAATAGATAGTGAAAAGAAAACGCTTGAAAAAAATAAACAACTTGTTCCATCATCCTCCAAATGTCTTTGTTTGCTAAAATCTTCATTTGAGAGAGGTAATTATACTTCCACCGAGGATTTTTGTTTTACTTCCAAAAAAGAATTTCCAAATTAAAAAAAAAATAAATCAAGAAACATTTTTTTCCACCATCGTCTTATGTCATTTTTCTTTTCTTCTTTTATATTCTTCTATTGTTTGTTTTTTTTTTTTTTTTTAGATGGATACATGAACTTGGTGGAATATGTTGACTTTTTTGAGGTGGCTAAACTAAAATGGATATGGAGGACCATCTTCTCCTCCAAGCCACCCTTCTCTCAATTAAGAGCATAATATCAAGCATAGAAATATGTAGAAAGAAATCGTTGCCTTAGTTTGTACAAATTTGTAAATAGTAGAATAGTCTTTCTTTTGGCTTTGTATTTCTGAGCCAGTTTTATAATAGGATAAAAATAATTGCAAGGCACTCTAGAAACCTACACTTAGCCTTTAAGCAAAGGTTTCTAGAGCACATTTCGGAGAGCTACACAGTTTAGTGTCTTAACCTTCACCATAGTCAAGTTCCACTTAACTAAGGTGAAGGCATACAAAGAGGCATAGTTAAGAGTCCCTTTAGCATATAAATAATAGGTTTCCCTCATTGTAAATCTTAGGCTTGGATTAATGAAACTGTTTTCTGAATTTTTAGTAAAATACTCTCCAATTCTCTCATTCTAAAATGCACTCAAGCATAGAAGAAACTCAAGGAAGTTGGCCTAACCTCTTCCTTCGTCCTTGCACCTAAAACCATCTAATCCTCCTCCTTTCCCCCAAACCCATTCAGTGCATTCCTCCCTCCTTTCCAAAGACTTTTGTTGCCTCCATTAATCATCCCTAAAACTCAAGAGCAACATTGCATTAGATGAGCCTCTAGGCTTAAGAGTCTCTAAGTCATGCCTCTTGGATGCCTTCACCTTAGTTGAGATAAACTTAACTATGGTGAAGGTAAAGCCAAGTTCATGACCATTCTACTGGACAGAGTGCTCTGGGCTCTGGGCTCAGTGCTCGGTTGTTGGTGGTCGATGCTTGTTGTAGGTAAGCCAGCTGGCCTATTGGGCCAATAAAGTGGGCCATGTGTTGGGCCCAGTTTTTTCGGTAAGCCCGTTGAGGCATAATTAAAATAACCTTTTATATGTTAGCATAAGGCTATTAGTAAAGGGTATTTTTGAACCTATGGGTATGTATAATATCTGGTGGCTAGGTCAAATAAATGTTTCTTTTAACCTAAGTATGTGTGTTCTAGGGCACATAGTGGTTAAGTTGCATGCATGGTAAAGGATAATGTTGCACCATGACTAGGGTGCCCACGTAAGTAGAATATCCCCCTGTTGTTGGCGCCTAAGATGGTGCCCTCCTGGCAGGTGGTTGTTCTATTATTATTTTATGCTCTAATTAGAGACAAGACTCATTTATGTTGTAGCACCTCGAGAGAAGGCGCCCATAAACAAAATATTTTCCTATTATGTATGTTTTCAGTTGAGATTAGATTCTCATGAGAGAAAGTTGTTACAAGAGATAAGCTATAAAAGGGGCTTGAGACCTTAGGTAAAGGTACATTGTTTTTGAGACTGAAACTAAATACTTCTTTGTTTTAGTAAGCTCTTACTGACTTGATCGTTGAAGTGTGATCAACAGGTAGGGCCCCCTCTATTTCAATGGAGCCACATCCCAACACAACAAGATCTAGAACAGATGCTAGAAGAGACAAATGGAGGTAGAGCTAGTCATCAGAATCAACCTGCGAGAAAGTCAACCGGCGAGAACAACCGTCCAAGCTCATTAGGTGTTGTAGAAACCTTTGCTTAAATGTTAAGTGAAAGTTTCTACAGTGTCTTTGGTTTATTTTGAACCTATTCTAAAAATTGGCTCAGAAATACAAAGCCTAAAGAAAGACTATTCTACTATTTAAAAATTCATCCAAGCTAAGGCAAATATTTATTCTGTATACGTGAGGTTGGTCTTCTACTCTTACCTGAGTGTATGATGGCTTGGAAGTGAAATAGTCCTCCATTAACGTATCCCTACAAGCTTAATTGAGAAATAATTCTTAAAGGGGGATTGCAATACTTTGAACTCTCCTTTTCCTTTAAATCATTGTCCTTATTTTCTTCCAAAAAAAAAAACACAACACTTTGTGATGTTGTTGTCTAGCTTAGGCAATGAAGAATAAAGGTTGTTGTGATAAAAATAATAAAGGGTCTTATTCTTTATTGTTTTCTTTTGTTGTAATTTTATTTTAATAAAGAAACTTAACTGATGTATATTGTAAATTGATATTTGACTCAGGAAAATGACATATAAATAAAGGTTGATGTCATTGAGGATCATTCAGCTATGAGGATAAATCCTTCTCAAGAGGGAGAGAATGATGGAAACTATCCAGCATCAAAACCTTTGGTTAAGAAGATAGAAAAAGATGGAGCTTTATTGGAGAGGAACATTCATAAATTGAAGAGTCTTTTTCTTTTTATTAGACTCTATGGGATGGGTAAATGCTTCAAGGTTAAACGATGTAGGAATATTAGACTCTGTGAAAGCATTAGACGCTATGAAGATGATAGATGATATGGGGTTAGTAGACGCTTCGGAGGGGATAAACAATACATGGTTAGACAATTTGAGAATAGACGGTGATGGTAATGGGGTAGACAATGATGGTACTGGGTATCATACGAATGAGGTATCAAACAATGATGTGTTTTATAGTACACGTAAATCAACATCTGCACCTACAATTAACATGGAATCTGAGTATATAATAGAATTAATTTCAGTACATAAAGAACAAACATTGGAATCACAAGTACACCCTTCATCGATTTCTGAAAACTATTTTAAATCAAACTCCAATTCTATAGTATTTTCAAATTCTTGCACTTTTTCTTTTTCTTTCTCTTCGCATAACTCTTGCTTTCCTTCTTCCTTTTCAATTAATACTAGTTCTTTAGCTTTTTTTCATTTGCATAAGACAACTTTCTATTTACATTATTTCAAGAACCAACAAGATTAAGCCTACAATAGCCATTTGTTACATGCTCTTCTCAAATATAACTCAGCTAGCCTTTATGTTTTGCTAGAGTTTCAGTTTCATTTCACTCGTTTTTCTTATCATTTTCTCTAAAGTTTTCTTTCAAAAGTAGGCATAGTCATCTAGCTCATCTTGCACGCATTCCTCATGTAGTGGTATTGCATATTCCATAAAAACTGGTTGAACAAGTTGTTCAAAATATGATTGTAAAAGTTGCCCATAATATTGGTCAACATATGGTACACCCGGCTACTGATATGACTAATAAAATTTGATTCACTATGCATATGATAGTTATAGTTATATTATTGATCATGATAAAATGGAGAGTAATTATTATATGTAAATTGATTATTAAAAGAAAATGAATCAATATTTAAGGCGAAACAAATGAAACAGATAAAAGAAACAAACACTGGATTCTTTTACACTCGATTAGATGGTGTAGAAACTTAGGAAAAATAGATGGTCTACAAATAAGACTATTTATAATAGATAATCTAAACAATACCTTCTAATAAAATTGTCTACTAAATAAATAAAAAATCCTAAAACAAGGGAAAAAAATAGGAGAGAAAATCATAAATGGGAACATGATAGCAAAATAAAACTAAACAAAAGAAAACTGATAGAAAAGAAGGAAAGAACATCAATCAATGAGATTCAATGACATGTTTTCCTTGGTAGTGAAGCCAATTTCATAGTTGCCTTCAGTTTTGCGAACAAAAATACTAAGTTTTCACCTAATGTAATATAGGATCAACTTCGATCGAATCCTAAAGAAAACATGTTAATTAAAACTATTGTTTAATATTCTATTCTCCACAAACTAAAGGGGATGAAATATGAATTGAAACAAGAAATGTAAAGATGCAAATAGTGAAGTCTAAACAAAAAATTATAAACATGCAAAATGTGAGTACAATATTGTCTCACATGCAATCGCGAATCAAATCGTCTAATTCAGTTTATACAAAAAGGTTGTAAACAATCACGCTAGACAATTGATAAGTGCCCAAATGTATTTATTTTAATATACAAAAAGGCATGTATTTTAGATGAAAATTGTATAAATAATAGTATGAATCATGCCGAAAACCTCCAACCACAACTACACAGGAAAATAGAGAGAAAAAGAAGGAAAATTTATAGATTATTGCAAAAAAGTAAACAAAAAAGGATGGAGCAACAAAGTTAATCCACCCAGCACATGAAGAATGACTCAGCGAATTGAGTTCAGAGGTGAAGCTTCATGAAAAACACTCAAAACGCTAAGCGCATCTACATGATGACTATTTTATGACAAGTGTACTGTGTCAGAAGTAATAAATTTGTCCCCAAGGATGTAAAAGTTTGTTTGAAAAATTTGTTGTGTATGATGAATTTGTAAGAATGTAAATAAAGCCAAGTAAAAGATTTGTATGAGTCAATTGGGAAAATTGAGATTGGGGTTCATCCTTCTCACTCTTCTATATTTTTTCAAAAGATTATAATATTCAACTTTGATTCCATCTAGTTTTTTCTTAGAATTCTTTATGAATAGGTATAGTCTGCCTAAGTATCGTTTTTGTTAACATATGGGTTTCAGTCTAGTTCCCCCATTTTTTTTTATATTTTCTTTCTTTTTTTCTTCTTTTAATAATAATTTTTTCATGTTATGGCAGATGATTGTTGTTACTTAAGGTGTCAGCTTAGTTGAGATGTCAAGTTACATAGTTATGCCTAACATGAAAGCTTTTATAAAAAAAAAACCTTAATTGATATTGATGCACATAGAAAAATCATTCATATTGATTCCTCGCATACAAAATTATTAAGAAAGTCGCATAAATATCGAATTCTCACATATATATATATATATATATAAACTCCTTATCTATGAGGCATAGACACAGAGACGGACACGGATACAACATGGACACGAACATGAAGATACGACTAAATTGAAAAATATAGGACATGGGACACCCCACACACATATTGTTAAAGATATATTAATATACTTCCAAATTTATAAAAATTTTAAAAAATATTTATGAAAATATCTAACAAATGATAGGCTTGTATTTATCATTAACTCATTATATATAGATAAACATAAAAATATTTATCATTAAGTGATTATATTTACATAATCATAAATATTATCATTAAGTAGTTATATTTATATAATCATAATCAACAAAATATTTATCATTAACGGATTATATTTATATATTTCTATAACCATACAAATATTTATCTTTTAAGTGATAAGTATTTACACAATCATAAAAGTATTTATCAATAATTAATTATATTTATGTAACCATAATTTTTTTTATCAATAACTAGTTATATTTATTTAATTTTATTTAAAATATTATAATTAAATATCAAATATTGTTATTTATTTAAAGTTATTTTATATCTTTTTTTAGTTTTAATATGATTATTAAAAAAATTATTATTTTCAGTATTTTTATTTTTTTATGTTAAAGTTTAATTTTATTTTAAAATATTAATCTTTAATAAAAAATTAATTTACTATTTAAAAATAAATTAAAATTATAAAAAATAATTTTGTTTATAATTTAAAAATATAGTAAAATAAAAATATAATATTTAAATTATAAAAATATGCAAATATTATATAATTATATAATAAATTATATTTAAATTTAAATTAAAAGATAATAATATTAAATATAGAATAAAAAGGTACCCGTCATTCATTGTCGGTAAAAGTAATAATAAAGGTGCATTTTCCAATTTTACAATTCAAAATGTACTGTATTCACTTAACCCTTTATCCTTTTTGTTTCACTTAAAAGTGTATTTCGGTGTGTTCTCAATTTGGATTGGACTGTGTCTGACCCAGCTAAATGCATTCGACACCTCGTGTTCGATGAATATTGGTATCTCATACGCGTTGGATGCACGGAAGCAGCGATAATGTAGAATGTCCGAGCTCTTTAACATTACAAATAAATGTTTTAAAGTAATTAACATTTCAAATTTATTTCTAGGATTCAAATATGTTAAGCATTATCATTTACGCCAGATTCTTAGAAGTACTTTTCAGTCAAATCTAAGGATCAAAATTATGAATAATTTAAGCTTTAAAATGATAATACCAATAATCAATCAAGAACTAAATATGATAGATAATATCACCTTAATACATAAGAGTTTGAACAAATTAGTCCCAATATCAAAGGAAAGATTTAGCCACTCATGTTGGCCATTACAAGCATGAAAAGCAAGAAAAGAATATCCAGAATGTTTTTCCTTGACGGTTGCCTCCTCTAAGATTTTTTATCTCTTTATGCTCTCCCAATGATATTTAGGATTATGCCTCACATCTTCAATTTAACCTAGTTAAGCTTGGGCTAAGTGACATCTCGCTTAAGTGAGTTATTACTTGCTTAATTGAGTTGGACGAGAAAAAACCCAACTTCAATGGAGTGGACTCGCTAGGGCAAGTTCCTTTGGAGTGATCTTGCTTGGGAGAGTTTTGAGCAAGTTTCCAATGTTCCAACTTTCCCTTTTTTTCCCCTAGAATCTTGAGATTAACTCAAATTTGAGAATAAATCGCTCTCATTCATCTTATAATCACAAAATATGTAAAAAGGTTTAAATTCCTAAATTAGGGGTTGAATTATAGAAATTTTATCAATAAAAATCCATAAGTGCTTATCTTTTAATATGAAATATTACTTAAATATGACACTTATCACTACACATGTTGAACGAATTGAGGACTAGTACATCCTCAGATTCCAGAGACCAAAGAGCTAATTAGAATACTTAAACATGAAGAAAACCAATTTCGCTAAAAAAAAGGAGATTTTTCTTGAAGTCTAAGCGAAGTGAATCTTGCCTCATGATTGAAAATTCACTATGCTGAAAGGGATTTAAAGTGAATATTTGAATAATCCCTGACTTTGAAATCTCAAGAAGCCCAAAGATCGAAGATTGGAGCTAAAAAATAATGCTTAAGGATGAAGAAGTGAATTATAAATCCCCTTGAATCCTATTGAATCCCATTTATAAGATCTATAAATAGGGATGTTGGGGCAACATTCAAAGTATAGAGAGGCACCAAGAGATATCAATAGGTATAGACAAATATCAAGAGATAGAGAAACATAAAGGTTAAAAGGATCAAGTGAGATCCAGAAATAGGTTTATATATTCAGGTAATGTCGGATTAGACTCTCTTCCAATCTCTGGAGAAGGTAAACTTGAAGCCAAGCTGGTAACAATACGCAAGGATCCATATTTGTTGTGTTTATTTTCTCATCTTAAACTATTACTGTTCAAAAGTTGCATTGGGTCCTAGGAAGGCCAATTGTAACTCTAGCTAGACTGTTTTTTTTTTCTATTTACACCCTACACTAATTGTCTGAATACATAACCCATGAAAATGCCCAAAATAAAGCCTACACTACTTTGTACAATTATTACAAGATCATAGAAATTGGAAGATCAATCAATAATTAATTCTCCACACAAAAGGAGTTTTCTAAGCTCATTCTTCTTCAAACCTTCTAGTCATGGCCCTTGTTAGAGGCCTTAAATGAGTCCTTCCAAATGATCCTCCATCAAAAGCTCTCTATTGAGGTATTTCCACATGTAGGTCATGCCCTCCAAGAGTGAGTGCAGCTGGCCACTCACTCCTTCTTTGCCATGTTGGTTCTGCCCAAGCTTCCTTGGAGAGCACTCCAAAACCCTAAACGACCTAGGGTTGCATTGGGCTCGAGGAAGCCCAATTGTAACCCTATCTAGACTTCCTTTTCCTATTTACACCATACTTTAATTGGCCGATATACAAGCCTAAAGTAAAGTCTATACTACTTTCTACAACTTTTGCAAAACTAGAGTAGTTGAAGATCAATCAATAGATAATTCTCCACAAGAATAGAGTCTTCTGAGCTCCTTCTTCTTCTTCCAATCTTCTCGCCCTGATCCTTGTCAGAGGCCCAATATGAGTCCTTCTAGATGGTTCTCCATCAGACCCTCACTCTTGAAAAGGATTTATCCTTATATCCAATTCATTATTGTAGTCATCACCACCTGCAAAAAGGAATCAAATAAAAAAAAATATTAAAAGTGGTTTTAACTTTATATTCAGCTGGGAGGTCTAACTTATATGCATTGTCATTTATGCGTTGAAGGACTTGGAATGGAGCATGAGGATCCCTATACTCATTTATCATTTTTTATTTAATGATAGGTACTATGGGATTTGAAAAGAATGATCTGGAATCAATATACTTAAGACTAATCCCCTTCTTTTTAGTTGGCATAGTTGGCAACGCAAAAGAGTGAGAAAGATGAAACTCAATCCCTATTTTTCCAATTGAAGCAACAACATTTTGACTTGTTTTCTTGTTAATCATTACCAGTATAACAAATCCCAACAAACTTTTATCATTCTATTTATATTTAGTGAATCTTTTACTTTAGTATTCAAATGTTCCTTGTGGGTTTGATATCTGTCCTTAGTGACAAATTATTATTTCTGACAACGCGGTGCACTTGCAGTAGAAAATTCATCATTCATTCTTTTTCCCGTAGGCCGAGGTCCTTTATTATAAATAGGATGTTCTCTCATTTGTAAAATATATCTTGAGTTGAATGAAAAGTCTTATGCGTTTTGTGAGAATTTGAGTTGTTCTCTTCTCTTGTTTTTGTTCTTATCTTGAGAACCTTTCTCAAGTAATGAATCATCTTACACTATTTGATTCTTGGATTGAAGGTAGCATGTTCTTCTCCATTTTCTTTCCTTAATCCATTTTAAATTTTCATTTCTTTTCTTGTCTTGTGTTTACATTACAAAATATGAATGTCGAAAAGCTTCTCACCATGGTTTGTCTTCCTCGCGCCAATAATTCTTCCAAAAACATGGAGTTTTCCTTCTCAAAACATTTCCTTCTCAACCTATTAGTTTCATACAATTTCTGCAATCCTATAATTTTAAAATGACCACTTTGGCTTTCATACTATATTTCAATGGTGATTTATGGATTAGCTATTATGGAAATCTTTCATAACAACCTTTTTAACATAAGATTTTCATAACAAGATTTTTAAAATAATGTTTTTGGAACAAGTTTTTTCGAAACAAGTCTTGCAGAACAAGCTTTTTAAAAATTCATCTTTTTTTTAGATTACGAATTCCGGAAGGAAAAAAACAGAATGCATAAAATCACAAGTTTTTGTTTACTTGCACCCTTAAGAAAACATGTATATGTGGAATGATAAATATAGAAGTAAATTACATGATATTCTTTGAAAGTTTATGAAAATATATTCACTCTTTTCATTTTTTTTAATCATTATAATGATTTTTTTTATAAAATAAGTATGAGTATAATATTTTACAAATTTAGTTGGATGGATATGTAATATGAAAATAGGTAACAATGTAATATTTTTAAAACAAAGAGAAAATTTATATAGAATTTTAAAGTATCAGTATAATTAATGAAAACCTTGTGGTATGTAAGGATGGTCATATTAGATTTTTAGATCCAATCCACATCGAATAAAATGGATTCGATTAGTTAAAAATCTATATTCATTTTAACTATATAACTTTATTTGGATTTTTTTAAATCTATTTAAAATATATTAAATCTAAATTAAATACACTTTTATCAATTAGATTAAATTCATCTCGATCTCGACACAAGTTGACTTGGCTCGACTTGGGTCAAAGCTGACTTGATTTGGACCTGGACAGAATCGGCTAGACTTAGACCCAGACCTACTCGGCTAGACCTAGGACCGGGATGACTCAACCTGGTACCAAGCGAACTCAGCTCAACATGGGCCCAAACCCACTCGGCTCGACATGGGTCTGAGCCAACCTTGGCTTGAGAAGACCCCGAGCCAACTCAGATCGACATGGTCTCGGGCTGACTTGGCCCTATCTACGCCTAAGTCGACTGGACTCGACATGGGCATGGGTCGACTCGACTCAATATTCGCTCAGGCCAACTTGGCCCAAGCCGACTCAGATCGACCTAGGCTTAGGCCAACTCGGGTCAACCAAGGCTAGGGCCTGCTCGGGTCAACCTGGGCCCTAGCCAGCTTGATGTGAGTTGATTTTAGATTTATCCATTTTAAGAGTGAAACGTTGTTTATGATTTGGATTTTAGCAAATATAAGGTGAGACCTAGGAAAGATCCCCACTTGACACGAACTTAACCAAGTGGTTAAGTAAGTGTGAATCTTCACTTCCAAAGACTAAAGAAAAAACACATTATATGGTGAAGATGATGCATATTGCGGAATTGAAATTGGATGAACAAAACAAGAACATAAACACAAAGAACAAAGGTGTAATGGAAAATCGAAGAAGAGATGAAGGAAGGAAAGCTTATGGTGGTGGACAAGAGAAGAACACGCCACTTGAAAAACTTTCAACTCTCACAAGATAAGACCTGCTAAGAGAACACAAGTCTCACATAAATTATGCAGAGTTTTTCTTCTGTATCAAAATTCAGCATGAAAATACATGGAGTAAGGCACCCTGTTCATAGGAATGGTGCCTTGGAAAACAAGATAAGCAAGGATAGGATGGTAAATGTGTGAGGCGCTGCCTTTAGGGTTTGACTAAGGCAAAACCACACCTTAGGCTTGTTCTTCTAGAAGCTAGGCAACTTTCATTCCTAAAGGGCTAGGCACAAGCTAAAATGATAACTACAACCCCCCTATTATGCTAAAGGCACCTATTCTAGACTGCTATTTGGACCCGTAAAGTGAGCCCAAATTATTTACAACATGTTTTATTTTTAAGAAGACCAAAAGAAAGAACATTTGGTGTTCTGGTCTATGCCCACTTCTTCCTTTGGTGAGGTTCGCTAGATCTTTGGTGGGGTCTTGACTTGATTGTTGAGATGATTGCTCATAGTGTGAATGGTCTCTTGAGGCCTTGGTTATCTCTTTGTTTACTTGGATTGTATCACAGCTCAGCTCGAAATTGTACTAGGATGACTCAGCTAGACCTTGGCCTGGGCTGACTCGGCTACACCTGGACCTTGGCCGACTCAGCTTTTCCTGGATCTGGGTCGACTCGACCTAGTACCAGGTCGACTAAGCTTGACCTGGGCCCGAGCCGGCTCGACCTAGGCACGGGCCGACTCGTTTCTATTTGGGTTTGAGCGAACTCAAGTTGACTTGGGTCCAGGTCAGCTCAGCTTGACATGGGCCCGGATTGACTAGTCTTGATTCGTGTTCGAGTCGACTCAACTCGACTTGGGCTCGATCCGGGTCCAGGTGGACTCAGCTCAACCTGAGCCTGGGTCGACTTGGCTGAACCTGGTCCCACGTTATCTTGGCTCGATCTTGGTCGGACCGACTCAACTTAACCTAGGTCTAGGTCGACTCAGCTAGACCTTGGCTCGAACTGACTTAGCTCGACCTAGACCCGGGTTGACTCGACTCGACCTGGACCTGGGTTTACTCGACTCAACCTAGGGTCGAGCCAACTCAAAATCCAATCCAAAATCCATTTTGGATAATCCAAAAATATATTCAATCTCTATCTAATTCATATCCAATTAAATGGTTTGAACTTAAAATAAAAAATATGAATTTGGATTTAAGATAAATTAATTTAAATGAATTTAAAAGTGATATAGATTTAGATAATTAAAAATTGGATTTGGTAAATTGATTTTTTTTCACCACCTTAATGCTGTGAATGAAATTTATTTTTATTGATAGACATACATACCATCATTATTTAGCCGACATAGAGCTATTAAAAGTTTATATGGATTACCTAGTTCCTTGTTCATACGACAATAGATAGTATGATAGTACACCATGAATGACTGCAAAAGGGCTGAGTAGTATTAGAACTAATGAGAAATCTGCTACCCCAGTTTCTTAGTCATCCCAATCTTCATCAAAGCCAAATAAGCCACGAGCCTGTATCCTATCAACATTATGAATAGAGCCAGTGCTGACATGATTTTCCCTTGCAAATGTAGTCCCATTTGCTCTATCAAAGGATATTCTGCAACCAAACACTGTCCTTGATGACATGGGTATGTGTCACTTGAGCCATATTGAGACCCGATCAGGAGATGGTATATGTAGTAGTTAATGGAGAAGTACTTGAGCCATGCTACAAATTTTGGCACATGTTGAATATAGTATCCAGTGACCAGAACAGAAGTAAGCACAATGACTGAGGCCAGTGTGGTTGCGGATTTCTGGTCCATTACAATAGCACCAATGGCAAGGCCTAGTCCTTGTGAAACCAACACATCGAGTAAGATGGTGAGAAGTGTGCATAAGAAGTTTACCACATTGTTTTTCAACCCTATCATCCAATAGATTATGGTGAGGAATATGGAAGGAAGCACAAGCTCCATTGGCAGGTCACCCACCATCCTTGACATGAAGTATGAAGAGAGCTTGTACATTCCAGAGGATCGTTCCTTCTCCAGCATTATTAGCTCTTGTGGGAAGGTGAATATTGCTTGATAGAGAGGCATGCCACCCCAAAAGCTAGTAAGGAAGAATAGAACTCCAATCTGCAAGTACATAGCTAGTAAGGAACACTAATGACATAGTAGAGCTGTGTGTACGTTGGAGAGGAATTTTCTCTACAATCTTTTTAAAGAACGAACTTTAAATCATGAACAAATTCATGTAACCATAGCCACTCCACTAGTTTCTAAACACCAAGAAAGATTCTTGAGGAGAGGTTTGCTCACTGAATGGGATTTTAGTGACGTCAGTAGAATCAAATCACATTTATAGAAAGTTGAGAATTTGCTCATATCCTTAATCACTAACATCAACCCATATTTTCAACTGAAGTATTCTTGTAGGCTCACAAATTAGTCTATAAGCTTGGTAATCACTAACATCGACCCATGTTTTAACACTCATAAAAAGTGTCTCCTACATTAGTGTCGTATCAGTGTTATAACTACAAATAATCAGAGAAACAGTATTTATATATACTTTAGGTGACTCCAATGACATCTTATTTATCTGTAGAAACTTATTACCTGATCCTGCAAGCGTGAAATATCACACTTATACCATAGTAATCCTGTAATAAGAGCAACCACAAGAAATTGAAAAACCCTCAGGCCAGAGAATGATGCATATTTTCTCTCTTTGACATCTCTTTTTAGCAGTACAAGAAACTGCTGTGACCAACTGGTAGGCCATTCCCCAAATCCAATGCCTTCAAACCTACCCTGACTTTTATCGTAGTCAGGAATATCTTGCATTACTGGCTTAAATTTGACATCAAAGTAGTTCCTATAGGCAGAAATCAATTTATTCTTATTTATGGCTTGGTCCTCATTCGATTGACCAGTGTAGACACCTGCAATTTTTGTTCCCATGAGGCCAAATAAGAAAGTAAAACCATTATTTTATTTAAAGTAAACATAAATAAGAGGATATAAGCCTAGATAACTCTTTTTCATTGCTCTGACTTTTTTACCATACTTGAAGCATGAGTATGTAAAACACTCATTGAGTGTGAAGAGTTCATTTCTGAGTTCTAGTTTTATCCTCTAGATTACTTTTTAAAATTTCCATTGAAGTTGGATTGGATGATTTCACCATAAATATTGTTTAAAGAAGAAAATAAGGTAATTAAAGTAAATCAAATTTTGACAATAAGCCAAAATCAACTTATATCACATCTCTCTTTCAACTTGGAAATTAAACTTAATTAAAAAGTTCGATTTATTTTATATTCTTGTGTAAATCCTTTGAGAAAAATTTACTCAGATAAAGCTTCAATGTAAAAGTCATTCACTTTACCTTAATATAAGAAAAAGTAACTAAACTTAATGAGATTTTACAACATAAGTTAAGGATTATAAAACATCGGGCACTGAAACTAACTCAATTGTTAAACGTTACAAAAGTGAAGTTTTTCAATCATTTGTATGTACAAAAAGAAAAATGAGATTTTGCAATTTTGTCATGCAGTATAATGGAGAATAAAGGTTTATAAATAGCAAAACCTCAAAAGCCGTAAAATAAATAGAGAAGAAAAGCTTACCATTTGCAAGATCCAAAAGAAAATCTGAGGGGTTCAATGCCATGGTAGGGGCATATCCAATATTAGTAAAATATTCCATAGCTTCAGACCCGTTTCCATAATACAGTAGGTTCCCATCTGAAAGCAGTAACACCCTGTGAAACATGCAGTAAATCCTGCTTGAGGGTTGATGTATGGTCATCACAACAGTTCTCCCTCCATTTGCTAGCTCCCACAAAATTGAGACAATTCTTTGAGCTGTTGTTGAGTCTAGGCCAGAGGTTGGCTCATCCAGAAATAGCAAGCTTGGGTTTACGAGCATTTCTTGTCCAATGCTAACCCTTTTTTTCTCCCCACCAGAAACACCTCTCAGCAGAGGGCCTCCAATGATGCTGTCCTTGCACTTGGTTAAACCAAGTTGAGCCATCACAGCTTTTGCATGCACAATTTTCTCCTTTTTGGATAAACTGCTTGGCAATCTAAGAAGGGCTGTGAACACTAGAGTTTCAGTCACAGTCAAGTGGGGATAGTGAACATCATCTTGTGTCACAAAACCTGTGTTCCTCTTCATTGCATTTGAGAAGGCTTTGCCATTATATGTTATGCTTCCATAGAGTTTCCCTCCAAGCTTGCCTCCCAATGCTGCTAGCAAAGTTGTTTTGCCACTCCCAGAAGGACCTAACATGGCAAGAATTTCACCAGGTTGAGCCATGCCTGTCACTCCATTCAGAACCACTTTCTCTTCTACCGTGTTCTTCAGAAATCCCCACTTTCTGTTCTTAATTTTATAGATAACATCGTGGAACTACATGCAATAAGTAACAACAAATTTCAGCATACATCCATATAAAAAAAACTCAGAGATTAAGCACAAATATAGAAAGGACTAGGAATGAGAGGAAAACATCAAAATTTTCTATTCATTACTTTGGCTTACACAAGTTTTAGAGAAACAGCATGATTATGAACTAGCTACTAACTTTCCGTTAACCATATTCGAAAAATAGCTTACTCCAAAACATACACATGTGGCTAGATTTGAATCATGAGAATAATAACATACGAAGTTTTTTATTCCAATTAATGCATAGAGATAAAACCGTCTTCAAAAACCACAAAACCTTTAGAGTTACTGAAGAATTTCCCTTGCCAAAGATGTCACGTGCTTCCTCTTGTACTGTTGCTTTGTAAGAAGCTTGAGACTCTATGTTCTCCATCTCCTGCTCCATCTATATTCTCTTGCAACTTGCATAGTGCATTAAATTTGTGTCCCTCTATATATGAATTAAGCATTAACTTAAATGACATAAAATACCACAATGAGATAACTTCTCTGTCTGTCTAAGTGTGATCGTGCTTGCAATTATAACTTCTTTAAGTGCTATGTTTTCTCAAAATTGCATGTACGTGTTCATTGTTTACGAGGCTAGTATTAGTATTAAGTAATTAGGACACTACAGTTGTCATTGAGATCTACCACACGAATGTGGATTGTGGTAAAGAAATGAGTGCTTACGTTAGTAGAAACTAAAGAGGAAAAGGAACAGAAAAAAAGATAAGCATAAATGTGAAAGGTGATAATGACTATCGATGAGATATTTGTACTTCTGTAATCATAGTTTCCAAGTATGCGTTCAAGGTATTTGTCATTTTTAATATTGTTATTATTATTACGATAATATATATATATATATATATATATATATATTTTATGTGTGTGTGGGTAACTAGTTTTATGTCTTAGTCTAAAATTAAGAGGAATATATATTCGTGTTACTAGAAATTAGTTGAAAAAAATAACAATTTTAAGAAATTTATAATATTGATTAACATCTAGGAGATAATAAAATAACTAATTAAGGTTTATAAAAATTTCGGCAAAAATTTCGGCAAATATTTTAGCTAGAAACCATAGAAAATCATATAAGATACTTTTGTCTAGAAATTTTTGTCATCCACCGTGGAACGGGGTAAAACTAATATTTTCACAATAGGAAAGAGACAAAAATTATCTTTTTTTCTAAACACGAAAAACAAATAAACACAATAAGGAGAGCATAAAATACGAATCCTAATAATGGTATAGAGGAATGAGGAAGCACAATAAAGAGAATAACGTTTTGGCAAATGATGGAAGAATCTTAGCAAAATAAAGAGCAACTTCAAGAGAAAGAATGAGTTAAAAGTTATTAAAAGAATTATTCGATACATCCTAGGAATGAAATATGAGTGTAGAGATACTTTGATAGTGATTGGTGTGGAGATGTAGATGATCGAAACTGATATGAGTTGGATTGACACTTAACAAGAAACAACACTTTAAGGAGGCTTAAGGACAAATCAATGGAGGACAATGCCATCCAAATGAAGAGCCAAACTCATATACATCATGAGTGTCATGTCCTTATCACAAACACTTGGCGGAATTGAAAGGAAAGCAAGAACAAAACAAGAACACAAATAGAAGCACAATTGAAATGTGTAAACTGAAAAACTGGACAAAATTGAATCAAGAAATGAATCTACCGATTGAAATCATCAAAGGAACAAGATAAACCGAATAGAAACTTAAAA
The DNA here is from genome assembly GCF_051622355.1 of Phaseolus vulgaris. Classification (NCBI taxonomy): domain Eukaryota; kingdom Viridiplantae; phylum Streptophyta; class Magnoliopsida; order Fabales; family Fabaceae; genus Phaseolus; species Phaseolus vulgaris. The sequence continues at coordinate 42,353,077 of NC_143508.1, forward strand.
CAGCACCTAGAACAAGAATAAACGGTAGAAATTGAAGAACAAGCTAAACTACCGATTGGAAATGAAAATGGAGATGAAAGAAGATGAAACTTAAGTGATTGAAGACCGCTGGAATGGAATTTGGAGTTGCTCACGCCACTTGGTGATGGAGTTCCAAGATGAGTGAAGGAAGCCGCCACTTGAAAGCTCTCCAAAAGCTCACAAGATGAGACTAAGCTAAGAGATCAAAATCTCACACAATTCTCTCTCCAAATGAGTAGAGTTTCTCTATATCAATTATCCAATTCTGAATTTACAAGAGCCCAACCTCTCTATTTATAATAGAAGAGGGCTGAAATGAAACACAAATGAAACTCAAAGTTCCCTCCAAATTCAAATGCAAATTGGTGCCACCTAGTCATGAAGTAAGTGTGACCCACTTCCTATTTTCAGCACCTCCTAAAATGCGTCTACACCCCCCTTAACTATTCACACTTTTTATTTAATATTCACACCTCCTACAACTATACAAGAGTAATTCAAATGATGCTCTTTTATTTAATGCTTTGCATTGGGTTTCTTGGGCTTTGGCGTTCTTGGGCTTGGGCTTTGGACTTGGGCCTCATCCTTTGAAAAGACTAATAAGAAGAACTTTAAATGATTTGTCCCTTGTCCATTCTTCCTATTAACAACATCTTTTTTATTCTCATCATACTCCCCAAGTTGGAGAGAATTCGTCCACGAATTCAGTACTCCTGCATAAAACAAAGTCAATTTGCAATTAGATAAGAGAATAGAAGAAGAAATAGGCAAACTGGACTTAGTACTTTGAAATGTTGGGAGTTCAGAAAAAGATGGTCTATACACAGACCATGTTGGAAAAGATTGTTTAGGAATGATATTATTTGGTAAGATAGGAGATATGAAAAAATCATCCTTAACATTCTTTATCCAATATGGTGTGGAAGTAGGAACCTTAGGTAATGAAAAAGACAAAGAAGAAGAATACCTTGTAGGCGTAGCGCGAGTCAACAAAAGTGATTTAGTTGAGAAGGTATTAAGACTCGGTTTATCATGTACTTCATTTTCTTTTTCATTTTCTCTTTTAGTTTCTTTGGGATTGGTCCTATATGCAGGGCGATTTGGTAAAGAAACCTCGGGCATGAAGTCTATTTGGTGTTTAATCCCTCTTAGAGGTGGTAAGCCTTTAGAAGGATCTTGAAACACATCTTCATATTCCTTTACCAAATTGTCCAAACATGTGGGACTATCCTTAGCTGACTCACATTCAATAGTCCTAGGAATAGGTAAAAAAAATAGGCTTTTGAGTAACTATTACCTTTTTAACTTGTTGTGTGGACATGAGAAGGCTTCTCTTGGAACTTTTTATATCATTTTCTTTCTCTCTCTTTTCTCTCATTTTAACTTGGTCCTCATGAACTTCCTTTGGAGAGAGAGACTTAAGAATGACTTTGTGCCCATGGAAGATAAAAGAAATTTTGTTGGTAAAGCCATCATGAAAAACTTTTCTATCAAATTGCCATGGCCTACCTAAAAGAATATGTGTGGCTTCCATTGGGACAACATCACACAAGACCTCATCTTTATATCTACCAATAGAAAAAGTAATGAGGACTTGTTTGTTAACAACAATCTCACATACCTCACTCAACCATTGTAATTTGTAGGGCTTGGCATGAGAGATGGTAGATAATCCAAGCTTGTCTACCACTCTTGTGCTTGCCACATTAGCACAACTCCCCCCATCCACAATCAAAGAGCATACCCTATCATTAATAAGACATCTTGAATGAAAAATATTTTCTCTTTGACTTTCATCAAAAGGTTTTAAAACTTGTCCAAACATGTGTCTTATTACCAATAGGTCACCCTCATGTGGGCTTTCACTCTCATTCTCACTAGGGGACCTAGAAGGTGAGGAATGTCTAAAAGATTCGAACTCATGCTCACTACCCTCTACCCCATCATGCATTTACATATTTCGTTTAGAAGGGCAATTAGAAGCAATATGTCCATAGCTTAAGCATTTAAAACACTTCTTACTAGACGATTTAGTTGGTGATTTAGGCCTAGAAGTGGAAGTGGAAGGCTTAGAATCTCTAGGTTTGAAAGTAGAGTCCTTAGAAGGGTTATTTGAAAAAGAGCTATTTTTATTTTTCCAAGAAGAGTGGTAGTAGCTATCTTTAGAAGAATTTTTGAAAGCATTTTTCCTTGCAAGTTGATTTTCAATTTTACTAGCAAGGTGAACTACATTTTGCAATGAAGAATATTCTTGTAGGTCTACCACATCTTGAATGTCCCTTCGAAGGCCACTAACAAACCTAGCTATCTTAGCTTCCTCACTCTCATCCATATGAACTCTAATTAAAAGCGTGTCTAGTTGTTTAAAGTAATCATCCACACTTAGCGTGCCTTGATGAAACCGTTGGAGTTTCAACAATAGGTCTTTCCTAAAGTGTGGAGGCACAAATCTAGCGCGTAGACAAGCTTTGAAATCATCCCAAGAGACCACGGGCGGTCTCTTGTGTAAGTCAATGTCCAAGAGAGTTTGATGCCACTATTGCATGGCATAGTCTAAGAATTCTAATGATGCTAATCTAACCCTATGAACATCTATAACCCCATTTACATCAAATATTTGCTCAACCTTGGCCTCCCACCCTAAGTACACATTAGGATCACTCTCACCACTAAAGCTAGGGAGTTTTACATTATGTGAATAAGGGCTAGCCACATGTTGGCGCCTCTGTTCATGGTGATGGTGCCTTGGCCGTACATTGTCTTCATGATATCCATGAGAAGAGTGAGAAGTCCTTGAAGAATGCCTATGATGATGATGCCTTCTCTCCTGATCTTGATGAAATTCTTCACGGGTTATCTCCAAGCTTTGGAGCCTTGCCTCCATTTGTCATATGACATCAAGATATTGTGCATTTGATTGTTTAGCATTCTTCAAATCTTCAAAGAGAGTTGCCTTTTGAGGTGAGCAAGGTTTGGAGGATTCTCCACTAGAAAAATTATCCATGATCATAAAAGACACAAAAACAGCAACAAACAATTAAGGAAACTTGTTAGCAAAATAAAGTAAGATATAGCTTGCTGGAAAAGGCCAAAAGAATGTACTCAAACCACTCCAAGAAAGTGTTCTTTCCTTAACCAAGCCTCTCTTGTGGATTGGATGAGCTTCAAATGAAAAATGTCAAAGCAAACCACACTCACTTAAGAACAAGTCAACACAAAACTTTGAGGAAACAAGAAGACAAACAAGAAAAGATATAAGCAAGAAAAGCTAAACCAAAACAGAATGTGAGATATGACAAAACTGGAAAAGAATATGAATTAAAAGACAAGCAAGAAAAGTAAGGCACACAAAGAAAGGATAGCACACAAAGGAGTCCTAAAGAATATTACTAGAATAGATTAAGAAAACAAAAACAATGCTACTGGAATTTCTTTTTTGTTAAAACTGTGCGTGACTTTAAAGATTTAACTGTAACTGTAGAAAGCGAACTGGAATGTGAAATTTTAATCACTGGAAATTCAAGATGTTATCTAAAAATTGGCACTGGAATCTCTCAAAAACAGTAAGCCAATTAATTGTGATAAATTTCCGAAAATTACTGCTGAATCATCGTTTTCCTGCGTCAGAATTTTACACACTGTATGTATTTCATTTATCATTTTTTTTTGTATATTGAATTTTGATGTACTTCTTTTTTTCACTCTTTTGTAACACTTCAAACTACTGAAATCCAGAAGTTCAGAATTTTCCAGTAAGCACAGAAATTTTGATAAACCAAACAGTCAGCACGTTTTTATGAAAAACAGAGGAACCTATACTGGAATGAAAAACAGAATGGAGAAACTACAAAGACACAATAGAAATGATGTATAAGAACTTGTATAGATCTAATACACAAACATGAACTCAATACTAAAAAGAAAATGCACCAAAGGATCAAGAAAAAACAGAAACCAAAATTTGTACTCAAATAAAAGCAATCAACCAAAGATAGCAAGAAAAGTACTACAAGGAATTGATGACATTTTAGGAAAAAACATGACTAGACAAAACAAGTAGGGATTCAAAAATTAAAATGACTCAAGCACAATGAATTGTACCAATTAAAACAGCAAGAAATACTCAAAAAAACACAAAAACAGAATCACTAATCACAGAAACAGAATCAAAGTGTCCAGCAACTCAAAAAAAATTTTGCACACAACCATAGCTCTAGATACCACATGATATGAGCTGGATTGACACTTAACAAGAAACAACACTTTAAGGAGGCTTAAGAACAAATCAATGGAGGACAATGTCATCCAAATGAAGAGCCAAACTCATATACATCATGAGTGTCATGTCCTTATCACAAACACTTGGCGGAATTGAAAGGAAAGCAAGAACAAAACAAGAACACAAATAGAAGCACAATTGAAATGTGTAAACTGAAAAACTAGACAAAATTGAATCAAGAAATGAATCTACCGATTGAAATCATCAAAGGAACAAGATAAACCGAATAGAAACTTAAAACAACACCTAGAACAAGAATAAATGGTAGAAATTGAAGAACAAGCTAAACTACCGATTGGAAATGAAAATGGAGATGAAAGAAGATGAAACTTAAGTGATTGAAGACTGCTGGAATGGAATTTGGAGTTGCTCACGCCACTTGGTGATGGAGTTCCAAGATGAGTGAAGGAAGCCGCCACTTGAAGCTCTCCAAAAGCTCACAAGATGAGACTAAGCTAAGAGATCAAAATTTCACACAATTCTCTCTCCAAATGAGTAGAGTTTCTCTATATCAATTATCCAATTCTGAATTTACAAGAGCCCAACCTCTCTATTTATAATAGAAGAGGGCTGAAATGAAACACAAATGAAACTCAAAGTTCCCTCCAAATTCAAATGCAAATTGGTGCCACCTAGTCATGAAGTAAGTGTGACCCACTTCCTATTTTCAGCACCTCCTAAAATGCGTCTACACCCCCTTAACTATTCACACTTTTTATTTAATATTCACACCTCCTACAAATATACAAGAGTAATTCAAATGATGCTCTTTTATTTAATGTTTGGCCTTGGGTTTCTTGGGCTTTGGCCTTCTTGGGCTTGGGCTTTGGGCTTGGGCCTCATCCTTTGAAAAACTAATAAGAAGAACTTTAAATGATTTGGCCCTTGTCCATTCTTCCTATTAACAACATCTTTTTGATTCTCATCAGAAACATAGAGAATACAACACTCACATGGCTCTCAAACAAGTCGGCAATCGTAACTTTGTAAACAAGTCGGCAATCGTGACTTTGTAAACATGTGAGGCGAAATATGCTACAACATCTTAATGTGTGTGTCACACTATTTTCTAAGAAATTTACTACATGAGTTAAATTTTCAACAACTTGAAGCAACTAAAATACGAGTCGACAACAATGAAAAAAAAGATTTATCGTAAAAATAGAGAAAACTATGGAAAAACTGAAAAGATGGTCTGGAAACCAGATTTGGAGTTCGGTAGTTGGTTACGTGTAGGGAAGGTATTAGCACTTTACAACGCTCGTCTGAAGATTGTACCCTTAATTAAATGTTTAGAGTGAGTGTGATTTTTCTAAATGTTTGTTTTTCCTCAAAAATGAAAATAGAAACATGTTTTAAAATAAATAAAATATTTTTGAATTTTTTATATTTGGAACCTAACAAGGATGAAACTTGATCCTACGTATTTTCATTCATAACAAAAAAAATTAGAGTTTACATAGATCTAATGTTTAACTATTTGAAAATAAGGTTTGTACCATTTTGAGCCATACATTTTTAAAAAATTAATAAAAGTGAAGCGAAATTTTTGAAAAAAGTGATTCTGACAAGGATTGATCTCATTCCTAGGTATTTCTGTTAATAACAGAAAATCAAGGATTATGTTATGTCAATAGGTACATGACTTTTTTTTGGAAAATATTTGTTTGTTTCTTGATATTTTTAATTTAGAAATTTTTGTATATTTTTGTATTTTATATTTTTATTATTTTTTTCGAAAACAGAGTATTGAATAGAAGGTGATGTGTACGATCATGCAATTACTTTAATTATTTTAGAAATTTAAATTTTGAAGTAAAAAAGGGGTTGCTAACAGTAGAACATGGGGCCAACAGAATAGGCCCAAGCTTTATTTAGTAAGGGTGGTGCAGATAATAAAGGTGTGGGTGGCGAAAAGTGAAAATACTGGGCCAGCAGAATGGCCCCAGGTTTATTTGGTATAGACGGTGGATATATTAAAAGTTGACTGCTTCTTTCTACACCTCCATCACTTCTTCAGCTACCTACATAAATTTTGAAATTTACAAAACTACCTTCAGTAAAAAGATAAAAATAAAAGAAATATTTTACACTACGAATTACGTAATCCAGAAGTCAAAAATTACTACTTCAAGATTACGTAATGTGGAAGTAAAATATTATCACTTTTTGATTATGTAATCCGATAGGTTTATTTTTTTGAATAAGTTTTGGATTACGTAATCCAGTATTATTAGTTGTTAAATAGGTTCTGGATTACATAATTCAAAAGTGATAATTTTTGTCTTTTGGATTACGTAATCCGATAAGTTTATTTTCTTAAATAGGTTATGGATTTATGTAATTCAGTATTGTTAGTTGTTAAATAGGTTGTGAATTACGTAATTCAAAAGTGATAATTTTTTACTTATGGATTACATAATTTGGAAGTGGTAATCTTTTACTTTCAGATTACTGGTGAGTTTATTTTTTCAAAAAGATTTTGGATTATGTAATCTAGTATTGTGAGTTGTTAAATAGGTTTTGGATTACGTAATTTGGAAGTGGTAATTTTTTACTTTCAGATTAAGTAATTCATGTAAAAACATTGCTTCTATTTTTATATTTTTACTGAAGTGTAATATTGAAAATTTCAAAATTTATGGAGGTGGCTAAGAAGTGATGGAGGTGCAGGAAGAAAGCAAACACTGAAATTGCTGAGCCTGCGGAATGGGCCCAGGCTTATTTTGGGACAGGGTGGAGCGGATATTAAAAGCGCAGTGCAAAAAGTGAAAAAGCTTGTAGTGAAGATATTAATGTGTCCGAAAAGTAGAAGAGACCCAAATCCTTTAAAACAAAATCAGGCAATTGCTTCCTGCACCATATCACTGCACCCGATTCCAGCGGAAAAGACAAAACTTTCCTTAAAAAAATAGGTGCATATAAAAATACCTTCCAAACTCCATTTTCCGAAATATGTGTTCCAGATTTTTTTTCCGGAATGAAATTTATATTACGGATTTTTTTATCTAGAATGGGCTTTTTACTTTTGTTTCTGGAATCATTTTCGAAACACAATAATCTCTCTTTTGGATTTTTTTTTTCTGAATGTATTATTTTTAATTTCAGATTTTTTTTTTCGAAATAGAATTTTAATTTTTGTTTCCAAATTTTTATTTTCGAAATTTAATAACCACTTCCATATTTATTTTTCCAAAATATATTATTTTCAATTCTGAATTTTTATTTCCAGAATAAATGGTATTTTTGGAAATTAAAAAAATATGTTGGATGTAGGTTAAAAATATTGATGCAGGAAGTATTTGTCAAAAAATCAGTACGCTGGGCCCTGCGTCAGATGGGCAAAAATCAATGAAATTAATGACCATGGGACCCATATCGTTGGGTCATCATTTAAATTTATTTTAGAACGTTTAGAAAAAAAATTATTAAATAATAACTGTTTTCGCTAGAGATTTTGATTAGATTTCGGGTGGACTTCGAGTTGAAGCAGCTTTGTTTAGTATTGCTGAATCGAAATGCTATTGTTTTCTGAACAAGAAATTCTATCTGTTGATCACACTTCGACAATTAAGTTAGTGAGAGTATTCAAACTTTAATTATCTGAATAAGTTATTTACCATGTGATTTTTCTTTCAATTATTTTTTTAATATGGATTGTCAGTTATATGGGTCGACTACATGATATGTCATTGACTCATACTTGCCCCAAACCGAACTAAATATTTTTCACATGGGTTGTCTAAACGAGCTACTACAATTAACTAAAATTAAAAGTTAAAAATAATTAATTATTATATTAACTAAATTAGATATAATTTTATAAATTAAAAATTATTTATATTTAAAATAATTTTTATTATTAATTAAAATTTATAAAATAATTTTTAAATTGATATTTAAATTATTAATATTTTAAATTTTAAATTAGTTTTTTTTTTTAAAATAACATATCTTAATTTAAAATACAAAATAATAAGTAATTAAAATTTTAATAATTAATAATTAAATACTAATTTAAAAACTATTTAAAATTTTAATTAATAATAAAAATTGTTTTAAATATTAAAAAAATTTGTATAGTTATAAAATGTTTTTAATTTAGTCTAGTAAAAAACAAACTAACAAAATATTAGTTAAATCAAACAACTATGAAAAAAAACACCTATGCACTAGATGATGATGGATGGCAGCGGTAACGTAGAGTGTGGCAGTGATCGACAGCGACTGGGGTGGAGCGGGGTCGTGGAGCTTTAGGGCAGGAATTGTGATGTGGTGGTGTGCCTGGTTTCATCGCGTTGTTGTGGCTGGCAGCGGTGGCGTTCGGTGGTTGTAGGTGGAGTTGGTCTGTTGGGGCGGCACAGGTGTGTGGTGCGTGGAGAAGCATGCGTGATGGTGTGTACTAGTGCGTGGCTGGGCTACCGCTGACGCGGAAGCTAGTGGCGGGGCTGTGGTGGCTATAACGATGGTCGTCAGAGGGAGTTGTGGTGAGTGTGAGTGACTTGGTAGTCATTTCTCTGCACTCTTCTTTTTGCTCTCCTCCCTTCTATGTCCTTGAGCCTTTCTTCCAAAATCTCGAACTTGTTCTTTGCTCCATTGATGTCACTAGATACTTGTACTGGATAGAGCTTAGTGGTTGAAGCTTGGTGCATGAAATAGATAGTTCAGCTTGATTATTGGGTTCAGGGTGCAGGTCATGAGTTTGACTCAATTTTATTGGTAACTCGTTGTGACATAATTAATATAACCTTTTTATACCTTAGTATAAGGCTACTAGTAAAGGGTGTTTTTGAACCTAAGGGTACGTATAGTACTATACTGGTGCCTAGGTCAAGTAAATATTTCTTTTAACTTGAGTATGTGTGTTCTAAGGCACATAGTGATTAAGTTGCATGTGTGATAAAAGATAACGTTGCACCATGAGTAGGGTGCCCACGTAAGCAGAATATTCCGTTGATGTTGGTACATAAGTTGGTGTCTTGCTAGCAGGTGGTTGTTCTGTTATTATTTTATGTTCTCCTTAGAGATAAGCTTCATTTCTGTTGTAGCACCTGGAGAAAGAAGACACTCATAAACATAATGCTTTCGTGTTGAGTATGCTTTCAGTTGAGATTAGATTCTCATGAGAGAAAGTTTTTTTAAGAGATAAGTTATAAAAAGGGGTTTGAAACTCCAGGTAAAGGTATGTTGTTTCTGATACTGAAACTGAATACTTCTTAAATTCTAGCAAGCTCTTACTAACTTGATTGTCAGAGTGTAATCAACAGGTAGGACCCCCTCTGTTTCAACGGAGTCACGTTCCAGTGCAACACGACGCAGAGCAGATTCCAGAAGAGACAGACCGGGGTTAGAGCTTGTCACCAAGGTCAACCGACGAGGAAGTCAACCGGCAAGAACAATACCCCTTGCACGACAGCTCTAGATAGGGCCTTTATCTAGGACTCCTCACCGGTCATCATACGTGGATGGTCATTCGAGGCTTTGTGAGGATGATTGTCCCATCACATTTCCCAAATATTCACATAATGGTTCAATTTTATAAATATATTTTTGTAAAAAAATAATTACAAAAATATATATTTTGTCATAACGATGTGAAGTAGTGAATGGGATGTATAAATTAATTAAATTTACTAATTTATAATTTATTTTTATTTTATTTTAATTAAAATTGTCAACAAATTTATATCTAGATCTATATTTATCTATATATATATAAAGGAAATTCCATTTTATGATTTTAGTATACACAAATTTCTTTCTATTCTATCTTTATCAATGTTTTATTTTATTTATTGTACTGACTAGTCCTCGGGCGTCGTTGACCACTAGTGGTGTTGGGTCCATGTAAGCGAGGTCCCACGAGCGATGTGGGTCAGTATCTCACGAGGCACGTGCGCCAAGGAACCAAAAGAGTGATCAGACATCGGTCATCAGGATGTACCAACGTACCACTAGGCAGTGTGAAAGGTCAGACATCGAGACTCGAACAACAGAGTTGGACCACGAGAGGTGGATCCCAAACCACACACCAGTTATCAGTAAGGGAGAAGCCTAGGTGATGAGAGTCCATGCGTGTGGAGTGGATGACGCGTTTAGGCGTAACACAAGTGTAGAGCCACTGGAAAGATACGACCTATGAGGGTCACGTTCCAGGGGTGAGTTGCACGCATGACACGTGGACAGATAAAACGCTCTCAAGGCGGGTGACCCCAGAGATCAGGTGTACGAGGAGGCATCCAAGTGGTCACCCCGTCAGAGGTTGCACTCTAGTTAGGGAACCCCACGCGCTAGGTTATCCTAAGAGTGGGTAACTGCGGCGTTAGGGCCCACCCCCTCAGGAAGCCCATTTTGGGTAACGGAAACAGTGGAAACCCTAGTTTCAGTCTATATAAAGGGAAGTCACAAACTTAGCAAGGTACGCTATTCATTTGCGCCGCTTAACACACACAGTTACAGTCTTACGTTATACAGTTTCAGTGTTTCCTAGCCCTAAGATTGACTTGAGCGTCGAAGTGCAAACGGCCTCTAGGGCGCCCTTTGTCTTTGTGTTTTCAGGCATTCATCAAAGGAAAAGCACGTGCAAGCGCAAGGATTCTGGACGTGAGAGTGACGTAGACACTTAAAGACGTCTTAGGTCAACCGACAGGAACATTTATTTATTTTGGTTATTTTGTCATTTTATTGTTATCTTAGACACTCTGTCCTTTTCTTTTTTATATTCATTTTTCTTTTCTAATTCTATTATTTAAAAATCAAATAAAACTTCTCCCTCCCCTCTCTATAAAAAAAACTTCTCACTTTTCTTCGTATAAAAAAAACTTTCCACTTTTTTTTTCTCTCTTAATTGTCATTTCTTAAATATTTACAAATTTTATACCTACGTATAAAGATGATTGTCCTCTTAAACTGTTTTCTTGGTGTATACATCTACTTCTCAATTTTATCCTTATAATAATATTTATTTTATTATTTTATTATTTTATTTTGGACATCTAAGTCATTTCATTATTTCTCTGAATAGTTACTAAATAAATTTGTTTTCATGATCATTTGGTAATTCTTATTTGTTTTTAAAACTAATATTTGAAGTGGGTTTCCTTTTGAAGATCATCATTCTTTGGTTTTCTCTCTCTCTTAGTGAACGTTTTGAAATTTGGTATTCTTTTTTAACTTTTTTTTTTTGCTTTGCTTTATACTAAATTCATAAAAAGAAAAATAAGTGTCTAACTCCACCTCTGCAACCAAAGAATAATGCTTTTCATTAGTACAAAACAATGCTTTAATGATGGTTAAAAATGATTGTGGTGTCGTTATAAATCAGTTGTCTATAACGACGGTTTAAGAAATGTCATTATAAAACCACATTAACAACATGTGAAAAAAATTGTCTTTATTCTACCAAAATAAATGAAAAAATAAAAGAAAAATGTATTTATAACAACGGTTCTAGGTTTGAACCGTCGTTATAACCTTTAACAATGCTTTTAAAGACGGTTTCATGTTGGAATTGTCGTTATAAGTGTGTGTTTTTTAAATATTTTATTATTATTATATATATACTCTATTCAGCATAATCCTGCATAAAATACCAAATTTTCAGAACAATAATGCAATATGAAAGTCTATATACAATACATTAGTACATATAACGTTCCACAAAAAATTCTATAAATATATGAACAAGTTTTATGTCATTCTAATAATCCATCTATCTTAATACATGGTTAGTTGCATCCAATTGAGTTTCTTTGCATTTGTACTTCCCCTCCAACTCAACATGTTATATCTAGAATAAACACTGCAATAATAAGATTTCATGTTAGAACACATAATATTATGTAATGTAATATATGAGTAATAAATTTTTGAATGTAATATAATCATAATGGTTTGATAAATCTCTAATTTATACTGGGAAACATGATACAAAATTTTCAGAGTTTTCTGACAAGTGAAAGTATGAGAACCAAAACCTTAAAATACTTGAAAAATACCTAAATAATACTTCAAAATAAAACAATAATAGTAAACAGTTGATTTTTGGAATTTTTGGTTGACCCAATCTCCTTCGAGACTTGGCCAGGGGCTTCGTCTCCTCATTTCGAGTAACTTTCATTTTTTACGCGTCTTCATCCGACTTCTCTGTCAAAAGTTATGGCCATTTGAAATTTTTTCACGCTAATTTTTGGCAACTCCAAATCTATCACTATTCTCTTCAATGTCAGGACTCCTCCATCAAATATCCACTAAATGAAATTCCCACAAACCCTAAACTATGAAGTAATCAACACATACATGCAAGTATTTGATTAAAAAATTTAAAATACTTCAAACTTATGTGTGGAGCATGTGGACTGGCGGCGTGCACAAGGGTTGGCGACAGAAGCAACTGCTTGTGCACACAAAGCATAGATGCGTGGAGGAGGAGAGGAGAGAATATAAGAGATGCATGCACAAATGAGGGACGTTCACTATGGTAAAGAGGGAGAGAGGCGCGGGAAGAGAGCTTGGGGCATGGAGGGGGTAGGTCGGAGGTGGGGAGAGCTGCATTGAGTGTAGTGTAAAGGGAGAGAGGCGCGAATGAGAAAAATGAATGAGAGGGCCAGTTGAGCTTTAGGGTTAAGTTTTCACTCTTTTAACGACACTTTCCCACTTAATCGTCGTTACTTTACCCACAACTCCTCATTAACGACGGTTCAAAAAGTAACCGTCGTTATTTTGTCCTCAAATATTCATTAACAATGGTTAAAAGACCAACCGTCGTTATTTATCAGTGCTTATTCACAAAAATGCCACCACGCTTCTTTCTACGACAGGTTTTTATCAAATGTTGTTATTCACAGACGTTTTTAAGGCACTAATGTTTAATCATCACTCCAATTCAAATTTGAACAGTAAAATTAATATGTAAAATGTTTAGTAATGATAAAAACAAAAAAATTGGATAAATAATAATAATAATAATAAATAAATAAATAAATAAATAAATAAAGATGCACATTAACAAAAAAATCGGATACATAATAATAATAATGATAATAATAAAATACAAATACACATTAATAATAAAAATAAAAAATGCGTCGCGCATGTGTTCTTGCTAGTAAAATATAAAGAGATTATATATTGAACTGATAATTTCACTGTATTTTATTTAAACTAATTGAAAGTTGAAATTTTTCTTTTAAAAACTAATAATTAATATTTTTTAAAGTAAAAAAATATATAATAATAATTTATAAATTATTTTAAATTACATCTCTTCAAAAACATTTATTTTATAAAATTTAATTTAATTTAATTTTAAAAAAAAATAATTTATTAAGTTAAGGAATTAAAAAAAAAATTATAGAAAATAAACATATCCTAAATCAAGTTTTTATATATTAAACATGTATGTGATATATTTTAAATAAATTGAATTAAAATTAAGTGTGTGATAAATTAAAAATATTGATTATTTTTAAAATATTGTTAAAGTTAAAATATGTTTGCTGTTTTTAAAAAAATTAAATTTTGTTTGTGAATTATATTTAAGTATAAATATTTAAATTATATAATATGAAAGTATATATTATATAGATTATATAATATAAAAAATAATAATAGTATACCTAAAATAAATATATTAAAAAATAAATTAAATTATTGAATATAAAATATTAAAAAAAATGATATTAACCCTAAACAACATTACAATATGATTCTATTATTTAAATGGATAATATTAAAAAATACTAAATATTTTAAATTTATTGTACAACCTATTTTTAATCTAACTTATTTAAAATAATTCATATATATTTTCAATATATCAAAATATATCAAAACCTAATTTAAGGTAAATTTATTTTTTATCAAAACAAAATTTAGTTTTAATTCTTTAATTTTATATATAATTTTTTAAAATTAAATAAATTTATTTATTTTTATATTATCTATGTATAAAATACAATTTTTATAACATTATAATTTTTAGAAGACAAAAAATTTCAACTAAAAGTTACTAAAAGATTGTCAATTCATTATACAATATGAAGTTGGTTAACAATTTTGTAGCACTCTGACTAGGAAATGATAATTTTTTCTGCATTTGATTATTTATGTAATTTCATTATGAAATTACACCATTTGTGTGTTCATTATGAAATTACACCATTTGTGTGAATTTCCCCACTTTTCCACTTGCAGTGTAGGCATGGTGGGGGCATTAACGTGGACAGTGAGTGCTGCTCACTGTATTCCTCGTAGGGTGGAGTGTAATTTAGAGAAAGACCATAATGGAGGAAAAACAATTGGGTTACCACATTCCCTTGAATGCTATTGTTCTGTGCTTGTGGCATTCCCCGGTGTGAGGCCGAAGGATGGGAAGAAATCACCTCTTCGTTCCTCGTAGCAGGATTTTTTGCATGGCTTTTTAAGGTCTTCAGAGCAAGTGATGTGTCTGTCCGTGAGGAAGACGTGGGTATGGAGTGAATAAAAATGAAAAAAGAATGGAGAGCTTGAGAAATAAAGGAAGAGTCCCCCATTGGAGAATGAAAAAGTTGAGTATATATATGTCAAAACGAGGGTTTCTTTTGTGGTGCAAAGGGTGGGAAGGTGTTGGATATGAAGTCAAGACCAATTGGATTGGGTTGATTAGACATCATATTTAGTGAGTGAGTTTAATCATTGTATTGTGTCCCTTTTATAATCTCTATTTAAAGAGATCATTATACTTGTAATTGAGGTGCAACAGGAAAAAATGAAAACCTAATAGTTGATGTAGGTTGCAGTTGGTGACCGAACCACGTTAAATCTTGTGTCGTTTATTTTTTTGCAGTTGATTCTTGATTGTGTGTATTGCTTCCGCTTGCATTTTTTCCTTCAGAAGGAACAACGTAGGTGGCTTTGTATTTTTATTTTTTTTGGTTTCAGATTTTTTGTTTTTTCTTGCTTTTTTTTTTCATTTTTTGTGTGTCCTTTTTGGGTGCAGGATGAAGTGAAGAAAAGCGCAGAGAATGAGGTCCAGTGTGCTCGTGCAGCTCCCCTTTTGCTTTTCTATTTTTTTTTTCTTTCTTTTCTTTTGTGTGTGTTCGTGTAGAGAGTGAGGGAGCAAAGTTACAATGGTGTTTTTGCTTTGTACCACGTGAGTGGTAGGTATGCATAGTGTTTGGTGTGTGGGGTGGACGTCCGGTGCAGAGAGTGCGAGAAAAGAGAAAAAAAGTGCGTTTTTTTAGTAGTGGTGATGGAGGACCATCTCAATCGCCTAATCATCAGATTCTAAAGAGAACAAGTATTGAATAGAATATTTTGTTTTAAAAGATTCTTAAAGTATTGTAGATATGTATACACTAATTAAGATTTTCAAATTCGAAATTTTGTATTAGACTTTTTGGAAATGTATTTGGACCAATTTTTAGATTAGAATCGAAGACCTTGAGTATAAGTCTACTTGGCATTCACATAGGTACCACATGAACATCTACATGGAGCCTCTTCCTTTCTTTTTTTCAAAGTGATTATTCTTCTTCCATATGGAGCAATGAGGTGTCTCTTACTTGCCTTCTCCCCTTCCTTAACCACTTTTCACATCTTGAATGAAGAACTTTGAGGTGTATGGATTGCCACATGTCAACTCATGAATGAAAAGTTTTTAGGTGTCACATGTCACTCCATGAATGGAGAGTTTTTAAGTTTCATTATTACTTTTGGCTCTATAAATAAAGAGCTCTTTTATTGTAAACATAAGACTTGAATTGAGTAATGAATTTCTACCTAAGTGGTTTTCAAAATTTCTTTCAAGTCTCACTTTTCTTTTTCTCTCACTTTCTAAGCGTATAAGCCTTAGAAAAAGCTAGATGGTGGACCTAACCTCCTTCCCTGCACCATTCTCCAAATCCAAACTCATTCATTTTATTACCTATTTCTATTTAGTTCTTTCATTGTCATGTCTTCTCCAATCATTCAAACCATCTACAACTGAAGAACTTAAGGAAGGAGAGGGAGCACTTCATCAAGTGGTATGTCAAGAGAAACAGGGTGGTGTGAAGAGTAATGAGTAAAATGGACTAGGGGTGTGAAGGGTGAGCGAAAGGGTGTGACCAGTAAAATGTTGCTAGTTAAGATGGGTGAGGAGGAAAGAGGGTGTGTGGAAAGGAAAACGGAAGAAAAGAGGTGCAAAAAGGAAAATGGATTTTTTATTATTTATTTTTTAATGTTTTTTTTTTTAAATTAATTTAGCGTAAATTAGAAACATACGAAAAATTGGGTGTTGCCTAGGGATAAAGTTAACTTTTACCTTATAATAATTTTAATGATTAGTAAAATTTTTGGGTAACACTTGTTCTTTTTATTGTGGATAATGGCTCTTGTTGTAACTGTTGTAGTTCTCATTGAGTGATGCAATCCTAACTTGCATCTCCATTTGTAGATCTTCTTTTTCATTGTTTTGATTTGAATATCTTCTCCAGATGATGAAAACTATTGCGAAAGCATGAAGAATTGTAGAAATTTGGAAGAGATGAAAATTATGACGGTGAATCTAAGTGTGGTTAGGCCAATACTTACTTTCTAGAGTGAGGTTGGAACAACGCTACTAGGAGGAGTCTAGAAAATTGTCTAGCAAGAAGACAACTCTAGAGAGAACTTTGAACAAGTAAAACTGTCTCAAATTAGACAACATTTCATTACTCAAATCAAAGTTAAAAATCGTGTACTAGAGACTCCTATTTATAGGAGAAAGTCTCTCAAAACCTCTCAAATGAGAGTGTGTCAAATGTCATCACCTTATTGTTGCAAATCCTCTCCATTGGGAGAGTAACAAGTGGCATGCCTTCATTGGAGGAGAGGGCATGTGGAGCCTCATGCCTTGCCTACATTTCTCTTTGCACCCCTACTTTAATATTTTACACTTTACTTTCTTATCTATTTATATCCTTCTCTACTTTGGTATAAAATACAATGTCCAATAATGTGAGATTCAAATTCACTACTACCTAAGGTTAAACCAAGTTAATCCTTAATAATTGTGGTTTAGAAATCTAACTATCATAATCAATTCCTTGACTTACAATAGCTTCTTTGTTGTATTATAGCTGGAGTAGTTCAAGCAAAGAACTCAATTATGTTCCCAGATATTAAGTTATTTGGATGATTTGATTTAGTTCAAAAGATGAAAGTATTTTCCAATGTCATTCAAATTCTAAGATCAATAATAGTGATTCCTCACCTATCAAGCTTTACACTGATAATCAAATCAAGGAATTGAAAGATACAATTATAAATAGAAAACAATAAAAACATTACATTATCCTTCAATCATAACAACAGGAATTTAGCTACTCATGTTAATGTTTACAAGACAACTCAAGATTGAATAGTTAGCAACTAAGGAGATATGGTTTTGGATGGCGTGCTTCAGCTCCAACCTTTTCTTTCTTCACCTCATTAAAGCCTCATTTTCTCTGAACCAAGATTTTCTATTTATAGTGTTAAGTGTTCTAATGAATTTACACTTAATTGTCTCAACGATTTGTGTTTGCACTCAACAGATGGTCCTAATTTTCACAATTATAACCTTTTTGTTCTCTTCCTTTAATTCCTACAAGATTTCAATAATTTCAACATAAGGTCATTCAATGCATTAAATTAATCATTCTAAGTGGGAAGAAGTAATTTAAGATTAAATCTTCTTCGTGTTACCCAATTTAGGTGTCTAAACTAACATAATATTTAAAGACTATTTGACACCTATAACGCGTCTAGTGAAAGTTTTGTATTCTTGATTCATCCTTTATTTCAGTTATATGTTTGTTTGTTAAAACATAGGAATTTCCATTCACATTTTCTTGATTCTTTGATTTCTTCAATTTTTATCATTCTAGCCATTATGCATTCTTAGACATCTTCTTTAAATGTTTTCAATTGCTTGTAATTTGTTCCTTTAATTTATTGTGAGTATCCTAGGATTATTAATAGGATGATTTTTTTATGGTATTATGTTTTATCATCTTGTATTAATTTAGATTTTCTCATAATAGATATTAACTTCATATATTTAGAATTTAATTGGTAGTGTTCTCTATTGTTTCATGAGTTTGGTTTTATCTCCCTTTGAGTTATACTTTTTCTTTTTTAATAATATATTTATATGAAGACAAATGATTGATGGAGATGTCAATATTCACTAGTGATGCCTAACATAAATTTATAATTTTTTATAATATTTTTTGAAATTTTCTTTTGGAACAAACCTTAGTACTTATATAATGATTACATACATTTTATAGTATGATTATTTATTCTGAATGAAAAATCGTTAGATGTCATCACAATTATATAAAATAGTAATTATTTTTTTATTCTTGTAAAAAATGGTTATAAAAGTTTCGTTGAATATATTTTATTTTTATTCATAATAAATGTTCACAAATTATTTTCATTTCTGTGACAAATACATAAGTTAATTAAAAATAGATAAAATAAGAAAAGTATATATAATTAAAAAAAATTATATTGTGCTAAAATTTGAAAACAACAAAAAAAAACTTATAAAACCACACGAAAACAAAGGGAGGGAGGTAATAACTGACGAACAGGTTTCCAACGATAAGAAAAACAAAATTAAAGAAATCCCTAGTTGAACGAGTTTCACGTGGAGAATAATGTAATAAAACATGGAATAAATATTTAAATTACACGTTTCCTTGGTAATCCTTGGTGGCAATTTCTGCAACCAGACGCTATGTAGTTGAACCCCGTTTCCTACATGGAATATTTAAATTACACGTTTCCAAAATATATTGGTACTTTAACCTCTTTAAGGTTTTTTCACACATTTTAGATATCTTTTCTATTAAAAAATTGTTATTTTAACAACGACAAACTCATATTTAGTACCACAGTTTATAAATATGATGTAACGTAATATAATTAAAAATTATTCTATTTTAATAAAAAATATTTATCTTATTAATTATAATCTAGTTGTGTAAGATAATGAATACATCAAATTTCCTCGTGTCAGCATCATTATTACCACAGTACAGTTGCTAGTTTCTGCTATTCTACGACCCAGTCCATGGGTTTACAATAAATATATATATATATATATATATATATAAATAAATAAATATTTGAAAGAGTGTACCTATCCATTTTTATATTCTCGTCCATTATGAACTAAGTTTGTTAATTTTGTACTAACAGAGCCAAACATCATTCAGCTATTGTTATTCAGCAGACTTGGCACAAACTGAAACAGGTAAGTAAGATCCTGATCCACACACCCAGCAATAAAAATCTTTTTTTTTTGGTTGAACTCTTTGACTTTACATCAGATAATAGAAGAAAACTTTTAGTTTTGTTGTTCCATCGGTTTTGGCAGATAAACACAGAGAACTATGGATACTATAGCGAGCGTGGCATCAAGTGTGGCTGCACCTCTGCTGCGAAACCTCACATACGTGTTGATGTACAGCACTTACCTGACAGAGCTGGAAACCGAGATTAAGAGGCTGCAGAGTGAGGAGAAGGAAGTGAGGCACACAGTTGAAGCTGCCAAAAGGGGTGGTGAAGAGATCGAGGACACCGTGCGTGACTGGTTCGACCGAGTGCGTGCAGCTGTGGAGCAGGGGCAGGCCTTTCTTCAGGAGGAAGAGAGGGAAAGGGTTGGGTGCATGGATGTGTACTTGAAGTACACCAACAGCCAGAGAGCGAGAACCTTGGTGGAGATTGTGAGGGAGGTAAGGAAAGAGACGTTTGACCGTGTTTCCTACAGGCGTGCCTTGAGATGCAATGTTAGTCCTGCTGCAAGAGAGTATGTTGCTATTCAATCGAGAACTGAGATGTTGAATGATGTTGTGAAGGTGTTGAAGGATGATGGGGTTGACATTGTTGGAGTGTATGGAATGGCCGGTGTGGGGAAAACTGCATTGGTGAAGGAATTGGCCTGGCAGGTTGAGAAGGATGGCTTGTTTGATGCGGTGGTGGTGGCCACAGTGACGAATTCGCCGGATGTGGGAAGGATCCGCAACGAGATTGCTGATGGGTTGGGGTTGAAGTTTGATGAGCTGACGGAGCTGGGGCGAGCGAGCCGGTTGCGCCAGAGGATTCGGCAGGAGCAGAAAATTCTTGTGGTGTTGGATGATATGTGGGAGAAGCTTGATTTGACAAAGGTTGGTGTGCCTTTTGGTGAGGACTACAAAGGTTGCAAATGCCAGTTGCTGATCACATCCAGGAATCTTAACGTGTTGAGTTCTAATTTTGGGGCAGGAAAGTTTTATAGGCTTGAGGTGTTGTCTGAGGATGAAAGTTGGGAGTTGTTTGAGAAAAGGAGAGGGGTTGTGGTTAGGGATCCTAGCATTCAATCAGTGGCCAAAAAAGTAGCGAAGAGCTGTGGTGGATTGCCTCTTTTGATAGTCACAGTGGTGGAGGAATTGAAGAACAAGGATTTATATGCTTGGAAGGATGCATTGGAGCAGATAACAAGTTTTGAAGTTGAAGGGTGCCTTTATTCTCGTTTTCGTTCTGCTATTGAGCTGAGTTATGACCATTTGGAAAGTCATGAACTAAAAACTTTCTTCCTGCTTTTGGGTTCCATGGGAAATGGATGCCGCACAAGAGATTTGTTGGTGTTTGGTTGGTGCCTGGGACTGCACAAACATGTCGATTCATTGGCAGATGGGAGAAACAGGCTTTACAAATTGATAGACAACCTGAGAGCTGCTTGTTTGTTACTTGACGACGGGGAAAGAGATTCAGTGGTGGCGCTTGAGGTGGTTCGACATGTGGCTGCCTCTATTGCATCCAGGGTCAAACCTTTCTTTACGGTGCAGAGAAACAAGGAATTGAAATGGCCAAGAATGGATTTCTTTAGAACTTGTCATCATATTTTCTTAGACTGGTGTTATATCCGCAAACTTCCTGAGGTGTTAGAATGTCCCAACTTGAAGATACTCCAAATTAATAGTCAAGGTAACTATTTGAAAATCCCCGATGATTTCTTTGTTCAGATGAAAGAGTTGAAGGTGCTGAGTTTAGGAGGTCTAAATTGTACTCCATCGCTCCCTCCGTCTCTCAGTCTCTTGACAGACCTCCAAGCATTTTATCTGTGTAAGTGCATGTTGGAAGACATAGCAACTGTTGGAGAAATCACAAGTTTAGAGATTCTCAGCTTGGAGAAATCTGAGCTTAAAGAGCTCCCTGCCGAAATAGGAGGATTAAGTAATCTTCGGTTGCTAGATTTGACCGATTGCTCAACACTAGGAGGAATTCCTGGCAACGTGATATCGAGGTTGACAAGCTTGGAAGAGCTCTACATGGGAAACTGTGATGTTCAAGGGGAAGCGAGAGAAAGCAAAAGCGAAAACAATGATTTAAGTCTAGGTGAGTTAAAGCATTTGAATCAAGTAACAACTTTGAACGTGCAGATAGAAGATACTTCAGTTTTTCCTAGAGACATGCTTAGCTTTGGGAGACTAGAAAGCTACAAGATTTTGATTGGGGATGGTTGGAAATGGTCAGGGGTGGAGTCTGAGAATTACAAAGCTTCAAGACTTCTTAAGTTAAATTCGGGTGCAGATCCAAGCATTCTAAAGGACTATGGGATAAAGATGTTGATGACTAAGGCTGAAGATTTGTATTTAGCTGAACTCAAGGGTGTTCGAGAAGTACTTTACGAATTGAATGATGAAGGGTTTTCACAATTGAAGCATCTTTGCATCCTAAACTGTGCTGAAATGGAGAGCATTATTGGCTCAACGGAGTGGGCTTATAGTGATCATGCCTTCCCAAACTTGGAATCATTGATCCTTCACAACCTGATTAACATGGAGAGGATATGCAGTGACCCCCTTCCAGCACAGGGCTTTATCAAACTTCAAGTTATCAAAGTAAAGGGTTGTGATAGGATGGAGTTTCTTTTCTCGCATTCCATGGTTAAACACCTTTCTGAACTTGTTGAGATTGAGATTTCTGAATGCAAATCTATGACCAATATCTTATCTGGGCAAAGACAAGAGGATGCTGATGCTGGACAAACCGACAAGATCAGGCTCATCAACTTGCGTTCACTGACTCTACAATGCTTACCTTCTCTTGTTAGTCTCTCTCCTGAGTCAAGTACCGAGGCTCCTCAAAACGGCACTGGTTTCTCCAGTCAACTTTTTAATGACAAGGTACAAATATGACTTGTTCTTTATTTTCCAGACTTGGGTATGTTAGTTTATACTGGTTTCAGTGCATTTGAAAATTTTATTTTTCGATTTTTCTCTCAGATATGGATACCATTAGTTTTGAAGATAGGAACAATGACAGTATAGGAACATGGATGAATTGATTAATAGGAACCAAATCATTTTCCTTTATTGGGCAATTTTTACTGTTGTTAGTTAGAAAAGAATGTTGATCATTGTTTTGGTAATGATAATCTAACCGGGACAATCTTGGCAGGTTGAATTTCCAAACCTGGAGACCTTGAAGCTGTATTCAATCAATATCCACAACATATGGAATCACCAGCTTTCTTACTTTCAAAATTTGACCTCTTTGACAGTAGATGGATGTGAACGGTTGACATGTATTTTCTCATACCCTGTGGCTATAAAACTTGTCAAGCTTGAACATCTTTTACTTAGTTCGTGCAAACTCGTTGAAAAGATATTTGAGCCGGATGAAAACCTGGGTCACGTTCATCATTTTAGAAAATCCGCTCCAACTGAACTGGTGAGCATTTCAAATTGCTTCAAGTTTTTCTTTCTATTAGTTGTTGGACTTATTGTTAGCATTCAATTGCGAAGCCTGAAGCATGTTATTAACTGTATGATACAGGCTCCAATTTTCCCCAACCTGGAGACATTTGTGATTTCTGAAATGGACAACTTGATATCAATATGGCCAGGCCTACTCCCTCAAAATTCGTTTTGTAAACTGAAAAAGATGGAAATCACATCCTGCAACAATCTCTTGAATGTGTTCCCATGTCATGTGCTAGACAAATTGCAGAGCCTGGAATCACTGAATGTATGGAACTGTATGGCACTGGAAGTTGTATATGAAATTGATGGTATAAACACAGAGCAAGAAGGTAGCAGTCAAGGAGGACTGGACATTCCACTGAGAACTTTGTCTTTGGGTAATTTACCAAAGCTAAAGCATTTGTGGAATAAGGATCCTCAAGGAAATATCAGATTTCAAAACCTGTTTATGGTAAAAGCTTCTAAATGTAAAAGTCTAAATTATGTGTTTCCATTGTCTCTGGCCAAAGACCTTCTGCATCTCCAATTCCTTGAGATAAGTGATTGTGGGGTAGAGGAAATTATTGTCAGTGATAAGGAACGGGTAGAGGCAGCTCTTGGGTTTGTTTTCCCAAAATTAGTATCCATAAAATTTTTTAAGTTGCCAGACCTTCGATGCTTTTGCAGTGGAAATCACAACCTCAGATTTCCATTGTTGAATCTATTTTATGCTGTTGAATGCCCTGCAATGGAGACTTTCTCTTGGGGAATTTTAAGGGCATCGATCCTTAGAAAAATACATTTGACTCGGGAAGGAGATCAGTGGTACTGGGAAGGTGACCTTAATACAACTATAAGAAAGCTTTTCAATAGAGGTACGCAATTATTAATCAGAATTCTAGTTTTTTAATTGCAATTCCAATATTTATGGTTTTAATTTGTTTCACCATAAAATTTTCAATGTAACATATCATGTTTTGTTGCATATGCAGATCTCCAAGCAAGATTAAGCACTCTATAGAAATTTGAAGTCTGAAACAGCAAATTCTTTACTTGCACTTGTACCTGATGCAAGTCGTTGGATTTCACAAGAAATCTTCGGGTGCCTTTTAGAAAAACTAAAATCCCTTTGAATTATGATGTGAAACATGAATCTGTTCTCTTTAGATTTTTTGTCTAAGATGGATTAAAAAGTGAATTTTGATGTTGATTAACTTTTCCTGCCTATTTTATGAACTATAAAGATTTAGTTCTAGAGGAGCATGTTAAGAAGCTGTGCTTTGAAGAAGGCACCGATCAAGAAGGCCATGGAGAAGTAAGAGAAACAGAAGATGCGTGTAGAAAATTTTCTCAGCATGGCTGTGTTAAAGGTATAGGTAATATAGGTGTCACAAGAAACGGCATCACACAGGAACGCTACAGAGATTAGATACCATTGATTTCAAAAGTACAGGATCTTGTAAGTAATATATCTGCAAAGAAACGAGATATTTTCGTTGACAACTTCTGTACTAATCTTTATCAACATTACATACTGGAAGCTACATTATTTTGGAGTCTTCATATTCTTATCTTACCTAAAAAATTGTGAGGGACATCTCATTTGTGAAAAACAAATTGCACAGTCTTGATGATGACTTGGATCCTCTGGCTTTGGCGATAAATTTTCATCATTCAGCATAAGAATGACGGAGACTCAAAATATAAATGAAAAGCACTCAAAGGTACACTTATCTCAAATAGTGTGCGGTTTCCTCAAAGCAATTCAAGAAACAAAAATGAACAATACTACTACATGAATTCTATGGCATATATGGATTTAAGATTACTATAACAACAAGGAATGGATTCAAAACTGAAATTAAACCATTAAAACAGCTAGTGCACCAAATGAAATTTGAATTAAGACTAAATAAAATAAATTCAAAAGCACACTTAATAGCACAACTAGGAAACCTAAACCACGTGCTTGGACGGTTTAATATAAACTTAAAAATTTGAACCGATTAAAAGCACTATGAACGCATTATGTTCGGCAAAAAAAGTTCAAAAACAATTTCAAGACATGTAAAACTATATGAATACAACACGAAAATAAGAAGAACAAAAGAAGAAACCCTTATCTTGAATGTGACCAACTCTTGATACCAAATGATGCACTTTTTTCTTGCATCTGCACATGTCTTCGTGTTTCGTAGTCTTAAATGGATTGATGAATGCCAAAATGAGGGTTCTATGGATGAACTTTTAGATTGGAATAAGGTGTATTCAGTGGTAGAAATAGAGGTTTAGAAGAGGTGATGCCAACTTCTAAAAGGTTCTAAGTTAGAAACTCACAAAGGTGCTAAAGAGAGAGCTAAAAAACAAATGAGGCTGAATTTTTGCGGAATTCATTTTCAAATCCAAGTGGAATTACAAGATGATTAACACTTCTATTTATAGGGCTAAGTGGAGTCAAAGTTTACAATTTTACACTAAAACCTCTCCACTCACATGGTTACAAGTGACGTCCTTTTATTTGAACAAATTCTCTCCAAATAGAGGTTGACAAATGACCTTTCTCTATTGGTTGAAAATCCTCTTCGTTAAAGATATGCCATATGGATGCTCATGCCATTTACGCCTAGTTGGACTCTTCATGCTTTACAAGTCACAAGGTGTTGCTCCATGCTCCAAAAATAACCTAGATGTTGATGCAATCCTAACTTGCATATTCATTTGTAAATCTTCTTCTTCATTGTTTTGATTTGAATATCTTTTACCGAAGATAAATGATATTGTGGAAGCATGAAGAATAAGTTTTGGAGGAGATAAAATTTATGAGATGAATCTAAGTGAGGTTAGGACAACACTTAGTTTTTAGAGTGAGGTTGGGGCAACACTACTAGGAGGAGTTTAGAAATTTGTTTAGCAAGGGGACAACTCTAGAGAGAACTTTGAACAAGTATAAGTGTCACAAAATTTGAACAACATTTCCTTAATCAAATCAAAGTTAAAAAACATGTACAAGAGACTTTTATTTATAGGAAAAAGTCTCAAAACCTCTAAAATGAGAGTGTGACAAGTGTCACCACCTCATTGGTGCAAATCTTCTCCATTGGGAGAGTGACAAGTGGCATGCCTTCATTGGAGTAAACTCATATCCAATGAGGAGAGGACATGTGGACCTTCATGCCTTCCTTGCCTACATTTCTACTTGCACCCCTCTTTTACCATTTTACACCCTACTCTCTTTTCTATTTACACCCTACTTTACTTTGGCCAAAAATACAAGGCTCAATATTTCCTAACTATTCTATACAAATTTTACAAGGCTAAGAAGAAGAAAAATACTTTACAATTTATTCATTAAGGCTCGATCTTCGTCTATCTTCTTAGTCAAAAGTTTCAAAGCTGGATGGTTTCCATCAAATGCTCACTTGCTTAACCCTAGACGCTCTAGGGTTGCATTGGGCCCAAGGAGGGCCAATTGTAACCCATCTAGACTTCCTTTTCTTATTTACACTGTACTCTACTGGATTTAATACATGGCCAATGAAAATTTGCCCAAATTATAAGCCTAAATAAAAGACTACACTAATTTATACAATTATTTTACAAGGCTATACAAAAAGTAAATGCTCAAATCAAAATTCTATCTTTTTTAATCTTCTTAGTCCAAAATGTGGTGCTTTGCTAGTCCTCCATCTCTACAATTTTAAAATCATCACCTAACGGCTTAAAAAACCATAGTCTAAACACCTTTTTACACATTTCATTTAAATTCTTAAATAGTATTTCTTTGTTGCATTTTTATGATTCTTATTTTATCGTAGTGTTTTTGGTTGATCTTGTTAATATATATTTGATCAAATCATTTGTAATTTTCATTTTTTACTTATAAAATTTTTCATCAAAAACATACTTACTGGACACTGATGAAAACTAATCCAGCCTCGAAACATTTGGCTAAGAAGATTGAAAGTAGAAAAAGGAGCTCAGAAGACTCTCATCTCAGAGAGAATTAATTGTTGTTTGCTCCTCCATTTTTTCTCTAGTTTTATAAACATTGTATAAATTAATATAGGTTTTATTTTGGGTTTGTATTTGTGCCATTTCCTTGGGCTATGTTTTGGGCCAATTTTCATGGGCCATGTATTGAGCCAATTAGAGTAGGGTGTAAATAGAAAAAGAAAGAGTCTAGCTAGAGTTACAATTGGGCCTCCTTGGACCCAATGCAACTCTAGACCATCTAGGGTGCACAAATAAATTACTAGAGTGCAAATAGAAAGCATGGACTGGCAATGAAGGCATGAAGGTCCACATGTCATCTCCTTAATGGAGAGGATTCCCACCAATGCCAAAAGAACATTTGTCTTCATGGAAATGGTGAGGATTCTTTCCAATTAGAGGAGGACACTTGTCAACCTCTAATTTGAGAGGATTTGCTTCAATTAGAGAGAGTCACTTGTCCTTTTATGAGTGGAGAGTTTTTAGGGTTAAAACTTGCACCTTGGCTACCCATAACACTATAAATACAAGTTCTAGCCCCCTTGTAAATGAGCTTTAAATAGACTATTGAATTGATGCCAAAGTTTCAGCCTCGACTAGTCTCTTAGCTCACTATTTGGTAGCCTTATATTTAAGTGTTTTAGCAAGGAACCTCTTATGAGTTGGCCTAACCTCTCTTAAGCTTCATTATCATTCTCCATACACCAATACTTCACAATTTCTTTCACTAATTTTAGCCACTCAATCTCACCAAAACACCGCATCATAAAATACAAAACAAAAGACTCATAACAATGCAATCTATGATTGCATTAGACACTATAAAAACATATTTATTGCACACTATACTGTGTTGTAGTCTTTTAAAAAAGGATGATTATTTATGATAATCTAAACACTAACTATAATATATAATAGATAGATAGATATAGATATAAATTGTTGAGTAAAGATAAAAAGGTAGAGCTTTTATAGGTAGAAACTGGAATAGAAAAAAAATAATAGCTAACTACCCATCAAATGATTAATTAAATAAAAATTAAATTTAAGAAATTGGAATATTTCATCTTAAATTTATAAATGTAAAAAATAGATATTTTAAATTATATTTTTTGTATCTAAATTAATCTCATTTTTTTTCATACATTTTGTATGTATATTAATTTTTCTTAAGCATTATTGAAGATAAACAATAAAAAATTTTGAAATTTCATTTCATTTCAATTCATCCTACTTTTTTTACAAATACTTTTAGATATTAAATTAGATTTAAGTTATTTATGTTAATAATAAATAATTCATTAATATTTTTAATATTCCTTTGGTACAATTCATTTTTTCATCTATTAAAATATAATAAGTAAATTTTATAACAATAATAAAGACAATAAAGTCGTAGCTATCTGATTCTTTTATATAGATTTTTTATTTGCTCTAGTATTAATTTAGAAAAGAATAAAGCTTAACAATCATTTACAACAACTTAAAATTTAAGATATCCATAATTACAAAAAGAGATAGATTTGAAGACACTTAAATGCATTTTTTTTCATAAATTGTGAAAAGCACATTTCTCCCATATCTAATTCAGCAACAATATAACAATAAAGCAAGAATATAAAACCAGCTAGATTTGGTTCCAACATATCTCTTATATGTTGCAACCTTGCATCATATTTAATCTTTAAAAATACAAGCTAAGATTCCAAAAAAGTATTTTAAACATCATTTAACTTTTGGAATCAAACTCAGTTTTTCTAAATCTGATTCCGTGGTAAATATAGAAGAGGAATAGAAACATTAATTGAGAAAACTTTAAATAGAAAAGCTTTAAATATAGAACTCATCTTGCTTGCACAATTGTATCTGTCATACCATTCACTGATAAACTTTCTGTCATTCTGCAGGGCAGTGTTGAACTGTCATCACCTCTCAACTTTAGAAATGCTGGTGGTTTAGGAGAAGGAAGGGGTACAGTGTCATTCCCAATCATTGCTACAACATCAGACATGGTTGGCCTATCTTCTGGACTTTCTTGAACGCAAAGAAGTCCCATGTTCACATATCTTGGCACAGTATGCATACAATTACTACTAGTATCACTATCGTCTAGTGCAGTATCCATTAGGTCCATTCCTGAATTGCTTGTCCAAAGATCCCAAGCCTTCAAGATTTAGCACAAAAGGAGCTCAAAGTTAGAATGTTTGGAGCATATCCTGGTATGGCTCTATGATATTCCACACCCCATCCCCATAACGTACCTTTTGTTAAAACTCATTAAATCAATTTGAAATTGGAACAATGCAAATTAAGAACAAATGGATGGAATATCTAGAAACTCACATATCCAAGAAGATTAAAGGAACCGGTTTGATAAAAGCCAGTATTCTTCTTGCCACTTATGATCTCCAACAAAAGTACCCCAAAACTAAACACGTCCGATTTTATTGAGAAAAGTCCTTCCATAGCATATTCAGGGGCCATGTAACCACTGACGATAAGGTAGATTAGTTAGTGGATGGTTGATCATGTGATTGAAGCCTTGATGGCAATTATATACTTATAGTATTTTTTTAATTGACTTACTATGTTCCAACAATTCTGTTTGTATTTGCTTGAAGTTCATTTTCACCAAATATTTTTGCCATTCCAAAATCTGATATTTTGGGATTCATATTGGTGTCCAACAATATGTTGCTGGCTTTTAAATCTCGGTGAATGATCCTGAACCTGGAATACTGATGAAGATAAAGAATTCCTTGGGCAATCCCATCAATTATTCTGACTCTTGTTAGCCAATCTAGCATCCGTTTTTTTTCATCTGCAAACCAAAGTTTGAGTTTAGTAGAAGGGAGCATATTTAAGAGAGTTCCGAGACTGTAGGATACAAACCAGTAAAAAGGAAAAGATCCAAGCTTTTATTAGGCATAAATTCATAAATCAGCATCTTTTCATTTCGTTCAATGCAGCAACCAAGAAGTCTAACAAGATTGTTGTGTTGGAGTTTTGCAATTAACAAGGCTTCATTTCTCAACTCTTCCCATCCTTGACCAGATCTCCGTGACAGTCTTTTCACAGCAACCTCATCCCCATTGAATAATATACCCTGTGGTTTAAATGAGTTTTTAGGCATGCAAATTGTAAACTGTATTACTCTATCAACCAATCAGAAATGACTTTATGACTTGTTATTTTCAGAAACAACAAAATTTATTACCCTATATAATCAATTTCGATTGGACGAAATCGTAAAAGCTGTTTATATTGAGTATAGATTATTTGCTCTAAAAACATATTGCTAAGAAGAGTTTTTAAACATGTCTTGTAAACGGGTCCAAAGCCACCCTCGCCAAGTTTATTGGCATGTGAGAAATGTAAGCTCTGAATCTTCAACTTTCATGCTCATGCTTATATCAAAATGGAGCAAATCTTCCCCTGCAAATTGAGGAAAATTAGTTCATAAGTTAAAATACTCTGAAGTTACTTGGCAAACTTTTTTCTTTCTTACCTTTTCTCCTCTTCCTTCTAATCCAGTGAACTAATAATAAGCCCAATATAAGAGAAGTTAGAAGGGAGATCAGTATAACAATCACAAGTAGATTCTTCCTAACATTACTTTCTGGTCCTTTATCTCTTGTTGCGTTTGAATCTGCAGAGAAAATGTATCAACTATGAAAATTCATGTATTGACTGATAAGAGAGAGAAGTAGCAGTTGAATGAAAAACAACTTAGGATTTTGTCTTTTGAACTCTGAGATGCACACAAAGTGTATCTTATAGCAGCTGCATCACATGCTAATATATATCCATTAACCATCCAACTCATCCAAACATAGTCCAACTTAGCCATCCAAATATATCCAGTAATCGCTATTCTATTTTTGTTACAAAACTAAATCAAAGATATCTACATCAAGGAAAATGAGGCTTCTTGAACTTACCAGAAGTAACGAATTCTGAGGCAGCAAGTCTTAGGTAAAAAATTGGATTGCTATCATCTGAATTGTCCACATCTGTTGAGACGTTCTTTAGATTCAGTACCGAACCAAGCCACAACTGGCAGTTACCGTTCAAATAGTAAGCAAAAGCAACACAAGAACAATTTGTAGAACAAGTACGTTCACACCCTCTTGCTGTGTCGATCTTTAGGGTCTTGTAACTGTCCGGAGTAGGTGGCCATTTCACTTGATAGAGTTGCTTGAATTTATCGTTGGATTCAACACCGTTACTGCAGGACGATAACTCTTTTTTCCGGACACAGCCAGCGGATTTGTTCCCTTTGTAATCAGCATCAAACGGCCTGAAACCATCAGTACAGTCACAAGGGTCACGAGCTTTCGGGTTACAGATGGAAAAAGCTCCACACGAATTCTTAGTTCCACACTTGGATGACTGAATAGAAACCCAAAATTGTGCTTCATCTAACCAATACTCCTGGTTGAGCTCCCCAGACACTTCTAGTACCAACCTAGAGTCATTACCAACTGGAAAAGTGAAATAGCGGTCGTGCTCTTCCACACCAGTTCGTCTAATAACATTGCCAATAGTATAATTGTAACTGTCGTCAATCCAGAACACATTAGAACCATTGTCGATGATTAGACTGATCATGCCCGAATCATACTGGAGGGTAAAAGCTCCTGGGGCAGGGTCATCTGCACTTATCCATGATCGCAATGACCAAGTAGTGTTGTAACCTTCATCTTGTCCTAATTTCATTCCGGGTAAAAGGGTGTCCGTAGGATAATCAAAACTCTGCCACAAAATCTCTTTATTTGAGGTTTTCAGCAGTACCAAGTTTCCTGAATCCAAGAGCATGGCATAGGTACTAAAATTGTTTGAAACCTTGTTGACACGGTATGTAACTTGTCCATCCATGATCACAAAATTTCCATCAGGTTGAATGGTGAGAACTGCCGAGGATGTTTCAAGCGCGTAGTCTCGGTTAGCAACCCACACAATCTTGTTCTTGTCGTTTGGAACTCTTTTATACCGTATACCAACGTAGTACTTGGTGGAGTTGTCTCTGACTTTGGTGAAAAAGCACAATTCGAACTTCCCGCTATGAGAAGCAACGGAGTCTAAGATTCCCAATGATTGTCCTATTTGCAAAAATTCTTTGTTGGTGACTGCATTAACACAAAACATAAACAGGCAAAGGAATGATGTCAAGGATGCGAGAGTAGAAGAAGTTAATGTCATTTTAATTCACAACATTGATTTGCAAAACCCAATCAAATGAGTTGTCGTAGAGGAAGGCTTGAAAGGGTTGGTATTCAGGATAACCTTGGTGGCTTGACTTCAGAAACAGCAACTAACCCGTGGTAAGATTCCAAACAATACATACACCAAAAGTGCTGATAAAAAAAAAAAAAAACATACACCAAAAGTGTCACTTTCTAATTGGAGGGTGGATTTGTTGACTTCAGAAACAGCTGGTAGCCCGTCAAGTGTAATATTCCAAACAATAGAACGCCAGCCAAGTGTCACTTTCTAATTCGAGGACGGACTTGTTGATGATCATGACCTGAGTTTTATTATTTTAAAATAATGATGGAATTAATTCAAACTGATACTGTATTATTCAATATTTATACTAACAAATATATGCATACAAAATATTTATACAAACAAAGATAAGATACTAATTTCTTGAAAGGAAACTAATATTAATTTTGTTTTTTTTTTTCTAATTTTTAGCTTTATTTTTTTATATATATTTTAGTATTTATTTTGTCTTTTTTAATTCAAGTTCTTATTGACTCTTTATTTACATTCAGTATCTTTAACTACCTAGAATGAATGTACTGCTTGTATATATATTTAGACTTTTTACTTTGATTTAATGAAGAAAAATAAAGTAGAAGAAATATTCTCTCTCATATCCTTTGCCTTCCTTTTTTCTCTTTTTGATTATCTTAGTTCTTTTTTATAATATGGTATCAGAGATCTGAAGAGCTCTACTTGCTACATTTACCCATGGGTAAAAAGTTGTTGATCCCTCACAAATTTTTTGTTCTTCTTATCATGTTAGTTCATCTGATAATCCTTCATTTTTCATTGTCCCTATTATTCTTGAGGGACCAAACTATCATCATTGGTCTTGTTTATTTCAATTGACTCTCATTTCAAAGAACAAGATAAGTTTCATTGATGAACCATAAAAGCTCCCACTCATACCAACTTATTGTTTCCTGCATGGCAAAAAGCCAATATGCTGGTATTTTCCTAAATGGTTAAGGTTGTTTTTCCACCCATCGTACAAAACATCATTTGTATGGACAATGTCTTTGACATATGAAATCATTTAAAGGAGAGGTTCTCGGAAGGAGACATGATTCATCAGGAGATGATTTCTTCTTCCAAACAAGATTCTACTTATGATGAGCAAAATCATGAAAGTTCAAAGACAAAAGTGCAGTCTCAACAAATTGGTTTTACTCCTTAGCAGTATCAAACATTGTTAGCTCTTTTACAACAGTCCAAATCTAATGACAATATTTATAATCAAGTCTCTATTATTCCTTCCAACATGACAACACAATCTGGTAATAAATTTATTTTTTCCTTCAGTTCTTTGATTCTCGATAGTGGTGCTATTGACCACATTTGTTCATCCTTAACTCATTTCACTTCATATCATCACATTAATCCTATTTATGTTAAATTATCAAATGGAAATCAAGTCATTGCCCATTATTGTGAAACTATTTTTCACAATCAAAATCATGTCATAGACAATTTACATTCCTTGTTTCATTTTTAATCTTCTTTTAGTATAGCAAAATTGTTTGATAATTTATCTTTTTGTTCTTACCTTTAACTCTAATGGTTGTCACATTTAGGACAAGAACTCCTTGAAAATAATTGGTTAAGCTAAGATGCAAGATAGACTTTTGATGAGCATATATTTACTCACACTCAATAGCTTTAATTATATATTATTGGACTATAATAATAAATAAATCCATTGTTTTAATTAATATTCATATAATTGAATTTATTTGGGTCTTAACTATTATTTTTGTTAATTTTGTGCTTTTAGAGTGAATGTCCTAAAAGAAGTGTCTACCTTTGTGAATGGGCCAAATATGCAAAAGTCCAAGTTGCTTCTTGAATCAAAACAGAAAACAAATTCTGAGGAGAAGAATGAGAAAATAAAATCTACAATATCTCAGAAATAAAATTGGAAGCAAATATTCTTCAAAATACAAGAATTCTGGAAAGTTGGAAACTGTTATCAAAATCTAAACTGCAATATTTTCCCAAGATCCTTGGAGCAGAAAAGTCTATAAAAGGACACAAGCATCAAGGAGAAGAGAGATGATGAGGATATGAGAGATAGCGCACCACTGACCAAACTCAGCCTTCCAGAATGATGACTCGGAGCATGACCCAAGATTCAGGGCTAGGTCAGGATCCACCTCTAGCCAATGCTTCAGCGCTTACTCTTTCCCAGAGGATCACAAGGAGTAGAGCCCAAGCATTGGTAGCTGACCATCAACTAGTTTCTTTATTTTCAATTTCAATATAATAGGATTCTTTAAGCATAATAAGGGGTGTGCTTATCATTTTAGCTTGTGCCTAGCCATTTAGGGAAGGAATGTAGCCCTAGCTTCTAGAAGCTAGGACTAAGGGGCGACATTGACCTAGGTCAAACCCCTAGGTTGCCCCTCATTCAATGACCATCATACCCTTGCTCATCTTGTTTTCCAAGGCACCCATTCCTATAAATAGGGTGCCTTACTCCATGTATTCACACATTGAAATTTGAAATAGAAAAGAAACTCTAAATTGTGAGTGAGACTTGTGTTCTCTCTTCTTTAGTCTTATCTTGTGAGAGTGAGAGCTCTTCAAGTGACGACCCTCATCACTTATATTAGAGATCCCACACACTCCAAGTGGTGTGTTCCTCCATTCCATTATCACTAAGCTTTCCTATCCTTCATCTATTCTTTCATTTCCATTACGCCATGTCTTTCTGTGTTTATGTTCTTGTCTTTCTTCTATTTTCCATTCGGTCATCTTCATTTTAATTGCTTCCTTTTATGCTCTTTCATTTCCATAAAGCATCATCATCTTCACCATATCTTGTGTTTTTCCTGTTTGCCTTTGGAAGTGAATCTTCACACTTACTTAACCACTTGGTTAAGTTCGTGTCCAGTGGGGATCTTCCCTAGGTCTCACACCATAATTGCTAAAATTTAAATCATAAACAAAGTGTCACCATTAAAATGGACAACTCTAAAATCAACTCACATCATGTGGTATTTAGAGCAAGGTTATTTTATGCTTACTTGCTTTGAGTTGATTTCGGCACTTTACTTTCTTGCAACTTTACATTCTTTCTTTTACCTTCAAGCCATTTCAATTCTGCCTTTACTTTCTTGTCCAAAGCGTAGCGTAGGAAGTCACCTAACCCTAGCAAATTAGGTTAAATAGGGGGCTATATGCACATCCCTAGTGTGCCATATTGAGAGAAAAACACCATTGAGTGAATTGTAACCAATTGGGAGAATGAAAGGTACTAGAAGTATGCGTGGCTAATTCTACCCTTTAGGATTGGGGGTAATCTGTTCAAACTCTTATGCATTGAGGTTATATTTAACTATGATATAATATTGTGTTCTTTATTGATTATTGGTATTGTTGTTTTGCTTTTAAATATTTGTGACATGTTTGATGATCTTAAATCTGACCGAGAAGTATTTTTAGGGTTTTGACCTAAACAACACTACTTAACATATTTGAGTGCTAGGAATAACCTTGAAATGTTAATTGCTATTAACGTCTGAGCTTGATCCTAAGTTGTTCTTATAAATATGTGAGAGATCAATATTTATGGAACATTCTTAAGAATTGTATATGCGAGGAATCGATATAAATGACTTTTATACAGGCATCAATTGCAATCAAATAACATAATGTTAACATGGTAATCAAAATACATAAGAGTGACACAGATGAAACTCAATCCCTATTTTTCCAATTGAAGCAATCACTCTTTGATTTGTTTTCTTGTTAATTCTTGTCATTGTAACAATCTTCAAACCAACTTTTTATTGTTGTATTTTATATTTAGCGAATATTGTACTTGAATAGTCAATTATTCCTTGTGGGATCGATATTCGTCCTTAGGGACAAATTATTACTTCTGACAACGTGGTGCCATAAAAAGTCATCAATGTTTGTTGTTTTGCAAAACAAAAAAGACTTTCATTTCCTATTTGTACATTGAATTGATTCATGTAGATATATGTGGTCCATACTCAATACCATTAACTCATGGTCATAAATATTTCTTGACCATAGTTTACGACTGTTCGCGGTACACATAGATTTTTCTTTTAAAACAAAAATATGAAGTTGTCAAGACTTTTGAAAATTTTGTTGTTTTTGTTCAGACACAATTCGAGACCGCAATAAAAATAATAAGAAATGATAATGAGACTAATTTTTTTATGACTAATTTATTTGTTAACAAAGGAATAGTGCATAAAAATTCATGTGTCAATACTCCATAACAAAATTATTCTTGTCCTCATGAAATGCTTTACAAAACTGCAAAAAAAAAATTAATGGATTAAAGGTGTTTGGATCTTTATGCTATGCTAGCACTTTGTCAATAAAAAAGAAAATTTGTTCTAAGGGCATCAAAATGTGTTTTTATTGTTTTTAAAAAAGGAACAAAAGGATATGTTCAGTTGAATATTCAATCCAGAGAAATTTTTGTGTCTAGGGATTTTATCTTCTATCAACATGTTTTTCTATATCAAAGAGTTCAAGATAATAGCAATGAAACTAACGATCTTAACATTCATGATGAAATTATTTTTACTGAAGATCAACTTGTTTTGAGTCAGCCATCACAAGCCATATTCTTGCACCTTGTGATAATGGTGAAAATAACAATAATAATAATTGTGAATTACACATTAAGGTTCCAGAAGAAGTTTGTTTCCATATAGACCAAAACCACAATGAAGATCATGACAGAAAACAAAATTCTGAATCAAATCAGCCTGTTCGAATGAGTACTATAATAAAAAGACCACCCGAGTATCTTTGTAATCTTAGTGTTTCCAATACATCTTCAAGAATTAAATATCCTTTGAATTGTGTTTTGTCTTATAATAATTTATCACCTTCTTACACATTTTTTTGTTATGTCTCTTTCTTCACATGTTGAGTCAAACACTTATTTTGAAGTTGTGAAATATGACTGTTGGATAAAACCTATACAATGTGAGATATCTGCTTTGGAGTTAAATCAAACATGGGAGATTGCTCTTCTGCCTAAAGAAAAAACAGTCATAGTTTGCAAATGGATATTCAAAATAAAATATAAGGCTAATAGGACCGTTGAAAGGTATAAAGCAAGACTAATAGCAAAGGGATACACACAAACATAAGGCATTGACTACCTTGATAATTTCTCTT
The DNA here is from genome assembly GCF_051622355.1 of Phaseolus vulgaris. NCBI lineage: Eukaryota > Viridiplantae > Streptophyta > Magnoliopsida > Fabales > Fabaceae > Phaseolus > Phaseolus vulgaris. The sequence continues at coordinate 42,390,526 of NC_143508.1, forward strand.
CAGTAGAAAAGATGACCACCAGAAGGTTGCTTCTTTCTCTAGCTTCTTTCTATAATTGGGAATTGAAACAATTAGACATAAACAATGCCTTTTTACATGGAGAGTTGAAAGAAGATGTATACATTGTTGTTCCTCCTGGATTGACTTTTATTCAACCAGGATAAGTTTATAAATTAAAAAAGGCTTTATATAGCTTTAAACAAGCCAACAAAGAGTGGTTTGCCAAACTGTCACTCTTTTTGCTTTCTTGGGAATATACTCAATTTATGAATGATCATTCTTTGTTCATTAATTCTTCTTAAGGATCTTTTACAACATTATTGATGTATATGGATGATATAATATTGGCAGGAAATGATAAAGAGGAGATTAAGCGAATCAAACATTCAAGATTCAGGATCTTGGGGATTTAAGATATTTTCTTGGTCTTGAAATAGCAAGAAGTAAGAAAGGGATAATGATGAATCAAAAGAAATATGCACTGAAATTGTTAACAAATGCAGGTCTTTGAGCCTTCAAACCTGCAGTTACTCCAATTGATAATTATGCAAAATTATATGTACTGAAAGTGTTCCTTTCACATATTTTCAAGCCTATAGAAGATTGATTGGAAGCCTTATGTATCTCACTAATATCCGACTTGACATAATCTTTTATGAGCAACGATTTTCTCAATTTCTTGCTAAGTCTGCAATTTCTCACTATATAATGCAACAATTAGAATTCTCAGATATATCAAAGGAACTCTGAGTCTTGGTTTATTTTTCTCTTCCAACACTTTTGGTAATTTAAAAGCCTTTTGTGATAGTGATTGGGGCACCTTTAGTGATTCAAGACAATCAGTGACAATCAGTGGCCGAAATTCTTATTCTAACTTTTATTGACTCTTTATTTACATTTTGTCTTTTTAACTACCTAGAATGAGTGTATTGCTTATATATATTCAGACTTTTTACTTTGATTCAAAGAAGGAAAATAAAATAGAAGAAATATTTCTTTTCCTATCCTCCGCCTTCCTTTTTCTTTTTTGTTTCTCAGTTTTTTTTATCATATTTTAGGTTTTAGTCAATATTATGTGCACAGAATGTATTAATCACGTGCTTGACTTGCTTTAAGCATGTTGCGTTTTGGACTTTCTTTACATGTTTTTCCATTTATCTCATTTTATTTAAGTGAAGAATAGTTAGACTAAGGTTGTACGTCAAAAAGCTAACTATAAACATAAATGAAGAAAAAAATAATATTATTTTCGTGTATTCTCTCCTTAGTGTATTTTTTATAATTATAACTGCGAATTTAGTGTCACATCAATCTCAATTTCAGACCTAGTCCTGCTTTGTTTTCAAGAGTTTGAACGTTAATTTGGTCTTTGGAGAATGTTCAATGAGGAAATTGGTTTGGCGAAAAAACCACCTTAAAGAATACACAGTGGAAAAATTGAAATTTAAACAAACTTTTTTCATCTTTTGTTTTATCCATGAGCATTGTTGTTTAGTTTGTTTTGACTTATTGTATGTATTGTTTATGTATTTGTTCGAGACTCTCGTACTCTTCATCGATTGGTGTGATTTTGCCCTTATGTAGAGGTGTTCCACGTAAAAAAAATCTAAGTTCCTTCTTGTTTTTCTTGGTTTCATGCTGCACTTTATTTTGTTGTTTGCTCACATCCTTGCAATTTAGGATAAATTTTATTTTATTTCTTATTGTTCTATTACTTATTTTGTTATTGAATTGTTATTTTTATTATTTTGATACACACAATTTACTACTTTAATAACATTTTCATAGTTACATTTACAGTACATAAGTTTTAATTAGTATAATAACATTTTTTACATAGATTTCGCTAAAAACAAAATAAACATAATATTGTAACATTTTATAAATAAATATTACAACAAATAAATTAAAATTCGTATATTTTTATAAATGTCACTAAAAGTAGAACTTTTTTAACTTAATAAAATTAAAAAAAAAACGATAATCTTTCTCGATCTCAACTTACTCTCTCACACTCGTTTTCCTTTACTCTCTGAATTTGTCTCTTTCTTCCAACTCACTCTTTCATTCTTCTTGATCTATAAATCTCACGCTCCTTAAGTACTCTCACTCTCAAAATCTCATTATCGTTTCACTCTTGTTTCTCTTCCTCACTCTTCTAGTCTCGTTTCACGCTCCCTCATACGCTCTCTATCTCGTGCTTGCATCTAGAATTATTGTCAATGACAATGTTTAAACTTAGGTATTTGAATCTGATCTTTGGTATCTCACATGATTCAATTTGTTCTTACAATCAGGTAGGATGTTTTTGTCTTTGATTTTATTAGGTTTTTGTTTTAATTTTCAATTATTTTTATTTGGTTTTCAATCGGTGTGTATCGTAGTGACTCTCTCTCACATTAGAACCCTCGCACTATAAGAAAATTGTTTTTAGAAACTAAATTTTTGGTCTCTAAAATGATAAAATTAGTCACTAACTTAACTAGAGACTAATTTAGAATTTAATAACAGTAAGTGACTAAAATCATGGTCGCTAATTTTATATACAAATTTAGATTCTAATTTAGAAACCAATTTAGTTACGATTAAATAAAAACCAACTTAGTGATCAATTATATAGAAACTAATAGTGACCAAATTATATAGAAATCAAATTAACAACCAATTTAGTGACCAAAATATATAGAAACTCATTTAGGGACCAAATATATAAATATGAAAAAATGGTCACTGTATTGATCTCTAAATAATATAATTTATTATAAAATATTATTTTATTTACCTACTTTTTATTTATTTACCTACTTTTTATTTATTTACCTACTTACTCTTTCATATTTTATATTTATTTGTAGATTTAAGTTCACTAATTTTAAAATAAATTTATAAAGTTCGTCAACTCAAAGCAATTATGTTCAAAATCCAAATAAGTTAGCAATTTTTTTCAAATTTTACAAAAAAACTTTTTTATGAATTATGAATGTGAACTAAGATTATGGTATAAACTAGAAGATAATCACATAAACTCAAGTTGAAATGATTATACTGTCGTAGTTGTTTAAAATTTACTTTCAACTTCTGTTAATATACATGAGTTATATGTACAAGAAAGTTTAGTTTATTCCTATCTTGTTTGAATTTACATTTTTGTGCCTACTTGCAGCTCACAGGGTTGTTGAAAAAAGGAAGAGCAGGACCTAGGAAGTGCAAGTGTTCCTCTCTATCCATCAAACTGTCTACAAGATTCTTAGCTAGAACAAATCAATGAATGTCTTGGAAGCTAGAGCTGAAAGATTGTTACAAATCAGTAAGAAACAAACACACAACAATGGATAAAGGAATGAAAGAATGAAAATTGAAACACAAGATGAATGGAAAATTGCAAATCATTGACTGTTTATAAACTTACCTTCTCAAACGATACTAGCTCAACCTCATAATACAAAGTGGAGTTTGAAGGAACCACAACAAGTTCCTGTTGAGACTCTGATGAGCAAAACCATAATGCCACCTCACCCTTCTTCATAGTCAAAACAACTCTGTCAAGCCCATCAATTACTTGTTCTACTCAATCCATAAAACACTCACATTATCTAGCTTAATAAATAATTTAGTGGGAATTGGGAGAAACATTGAGACATTTTTTCTAGTTACCCTCATCAGTTTTGAATTCAAACAGCTCCCCTTCATCATCATGACCCTTCTTAAAAAACAAAGTACCTTCCAGCTTATCAATTACTTTCACTACAAGAATGCAAAAATAGGTAAGGAAACATGAGAACCATGTTTTAAATCCATAAACAATGACAAGGCTATCATCCACATTAAGAATTACAAGCATTTGCATTTCAAAATGAATAGTCAAATCCTTGTGTACTAAACCTTAAAATTCAAAATGAATAATAAAATCCTTGTGTATTTTCCCAAACAATGTACAATGAAATCTTTATGAAACAAACAATACCATCACCACCATCAAAATGTAAATAGGAGGAAGCACAAAAGTAGAAACCACTAAAAATTTAACTAGCTTTCTTACCCAGTGGTTCACCAAAGTTACGAGAAAACTTTTGTTTTGGACATGTGTGCTCCTCTGCAAAACATGTCACATGTGATCTTGCTTGCTTAAAGAATTCAAAAGTTATCTCTATTTTTTTAATCTTTGGATTCAAAGCACAACCAGCTTGGAGAAACATATGCAACCAGGTCAAAACACCCTCAAATCAACACCAAAGAGAAAAACACGAGCCACTCTAAAGACAAGTCAATACAAATTAATAAATAAAATATTCACAAAACAGTAATAGTGAAAAGAAAAGTTAACTTCACTCACGTGTTCTACAGTTTATCATCTTCTTGCTGTCCCTCGCACCCATTGCTCTTCTCTCCTTTTTTTTCTTTAATTTAACTAAACAAATAAATAAAAAAATAATAGTTCAGACTTTATACATAGCCTCTTTTGAGTTATAGAATTTAGCTGTACAGTGCTTTCCAAGTTATATGTAACTACCAGCTTGATCTTTAAGTCTTTTTCTGAACTATATTTCTTTCAATTTTCTGCTGCATAATTATGACAATAGTTTTAATTGGACAGTAAGAACAAGGTTGATCATGGATAACTTCACATTTGAAGTTTTTTACTACACCCTTAGTATCCTTTCATTATTTTGCTACTTGTCTATGTTGTGGTGCATTAATGACACATCTGTCTTACCTTGTTTACTAGGTATTGATGGGGTTAAGCTTAGAGATGGTCGCTTATTGATTGCTTGTAATACTTAATCAAGGGTGTGCTTAAAGTGGCACAACTTGGATGCATCAAAATATGGTGGCTTGGTCAGGTGTTTATATTTTAACTAGCCTAAACCAATAAATAATCATCAAGACAGAGGAAGAGAAAAACTGATACAATCCAAGTGATGCAAAACTAGTTTATTTTTTATTATTTTTTTGTAGTTTTGTATCTTGCGAAAGAATGGACTTGAAAATGACATCAATGGCTGAATGGAAGTGTGGAGAAGAGGAAATGAAGAGGGGAAGTAGAGGCTTAGAAGAGGTGTGGCCAACTTCTAAGAAGATTCAAGCAAAACACTAATAGAAGTGCAAACTTGAGAGTGAGAATTTGAAGACAAATGAGCTAGCAACTTGGGAAACATTTCATTATCAATTCAAATATGATTTTCAAGAGGGCTAGCACTTGTATTTATGGTGCCATGGGCAACCAAGGTGCAAGCTTTAACCCTAAACACTCTCCACTCATAGGAGGAAAAGTGACTCTCTCTAATTGGAGCAAATCCTCTCAAATTAGAGGTTGACAAGTGTCCTCCTCTAATTGGAGAGAATCCTCTCCATTAAGGAGATGCCATGTGGACCTTCATGCCTTCCTTGTCACTCCATGCTTTCTATTTGCACTCTAGTAATTGATTTGTGCATCCTAGATGGTCTAGAGTTGCATTGGGTCCAAGGAGCCCCAATTGTAACTCTAGCTAGACTCTTTCTTTTTCTATTTACACCCTACTCTAATTGGCCCAATACATGACCCATGAAAATTCCAAAACATGGCTCAAGATAATGGCCGAAAGACAAGCCCAAAATAAAGTCTATATTACTTTCTACAAATTTATAAGACTAGGAAATTTGGAAGAAAAAGTTAAAAATTAATTCTCGATAAAAATAGAGTTTTTTGAACTCCTTCTTCTTCTTCTTCTTCTCCTTCCATTCTTCTAGCCATGACCCTAGTTAAAGACCCAATATGTGTCCTTCCGGATGGTCCTCCATCACCAAGTAAACAAGGAGATGACCAAAGCCTCAAGAGACCATTCACACTATGAGAAGTCATCTCAACAATCAAGTCAAGACCCCACCAAAGATCTAACGAACCTCACCAGAAGAAGAAATGGGCATAGACCAGAACACCAAATGTTCTTTGTTCTGGTCTTCTTAAAAATAAAACTTGTTGTAAATAATTTGGGGTCACTTTAGGGGTCCAAATAGCAAGATAGGCTAGAATAGGTGCCTTTAGCATAATAGGGGGGTGTAGTTATCATTTTAGCTTGTGCCTAGCCCTTTATGAAGGAAAGTTGACCTAGCTTCTAGAAGAACAAGCCTAGGGTGTTGTTTTGACTTAGTCAAACCCTAAAGGAAGCCCCTTACATATTTACCATCCTACCCTTGCTCATCTTGTTTTCCAAGGTACCTATTCCTATAAATAGGGTGCCTTACTCCATGTATTTGGATGTTGAAATTTGATATAAAAGGAAAACTTTGCACAAATTGTGTGAGGCTTTTGTTCTCTAGCTTAGGTCTTATCTTGTGAGAGTTGAGAGCTCTTCAAGTGGCGGCCCTCCACACTCATCTTGGGAAATCCACACTCCATGTGGCGTGTTCAATCTCATCCATCACCATAAGCTTTCTTTCCTTCATTTGCTTCTTCCATTTTTCATACACCATTGTTATTGTGTTTTGTGTTCTTGTTTCCATCTTTTCAATTCGGTTCCATCTATTTCATTTGTTTCCTTTTCATATCATTCCAATTCTACAACATGCATCATTCACACCTTATAATGTGCTTTTCCTTTTACCTTTGGAAGTGAACCTTCACACTTACTTAACCACTTGGATAAGTTCGTGTCCAGTGGGGATCTTCCCTAGGTCTCACCATATATTTGCTAAAGTCAAAATCATAAGTGAAGTGTCACCCTTAAAATGGATAATTCTAAAATCAACTCACATAAAAAATGTTGTCCAAGAAAACAATCAATATGGCACACTTACAAAGCCTAAAGAAAAAAAAACTAGGTTTAAAGGTGTCTAATGAGTGTAGACCACAGGGTTAGGGTATTCAGAAACAACAGAAGAGGAGATTTTGGTGTGTCAAAGTCAAAAGTTATTATTATAACATACAAAACAGGATCATGTTGCCTGCCTACTGGACATGGAGAGAAATTCAGCTAACAAAATACCAATATTCATTTCCACATAATGGTGATTAAACAAGTACATCAGACTACTAAAAAATAGTTTCTATTGAATTTGATGACTTCATTTCAGACGCATTAATAGGTACTGGATTCTATCATAAAGCACAATTGGAAATTAAAAGGGCTGATAGCAAAGAGGCTAACATTGTTGAAGAAGTTTTTGAGAAAACAGGAAAAATTCAGAATGTATTGAGTCTTTGTTTCCCGAGCACATCTCATGAAGCTTGTTGCTCTCTAAATCCACAACTACTAACTGTATGATGACAATCAAAATAAAAGTCTCATTTTGTAGTATATGACTACATTCTCACTTTGTACTAAATTAAATCCGAATCAAATTGTAACTTTAAAGTTCAAACCCATTTTATTGAATAGAACTTCAGTTTGGGGGAGTATCACAAAAGAAATTCTTTGGAAAAAATATTTGGGTACTTCTCTGTTAAATACAAAATTTCAGCAGTTAACCTTATCAGAAAACTAGAACACTTTCAATTCAAAACATTTCATCTTATAATAGAAATTCAAGGCTTTATGCAATATTCATCTTATACTCCAGATGGCTAAGAATATGAATAGTACTTGAGCCAAATAGCCTCCCAATGATGGGCCAATTATTAAACCAATGACCCAAGTTGAGCTTAACTAAAAGCAAACAATCACAACATGACTTGTTAGGGTGGAAATGCAATTCTAAGAATTAACAGTGTAAAGTTGGTGATGCTTACAGTTGACAGTCCTAGAGCTTGGTGTTCTTCTCTAAAAAGATAGGTGCGAAATTTAATCAAACACAAGGAATGCAAGAACATGAACCAAATTGAAATTCAAGAACAAGAACAATACATAGTTTGGAATTGAAAATACGAATGGAAATGGAATGGAAAAAGATGACTGAAAGGAAACTTAGGAGTGGTGAATTGAATCCAAGATAAGTGTAGATGGCGCCACTTGAGAGCTCACAACACTTTCAAGATAAGACTCATGGTTTAAAGAGACAATGCTCACAAACTCTACCACAATTTGTGTATAGTAACTTTACTCTTCATTCAACATTTGAATACATGAGGTAGGCTCCCTATTTATAGATTTAGGAGCCTTGGAAAAGAAGAAATAAGAGGGTAGAATGAGAAAAGGAAAAAAGTGGGCAGCCATAGGGTTTGACTAAGTCAATCCCGTATTCTAGACTTATCCTTCTAGAAACTATGTCAAAATGCCTTCAAATGGGCTAGGAACAAACTAGAATGCTACCTACACCCGTACTATGCTAAAGACACTTTATTCTAGCTTATTCTACTATTTGGACCCTTACAAATGAGCCCAACTTATTTACAACATTTTTCTAAATATTTAAGAAGACTAGTAGGAAGAACTTCAAGTGCTCCGAACCTTGTCCATTCCTCCTACTGATGATGTCTTCCCTTGATTGTTGAGTTGAGATGACCCTTCATAGTTGGCATCCTTATCATCTTCTTGTGAATTTGAGTCGTATCACCACACTTCTCAAGTTATTTAGGATTCTAATAAGTTTCAATTAACGTATATGTATATATAAAGTAGCAGCCGAAACTATTATTGATTAAAGCGCTGTTAAGATATTAATGCATGCAACATTCTTGCATTGCCTTCAGAGGGAGACAAAGCCAGGAGCAGATACAAATCAGGAAGAAACAAAAATTCCAATAACTGATATACATAAGAGCTCACACATACAGGTCTAAACTTCTTTTTTAGTTTCTTTTCTAGTTTCCTTAATAAGTTTTTTCCAATATTTTTTGTAATAAATTTAGTACTGATTCTCTAGCAATGGGTAGCTGGAACTGAAAAAATATGTAGTAGAATTATTCATGCTAAGAACAAAAATCGATTTGGGGTTGGGGGCTTCTGATTCAATTTTCAGAGTTTATTTTCTGTTCATGCGGTTTGATTGATATTTATGTCATTCATTATAACCTTAATTATAACTATTTTTTTAATGATGTATGATTTTTTCAAATAAAAAAAAATACATAAACCCTTGAGTTTTTTATTGTTATGTAAATATGCAAGTTGAAATGTTCTAGTTATTTTGATAAGATTGATGTGTATAAGTGATTATATTATTAAGTAGGATTTATATAACCCTTGACCTTGTAGTTATTGTGTAAAGAATGAATAATTCGTCAGAGGTGTTCACAGGTTGACGTGGTTTGATTTTTAAAGAAAATTGCAAAACATTTTTAAGAAAACAAATGTTAAACATTTTGCTGCTGGATTCCGAAAGCTGCGACACCCTTGACTTAATATTGGGAAGCCAACGAATATTAATGCAATTGTGAAAAAAAGTAAAAAATTCCAACTTAGTTAAATTTTTTAAAACCGAATCTAAATAATTAGATTGAATTTTAAAATTAAATTCATAATTTTTAGAAGAAAATAGTTTGTATATAGATGGGTTCGGTATTAGTTTTAAAATTGATATTTTAAAAAAGTTAATTTAAATGATTTAAAATCAATATATATTCTTAAGAATATTTTTATAATAAAATTTTCTTAAATTTTGTCATATTTCATAAAAATGACAAGATTTTCAATTTGTTGAATTGTGATTTGTTATAAGTCCTGACCAATTTTGTTTTATGCATTTGGTTTGACAGTGCTGGTTGTGGCTAGGTCTTTATTAACAATGAACCAACTATCTGTGTAAGTTTGGTTGTTTTAATAGCTATATATATATATATAATTATGTCAGTTTATAAAACCTATGATTTAGTTGTTCACTTTGCTCTTGTGGCATGAGTTAATTGGTCAATGTTGCTTCATTTTTATTGTTTTTTTATGTAATATAATGTACTTAATTAGCTGAATAATTTTTTTTCATATGACGATGATAATCTTTGCCAAGCTAAGTAAAATTCATAAAGCAACACCTTTTAACTAAAGTGAATTGTGGATATTTATGGAATATACATGCAATTAGTGGCCACCTCTTTGTATAAAATTATCAGATTCAAAACTACAGGGGATGTAAGCGTTTATCACCTGTCCAAAATTTATGACTTCAAACATTTTGTAACACGTGTATATCTAGTTTTAAATAATCATGCCCTGTGTGATTTGTTGTTGGTGTGGTAGTTTCCAAGTCCAGACTAGACCAGTAGAGAGAATTGTTAAAAGGATTTAGGTGGATCACCATAACCGCAAAATTACCGTTTATATATTAGGTGTATCACCCAACTTGAATTTTTTTTTTCTAAATTTTGAATTTTTAAAATGCTGCATAAAGATATGAGATTTATGTTCTTACAATGAGTTTAATTATTGTGGTTGGGATAACCGAAAGATGTGCATGATTATTTACTGGGTATTGAATTTGATAGAAACTATACCAGAGGGATTTTTATTGAATTTGATAGAAACTATACAAGAGGAGATTTTTATTGAATTTGATAGAAACTATATAAGAGGGGATTTTTATTGAATTTGATAGAAACTATACAAGAGGGGATTTTTATGGAGAACATGGATTTCAAAGAAGATATATGATGATGATAGAGAGAAATATAGTATGTGTAAGGATTTGGATGGTTTGTTGGAGGAAACTTTTATGATGCCCACATATTTTGAAGAAAATGAATTCAATGACATTATAAATGAAGAGCTTGATACTGAAACAATTAGGTTTATCAAATTGATACGTGATGCTCATCAAGAAGTATACCCAGGTTGTAAACATTTCTTTAAGTTATCAGTCCAGGGATGAAGTAATGTTTCATTTGATATCATACCAAAATTGCAAGTTCTTAGGTTTCAATTATGAATATATTGATTCTTGTCCTAATGACTATGTTTTATTTCGAAAGGAGTGTGATAATGAAGTTAGGTGTCCTAAATGTGATTCTTCTAAATATAAGAAAAGAAGCATAAAAATTCTAGAAGAAAAGTTTCCCGTAAGGTTGCTTTACCTCCAATTCCAGTAAAGGTTTTGAGGTACTTTCCTTTAAATCAAAGGATCAAGAGGCTATTTATGTCATCAAAAATTGTTATGTGAATGAAATGACATGATGAAGTTCATACTAAAGATAGAAAGCTAAGACATCCAATTGATTCACTTGCTTGGAAATCTTTGATTCTCTACATCCTAACTTTGCATCAGATCCTTGAAATGTGAGGCTTGAGTTAGCAAGTGATGAATTTACTCCATTTAAGATGATGAGCAAAGGACATAAGATTTGGCTTGTAGTTTTAATGACTTATAATTTACCTCCATGGGATTGTATGAAACAAACTTACTTAATGTTGTCATTAGTAATTCCTGGTCCTTCTTCCCCTAAAAGTAGTAATGATATTTATTTGAAATCTCTTATTGATGAGTCACTACAAGAAATTATTTATTTACATACCGATTATTACAGATACAAATTCATATGTAAAGTGAACGTTATATACATATATTTTCATACGGATTTGATTCAGTATGTAAATAGACATTACATACAATTTTTTACATATGTAAACCAAAAGTGATGACATACGAAATTAATCAGTTTGTAATTTTGACACCATGAAACAAGAATAATTAAATATGGATTATATCAGTATATAACGTATTACATATTTAATTAAAAAAATAGAAATAGTTACATACAAATTATATCCAAATCCACTATGAAATCGAAAGCCAAACCTTGAAAGTCTTCAAAGCCAATCGAAACCCATTGTCCAAATTTCCCTTATCTTTAAGAAATCGAAACCAATTGCCAAACCTCACAATGAACCTCATTCCCAAACCACGCATTTCTTCTAGCTCCATTCATCATTTCTTCTAGCTCCATTCGCAACCTTAGCTTTTGCAATCACCGTGTCATTGTTGGAAGGTGAAAGATTTGGAAAAAAAAATTTAGTGAGATTGGAGGTGAAGGAGTGTGGAACATCATACTCAGGTATTTTTTTCAACACTTATTTTGAGGTTTTTCATGATGAAAATGGAATAGAAAACAATTTTAGGATTTAATAAAATGGAAAAACAAAATAAGGTTACAGGGAATCGAAATATTTTGATGCATTCACACAATACCAGGACTACTAAGGGACCATAATCTGGTTATGGTTCAATATTTATCCCAATTAGTCAATATAATTTGTGAAGTTTTATTTGCACTGATTGTAATCCTTAATTTTATTTGTAAAGGTATTTGGTGGCAGAAGGTGCAACAACTAAGCACAGGAACTTAAAAAGACAAGATTACTCAAAATTTAGTTTTCCACAATGTATTTATGCATTTTCCCCATTTTGATTGCCTAAAGTGATGAACTTTTCTTGTATGCTTGACAAGTAACACTAAATTTCATGTAAAGTTGAGGCTTTTTTTGATCCTTGATAAAGTCTCTCTTTCTCTTTATAGCACATGCTACTGGCTCAATTTGCTTTATGAAACTACTCATGTAGTTGAAGATAGCTCATGAACAACACCATATATTATTCACTACGAATTCTTATGTTAGTTTGGTAGTTTGCAAAATTTCCATTTGATATACATTTGTCTGCATACCCTTTCCCCTAGAATAATTTATATCCAGCCACGTTTTTTATGAATACTTATTGTGGATGTTGAATACTGATCTGATCACCTGTTTATCACAACTTAGTTATGTACCGATTGGCGCAGAAAGGAAGGAATAAGTAATTTGCATAAACCTACTTTGATATTAGTGTTCCTATTCTACATTTCATAACATTGACACTTTCCATTTACCCTTGCATCATTAGACTTATTTGTCGTTAAACTTATTCGTTGTTAAGAGCCTACTACTTCAATCAAATGCCTTAATTTATTTATTATTACTTAGTAAATCTTCACAAAGAAGTCATAGTTAATTGCCATTTCTCACGGCTGATCTTAGGAGATGGAAAATTACTCTAGATACTAAGGTAGTGTTTGGTTACGACAATACTTTTGAATCATGCTTTTTCTCTAATATAACGATGGAAAGAGTGAGGATTCCAAATCTATGCTAAAATCTAATTGAAAATGAATGTGATCTAAAATTTTGTAACTGCTGCTGGAGTTTTGAATTCCTTTTTTTTTTTTTTTTCCATTTGATTTGTTTACTCTTATGAATAATTACGAAGATAGCCTCAAATTATTTTTAAGGATTGTGTCACCTAAATTCTTTCAAACACATGTATGTATGGGGTATAACTAATCTTGATTTTGTAATTCTCCTATGGTCAATCATAATAGGTTAAGTACCATGTTGGTTCTTGTAATTTGTGTATTTCATACTCAGCTCATAAAGACAACTATCATATATTATTCTTTAGTTGTTTTAACATTGTCTTCTGCTCATAAACTCGTGCAAATTGTGAAAGCTATTGTATGTTATTTTTGTGGTGTTCTCTATTTTGCTAATTGATATGTGTGCTTTTATCCTCTAGGGCTTACTGAAGCTTGGTAGTCAGGATGAATTGCACGAGCCATGACCACTTTGTAATTTTTTGATCATTTTCGAATTGTTTGATGCATTTATTGTCAATATTATTGAAACCAGTGTTCTTATGTTATTCAAATGTATTGGCAAGTTTTTTCTTTAGTGGGTTTTGTTATATCATTTTGATAATTCAATACTAATTATTTGTAGTTGTTGTCAATCAAATCTGGTTTGCATCTTTGCTCTGAGGCTACTCTGATGTTTGCAATGTGTTGCTGGAACATAATTGTATTCACCATGTACTGAATTACAGTTGTAGAAACAACTTCTACATGTGTCATTTTAGTTTTTCAGTTGAAAACACAATGATTTTTTTGTTATATCTGTGATCAACTGGCTGTGTTACTATCTAAAATATCTGTATATCAGCTGAAATTATTGTTTTTTTGTTTGTCTTGGAGCTCTAAATTTGATTTATTTTTTCCTAATCCTGGTCACAATATAGAGGTCAGGAAGAATTTAAGAAAGAAAAATTTGTAATTACCAAATCTTGTGACCTCTATTATTGAATTTATTTTTTACATAATATTCATAGTGACACTCAAAGTCCAAGAAATTTTTTGGGAGCCATAATTACATGAATAATCAATGAGCATGTCTACCACTATTGTCATTTAAAATTTCTCCACTGAAACATTTTGGTTCCATGCCTCTAGACTCTAGGAGATCCCAATGTTTACTTAATGTGCACAATTGGTTTTTAAAGCTTTGAATCAAGCATAACTTTTTTCTCAACGTGCACAACTCAATTTCTATTTTCTCAGTAAATTGACGTGAGGAATTGATGCTCTCATTGAATTTCGCATTCTTTACACTTAAATTCATGATTCCTAGAACATTCAACTAAACCTCAATCAGTCTAATATGAAAATATCCTATTGTTTACCCTTGTGAATGGTTGTTGTTTCTTGCAGGAAGTAACTACAGAGGTACTTTAGAAGTTGGAAACACGTGAAACATCAACTCTATTCATTGAGGTATGATTTCCTAACAATGGGAAACATCTTGTTTCTACTTGATTAAGTATCACTTGATCCTACAATATTAATAGTATAATAATTTTTAAAGAAATCCAAATTAACAGTTTAAAAAATAACGACTTTATTTTTTCTTTCAAGTTAATACACACTAATGTTTGTTTATCTATGAAAGATAATTGAAATTTAAAAAAAGAAAGTGGAAAGACAGGTCATTCTTATGCGATTGAGACTTAATATGATGAAAAATATGAGTAATCTCCGAATCCTAAGATTAAAGCTTTTGCTTTTGGATTTATTTCATTACTACTTAATCTTTTGTACCTTTAATGGCAGAATAAGCATTCTATTTGTGAATTGGCATGATTTGAGGTATGTAACTATGTTGTTGAATTTCCGAAATCATATGTATGATCTTTCTTTTTCTTATCTAATGTAATAGTTAAGTTGATGAAAAGAGAAGTTAGATTGATAGAAGCTTTGGTCTTAGGCTGATGGTAATTCATGCATGGATCAGTAATCTATATCTGTTTCCTAAAATGAATTCCTTCTTCAAAGTTCAAATTGGATGGTATCAAGGATTGTTGACTTCAAATTGGATGGTATCAATGATTGTTGAGTGTAGCTTTTCAGGAATCTTGAATACTTCATGTACTGGACAAGAGTGCTTGTGTGCTCGGGACCTCGGTCTAAGTATTTGGGTATGGTCAGCTTGACTTTGAGTTTAAAAGCGGATTATGGGCTCGGCTCAGTTTCGTTGGTAAGCCTAGTGAGGAATAATTAAAATAGAGAAAATAATAAGTTTGATCATATATTAATATAAAGTTGTTAGTTAAATACATATGTAAATATATATATATATATATATATATATATATATATTTTGATCAGCAAAGAATTAAATGAAATTAAAAGGGACACTTCAGGGATGAATAGAATAGAATATATGTGAATATATGCACAGAGCTGTTAGTTAATATATGCATAAAGTTGTTGGTTGAAGATATAAAGTTGTTAAATAAGTAGAAATCACCTGAGAATAAAGGTGCACGAGATTCTCTTCTGTTGTTAGCACCATGAGTAAAGGTGCCCATGGACAAAATATTTTTCTGTTGTTAGCACCCAAACAAGAAAGGTGCACTTGAGCAAGTGGTTTTTTGTTATTATTTTATGCTTTCAATAGAGATTATATTCTCGTGAGTGAAAGTTGTTAGAGGAATAACTATAAAAGGGGATTGAGACCCTCGATAAAGTATGTTGTTTCTGAGTATTCGAGACTGAAACTTATTATTATTTTTTATGCTGTTTCTGAGTACTAGAGACTGAAACTGATTATTATATTGTATGCTCTCACTGACTTGATCATCGGAGTGTGATGAATTGGTAGAGCCCTTTCTATCTCAGCAAAGCGTTATTCTAGTGCACCAAGAGGAGACAGATTAGAAGCGGAGCTTGCCCATCTAGTGAACCTGTAGGTCAACCAGCAAGAACACTCCACTACTAAGCTTTTGTTTGATAACGTTCGTACTTCTCTACTAAGTTCATTCTTGGCTCCTAAGTTCCTTTTTGTTTGCATTTTTGGTTCTGCTTAAGTTGGTTATTGCTTCTGCTAACTTGGAGATTGATTTTGTGTTTCATTTAAATGGTTCTTTGTGTTTAGATTGAGCTGCTTCAGAGGTTAGAGGTTGTAAGAGGACTTTTTGTATTGATTGAAAGGTTAGATTTAAGAGTTGATACTATAATAATTTGAAGAAATTGCATGATCTGAATTCGTTTAATCTAAATCTGATACATTCATTTCAGTTTGAGTTGAAATTTTTGTTGGCATGAACTTCTTTAGGTTCACATTAGTTCTTAGACTCAAACTGTTTTTTCACATCAGTTCTTACCCAATTTGGATTGGTTTTTATGGATTTTTTGCTCCGCCAGATTTCTAGAAGTCTGAACCAGTGATATGACAAATTCTAGTGCAATATCTAGTTTTATTTTAATAGTTATGCTTAGTCTGAATCATTGAGATTGATCATGTTTCTATTTAGATTAAGGTTTTGATTCAATTCCATCATTGTCTCTCTCTTCACCCATATGTTGTGCTTGTAATCATGATATAGTTTTACGTGTCTACAAATACAACAAGTCATGCATGTTCTTTCATTTGACATTTTGATGGAGGAAAAGGGGTGTTTAAAAGCTTCATCCTTTTTATATCTAAGATGTATGTTTTTTCTAAATACTTTCCGAGAGAAAAGCCCCCTATTTTCATGAATTACACGAGCCATTTCGTAGTTAGATCTATGTTAAATGAGTTATATAGGGTGGATTTACCTAAAGTAGGGGAAAATGTCATGTACTTTTGGACAATTTGTTTATTTGCAGTTACTCTATTGCAGTTTTCAAAATGTTAGGTGTAGTATAGTGTTATATAATAAGATAAGTGCAGTATAGTGTTTTCAACACATTATTCAAAAGAAATCATTAAACCAAAATATCTTAGCTGAAATAAAACTTGAGATTTGTCGCGTTCCACGTTCGAGAAATGGTTCCCTCCTTTAAGGTTTCTAGCCTATACACTTAATTCCCAGGCTACTCTCGTAGCACTTCCGCACCGTCTTCTATTCAGATTTTATTGTAATAACTCCTCCCTCAGAAGAAGGAAGCTTCATCTTCATATGAGTCGTTGAGGCCACCACACCCAATTTGTTCAGGGAAGGTCGCCCCAAAAGCAAATTGTAAGTGGATGACACGTTAACAACGATGTACCTGATGGGGATCGTCCTTGACGAGATATCATAAAAAAGGGTCGTCCTTAGCTCAATGTATCCTCGTACTTCTACGTGAT
The DNA here is from genome assembly GCF_051622355.1 of Phaseolus vulgaris. Taxonomy (NCBI): domain Eukaryota; kingdom Viridiplantae; phylum Streptophyta; class Magnoliopsida; order Fabales; family Fabaceae; genus Phaseolus; species Phaseolus vulgaris. The sequence goes on from NC_143508.1 coordinate 42,407,787, forward strand.
CTCCCACGAAGCCGACCAAGCACCCATCTGATGCAGACCAAACCAACAAGGAGATGACCAAGGATGCTAATTTACACAATGAGAAGTCATCTCAAAGTAGAGATCACACTAGAGGGAGAATTGGACAATGACCAGAGCATCTAAAGTTCTTCCTGCTGGTCTCTTTAATAATTAGAATGAACCTTTATCAAACAATCATAAATAAGCCTTTGTTCCTGCCAGTTGACTCGATTGCCTTCGCATGTCTACGATGATCACAAGCCCAATTATCCCTGCCTTCGTTCGTGCCTTTCTTCGATCAAACACCTGAAAATACAAAGACAAAAGGCACCCTAGAGGCTGTTTGCACTCTGACGCTCAAGTCAATCTTAGGGCTAGGAAACACCGAAACTTAGCTGAAAGCTCTCTGTGTGTACTTGCGTAATTGTTGTGTAAAAAATTGTGTACCTTATTAGGTTTGTTACTTCCCTTTATATACTCTAAGATTTCCGCTGTTTCCGCTAACCGCAATTAGGGTTACTGAGGGTGTGCCTTAGCGCCGCTATCACCCACTTTTAGGGCAATCTAGCGCGTAAGGCTTCCTTACTGAAGTGCAACCTCTAACGGGATGACCACCTGGGTACCAACTTGTGCACCTAATCTCTGGGGCCATCCGTCCTGGGAGTGCCCTAGTTGTTCACGTGCCATGCATGCAGTCTACCCCTGGAACGTAACCCTCTCGGGCTTTATCTCTTCTAGTGGCTCTTTACTTGTGTTACGCCTGAACACGTCATCCACACCACACGCACGTGCCCCCCGCGATCTAGGCTCCTCCCTTACTAATAACTGGTGTGTTGTCTGGGATCCACCTCTCGTGGCCCAGCTCCGCTGTTTGACTTGCCGAGGTCCGAGAACACGTCAACATATCTTGATGACCGAGGCCTGACTACTCCTCGATCCTCTGGGCGTACTACTTGCGAGGTACTTTGGGCGTACTGCTTGTGAGGTACTTTGGGCGTACTGCTTGTGGAACCCACCTTACATGACCGAGGCCTGACCACTCCTCGACACCCTGGGCGTGTCGTCTGCAAGGCGCAAGCCCATGCCGCTCGTGGGACCCAACTTATGTGGCCCCACGTCTACTAGCAGTCAACGACGTCCGAGGACTGGTCGGTACAACACTTAAGGAAAGCAATCAAACAATGATACAAAAACTGTTACATAATTTTAACCGATTGAAATTACGTTTTAATCGGTTGTTTATACCAGTAACAGAAACAAAATTAACACAAACAATTATAAGGAGTTTAGAGAAAGAGAGATTTACACAACAAGTTTATACCGGTTCACTTAACCTTGAGCTACATCCAGTTCTCAGAACAACCTCTGAGTTCCACTAGTAATCAAATCCATATTACACCACAAAGAGGTGACCTTGAAAACCACAAGACCCACTCATCCTCTTTGCAACCCTACACACCTCAAGTCGAAACACCCTCTAACTTTGTAGGATTTCACACACTTACAGTTGTAGTGAAAGAACAATTACAAGAACTTTGAAAGGGATAGAAAACACCTGAGATTATACTAAACAGGAAGTCCTATAATTAGATCTTGTACCAGTGCAAAGCTTTAACAACAATCTTGCAAAACCTTTGAAAATTTCTTTCAAAATCAAATCTCAATCTCTATTTCAAACTGTGTAAAACTTGTTAAACTCGTTATTTTGTTTTGAAAGAAAGAGTATATTTATAGCACTTGAAATCTAGCCGTTTAAGGCAACATTAATGAGCTAAACCAATTTTGATCACATTCAAAAAAGTTAAAACAGGTTTTCAAAATACTCTTATGAAAACACACATTTAACCGGTTGAAACCACGATTTAAATGGTTGAATGAGTCAGGTAGTTACATAACCAATTCAAAAAACAGTTTCGAAACCTTTAAGCCAGCTAAGTGACAAACAACCGATTATATCGACAAATCAACCGGTTGTTTTCCCTTTGCTTGGAAAAACACTTTGTTTCTTTAAAATAGTTTGGTTAAGCTTTGTGAAAGGATTAAGAACTGATCTTAACATAGATTCTAAACACCCTAATCTAAACCCAAACAAAAAGCATCACAGCTTCAAGCTTTAACTTGGATTTGAAACATCAAAGCTCCCACTAGCGCAGAAATGCTAATCAAATGCGGCTATTTTACATTTACAAATGCGGCTATAGAGCCGCATTTGATCAGAACGCAGTTGTAAATCAGAGAAATACAAATGCGGCTATAGAGCCGCATTTGTAAATGCGATTTACGAATGCGGTTATTTGAAATAGCCGCATTTGTATATTCTTCTGAATGAGTTGGGGTTTTAGAGGCACGTTGTTGGTGAAGAGTGGAAGGGGAGAAGAGGAAACACGGCAGGGACGGCGAGTGCGGCGACGAAAGCAGTGGCGGAGCAACGAAAGCGAAATGTGACAGCGGCGGAAGCAATGGAACTACACCTTCAAAATGCAGAGCGAAACCCATTAAAAACGAAAGCAACATGGAAAGCGAAAGCCATTGGAGTTCAATGCAGTTGTTAAGGGCAATGGAAATAAGAGAATGAGGGGCAATGCTGTTACGTACCTTCGAAAATGAAGAACTTCGCAACCAGAGAAAACGAAGAACAGATATGAGCGCAAACAGAGAATGAACGAAACTGTTGAGCGAGTAAAATTTTTAGGGTAAAAACCATTTACAAATGCGGCTAAACGTAAAAACCGCATTTGTAAATCAAGCTTTTTGATTTACAAATGCGGCTATTTGAATAACCGCATTTGTAAATCAAGCGCTTCGATTTACAAATGCAGCTATTACTTTTAGCCGCATTTGTAAATGGAAGCTCTTGATTTACAAATGCGGTAATTTAAATAACCGCATTTGTAAATCAAAATAATTTCAAAAATGCCACTGCGTTTTTTACGAATGCGTTTAAGCGCCGAACCGCATTAAATAAGGAGCGCTCTTTTCTTATTTTTGTACTAGTGTCCCATGCTCAACATTATCCCCTTATTTGATGGAGACAAATCCTTGGGATGATTTTTGGAATGTTCTTGTTTACAATCTGTACAACCTACATTCATGAGCAAACACAAAAACACATGGTAATCTATTCCGATCAAATAAGCACCAGAAAACCAGTTCTCACTAGGTGATTTCCAAAGAGGAACATCAGCCAAATCAGATGAGAGACCAACAAACATACACAGGTGCAAAGACAGATAAACAATCAGTTATTTTGCAGGAATAACTGGTTGAAATTTTGTATAAGAGTTTTCAACAGTTTAGAAACTTCAAATTTAAACCAGTTAAACAGTTTATAGCAATAATGTTCAAAGCAGTAAATAAGAACATTGCAGAACCAACTTCTCCCCTTATTTGTCTCATCAAATAGACAAAAGGAAGAATTAAAACAACATGAAGAGAAAAAATTGTTCAAAAACTTAAACCAGAAATTTTAAAGGAAGGATCGTTCTCCCTCTCGAATTGTAGTTCCATAATCTGATTTTGAACCTCTTCAATTTGTTCATCCAGGGTGGAGAAACGTGAATCCATATTATAAAACCTTAACTCATACAAGTCATGGAGATTCCTTTCATTCTCAGCAAAGGTGTCCATGCGGTTGATCATCTATCTTTCAAAAGGAGACATTGTGGTCATCCTTTCTCCCATGTAAGCATCATTGTGATCAGCCTCTTGAGTCTCAACAGGTTCATCTTGTGTTGCTGCTTCTTCATGTTCATCACTCTCATTTGTTGCACTTGGGCCAGCTTGATCACCATCCTTGCTTACCCATCTCCCACCAATTTTAGTAAACCCTATTTTGCTTAGGGATCCACAGTTAATCTCACTTGAGGGCTTGATAATCCCAGCTAGCTCCCCTTCTATGTCCACTTCAAAATAGGAAAGAAACTTAGAGATTAAAATATCATAGGGATAGTGGAAATCACATAACCTCATGAACTTTTGCATATGCTCTTTGATGGTGTGGATCCAATTGATCCTCACTTTGTTCATGATACAATAGATCAACAGTAGACCTTCTTCAAAAAGAGTGGAGTGATTGCTCCCCCTAGGTGTGATAATTTGTGATACTATGAAGGTTATGAGCCTTTCATCAAGCTTTAACCCTCCAAGTGAAAAATTTCTCACTTTGGAAAGGGAATTCTTGAGACAACCTTTGTAGAACTGCATTTTGTTGAATTCTTCAACAATTCCAAGGTTTACTCTATTGATCCTCGGTACAGAGGATTTTAATCCAGCCACAGCAGCCCATACATCATTTGTGATGACCATTTCTACACCTTTCACATGAGAAATAAGTGAGTCACCATTGAAATGAAGGTTAGTGTAAAATACCTTCACCAAATCTGGATAAATGTTTCCAGTGAGTTCAAGGAAATGTTTCAGCCTTTGTTCCTTGAGTAAGCTCCTCACAGTATTCATATTTTACTGCTTCATCCATGTAAAGGAGACAAGCTTTGGAGTATTGACACTTTTTCTACTAGTTTCATGTAGGTATTTGTCAATCAATTCTGATTCTCCAGAGAACCACCCTTCAAGCTTTCCACCACTCCTAACAGCCCTAGTTGTCATTCTCTTAGTAGATGGAGGAGTTCCCATGCCTTTCTTCATGCAATAAAAACATGTAACTGTTGAAGATGGTTGCTGCCCCTTCAAGATTGTGTTTGATGAAGACTTCTATGAACATTTCATTTGTATTTTGCTTTGCTTTAAGTGTGTCTTAGGTAGTGCTTAGAGGTTGTCTAAGAGTGGGCTTTTTGCTGAGTAACTCACCTCATAACCACTGGCCATGTGATAAGAACAAACATATGTTTTCTTAAACTGTTTTTCACATGTCTTACAAAAAACACGTTTACTGCATAAAAATAAATTTGTTCTTTTCTAAATAAACAGATTCATTTTTACACTGATGCCTTGGCTAAGTCTTGTAAAAATTAGTTTTTGTGCATCATGTATTTTGACTAAGTCTTCTATCTTTCAAAACGATTGAGTTTTAAATAGTTAAACTTTCTCTGTTTTCGTTTCGAAAAATAAATCTGTTCATCTGTAAATGAATAGATTCTTTTTGTCTCTGGTGCCATGTCAAGCTTAAACGATTTTCAGTTTTATCTCTGCACTAGAATGGTTGTTTAAGTGTCCTCACTTAACAAATTCTCTAACTGCTTTTGAAAATAAATCTGTTCATTTTATTTTCAATCTGTTCATTTTATAACAACTTTAACTGTTTTTCAAAATTCTGTTATAAGTTGGTTTTCTATAAAATTAAAACTTGTTTATGAGTTTAACAATCGTTCATACATTTGCAAAAACAAGTTTTGATAGCAGAGAATTAAAAGTTTACAAAGGATTAACATTTGTTCTTAAAAGTTTTCGAAAATCACAAAGTGCTTGTTCTTGGTTTGGTTCCAAAAGCTTGGTGTGAGGTGCTGCTACTGTTCTAACAATCTTGCCTACTGGTTTAAGGCAGATCTTTGTATCCTCAATCAGGTGTAGTCGTTTCACTTCTCAATTCTTGTAATAGTTTGGTTAAACACTCTTCTTGATAGGTTTTCTTGAAGAGCGTGTGTGAGCTGAAATAGGTTTTTTTCAGCAAGAGTACCTAAGTTCTTGTAGGTTTTAAGAACAGTGGGAATTGTACTTGGTTGTACTATGTTTTAGTGATTTCCACCTGGTTTTGGTGAAGACTGGATGTAGCTCAGTTGAGTGAACCAGTATAACTGCTTGTGTTCATTCTCTCTCACTCTCTGCAATTTCGTTTCTGCATAATTGATAAAATAGCAAAGAAATAAATCTGTTCTTTCTGGGCTCAGTTCATACTGTTCTTAACTTCTGAAAAAGTTGTTTGATTCTGATAAGAACATATTAAACTTGTTAAAAGCCACTGCAACAGATTGACTGTGATAGGTTGCTCAAGAAATTGTCAAAGCTATTAATTGAATCTTAAACAATTGCTTAAAATTGAAGCTTGTTGTTCTGTGATTCATTGTTCTTAATTTCTGGAAAACTGTTTGATATCAAGAAGAACACTCATAGTTTGTTAAAAGCCACTGGAACAGGTTGTTTGTAAAGGTTACTCAATTAATTGGTATGCTATCAATTGAACCTTAATCACTTGCTTGAAATTGAAGTTTGCTGTTTTGTGGTTCACTGGTTTTAGTTCCAATATCAGTGTGTGTGCATCTGGAAAATTGATCTGCATAATCTTGTGATTAACCTTGCTGTATAAACGTTTTTCAAACAAAAACAGTGCTGAAATAAATCTGTTCATTTTCACATAAATCGATTTATTTTCTGTAAACTGTGTTAAACACTGTTTCTGCGAGAAAGTTTTAAAAGGTCAATTCACCCCCCCTTCTTGAACTTTAGCACTATTAAACCCAACAGTAACAACCAGTTGAATCGACCTTTTAACCAATTTTTTTCTGGTGCAGTTGAAAAAGGTTTTGAAATTCCATTTTCCTTGCTTTGAGGATAAAAAACTAAACCAGCTTTTCCAAAATCACAATTTTGAGATGCAAGAACATCTTCAAAGTTGGATTTTCTAGTTGTAAGTTTGTCCAAGGTTTTCAAAAAATAGTGAATCTTTCTTTCAAGATTTTCACAAGCTTTTGACACACAACTACAAAATGAGTTTTAAGTCCTTCTACATAGAGCACATCCTAGATTAGAAAACTGTTTTCATTGCCTATGGTACCTTTGACAAGGATTTTTCCCTTGTTGTTGTCTCCATTGGTCACATGTCCTTCCTATTTGAGAGTGATGCTAACAAATTTAGATGCATCTCCAGTCATACGCTTGGAGTAGCCACTGTCCAAGTACCACAGATGCTGTTTTCCCACCAAGCAATCCCGCAAAATTCAAAATCAGGTGGCAAATAAAGGAGGCTTTTATTAATGGAGGAAGAGGACATCCACCCTCACATTTGAAGTTCTTCCTTCTAGTCTTCTCAAAATTAAAAGAAGACATAAAATAAAGATGAGGCCCAAGCCCAAAGCCCAAGCCCAAACCCAAGAAGACCAAAGCCCAAAGAGCCCAAGTCCATCCCATGAGGGGCAAGGCCAAACTTTGAAATACTCTTGTATAGTTTTAGGAGGTGTGGTTATTAAATAAAGGAGTGTGAAAATGTAAAATAAAGTCACATTGTCCATGTGACTTAGGAGAGTGGTGTAGGTGTAGTTTTTAGGAGGTGTCATAGTAGAAAAAGGTCACACCTCCCATGTGACTTGTTTTTGGTGGGAATTTCAAATGAGTTTTATTTGAAATTTCCCACCTATTTTTCAGCACCTCTTAGCCTATAAATTAAGGTGCTTCCTTTGTATTTTTCAGATTTGAATTTTGAATAAGAGAAACTCTACTCAATTTGAGAGAGAATTGGAGAGCTTTGTGCCTTCCTCACTTAGTCTTATCTTGAGAGTTCTTTGGTTACCTCAAGTGGCGGCTTGCACACTCATCTTGGTGAGTTCTTGAACATAGAACCTTGATCCAATTCTATGAAAAAGTGCCTATCTCATATCCAACTCAAGATGATTCCTAAGAATGTCAAGAATCATTCATATTGTGCTATTGGAATCACATCATGTGGTATCTAGAGTTTAGGTGTGTTCTTGTTTAATTTTTGAGTTGTGTTGCACTTTATTTCAGGAGCTCTTTAATTCTTGCAATTTACATTTCTGTTTTTAGGCTTATTTTGAGTTTGCTTGCTGTTTTCTTTATTTTGCCTATCATATGTTTGAGTATTTTCCTTTTTGAATCCATACAAGTTTTGTCTTAGTCTTGTTTTTCCATAATTGTCATCACTTCTTGTAGTACTTTTCTTGAATTTTTTTGTTTCTTGCTTTGGTGTCATATAATTTTCTGAGTTTGATATTTGATCCTTTGTGCATTTTCTGTTTTAGAATTGAGTTCATACTTGTATTTTAGACCTATACAAGTTCCTATACATCATTTTCCATTATGTCTTTGCTAGTTCTTAATTCTGTTTTTCATTCCTATTAGGATTCCTCTGTTTTCTAAAAACGTGCTTACTGTTTTTGCCTTATTGCAATTGATTTACTCTCTGGAAAATTCTGAAATTCTGTATTTGTGTTCTTCAAAGCGTTATAAAAGCATAGAAAAAAGAAGTACTCAAAAATTCAAAGTACACAAAAACTGATAAATAAAATACAAAAAGTGTACAATTCTGCCGAAAAAAATACGGTAATCTGGCAGCCATTTTGAAACATTTATCTCAATTAATTGGCTTACTGTTTTTAAGTAATTCCAGTGCCATTGTTGAGCTAAGATCTTGAAGTTTCTGTGGCTAAAATTTCATAATCCAGTTCGCTCTATATCATTCCAGTTAAATCAGTGAACATCAAGCACAGTTTGCATAAAAAATATTTTCCAGTAGCTTGTTTTTGTTTTCTTCATCTACTCTAGTGCTTTTCTTTAAGTATTCTTTTGTGTGCCTACTTTTTCATTGAGTTCCTTATTTTCTTGCTTGTCTTTTGTTCATTAATCTTTGAGTTTGTCATACATCTAGTATTCATTTTGTTATAGCCTTTTATTGCTTCTACCTTTTCTTGTTTGTCTTTATTGCTTCATTGGTTTTGTGGTGTTTGGCTTTGAGATTGGTGTGCCTTGCTTTCACATCTTTCATTTGAGGATTCCTAAGACCTCAAGATCAGATTGGTGCAGGGATATTATTTCTTTGAGAGTGACTTTTAAGGCCAATTTCACTTCGGCAATTTTGGGTGCCAAATTCATTTTTTTTTGCTAACTTTGTTTCTTGACTTGTTTGTTGTTTTTGTGTGTTTGCTGTTTTCATTTGCAAATGGCTGGCTATTCAAGTGGTGCATCTTACAAGCAGCACTCTCCTTCCAAAGTTTCGGTCCTTGGTGAATTGCATGAAGCCCAACGCACCATTAGGCGTTTGGAAGAGAAATTGCAAAAGATGGAGGTGCAACAAGCTAGGCCATCTCACTCTATCCATGATGGGCATCATTCACATAGTCCTTCATCAAGAGGTTCTTCCAATGACTTAGGTCGTGAAGAGGACCATAGGAGAAGGAGGACTCCACCCCAATTCCATGGACATAGACATCACAACCAAGGGGAGAGACATCACCATGGAAATGGCTACTACCAAGATGCAAAGGCTAGACTACCTTCGGTCAAGCTTCCTTGTTTCAATGGCTCTAGTGATCCTAATGTGTATTTAGATTGGGAGGCTAAGTGTGAACAAATATTTGAGATCCAAGATGAGCATACGTTTAAGCTAGCCACTTTAGAATTTTTAGATTTTGCCAAAGAATGGTGGCATAAAATTGTAATGGACATTATATATCGCAAGAGACCTCCCGTGCTTTCTTGGAATGATTTGAAAGAGTGTATGCGCGCGAGGTTTGTTCCTCCTTCTAGGAAGGAACACTTGTTGAAGTTCCAAAGGCTTCCTCAAGGACATAGGATAGTAGATGAATACTTTAAAGATTTTGAAACAACTTTGACTAAAATGAATATGCATGCTAATGAAGAGTCAAAGATTAAATGGTTTGTACGTGGTTTGAGAAGAGATATTAGAGACTTTGTAGAATTAAAAGAATATTCTTCTTTAAAGAGAGTGTTTCACAAAGCCATCAAGGTGGAATCATATCTTTTGAAAAAAACTTTCAATAATCCTCATGATGGTGATTTCTACAACTCTTCTAGAAAGGATGCAAACAAAATTTCTCCTCAAATTTCTCCTTCCAATTTTTCCAAACAAACCATGTTTCCAAAGAAAGTTTCTACTACAAATCCTTCTACTCCTAAGTCACCTACCAAAACTTCAAATATCAAATGTTTTAAATGTTTAGGTTTTGGGCACATAGCTCTTCATTGTCCACATAAGCAAATCTTAAAGATCAACAAGGTAAAACAAGACCTAACTCACCCACCTACCACAAGTAAAAAAGAAAAAGACAAAGAAGGCCAAGTTGACATGGGTCTTATCCTTTCACCTCCAAGGTGTTTTCCTTCCTTATCTTTTTCATTACCCAAGGTTCCTATTTCACCACCATCTTGGTTAAAAAATGTTAGGAATGATTTGTTCATACCTCCTAATGGTTGTCACCATTTAAGAGGTCTTTTTCCAAAACATCACATCATTCCCAAACAAATTTTTCCAACTTGGTCGATTTATAGAACCTCCTTTTCTGAAATCCCATTGTTTACAAATGCTAAGTCATGTTTACATTTTTCTTCCACTTTTAATTGTAAAACTAAACTGACTTTGTTATATGCAGGGATTCAGAATTCGTGGACGAATTCTCTCCAACTCGAGGAGTATAATGAGAATCAAATATAGGAGGCTTTTATTAATGGAGGAAGAGGACATCCACCCTCACATTTGAAGTTCTTCCTTCTAGTATTCTCAAAATTAAAAGAAGACATAAAATAAAGATGAGGCCCAAGCCCAAAGCCCAAGCCCAAACCCAAGAAGGCTAAAGCCCAAAGAGCCCAAGTCCATCCCATGAGGGGCAAGGTCAAGCTTTGAAATACTCTTGTATAGTTTTAGGAGGTGTGGTTATTAAATAAAGGAGTGTGAAAATGTAAAATAAAGTCACATTGTCCATGTGACTTAGGAGAGTGGTGTAGGTGTAGTTTTTAGGAGGTGTCATAGTAGAAAAAGGTCACACCTCCCATGTGACTTGTTTTTAGTGGGAATTTTAAATGAGTTTTATTTGAAATTTCCCACCTATTTTTCAGCACCTCTTAGCCTATAAATTAAGGTGTTTCCTTTGTATTTTTCAGATTTGAATTTTGAATAAGAGAAACTCTACTCAATTTGAGAGACAATTGGAGAGCTTTGTGCCTTCTTCACTTAGTCTTATCTTGAGAGTTCTTTGGTTACCTCAAGTGGCGGCTTGCACACTCATCTTGGAGTCTCCATCCTCTAAGTGGCGTTATCATCCAACCAATCCTCCATCTTCATGAGCTTTCTCTTCTCCTTCCTTCCTTCTCTTTTTATGTTCATGTCTTAGCTTATTCCTTTGCTTTTCCAGTTCGGCATTATCAGTTCATTTGTGTTTTGCTTCGGTTCATTTTCTATTATGCTATTCCTCATTGTTTCTTCTTCATTTCTAGCCTATTTGTTCGGTGCAATTCTGTTCTTGTGCTTTTTGTTCGGTGCCTTTGCCTTTTTCTTTCAATTTGTTCGGTTCAATTTGACAATACATGGAACTTGCATATGAGTTTGGGTTTTGGTACTAGTCTTGGTGAGTTCTTGAACATAGAACCTTGATCCAATTCTATGAAAAAGTGCCTATCTCATATCCAACTCAAGATGATTCCTAAGAATGTCAAGAATCATTCATATTGTGCAATTGGAATCACATCACATACGCTTGGAGTAGCCACTGTCCAAGTACCACAGATGCTGTTTTCCCACCAAGCAATCTCGCAAAATTCAAAATCAGGTGGCAACATCTGGTCCCCTTATAAATTTGGGTCCATGAATGTTAATTTGATTCTAAGAAACCTTAGGATTCTTAGGAACCCATTTTAAGATACCTTTTGGAACAAATTTTTTTCTAATCTTACAGAATCTAACAGAGTGACCCTTTCTCATACAGTAGAAACAACAAACAACTGGTTTTTTCGACTTTTTAACCGATTGAATTTTCATGGTGGTTGGAAAAGGTTTTGAAAATCCATTGCTTTTGCTTTGTGGGTTAAAACCCAAACCAGATTTCCCGAAAACACATTTTTGAGATGCTAAAACATTCTCAAGATTTGATTTTCCTTTTGCAATTGTATCAACAGTTTTCACAAGATATAAAACCTTCTTTTAAAGTGATTTAAAATTATTACAAAAGCTTGCCTCACATTTGCAAGTGGAGTTTTGATAAATCAGTTCAAGATTTTTGAATCAGCATTTGAGTTGTTCAAATCATTTTCCAGAACTTTAACTTTTTCTTTCAACCAATTGTTTTCACTTTTCAACCGGTTATTTGAAATGGTTAATCTTTTAGCTTCTTCATGAGTTTCTTGGAAAGCATCAAGAAGTTGGAAATAGCTTTCACATTTATTGGAAGAAGATGTACTTACTTGGTTTAATCCACATCCTTCTTTTGCCATAAGGCATACCTCTGTCTTGGTTTCTGAAGAAGATGAATCAACAGAAGACTATTGTTTAATCAATAGGTAGGGCGTCATCTGTGTCAACGGAGCCTTATTTTGGTGTGACGAAGATTCACGAACTCGGTTCCTGAAGAGGGAGATTCAGGAGGGAGCATTAAACCTCAAGTCAACCAACAACTCAGTCAACCGACAAGAATATTTGGCGCCCACCGTGGGGTCCGCTAAAACTTGATCCCATCCATACTTTGGTTCGAGTTTGCAGACAGAGATGGGGAATACGAGGTTAGTACCACTGGAACAAGAAGGAGGTGAGGCTCCCACATTGCAGCAGCTTATGGAGACCATCAGAGCTCTCTAAGAAGCTAATGAATAGTCCAAACAGGAGCAGGAGAGATAACGAGACGAGCTACGTAAAACCAATGAGGATTTGCAATGAGACCGACGTATCCTAGGACAACGAGAGGTGAATCTGCCCGAGAGAGATTGTCCCAAGCCTTTCTCGAGGGCTATCACGGACGAGCTAGTGCCCGCGCACTATGTGGCACCCAAGATTACCTTCACTGAGGTAGAAGACCCCGAAAGCCACCTCACTACGTTCAATGCCCAAATGATAATCTCGGGTGGTTCAGATGTAGTGCGATGCAAGATGTTCAAGGGCACCTTCACAGGAACGGCCATACAGTGGTTCAGTGGACTCCCGGATAGCCATGTTACCTCTTTTGCATAGTTCGCCAAGCTATTTCGAGAACAGTTTTATGCAAACCGGGTCAAACACCCTATTTTATGTGATCTCTTCAATGTGCGCCAGAGGGAAGGGGAGACGCAGAAAGATTACCTGAACCAATTTTGGGCTCTCACCGTGAAACTCCAGACTCACGAAGAGAATATCATGGGTGTCTGTCTTCGAGCAAGGGGTTGCTCCAGGACCATTTTGCGACTCCCTTATCGAAAACCTGGCATAAACTTTTTCTAAAATTAGGCGAAGATCAGTCGCCCACATTAATACTAAAGAAGAGGTGTTAGCTAGGAACAATGGTTCACATTCTTGGGTAGGTAAATCGAGAGAAACAGGCAAAACTTCTCAGCTGGGAAGAAGGTAGAAGCTAGGCAGCACCCCTACAGGAAAGGAGAATTCAAAGAAAGAAGCAAAGAGGACGAAGTCCGCCCCAAATTTCGTATATCGTACAAAGAATTGATAGGTATACCTAGTGACTGAGAAGTTGAGGTTCCCCCAAAAGACTGATAGAAACCTCGGAGGAAGAAAAGACATCTAGTGTGAATTCCACAAGGGATTCAGGCATGGTGTTGAGTAGGGCATGGCCCTAGGTTACCAGTTGGCCGAGCTTTTAAAGGAAGGTTTCTTCAAAGAGTATCTCGAGGCCAACCACAGAGAGCAATAGGGGGAAGTTGTTCTGAAGGACCCACCACATGAGGTACCCATACATGCCGAGCTAAACACGATCTCGGGTGGGTTTTCTGGTAGAGGCAGTATGACAGCTAAGCGTATGCAAGGCCAGTAATGACGCTGGAGGAAAAAAGTCACGATGACACATCAAACCCAGATCTCTATTTCACCAAGGTAGACCTGGTGGGCATAGTCCCTCATGACAATCACCCAGTAGTGATATTCGTTATTATGGTCAGGAGAAAGTTGCATCCGGCTCTCATTGACTAAGGGAGCTCGACTGACGTGTTGTTTTGGTCCACGTTCGTCAACTTGTGGTTATCGCCTGTCAACTGAGGTCGCATGACGGATGTTTAGTCGGTTTTGCAGGAGACCAAGTGGAGTGTCGAGGATACATTGACTTAAGGATGACTTTTTCAGATGAAGAAGTCGTCAGGATTATCGTCATCAGGTATGTAGTGGTCAATACTCTCTCTGCTTACAATTTGTTGTTAGGGAGACCCTCGCTGAACAGGTTAGGAGCGGTAGCATCCACAAAGCATATGAAAATGAAGCTACTATCCCTTGAGGAAAGAGCGATTACGATAAGATCCAACTAGAAAGATGCTCGGAAGTGTTATGAGAGCAGCTTAAAGAATATAAGGAGTTACAACGTCGTCGCTATCTCTCATGATGGAAAGGTAGTCGAAGTCTTAGAAACCGAGCTCATTCATCGACCATGGCCAGAACCAGCTATCGACGTCCAAGAGAGGGAAATCAAAGGAAGGTTATTCAAGCTCGGTGCCTCGCTGGGGCAAGAGCTCCAAGACCAGATAGTCGGGGTGATAACTAAACACCTGGATGCGTTTGCATGGACCTCCGCCGACATGCCTGGGATAGATCCCGATTTCATGTGCCATATGTGGATAACATGATCCGACCTATAGTCTAGAGAAAGAGAGAATTTAATGAGGAAAGGCGTCTGATTATTAAAATGGAAGCACAAAAGTTGCTGAACGCCGGCCATATCAGGGTGATTCAGTACCCAAAGTGACTGGCGAATGTGGTGTTGGTTCGGAAGGCCAACGTTAGGTGGAGAATGTGCGTGGACTTCACAAACCTAAACAAGGCCTGTCCAAAGGATTCATACCAACTGCCAAGCATTGATTCCTTGGTGGACAACGCCTTAGGATGCTGACTGCTCATCTTCCTGGACGCATTCTCAGGGTACAATCAGATTCGGATGCACTCCAATGATGAGAGTAAGACTACTTTCATGATGGAGCTCGCAAGCTATTGTTACAAGGTCATGCCCTTCGGTCTCAAAAACGCTGGCACCAACTAACAGCGTCTGATGGACAGGATTTTTGCCCCCATGCTCGGGCGAAAGGTGCAGGCGAACGTAGATGACATGGTTGTCACCTCCGAGGAGAAAAAGCAACATGTGACAGACCTTGAGGAATTTTTTGAAACCATAGACAAGTATAACCTAAAGTTAAACCTCGAAAAATGTGTGTTTGGGGTAGAGGCAGGTAAATTCCTTGGGTTTATGCTAACCGAGAGGGGCATAGAGGCCAACCCTGATAAGTGTGCCGCCCTCATTGAAATGAGGAGCCCCGTCACTATCAAAGAGGTACAACAGTTGACTGGGCGGATGGCAGCTTTATCTTGTTTCCTATTAGCCAACGGAGACAAAGGTTACCCATACTTCCAGTGCTTAAAGAAGAATAATCGTTTTGTGTGGACCTCCGAATGTGAGTAAGCTTTCGTTAAATTGAAGGAGTACTTGACCAGTCCTCCTGTGCTCGGAAAACCCGTGGTCGGCGTTCCTCTCCGCTTGTACTTCTCTATCATAGATCGGGCAATTAGCTTAGTGATAGTACAAGACCAGAACCAGGTTCAAAAACCAATCTACTTCATCAGCAAGGTGCAATTGACTGGCAGTAGTGTTCGCGGCTAGGCGGCTACGACACTATTTCCACAGCTTCACCGTCATTGTAATGACTAATCTACCTATCCGCAAGGTTTTACAGAAACCTGACATAGCAGGGCGCATGGTACAGTGATCGATCGATATGTTCGAGTTCGACATCCATTATGAGCCAGAGGGCCGATCAAAGGCCAGGTATATGTCGATTTCGTGGTTGAGTTGGCGTCTGGAGATCCTCACACAGATCCAGAGGCTTTCGGTGGGTATTGTCGGTAGTTGGCTCCTCCAATCTTAGAAGGACCCAGCGGCCTGTTAATTGAACAATCTTTGAAATTCGCATTTAAAGCTAACAACAATCAGACCGAGTATGAGGCACTGATAGCCGGGATGTTGCTGTCCCAGGAGTTGGGAGCTCAGAACCTACTGGTGAGGAGCGACTCGTTACTTGTTACTGAGTAGGTTACGGGCAAATATCAAGCTATGGACCCGTAATTAGCAGTATACCTTAAGTACGTCATGTTGCTGACAGACGCCTTGTACACGTTCTGAGAGAGCAAAATTCCCGAGGGGATCTCCTAGCCAAACTAGCAAGCTCGGGAAAGGGAAACATGTAAAGATCGGTGATCTAAAAGACTTTGAAGGCCCCTAGAACAGCGGGAGAGGGCCCGCCTAGGGAAGTCTTGGTGGTAGGTGCCCAAAGAGGAAGGAGCCACCGATAGTTGACCCAAGAAACGCTGAAGGTACCCCGAGTAGCCGACGACTTACTTCCCGGTGAACCCACAGAAGCCAAGGCGATAAAAAGAAATTCGGGAAAGTGCACGTTGATTGATGGCAAGCTGTTTCATCATAGGTATGCTCACCCTGCTCTTATCTGCATTAACGGGGAACAATGCACCCGTGTGATGACCGAGTTGCAAGAAGGCATCTCTGGGAGTCACATTGGGGGCTGAGCTCTAGTGTTGAAAGTCATCCGAGTTGGGTACTACTGGCCGACGATGAAAGAAGACTGTGGAAGGTACGCTCAATGATGTGAGCAGTGCCAGAAACATGCTGATTGGAACCACATACCGGTGAGGAGCTGCGGTCAATTTATAGCCCGTGGCCATTCATACCTGGGGAATAGACATTCTAGGTCCTTTCGCTCTGGCCATACGCCAAATGAAGTACCTTTTGGTGGCCATCGAATATTTCACTAAGTGGATTGAAGCCGAACCCATCTCCCAAATCACCACTCACAAGGTACACCATTTTGTATGGAAGAACATAGTATGCGACTTTGGGGTTCCCAAACATCTGGTGTCAGATAACAGAACAAAGTTCGCTAGTCAAAAGCTAGGCAAACTATGCTCGGAGCTTAGAATAAAACAGATATTCGCCTCAGTAGAGCACCCCCAAACGAATGGCCAAGTGGAATAAGCCAACACGATCTTGCTCAGAGGCTTGAAGAGAAGGATAGAGAAAGCCACGGGAACTTGGGCAGAGGAGGTTCCCCAAATCCTATGGGCTTATCACGCCACGCCTCAATCCACCACCAAAGAAACACCATTCAGTTTGGTGTATGGAACGAATGCAATTATGATAGAGATAAAAAAGAGGATTTCACTAATGTAGGAAGAGGCCATCCACCCAAGCATTTAAAGTTCTTCCTTCTAGTCTTCTCAAAATTAAAGAAGAAATTAAATAAAGAGAGGATCAAGCCTAAAAGAAGACTGCAAGCATTCAAGAATGGGCTCTAATTAATATCTCTCTTTGTAGTTTCTTTTGTATAAAAATTAAAAACACAGAGTAGTGTTTAGGAAGGTGCTAGAGAGGGAAACCTAAGACACATCCTTTGTATAGCACCTTTAGGCGTTAGTTTTAGAAAAGATCTAGAAGGTGCCTCTTCACTTTCCATTTAGGCACTAGAATAGGAAGAGTTAGAAGGCTACCTTGCAAAGCTTCTCTTGTAAGCTTCCTTTGTAAATAGTGATCGGTCCTCCTCCCTATAAAAGGAAGGCTTAGGTCTTTGAAATAATAAGATTGATTTTGTGAGTAAAGAACCTCTCCCAAATTGGTGAGTGAATTAAGACAGACTTGTGTCTTCTTCTCTTCTAGTCTTATCTTGAGTGAATTCTTGGTCTCTCAAGTGGCGGGAACTACACTCATCTTGAAGCCAATCATCCTTCAAGTGGTGTGCACATTTCCAAGAGCTCCAACCACATAAGTTTCCTTGTTCTTTTCATCTCCTTCTTCCATTTCCATTCCAAAACAAACTCTAAAACATGTCTTTGTTGTTTCTTGTCATTTGAATCGGTAGAACTTGTTTGTCTTGTGTTTATATTCGGTAGTTTCATTTAGTTTGCTGTTCTTGTGATTTTAATTGTGTTTCCTTGAGTTTTAATCGGTTCATTTGTGTTGTTTCTTGTTTTAATCGGTTCATATGTCCAAATATGGGTTTCTATGTGAGTTTGGTTTGGTTACTTGTGTTTTGGTGAGTTCTTGAATGATAAGAAAATTGATCCAGTTCTTAAAAAGTGCCTAATCATATTCCAATTCTTGTTGAATCCATAACATGTTCATATCATATCCATATCATGTTATTGGAATCATATCATGTGGTATGATGAGTCTTAGGTTTGTTCTTGTATGTGTTTGAGTTGTTTTGGAACTTTTAATTCAAGAACTTTACATTCTTGTCTTTACCTTTCTGTTTTAGGTTTATTTTTTAGTTTTTCTTTCTATTTTCTTGTTCTTATTACATTGTGTTTGTGTCATTTTGATTTTTGAATCCTTATAAGTTTTGTCAAAGTCATGTTTCTCCAAAAAATGTTATCAATTTTATATAGTCCTTTTGTTGATAATTTTGGTTTCTTGATTTTGTTTTGAGTACAGTTTTATGTGTTTGTTTTCTTGATCCTTTGGTGCTTTTTCTTTTTAGTTTTGAGTTCATACTTGTGTAATAGACCTATACAAGTTCTTAAACATCAATTCTATTATGTCTTTTGAAGTTCTTAATTCTGTTTTTCATTCCAGTTAGATTTCCTCTGTTTTATTGAAAACGTGCTGACTGTTTCGATTTATTGCTATTTCTTTGCTTACTGGAAATTTCTGAAATTCTGGATTTGAGTTCTTGAAAGTGTTATAAAAAAGTAGAAAAAATAAGTACATCAAAATTACAAGTACAAAAAAAATGATAAATGAAATACGTCCAGTGTGTAATTCTGGCACAAAAAATACATTAATCTGGCAGTGATTTTGCAAAATTTATCCC
The DNA here is from genome assembly GCF_051622355.1 of Phaseolus vulgaris. Lineage (NCBI taxonomy): Eukaryota > Viridiplantae > Streptophyta > Magnoliopsida > Fabales > Fabaceae > Phaseolus > Phaseolus vulgaris. The sequence goes on from NC_143508.1 coordinate 42,426,483, forward strand.
AATTAATTGGTGCAATATTTTTTAGTAATTCCAGTTCCATTGTTGAGATAAGATCTTTAACATTCTGTGGTTTAAATTTCATAATCCAGTTTGCATTATACAGTTCCAGATAAATCTGTAAAGTCACCTACAGTTTATAAAAAAATTCCAGTAGTTCTGTTTTTGTTTTCTTCATCTATTCTAGTGCTTTTCTTTAGGTTTCTTTTGTGTGCCATCCTTTAATTGAGTACCTTATTTTTCCCGCTTGTCTTTTCTTCACTATTCTTTGAGTTTGTTATATATCTTGTCTTCCTTTTTGATATAGCCTTTCTTGTTTACAACTTTTTTTGCTTGTCTTTTATTGTTCTTTAAGTTTTGTGGTGTATTGGCTTTGAGAAAGAGTGCTTTTGCTTTGACATATTTCATTTGAGAGTTACCAAGACCTCAAGAGCAGATTGGTTGAGGGAAGTATTCTTTCTTGGAGTGATTTTAGTGACTTTTAATTTTCAGTACAATAGTATAATTGTTCCATTTTCTAACCTTGTTTTCCTTAATATTGTTTGTTATTGTGTTTGCTGTTTTCTTTTTCAAATGGATAGATATTCAAGTGTTGAATCTTCCAAACCACATTCTACTTATAGTGCTTATGTTCTTAATGAATTAAAAGAGGCAAAATGAGCCCTTGCTCTAAATGATGAAGCTATGAAAAAGTTGGAAGAAAGATTAGAAAAGGTTGAATTGAAGTAAGAAAAGTCCTCACATTCCATCCATGGAAGACACCATTCTCCTAGACATTCTCCCAAAGGTTCTTCCAATGCTCACGATAATGGAGAAGCACATAGAAGAAGGAGAAATCACCATCTTTCTCATGGAGATAGCCATCACCGTGAAAAAAGACATCACCAAGAAGCCAAGCCTCAATTTCCTTTTGTAAAAGTATATAGCTTTAATGGTGATAGTGATCCTAATGTGTATTTAGATTGGGAGGCTAAATGTGAACAAATTTTTCAAGCCTATGAGGTCAATGATGACCAAAAGGTGAAAATAGCCTCTTTAGAATTCTTAGATTATGCCATGAAAATGGTGGCATAGCATTGTAATGAACATTATATATAGCAAGAGACCTCCCGTGGTTTCTTGGAACGATTTGAAAGAGTGTATGCGCCTTAGATTCGTGCCACCACACTTTAGGAAAGACCTATTATTGAAACTCCAATGGTTTCAACAAGGCACGCTAAGTGTGGATGCTTACTTTAAGGAGTTAGAAACGCTTTTACTCAAAGTAGATATGGATGAAAGTGAGGAAGCTAAGATAGCTAGGTTTGTGAGTGGTCTAAGAAGGGATATTCAAGATATTGTTGAACTTCAAGAGTATTCATCTTTGGGATCTTTGGTTAACCTTGCAATGAAGGTTGAATCCCAACTTACAAAGAAAAATGCTTTCAAACTTCTTCTTTCAAACCTAAGGAGTCTAAGCCTTCTACTTCTACTCATATATCACCAATCAAATCGTCTAGTAAAAAATGTTTTAAATGCTTAGGATATGGTCAGATAGCTTCTAATTGCCCTTCTAAACGTAATATGTTTATACATGATGGGGTAGTAGTTAGCGAGCATGATTCTGAAACCTCTAGACATTCCTCACCTTCTAAATTCCCAAGTGAGATTGAGAGCGCAAGTCCTTGTGAAGGTGACTTATTGATGATAAGGCGGATGTTGGGAACAATTCCAAAATCTTTGGATGATACCCAAAGAGAAAATATTTTTCACACCCGTTGTCTAATCACTAACAAGTTATGTTCCTTGATTATTGATGGAGGAAGAGGCCATCCACCCAAGCACTTAAAGTTCTTCCTTCTAGTCTTCTCAAAATTAAAGAATAAATTAAATAAAGAGAGGATCAAGCCTAAAAGAAGACTGCAAGCATTCAAGAATGGGCTCCAATTAATATCTCTCTTTGTAGTTTCTTTTGTATAAAAATTAAAAACACATAGAGTAGTGTTTACGAAGGTGCTAAAGAGGGAAACCTAAGACACCTCCTTTGTATAGCACCTTTAGGCGTTAGTTTTAGAAAAGATCTAGAAGGTGTCTCTTCACTCTCCATTTAGGCGCTAGAATAGGAAGAGTTAGAAGGCTACCTTGCAAAGCTTCTCTTGTAAGCTTCCTTTGTAAATAGTTACCGGTCCTCCTCCCTATAAAAGGAAGGCTTAGGTCTTTGAAATAATAAGATTGATTTTGTGAGTAAAGAACCTCTCCCAAATTGGTGAGTGAATTGAGACAGACTTGTGTCTTCTTCTCTTATAGTCTTATCTTGAGTGAATTCTTGGTCTCTCAAGTGGCGGCAACTACACTCATCTTGAAGCCAATCATCCTTCAATTGGCATGCACATTTCCAAGAGCTCCAACCACATAAGTTTCCTTGTTCTTTTCATCTCCTTCTTCCATTTCCATTCCAAAACAAACTCTAAAACATGTCTTTGTTGTTTCTTGTCATTTCAATCGGTAGATCTTGTTTGTCTTGTGTTTATATTTGGTTGTTTCATTTAGTTTGATGTTCTTGTGATTTTAATTGTGTTTCCTTAAGTTTTAATCGGTTCATTTGTGTTGTTTCTTGTTTTAATCGGTTCATATGTCCAAATATGGGTTTCTATGTGAGTTTGGCTTGGTTACTTGTGTTTTGGTGAGTTCTTGAATGATAAGAACATTGATCCAATTCTTAAAAAGTGCCTAATCATATTCCAACTCTTGTTGAATCCATAACATGTTCATATCATATCCATATCATGTTATTGGAATCATATCAAATTATCCCCGTAGAGATTCATGAGAGCTTTCCCCGGTTTCAAAATTTCTTTGCTAAAATTTGATGAGGGAAGGAAAGTGAACCTAGACTTGCTATATGAAGTCCGCGAGGAGGTGCGTATTAAGGTGGAAGCATTGCAAAGAAGAGTTGAGCTGAGATAGAAAACCCAAGGTTAGGCCTCAACAGCTCCAAGTTGCCGACTTGGTGATGCGGAAAGCTCATCCCTACCAAATTTGAGAATAAGTTGTCTCCAAAATGGACATGACCATTTCGCATAATTGAAGTGTTTGGGAATGGTGCATAAAGGTTAGAAACCTTAGAGGGAAGACCTATCCCCCGGACGTAGAATGCTGCTAATCTTAAGTTTTATTTTAGTTAAGTTAATAGTTGTTGTTGAACAATGTGGTGTTGAAAAGGTGACGCTCTTTTTCCCTTGAGTAGGGTTTTTTAATGAGGTCACCTAATAAAAGATTGTTTGCAAGATGTTGTTTGTTTTCTTTGCCTCTCTTGATTGATTGTGATGCATGATGTGACGACCTTTTCCTCGGAGGAGTTCTTCGAGAAAGGGTCGTGTGAGCGATTGATTACCATTGGCAGATAAATCGACCTTCCTTGGGAAGTCGCACTGTGGGTAAAGTTGCACAAATGCCTCATCCAGACCAGCACATAATAAGTCAGGCTAACTCGGTGTGAAAGTAATCACTCGAGTCTAGGCACTCAGTGGGATGAGTAAGGTTGCACTAATAGATCACCTGAACCAGTACAAGATAAGTCAAGCTAGCCCAGTGTGAAAGAAATCACCCGAGTCTAGGCACTCTGTGGGGTAAGTGAAGTTGCATAGATAGGTTGCTCGGTTGATACGCAGTAGACTAGCTCAGTGTTTGAAGAAAGACCTGAGTGGACGTCTTGTGTGTAAGTTAGTTTTGTGTTGGTAGGTGAGTCGACCTTCCTCGGTAAGACCCGAAGTAGGTACTCTGAAAAGGAGCATTGCGACGAAGTTGTAAAAACGCATAGTAAGTTGAGCTAGTACGTGAAAAGAGCAAATCAAGCTCAGAGCAGGGCAGTTGCCCAAATACACGCGATGAGAAATAATATTTGGCAAGATCAAGGCATGTGATCCTTTCCCAAGTTGTGAAGTGCATCTGTCTACATTGAGCTTGAATGTTAGCTCATAGTAGCCACAAAGTATGGTCCACCAAAAGGTTAGTTTTTCTTTTCAAATCCTTGATATGTCATGATGGAAAAAGTTGGTGCGTATAGTAAGTTATTTGTATATGTGGTTGTTATACCTAAGCGCATGTGCGACAGTGTAAGTTTCATTCTCATCGAAAGTCGAACACAATACACGTAAGCAAATAACTAAAGCATAAACAAATCATAGCAAAAGTTAAGAGTACGTAAATAAGTTCACAATTACACCAAGGTCATCCTGCTACTCTTCTATAAGTTGCCCGTTTACAATCCTTTTACATGGTCCTAATTGTGAGAAGTCCAAACTCGGGTGGAGGCTGGAGGCTTGCTCGACAGCAACCTCAAAGCCCACCAAGAGAGCTAGGGCAGCTTCCCCTTTGTAAACCTCAACCTCGTCAGCAAAGAACTTGTCCTTCTGGACAAGCTCTTGTTGCAGGCTAGAGAGACGATCTTCCAGACAAGTCGCATGCTCGATGCCTTGCTTAGTTTTATGGCCTCCTACAGAAGGTAGTGGCCCCCGTGACCACCCTCACTGATGGAAGAGGCCCCAGCACCCAAAAGAGCGTCTAGGACCAACCTTGCATAGAGGGCACCCACAAGATGCGTTGAAGCGTCTAAGAGACACAAGAAGCGTCTAGGCCACACAAGAAGCTTCTAGGCCACACAAGGAGCGTCTAAGAGAGTTGACATCCAAGAAGGGTGACGTCCAAGAAGGCCCAACAAGTGTAGCTTAGTCTTATTTGTGGTGTAAATAGCATAGCATTATGAACCTTTGTTTAAATTCTAGAAATTAGGATTAAGGAGGAGTTAACCTAGATTAGCTACGGTTTCTAGAAGCTCTCCACTAATCTAGGACGTCCATGTGCAAGTTAGGAGGCCATGTGCTCCATGTGCTACTCTTTTGGCATTTCTTTTGGCTTGCATTTGATCATCATTTAGGTCATCATTTCAGGTCCTCCTTAGCCTATAAAAAGAGGAGTCAACCTCATGTATTTCAAGACGATTTTGAGTAATGAAATGCTACCCAAGTGCCATTCAAATTGCTCCCTTGCCAAATTCTCTCTAGAATTAGGTTTTCAGTCTTAAACCTTCACCCCTAAATGGAGATGGTCGAACCACTCCAACCCTCACTACTCCTCATGCACCTTCAAGGCCACCACACCTCTTAGTAGGGCCTTGTTCCACTCTCCTCCACTAAGCTTCCGCAACCATCATCATCAAAATCAAAGAAGAGCTCATAGGAATGCCATCACTTGGTATCTAGAGCTATGGTTCTTTCTCCAAGTTGTTCATCTTTGTTCCAAGTTGTCTTGCTGTTTTTGTGTTTTATTATGATTTGAATGCTTGTTTATTCATTTCAATCGGTGGGTTTTTGTTCAAATTGTGCTTGAACATCTATTTTCAATTTTGAGTAGGATTCTTGATTTCTTTGTGTTGCTGTTTTTTATTTTTTAGGTATTTGAGTCTTGCTTGACATTTCATTTGGGTCATATGATGTTCTTGAGTCTTTTCATTTTATGAATCCATAAGTTTTGTCTAAGTCATTTGTTTCCATACTTGTCAACAAATCCCAGTAGTACTCTTCTTGATTTATTTGTTTCTGGTTTTTTTTTGTTGAATGCTTGATCTGAAATCTGCTGTGTTTTGATCCTTTGGTGCATTTTTATTTTTAGTTTGAGTTCTTATTTGTGTGCTAGATCCACACAAATTCCATTACACAAATTCCATTATGTTTTTAAAGTATATCTTTCTGTTTTGCTTTTAGATTTCAGAATCCTCTATTTTCCACAATTCTGTTTTAGCTGTTTTGCTTATGAAAATTAAATACATCATAAGAAAATTCTGAGCCTCTGGATTTCACTAGTTTGAGGTGTTAGAAAAAGAACAAAAAAAGAATCAGTTGAAAAAAAGAAATAGAAAAAAAAAAGATAAATCTTACAAAAAAAAGTGTGCAATCCTGACGCTACATCTGACGGTCTTGAGCACTGATTTTAAAACAATTATTAAAATTAATTGGTGCATGCGTTTGGAGTGAAACCAACGCCAAAAGTTTGTTAAGATCTTGATTTATTTGTGTATCAAGTTTCAGAACCAAATACAAAAGAGCCAGCTCAGCATAAATCTTTAAAAGTCACGCATTCTGGACCACAACATTTTTTCAGTGGTGCTGTTTTTGGTTTTTAAATCAAATCTAGTGCTATTCCTTAGGTTCCTTTTTGTGTGCCATGCATTATTTGAGTGCCTTTTTATTTGCTTGTCTAATTTCATTTGAACTCTTTCTAGTTGTGTCATATTTAATTCCATTTTTGTGGTACTGTGTTTTCAAATTAATTTGTTTCTTGCTTTCTTTCTTTGACCTCTAAGCTTTGTGGTGGATTAAATATCAATTGGTACTTGTTGAGTGGGAATTGACTTAAGGGGAATCTAGCTTTGCTTAATAGGTGCTGGATTGAAGAATTTAATTACCTAATTTCAAGAGGATCAAAGGCAAGGGGCAGCAACAAACACATACTAAATACACCACACACCTTGGAAGGCCCAACAAAGAAGAAAAACAACAAAGGGAGTGCAAATAGAAAAACAACAAAGGGAGTGCCATTTAATTTCTTTGCAATTTAACTTTTGATAATTACTTGTTAATCACGTAATTAGACGGTGAGTGTGTTTTCAAGGGCTCCAAGTGTCCTAGAAGCCTCACCTAGGGCCGACTAGCTTAAACTTTCAAGCTTAGCATTTGTTAATTGCTTTAATTACGCCAATTGCTTTTGTTTAGTTTCGTTTAATTGTTTTTGTTTAGCCTTGTTTAAAGCTTTGATAATTTGCTTTAGTTGCTAGATAGTTTGCATTGTTTTTGTTGCATAAAATTTGATTTCTACATGCTCATTGTGTTTTAAGTGATTTACCTAAAGAAAGATTTGTGTGAAGATCTTGAGGGATAGTTTTTGGCTAAGGCAAAGACTTGGTATTTAAGTAGTCCATTGTGACTCACCTCTCTTACCTGGAAAACTACCTTCATTAACTTTCCTCATCTTTCTTAAAGTAAAACATTTCTATACACAAAGCTTTAGTCATGTCTTCTCACTCCTCAAAATCTCTTAAAAGTGATGTGAAATCCTTGAAATCTCTTTTAAAACAACTTTCCAAGGATATTCAATCAATTTCATCTAAACAATTGGAGAATGAGACCAAAACTAATGAATTGACTAAAGCAAAGGATGAGAAGTCTCAAATTTCAAAAAAATTACCTTCTCATGCATCTATCTCTAAAGATCATGATTCTTTTGGGGAGGGAAGCCTTAGAATAAATGATTATTATCAAGCACACCCTAGAAGACATAGAAGAGATAGAAGAGAACAAGAAAGCCCAAGAGAGGTTAGGGTAGACCTACCCCATTTCCATGGAAAAGAAAATGTAGAAGCTTGCTTAGATTGGGAAATGAGGGTAGAAAAATTGTTTGCTTCCCATAAAGTAAAGAAGGAAAGAAAGATACAAAAGAAAAGAGAGGAAGACGAAAGGGAAGCTAAAGAAAAAGAAAAAGAAAAGCCAAGTGAGGGGTGGTGTGAATCTAGAAAGAATGAGGAATATCTTATAACACCCCTTACAAGCATATTAAAAATAGAAAATCAAGATAAAACCCTTGAGAAACAAAAGGCGTGGGAGAAGAGTGTTCCTTCCCACAAGGTCATTCAACAAGACAAAAGAATTAAAAACACCTTTGAAAATATGCTTCTTGTTGAACAACCTAGCCTTACTTTTTTTGTAAAGGAACACTTGCAAGCCTAGTCAAAAAAGAAGAATCCTTGAAAGAGGCTTGCATAGATAAAGATGAAGTAGATTATTTCTCATGTGTTAAGATATCACCAAGTGAAGGTCAAGTTATCTATAGGCATCTACAAAGACAAATTTTTATGTGAGCTAGTGCCTAAAGAAACTTGTCATGTCTTATTGAGACAACCATTGCAAAATGTACAAATTCTCATAAACAATGGTTGTAACAACAAGACTACCTTTACACATAAGAGAAAAATTCTTCATGAAGGAGAACTCATGGGCCAAATTAGAGTTGATAAAACTCTAGAGCTTTTAAAAGGAAAACTTTTGTCACCCATGAGAAAGGAGGTTCAAAGATATTACCCTAGATACATTTCTTGTTTTAAAAGTACACCTAAGACAATGTCTCATGAACTCTATACTCCTTCACCTTTTGCAAATGATCCTTGGGAAGACACAAGCCTAAAGTTCATATTAGAGCTTCCTAGGACAACAAAAGGTTTTGATTCCATTTTCATGGATATGGATAAACTCTTCTCTAGAGAAGTGATACATTTTCATGGTTTATCCTCAAACATAGTGTTGGATAGAGCTCCAAATTTCGCAAACCATGATTTGAGGATTATCTTGGGAAAACTTGCAACTAAGTTGTACACTTTAAATTCTTATCATCCTCAAAAGAATGGTCAAAATACAATTGAAAACCTAGCTCTTCCTACTATGCCTAGAGTAATCATAAGAGACAACCACAACTCTTGGGATGAGTATCCTTTTTCTATTGAGCATGCATACAATAGAGTAGTCCACAAGACTACTAATATTTCTACATTTGAAGTTGTATGTGAACATAGTCCTCTTTCTCTTTTTGAGTTGTTACCACTTCCTAAAGGAATTATGCCTAAGGAAAAAGTAACCACTATTGAAAATCTTACAAAGCATAAGAGGATTAGAGAACACATACAACCATCAAAAGAGAAATATTGCGAAAAGTTGCCAAAGACAAAAGAAAAACAAAAATGGCAACTTCATACAATTGCGTTTTCTCCAATTGCTCACATTAACTCCTTTGCTTTGTTTCAAGATTCCCATAGATGGACATTTGATCCGGGAGGACAAACCTTAACGAAGCAAGAGGCTGCTATTCAAGATCAAGTCTGTAGATCTGAGGATAGATCTTCTCAAGAAGGAGGAAATGATGGACACCATCCAGCCACATTCATCCCCCTAGTTGAAGAAAAAGCATTGGATTTGAGGACAAATCCTTTTCAAGAGGGAAGGGATGATGGAAGAGGCCCCAACACCCAAAAGAGCGTCTAGGACCAACTTTGCATAGAGGGAACCCACAAGATGCGTTGAAGCGTCTAAGAGACACAAGAAGCGTCTAGGCCACACAAGGAGCGTCTAAGAGAGTTGACATCCAAGAAGGGTGACGTCTAAGAAGGCCCAACAAGTGTAGCTTAGTCTTATTTGTGGTGTAAATAGCATAGTGTAAATAGCCTTATGAACCTTTGTTTAAATTCTAGAAATTAGGATTAAGGAGGAGTTAACCTAGATTAACTACGGTTTCTAGAAGCTCTCCACTAATCTAGGACGTCCATGTGCAAGTTAGGAGGCCATGTGCACCCATGTGCCATGTGCTCCATGTGCCTCCATGTGCTACTCTTTTGGCATTTCTTTTGGCTTGCATTTGATCATCATTTAGGTCATCATTTCAGGTCCTCCTTAGCCTATAAAAAGAGGAGCCAACCTCATGTATTTCAAGACTATTTTGAGTAATGAAATGTTGCCCAAATGCCATTCAAATTGCTCCCTTGCTAAATTCTCTCTAGAATTAGGTTTTTAGTCTTCAACCTTCACCCCCAAATGGAGATGGCCGAACCACTCCAACCCTCACTACTCCTCATGCACCTTCAAGGCCACCACACCTCTTAGCAGGGCCTTGTTCCACTCTCCTCCACTAAGCTTCCGCAACCATCATCATCAAAATCAAAGAAGAGCTCATAGGAATGCCATCACACACTTTCTTCATCATCTAGGCCCAACAAAGAGTCCTCTAGGTAGGATATGATGTCAACGTCGAAATCCCATAGACCATTCCTCCTCTAGATTTCTGCACCCCCTTCAAGATGACCCGGTGTGGTGGGAAGGGCGGTAGAGGGTTGTGGAGGAGGGGCCGCGTTTGAAGCCGCCTGACCCTGGGGGGCTTGTGTACCGCCCTGGTGGTCGGATGTGATGACGTGGCATCCTGCTACAGTATAGGCGTGTTGACAAGGCGCTAGGTTGGCAGAAGGGAAGGAAGTCAGGGGGCTCGTGTAGTCGCCAGTTGTTATATTGGCGTGTTCCGATTTCCAGCTTACCAGAATCGGCGGTCACCAGGTTAAAGATGAAGTCGCCAGATGAAGGAGATCGCCAGAGCGAGCACATCGCCAAAGATGAAGGAGAAGCAGATTATGAAGGCGGCCGGCGAGACCACAGGGAAGGTGTATGGAGACCCCTAACTCGCCAGTTCCAGTAGAGATCGCACTCCCAAGTTAGCTATGCACTGGGCAGTACCATGCATAAGTAACTTAGCCAAAATGAGAGTAGAAGCAGCGCCAAGTCAGGGAGCCTCCAGATGATGGCACGTGTACAGTTGGATGCGAACCACGTGTCCAAGTCTGTAACTACCAGGAGAGAGAAAGCTACCAGGTATATAAGAGTTCTTAACAAACTTTCTGAGGTACGCACGTTCAGTTTATACACTTTACGCTTGCGAGTGATAGAGCTGACTGTGAGAGAGGATTTGCACGGTTCTTGTTCTCTTAGTATTTGGTGATACCGTCACTGACTTGAGCGTTGGAGTGCGATCGGCCGCAGCGGCGCCGTACTGTTTCTTTGCAGGTTCTTGAGGTAGATCCCGAAGAGGAACGGAGGTGAGAAGCGGTGCGCACGTCGATCCTTTGACGAGGCAGTTTCCAGCGTTCCGGTCAACAAGCAGGATCATCAGGCGCCCACCGTGGGGCCGTGTAAAACTTGCTCCCATCCACAGCGTGAGTTCTTGGAAGTTTTCGAAGTTTTCTGCGTGGTTGTGTGCTGGTGCAACCATCGTTCGCTGTTTGTTTGAGTTTCGTTCGGTGAATTTGCGTTTTGTACTGTTCGTTTGGCTTTTCGATCAGTGGAGTGAGGTTTTCTGCTGCTTACGCGCAATCTGTTCGGTGGAAGTTCGAGTTCTTTCGCTCGTTTGGTTGTCCGCGGGGAAACGTTGGTTTCTGGTGAAGTTGTGGTTTTCTTTGAAGGTTTACGGTGTTCTTGAGTTTTCTTGCGCAGTTTCGTGCTGTTTTCTCCGATTGATCGCTGATTCGATCGTGGTTGAAGTGTTGTTCGCTGCATTCCTGTGATTCACTGAGGTTCATGAGAAAAATGAGAAGCAATCGTTCAAGCCCCGTGGCGCCTGTCGCTACTGAAGGCGACGCCGCCATGACCATGGCGCAGATGGCAGAGATGATGCGCTCGTTGCAGGCAACTGTAGAAGCCTCACGCGTAGAGCAGGCGAGAATACATGAGGACCTGGTCGCCTCTCGCGCCAGGAACGAGGAGCTTAGCAAGGTGACTGAGGAGCTGCGTCAAGCTCTTCGGGAGCAGCAAGGACGTTCTTCTGCTGAAGAGGTGGCGCCGTCGACGCCACCTCGTGTTTTCCCAATGCCTTTTATTCAGGCGATTACCGACACGCCTATTCCCACGAGCGTGGTTCCAGTTAAGGCTGTCTTTACCGGCGTGGAGGATCCAGAGGCTCATCTGACCACGTTCCATACGCAGATGATGCTGTCGGGAGGGTCAGACGCCGTCTATTGCAAGATGTTCGTGAGTACGCTCCAGGGAACGACGATGGAGTGGTTTGTGAGCCTGCCTAACGGCCACATAACCAATTTTCAACAGTTCTCGAAGATCTTTGTCGAGCAGTACATCGTGAATAAGGCACCGCCCAGGGTGTCTTATGATCTGTTTGATATAAGGCAGTACCATGGGGAGTCCCTCAGAGACTACCTCAATCGCTTTGGAGCGCAGATGGTCAGATCGCCGGCCAAGGATGAAGAAATGCTGGTCTATGCCTTCAAGAAGGGCGTGCAGCCAGGACCATTCTGCGAGGCCTTGATCAGGGCTCATCCAGCGACGTTTGCTGAAGTCAGGCGACTTGCGGTGGCTCACATCGCCGACGAGAGTGAAGTCGCCGAGAAGAGAGGCAGTGTGGCTCCCGCCCGGCCACGCGCCCAGACCAGGATCCAGCCGCAGAGGGTGCTGGAAACAGCGGCGGCGGCCAGGAAGGACCAGAGGACTCACCATCCTTACGACAGGAGGAACAAGGGAAGGAGCCAGGGGCGCCAGCAACCAGCACGCCGGGAATACAATCGCCCGCCTAAGCACAAATTTGTCATGGGATTAGCGGATCTAATCACCATTCCTAATATCTCTGCTAGGTTGAAAGCGCCTGAGAAGGTGGGCGACAAGGTGCTGGGGTCAAAGCCGGACGCCTGGTGCGAGTTCCACCAATGTTTTGGCCACACCTTGGACTCGTGTTTGTCTTTGGGATATCAGCTCGACGATCTCGTTAAGAGCGGGTTCCTAAATGACTATCTGCTGGACAGGAGGACGGGGGGAGCGTCGAGTTCCCAGCCAGCAGGTGGAGAAGCCCAGCAACACGAGATGCCTATCCACGGGGAGATCCACACCATTGCAGGGGGTTTCTCAGGTGGTGGATGCACCGCATCGCAGAGGAAAAAGTACGCGCGATCGGTGATGACAGTGGATATGTTTGAAGATCACTCGCCGGAAGTGGACATTACGTTCACCAAGCAGGATCTTCGGGACGTTGTGCCTCATGACAACGATCCCATAGTTATTTCGTTGGTTACAGCGGGAAGGAAGGTCCACAGAGTTCTGGTGGACCAAGGAAGCTCGGCAGACGTGATGTTCTGGCCGACTTTCACGCAGCTGGAATTGCCCCTTGACCAGCTAAGGCCCTATGGAGGATGCTTATATGGGTTCGCTGGTGACCAGGTGGAGGTCAGGGGGTACATTGAGCTGAGAACCACGTTTACAGATGAGGCTGGGTCGAGGACGGAGAAAATCAAGTACCTCATCGTAAACGCCCCTTCAGCATATAACATCCTGTTGGGAAGGCCCACGCTTAACAGGATAGGCGCCATTCCGTCGACTCGGCACATGAAGGTAAAGTTGTCGTCCATGGAAGGGGTGGTGATCACAATCAAGTCTGATCAGAAAGAAGCGAAAAGGTGCTATGAGAATAGCCTGAAAAACAAAAGATCAGTGAGTTATGTAACAACCACCCCACCTCCCGATGTGAAGCCCAGATCGACGGCAACAGAGGAGGCTGCCGGAAGAGATGTGGAGATGATAGACGCTGAGCTAGGGGAGAGGAATGCTGGCCTGGAGGAGGAAGAGGCGCGGAATCGCCCCGAGGAAGCAAGGGAACAGGGAATCGCCAGGGCGGTGATCGCCAGAGAATCCAGGCCTAAACCTGTCGAGCAGTGGCTCGAAAAGGAGATCGGAGGAAGAATCTTCAAGCTAGGAAGATCTCTGGAGGTTGATCTCCAGGACCAGATCGCCAAGGTGATTGAGCGGCATCTGGACGCGTTTGCATGGTCCGCTTCGGACATGCCCGGGATTGATCCCGACTTCTTGTGCCATCATCTGGCGATGGACAATTTGGTGAGACCGGTGCGACAAAGGAGAAGAAAGTTCAACGAGGAGAGGAGGCAGGCGATCAGGGACGAAACACAGAAACTCCTCGCTGCAGGCCACATCAGGGAAGTCCAGTACCCCGAATGGTTGGCGAATGTCGTGCTGGTGAAGAAGAGTAACGGGAAATGGCGCATGTGCGTCGATTTCACCGACCTGAACAAAGCTTGCCCAAAGGATTCGTATCCTTTACCGAGCATAGATGCCCTGGTTGATAGTGCTGCAGGGTGTAAGTTGCTGAGTTTCCTGGATGCCTTCTCAGGATATAATCAGATCAAGATACATCCCATGGATGAAGAGAAAACAGCCTTCATGACGAAGAGATCGTGCTACTGCTATAAGGTGATGCCGTTTGGGCTGAAGAACGCGGGGGCCACGTACCAGAGGCTGATGGATCGAGTACTTGCACCAATGCTGGGAAGGAACGTGCAAGCTTACGTCGATGACATGGTCGTTACCTCGCAGGAAAAAAGCAAGCACGTGGCAGACTTGGAAGAATTATTCACAACGATCGCCAAGTTCAAGTTAAAGCTCAATTCGGAGAAATGCATTTTCGGCGTGGAGGCTGGAAAGTTTTTGGGTTTCCTCTTGACTGAAAGAGGAATAGAAGCCAACCCAGACAAGTGTGCCGCCATCTTGGCGATGAGGAGCCCGGCTACGGTGAAAGAAGTCCAGCAGCTAACAGGTCGGATGGCAGCCCTATCTCGCTTCGTGTCAGCTAGCGGAGAAAAGGGACATCCCTATTTTCAATGTCTGCGTCGCAATAATAAGTTTGCTTGGACGAAAGAGTGCGAGGAAGCTTTCATCAAACTGAAGGAGTATCTGGCGAGCCCGCCGGTTCTGTGCAAACCGCTGGCGGGAATCCCTCTCAGGTTGTATTTTGCTGTGACTGAGAGGGCGGTGAGTGTGGTGCTCGCCCAGGATCAAGATCAGGCTCAGAAGCCTATTTATTTTGTGAGCAAGGTGTTGCAGGGCCCAGAAACGAGATATCAGGCCCTAGAGAAGGCTGCGCTGGCTGTGGTGTTTTCGGCGAGGAGGTTGCGCCACTACTTCCACAGTTTCACAATACTGGTGATGACTGACCTGCCCATCCAGAAGGTCTTGAAGAAACCCGACGTTGCGGGAAGGATGGTGAAGTGGGCGGTAGAGTTGTCAGAGTTTGATATTAAGTACGAGCCCCGAGGCGCGATCAAGGGGCAAATCTTTGCAGATTTCGTGGTTGAGCTCTCATCAGAGGCGACGCGGGTTGAAGGGAACGATTTCCGTTGGGTACTTTCGGTGGATGGACCGTCGAACCAGCAGGGCAGCGGTGCTGGAGTCATATTGGAAGGACCCAACGGCGTGCTGATCGAACAATCTCTGAGGTTCGCCTTCAAAGCCAGCAACAGTCAAGCAAAGTATGAGGCGCTGATCGCCGGAATTTTGCTGGCCAAGGAGATGGGAGCTAGGGTGCTGATGGCTAAGAGTGACTCGCTGCTAGTCACGGGGCAAGTAACAGGCGAGTTCCAGGCTAAAGATCCACAAATGGCGGCTTACTTGGCGTATGTGCAGGAATTGAAGAGTTCCTTTGCCTCCTTTGAAGTAGTACATGTGCCCAGAGAGCAGAATGCCCGAGCTGACTTGCTTGCTAGGCTCGCCAGCTCAGGCAAGGGGGGTAGGCAGAGGACGGTGATTCAAGAAACTCTGAAGACGCCAAGGGCATTTGTAGCAGATCACCTGGTCCTTCAGATAAGCAAGTCGACGGAGAGAGCAGCGAGAAGCCATAAGTCCTTGACGCAAGAAACTCTGAGATCGCCGAGAATTAGAGCATGTCGAGGAGAGAAGGTGGACGTGATGCAGGTCTGCGCCGCCCATGAGCCAGACACTTGGATAACACAGTACAAGCGGTGCCTGGCAGATGGCCTCCTCCCACTGGATCCAACAGAAGCTAGGAAGGTAAAGAAAAATTCCAGCAAGTACACGTTGATCGATGGCGATCTGTACAGGTTTGGGTTCACTCACCCACTCCTGGAATGTATACACGGCGAGAAGTGCACGAGAATCATGGCGGAGCTCCACGAAGGTATATGCGGAAGCCACGTCGGGGGTCGAGCTCTGGCCGCGAGGACTCTCCGTGCAGGCTACTACTGGCCATCCATGAGAGAAGATTGCAAGAAATATGCCCAATGTTGTAAACAATGCCAGCAGCACGCCGATTGGCATAAGACACCTCCCGAGGAGTTGAAGTCGATCTATAGCCCTTGGCCGTTTCATACTTGGGGGAATCGATATCCTGGGACCTTTCCCGCTGGCGATCAGGCAGATGAAGTACTTGGTGGTGGCGATTGAGTATTTCACCAAGTGGATTGAAGCAGAACCAGTGGCCCAGATCACCGCACACAAGATCGAAGGTTTTGTATGGAAGAACATCGTGTGCCGGTTTGGAGTGCCTAAACGCCTGGTGTCAGATAATGGGACGCAGTTTGCAAGCCACCTGTTGAAGAAGCTTTGCGAAGGGGTGGGAATTCAACAAGTGTTTGCATCCGTCGAGCACCCTCAGACAAATGGCCAGGTGGAGTCAGCTAATCGGGTGTTGTTGAGAGGTTTGAAGAGAAGGCTTGAGAAAGCCAAGGGAAGTTGGGCTGAGGAGGTGCCCCGTATAGTCTGGGCGTACCACACCACCGAGCAGTCAGGAACCCATGAGACCCCGTTCAGCTTGGTCTATGGGTGTGATGCCATGATTCCGGTGGAGATCCAGGAGAGCTCGCCGAGATTCCAGAACTTCGTAGAGGAAGACTCGAATGAAGAGAGAAGGCTGAACCTGGATCTACTGGATGAGGTCAGAGAAGAGGCGAAGTTGAAGGCTGAAGCCGTGAAGAGAAGGGTCGAACGAAGATACAACTCGAAGGTGATGCCAAGGCAGTTTAGAGAAGGCGACTTGGTGATGAGGAAGGCCCACCAGTATGAGATGGAGAATAAACTGTCACCCAAGTGGACTGGACCATTCAGAATAACCGAGGTGCTCGGGAACGGAGCCTACCGCTTAGAGACGCTGGAAGGAGGGGCGATTCCTCGCACCTGGAACGCCACACACCTGAAGTTGTACTATAGTTAAAAGCTTTGTAAGTAAAGACAAACACAAATGTCATATTACAATGTCTCTGATGAAACAGTTTCAAGGGGGCACTCTTTTTTCCCTAAGGAGGGTTTTTAATGAGGCCACCCAATAAAAGAAGAGTTTTCGAAGTATAAGGCGTTTTCAGATTGCATGTTTGCTTTTTTCCAAGAGTTTTGAAGAAAGACCTTGTCGCTTGTACGTGATTTAAGGCAAGAAAAGATATATCGCATGCTTTCTGAAAAGTTTTAAGTCCTCATCGTTTTTCGGCGATTGGAGGCACTAGTTAAAAGTTTAAAGTCCTCATCGTCTTTTGGCGATCGGAGGCACCAGATAAAGACCTCCTCGCCGTCGAGCGAGTGCAGGCGAGAAAGAGAAAAGGTCCTCAGTGCATCCAGGGGGGAGGAGATGTACACCCTGGGCAAGTTGAGGCACCAGATAAAGTCCTTCTCGCCGTCGAGCGAGTTTAGGCAAGTTAAAGACCTTCTCGCCGTCGAGCGAGTGCAGGCGAGGAAGAGTAAAAAGTCCTCCGTGTTTCTGGGGGCGAGAAGATGTAACCCCTGGGGCAATGTAGAGGCGCCAGTAAAAGTCCTCCGTGTTTCTAGGGGCGAGAAGATGTAACCCCTGGGGCAA
The DNA here is from genome assembly GCF_051622355.1 of Phaseolus vulgaris. Lineage (NCBI taxonomy): Eukaryota > Viridiplantae > Streptophyta > Magnoliopsida > Fabales > Fabaceae > Phaseolus > Phaseolus vulgaris. The sequence goes on from NC_143508.1 coordinate 42,443,691, forward strand.
TGTAGAGGCAAGATAAAGACCTCCTCGCCGTCGAGCGAGCGCAGGCGAGAAAGAGAAAAGGTCCTCAGTGCATCCAGGGGGGAGGAGATGTACACCCTGGGCAAGTTGAGGCACCAGATAAAGTCCTTCTCGCCGTTGAGCGAGTTCAGGCGAGTTAAAGACCTTCTCGCTTACATGCGAGCTTAGGCAAGATAAAATCCTTCTCGTCTCGAACGAGTTCAGGTATGGTGCAGAGGGTGGAAGAAGTTTGGAAGGTGGCTAAGGTAGGTTCGAAGAGAACGCCTAGTCAACCGGTCTTTTGTTCTGAAGTTCAGGGAGGCAAAGAAGGATCCCAAAAGGCGTTTCTACCCCCAGATAAAGAAACTATTGCCAAAGCATGAGGCCAGAAAGAAGCTGATATTACCAAGAGTTCTTGGCGATCGGGAAGAGTTCAAACAGCGGCGAGAAGGTTAAAAGACCTGTTTGATGAAGCAGGTCGAGTGGGACGGTGTTTTGAGCCAATAACTGAGTTACAGTTTGTTGCTTGAAGGGTATTCTTACGATAAAGTTAGTGCCTTAAGAGTACAAGTTGGTTAAAGTGATTATTGTTTAAGTTTGAAGTGGTTCGAAGCGGTTAAGTCAGAAGTCGTGTTTGCAAAATCGTTAAGTCAAATCCGGCAAAGTTAAACATGCGAAGAAGGTTAAAGCGCTTAAAGAAGTCAGGAGAGGGAATATCCAAACGTTGTCATTAAGATAAGTATCTGCTAAAGCCACATATACACGAGTTTATTACAGAATAATACAAGGGAAATCATGAAAGTAGCAGATGAAGAGAAGTTGATTAGTCTTCAGCAGGAACGACTTTTCCATCTACTACTTCATTGTTCAGTGACACCAGGCTGAGATCCAGGTCGGGGAATAGGCAAGCGAATTGTTCCCGAGCAGCTTCGAATCCAGCAGCCAGAATCTGAGCAGAGTTTAGCTTAAGTTCTTCGGTTTGCCCCTGAAGTTCCTCAATCCGCTTCTTGAGGTCTTCGGTTTGCTCTTTCAGCTCTTTATTCTGCTGCTCCAGCTCTTCAACCTGTTTCTTAAGTTGTTCGTTGGTCTCTTGAGCCTGGAGAAGGTCTTCAGTAACCTTCTTGGATTCCGATTGTGCTTGGGCCAACTCGGCAGCCACCTTTCCCTTCTCTTTGTTGGCCTCGACGAGATCAGCCATGGCGTCGTCCCTCGCCTTTTCTACTTGCCCAAGTAGTTTCTCTCGGTCGATCGACCTCTGCTCCAGTTTTTGCACCTTAGCGGCGTCAGCTTTCATGAGAGCCTCCAGGTCGACCGCCTTGGCGCGAAGAGGCACAATTTTGCTTTCCAGCTCGACCTTCTCTTGGGCAAGTTGGTGAACTTTGCGGCGAAGGTCCGTAGCCTCCTTGCGCGCCAGCCTGAGCTCGGTATTCATTGCATCCTCCACTCGGGAGTGTTCGATTTCTGCGAGCGTCAGGCTGAAAGACAACTTCTCCACCTCGATCCTCATGGTGCTGTTTTCGGTTTTGAGGTTGAAGAGGTCGTCTTGGAGCCTCCTGGTTGAGCCTTCCACAGCCCTAGTTATGATCGCTGGGATATCCTCTGCTATGGTTTTCAGCTTGGCAGTTAGAGGCTCCCACATCCTTGTGACCTCAAGGGGAAGGTTTGCGGCTTGCAGAGGCACCAGAGGCGCTGTGGGGGCTTGTTGTGGGTTCTCGTCGCCACCTTCCTTAGCAGGTTCTTCAGTAGCTGCTTCCTGGCGTGGCGACGCAATCGGGGATTCGGTAATCAGAATCGGAGAGGTATGAGCAACCTCATCCCCGATTGGAGCATTTTCTGCAGCTGAAGCGTTTGAAGGGGGGCCCCCTCCAGCTGACACGTATGGCGTAGAGGCGCTTGGGGGGTCCTCCAGGAAATTTGGCTCTTGGGCCTCAACTGCAGGTGGCGCAGTGGCCAGTGGAACCGCTTGGACTGGTGAGGAAGGAGCCTGTGGTGTTGGCGATGATGGAGGAGGAGCAGGCGTCGATGGTGGTGTTGAGGTTGGAAGAGGGGGTGGAGCAGGTGGTGAAGAAGGTGCCACCCTCTTCCTCTTCGTAACGAGGCCATCCTCGGTGACCTCGTCGTCCTCTTCTTCCTCCTCATGGATGACTTGAGGGGCTTTCCTTTTAGGTCTTTAAGGACCAATTTTTTGCGTTGGGCGGGTTCCTTGGGTGGTGATCGCCCTTGGACAATGGCGGCCTCCACCATCGAGTTGGGCACCGTTTGGGAACCGGTCGCCAATCCGTGGTTTCGGGCGAGCGCCTTCAGTTCAGCGAGCATGTTTCTGGGCAACATGTCGTCTGCATGGAACGAAGATGCATGGGTTAACTCAAGAAAAACAAATAAATGCATAAGGTAATAAACAGCAAAGCAGATGGTATGTGCAGGAAAGGTAAAGCCAAAGTCTTGCGCATAACGCACAAGACGCCCAGAAACAGCTAAACAAGAAGCGGCATCAAAACAAGAGTTTAATGTCCTAACCTATTCGAATTTCTAGCTGATCTTCGTAGAATTCGAAGCATATCAAGGTGGTGGTAAGGAATGTTATATTGGCGTCCGCCACCTTCTTCCAGAAGAGACAGAGGTCTCTGTCCAATGCTCCCATGCTGTCAGGACTTCTGGGCCTCCTGAAGCAGCTCTTGGACTCTTTCTTCCCCTTGTCCACCCAATACAAGGGGAAGCCATCGAGAAGGGAGGTGTCCTTATCGTTCGCACGCACTTGGACGAATTTCCCCTTCCAGTCCTTGTAAGATTGCTGGAAGATGGCAAAGATGGACCTCCCAGCAATCACGTTCAAGCTGACCCACAGGCGGTCTCCTGGGTGCTTGGCTTCGAAGAGGAATAAAAACACGTCCACCGACGCGGGCAACCCCAGGTGGGCGCACATTACTTGAAAAGCTCGAACAAACGCCCAGCTGTTGGGGTGGAGCTGGGCGGCAGCAATGTTGAGCTCGGTAAGAAGTTCCCTCTCGAATCGGGTGAAAGGGAACCTGAGCTTGACCTTCTTGAACAAAGTCGTATAGACAAAGCAGAAGGGCCCGTCGGCGCTTACTTTGTCATCAGCACACACGGGCAGATCGGGGGGGCAAGGCAGCACCATCATCTTCTCGTCGTGCTCCTTGTGAAACGATTGGTAAATCTCGTCCCCCTTAGTCAGCCGCAAGACTGCTCCCGCAGTGTTCACAGAGGATGTCTCTTTCAGGAGGGTTGAGTTGGCCCAGGGATACAAAGTTTTGAAGTCTGGCAGAGGAACGGGGGCTCCTCCGGCGATAGGTGGGGTCGCCTGGGCCAAGACAGGTTGGGAAGACGCAGGCCTCTCAGCCTGCGAAGATGAAGCACCACGAACTGGTGTTGGGTCGTGTGCTTGTGAAGGAAGGTTTCGTGCTGAAGGAGGAAGGTTCGGGGTAATCTTGGTGCGAGTCATGATAGCAGCTGCAAAGGAAGAAGAAAGGAAAAATTATCAGGGGGTTACAAAGGCTGACTCGATCATAGAAGGAAGGTGAAAGACGAACGAATGTAGGTTTGTTGCGACGATTGACGAAGCCCTAAGTTACGCAGAAGAATAAATGGAAAAACGACCCACAACGTATGCACCAGGCAGTTACAGGATGATGCGAATCGGTTAAAATGCAAGGAAAGCCAGCAGAAGAAGGAAAGTAGGTACCTTTTGATGATCAGGGAGACGATGAAGGTTGATGGTGATTCAGAATGCTGGAGAGCGCTGAGAGTTTTTCGCAGAAGAAAGTTGGAGCGTTCGTGAATGTGAGGGAAAGTGATGGAACAGTGCTGAGCGAAAATGGGTTTAAGGGTTTCTTCGAAATGGGTTTAGGAAGCGCAAACGGCAACTGAAGAGAGCCGTTGATGAAGCCACGCGTCAAACGATGAGTGAGGGGATTGGTGGAGCGTCAGAGCAGCAGAAGGTACAACCGCTTGGAATTCTGCGTCAGTGCCACGTAGACCGGTGTTGAAGTGACTTTTTCAGTCTTTTCGCTAGACAAGTCTTCACTTAAGACTGGGGGGCTTGTGTACCGCCCTGGTGGTCGGATGTGATGACGTGGCATCCTGCTACAGTATAGGCGTGTTGACAAGGCGCCAGGTTGGCAGAAGGGAAGGAAGTCAGGGGGCTCGTGTAGTCGTCAGTTGTTATATTGGCGTGTTCCGATTTCCAGCTTACCAGAATCGGCGGTCACCAGGTTAAAGATGAAGTCGCCAGATGAAGGAGATCGCCAGAGCGAGCACATCGCCAAAGATGAAGGAGAAGCAGATTATGAAAGCGGCCGGCGAGACCACAGGGAAGGTGTATGGAGACCCCTAACTCGCCAGTTCCAGTAGAGATCGCACTCCCAAGTTAGCTATGCACTGGGCAGTACCATGCATAAGTAACTTAGCCAAAATGAGAGTAGAAGCAGCGCCAAGTCAGGGAGCCTCCAGATGATGGCACGTGTACAGTTGGATGCGAACCACGTGTCCAAGTCTGTAACTGCCAGGAGAGAGAAAGCTACCAGGTATATAAGAGTTCTTAACAAACTTTCTGAGGTACGCACGTTCAGTTTATACACTTTACGCTTGCGAGTGATAGAGCTGACTGTGAGAGAGGATTTGCACGGTTCTTGTTCTCTTAGTATTTGGTGATACCGTCACTGACTTGAGCGTTGGAGTGCGATCGGCCGCAGCGGTGCCGTACTGTTTCTTTGCAGGTTCTTGAGGTAGATCCCGAAGAGGAACGGAGGTGAGAAGCGGTGCGCACGTCGATCCTTTGACGAGGCAGTTTCCAGCGTTCCGGTCAACAGGCAGGATCATTTTGTATTGCAGTATTTTATGGATCTTTAACCATGTGAGAAATCCTTGAGCCACATATACTCCATTAGGTTTTATAACTTTAGGATAGATAATGACTAATATATATGTTTAATTAATATTACATGATTCTAATGTATAGGAAATTAGCTAGATAGATAGGAGTATATAGGAATATATATTGGTGGATATGTAAATGATTTATCAATATATATATATATATATATGATTTGATTGTGTTTGAAAAATGTTTATTTCACTGTCTGAAATATTATTGTATATCTAGCTGGACTTTTAAATGAACAAGTTAATTAATAGGAGGAAACATAAAATAAATTGAACTAGAACAAAAATCATCATCGACTATGGTGTTAGTCATAATCATAGTCTATGAGCCATTATAGTCGCCGACTATGAACAAAATCGTAGTCTATGGGAGAGACCATGCAAGAAATACCAGAGGCCCAGAAAAGGGTATAGGCGTCAGTTTTGTTAATAATCGTTGCCTAGACCTTTCCATGGGTATAAATATGATATTATTTCATGTAAGAAGTAGGAGTTGGTTACTAAAATAATTGTTGCTTGTAGGGCATTAATAGATTATGGTTCATAGTCATCGTTTGTAAATGAAAACTATAGACGACGTGCTCATAGACTACAGTTGTAAAATCGTTGTCTAAGAGCTTTAGAAATCGTTGTCTAAGAGCATTTTACACTAGTGTACATATTATCATAATGAAGGACCTATATTTGAAAGAAGAGGACTAAATAACACTTCCAATTCTTACTTAAAGGTTACTCAAAACTATATAAAATCATTAGTAAAATTTTAAATTAAAGAAGTGAGATCCACCTAATAATTTTATAGTTTTTAGATAATAATATCAAATTTTAAAAAATTGTTAAAAATATTTAATAACATTTCTCAATTCATTTTTTGCTTTTGCATTAACTGGTGGAATAATTAATCAAGAAGAAGGCAGTATTTTAGAATGATAGTTTGATTTTATTAATAGAATGTTATTAGTGCTTATTATTGGTAGGCTTTCAGAAGGTGAAAATCTTTTCCGTTTTAGTTTTCTAATTGTTGATCTTGCGGCTTGTATATTACTATGCAATTTATTTTATTTGAATTTTATAGATACCTTTTATTCTATACTTAATAAACTTCCTTTTGCTTGTATCAAAGGAAGAAACTTAAATTATTATCTGAAGAAAAGTTATTCTTACGCACCCAAATTTATGCCTGTACGAGCAAAGTTTTTTGTTAACTTTTACTTGTACTAAAAGCCAAATGTCACATTATTTTAGTCCGTTTACCAAACAATATAAAATTTAAAATTTGGCATTCAAAAAGAATAAAAAAAATGTGATCTATATACACACGCTAAGCTTGAAAGGCTCTAAAATTCATTTTTAGGGAGAGATTTTAACTGCTAATAAAATCCAGACCAAATGCTTAAAAGGGTTGATACAAGTGGTTAACAATTTAGAAGAAATTCTTATTATTTATTATAGATGTTACGGAAATTTTCTCAAAATTATTTTTTCTTTGTTTTGGTCATCTAGAGATTATCCAAAGGACTGTCGGAAACTATGATTAGATTCAATTATTTGTTATGTAGTAATACTCTAAATAACATGTCATTAGTGTTGGGAGTGCTTAATCTTAATTACCATGTCTGAAGAAAAAAAAAAGTCCTAAACACTCTCCTCCATTTTTATTTATAAGAAAATATTTATCTTTACATAAGTTACAGAGATAAATTATATTCATTAAGTTTTATTAACTATATAATATTGTTCTTTCTAGGGAGGTGGATCTAGAGAACTATTGAATGACTTATTCTTTTTTTTTTGGTAGATTGCTAGGACTTCGTTATGATCTTTCTCGGTCTCTCGGATGCTCAAGTTAGTAAAAAAAAATATTCGGCACTCGGAGTGTAGAGTGATAATGACATATCTTTGTTGTTGGAGTGTGTGCTATTTATATTATTTTAATGAACTTACCTTATTAGACCAGATTAGTAGAGTGGATTTCACTTAAGGACGTATTACCTAATTCTTAATGGTAATTTAGCTTTACTGACTTTGATTTGACCGTTAATGGATTAGGTGTGTCGTGCAGGTCTCGGTCAGCTCGATCAAGAAGACCGAGTCATAGTAATGACTGTTCGGTCCATACCAAGTACAAATATATTTTTAAATGTCATTTTCTTGAAATAAAAATATATATGATAATGTACCATTTTAAAGATAATTTAAATAAAACAAACATCATTAAATAAATTAAAATTATTAACATTCAATTATTTTTGTAACAAATAACAATAATGGAGCAACTAATATTGTATTAATAATAAACTAGTCCCCACATTGGGCACATATATGACAAATGATTGCGATTATGATTTAAAGTAGTGATTGTTAAAAGAGAAAGCAGCGCATCTTCCACGAAGGAGACGAGTGTTTTGAACTGCTAATGAAAAGGGTGTGTCGTGTCGAAACGAAAGCCGCAAGAAGCTACGCAGTACACAACACACTCCGAACTGTTTATTGTAACTATTCGTTTCTTCCTCATCTTCTCTTTCTGCTTATATAACTCCCCCGCCTTATCACTCCCTCTAGCCCTTCCTGTTCACAATTCTTCTCTTATAAGCCACCACCAACCCTTAGTTTCTCTCTATCTTCTGCTATATTTTCTTTAAGCCATGGAACTTGATCACGGTTTTGACTTTGAGGACCGTTTCCCTTCCATGATTGCAAGACTAGGTGCAGAAGGGTTCATTGGGGAGCTCTGCCACGGGTTTCATTTGCTCATGGACGTGAACATGGGGCTCATCACGTTTGAGAGCTTGAAGGTGAGCACCTACTTGCTCGGTTTGGAGGTGAGGGATGATGAGTTGTTGTGCATGCTCATGGAGGGGGATTTGGATGGAGATGGAGCTCTTAACCAAATGGAGTTTTGCATTCTCATGTTTAGGTTGAGTCCTTGCTTGATGGATATGCAAGGTAATGAGGATCCAGTGCATGCTAGTGTAATATAACGTTGGAGAATGTAATTAATTAACCTTCTATAACCCACTTTTCTGTTTATATTAGCAGTAACAATGCCATCCTTGTAAGAGATGAGAAGACATTATCTACGTGTCTATAGTCTCGGTCAATCTTCATGTTATACCAGTTAATAGTTAACAAACTAAGATTGACCAATATTATAAGCATGTATTGTCTTGGTATAAGATCTTGGAATAGTTTGTAAAATGAGAGAGAAGAATACGTGAGTAGATGATCTGTGTAATTCAATGAAACCTATTGTTTTCTCATGCTTACATTTCGTTATTTAATTGTACTTTACTGGTTTATGTTTATGTTTTATGTGTACTCCAATTTATATATTGTATCGAGATAACTGTAATAAAAAATTACAATAAAATCATTTGCAATCCAATAAGATCTTACATAATTCAATCAAATCTTACATAATTCAATCAAATCTAAATGAAGTGTATAAAGGATGATTGTAATATCCAACAAAATGGGACAAAATTCAATGAAATCTAATACGACCCTATATAACTCCAATGGTCATATGATAAAATTTTATCAAATCATACATATCGGATATCGGATGCGGATAATTGATTGAATGATATATTTTATAATATTTTTAATTTATTTTATGTTTGTTTTGAATATTACAACTCGAACATATAAAGACCTATAAATACAAAATAATTTGTCAAGGAGTACTTACTCAATTTTCATTCTCATTCAAATACTTATAATTTTTTATACTCTTGTTGACTTTAGTGTCAGAGAATATTCTACAAGTGGATCTCTTTTTATTGTCTTCAACCAACTAAACAATCATAACTCGGCACAAAAACTTGGCTTGCAAAGCTAATCATTCTTCTTCACCTTGGAATTTCAACGATCTTTCTTGGTAAGAACATTTGACGCCCACCATGGGATTAGATAAAACTTTTCTTAGACCACAAGTGTTATGGTATTGACGAGAAGCAAAACTATTGCATATTCTTTAACTATCCCAAAGATAAATCCACCAGCGAATGCAGCCCTGACGACAAAAATCGTGGCTCTATTTTAGAAAATTTAGGAAAATCTACAAAACAACATAGCTAAAATGCAAAACAAACTTGATAAGGACCTAGAGTCTTTGAAGGAGCAACACTAGGCCGAGTTGAGTCGACATTGGAATCAGTAACAGGTAAAACATGACCAACTCAATGTTTAAGAGCATGATCAATACAACTCGTCAATCTGAGCAAAATCGTGTCAAACAATATGCAGAGTCTTAGCCGATTCCCACCTTTGGACCTGCTAGTAGGAGAGGATGCTAAAATGAGACTATGGACATCACCTCACACAAAAGGAGGCATGGACTAGATTGATGGACAATATAGGGCTAATGGTTCCATGTCGAAACCTTTCCTAAGGTGCTAAACTCAGGTAATATGATAAGAAACTTTTCAAGGCAATTTCAACTACCCCGTTGAATGAAGCAATTGATGTAAACCATCTATCCTCAAAACCATTGGCCAAGAGGATAAAAGAAGATGGAGCCTTATGAAGAGAAGCACCATATTTGAAGAGTTTTTTTCTTCTTATTCCTAGCCTTGTAAAAATCGTACAAGGTAGTTTAGGAATTTATTTCCAACCTTGAATTTTGGGTCAAGTAGAATGAGATTTTTGGCTTTGGTTCTTTCTATTTAAAGCTCTCTAGAATGTCCACTTATGAAGCTTGCAAGTGGCATCACATATGAAGTTTGTCTCCAACAAGGCGTCATGAGTCTCCAAGAAGGAGCCACATGGGAAGCTTACCCTCCAAGTTTCTTTTGTCACTTTTCCACCTCTGTTGGAGAGGATTTTGAAGCTTGGCTTGAAAATGATTCATGTCACATGTTAACTTATGTGTGGAGAGGATTTATGAAGCTTGTACCACAAGCTTGGACTTCTAGATGGTATAAATAAGAGTGTAGGGTCATGTATTTTTCAGCTTGAAATAAGAATTGTTATGCTACCAAAATTTTTGGTGCTTCTTATTGTTCTTGAGCTCTCTCTAGAGTAGTCTCCTTGTATGACACTTCTAGACTCCTTCCTAAGTGTTGACCTAACATCATTTAAGAACACAAACTCCAAATTCCACCTCTCTCAAAACATAAATCTTGAGTTCTACACGTATTCCAGTGCCTCCACATTCCATTTATAAATATTCAAATTCAAACCAAAATCTATTATAGAAGAACAACACATGCTCATGGAGTGCCTCCACATTACATTTTTTTTAGTATTTTCTTCAATTTCAACTACTTAAATCTGATTAGAATTGAGTAACTTTGAGTTTATAATATTTACATGTTATGTTATGTCAAAAGTCACATGTTACCTAAATTTTTCATAAAGTTCACAAGTATGTGATAGTCTAAAATGTGTTTGTGCAAATGTCATATGTTAGTCTAGTAGGTGTTTGATAAAATGTTTTGAGTAAAATTGTAGTTGTAATGTGCTTTGAGTGCTTTTTTTACTTTATAAATTTGAGTTCTATAACATGTTATTAAATCATTAACAAATTTCTTAGAGTTACACTCATATTATGTCTTATTGTTTTGTTTCAATTTTTGGACTTCTTTAGGTGACTATTCACTCAAAAATTGAGTACTAATAATATTAGACTACAAATAATTGGTAGCTAAAATCTTAATAGGTAATTAGATATTAAATTAGAAATTATTTATCAATATTAAAAATTAATTTAGGTACCAATAATTATTTTAGTCTTTAAAATCATATCTAATTTAGTTAATATAAAAAAAATTATGTAATGATTTTCTATGAAAACAGATATACTTTTTATAATATCGAAAACTTTGAATATACATTGTATATAAAAAAAAATGGAGGCGTATAGAACTAGTTGAATTAATAATTACATATATAAAAAACTATAACACTAAGATTAAGTCTGATGATGCTGGATTATGAAATAACCATATGATTAATATATAAAGCACGAAAAGGTAATTTGAATTTAATTAATATTAAAATTTCTGCAGCCGATATATATAGTGAGCGTGTAGCTATTAAGTTTGTCTTCTTTTGATTGCTTTTGAGTGTCTCCCAGTCAATAAAGAAGAGCATAAAGATACTTGACACCCTTATGTTCCTTTCGTAATAATGAAGTTTCTTTAGTTTTAAGCCACTTCCTATTTGGTAGTGGGACATGTGAAACAAATTGAATGCATTTGTGTCTTTTCTTTTTGGCTTAAAGAATGATTATGCAATATCTTTTCCATAGCAGTAGCTTCATGCAGGTAAATAACAAGGTCATTTTTTTTCCAGTAATAAAGTTCTAACATTATAATATAATTACTACGCTAAAGTATTTTTACGTCTTAAATTTGGTTATATATATATATAATCTTTTCAGAAAAATATATTGTTTTTGTTCCTTCAAACTTAAACATAATTTTAAGTGACAACAGACGAAAAACTAATGTAAAACTATATTTTTACAACCAACGAAGAACTAATATAAAACACTATATTTTAATGACATGAATTTTATAATTACACAACAAAAATTTATTAAATATAAACTAATATTAAAAATAAAAAAAACAATTAATCACTAAATCGAATAAATTAGATACTATCTTAAATATTAACAAAATTATTGATATATAGTAATTTCTATTATTAATAAATAATTTTTAAATTAATATTTAATTAACTATACAAATATTTTTATTATTAATTTTGAAATTATTTATTAATAATAAAAATTACTTTACACTACAAGAAAAAAAAATATTTAATGGAGGTTCCAAAGGTTATCTTAAAACCTCAGCAAAATAATGGAGATTTTTTTAATCTTCGTTAAATTTTAAAGGTTTATTATAAAACTTCATTAATATAACGGAGGTTTTTTTAACTTTCGTTAAATTTCAAATGTTTATTTTAAAACATAAACAAAATAACGGAGGTCTTTTAACCTTCGTTAAGTTCCAAAAGGTTTATTTTAAAACCTCAACAAATTAATGGAGGTTTTTTTAACCTTCATTAAATTCCAAAGGTTTATCGAAGAAAGAATCGGTTGAAATTCTGCACTAATGAAAAGATTTTGAGAAAACTGATTTTCAAACACTCATGCTTTATTCAAACATCAAGGTTTACTGTACACAGATTGTATAAGAAACGGATGAAATCCAAGGTAATTATAATCTAGACATAAAAAACAATCATTGAATTGGATTTAAGAACCAATGTTTCAACAGAGAAAAGAACAAGAAAATTATCCTCAAATTTACAGTTACACAAATGTAAGCAGATCATAGAATCAGGACAAGGCTTTGACTTGCACACAAATCTTCTTGAGATCCTGTTCTTTCTAACCTTTCAAGTAGAGTAAAAAATCTGCAACATAGAACTTGTTAAATCACAAGGTTTGATTCCTTAAAAAACTTGGGACCTTTTGTGTTAGACTTGTCTTTGGAACCATCCAAACATCTGGGAATCCATTTAAAGATCCCTTTAGGCACAAGAGATTTTCAAAACCTGCAGTACCTAACTGAATGACCTTTCTTCATGCAATAGAAGCATGTAACAACCGGTTGAATCGACCTTTTAACCGATTGTTTTTCTGGTGCAGTTGAAAAGGTTTTGAAATTCCATTTTCTTTGCTTTTAGGATAAAAACCTAAACCAGCTTTTCAAAAAACACAATTTTGAGATGCAAGAACATCTTCAAAGTTGGATTTTCCAGTTGTGAGTTTGTCCAAGATTTTCAAAAGATAGTGAATCTTTCTTTCAAGATTTTCACAAACTTTTGACTCACAACTACAAGATGAGTTTTTGTAAATCAGATCCAGGTTTTCAAAATCTTCTTTTGTTTTTCCCAACTCTTCTTCCAGAGACTTGATTATGTTTTCCAGCCAGTTATTTAGGCCTTTCAACCGGTTGTGAGAAAGTGCCAATCGATTAGCCTCTTCATGAGTTTCATTGAAAGCTTCAAGCAATTGATAATATTTGTTACCTTTGGTTGAAGATGATGAACTCATACTGCTGGACACATATGCTCTAAAGCATAGATTTGCTTCTTCGTCATCAGAAGAGCTTGAGGATGAAACTTCATTGTCATCCCATGCCACATATGCCTTTTTAGCTTTTCCCCTTTTCTCATTTTTGAAATCTAGTTTTTCTTTGATTTCATTGTTGGGGCATTCTGCCTTGATATGACCCTGTTCACCACAACCATAACAAGTGTATTTGTTAATATTAAAATCATTGAGTTTTTTAGAAGCATACCTCTTTGAAGCTTGACTCTTCTTCTTCTTCAAGAACTTGCTAAATTTTCTTGACAACAAACTCATGGTGTCTTCGTCACTTCCACTTGAGTCTTGTTGCTGTTTGCAAGCTTTGAGTGTTATACCCTTGTGGTGTGTGTCCTCACTTTCTTGAACAACAAGCCTATTCATTTCAAGCTTGTGTTCCCTAAGCTTACCAAACAATGATGCAACAATCATTGATGTTATATCTTTCGATTCAGAGATGGCAGTGACCTTTGGCTGCCATGTTTTGTCAAGACATTTCAGTATCTTGATGTTCAGCTCCTCCTTGTCAACAGTCTTACCAAGACTCATCAAGTGATTCACTATGTGAGAGAACCTCTTCTGCACATCACAAATGATCTCTCCCTTCTGCATTCTAAAAAGTTCATACTTTTGAATAAGAGCATGCTTTCTGGCTCGCTTGACATCGTTTGTCCCTTCATGTGTGACTTCAAGGAAGTCCCACATTTCCTTTGCTGAGCTACACTGTGATACCCTAAAAATTCATCACAACTCAAGGCAAAGGTATAATAAAACAAACAATTATAAGGAGTTAGAGATAGAGAGATTTACACAACAATTTTATACTGGTTCACTCAACCTTGAGCTACATCCAGTTCTTAGAACAACCTCTGAGTTCCACTAGTAATCAAATCCAGATTACACAAATACACGACAAAGAGGTGACCTTGAAAACCACAAGACCCACTCAGCCTCTTTGCAACACTACACACCTCAAGTCAGAACACCCTCTGACTTTGCTTGGAAAACACTTTATTTCTTTAAAACAGATTGATTAAGCTTTATGTAAAGATTAAGAACTGATCTTAACATAGATTCTAAATACCCTAATCTAAACCCAAACAAAAAGCATCAGAACTTCAAGCTTTAACTTGGATTTGAAACATCAAAGCTCCCATGCTCAACAATCTTGAACCCCTCAAGAACACTCACCCTATTTGATACACAATTCACTACAAGTCAGAACACCCTCTGACTGTATACACCAGCACCTTACACATTTTACAAATATGAAAACAAATACAAGTAAGAACAGGAAAGATCACATCTGATACAAAAGAATTACAGCAATTCCTATTCCACTTTTAGCCAAAGCAAAGCCTTAAGCAATTTTGCTATCTTGAAAAACTTCAATCTTTATGGTATCTTATCTCTCTTAATTTCAGAGATGTAAACACCAGTTATATATCCTAAAAAATATTCGTTTAAGACTTTTAATCAGAGCCCAAAACAATTTAGAATCATGGAAAACATATTTACCAAACTTAACCAATTTTGTTAAGATTTTTAAAAAATAATCGATTGAAAGATCGATTCAACTGATTGAATTGGCCTTGATTGTGAGGTCAACCAATTTCAACATTTTCAAATCCTTTTCAAAATCACTTAGTGTGAAACAATCGATTAAAACGATAAATCAACATGTTGTTTTTCATTACTTAGAAAAACACTTTTCTTTTGAAAGAACTTGATTGATTTGGTTTTGGATTAAGCTAAGAGTGGATTGACAAATTCTAATCTACCCAGAACCCATGCCCACAAGCAGCAACCCAACCTTTAAGCAAACTTCATGGATTTGGAGACATTAAAGCTTTAAGTTCAATAATCTCCCTTTATTTGATGAAGACAAATCCCTGGTTTGCTTGAGATGTTCTGTTTGAATTTGACAATACATGTGATCTTGTAGGGGATTCAAACGTCGAAGGTTTCACCACGTCAAACTCTATCTTCCACCTCCCCAACTGTGACAAGTGCAAGAACGCTCCAGGAACTCCACAAGAACTCCAAGCAAACCTGCAAAACACACCAAACGGCGCCTCTAGCGGCCGATTGCACTCCGAAGCTCAAGTCAGCCTTGCAAAACCACCAAAGAACTAAGAATCTCTGCGAGACTCGTGTGCACTCTGTGTGTGTGTAAACTAGTAACTTGCAAGAATGAATCTTACCTCCATTTGCATGAGCGCGGAATGCCCTTTATATACTCTGTTGCGCGCCTAAGTTATCCGTGCATGGAGTAACTTAACGTGTTCCTTCCCCTAGGTGGCTCGTGCAACCTTAGTGTGAATACCAAGTGTGGCTTGGCTAAGCACACGCTCTAGGCATCACCTACTGTGTGAACGATCACCTCTGCTTTGCACCATGCACGTTATGGGTTAAGAGAACACCAATCACCGACTGGCTTACTAGTTCTCTTAGGCCACTCTCGTGCACGACACTACAAAGCACATAACTTCTCCTTTCTCTGATACTCTGCCATGCCAGGCTCGTATGCCACGCTCTCCCTGGGAATCACCCTTCGTTTCCAGCTTAACTGCGTGCAACACGAAAACCCGATGATCATCGCCCACACCAGATGACCGATCGGTGCACCATAGCGCTACGCCTCCTGCTTCCAGGCGCTTATCTAGGCGCTGATCGCGCATCCTCTCTGACCACCGCCCCCTGATCACCGATCACCACCCTGGGCGACTCACTCAATGACTCCTCTGCTTCCCTGTCCCACGTGTTCCACTAAGAACGGTCCACGTGGCTATCTGTTGCTGATGTCACCGACTACCGATGACCGACCGGATCAACATGCAAAACACAAAATGTGCATGTACCAGAGGTAATCATTTCCAGATATCATTAGAACCATAGAACTAGTTTTTACTTAGTGATTCCCATAAGAAAAATCAGTAAATTCAGTGTGAAAACTAGTGAAAGCAAGGTGCAAATCAGAGTTTATGCATTAGTTTAATCAGAGTAAAGCAACAATTGTCTAATCCATATAAAACAGTTTTAAAGCACATTACAAACCATATACTTCTCCCCCTATTTGTCTTCACAAATAGAATAAAAGGAGGGGAAAAAACCAGAATTAAGAAAGAGTTTGAGAATCAAGAATGTGTAACTCATTTCTTAATAAGAAAAACTTGAAAACCAGTGTGTGTAGCAACATCCTTGCAACAACAAATTTGTGATACCATATCATAATTGTAGCAAAAATCTGTAGTGTATAAGAGTTATGGCAGCATCAGAATAAACCAGAAAACCAATGTGTGTAGCAGCACTATTTCAGCAACAAATCATAAAGCCCATAAATTACAACAAAGAAACCATAATCTTCAAGTTGGTCTCACTATCTAAATTCATACTCTCCATCTTTTTAGGCAGATCATCTTGTTACAAAATTTCAACTGGTTGTTTCTCATAATCAACCTGTTGTTTTTCTGGACAAAATTCCAGCTTCTGCAAAAAGGTGTTCTTATCATCTTCTTTTGTACTGCTAACAACTGCAACTAAACAACAAACAGGTATTCTAGTTTTATGTTTGACAATGTAGGGCTTTTAGCCTTTACATCCCAAGAAAGGTATCCATTCTTGATTGAGATAACTTGTAAAATTTGATCAAGAGGTAGAAATATTCTTTCTTCTGCTAAGAGAAAACCTTTTAGGCGTTTCAAAGATACATTTTCATTCACCACCTCTAAGCATGGTGAAGACTCCAAATGTAATCACATTAACAAATATTCATCAACCCCATGACCACCAATGTGATTTTCATTCATGAAAAGCTTTGAATTTCAAGGAAAACAAAGAATATATCCCTTGATTATCTTATTCAGAGGCATAATAAATGCATATTTGACTCACAATGGGTTTTGAAAGAAAAGAAACAGTTGTAACCATGCATAAGAATCATAACAACTTTATTCAGATGTTCCAGAGGGAAAACAATCGGCTGTTTTGTGAAAACAATCGTTTTTTATCAACAATAAAGTGTTTTTCAAAAGAAAATAATCTTTCAAATTGATGGAAAATGCATAATGAAATACATTCATAAATTTTCATAGAGACTACCTCAATAAGTTTAATCAAGAGAAACACATTTAGAAATTCATTTGGTCATATGAGGCTAAAAGCATAAGATGAACATAAACAACTTACTTTACATAGGTCATGAATTTTTTATTTGTCAAGAATCTGAGTAAGGTGTATGCTTCAGAACCATATAATAAACATCACTTTGATGAGTTTTCACCAGAGCACTTCTTCTTTAACCCAGACTTTTCCTGATTTTCAAGAGTACCTTTGTTGTTGTTCCCATATTTCTCATGACCTTCTTGCTTAAGGAGTAGATTTGACTGGCATGCATTTATTCTTTGTTATGTTCTTTAGAACAAACACAATTCAGGTATCATAAGTGCTAGTTTGTTGTCAAAGAACCCTGCAAAAAACAAGATCAAGTGGTAAGATTTGGTCCCCTTATAAATTTGAGTCCATGAGTGTTAATAGGAACATTAGGAACCTTAGAATTCTTAGGAACCCACTTTAAAATACCTTTGGGAACAGAATTTTTTTGAATTCTGCAGTACATAACAAAGTAGCCCTTTCTCATACAGTAGAAACAAGAAACAACCGATTTTTTCGACTTTTCAATCGGTTGTTTTTCTGCAATGGTTGAAAAAGGTTTTAAAATGCCACTATTCTTGCTCTTTGGATTAAAACCAAGTCCAAACTTTCCAAAAGACACAGTTTTGAGATGCAAGTACAGTCGCAAAGTTGGATTTCTCTCTAGAAAGCTTATCCACAATTTTTACAAGATAGTGAACCTTCTTTTGAAGAGATTCACAGTTTTCACAAGAACTAGAGTCACACTTGCAAGAAGAATTTTGATAAACCATTTCCAAATTTTCAAAATCAGATTTTGAATTGTTTAACTCTTCTTCCAATATCTGAAACTCTATTTTCCAACCAGTTATTTTGGCTTTTCAACCGATTGTTCATAAGGGTCAATCTATAAGCTTTTTCATGAGTCTCTTTAAGGGCCTCAAGAAGTTGTTAGTAATTTTCATCATTAATGGAAGAGTTTGAACTTACACTGCTTGATGTAGATACTTCCTTTGCCATCAGACACAGATTGGCTTTTGTAACTTATGAAGCAGAAGACATGTTATTATCTTGCCAAGCAATTCCAATTGAATCTTCATGAGTGCTTTCAAGAGTATCCCACATATCCTTTGTTGAAACACACTTTGAAACTCTGAAAAACTCATTAGAATCAAGAGCAGATGTAATAATGTTTTTGGCAATACAATCAAGTTAAACCTTTTTTCTTTCACTCTTAGTCCATTGGGACCAAGGTTTTTCAGAGAAAATTTTATCTTTTTCAAGCATAGGAATAGAAGGATCATTTGTGATAGCATCCTCCCAAAAGGGTAGTTTATCAGCCACGAAAAAAGAAATTTGAATCAAAACTTGAGTGACTTTCAAGCACCTAGCTTTGATACCAATTGTTTGAATTAAAGGCTTTAAACAAGAGGGGGTTAATTGTTTAATGAAATATTTTCGAAAATACTAGACAAGAATGAAGATTAATGAAGAAGAACAAAAGAAGCAATTAGATCAACCAAGAAACAAAATTGTTTTTAATTGATTCCAGAAAATCAATCGGTTGTTTATGCGAATCAACCGATTGTTTTTTATCAAGTTTATAAAAACACAGTTCAAATAGTTTTAAGGAGTGACAGATAGAGAAATTCACATAAGAATTTATATTGGTTCACTCTTAACCTGGCCTACATTCAATCCTTAACTAACAACTGAGAATTCACTATGTAATCAATCCTAGCTTACAAACACACAAACACCAAAGAGGTGATCTTGAACCCCTCAAGAACACTCACCCTCTTTGATACACAATTCATTACAAGTCAGAACAATTAAGAGAAATTCACATAAGAATTTATATCGGTTCACTCTTAACCTGGCCTACATTCAATCCTTAACTAACAACTGAGAATTCACTATGTAATCAATCCTAGATTACAAACACACAAACACCAAAGAGGTGATCTTGAACCCCTCAAGAACACTCACCCTCTTTGATACACAATTCACTACAAGTCAGAACACCCTCTGACTGTATACACCAACACCTTACATGTTTTACAAATATGAAAAAAAATACAAGTAAAAATAGGAAATATCACACCTGATATAGAAGAATTACAGCAGTTCCTATTCCACTCTTAACCAAAGCAAAGCCTTAAGCAATCTTGCAATCTTGAAAAACTTTAATACTTTTGGTAATTTGATCTCTCTTAATTTCAGAGATGTAAACACCAGTTATATACCCTCAAAAATAGTCGTTTAAGACTTTTAATGAGGGGCCAAAACAGTTTAGAATCATGGAAAAGATATTCACCAAACTTAACCAATTTTGTTAAGATTTTTAAAAAACAATCGATTGAAAGCTTGATTCAACCGATTGAATTGACCTTTACTGTGAGGTCAGCCAATTTCAGCTTTTTCAAATCCTTTTCAAAACCACTAAGTGTAAAACAAATGATTGAAACGATAACAAGTTTGTTTTCACTACTTTGAAAAACACTTTTCTTTTGAAAGAACTTGATTGATTCGGTTTTGGATTAAGCTAAGAGTGGATTGACAAATTATAATCTACCCAGAACCCATGCCTACAAGCAACAACCCAACGTTCAAGCAAACTTCATAGATTTTGAGAGACATCAAAGCTTTAAGTTCAATATTTTAGATGACCAGTGTTGGGTTTTCTTCCATTAAACAATTCATAAGAGATTTTCTTCAAAATTGGTCTAATGAGGACCCTGTTCATCACAGAGCAAGTTGTGTTAACAGCATCAACACAAAAATATTTCGGTAAACAAGACTCACTTAAAATGGTTCTAACAAGTTCCTCAAGAGACCTGTTCTTCCTTTCCATAACCTCATTTTGTTGGGGAGTTCTAGGAGCAGAAAAGTTATGGAAATTTCCAAATTTTTCTCAAAAACCAACGAATTTGTCATTTTGAAATTCCTCTCCATGATCACTACGAATGGGAGAAATGTTACCGCAGCTCATGTTTTGTAATCACTTAGCAAGCTTTTTGAATGCAGAAAATGCACCACTCTTGTATTCCAAAAACAATGTCCATGTGAACCTAGAGAATAACTACTGCATACTATTTATACCAAGACTCATGGTTCTTGAAGGACCAAACAAATTCATGTGAAGCAGTTCAAGGGGTTTAGAAGTAAAAACATTTTTCAGTTTGAAAGAATGTTTTATTTGCTTCCCCTTTTGACATGCTTAACATATGTGGTCTTTCTCAAACTTGAGTTTGGGTAAACGTACCACAAGATCTTTTGAGATCAAGTTATTTAGATCATGCATGTGGATGTGTACATTTGGTTAGAAGGCAGCCAATAGATGCAGAATGTGAGATACCAAGAAGATAAACATTGTTGATCCTTTTACCAATCAACAAAACTTCTTGTGATTTGGACAGCCGTATTTCACACGTGTTGGGCTTGAAGGTTACTTGATAACCTTTGCCACTCAGTTGGCTTATGCTAAGGAGACTATGCTTGAGTCCTTCCACAAATAGCACATCATGAATCAAGAAGGTGTTCTTTGTCTCTAATGGTTCCTTTTCCAAGAATTTTCCCTTTGTTGTTGTCTCCATAAGTCACATGACCTTCTTGCTTAAGGAGAAGATTGACAAACTTGGTTCTATCCCCTGTCATGTACTTAGAACAACCACTGTCCATGTACCACATATGTTGATTTCCCATTAAAGAAAACTGCAAGAAACAAGATCAAAAAGCAAGATTTGGTCCCCTTTTAAGTTTGGGTCCATGGACATTAATTGGATCATTAGGAACCTTAGAATTCTTAGGAACCCATTTCAAAACACCCTTGGGAACATAAAATTTCCTAACTTTGTGGAATCTAATAGAGTGACCCTTCTTCATACAGTAAAAGCATGAAACAATCAGTCGTTTTGACAATTCAATCGGTTGTTTTTCAGATAAGCTTGAAAAAGGCTTTGAAACTGTTCTTTTTTTGCTGTGTGGATTAAAATCCAAATCCAACTTTGCCAAAAACACATTTTTGATATGCAAGAACAATTTCAAAGTTTGATTGGCCTTTTGAAAACTTATCTATTACAAGATAGTGAACCTTCTTTTGAAAGGATTCACAATTTTCACAAAAGCTACAATCACATTTGCAAGAAGAGTTTTTGTAAATCATTTCCAGATTTTCAAAATCATTTTTCGAATTGTTCAGCTCTTCTTCCAATGTCTTGACTCTTTTTTCCAGCCAATTATTCATGCCTTTCAAGCGGTTGTTCAAAAGGGCCAACCTATTAGCTTCTTCATGAGTCTCTTTAAAAGCATAAAAAAGTAGGTTGTAATTTTCAAAGTTTATTAAGGTGCTGGAACTTACACTGCTTGTCTCTGATTCTCCATTTACCATCAAGCACAAATTTGCCTCTTCATCTCCATTTGATGATTAGCTAGAGGAAGAAACATCATTATCTTGCCAAGCAATGTAGGCTCTTTTAGCTTTGCCCTTCTTCTCAAATTTCTTGCTTGCTCCTCTCTCCTTGCTTTCACTGTTGGGACAATTAGCTTTGATATGACCCTGTTTACCACATCCAAACCAGGTATAATTGTTAGCATTAAAATCATTAAGTTTCTTGTTGTTATATGATAAATGCCAATGTGTAGTTTTTATGATTGAGAAAATTGAACACTTTGGAACTTAATTGTTGCTTTATGTTAGAAAATTACCCTAATATGAGAATTATTGAATCCGATTATATATTTTGAATTAAGAAACAAATGAAGAAATTTCATCTCAATTTTTGTGTAAATTGCAGATGACTATGAAGCATTGAAAGAAAGAAAGCAAAAACTTAATTGGATCACAAGAAGATTTAGCTCAAGCAAAACTGTCCAGATTTGATTAAAGGTGCAGTACTAATCTAGCTCAGGCTAGAATTGCTAGCTCAAGCTAAAAATGCACCGAAAGATCTAGCTTAAGCTAAATTGGCTCGCTTGAGCTAAAGTTCAATATATAAATTTTGAAACACAACTAAAAAGGAGGCGGGGGAAAAAGATTGGATTTTTATAGAGAGAGAATAGTGAGAGAAGAAGAAGGAGAACTCTATTATAGGAGAAGAACTTGCTCATATCAGCTCTTCTTATGCAATCCAGATCAAGAATGAAGACTGGAGGAGCTGTCATGAGTGGCTAAGTGCTTTCTAACTTGGGATTGAATGTAATCTACTTTAATCAAATGTATTCTTGGTGATATATATATATATATATATATATAATATTCTCTTTTCTACTTGTTCTTGGTATTTTCGTTTCATGCTTATTGCTTGATTCTATCTGATCAATGGAGTCTTGATTTTGATCCTTAAATTTAACTGGAAAGTACTTTTAAGGATCTAAAATAGACGAAAATACTTGATAACTTGTAATGCTAGGAATAGATTTCAGATTATTGATTGAATCATAATTTTGTTCTTAAAGTTGGATGATTTGTTAAATATCTGAGGAATCAGTGTTTGAGAAATTATCTTTTGAATTTCATCTGTGAGGAATCAAGGTGAATGACTTTAAATTAAGAATCAAGAAGAAGTATTTTTGAGTATTATATATTGTATTATTCAAAAATAGAGATGATTGAGATAGATGCAATTCAATCCCAAGTATCTTTCTCTATATTTGATAAGTTAGTTTTGTTACGTCTTGAATCAAACCCTAAACCTTTGAGTTACTTCTTGTGAAATCTTTAATTTGGTTATGAAAAAGTTCTCAAAATTATTTTCTATACTTAATGAGTTTTATAACAGAACATCTTAATTAGAATAGTTCCCTGTGGGTTCGACATTCGTACTTTAAAGAGTACTATATTACAGTTGATTCGGTACACTTGCCGAGAAAAATCAACATTATACCTATTTGAGGATTGGTTCTTGTTGTTGTTCTTCTTCAAGAACTTGCTGAATTTTCTGGTGAACAAGTTAAGAGTTTCTCCATCAATCTCCTCACTTGATTCTTGACCATCTCTGTGACCAACAACTTTTAAAGCAATGCTCCTTACATGCTTCTCTTCATGCTCTTGATCATTCAGCCGGTTCATCTCAAGTTCATGTTCCCTAAGCTTACCAAACAAAGGTTGTAGTCAAGGTAGTCAAATCCTTGGATTTAGAGATAGCAGTGACTTTAGGCTGCCAAGATCTATCCAAGCATTTGAGGATCTTGATGTTAAGTTCCTCCCTTTGAAAGATTTTTCGAAGGCTGATGAGATGGTTTACAATATGAGTGAATATCTTTTATAAGCAATGGTCTCCCTTTCAGCATTCTGAACATTTCATACTCCTGAATTAGAGCATGCTTTCTTGCTCTCTTCACATCAGTGGTTCCTTCGTGTGTAACTTCAAGAATATCCCACATCTCTTTTGCTAAGCGGATTGTGAAACCCTGAAAAACTCATCAAAATTTAGAGCAGATGTAATGATGTTTTTAGTAATATAATCAAATTGAGCTCTTTTGCTTTCTGTCTCTAGGTTTCTGTATGAAAGCATCATCTTTTTCAAACTTTGGAATAAAAGGGTCATTTTCAATGGCATCCCAGATTCCTCTATCAATTGATTCCACAAAGATTTTCATTCTGACCTTCTAGAACTGATAATTCAGACCACAACGCAGAGGTGGCCAGTTTATTGAAGCACCCTCCCCAAAGAGTAGTTTTTCAGCCATGAAAAAGGTTTTAAGGATCCAAAACTTGAATGACTTTCAAGAACTTGGCTCTTGATGCCAATTGTTAGAATTGTAGGCCTTAAACAAGAGGGAGTTGAATTGTTTATGAAAGATTTTCGCAGATATTGAAGGTAGATTGAAAGACAATGACGAATCAATCAATTAGACAATTGTAAAACAAATTAGAAAATTGATTTTAGTTTGATTACAGAAAATCAACCGGTTGTTTTTGCGAAACAATTAGTTGTTTATACTAGCAATGTTGAAAAATCAAAGGAAAAGAAATTTTAAATTGAGTTAGGATAAAGAGATTAAAATAGAATGTTTATACTAGTTCACTCTTTACCAAGAGCTACATCCAGTCCTCAGCAATCATTGAGAATTCGCTAAGTAATCAAACCTTGATTACAAACAACACACCAAAGTGGTGATTTCGAACCCTTCAAGAACACACACCAACTTTGACAAACACCACACAGTTTTCAAAACAACCTCTGAAACTGCACAACACCACATCACACAAAAATAAAGTGATCAAGAAATAAAATAATGGAATACACTTGGGTACAGTCAAAGATTAAAGTACAAAGAGTACAGGACAATCCAATTCCACACTTGAGAATGATATAAAACACTTTGAAATCTTGAAAAACTGATTTTGGTCTATGCCCAGTTCTTCTGCTAAGGTCCGTCTAATATTTGGTGTGGTCTTGACTTGATTGCTGAGATGACTGGTCACAATGTGAATTGTCTCTTGAGTCCTTGGACATCTTCTTGGCTACTTGGATTGTATCATGCCCCCCAAGTTGGAGAGAATTCGACCTCGAATTTAGAATTCTTGCAACTAACATAGTTAGTTTGTTCACATATAAGATATTGCGAGGTGTGGAATGTGAAGTAAACTTATGTTTAATCATTTTTTGGAGTTTGGATGGTATGGTTCTAGTTACATGTAATGTTTGTAGAGAATGTGTAGGATCAAAGGTAATTTGGAGTGAAAAAATTCTTATAAGGTGTAAACCTTTAGAAGAATTTTGAAAAATATTCCCAACTTTCTCTAACAAATGTTGCATGTAATTATAGTTATGAAGAAATAAACAAGAGAAGGAAAGAAAGTATCATAGTGTGCCGGTAGTTTTTATTTTTGGACAAATCAACATTACGATTTTCACCACGTTTGGTGAGGTGATGAACCCCGTTTTATTATTTTCGTCATTTTTTTCATTTTTCATTTTTTCTTGGTCTTGATTTACCTCTTTTATCATTATGGTTCATTTATTTGGCAATTAGTAGTAATGCGCCCAAAATATAGACATTTAAAGCATTTTTTACTTGAGGTTTTGGTGGGTGATTTAGGAGTAGAAGGTTTATGATGTGGGGTGGTTTCTTTTGAGAAATTGGAAGGAGAATTTTGGTTTTGAAATTTGTTTTTCCCTTCCCAGATGATTAGTAAAAGTCATCATTATGATTATTTTTAAAAGAATTTTTCAAAACTTGTGATTCAACTTTGATCACTAGGTGAACCAATTTTTCCAAAGAAGTATACTCATATAATTCTACAACATCTTGCATTTCTCGCCGTAATCCACTCACAAATATAGTAATATTTGACTCTTCACTTTCATGCATACTAATTTTAGTCAAAGTTACTTCCAAATCTTTAAAATACTCGTCTACACTCCTAGATCCTTGTTGAATTCGTTGGAGCTTCAACAAGAGTTTCTTCCTATAGCAAGGAGGAATAAACCACACGCACATGCATAAGTTTAAATTACTCCAAGAGACCATGATTGGCCTCTTGTTTCACTCAATGTCTATTACAGTTTGATGCCACCATTGAATGGAATGGTCTAAAAATGCTAAGGAAGCTAACCTAACTTTTTGGTCCTCTTCGACCTCATACACATTAAAGATTTGTTCTACTTTGGCTTCCCATTCTAAATACAAATTAGGGTCATTTCCCCCACTAAAACTAGGTAACTTTACAAAATGAAAAGAATTATTTGGTTGTTGTTGGTGTTGATGGCGCCGTTCTTCAAATTTGTGCACTCTCCAATCTTGTTCTTGACTCCGATAGTGCATATGATGTCTAATAGCTCTTCTAGGCTCCCATCTACTTTCTCTAGTTTGTCTCTCTTGCGCTTCTTTTAATATTTGCAATCTTTCCACTAGTTGTCTTATTTCCTCGTCTTTGTGGGTCATTTGTCTCTTGGCATCCACAAGCTCCCCCAAATGATTTTCCTTTTGAGGTGATTGTGACTTTGAAGATTCTCCTAAATACAAATGAGCCATAATTTTGCACAAGGAAACAAACAATTAGTGAAATTTTAATTTAAAACCTCACTCACGTGTATCACTCAAGAAAGATTCGCACTCTAAAAGGTCTACACTTGGTAGCAACACCTCAAGTGAAAGATGACACAGCTCTTACACTTGCTCACCAAAGATCCCCACAACAAAACTTAAGAAAGATTTGAAAGACAAGCAAAAAAAACTTAAAAGAAAGATAGCTAAACCAAATTGGAATTAAGATAATGACAAAACTTTAAGGCAAACAAGAAAAGCACGAATGAAGACTCAAAGACACTTACTTAAACTTTAAACTATGAAGTTTTAATTTTCTTAGAAATTGTAAAAGAAAGAAGGATAAAATTCCACAAATATGAAAACAATTTGCCACATAAAAAGAATCATCCTTTCAGTAATTTTGAACTTGAAAAGTGAATTACACTAACTTTTTTTTTTCTTTGCTTTTGTTTTATGGATTCAAAATGTCCATAATATTGGCATGCATATTTTAATTCACTTTCAATTTTCACAAATAAATTGGGATTCAATTCATATGATCACTTGAATTCTTTGTTTGGAAATAAATTGACTTCTACTCAAACAAACTTCTAGTTGCTTTTAGTTCTTCACAATTAAAATAAAAATAAGTAGAAAGGATTTACAGACTCCTAGAACACTAAGAACATAAGACTCAAGCAAATGAGGTAAGGAAGAAAAATTGACACAAAAAAATTCAAAAGCAGAATTTAAAGTGCTTAATGAATAAAAAGCGGAATTGTAAATGACATGAATTTAAAGGAGAAAAAGAAAGGTGCTGAATTGTAAAGCGGAAATTAAATTGCTTGAAGGTAAAAGCAAGAAATGAAATGTGTTGAAAAATTAAAGGCAAAACTCAACTCAAAAAAGATAAGCACAATTAGAACCATGCTTTGATTACCAAATGATGTGAGTTGATTTTAGACTTGCACATTTTATTGGTTGCTCTTTGTTTATGATTTTAGATTTAGCAATTTAAGGTGAGAACCCTAAGAAGATTTCCACTGGACACGAACTTGACGAAGTGGTTAAGTAAGTGTGAAGGTCACTTCAGAAGGGCAAAAAGAAAAGACAATTATAAGGTGACAAATGATGTAGTAGAATTAGAGATAAGGAACAACTAAAGAGAACCAACAATTTAAAGACAACATAAAGGAACATAGAGGAAGGGGAATGGAAGGTGCAAAAAGGAATTGAAAAGGGGAACAAATGAAGAGAACTTATTGGGAGAAAGGAAGTGACGCCACTTGGAGTAGAGGGTCTCCAAGATGAGTGATGCAAGAGTCGCCACTTGAGATATTACCCACCCAAGATAAGACCCAAAGCCGCCACTTGGGATATTACCCACCAGAGATAAGACCCAAATAACTCAGAGCACTCAAACTCACAAATTCACTCAAGCAGAGTTTCTCTGCTTCCAATTTCAAGTTGAAACTACATGAGGCAAGACACCCTATTTATAGGAAAGGGTGCCTTGGTGGGCAAGATGGGTGAAGGGTAGAAAAGGCAAGGGAGAAGGGCTGCCTACGGTGTTGACCATGGTCAAAACCACACCTTTAGGCATAGCTTCTAGAAAGTAGGTTAAAAACCCTAATTTTAGGTGCCTTGTCTTGAAACAATGGGCTTAGTTCAAGCCCATTTCGCTAAGTACACTCCATTTTATGCTATGTGAACCTACTCTAGCCTATTTTTCTATTTGGACCCCATACAAGTGAGCCTAAATTATTTACAAATATGTTTTTATCTTTTAAAAAGACCAGAAGAAAGAACAGTTGATGTTCTAGTCTATGCTAGTTCTTCTTCTACTGAGGTCCGTCTAATATTTGGTGGGGTCTTGACTTGATTGCTGAGATGACTGGTCACAATGTGAATTGTCTCTTGAGTCCTTGGTCATCTTTTTGGCTACTTGGATTGTATCATTCAAGAGTGTAAAAAAACTTCTTTAAACTTTAATCAAATGGTCAAAGCATTTAATTTAAGAACCAAAAGCAGTTAGAATCATTTAAAACAAATTAAAGTCATTTAACAGAATTCTGTTAAGGTTTTCAGAAAATCAACCGATTGAAATCACGAGTCAACCCATTGAATTGGCTTGACAGCAAAGTCAAATAAATTCAATCTTTTTCAAATCTTATTCAAAATACACTAAATGTAAAACAACCGGTTGAATAGTCATTTCAATAGATTGAATTTTCATTTTCTTTAGATAACATATATTTTTCAAAAGGATTAAAATTCATTTAACCTTGGATCATCACAAGAAATGGATTAACAAATTCAACTACTTATAGACACACACAACCAGTAGAGAGGATCTTCATGCATTCCACCTGGATTTGGAGACATCAAAGCACCTTGTTCAACAGATAGAATAGATCCAAAGAGTACTGATATTTTTATTTTTAGTTTTCAACCCCATGAAGTTGCCTAAACTTTTGATCTTCTTTTTTTATTACTAGCTAGTGTTCACAAGGTGTTTTAGTCTGGTTCTGCTCCAGACAAAGGGTTTTCTTCAATGAACTCCTCAAAAGATTTTTTGAAGGAGAAAAAGTTTATTTTAATGTCCGGTTCAGGTTCAGACAAAAGGTTTGTATAAAGTAAATCATCACAAGATTGTTTGAAGGAGAAAGAGTTTATTTTAATGTCTAGTTCAGGTTTAGACAAAGAATTTTCTTGAAGTTTTAGATTACAAAACTAGAGTTTCAAAAATTTATTTTACATGGAAAGAAGAGTGAGTATCAATGGAATTGTTATCCTGATTTTTGGAACAAACTTTATCATTGGAAGAACTTTCAAAAAATTGTTCTTCCTAACTATGAGCATAAAAATTTAAAGGATATGGAGATATAGGTAGAATATCTTTATTAGGAAGGGAAGATATAAGAGAGGGAGAAGGAAAAGAAGTTTTAAGTGTGTAAGATGGTACAATAGAATCAACAAAAGAAACTTTTTGAGAAGTCTTCTCCCTAGAGTGTGATTTAGATGAATAACCTTCCCTTTTGGAATCCTTCCTAGTGTAGAAGGAGCTAGAATATTGCTTCACAATATAGGAATTATAGGATACCTCTTTATTTGGAGAATACGGTTGCTTATAAAGTTCAGTGTTTGGATAATACCCTTCCTCGTGTCTACCCCAAAGTCTATGTGAAATGTCTCCATATTTACTCCTAGACCTGTGTGTTTTACTTACCTGAATTTGTTTATATTGTATAAGGAGTTCCTTTATCACAGAAAGGTTTTTGGTTTGTTGGTCTAGTTGGAAACGGATATCATGTTGAGTTTGAGCATGTATAATGTCATGAACACCATACTAATTAAATTATCCACTCATGGTTGATTGTAAAAAACTTTTCACAACTGTTTGAAAGAAATAACAAGAGTGAATACGAAAAAAAAGTCAAAGTAAGAGAATTTGGTAAAACAATATTATGGGTGGAGTTTAGTAAAGGAAGTAAAAGTGAGAAAGTTTCAACTTCACTCCCATGAAAGTGAGGTGATTCACAAGGACTTCTTAAGTACCAAGACTTTCCTAGCTAGAGCTTACCTTAAAGATATCTCAAAAAAAATTTCAAAAGAAAATTTCAAAATAATTTTGGAAAACAAGAAAAAAATTATGTGTATATGGAAATGCTCTTAAAAATCAAAGAAAGATTATTTAAACACAAGAAAATGAACACCCTAAGGTATCACATAAACGTATAAAGCAAGAAAAAGAAATAAAAGAAGAAAATATTAAAGACAACAAGAAGAAATGCAAATGTTAGGCGAGACCTGTGGTGATAGTGCAATGAACACTGAGAGCTCACTGACACACTAATGCACGAAAAATATTACAAAGTTTAGTGGGATTTCTTATTGGAGCATTTTTCCAAACAACGAAAAAGAAAAGAAATTACTCAAGCAAAAATGTAAAAGACACAAAATTCTGTGATACAAAATTACAAGTGAAATCAAAAGTGTTTAGTAAATCTGTAAATGAAGTGTGTTGATTTTATTGCTTTGAAATGATGTAGTCTGAAAAGGTTTCTATGGGACCCCTTTTCCGCTTCTTAGTAGATAGTCTAGACAACCATAGTAGAATTCCCAAGAAAGTTGAACCACCCCACTTCTTGACGGAAGCCAAAAAAAAAAAAAGCAAGAAAAGCTCAAATTTAAAAAGTTAAACTCAAAGAACATAAGATGCAAAAAAAAAAAAACGAATGGAGAGCCAATAAAAGAGAAGCAAGGCAACCAAGAAAAAATCAGCCCAAGCAAAAGAACTTAAGAAAAAATTAAAATAAAAATTCTAGAAGGGGATGGCAGGGATTGTTTCAGAATCCATATGTATTTTTTCACAAAGCTTTGGAATCTGAAATTTTTATTGTATATTCTGAGCTCAAAAAGGAACAAAATGCCACAAATTTGAGGACAAATAGATATATATATACATAGAGAAACAAATCAACGAAACTTGTAAAAACGCAAACAGTTTACCAGCCAAGGAGATCTGGTTTTAGAACTGGCAGATTGGATTGTAAAATTTATGGTAATTTTTATATAGAAAATTTTAATATGAAATTTTAACTAGAGATAGGTAAGATATGAAAAGAGATATGGTAAAATTTTCAGGCTAAATCACCAAGGGAATTAGGTGCATAAAATTTAAAACCGAGAGCAAAACTTTTCACAAGATTTGGATACGAATTGAGGTCAACATAAATTTTCAAAACTGAATGTAAAGCATAAAATTATGGAAACTGAATAGAAACCTAATGGAAGCAAGAACAATGGACAAAGTTCTCAAGAAACAGTGAGAAAAAAATGCACGAACGCACCAAGGAACGAATAGCAAGTGAGTATACTCAAGACTAGGCAACACAAGATAAACCACACGAAAAATTAAGCAAAACAGAAGCAAAACTTTAAGCAAACAGTTTGTCTGCACTAGAGAATTTTATCAAACACATTGTAGACAACACTAACACATGAATTATGATAGTGACAAACATAAGAAATATTTCAACATGACAATGGACATGCAAGAATTAGGAACACTAAACAACACCTAAACACACACATACACTGAATTAAACACAACAAAGAACAAGAAACACAAGATGAAAGAATAAAAAATAGCAAGAACATCACAGTTTGGTAAGGTGATGTGCGGACAGTATGGACTTGATTTTAAGAGAAAATATACCGACAAAACTCAAGATAAACCAAGGGAATCACATACAATACATATTAATTGGTATAAGATGAAAGAAAACTTGATGAATGTTTCACAAATGCAAGAAACAACAAGAACAAATGAAGAACAATAAGGTTAGGCAGTGGAACTCACCAGAATGTATTTGATGAATGTGGCACTGAATTTAAACGATGAAAACTTGATGTTCAAGCAGTGGAAAAGAATTATAAACAATAGAAACTGATTTTAAACGGTGGATATTGAAGAAAACATGAAGAACATTCAAGAACAAGTGTTGAAACAGAAGAAAAAAAATTGTAGTGTTTTGACTTAGCTTGGCCGAAGGATTTTTGTGTTTTCTGATCCACCTGATGCAATCCAAGCTCTTGAATGGATAATGCAACAGACGGTTAAGAGGTACTAGGTTTTGGGAGTTTGATGGTGCAATGAAGGGGAAGGAGGTTTGCCCAACCTTTCTAGGTTAATTAGGCCAAAAAGGCTCACTAGCAAGAGAGATTTGAGAGAGAATGATTGTTCCAATTTAGAACTCTTCATTCATTTAATTGCAAATCTGAATACATGGATGGATTGTAGGGTATTTATAGATGAAGGTAGCTTGCTCCTCAAGCTACCATGAATCTAGTTAAGTAGACTTAACTATGGTGAGTATGGTGGATTAAGGAAGTCATGTGCACTATTCTAAGGTTCTCTAGAAGCCTTTACTTGTGTGACAAGTTTAGGGTTTCTAGAGTATCCTTATTTCATCTATAAAATATTCTAAGTGAAAATATAAATCCTATGCCAGTTATTTCTACTATTGATACAGATAGTTCATTTGTCTTTTATTCTTGTGTATGGTGACTTTGGATGGTCCTCTTGTAGGGTTCACTGGAGATCAGGTAGCATTTCACGACTATGTAGAGGTACGCACAACCTTACGAACATCAAAGTGATGAATACTACTACAATGAAGTATATAATAGTCAACACTTTATCTTCTTACAATTTACTTTTTGAACAACCATCACTGAATAAGTTAGGTGCAGTGGTCTCCATTTGGCACCAAAAGTTGAAGTTACCATCCCTAACGAAAAGGTAAGATAGATAATTAAAAGTAGCCCATAAGTGCTATGACAACAACTTAAGAACCCACAGGGGAACATATGTTATAACTATCTGTATAGGGGTGCCAGACATCGAGACCGACTATTGAGAGGTTCAAAGCGAGAGGTGTCCCAAGCCCATCGAAGAAGTATGAGAAATAGAGTTAGAAGGAAGAAAATTCAAGATTGGCGCATCTTTGGAAGAAAATATGGAAACCATGTTGAAGAAGACATTATCCCACAACATAGACACTTTTGCATGGTCAGCCGCAGATATGCCCCATATTGACC
Organism: Phaseolus vulgaris; assembly: GCF_051622355.1. Lineage (NCBI taxonomy): Eukaryota > Viridiplantae > Streptophyta > Magnoliopsida > Fabales > Fabaceae > Phaseolus > Phaseolus vulgaris. The sequence continues at coordinate 42,476,347 of NC_143508.1, forward strand.
CCGACTTCTTATGCCACCACTTGACGATAGAAACGAGTGTCAAGTCGGTGGTGCAAAAAAGGAGAAAGTTCAATGAGGAGAAACACTTGGTTATGAAGGAAGAAACTTAGAAGCTGGTGGAAGCCAATCACATCAGGGAAATCCAGTATCCTTAGTGGTTAACGAATGTAGTGATGGTGAAGAAATCAAATGGAAAGTGGAGGATGTGTATGAACTTTATGGATCTAAAGAATATTAACTTTATTTTGGGCTTGTATTTAGGTCATTTCCTTGGGCCATGTTTTGGGCCAATTAGAGTTGGATGTAAATAAATAAATAAAAAAAAGTCTAACTAGTGTTACAATTGAACCTCCTTGGACCCAATGCAACTCTAGACCATCTAGGATGCACAAATAAATTACTAGAGTGCAAATAGAAAGCATGGAGTGGCAAGGAAGGCACGAAGGTCCACATTTCATCCCCTCAATGGAGAGGATTCCCACCAATACCAAAAGGCCATTTGTATTCATGGGAGTGGAAAGGGTTCTCTCCAATTATAGGAGGACACTTGTCAACCTCTAATTTGCGAGGATTTGCTCCAATTAGAGAGAGTCATTTGTCCTTCTATGAGTGAAGAGTTTTTAGAATTAAAACATACATCTTGGCTACCCATAGAACTATAAATACAAGTGCTAGCTCCCTTGTAAATTAGCTTAGAATTGATTAAATAATTGTTGTCCAAATTTGTGCACATCTTGTCTTCTTTGCTCATTCTTTGCTAGCACTTGTTTTGTGTCTAGCTTAGAATCTCTTTGGAGTTGACCTAACCTCTCTTAAGCTTCATTATCATTCTCCATACACCAATAACTCACAGTTTCTTTCACTCATTTTATCCATCAATAACTCACAGCTAGGATTTCATCAATTGGTATCTAAAGCCTTGGTTGTCTTCAAGAGATAATTTGTTCTAGCTTGTATTTTTCTTTTTCTTTTTTCTGTCTTGTTTACTCATTGTTTTTAGTGTCTTGAATTTGTTTTTGTTTTATTGCCACCATTTATTTCTTTTTTTGCTTGGTTTAATCGGTTCAAATAACTTATCTTCCTTGAACCATCTATATTAGTGTTTAGGAGTTGTTTTTATGTTTGCTTGTGTCCTTTTGAATTTTATTTATTTTTTAGTCTTATTTCATTTGCATTTTGTAAAAATTGTTTATATTGGTTGCATTTTCATTTTATTTCTAGTTGTCTAAAGTCATGTTTTTTCAAATAATTAGTACTACATGACCAAATGGTCAAAATAAAAAGACTCTCCGAGGTTAAACGATCATCGGATAAAAAAAGTTAATTCAAGATTAAAACATTGTGAAATTAATGCAATTTATTCTCAAGGAAAAAAGGAACTTTATAAACATAGTGAATACATAATATAAAAAACATATATTACATATTCTAGGGATCAACAAGTTTCTATCTACAACATTTTTCTCTAAAATAAATTGGTTTACATTTGTGGAAGGGGAAAATGTAAGGCCAAGTGTATCGCCTTAATAAAACCCTCGGCATATCCTCCCAATCCCACTTCATCTAGTTAAGCATTGTCAACTTTAAGATTTACATCCTTTTGACACATTTGATTTTATTCCTCTTGAAAGCGATTGTTTTTCTCATCAAGCTCTTTTAGTTTCTCTTTTAAGAGTGTTGGCATCTTCAATATTTTCTTTAAAAAGCCCCAACTTAGCTTCCAAATTCTTCATATTTCCCTCACTTTGCACAATTTCTAGGGATTGAGATGAAAGAGTCACCTCTACCTTGACTTTTTTTCTTTAAAAGGTCTTATACTTCCATCAGTCATTCGAATAACATTGGCAAAATTTGCTCCTTTAACCAAGAGTATATCACATATGGCCTTATTGTTAATTTAACATAAAGGTGATGGATTGGAGAATCCATGGAGTGACAACGGAATTAACGATGTTTTGCACCGAAAATGAAATTATTTGATGAAGTTTTCAACTCATACAACTTAATCTTCTTATGTGTATATGTATGTATGTGAGAGCTAGTATTCGTGATAACCATACTTTGTAATTTACTTTTTGGATAACATTTCCTCAAAATAAATAGTATTTAATAAATTTTCTCGTTTGTAAAATGATAATCATTATAAAATTGAAAATTTGTAATTATTTATATATTAATTATAACTTTTTTATTTTAAGTATTACTTTTGTATGTATTATTTAAATTAAGTAATTAATAAAATTATTTAAAATTAATCAATATATTTACTACTTTATCCCTTTTAAAGAGACTCGCTATACTCATTAAATTAATCAATATAATTATTTAAAAGTTAAATTGTATATTTAGACCTTTAACATTGTTAAATATATCTTCTTTTTATATATGCCTCTATTATTTGTAATTTTTACAATCATCGTAACGTTAAAAGAAATCATAATGATATAAAGATTAAATATTGCATTTTTTAAGTCTTACATTTATATAGATTACAACTTTAAATTTATTGAAGAAGCTGCCATTTTTAAATATGTATATTATATCTACTGAGATTTTGATTTTTAAAATGGCATTTCTAAATTGTCTGATAGAAACAACATAATGAAAATAACACTAAATGCAATTAGTATTACTGTTAATTTTTTTTTTTATCGGCAATAATTACTGTTACACATACACAAACACAAAAATATTAACCTACCAACCTTAAACAAAAATTTAAAAAATTGAAATGCTTAAATAAATTGAAAGCAAAACATACCGATTCTAGTGGAGAGAACAAGCAGAACAAACAGAATTGAAGAGAACATATTCATCTTAATTTGATTTTAAATTATTGCACTCCTTCCTTACCTAATGATTTGATATGAAGTTTTTGAAAGAAACACATATATATAGATTGATAAAAATATATAAATAGATAGATAGATAGGTAATAATGGCTTATTGTGAAGAAAATATTATGGGAATCTTCCTTTAGAGAAAATTTACTCTCCAAATAAAAATTACAAGAAAAACATTAATTATCAATTAATTTAAAATTCAAAAATAATTAAAAACTACTTTATAGATTTTTATTAATAATAGAATCTACTTTATTAATAAATTTAAATTATTTTTTAAAGTAGCATTATATTTATTAATTATTATAAGTATTAGTAAAAATAAAATACCTTCTATTTTCAATTAAAACAAATGATAAATTAAATACATTCCTATTAAAGTAAAAAATTATACATAATTATAAGGTAATTTTCATCATGTAACACCCCATAATTTACATATAACTATTACAATACCGGTTCTACATATTTCTATACAAGCTTACAGTTTTTCAAAATATTCCTAATACGTGATTAGGACATATAGAAATACAAATATTTACAATATAAGTTTCAAAATCAACGCCTTAAAACTCTTCTGATCCTCAGACACATGTAAGATCATCTGCTCGTGTACGTAGTACAGTCATCGCAATTCAAACACAGCAAGAAAAGCAAGGGTAAGCTAGTGAAAATAGAATTTTATAATATACGCAATTAAATCAAAAGAGAAAACCAAGTTACATGATCAATTTCTCAAATTATACAATCTTCTTCAAATCCCAACATTAAAACAATCACATAGATCTCACATGGATCTACACATCCAAGATATTCAACAAACAACGTCTTCCGGAAGACCCGTATTAAGTAAGTCCTACCAGAGACTAACACCTGATCCAAAGATTACCAGCGAATCCAACAGAAAGGATCAGGGTAAGTTCAATACAACCCAAGCCGTGCATCTCATATGTCACGGTGTGCATGAACTTCCCCATCAGCTTCTCACCACCTGATATCTTAGTCTATGTGACTTAGATCATCAGTGAAGCTCGGAGATATCTGTTACCACATAGGCATCAATACTTAATACACAACAAACATCAGTCCATACATTATCCCAAATGTATGAAGTCAATTCCATACCATTTCGTCATACAATATCATTCAAAAAGTGATCCAAAATATTCAAAAGTCTATTTGACGTAAAAAAAACACTTTAATACTAAATCATCAAAACCGAATATTTCCACAAATTTAAATAATATATAAACAAACAACCCAATATATAAACACACAACATTCCTGCAAGAGAAAAATTGGGACCACGTCCCTTCCGCATTCAGATCTTCTATCCTAGGGTGCTATAAAAAAATTAAATTTAGCTTCCCTTACCTCAATTGCTTGCTTTCCAAGCAACTTCTAGAATTTTATTCCCCACAGTCTGGATAAGCTTCAAGATTTACGGGCCTAATGCAAGTTATCCAAACATAACAAAAATTCAGTATATAATAGAATAAGTTGAGAGGATTAAACTTCTCAACTAAGCCCACAAAGATTGATGACTAAATCCTAAGGAAAAACATAGAACAAAGGATATTTAGAGTAAAAATGAACTTACTCTGTTTGAAAATCTGATCGGGTAGAAATGTTCCTTAACTCCTCTGCTACAACGTGGTATGATTAGATTCTAAAATAAATGAGGTATGAAGTGAGAAATTAAGAGAGAAGGGAGAGGAGAGAAATGGAGAAAGAGAGAAATGGAGATAAGGAAGAAAAAGAAGAAGAAAGAAACTGTGCAGGGGGTCTCTGTTTCTGCTTTTTTTAAAAGAAAAGGTGCGGTTACACATCCTATAAAAAAAGTAAACAAATATACATTTTTATCAAAATTAAATTTTAAATAAATATTAAAATACAATTATACTATTTATAATACATGCATAATAGAAATTAAAATTATGCATCTAAAACTTAATGGAATAAATATTTTTTTTCTTATTTATTATTTAATTATCCATATATAACTTAATTAATATTTTAAGGAATTATAATTTATATTATTAAAATAAGGATTAAATATGTTTTTTGTCATTGTAAAATAAGGCGAAATTGATTTTCGTACCTAACGAAACTTTAGAGCTTGGTGGTGCTTGTAGTAAGGAAATTATTACAATGGATTCTTGCAAGCGGACACAGTTAACTTTTTTTGAAGTGACATAGAATTTCAACGTGGACTATATTATAATATTATAACATCGACGCTAGTGACGAGTCACTATCCATGTCAGTGTGAAAGTTCAGGTACTAAATCCATGTTTAACTTTATTTTGTTTAGATATAATAATTTTTTTTTATAAAAAGGTTTAATTTTTTTAAAAAATATGTTATAATTAATATTTTTATTTATATTAAAATATGATCTTATAATTATAATATATATTTATAATTAATATAAATGTGACTATTTATTTATTAATATTAATTATAATATTTATTATTTATATTAATTATAATTATAAGATCAAATTTGAATATTAATTATAATATTGATATTAATTATTATACTTCCATCAGTCATTTAAATAACATTGGCAAAATTTGCTTTGCTCCCTTTAACCAGGAGTATATCACATCCGTTAAGTAAGGCCTTATTTTTAATTCAACATAAAGGTGATGGTTTGGAGGATCCATGGGATGACTGCGGAATTAACGAGGTTTTGTACCGAAAATGAAATTATTTGATGAAGTTTTCAACTCACACAACTTGATCTTGATCTCCTTATGTGTGTATTTGTATGTATGTGAGAGGTAGCGTTCATGATAACCATACTTTGTAATTTACTTTTTAGATAACATTTCCACAAAATTAATTGTATTAGATGAATTTTCTCGTTTGTAAAAAATAATCATTATAAAATTGAAAATTTGTAATTATTTATATATTAATTATAACTTTTTATTTTAAGTCTTACTTTTATATGTATTATTTAAATTAAGTAGTGAATAAAATTATTTAAAATTAATCAATATATTTACTACATTATCCCTATTAAAGAGACTTCTATACTCATTAAATTAATCAATATAATTACTTAAAAGTTAAATAGTATATTAAGAACTTTAACATTGTTAAATATATTTTCTTTATATATATATATATATATATATATATTTATTGAATTCCTGTATTATTTGTAATTTTTACAATTGGTAACGTTAAAAGAAATCATAATGATATAAAGATTAAATATTGCATTTTATAAGTCTTACATTTATATAGATTACAACTTTAAATTTATTGAAGAAGCTGCCATTTTCAAATATGTATATTATATCTACTGAGATTTTGGTTTTTAAAATGGCATTTCGAAATTGTCTGAGAGAAACAACATAATGAAAATAACACTAACCCCTGTTTGCTTCCATGGATGTACTGTTCAAGAGGAAGGATGTGAGTGGATATCCATGGTTTGGATCAAGGGATGTGCAGGGAAGTGAAGGAGAACAATAAATATCCTCTCCCCTCAAAATGAAGAGATGTAGAAGGAAAGCCATGTTAGCATCCCTTATTTCCAAATTTACCCTCATTTGAATGTATCACAATGCTTCATTGGAATGTATGTATTTTAAAAAATTTATTGTAAAATGTTTAAAATATATATATATATATATAATATTTAAAATGAAGAAACAAATCATAATAAATTTTAAGGAAATTTTAAGTTTTTTAATTATTTTATAAAATATTATAAATCGGTGTAAAAAAAATATAGTTACATAAAATATTTCATTTATATATTAGTTATTAGAGTAGATCAGGTGATACCTATTTTTCAAGTTCTAATCAGATATTTTATTAAATGTGGTTGAATTTAGTTTTTTTTAAAGAAAAAAATACACTATATCTAATTAAAATTGAAAATATTACCTGGGTTGGATCATGGTCATCACCAAAAGGTTATACTAAACATTTTTCATTTTATTTTATACTAAATATTTAATTTGTTTAATACAAAAAAATCCCTAAAAACAATCCATCACTTAAAATAATTTTATTCTAACTTAATTATTCATTAGAAACTGAAAATATAATTAATATATTTTCACGTATTTTTACATAATTTATTAATAAAAACTACACTTTATTATAAATATTAGTTATTAAATAAATTTAACTAACAAAAATATTTAATAAAAAAAAATAATTATTGAACTATATCGGATTATACTACTAATACGTTTTTATCCTTATTTTTTATGAAATCTTTTCTATGGTTAATTAAGTTATATTTTTGTTATGTTGTATTTTTTAGATTGTTTTATTGTGAAGTTTTTTAATATTAAAAAATAGTAATTTTTTATTTATATAAGATGTGATTTATTTTTTAATTTTATAGTATATGTTTAATATTTAAAGAAATTATTTGAAATTCTGTTTTTATTTTTTTTGTTATGTTTATATTAATGTATTTCTATATATAGTTATTATGTTTATGAGTTATAATTTATTTTATTATAATTTTTTATGAATTTTTTGTTATTGTTAATTACGTTATATTTTTGTTGTTGTAGTATTTTTTGTTTTTCATTTCTAGAGGGTTTTTAATATTAAAAAATAATATCTTTTTATTTATATAAGATTTGATTTATTTTTCAATTTTATTACTTGAAGTTCTGTTTTTATTTAATTTGTTGAATACATATTTTTTTTTTCTAATTATAGTTTTTATATTATACATATTTACATTTAACATATATTTTTTAATTATAATTTTTAAATTTACGAAATGTGTGAAAGTTTTTCATTTTTAACAAAAACAACTCATTTTATTATTAATTTTTTTAATAGGCAAGGGTTAATCCGTAAAGTAACAATTCACACCTTTAAACAAAATTAAAATTTCATCATAACCATCACATCACTCACAAACTCCCATAAACTTTCCTCACACAACCACCCTAACATACCCCAATCCAAACACTCTCACTTTCTTCACACCTTCCTCACACATCCTCACACATCTACTCCCTCAAATCCTTACACATCCCCTCCTCAATCCAAACACAGCCTAAAGGCAATTAGTATTACTGAAAAAAAGTTAATTACTAAATAACTCATCATTCAAACGAGTATAAAATAAATTAAACCTGTATCATTTGTTTACAATTATTAATTGAAAAAAAATAGTTATATATATATTTTTTTTTACTTTAAATAGTCATCATTAGTATTTTATGTCCATTATTTTTTGAGATAGAAAACTAAAAATATGGAGAGAGTGAAGAATATTTATGTTCCCAATTAGAAAATAAGGAGAGAGAAAAAGACACAATAACAAAAAATAACGAAAGAGTGTTTTTATTTCTTTGAATTCAATGAATGGTGCCGAAAGGATGTGAAACACTTAGCATTCCCATCGACATATGCATTGACTCGTTTCATTGCACACACCCATTGCTTTCTTTCCATATTTCTTGGGGCAGTCTGTGAAACATTCTGCTTCACAAAAATCGTACAATTTTACGTCACAGAATCTTGCCTCTATCAGTTTTAATGGCCCTTCATTTTCTACATTAAACACAAACACAAAGTATTAACCTACCAACCTTATACAAAAATTTATAAGATTGAAATGCTTAAATAAATTGAAAGCAAAAGATACCCATCCCAGTGGAGAGAACAAGCAGAACAAACAGAATTGAAGAGAACATATTCATCTTAATTTGATTTTAAATTAATGCGCTCCTTCCTTACCTAATGATTTTATATGAAGTTTTTGAAAGAAGCATATATATATTTATAGATATATAAATAGATAGATAGATAGATAGGTAATAATGGTTTTATTATGAAGAAAATATTATGAGAATCTTCCTTTAGGGAAAATTTACTCTCCAAATAAATATTACAAAAAAATAATTAATTATCAATTAATTTAAAGTTGAAAATAATTAGAAACTACTTTATATATTTTTATAAATAATAGAATCTAATTTATTAATAATTTAAAATTCTTTTTTAAAGTAGCATTATATTTATTAATTATTATAAGTATTAGTAAAAATAAAATACCTTCAATTTTCAATTAAAATAAATGATAAATTAAATACATTGCTATTAAATTAAAAAATTAGACATAATTATAAGGTAATTTTCATCCTATAGAAAACAACTAAACAAATATTTTTTTTTATCAAAATTAAATTTTAAATAAATATTAAAATACAATTATACTATTTATAATACATGCATAATAGAAATTAAAAATATGCATCTAAAATTTAATGAAATAAATATATGTTTTCTTATTTATTATTTAATTATCTGTATATAAGTTAATTAATATTTTAAGGAATTATAATTTATATTATTAAAATAAGGATTAAATATGTTTTTTGTCATAGTAAAATAAGGCGAAATTGATTTTCGTACCTAATGAAAACTTTAGACCTCTGTGGTGTTTGTAGTAAGGAAATGATTACAATGGATCCTTGCAAGCAGACACCATTAATTTTTTTCTGACGTAACAAATTGAATTTCATGTGAACTATATTATAATATTATACCATCAACGCTTATCATTTTCAGTGTAAAAGTTCAAGAACTAAATCCATGTTTAACTTTATTTTGTTTAGAGAATATAATTTTTTTTATATAAAAAGGTTTAAAATATTTTATAATTATATTATAATTAATATTTTTATTTATATTAAAACATGATCTTATAACTATAATAAATACTTATAATTAATATAAATGTGAATATTTATTTATAAATATTAATTATAATATTTATATTTATATTAATTATAATTATAAGATCAAGTTTTAATATTAATTATTATACTTTCATCAGTCATTTTAATAACATTGGCAAAAATTTGCACCCTTTAACTAGGAGTACATCACACCCGTTAAGTATAACTTTGTTTTTAATTCAACATAAAGGTGATGGATCGAAAAATTCATGGAGTGACAACATAATTAACGAGCTTTTGCACGGTGATGGATCGAAATGTTTTAATATTAATTATAATATTCATGTTAATTATTATACTTCCATCAATCATTCGAATAACATTGGCAAAATTTGCACCCTTTAACTAGGAGTACATCACATCCGTTAAGTATGACCTTATTCAACATAAAGGTGATGGATTGGAGAATCCATGGAGTGACAACGGAATTAACGAGGTTTTGCACTGAAAATTAAATTATTTGATGAAGTTTTCAACTCACACAACTTGATCTTCTTATGTGTATTTGTATGCATGTGAGAACAAGTGTTTATGATAACCATACTTTTTAATTTACGTTTTAGATAACATTTTCTCAAAATAAATCGTATTTAATGAATTTTCTCTTTTGTAAAAAGATAATCATTACAAAATTGAAAATTTGTGATTATTTATATATTAATTATAACTTTTTTTAGGTCTTACTTTTATATCTATTATTTAAATTAAGTAATTAAAAAAATTATTTAAAATTAATCAATATATTTACTACTTTATCCCTATTAAAGAGACTCGCTATACTCATTAAATTAATGAATATAATTATTTAAAAGTTAAATAGTATATTTAGAACTTTAACATTGTTAAATATATCTTCTTTTTATATATGCCTCTATTATTTGTAATTTTTACAATCATCGTAACGTTAAAAGAAATCATAATGATATAAAGATTAAATATTGCATTTTTTAAGTCTTACATTTATATAGATTACAACTTTAAATTTATTGAAGAAGCTGCCATTTTTAAATATGTATATTATATCTACTGAGATTTTGATTTTTAAAATGGTATTTCGAAATTGTCTGATAGAAACAACATAATGAAAATAACACTAAATGCAATTAGTATTACTGAAAAAAAAAGTTAATTACTTAATAACTCATCATTCAAACGAGTATAAAATAAATTAAACCTGTATCATTTGTTTACAAGTATTAATTGAAAAATTATTTATAGAAAAAAATTAATACTTGAAATAGTCATCATTAGTATTTTATGTCTTCTTTTTTAGATAGAAAAACTGAAAATATGGAGTGAGTGAAGAATATTTATGTTCCCAAACAGAAAATAAGGAAAGAGGAAAAGACACAACAACAAAAAATAACGAAATAATAAAAAATAACGAAAGAGTGTTTTTATTTTTTTGAATTCAATGAATGATCCCGAAAGAATGGGAAACACTTAGCATTCGCATCGACATATACACTGGCTCGTTTCATTGCACACACCCATTGCTTTCTTTCCATATCTATAAAACATTCTGCTTCACAATAATCATACAATTTTACGTCACATAATCTTGCCTCTATCATTTTTAGTGGTCCTTCATTTTCTACATCATACACAAACACAAAATATTAACCTACTAACCTTAGACAAAAATTTATAAGATTGAAATGCTTAAATAAATTGAAAGCAAAACATACCCATCCCAATGGAGAGAACAAGCAGAACAAACAGAATTGAAGAGAACATATTCATCTTAATTTGATTTTAAATTAATGCACTCCTTCTTACCTAATGGTTTGATATGAAGTTTTTGAAAGAAAAACACATATATATATATATATATTTATAGATAGATAAATAAATCTAGATAGATAGATCGATCTAAATAGATAGATAGATAGGTAATAATGACTTTATTATGAAGAAAATATTATGGGAGTCTTCCTTTAGAGAAAATTCACTCTTCAAATAAACATCTCAAGAAAATCATTAATTATCAATTAATTTAGAGTTCAAAAATAATTAAAAACTACTTTATAGATTTTTATTAATAATAGAATCTACTTAATTAATAATTTGAAATTCATTTTTAAAGTAGCATTATATTTATTAATTATTATAATTATTAGTAAAAATAAAATACCTTCCATTTTTAATTAAAAAAATGATAAATTAAATATATTCCTATTAAATCAGAGTAAATAAAAAAATTAGACATAAGTATAAGGTAATTTTCATCCTATAGAAAAAAACTAAACAAATATATATTTTTATCAAAATTAAATTTTAAATAAATATTTAAATACAATTATACAATTTATAATACATGCATTTTAACTTTTTAAACCTTATAATGTTTGTTGTACTAGACCAGAGCACTCAGAGCTCAACACTCGGTGGTCGGACCTCAGCAGTTGCCATAGGCAGGACAACTCGGCTGTTGGGCCAAGTTGGTAGGCCTTGTGATTAGGCCCGCAAATGTATGTTTTAGTTCCTATTTTGAATAACCCTTTTTGCATAAGGCCTAGGCTGCCAGCGAGGGGTAGTTTTGGACCTAGGGGTGTGCTTAGTGCGCTGGGGGTCTCTTTTAAACCTAAGCCCATGTGTGTTAGGGCATGTAAAGGTTAGGTTGCATGCATTCAAGGGAGGAGCGTAGCGCCACGCTGAGGGTGGCTACGTTACCAGATTGGACCCCTGATGCTGGTACATGAGTTGGTACCCTGGTGATTATTCTGTTATTATTTTATGCACTCCATGAAGGAAAGATTTCGTTCTGTTGCAACACCGTTAGGAAGGTGATCCCAATATCTATCTAGGATGGGAGGCTAAAATTGAACAAATTTTTAATGTACATGAGGTCCAAGAAGACCAAAATGTTAAGTTAGTCTCCTTAGAATTTTTAGACTATGCCATCCAGTGGTGGCATAAAACTGTAATGGACATTGAACTTAACAAGAGGCTAGTCGTGGTCTCTTGGAAGGATTTAAAGTTATGCATGCACGCTAGATTTGTTCCTCCACACTATAGGAAAAAGCTCTTGTTGAAGCTACAACGACTTCAACAAGGAACACAAAGTGTGGATAATTATTTTAAAGAACTTGAAACAACCTTAACTAAAGTTGACATGCATGAAAGTGAGGAGTCCAAAATGGCTAGGTTTGTAAGTGGCTTGAAAAGGGAAATCTAAGATGTGGTAGAATTATATGAGTACTCATTTTTAGAAAAATTGGTTCACCTTGCCATCTAGGTTGAATCACAACTTTCACAAAAAACCTCTTCCAAAAATTCTCATAATGATGGCTACTACCAATCATCTTCGAAAAATAAAAACAAGTTTTCTTCTAAGACTTTTCCCACCAATTTTGTAAAGGAGTCCACTTACAACCTAGGGATTCTAAACCCTCCACTATAACACCTAAGTCCCCTACCAAAACCTCAAGTAAAAAGTGTTTTAAATGTTTAGGTTTTGGGCACATAGCAACAGATTGTCCAACAAACGAACCATGATGGTTAAGGGGGGCAAGTAGTAAGTGAACATATTGATCTATCTTCTTGGTCTAACTCCCCTTCCCTTTCAAAAAGCCCTAGTGATAATGAATGTGAGATACCTTGTGAAGGTGACTTATTGGTAATAAGACGAATGCTGGGGACAATTCCAAAACCTTTGGATGACATCCAAAGAGAAAATATTTTCCACACCCGCTGCCTTATCAACAACAAGTTATGTTCCATGATAATAGATGGGGGTGGTTGTGCTAATGTGGCAAGTACAAGAGTAGTGGAGAAGCTTGGCTTACCCACTATCTCTCATACAAAGCCCTATAAACTACAATGACTTAGTGCCGAAGGAGAAATCATGGTTAATAAACAAGTCCTCATAACTTTTGTTATAGTAAAGTATAAAGATAAGGTTTTATGTGATGTTATGTCAATGGAAGCAACATATATTCTTTTGGGAAGTCCATGGCAATATGATAGATAAGTTCTACATGATGGCCTAACCAACAAAATGACTTTTACCTTCCAAGGGCACAAGGTTATCTTAAAACTTCGTTCTCCCAAAGAGGTTCATGAGGACCAACTCTAAATGAAAACAAAAACAGAAAATGAAAAAGAGAAAGAAAGAAAAAAATAAACCGAGTCACACCATATCATCTTCCACCACTAAAGGCAAATATCAAAATACAAGATATGGTGAGAATGGATGCAAAATTCAAATGATAAAGACAAAACCCTGTAGGGTAACAATACACCACGAGGGTGTCAAGAGTAGACTTGGTGGTGTAAGACAACATCCAAGTTAGATACTCCAAGCGATGAAAGTTCTTGACGAGTAGACTTGGTGGTGTAAGCCAACACCCAAGTCAGATGCTCCAAGCAAAAGAAAGGTAGTATTTAAGAGTAGACTTTGATACAAACCAAAAAAACAAGAAGACGACCAAGGATGCACACTATGAAAGGTCATCTCAACATTCAAGTGAAGACCTCACCAGAGGGAGAAATGGACAAAGACCAGAGCATCTCAAGTTATTCCTGCTGGTCTACTTAAGAATAAAACATGTTGTAAATAATTTGGGCTCACTTTAGGGGTCTAAATAGTAAAGATAGGCTAGAATAAGGTGCCTTTAGCATAATAGGGGGTGTGGGTAGCATTTTAGCTTGTTCCTAGCCCTTTTGAAAGACACTTTGACCTAGTTTCTAGAAGGACAAGCCTAAGATGCGGGTTTGACTAAGTATGATGGAAGACCCCTGTTAAGTCAGTAGATGAACCAATACTCATCAAACTATCTCATGATATGAGTGTCTATATGTTTTGATGATAACAAACACTATAAGATATAATATGATATGAAAATGCTTAGTCATGTGTAGTAAAGATAAGACAAAAACAATAGAGCAGGCGAGCAAGACTCACTACACGAATAACAAGAGAAATGTATGTTATACAAAACAATAATGCATTCTCATATTGTTAGACGATCCATTCAAAAATATTCTAAATGGATAGGTATCCAAAGAGAACTTTGAAAAAGAAGTTGGCCAGATAGGAATATCAAATGTCAAAAGCTCATATAAGACGAAGCTCTCGCTAGTAAAACTACATATAAAACGAAGCTTGAGAGAAGCTCACATCACCTAGAGGATCAAATGATATAATTGAGAAAGATCACATCAAATAATCCTAGTGATGATGAACCTATTAGAGGACCATGTCAAACAAACCCCTTGGGCAAGACAATTCAGAAGCACAAATTTACAAGCATCAGACGAATGTTGGAGATTACACAAATCCAACGATAGAAGCATCATCTATGTGTCAGATGAATCATTGCATAAGGGAAATGTCCATATTAACCTTCTTATTATTTGAATCATTTATGAAATTTTGCATTCAATTATAAATCTTATTTGTTATTCTTGAATTAAATTTTTCAAATAAGATTACTAGAATTAAATGATTTTGGAAAGAATTTGAACACACTGTATTTCACTGTAATGTCTTTCAAAAACAAAACATAAATACTTTCTATGTCAAAGAGTTTTTTAAAATATGTTTTAGTGAAATAATAAATACAATTATGCTTCAACTTTTTGTTTTATTATTTACTTGGAAACAATTTTAAAAAAAGGTTGTTACTTGAGTTGTTAGCCTAGTTGAGATGTCAAGTTGCATAGTGATGTCTAACATGAAAGCTTTTATAAAAAAAAATCATAAATATTCCAAGATATTGGTTTAGTGGTACCCATATTTGAATTTGTAAATTATATTGTTCACTGATAATTATTTTGTTTCTAGAAAATATTGAAGGGACTTAAAGACGAACATAAGCTCAAAACCCCAAGTTTCCTTTCTCTACGTATGATAGAAAATGATGAAGCCGATGAGCGAGATTTGCGCCAATAAAGAGTGGGGCAATATCAAGATGTTTTATGATGATGCACACAAAGAAATACGATAGGAGAAATACTCATATGATTCCATGATAAAGAAAAGACGAACATCTGAAATTTTCTTGAGATTCTAAGTGTTTTGTGGATAACAAAACACTATAAGGTGTGTTATATGTATGAACAAACTCAATCATGTACAACAAAAAAAGAAACAATATATCAAACCATATATGAGACAAACATTGCAGAGAATACAAGTATAAAACACAATAGATGAATAATGATGCAAATAAGTGACAAATGATGTCTTAACCAAAAAAAAAAACGCATGAAAAGTATATTCATGGTTAGTGAGACCAACATAGTGAATGGCAGACGAAGCTCTCATAAAACCACTCAAAGTTATGCATGATGGCAAACAATGACTGCAACAAAACTTAGTGGACCAATGTGTTTAAAGCAAAACACATCGAACGATGTTGTTGGGATATCTTCTTTTATAGATATTCTTATTTACTATTTTGATTTGAATATCTTTTATGGAAGATGAATGATAATGTGGAAGCATGAATAATTGTAGAAATTTTGGAAGGGATGGAAATTATGACAGTGAATCAAAGTGAGGTTAGGCCAACATTTAGTTTTTAGAGTGAGGTTGGGTTAATACTACTAAAAGGAGTCTAAAAAATTGTTTAGCAAAAAGACAATTCTAAAGAGAACTTTGAACAAGTAGAAATCAAATCCCACTCTTAACAATTATCTTTTGAGTTTAGCGGTTGTGAGTGCAGTCTTCCAAGTGTGAGTGGGGTTGCGGCTTGTTGGTTGGTGTAGAGGAGTTCCCGTAGCTTTGACCTTTCCAAGCGGCGTAGAGGTTTATTTTCCATGATGGTGATGCGATTTATCCATGTGGGCTGATGTGTGTGTTGTGGAGGCTCGTTCCAATTGGTTCCGGTGGGTGTGAAGCAACATGCTAGATGAATGTAGGAGGTGTTTGCGAGTAACACAGTACCTTGCTTTTGCTTTACATTGGTGGGGCTTGCAGGTGCAGATTCAGTAGTCTATTTTCCCTATAAATGGTGTTTTAGAGGTGCATTGGTCTGGACGGGGGTGGAACGCTCTGCGATTTTGGTATGTAGGGACTTGTTGGAGTGTGCGGGGGTTGATGCGTGTGGGGCACATAGGGTTGGCTAAATGTTGCAGTGCAAGAGTAAGGTGCGAGTAGTGTTGTGTAGGAGCGAGTAGCTTAAGTGGGGCAGAGGCAAAATGATGTAGATCGTGACGTGGTGTGGTTTGAATACGAGGGGCGTTCTTGCTTCAGGTAGGGAAGATGGGTATTGCGGTCATGCCTTGCGGTTGTGAGCCTTGTGAATGGTGGAGGCCTCTGCAAGTTTCTTGATACCATGGGCCTGTTTGCAAGAGCAAGGAGTGTTTCCAATAAAAAAAATCATATGCTACCCAAGCACGAAGAAAACCTTAGTCCAGGATTTGTGCAATACATATGATATCCCAATGTCCCAATTGCGTACACTCTGTATTAAGGGAGATATGGTTTTTGTCCGGCTTGTGGAGGAAGATTACTTGACGGGTCTTGAAGACTGCAAGAATGACCTACTTGGGAGGATTATTTGAACTAAGGGTGATCAACCCCTCACACACCTTGATCTAACCAAAAAACTGCAGATTGTGTGGAAAGCTCTCAGACCATGGAAAGCTATACTTCTTAGCAAGGGTTTTATATGAGTTTGAGTTTTCCTCATTAGAGGACATGAGGAGGGTTCTAGGAGTTGGTTCATGGCAGTTTTCTCCTGGCTTCTTGAGGCTACTTGCCTAGACAAAAGACTTTGTCCCATCTACTATGAAATTACTAAAACCCATGTTTGGTTTGAATTTACAATCTGCCTCTAGAATATTGGAAATCAAGAGGTATGTTTTCTATTATTAGAGGAATTGGTACCTCTTTGTTTTTAGATGATCATACTATGAAAAAATAGGGGTTTTTTTATGCTAGAGTGTTTGTTGATATTGATATTTTATCCTTTCTTCCTACTCAGCTCTTGGTTGAACGTACATGGTTTACTTCTATAGTTGATGTGGAATATGAGCGACTCTCTCTATTTTTCTTTTATTGTAAGATGATTGAGCATGATCTTGCTCAATGTCGTGTGTTTAATACTCAAAATCCCGCTTTTGTTGGTCCTCAACAAAAGTCTTCTTAAAACAAGAAAAATATTGACAACAGCAGGAAGTAGGGGACATATGTGGAGGCTCAAGTGGTTCATAAACAACCTAAAGAATATAGGAAGAAAACTTCAACTGAAGTGATTGATTCTCTGAATATGACAACCACAATTTATGGTGGTGCTGAAGTTTAGAAACAACCAGGGAAACTTGATTTAGATAAAATAGATGGAGGAGAGGATATATTTGTTGGCATTCCTGCTCTAAAGGACACATCAGATCATGATAGATCCCTGCCTAGGTAGAATCTATTAAACACCCTTATTGATCATAAAAAGGTTTTGAAATCACTTTTTACAGAGGCTAATCTGTAGTCACAGGTTGCTACGAATGGTATTGATAAGACCATTGCTTCCAAGTCTATGGGAGATGTTATTGACAACCACGTGTTGTAGTGTTCAGATACTACTGGTGTTCCATCTCCGCCAAGGAAGAGTTCTCCTTTGAAGCAATAGTCTCTGACTACTGCGAAAGCTCTAGTTCCCGATAACAATATGTTGGCTCTGCAAAAAAAATAAAATCATCCCTTATAGGTTTAGCAAAAGAAGATGTTATAGGCAGTCTTAATACAGGTAAGCCAGCTATACTAACTCCAATTGTTGATTTACATTATAGTGAGCAGATACCTGCAGAAACTCAAATAGCATATAAATTTTGGGCTGATCATAGTGAGGCCGAGGAAAATGCTATTGATAATGGGGATAATATTGTACACACCACTAGAAAGTCAGGGAGACCGCCTAAAGGGGCTGATAAATCCAATAAAACTGTTAGGGCAGTTCAATCCAAAGAATTACAATGAAGGTTTCTTGTTTTTTTTTTTTAAATGTCAGAGGCCTGGAAAACCAAAAAACTGTGGAGATGTTGTTTAATTTACTTAATAAACATAAACCTCTTCTTGTTTTCATTGTTGAACCCATGATTCCTTACACTGATGCTTTGAAGGCTCTTTCCAAAACTGCTAATATTGCATTTTGTTGCTAATTTTCCTATCATTAATAAAGTTGCTATGCTTTGGTGTTGGGCTGCCCAAATCTTGTCCAAAATTCCTTTGTTAAATCTCATTTTATTTCTGTAAACTGCCTTTTGCATGATAAAGGCTTTAGCTTTGCAAGGATTTATAGAGCTAACGCATACTCGGTTAGAAGACATTTGTGGAGGGATCTTAGCTCCTTCCCTAGCCCTTGGTGCATTTTAGGAGATTTTAATGTTGTTCTCTCGGCTGATGATTGCAAAGGTGGAGCTACTCCATATAAGGTTTCTTGTAATGAATTCCTTAATTGGATTAATAATAATAATCTTACTAGTATGCCTTTCTCTAGTCCTTGCTATACTTGGACTAATGGAGGAGAGTGTTACAGAGAATTGGTAGAAAGCTTGATAGAGCTTTATGTAATGAAGAGTGTCTAGATGAATGGTCATCTCTTACTTATCAAGTTCTTGTTAAAAATTGTTTTGATCACTCCCCGATTCTTATTATTCTTTCTTCTAGTACTTGTTTACATAAGGCTAATGCCACTAGTACACAAAAGCTTAATAATGACTATGTATAACAACATTTGATAGAAACCCATCGTAGCAAAAAACATAGTGGCATTTATGTGAATAAGTTCGTTTTTCGGTGCCAAATAATGACAATTACAACTCAAACCGTCGTTAAACAACATTTTTTGAGAAATAACGATGGTTATTCTTCGAGCTGTCATTAAAACTGGGTTTCGGGAGAAATGACGACGTTTACTGCACCTAACCGTCGTTTAAAATCTAAATCAAAAATGAAAACACCCACCTCACGCTCATACAATCACTCTTCTTCCCATTCCCTGTAGCCTTCGCCCTGCGTCTCGCCCTAGCCACCGCACCAAACTACTCCCACCATGCAGGACTTCTTTGCACCTTCAACTCCACCATACATTATGGAAAAACAACTTTGCACACCAAAAAAAGAGGCCGGTATTTTAATTTATTTAATTAATTTTATAATAAATATTTACATGTGTGTTGATTAGTAATTATTAGTATATGTATGTATTCAATACATTATTTCTAAGTCCGAGGGTGACCGACCCTCAACACATTTCATTTAATTATAGTATTTTTATTTATTTAACATGTTGATTCTAAGTCTGGGGTGTCTGACCCTCAGCATATTTGATTTAATTATAGTATTTGTATATATTGAACACGTTGATTTTGAGTTCAGGGGTGTCTGACACTCGACAATTTTGATTTAATTA
Source organism: Phaseolus vulgaris (assembly GCF_051622355.1). Taxonomy (NCBI): domain Eukaryota; kingdom Viridiplantae; phylum Streptophyta; class Magnoliopsida; order Fabales; family Fabaceae; genus Phaseolus; species Phaseolus vulgaris. The sequence continues at coordinate 42,496,286 of NC_143508.1, forward strand.
TAGTATTTGTATATGTTGAACACATTGATTTTGAGATCGGGGGTGTCCGACCCTTTGCAATTTTGATTTAGATTTTGTTAGTTTACCAGTTCTATGGATCGAAGTTAGATTAATAAACCATGGATAAGTGATGCTTACGAAAGAGGGGTGGAAGAATTCATACAGGTTGCAGAATAATGTCGTTAGTAATCATAATGGAGTAAGAATAAGGTGTCCTTGTATCAATTGTTTGAATGGAAAAATATTGAGTATTTCCAAAATTAGAGAACATCTTTTGTGTGATGGATTTTAAAAAATTATACAACATGGACGTGGCATGGTGAATTGTTACACTTACCAAGTGTGTGCGGAGCTTCAGAGTTTGTTGATTTCTCAATGGACAATAGATTAGAGGACATGATTCATGATGTGGGAGCAGAATCTTTTGTTGATTCAATTTTCGAAAATATGTCTAATGATGCAAAGACTCCTTTGTATCCTAGTTCAACTAACTTCACACGATTATCACTAGTGTAAGGTTGATGAATTTGAAGGCAGTGAATGGAATGACCGACAAAAGCTTTAAAAGATTCCTTCAATTGCTGAAGGACATGCTTCCAAAAAGAAATACATTACTCAATCAAAATTACGCGACAAAAAAAAATACTTTGTTCGATGGGTACGAAATATAAACAAATACATTAATGACCTAATGATTATATTTATACAGAAATGAGTATGAAGATTTAAGATGTCCCAGGTGTGGTTTGTCACGTTATAAGGTTAAAGTTGGTCAAAATGATGGAATTAATGAATTCACAAAGTAAGGTCTTCCTACTAAGGTCGTTAGGTATCTTCCAATAATTTCGAGGCTTAAGCGTTTGTTTGCAAATACAGATGATGCTAAAAACTTAAGGTGGCATGTAGATAATAGAAAATATGATGGACTACTTCGTCATCCATCTGATTCTTTGCATATAGATAATAGAAAATATTATGTTTCATATTCTTAATGCTTATTATATTTGTTTGATAACATGAGCATGGCTAATGATGAAGTTCCTCGTTCAAGAATTGGTAGAGGACCTACTAGATTAAAGACTATATGTATGAAGATAAATAAAGGTCAAAAAATTCCATTAACTATTGATGTTAACACTAGTGTGGCCACTGGGCTAAATTCCAAGAATTTTAGCAGTTATCTCAAAGTAGTTGCTCGCGAAAGGATCTCTATCTTAACTGATTCTTGGGATAACGTCACCGGGCACAAGAGAAACATGATTTAGCAAGATATTCTAGTATGTAATTGTTTTTACTTTGTTCAATCTGAAACTTGTTTATACTTTGTTCAATTTGAAGTTTATTATGAACTAATTATCCCAAATGTGGAATGTAGACGCATTACGATATCTCGAATGTGGAATCGTTGAGAGTGAAAGTTCTATCTTTACATAGTGTCAAGTTTTGTCAGTTTAAATCAAAATGGACAACTTATATATATGGTGCCAAGAAAGGAGAATATCCTTGTACAAAATATGCATGTCTTGATGAAGAAACTTGGCAGAAGTTTGTGAAGATCCGAGAAACTAAGAAACGACAGGTTAATATCACTTGTTTTATTTAGATGTAGTTTATATTAACGTATTATTAACTTTTGAATGTTGATGATAGGATGTTCGGAAAAAAGCACAATCCAACCAGGAACATAATGAGACCCTACACTTATTATCCCGTGGTGGTTATAAGAAGTTAAACCAGAAGTTGGTTGAACAAAAGATTAAAGCACGTTCTGCTTCTATTGAGGAAGGGAATAATGTAGATTCTTTGTGTTGGGTCTATTAGTGTCTAAGTTCAAGAGGGGAGGGGTGAATTGAGCTTATAAAATTTTCGCAAGAACACACAATTTTCAGTATACCAGAGGCAAAAAGAACAGATTGTTTTTACATGAAACAGATTGATTCTTCAGAGCAGTCTAGCACAATTTGAATTTGTTCAATATAAAATTGTGATCAACAGAGAATTATACCAGAATCAGATTAACTGAATATTATGAGGATGAAGAATACAACTATACTTAGAAATCAAACAAATTTACTCAGCACAAGGTTTTAAGGAGAATGATTCTTTCTCAGATTTTAATGATTAGACTGTTTGTTCACAGATCACTTAAACCATCATATACAACTGTCTTGTTTGTGATTAGAGAACTTTAACAAATCAGGAAGAACAGTTTTTACTTAAACCCAGAATTAACAGATTCAATTTCAAAAGAACAGATTTAGTTCTTGACAGAATTAAGCAAAACCAGAAATGAGTGCAGGGATGAAAAGAAAAGGCACACAAGTTTTTATACTGGTTCACTCATACAGAGCTACGTCCAGTCTCACCTTACCCCAAGGTGGAATCCACTAAAAACAGTACCAATTACTTACGAACACAGCAGTTCTTGAACACTACAAGAACAACACAATCAATGCTGAAAAACCCTATTTCAGCACACCTTGCACTCCAAGAAACCCTATCAAGGAGTGACTAACACTTACACCTTTACAAACCAGAATAAAGGAAAGATTACACCTGAAAAGAAGATGCAAGAACTCAAAACCAGTATTTCAATTTGCTGCAGAACTGCACCAGCACCTTCACCAAGATCAAAGGTTTCCTAGAACAAGCACACTTGAAAATCTCTTTGGAAAACCTTTCAAAAATCTTTCAATCATTCTTCTCACATGGAAATTGTTTGATCTCTGTCAAAAACGTAATTGCCCAGCACCTTTTCACGTGAGAGAGACTTTTCTTTATATAGAAAATAGTTTCTAACTTCTTTTCAAAAAACAGTTGAAAAACAGTTATGAAAATAACAGATTCATTTTTGAACTTAACAGATTTATTTTGTGAAAACCGCCAACTCAGCTAACTGAAATAACTGTCTGAGTTGTACCTTTGATGCCCTAACTAACTTGTGAAAAACCTTTCAGCTGACCAAAGAATAAACCTATTCTTTCACAGTGAAACAAATTAAAATATAGCAAACAGGCCAGCTCAGCTTTAACTGAAATAACTAACTAAGCTTTACCTATGGTGCCCTAACAGAATTTTAGAAAAGCCTTTTAACAGAGAAGAAACAAACCGATTCTTTCTCCATAAAGCAGATTTATTTTTTGTACTGATTTAAAACTTTTAAGAGCACTTTTAAAAGCTTTTCAAAAATCCTTTAACCACATCATGTGCTTGATCTAGACTTGGTTAGGCATCTAGGATGGGTCATACAGCAAAAGGCAACCTTACACAATTACAAGCCTACATACAAGATCATCTAAACCTATTACAAACTTCAAAGCAAACTAGCTATTTTTCTACATCAAACACACACAACACTAGGCAGAGAAGAGACTTCATCCATCTTCAACACTTTGAACCCTCCATCCCCCACCATCCCAACATGAGAAATGGAAGAGTGCTCGTCTAAAGTCATCAAGGACATGGACTTTTGAGGAATCACAACGAACAATTGAATAAATTGTAAGAAATATGTTTTGTATGTGTTATTTTAAATTCAATTTGTTTTGAAGTTTGACAAATTCTTTTCATGTGTTGTAGGATTCTCTTGTTGAGCAAACAACACATGGGACTTTTAATCCATATGGTCGCAGGGATCTTCTTAATGTTGATATCGGACGACCTGAGCACCCTGGACATGTTCGTGTTGTTGGATATGGGGTGGGAATTCACTCATACTTTGAACCCTCATCACATAGCAAGGAACATTCTTTCAGTCAACCTAGCTAGGAATATTTGCTACAATTACGAAAAATAGATAAATATTGAGGTAACTCAAGAGATTAAAGAAAGCATAATGAAGGAGTTTAATAAGCAGATGGATAGTAAGTTTGAAAAGCAGTGGAAGGGTTTAGGACTCTCGCAAAACCAACTACTATGGTAAAAGATAACCCGCCTAGTATTAAGAGAGTTAACACTTAAAGGAGCTGTTCAACGGTTGATCTATCGGGGGATAACACTTATGCAAGTTATATGTTTATTATGGTTCTTCCACCTGATTCGTTACCCTAAGTAAGTGTTTTGAAGGGGTCCCCATGTAACTACCTGACCCATTCAACGGGTTAAATCGTGGTTTCAACTGGTTAAATGAGTGTTGTGCTAACAATTTTTTGAAAACTTGTTTCAATTGTTTTAAATGAGAACAAAACTGATTTGACTATGTTATGCTGACTTAAGCGGCTAGATTTCAAATGCTATAAATATAGCCTTCTTTCAAATGTTTTATATATAAGTTTAACACAATATTGTTGAATCAAGAAAGAGTTTTGAAGATTCGCTTTTTGAAAGAAGTTTATCAAAGTTTAGCAAGATTGTTGTTAAAGCTTTGCTCTGGTGCAAGAACTGATCATAGGGCTTCTAGTTTTGTAATTCCAGGTGTTTTCTATTGCTTAGTTTCCTGTTATTGTACTCTGATAAACCTGTGTAAGTGTTGGTAAAATCCTATAAAGTCAATGGGATTCTGGCTTGAGGTGTGAAGTTTGCAAAGGGGGTGAGTAAGCTTTGTGGGATTCAAAGTCACCTCTTTGTGATGTGTTGTAGTAATCTGTGATTGATTGCTAATGGAATACTCAAAGGTTGTTCTGAGGACTGGATGTAGCTCAGGGTTAAGTGAACCAGTATAATCTGTTTGTGTGAATCTCTCTATCCCTCTCTCTATTATAATCTGTTTGATATCTGATATGTTGTCCTAATCAACCGGTTATTTCGTATTTTCAACCGGTTGATATTCATGCTTTACAAACTACTTATACTTGCTTTTGTCTCTGTAATATAAACAACCGGTTATATCGTAATTTTAATCGATTGTTTTTCTGATAACAGTTTTATTAGCTTCTTTCTTTTGGTTTCTCTGATTCTTCTTTCTATATTTCATTAAAGAAATTCATTATTAGTCATTATTTGCGAAAACCTTTCATAAACAATTCACCCCCCCCCCCCTCCCCCCCACTCTCTTGTTTAAGCCATCAATTCTAACAATAAGTTCTTCCTTTTGGTCTTTTTAAAAATATAGAATATGTTTGTAAATAATTTGGACTCACTTTAGGGGTCCAAATAGCAAAGATAGGCTAGAATAAGGTTCCTTTAGTATAATAGGGGGTGTAGGTAGCATTTTAGCTTGTTCCTAGCCCTTTTGGAAGGCATTTTGACCTATTTTCTAGAAGGACAAGCCTAGGATGCGGGTTTGACTTAGTCAAACCCTAAGGCTGCCCATTTTTTCCCTTTTCCCATCCTACCCCTTTAGCTTGCTCTCCAAGGCTCCTTCACCTATAAATAGAAGGCCTACCTAGTGTATTTTTCAAGTTGAAATTAATAGAAGAAGAGTTACTCTACACAAATTGTGTGAGGTGTTAGTCAGGCTTGTTCCTCTTAGTCTTTAGCCTTATCTTGTGAGTTTTTTAGAGCTCTCAAGTGCCGACTTCCAACACTTATCTTGGAGTAAATTCATCCTCCAAGCGGCGTGCTCACTTTCTCAACTCCATTCTCATAAGCTTCCTTACTCCTTCATCTTTCCATTTCCTTTGTCATTCATTTTATTCATAAATATGTTCTTGTTTGATTTCCTTATGTCCATTCGACCATTGTCATTTACTCTTGCTTTCCATGCTTAATTCCGCACCTATTCTTGTCATCATGTTCATCTTATCAATGTCTTTTCCTTTTGCCTTTGAGAAATGCACCTTCACATCTACTTAACCACTTGGTTAAGTTAATGTCTAGTGGGGATTTTCCTAAGGTCTTCACTCTTAAATTCCTAAAATCTCAATCTAAGTAAAGTGTCACACCATAAAATGAACAATTCTAAAATCAACTCACATCACAATGTGACACAATGTGCCTATTCCTTCTAATTTGATAAAGGTCACGGGGGAGAAGGTCCTTTATGGTGATGTTGTAGATTTTGTGTCGACATTAGAGGTGACAATTGTAGAAGGGGCATTACATACTTTCATTGTCTGGCCTAGATACCAATGTTTTTGGAAGGCATAGTGATGTACCGTTGTACTTTCACATGTCTTATTTGTTGGACCTTGCATCTGAAAATCAGGAGATTAACATAACAGTTCTGCAGTTATGGATCATGTAAGTTCAATTATTAAAATATTTTTAACTTTTTATTTATTATATATATTAGTTATAACTTATTTGAAAATTTAGGTATATATTTGTCGATTATGCTCCAATGAGGGGAAATAAGATACATATGGGTTTTTAGACCCTCAACTCATTCAATCACTTGGTAACAAAAAGTTAGAAACACAAACATACATCACCAATTCCTTAAAGAATGGAGGAAAATGAATTTATATTGCTCCGTATATCCATAAGTAAGTCTATATTCATTAAATAAGTTCTACTAAATTATTGAAATAAGAGAAACTAACTAATTTGTTATATAGGCATCATTGGCAACTATTAATCATATCCGTTCAAGATCATACCACTGCATGGTTTTGCTACTTGCATAAGAAACCTCCAAACTATTTCAAACACACTATAGATAGGTAAGACAATTTCATTTAAAATTTATTATTACTTATACATTACATAATGTTATGTGATCTAACATGAAATCTTATGATTTTAGTGCTTATTTTGGATATAACATGTGGAATGGGAAGGGAAGTGCAAATGCAAAAAGACTCACTTGGATGCACCTTAAGGTATTTAAAGTATATTTGTTCACTCACTTTAATGTGTCTCATTCATTCATTTAATAACATTTATTTTGACTTGTAGTGCAATAAGCAATCTGGAAATTATGAGTGTGGTTATTATGTTATGGAATGGATGTCGACTATTATGCGAGCAGGAATTGATAGAGGTTGAGATAAGATAATACCTCAATATAAAAACACTTTAAATTTTGAGTTTTATTATTAATGCACTAATTCAAAAAATATTTCAAATGTCGTAGCTTTTCAATGATCCACAACCGCTAGATTCAGAAGCATTGGAGTATGTGAAGACATGGTCAAAATATTTTATAACCATGTATTACACCTTAGGATAGATGAATTAGTAGAATTTAGAATGACATAGAACTTTTTCATATATTGTAGAACTTTTTTAGAATGTTATATGTACTTAATTTATTCTATGTAGTCTTTCATATTTAGATTATGATATTAGATGCATTATTGTTATGGAAATTTGATATTTTAAGTATGATTAGATCATATATATATATAATAATACAACATTTTCTTTTAAAATAATACATTTATAACGATGGTTGAATGTTAGAACCGTCTTTAAAAGAACAAAAAAAGTTTCAATGACACCATTTACAACGATGGTAAAAATAAAGATTTTTTTTTATTGTTTTTTATTTTCCAGAATAACGACAATTTTTACAGTGTCGTTAATATTATTTTATAACGACGATTCCCGAACCATCGTTATAAACAATTGATTTATGACGACACTCAAAGTAACGATGATTCCCAAACTGTCTTCATATGGTCTTTTTAACCATCGTTAAAGAACTTTTCTGCAGTAGTGTGCTTTTCGATTCTTTAATATGTGGCTTCAGGATAAATCGTGTATGGAGCTTAATCATGATTCTTGAAAAAATATTGTTGTTGGTTGTTCTATGTGTTAGAATATATGGCCTTAAACGAGAGGGGGGTTGAATTGTTTAAAGGGGGTTTTAGAAAACTTTTTCAGCTAGAACAAAATCCTTTGTATGAAACTCAATCAGAAATTCAGCTAGCTAAGATATAAAGCACAAAACAGCAAAGCAACAGAAAAACAATCGGTTGTTTCTTCGAAACAATCCGTTGTTTATACCAGAAAAACAATAACAACTGAACTTAAATGAGCTTAACGGAAGAAAGAGATACACAAACAATTTATACTGGTTCACTCTTAAACCAAGAGCTACATCCAGTCCCCAGAAGCCACTGGGCAATCCACTAAGCAACCAATACAGATTACACACAAACTACCAAAGAAGTGACCTTGAACCCTTCAAGAAACACACTTCCTTTGGCACAACACACACCAAGAATGTTGATCTTGACAACCTCAAGAGCACACAACACTTCTTGGCAACAACACCAGAATTTACAAAATGTTCACAACGAATTACACTTGTTTACATAACAAACTGAAATCAATACAGATGTAATCCTATTGTACTATCTCTTGAGAAAACCCAAAGCTTTTGTGAATGTTCAAAACTTGAAAGCAATCTTTCACAACTGAAAAACTCAAATTTATTTTTTTTGGTTATAAAAAATAAACAAACTATTTATAGCTTTCAAAGATTGGTCAAAGCATTTAATAGATGAGCGTATTCAGTTGAAAAACATTTAAAGCACACTCAACTAATAAAATAAAATTCTGTTATGATTTTCAAAGAAACAATCGATTGAAATCACGAAACAATCGATTGTTTTGGTTTGACAGCAAGTCAACCAACCAAAACAGTTTTCAACCTTTTCAAAAACACTTAAGAGTAAAACAATCGGTTGTTTCGACAAAACAACAAGTTGTTTTTCACTTAGTTTGAAAAACACTTTAATCTTAAAAAGGTTTTAAAAACACATTAGCTTTAGATTCAACAAAGAGTGGATTACACATTTAAACTACCCCGATCCTATCCTAAACACAACAACAACTCCAGCCTTGCATCAAACACTTGGATTTGGATTCTTCAAAGCCTTTGATCACTCTTGATCAACACTATGTATATTTTGCAACAAAAATTGAAAAGGATGAAAATTGAGCTTAGAAGCTGGATAAAAATTCTTTTAGTAATGTTCTGAATGAAGTGCTTCTTAAGAAGACTTCCATACTTGCTATCCAACAAAGTTTGGAGACTGTTAGTCCACTAGTCCCTGAAACACTTATTTGTCAAGAAAAGACCGCTAAAGAGGAGTTTGGTCATTCCCTTCATTATCAATACTTGTTTTGGAAAAAGAAGGCTAGAATGCTTTGGTTTAAAGATGGGGAGAAAAATACTGCTATTTTCCTTGCTATGGTAAAAAGAAGAAATCATTTTAGTGTGATTCATAGATTAAAAACTCGTAATGGTGTTATTGAAGATCCTAAGCTCATTGAGGATCATATTTTAAATTTTTTTAGGATCCTATGCTGATTCTAATCCTAATTCTCACATTAATGGTAATATGAAATATTTTATTGGTACTTATATTCCGGCTATGGTTTCTTCTGAGGAGAATATTATGTTAATTAAATGCCCTGATTATTTGGAAAGCAAGAATGTTGTTTTTAATCTTAATGGTAATAGTGCTCCTGGTCCTGATGGTTTTGGTGGTGTTTTCTACCACTCTTGTTGGGAGATTATTGTGACAGATGTTTGCAAAGCTGTTTAACAATTTTTTAAACAAAATTGGATTCTTCATGGGATGAATAGTAATGTGGTCTCCCTCATTCCTAAGATTCAAGGTGTTGATTCCATTAAGGATTTCAAACCCATTGTTGTTGCCAATTTAAAATTTAAGAACATTTCCAAAATACTAGCAAATAGGCTTGTTATGGTGACTTCTAGAATCATTTCTCCTAATCGATATGGGTTTGTGCAGGGCAGACAGATTCATGATTGTATTTATATTACTTCTGAGTCTATTAACATGCTTCCTAAAAAGGTTAAAGGAGGTAATGTGGCTTATAAAGTTGATATTCATAAAGCATTTGACAGTCTGAGTTAGAATTTATTTTTGCTGGTTTTGAAACGTTTTGGATTCCATCCTTCATTTGTCAGTTGGATAAGTACAATTCTTCGATCATCTATGATTTTTATTAGGATAAATGGAAGTTATGTGGGTTTTTCCCCTTGCTTTTTTGTCTAGTGAGGAGGTTCTAAGCATAGGCCTTTCTAAGCTTGTGAATGATAAGAGGATTTTGCATATGGCTAACCCTAAAGGTTATATCACTCCTTCTCACATTTTATATACTAATGTTATATTTGATTTCTGTAGGGTGAGTAATAAGTCTCTTCAAAATTTGAGTATTTATCTTCAAAAATATGGTGATTTTTCTAGTTAGTATATTAACAATTCTAAAAGTAGCTTTTTCACCATGGATAATTCTATAAGATTCATTACAAAAATTCAACATCATCTTTCTTGCAGGCATGTCCTTTTACCTTTTAACTATTTAGGGGTGCCTATCTTTGTTGGTGCTCTTAAGATTAGGTTTCTTCAACCTTTGGTGGATAAAGTCAAATTGAAGCTTGCATCTTGGAAAGGGAAATCTCTTAGCATGATGGGTCAGATCCAGTTGGTTGATACCATGGCTACTAGTTTCTTTGCTTATAGTTTTAATGTGTATAAATGTTCTACTTCTATTCTTAAGCAAGTTGAGCAGTGGAGTGAAAATTTTATTTGGATGGGTGATATTATGAAGAAAGGCATAACTACAGTTAATTTAGCTAAGATCTTTTCTCTTCTTGAGAATGGAAGTTTGAATATAATAACCTCTAGTACGAAAATAATGCTTACCTTCTCAAGCTTACTTTGAACTTTGCTTATAGTAATACGCCTTACCTTCTTAAATCTAAGTACCAACTTAGATTGGCTTATAGATCCTCTTCTTAAATCTAAGTACCAGTTTCTGACACTATTCTTGAACATACCTCTTAGATTGTTGGTACAGGTACTGTTATTAATTTTTGCAATGATAAATGGTGTTCTTCTACTTGTTTATCAAACATTGTAGGGGTACCTGATGGTTCTAGACCCTGGTGACTACAGTTTCCCAATTCTGGAATGGTTATGATTGGATTACTCCATTGCCTTTACAACAGATGAATCATTTTTTTGAATATCATGATTAAGCATGATACTCCTAATTGGATTCTCTGGTCATTTCACTCTCAAATCTTCTAGGAAATTTTTCTTGGATCATCTAGGAGTTCCTTGTGGTTGGGGTAAGTTCATTTGGTCTCAATATATTCCTCCTTCCAAAACTCTGGTACTTTGGAAAGTTTTTCATTGGCAACTTCCTACGGATCATCACATTCAGCATAGAGGTTTGCATATATGTTCTATGTGTACTCTTTGTGAATAACACGAAGAATCTATTCAACATTTATTTTTTGAATGTCCTAATGCTTTGCATATTTGTAGTTGGGTTCGACAATATTTTCTTAATTCTCATTTCCCTAATGTGGATGGTCACCTTTCTTTTATTAACAATGATGATAGTCCTTTGGTTAATTTTATTAAACTTGATGTGATTACCTTCTCTATTTGGATGATATGGCGTATGAGAAATTATGCTAGATTTCAGGTTCAGATTGATCTTCCCAGGGCCATTTCCAGCATTAAATATTTCAATTGCCTAGTGGGTAATTCGTCTAAAATCTTTGTGAGGAAGGATATGTTGGACTTCAATGTGCTTAAGTTCTTTGATATTAATACTCGTATTGACAAATTTCTTCATCCTCTTCTTGTTAGATGGGAGTTTCCTTCACCATGTTAGGTTAAAATTAATATTGATGGTGTTGCTAGGAGCTCTCCTGATTTTGCTACTTCTGGTGGAATTTTTCGTGGGAGTATAGGGGAGTTTATTGATGGTTTCTCTATTCTCCTTGATATTCAGGCTGCTTTGGTTGCTGAGTTTTATGGAGTTATACATGCCATTGAAGAAGCTAAAAAGATGGGTCTTACTAGTTTATGGCTTGAATGTGATTCTGCCTTGGTTTGTGCTACATTTACTGATAGGACTAATGTTCCTTGAATTCTTTGTAATAGGTGGAACACTTGCCTTAATTATTGTGGGAAAATCGGGTTTAGGATTTCTCACATTTTTCGTTAAGGGAGTGCATGTGCTGACAAGCCTACATTAGATAATAGGCTTCCATCTAGTCTTTTCTTAGAATTTTTTATTAATAGGTATAGATTACCTAAGTATCGTTTTTCTTAGTTTTTTTATATATGGGTTTTAGTCTAGTCCCACTATATTTGCTTGTTTTCTTTCTTTTTTCCTTTTTCTAATAATATTTTTTTCATGTGATGGCAAATGGTTGTTGATACTCGAGGTAGATGAGATGTCAAGTTTCATAGTGACAAGCGTGACCACATAATTATAAAAAAAAATGTACAAGAGACTCCTAATTATAGGAGAAAGTCTCTCAATACCTCTCACATAAGAGTATGACAAGTGTCACCACCTTATTAGTAAAAATCCTCTCCATTGGGAAAGTGAAAAATGGCATGCCTTCATTGGAGTAAAATCCTCTTCATTTAGGTGAGGACATGTAGACCTCCATCCCTTTCTTGCCTACATTTCTATTTGCACCCCTCTTTTACTATTTTACACCCTACTCTTTTTTCTATTTACACTTTACTCTACTGTGACTCAAAATACAAGACCCAATACTTCCTAATTACTCTAAACAATTTTTTACAAGTCTAAGAAGAAGAAAAAGACTCTAAATCTCTTCCTTAAAGCTCGATCTTTGTTTATCTTCTTAGCCGAAATTTTTGAGGCTAGATGGTTTCCATCATTTCCTCACTTTTGAGAAGGATTTGTTCTTATATCTAAATGATGCTCAATGAAAGTAGTCTCTGATTATTTTTTATTTTTCTCCTGGTCAAATGTCAATCTACAATAAACATCAAACAAACATGAGACAACATTCTTTATTAAAAGAAAATTAAAACCAAAGAAAAGAGAAAAGATATAAAGCCCTTTCTTATTTTTACAAAAGTTTTGAAAGAAGGAAACATGACCTTTTTTAAACAACATTCTTTATAAGTCACTTTGTTTTGTTTATTTCCCAAGCTAAGCAACATCACAAAGTGTTGTTTTTGATATTTTTGTGAAGAAGAATTAGCATTATATAATTGAAAAGAAGAGTTCAAAGTATTGCAATCCCCCTTTAAGGATTTTTTTCTCAGTGATCCTTGTAGGAGGTACCATAAAAGACTCTTCTTTTTTGGTTTCCTCTTCTTCTTTTTCAGTCAAACCTTCATGTGACTTTTCTATGAAGGAAAAGTTTATATCTTTATCTAGTTTAGCTTTAAACACGGATTTTTCTCCAAGCAGATCCTCACAAGATTTTTTTTTGGAAGGTAAAATGTTATTAATATTTGGTTCAGCTCTAGACAAAGACTTTTTATTCTTTCTTGACTATACGCTTCATCCTTATGGCCCTTGCCTTTATTTTGGTATAGGACTAATTATGTGATCATATCCTTCCAATCATCAAATTTTCTATCCCTATATTCTTTTTGTTTTTCCCAAATTTCTCTTATACATTTTGTCTCATCTCTCTAACCATATTCCTCTCTTGGATCCCTATTACTTCCTCACACACTTAATGCATTGGAATGATAACTCATTTTGAAATGGCAAAAATTTTCACAAGAGTTTTGATTCAACAATGAGATATAAATTTTTTCACAAATATCTTTTAAAAGTTGGAAGTTTCCCTGAGTTCAGTCCCAGGAAATAGTGGTGAGTCACTAAGATGACTTAACAACCAATGTCTTTCTTAGCTAGAGATTCCTCAAATAGTTTTAACAAATATTCTTCAAAGGAAACTTCAAAACGATATTTCTAGATGTGTGTGCAAGAGTCCTAGAGACCAAAGAAATGTCAACTATAAAATTTGAGAGATACACCCAATATATTATGGAGACTTAGAAATAAAAGAAAAACAAGAAGAAAGTAAGCTAAAGCAAGAAAATATAAACGAACAAAATCCTAAGTCAAAATGCAAGTGACATTTGAGCCTCTTGAGACATTTCCACAAGATTAAGCACTTTATTATTAGTATGTCTAACTTTGGGATTGCTTTAAAGACATTTTCCCAAACACAAAACAAACAACAATTTACAAATGAAAAATATTTAACACACAGTTCGGTGACAATATGAAAAACAAAAATGTGATGTTTTGATTTTAGTAGCTTGTCAAATCTTCCTCTCAAATGTTTATCACTCTTCTTTTTAATATTCCACTTGTTTGTTCTCTAAAGAGTGGTCATCCTTAACTTGATATTTTTTTCTTCAATATGCTATCTAGCAATCTTAGTCAACATTTTTCAAAGATCACAACTAAAAAATAATTTTCATTTCAAGAGATCGAGAATATACAAAATCAAGAAATACTCAAAATTAAGAAAAATAAACAAAAAATTAAAAAGTATAAAATAAGTAAACACTAAAAAGAATTACCTAAAAAATATTCTAGATTAAAAAAAATTAAAGAATATCAATTTTTCAATGGTACATAAGACCTAAAAAGATGATGGCCCAATATAGCTCGACCCAAATTAAAATCTGCTACAATACAAATTTCTTTAATTTAGTTCAAACTTGCTCATTGGACCCCTTACCAATTTTACAGATTACCATTTTTAGCCCAAAAGTAAAATCTGTTGCAGCACATTAATTCACGTTTTCAATTCTGCTGAACTGTTTCTTTCTGCATCTTCTTATGATTTTCTCTCACTTCCATAAATTTTTGTATTTCAAAAAATATCCCTCGGTACTATTCTAGATTATGTCTCTGGAAGTCTTTTTCCAAATTTGTAACTAATTTTCGAATTACGTAATCAAAAAGTTTTTTTCATATGCATAATTAATTTTCAGATTACATAATCCAAAAGTTAGTCTATGAGAATGACACAAGAAAAATAAAAAAATATGAAAGATAAAAATGTATTTTGATATTTTATGGAAGTTGGAGGAGTGAAGGAAGAATCAATGTGAGAAACTAATTAATTGAAACTTCCAATAAAAACTTCGCACGGGCCCCACAAGTCAATGCAAATACTTCAGAGATAGGTGTTGCCACGTTCAGCGCTTATTCATTGGTTGCGCACCATTCCATGGCCCTCCTACAATTTCTCAATTGCACAATGATTTCTCTCTCGTGTCAATTCTTCTAGTACTTGTAGATTTTGTCCCACCAAAAACACCAAATTGAAAATTGAAAAACTGCTCTACTCCACCAGTTCACCGCACCACCAAAACAGCTAATTCTATTCGATTAATGCCGCGGGTCTCATTGTAAAAAAAATATACTTCTTATAAAAAAAAAAATATGTCTTGCATATCCGGTTATTAGCACCAAAAGTCAAATGAAATTCAGAGACAAGGGTCATTGAATTTACCACATTACTTCTCCAGGATTTTTGCACCAAGCACCAAACTAAAAACCAATGCTAAACAACAGCACAATCATAAAACTAATGCAATTGATAAATTTCTACAGCAACCATTCAACAATTTCCAGCAAGCACCAAAAATTAAAATTGAAAACTGCTTCTTCAATTCAACAGTAAGTTCACTTCCCGTTTTGAAGTGTTGCTCCGTTTCTCAACTGCCACAGCTGGTACTGCAGTATGTTCAAATTACAAAGTGGAATTCAAGTTTTCAGCAAATGTAACAATTACAGAAACATTGCATTCAATTAAAATCTGCAACAGATTTTCATAAATCAGCAGTGAAACAGCAGCACGTCACAAATCAAAATATGCTACCCAAAAACCAAAATCAAATCAGCGTAATCAACTCCTGTTGCTACATTCACCAATTTACTTCTAAATAGCTAACAGAGTTTACCAGTTTTGCACCAGTTTCTCAAAAGAAAATGCTCAGCACCGCATCTTGCAAAGAAAACAGCTGCATAAAATTATATTGCGTATTCAATTTGCTGGATACCACAAAAAATTCAAATTCTAATCACCAAATAACAAATCAGAATGCATAGAACCTGTTCGATGAATTGTCTAAACCATTTTACTTCATTTTTCTTGCTCCAGTTTCAGTTTTCAGATGCGAATTCCTCTATTAGTTCACTAAAATTACTGAAATGTGTAAAATCAGCCTCCACCAAATGTCTCAAAATATTACTGAATTGCACCAATTGTTTCATGAACAAGCACATCACAGAATCAACGCTCTCTTGGAATGGCAATTAAAACAAAAAAAACTTCACTGATTCTCGTTGGAATCATCTCCGTCGATTCGAAATTTCTCCGTTTCGCACTAGCTCCAACAACTTGCCTCAATGCTTCAACGATCCAGTACAGAACCGATTCCAATCATAGATTTCAAAATTCGCTTAAAAAAGAAATAAGAACGCAGATGAAAACGCACAACAATCTCAACCAAGATTTTAGAATCGATTTAGGTTGCAGGAACCGCTAACCTCCGTTCACTGATTTAGGTCACCGGAATTTGCAAGACTATCGTTTGCAATAATAAGACATTTAATAGTATATAACTAGATATAAATCTCTCAATTTTAGGAACTTGAATTAGGTTTAAAGTTCACTTATTAATATAGTATCATAGTCATCTAGAATCTATCTTAGGAAAAGTTTATTGGGCTTATTAGGCCCCCCACTATCGGACCACCCATAAATATATAGTCTTCCGCTTGACCATCTTCGTGTGAGGGGTATGTTGAACATCCCAAATCGCCTAGTGATAAGGACATTTCATAGTATATAAGTGAGTACAAATCTCATCTTATAAGTCGGTTTTATAAGATTAAGTTAGACTTTTGTAGGGATATCATGTGCGGAAGCGTAATAATTTCAACCAAAGATTATGAGAAATTAAAGTAACAAAGAAAATGAGAATAATACCAGAAATTTGTAGGTGGAAAACCCCTTTAAATAGAGGTAAAAAACCACCGGCGAGAGAGCCAAAACTTCCATTATAATGGTATTGGGAGTACAATGAATTCCTTTTAGGCTAATAGATAAATAAAGACAATTAATGGTAATTAACCCCCCTTTGATGACAATTAATTGTAGTAAGAAACCTCCATTTGATTACAATTTAATTGTGGCAAGTAACCTCCCAATTATGCCAAGAAAACGGAAAGGTGAGTCATAACCCACAAATCTCCACCTTGACTTGCCTTTGACTGGAACACTCTCTCGCGCATGAAGCCTTGATTAAGTATGGATAATACCAGCTAAGTTCAGGCAATGGTCGAACTTAGCCGATGGAAGTGGCTTGGTCAACATGTCTGCAGGATTTTCGGTCGTATGAATTTTTTCAACAATTATATCTCCTGTATCAACAATGTCTCAGATAAAATGGTGTTTAATTTCAATGTGCTTGGTCCTTGAGTGATACTTATTGTTCCTGGTTAAGTGGACAACACTCTGACTATCACAAAATATAACAAGAACATCTTGTTGAAGACCAAGTTCACTTACCAAGCCTCGAAGCCATATAGCCTCTTTCCTACCTTCTGTAGCAGCAATATATTCTGCTTCAGTGGTGGACAAAACCGCAATGGCTTGAAGTGAAGAATACCAACTGATAGCAGACCCACATAGGGTAAAAATGTAGGCTGAAAGTGACCTTCTCCGATCTAAATCACCACCATAGCCAATTGCTCCTCCGGGATCGGCTCTATGTTGATCAAATACCAAACCAAGATCTGGAGACCCTTTCAGATAACGAAGTATCCATTTAACGGCTTCCCAATGTTCCTTGTCTGGATTATGCATGAACCTGCTAACAATGCTAACAGCATAAGCTAAATCAGGTCTAGTACATACCATAGCATACATGAGACTTCCAATTGCATTTGAATACGGGACATGTGACATGTGCCTTTTATCCTCGTCTGATTTTGGACACTGATCTGATGACAACTTGAAGTGGGCTGAAATTGGAGTATTAACAGCTTTGCAATCTCGCATTCCAAATTTGTCAAGCATCTTAAGAACATACTTCTTTTGTGATAGACAAAGTTTTCCAGCTTGACGATCTTTGTTGATCTCCATTCCTAAAATTTTCTTAGCAGGACCTAAGTCCTTCATATCAAATTTACTACTAAGCTGAGCCTTTAACTTGTTAACTAAAAATTTATCTCTTGCAGCAATCGACATGTCATCAACATATAACAACAAGTATATAAATGACCCATCAGATGTCTTTTGAAAATAGACACAATTATCATAGCTACTTCTAGAGTAGCCATGTCCAACCATGAAAGAATCAAACCTCTTATACCATTGTCTTGGTGATTGCTTCAAGCCGTAGAGAGATTTCTTCAAACGACATACATGGTCCTCCTTTCCAGGAACAACGAACCCCTCAGGCTGCTGCATATAAATCTCTTCCTCAAGATTACCATGAAGAAAAGCAGTTTTCACATCTAACTGTTCCAGCTCCAAATCATACAAGGCAACTAAAGCAAGTAATATACGTATTGAAGTATGACGAACAACAGGAGAAAATACTTCATTAAAGTCAATACCTTTCTCTTGATCAAAACCTCTTACAACAAATCTTGCTTTATTCCTTGTACTTTCAACACCAGGGATCCCTTCTTTTCTCTTAAAGATCCACTTTCAACTAATGACTCGTTTTCCTTCTGGTAACTTCACCAATTCACATGTTTTGTTTTTGAGAAGACTCTCAACTTCTTCTTGCATAGCAACAATCCACTTTGTTGAGTCATCACCAGAGATAGCTTCAGAGTAATTCTTGGGTTCACCTTCTTCACCCATCTCTTGTACAATAGTTAAAGCATAAACAATGTTGGCAGATTCTGCAATTAATCTTTGAGTCGGTTTTCTTGGTCTCTGTTGTGGAAGTTCTTGAACCATAGACCACGACTGTGGTAACCCTCGTCGTTTAGGTGGACATTGCTCATGTGGACTCAAATTTTCATTTGTACCATCAATAGCAATGACTTGATCACCTTGAGTACTGGAGGAATTGGGAACGTCTTCCTCATGAGCGGGTGTTTTAATCTCAAACTCCACCTTCTCTCGAGCATCTTCCTGGTCACCTGTATCAATTGAGGAAATGACAATATCTTTTACAGAAGAGAGCATAACATTTTCATTAAAGGTCACATTCCGACTGTGAATTATTTTGTGAGATTCTGGCCAATACAAACGATAACCTTTAACCCCTTAGCCATAACCCAAGAAAATGCACTTCTTAGCACGAGGTTCTAATTTTTCCCTCGTTTACATGAGAATAAGCAGGGCAACTAAATATTTTAAGATTAGAATAATCAACAGGGTTACCTGACCAAACTTCTTCTGGAATGTTGCAATCAATTGATTTGTTAGGAGAGCGATTATCATATAACATGTCGTTGAAGCCGCTTCAGCCCAAAAAGATTTGCTCAAACCATAATGGGAGAGCATGCAACGAACTCTCTCCAGGATAGTTCTATTCATCCTTTCTGCAACCCCGTTCTGTTGTGGAGTACTTGGGATGGTGAAGTGTCTGGAAATGTCTTCCTTCTTGCAGAAATCATTGAATTCATTCGAACAGAACTCAAGACCATTGTCTGTCCTTAGCCTCTTTATCTTCTTGCCAGTCTGATTCTCAATCAATAATTTCCACTCTTTAAAAGTGGAAAATGCTTCATTTTTATTTTTGAGAAAATACACCCACAGTTTTCGTGAGAAATCATCAATAATTGTCATCATATAACGACATTTACCTCTGGAAGGAACTTTTGATGAACCCCAAAGATCTGAATGAATATAATCCAAAGTACCTTTGGTTCTGTGTATGGCTTTAGAAAAACTAACCTTTTTCTGCTTACCAAAAAATGCAATGTTCACAGAAATCAACCTTTCCAGTACAGTGGTAACCAAGGTGACCCTTCTTCTCGAGGATTAGAATTCCCTTCTCACTCATGTGGCCTAATCTCATATGCCACAACTTGGTGTTATCTTTGTTGGGTGAGGCAACAACTGCAGAACCTATAACTGTTGAACCCTGCAGCACATACAAACTATCACATCGAATTGCCTTTAGTAACACAAGAGCTCCTTTAGACACTTTTAAAAATCCACCTTTAGTTGAGTATCTACACCCATGAGATTCAAGGGTGCCTAAGGAAATGAGATTGCGTTTCAACTCAGGGACATTTCCGACACCTGTTAAAGTTCTAACAATTCCATCATGTGTCTTGATTTTGATTGTTCCTTCACCAACAACTTTGCATTGAGTATCGTTTCCCATCAAAACAAGACCATTATAAAGTGGTTCATATGTGGTAAACCAGTCTCTATTGTGAGACATGTGAAAAGTACAACCAGAATCAAGAATCCATTCATTTTTAGACCTTTGTTCAGTGTTGGAAGCTACAAAACAATCCCTATTAGATTCAGTTTTAACAATACTAGCTTCGGCAAATTTTTCAGGTTGTTTACCATTTCCCTTATCTTCTCTATCTTGCTTATTTTTCAATTTATAGCATTCAGAGATCTCATGTCCCTTTTTCTTGAAATAAGGACAATATTTGGAGTTCTTGCCTCTAGATTTTGACCTATTTTTATACTTATTGTTCCTACCTTTCTCTTGGTTTCTCCCTCTAACTACTAATCCTTCACCAAAACATTCAGCATGAATTTGAGTATCAAATTTTTCTTTGGCTAGTAAATTAGTCTTGACATCATCAAAGCTTAAGGTAAGATAATTATCGTATAACATAATTTCTTTGAATTGTCGATGTGAGGGTGGTAGAGAAACAATAAGTAGAACGACTTTATCCTCATCATCAATTTTAACATCCAAATTTTCCAAATCAATTATGATGGAAAAGGTGAGATTGGATGGGAGTACCTTCGGACATTCGGAGTGTAATGAGTCGCTCCTTTAATCGGAGTTTGTTTGCAAGACTTTTGGTCATGTATAGAGACTCCAATTTACTCCATATGCCTGTTGTAGTTTTCTCGTTGATGACCTCACACAACACCTCACGGGACAAGCATAACTGGATTGCAGACAATTCCTTTTCATCCATCTCATCCCACTGCTCCTCCGTCATAGTGGTTGGTCTCATCATTTTACCTGTCAAAACTTTCTTTAAACCATTCTGGGTGAGAACAGCTAGCATCTGGACTCGCCAGATAGCAAAGTTGATTTTACCATCAAATTTCTCAATATCCAATTTTGACATTATTGAACAACAAATCCTGGTTGAATTATCGAAAAATCTCTAATACCAATTTGTAGGGATATCGTGTGCGGAAGCGTAATAATTTCAACCAAAGATTATGAGAAATTAAACTAACAAAGAAAATGAGAATGATACCAGAAATTTTTAAGTGGAAAACCCCTTTAAATAGAGGTAAAAAACTACCAGCGAGAGAGCCAAAACTTCCACTATAATGGTATTGGGAGTACAATGAATTCCTCTCAGGCTAATAGATAAATAGCCCCAAAACAAATTCTCTCTATATGGGTTAAACACTTACACCCAAGAGCAAAAATAGAGAGTATAGGAAAAGAGAGAGGAAGCAAGTGTATGTTGCTGTTTGTTGTCTGTTACATTGCTTGAAGGAAGCCACTATATATAGTGGTTCTAGGAGACAACAATAATAAAGACAATTAATGGTAATTAACCTCCCTTTGATGATAATTAATTGTAGTAATAAACCTCCATTTGATTACAATTTAATTGTGGCAAGTAACCTCCCAATTATGCCAAGAAAACGGAAAGGTGAGTCATAACCCACAATTTCTTCGATCAACACTGCACCATTGCTATGATTACAATTCTCCAAACTTGCTCCAATAAGAATGAAGCACAAAGATGCAATTGTTGTGAACTTAAAAGATCAAATGGTGAGAACAATGTAAGGAAATGACTTGTTTTATTGAATAATAATCTTGGCTAATATATTGTCTTACAAAAGGTAATTGAATGTAAATAACAACTCATGAAATATGCACAAATGTGCAACATGAAATAGTCAAACTAACTACTAGTCTCCCTACATAATAGAGATTTATTTAATAGGAAAACAAAATTGAAATTCCCTCCCTTAAACTATTGCAAATAACAATTAGTTTACTTCAGGTACTTCACGAACACCCAACAAGTTTCTAAACTTCCACATCCAACTTTAAAGACTTAGTCAATATGTCTGCCACCTGATTTTGAGTTCCACAATGAACAAGTTCTACAACTCCATCCTTAGTGAGGTCCCTCCAAAAATGATAACGCAATCAATGTGCTTGCTACGACCATGCGTAACTGGATTTTTAGAGATCTTAATGGATGAGTTATCATCACATTTCACTATGGTGCTACCTTTTTTAGAGTATCTTATCATCTTTAGAACTATTCTCATCCAAATTTCTTGGCAAGCACAAGTTGTTGTTGTCATAAATTTTGCTGTTGTGGTTGAAAGAGTAACTAAAGGTTGCTTTCTAGAAGACCAGGCAACTCCTTTTGCACCCATCAAGAAAACATGGCTAGAAGTGTTTTTCCTATCTTTCATACCTCTTACATAATCACTATCTGTGAATGCCTTAAGTTCTTCAACCCCTCCCCTTTTTGGAATATCCTATAATTAATTTAGCCTTTTAGATACATTGGTGTTCTTTTAACAACCTTCATATCTAACTCAATCGGTCTTGACATGTATCGACTTATCAAACTCACAACAAACATCATATTAGGTCTAGTGGCTGTGAGATACATGACTCTCTCTACTATTTTCTTGTAAAGTCTCTCATAAGTCTATCTCCATCTTCATATCTGGACATTTTACAGCCTGGCACAATAGAATTACGTACTACGTTTCTTTCCTCCATTCCAAAATGCCCTAGAACTTCTAAGACATGTTTTCATTGACATATGTAAATGCCATCATAATTTTGTAACACTTCTATAGCAAGAAAAAACCTCATTCTTCCAAGGTTAGACATGTCAAATTCTCTCATCATCAATCTTTTAAAACCAACTATCATAAGTTCATCATCCTCAGTAAAAATAAGGTCATCAACATAGACACTAACAATAAGAATTTTACCTTCTTCTCCAGACTTTTTGAGTAATGTTTGTTCACTGTGGCATCTTTGGAACCCTTCTATGATGAAATGAGCCTCAATACAACTAAACCAAGCTTGTGGAGCTTGTTTTAGTCCATAAAGAGCTTTATGCAACCTATAAACCATGTGTTCATTTCCTTTCTTCTCATATCCTCTCGAGTGTTCCACATAAACATCTTCACTTAGTTCACCATGAAGAAATGTTGACTTTACATGAAGTTGGTATATCTACCATCCTCTTGGGTGTTCCACATAAACATCTTCACTTAGTTCACCATGAAGAAATGTTGATTTTACATGATGTTGGTATATGTACCATCCTCTTTGAGCTTCCATTGCAATGAACATTTGTACCATCTCCATCCTTGTCACTGGAGCAAACACTTTAGTAAAGTCCACACCATGTTGCTAAGAATATCCTTTTGTCACCACTTGCATTTTATGCTTGTCCACATCTCCAAGTTCATTAAACTTGCTCTTATAAATCTACTTAACTCATATCTTTTTGGCTCCTAGTGGTAACTTAGTCAACTCGCATGTTTTCTTCTTTATTGCCTCTATTTCGGCACTCATGGCTAGCCTCCATTTCGAGCTTTTTATTGCCTCATTAAAACTCAAAAGATCTGATGTCACCATTAAGGCCATGATGACATTATTTTCTTTTTCAAATAGTCATTCACCACTAACATACTCATCCATCCAAGTTGGAGCTTGTCTAACTTTTCCTCCCCTTGCTTTTCGATCTTCTTCATCATCCAGTAAATCTGGAGTTGAATCATTTGGAGAGTTTGCATCTTTGCCCATCTTCTTCATTTTGAATCCCATCAACTTCACCTTCACTATGCTCATCACCCCATTCTAAATCCATTAACACTTCTTTTTCATAACTTTTGTCCCAGTCCCATGGCTTTTCTTCCTTAAAGATTACATCTCTACTGATCACAATCCTTTTTGCAATCGAATCATAAACTCGATAAACCTTAGATTATTCACTAACTCCCAACAAAACAAAACTAAAACTTTTGTTCTCCATCTTGGTCCTTTTTGCATATGGTATGTGCACATGTGATACAATCCAAGTAGTCAAGAAGATGACCAAGGACTCAAGAGACAACTCACATTGTGAGCAGTTATCTCAGCAATCAAGTCAAGACCCCACCAAAATATCAGACAGACCTCAGTAGAAAAACAACTAGGCATAAACCAGAAATCGAATGTTCTTTCTTTTAGTCTTCTTAAAAGACAAAAACATGTTTGTAAATAAATTGGGATCACTTTGGGGGTCCAAATAGAAAAATAGGCTAGAATAGGTTCCATAGCATAAAAGGGAGTGTACTTAGCGAAATGGACTTGTATTCAAAGCATGGTTATTTTGAGCTTATTTTCTTTTAGTTGATTTCAACCATTTAAAATCTAGCACATTTAAATTCTTACTTTTACCTTCAAGCAATTTCAATTCGACATTTAAATTCCTTGTCATTTACAATTTCGCTTTTAATTCATTAAGCACTTTAAATTTCGCTTTTGAATTTTATTTTGTGTCAATTTTTTTCCTTTCATCTTTTGCTTGAGTCTTATGTTCTTAGTGTTTTAGGAGTATTAATTCCTTTATACTTATTTTGATTTTAATTGTGAAGAGCTAAAAACAAATTAGAAGTTGTTTGTATAGTGGTTGATTTAATTCCAAACATAGAATGCAAGTGTTCATATGATTTGAATCCAAACCCAACATCTTTTTCGAAAAAGTGAAAAGTGGAACGACAAAAAAAAATATGCATGCAAAAATGATATAGAACTTTTGAATCCATAAAACAAAGACAAAAGAGTTTGAGAAGCTTTCGCATTTCAACTTTCATTTTGCAAATTACTAAAAATGATTCTAAGTATATGACAAATTGTGTTCATACTTGTGGAATTTAATCCTTCTTGCTTTCACAATTTCTAAAACAAAAATCTTTCAAACCTTCATAATTAAAGTTTAAGAAGTAAGTTTCTTTGAGTCTCTTTTTAAGTGCTTTTCTTGCTTGTCTTCTCAAAGTTTTGTCATTATCTTATTTCCAATTTGGATTAGTTTTCTTGCTTTTAACCTTTTTTTGCTTGTCTTTCAAATTTTCTTGAGTTTTGTTGGGGGGATCTTTGGTGAGCAAGTGTAAGAGCTTTGTCATCTTTCACTTGAAGTGCTTACTACCAAGTGTAGACCTTTGTGTTTAGAGTGCAAATCTTTCTTGAGTGCATTACAATTCTTCCCTCCTTTATTAAATAGCCGAGTGATACAAGTGAGGAGTGGATAAAATTTTTATTTTTCACTAATTGTTTGTTTCCTTTTTGTGAAAATTATGGCTCATTTGTCTTAAGGAGAATCTTTCAAAGCCACAATCTCCTCAAAAGGCATTTCTTTTGGGAAAGTTTGCAAAAACCAAGATGACTTTGGCTTAAAAGGAATAGGAGATGAGGCATTTAGTAAAGGTTGCAAAGAATAGAAGCGACTCAAGAGAGACAACCTAGAGGAAGGAGATAGGAACCAAAAAGAGCCTCTAGAAGCTACATGCACTATGAGAGTCAAGAAGAAGACCAAGATTGGAGAGTGCATAACTTTGAAGAGAGGCGTCATCAACATTTTTGGACACTTTTTGGAAATTAATTTTATGTTGATAATGAAAAACTAGCTTTAAAGAAAATTGCTAATGTGTTGGGTATGAATCATAATGATCTAATAGCAATTTAAGAACTAAAAAATGAAAATAAAAAGCACTCGAGCTCTAATCTATTTGACAATTTGAAAATAAATTCAAAAAGTTAACTAATGGAGTTTATGACAATATTTGGACTAAACATGACTCTAGACAAAATATTTATGATTTTAAAATTAAAATGACTCAATTATAAGAAAATTTTTCATCGAACAAATCTGAAAAAACTCAAGAAAATTCAAAAGAACACATAAATATGAACACAATAACACACATGAAATATTTAATTAGCTACCAAGGTTTTAACTGCTAACTATTTTAAATTCTAAAATTGATAGCTTAAACTTTAGTAAATTAGATACCAATTAACAAATTAAATACCAATTTAAAAATTAATTTATATTTTTTTTAATAATAAAAACTATTTTAGATGTTAATAATGTTTTACTATAAAATAGTATCTAATTTAATTAATATAGTAACTAATTATTTTTTTTAAATTAGTTTGTATTTAATGATTTTCTTCTACTGCTAACATATTATTTGATATTTATCAAACCATCGTTGTTTAATTTTATTTCTCACATATTTCTGTTGTTTTATTTATTTATTTATGTTCTCTGTATCATAGGTACAAATCACACTTAAAAGTAAACAAAAGAGAAAAAAAAATACAAATAAGTAATATTATGCAATTAATATTAATAAACAATAACAGATATTCATAAAATATTTAAAGGATTAGATACATTTTTAGTTTTAGATATATAGGAATTTTTTTTCTTTTAGTTTCTAAAAAAAAAAATTAACTTTTTCATCCCAACACATTCTTTATTTTATTTGTGTTCCTAACATACGGTCTAAAACACTTAATTTTATAGTTAAAAAAACGCACAAAAAATAAACTTTTTAGTAAAGGTGAAGAGCGTAAAAATTAAAAATAAAACTCAATAATTGATTAGAGACTAAACGTATATATTTAAATATATACTTGGGATCACTAAATATTAAAATATCATTACCCACGTTAATTAAAAAAAAATACTTTAATTTTTTATACTATTTTATTCGTATTTTTGTTCATAATCACTTAGATACCACAATAGTAGATAGAAGGCTATGTAATTTTATTTGTTTTTTAGTATATTTTTTATTTTAATTGTAGAACCTACCTCATAAAAATATAATTAGATCCTTTAGAAAGTTAGTAATTATATTAGATATATTTGAACTAATTAGCATTGGCTGCAAAGTAAGAATGCAGTGCAGTGTACGGAAATGGAAAGCAAACAAATTGGATGAAGTTGTGTAGAAAACATAAGTGACAGTGTGGTCCTTACAAAAAATAAAAAAATAAATGGCAGGATAATGTGGGTTCTATTTTCTTGTTTGTACTTTGCCTTATCTCTTCCCTTTTGGAAGAGTGCGCATGATGATAATGTACGAAATTGTGGGCTGCTGCTGACATTATATTGAAATTTGGTTGTCATGTACCTTAGTTACGTCACCTGCTCCTTTATTTTCAAGTACAGAATAGTATAATAAATTCAAAACTCGTGGGATTTTGTCGGTAATTATATTTTAACACCTACATTTTATTTTTAAATTTTTTATATTAATTTTTATTAATAAAATATAATATTTTTATTATCAAAAGGGATTAAATAAATATAATATTTTTATTTGTGTTAGATAAACTTTTTTCTTTTGAATTTAATCCACAATACTTAATTTTGTTACGATAACTACAATAAAATTAAAATTTATAATGCCATACATACTAATTAGTTTTTTAAGCCAATCTTATAAATACTTAAATGTGTACTTAATATAATTTGAGCTTGTCAACCTAAAACCTAGTTTTTTTAAAAATTATTTCAAAACTTTTCCTTAACCTAGTTTCTAGAAGGTATAGGCTAGCTTGCACCCACCCTCTTTAACCTACCTTCTAGAAGGTTTATTTATCCTTCTCTCTCTTGCTGTCCAAGATACTCTCTCTTATAAATACAATGTCTTGCGTCTTATATTGACACCTTGAATTTGAAATAAAAAAGAAACCCTGCTTAAGTGATTAGTGAGTTCTTACTCCTAAATTGTGGGTCTTATCTTACGAGAGCATACTCCAAGTGGCGACTCTTCAACACTCATCCTGGAATCATCCACCATTCCAAGTGGCATGACCACCATCATTCCTCCATAAGCTTCTCTCACCTTTCTCTTTTGTTTTCTTCCTTTACACCTTCCATTGTTCATTTCATTGTGGTATTGCTTCCTCTTTTATAATTTGCTCCTTATCTTGTCTTCACTTTCATATATTGCTTTCTTTTTCTGCAATACATCATCATCTTCACCTTATATTGTGTTTTTCTTTTGCTCTCTACAGTCCTTTACACTTACTTAACCACTTGGTTAAGTTCGTGTCCAGTGACAATCTTCTTTGAGTTTCTCACCTTTTTTTGCTAATCCAAAAATCATAAACAAAAGTGAAACCTCTAAAATGTGCCAATCTAAAATCAACTCACATCATTTCTAGAGCATCTTAAGAAGGTTAGGTGGCACCTTCTTATACTACTAGAGCTCACCATGGTTAAACTTGCTTAACTAGAGTCATGGTAGCTTAATATCTTCTTCACCTATAAATAGGTGACTTTCACCTCTTGTGTTCATATTTGGAAAAATATGAATGAGGATACTGAATTTTTAGTTTCATTCTCTCCCTAAATCTTCTATTGCTAAAGAGCCAAGAGGCCTAGCGAAACCCTAAGAAGTTTACTCAACCTTTTCCTAAATTCAACACCTAAATCACCTGATCACTTCATCAATTTCTCTCCAAACTCAGTGCATATTTGTTCTCTTCTGCTGCCAATTCAATTCACTTCAAGAAATCTCCACACAGATTGCATCAAAATCCCTAGGCGTGTTTCACTTGAACTTATAGCAAAGAGAAAAATGAAACAAGAGAGTAAATAAATCTGATTTGACATGGTCATAAGCCCTATTTATAGGGAAAGAAGAAACAATTGGTGTGCTCAACAAGCTACCATAATCCTAGCTTACATGACAAGTTAGGGTTAAGGGATGAGCATTGTTGTCCAATTCTCTGACAAACCCTAACTTTCATGGCAAGTTAGGGTTTATAAAAGCTCTAGTATGTGCCTTCTAACCCTAGGTGATGGAGGACCATCCAAGCCACCATGCACAATAATAAAGACAAAAGAATTGTTTGTATAAATAGTAGAATAATCATGCATAGGACTTGTATTTTGATTTACTTTTAATGTGAGTTGATTTTGGGATTTCACATTTTATGGGTTGCACTTTGTTTATGAATTTTTGTTTTAAGCAGAATATGGTGAGAAACCCAAAGAAGATTCCCACTCGACACGAACTTAACTAAAGGGTTAAGTAAGTGTTAAGGTTCACTTCTAGAGGTCAAAGAGAAAAACAAAATTATATGGTGATGTAGATGATGATGGCGGAAATGAAAAACATATAAGGAAAATAGAGCATAATAACATAAGGAATGGAAGAAAAGTGGCACAAAGAAAAGGAAGGAAAAAGGTGAATAAATGAATGAAGCTTATGATAATGAGATGTTGTCACGCCACTTGGAGGATGGAATACTCCAAGATGAGTGGTGCAGAGCCGCCACTTGAGGTGTAGTGCACTCTAGATAAGACCCAAATTCTAGGATGAAAAACCTGTTGTTATGTTTATGTGTTTATTTTAGTAGTTTTTGACTTGTTAATTCACGCTTTGTATGGATCCAAGCCCACTTGACTCTTTATATCTTATAAAAGATATGTTTTCTAAAATGCTGAGAAATTTAAGTTAGTTGTTTTTCAACTCAACTAGTTGAAAAAGTTGTTACTCAAAGGTATTGATGTGAGTTCCTTTTAGAGTTGCCCATTTTATGGTGACACTATGCTTATGATTTTGGATTTTGGCAATTATGGTGTGAGACCTAAAGAAGATCCCCACTGGACACGAACTTAACCAAGTGGTTAAGTAAGTGTGAAGGTTCACTAATAGAGGGCAAAAGGAAAAACACAATATATGATGATTATGATGATGTTTGCGGAATTGAAAGAACATAAAAATGAAACAAGAATGAAGAGGATGACCGAATGGAAAAGAGACAAAAATAAGAAAAAAAAAGAATGATAGTTTGCGTAATGAAAATGAATTGAAAGATGAAGGATATGAATGCTTATGGAGGGTGGATTCAAAATTAATATTCTAGTTCTTTTTAATTTGAAAAAAAAATAAACTAGAAAACAAACAAATTAAAACTGAAATTTAGTCAAGAAAGATAATTCAAGACTTAAAATTACCAAACTAATAAAACAGGAAATTTATTCAAAATAAGCAATAAAAACAAACCAAACAAATAAGCAAATAAAGAGAAAAAAAAATAACCGAAAAATAAAATAAATAAAATAAGAAAAAATCCAAATAACTGAAAAGAAAAGAGAATTAGAGAGATAAAACCATATTTTTGTTCAATCCTCTATTCTTAAGAAGTCATCCAACATTTTGTTAAAATTTTTATCTACAGTCTTGCTTCATTTGCTGGATCTGCCCCCCTGAATAATAGAACCTGTCCCCAGGTCAAAAATACATAACCTGCAAAATGATTAGGTGGCATATAGGATTTTTTTTTTATTATTCTTATTTACTTTTCTTTTTTATTTTTTATTTTAAATAAAATCAGCAAAGGTAATAAAACAACATAAAACTAAAATGATGACTTTTTACGGCAAGTGCACCGCGTTTGTCAAAAGTAATAATTGTCCCTAAGGACGGATATCGATCCCACAAGGAACAGTGAATTATCGAGTACAATAATCGCTAAATATAAAAACAGAACAATTAAAAGAGTTTTGAATTTATTGTGTTGGCACTGATGAATAAGAAAACAAACAAAGAATTAGTTGTTTCAATTGAAAAAATAAGGATTAGTTTCATCTCTCTCACTCTCAAGTATTTTGATTAGCATGTCAATATTAAGTTCTTTGATTGAAATTGATGCCCGTATAAAAATCATTTATATCGATTCCTCGCATATATAATCCTTTATAAGAACAACTTAGAACGAAGCTCAGACGTTTAATAGCAATTAACATTTCAAGTCTATTCCTAGCACTCAAATATGTTAAGTATTGTTGTTTAGGTCCGAACCCTAAAAATACCTCCCGGTCAGATTTAAGATTCTCAATTTGTCACGGAAAATTAAAAGTAAAACAACAATACCAATAATCAATCAAGAACTGAATATTAATATATAAAATATCACCTCAATACATAAGAGTTTGAGCAGATTACTCCCAATCCCAAAGGGTAGAATTAGCCACGCATACTTCTAGCACCTTCCATTCTCCCAATTGGTTACAATTCACTCTATGGTGTTTTCCTCTCAATCTGGCACCCTAAGGTTGAGCCTCTAGCCCTCTATTTATCCTAGTTTTCTAGGGTTAGGTTGTTTCCTATGTCGCGCTAATGGGCTAAATGATAAAACATAAAAAAGGCCCAATCTTTCTTTGCATCTTTTTCCATTCTGGGACCTTCTATCTTTATCTTTTTAGCTCAAATCATTCATCTTTAATCCAAATCTCCAATCTTCCTTAGAAGTCTGCAATTAACACCAAATTTGAGAATAAAATACTCTTATTCAAATAAAGATCATAAAAAATGTAAAAAGGTATAAATTCATAAATTAGGGATTATTTTATATGTAAATTAGCAATAAATCCTTATAAGTGCCTATATTTTAATATGAAATATTACTGAAATTAGACACTTATCAGTATGTGAAGTAAACTTATGTTCATGAAGCTTTGGGAGTTCATTTTGGTAAATTCTAGATACAGACCATTTTTGGAAAGAATATTTGGGATGAAAGGACTTGTTGATGAAAATCCTCTTAGAAGGTGAGAACCTTTAGGAGGTGTTTGAGTTTCATCCAAAAAACCTCTTTGTCCAAGATATCAAGTATTTAGATTTATTAGGTAATGAAAAAGACAAGAAGAAGAACACCTTGGAGGTGCAGTTTGCAGTCCGGCACGGGTCAACATGATTGTTTTTGCAGTGTAAGGTGATATATTGTGACCTAGTTTATCTTTTCTTTCTTTATCTTTTTCATTTTCTCTTTTGTTTTTCATTTTTATTTAGTCCTCATAAACCTCTTTTTGAGAGAGAGGATTTAACATAATCTTGTGCCCTTGGAAGTTGAAAGAAATTTTATTGGTATGGCCATCATGTAAAATCTTTCTATCATATTGTCAAGGCCTTCGCAAAAGCACATGTGTGGCTTTCATTGGCACAACATCACATAAAACTTCATCTTTATATTTTCCAATGACAAATGTTATGAGGACTTGTTTATTAACCATGATTTCACCATTTGCACTAAGCCATTCGAGCTTGTAGGGCTTTGCATGAGAGATGGTGGGTAACTCTTTCCACCACTCTTGTACTTGCCTCATTGGTGCAACTACCCTCATCTACAGTTAAGTAACATAATTTATCATAAATAAGGCACCTTGGGTGAAAAATATTTTCCCTTTGACTTTCATCAAAAGGTTTTTGAACTTGTCTAAGCATGCGCCTTACTACTAACAAATCACCTTCCGAAGGTAACTCACATTCTTCCTCACTTTGGCTTGAGAGCTATGGTCACGCACACCCCCCCCCCCCCCCTTTTTACCATCATGGTTCTTTTAGATGGACAATTTGCAGCTAGGTGCCCAAAACCTAGACATTTAAAACATTTTTGGTTTGAGGTTTTGGTGGGTGACTTAGGGGTAGAGGTGGAGGGTTTAGAAACTCTATAGTTGGAAGTGGTTTCTTTTGAAAAATTGAAAGGAAAAGTTTTTGAAGAATTTAAAGTGCTTAATGAATAAAATTGCGGAATTGTAAATGACAAGAAATTAAAGGCGAAATTGAAATTGCTTGAAGGTAAAAACAATAATTTAAAGGTGCTAAAAATAAACGACCGAAATCAACTCAAAGAAATAAGCACAAAATAACCAAGCTCTGAATACCACATAATGTGAGTTGATTTTAGAGTTGCCAATTTTATGGTGACACTTTGTTTATGATTTTGGATTTTAGCAATTATGGTGTAAGACCCAAAGAAAATCCCCACTGGACACGAACTTAACCAGGTGGTTAAGTAAGTGTGAAGGTTCACTTCTACAGGGCAAAAGGAAAAACACAATATATGGTGATTATGATGATGTTTGTGGAATTGAAAGAACATAGAAATGAAGCAAGAATGAAGAGGATGACCGAATGGAAAAGAGACAAAAAATAAGAACACAAAAGGATGATAGTTGGCATAATGAAAATGAATTGAAAGATGAAGGATAGGAATGCTTATGGAGGGTGAATCATGCCACTTGAAAGGGTGGGGACTTCCAAGATGTGTGGTGAAGGCTACCACTTGAAGAGCACTACACTCACAAGATAAGACCAATGGAAGAGAGCACTCAAGCCTCACTTAACACTTTGGCAGAGTTTCTTTTCTATTTCAAAATTCAATGTGTCAATACATGAGGCAAGACACCCTATTTATAGGAAAGGGTGCATTGGTTGGTAAGTGTGGGATGGTAATAAGGGGAGGGGCGGCCTTAGGGGTTTGACTAAGTCAAAACCGCCCATTTGGCTAGTTCTTCTATAAGGTAGGGTTACATTCTAACCGTAATGGACTAAACACAAGCTAACAGATAAGTACTCCCTCCCTATTATGCTAAATGAACCTACTCTAGTCTATTTTGCTATTTGAACCCCTAAAGTGAGCCCAAATTATTTACAACATGTTTTTATTTTTAAGGAGACCAAAAGAAAGAACAATTGATGTTGTGTTCTATGTCCAAATCCTCTTCTGGTGAGGTCCATCTAATATTTAGTGGGGCCTTGACTTGATTGTTGAGATCACAGCTCACAATGTGAATTGTCTCTTGAGTCCTTGGTCATCTTCTTGGCTACTTGGATTGTATCAGGTATTGAGGCTAAAGCAAGTTTTTCAACCTGTTGAATTGTCAAAACAACTGGTTGTTTGACGCTTAGTGGTTTTCAAAATGTTTTGCGAAAGCTTTGCTTTATTTTGTCTTTGCTGTCAAACTAAAAGAACTATAAAACTAAACTTTTATCTAGTTGAATAAAAAATCAATTGGTTCATTTTTCAAAACTTTTTGCTCTACTTCCAATCTTTTCAAAAATCTTATGAAAACAATTCACTCCCGCTCTTGTTTTGGCCACACATTCTAACATAGGAGACTCAACTTACTAAATACTTTGATAGTGTTTCCTTTCTATTCAAAACTCAATGTGAAAATACATGGGGGAAGACACCCTTTATATAGGGAGGAGTTACTTGGAGAGCAAGAAAAAAGAATGGTATAAAAGGTATGGATGAGGGGTGGCCCTAGGGTTGACTATGGTCAATGCCACCCCTAGACCTAGTTTATAGAAGCTAGGGTTGCCAATCCTAAACCTAGGTGCTCATGAAGAGAAAATGGGCTTGGCATAAGCCCAAGTTGCTAAGTACACTCTTATTTATGAACCTAATCTTTTCTTCTTCACAGCATCTCAAACTCTCTTAAAACCTCACAATTTCCTCTTGTTTTTTGTGCACATCTCCAATCACTTCCGCTGCCACTCCATGACTTCATCCAACCACAAGCTTGGATTGCATCAGGTGGATTAGAGCACATCAAGATCCCATAGCTAATCTTCATCCAGCTAAGTCAAAAATTCTTTCCACTGCATAACCTCACAAGTTTCACTATGTTCTGATTTGTTTTGTTGTTTTCTTGCTTTTAATAAGTTCAATTTGTCTTCTAAGAGTTGTTCTACCATTTAAACTCTTTCATATTTAAACATTTAGTTTGGTGTTTTGCTTCATTGTGTTTAATATAGGTTTCGCAACAAAACCTTAAAAAAAAAACCATGTGTTCTTGCAGTTTTTGCTTTGATGTTCTTCATTCTTTGTTATTTTTTGAGTTTAATTCCATGTATGTGTGCATTTAGGTCTTTTTTAGTGTTTTTAATCCTTTCATGTTCAATGTTATGTCCAAATTTTTCTTAGTTTTGCTTAATTTAGTCAAGTCTTGTTGTTGCAAAGTGTTTGGTAGTTTGTTTTAATGCACATCTAGTGTTTGTTAAGAGTTTTCTGAGTATATGCTTTGGTACTTTTCTTTTTCACCTATTATTGAATCTGTTCCGTCCGGTTGACCGGGACGTCTTCGTGCACGACCTCAACAGTCAGCTGGGGACTCCTTCCCGCTGGTTGCCCATGAATTCCTGCAAAAAAGAGGACAAAGAGGCGCCCTAGCGGCCGTGTGCACTTCGACGCTCAAGTCAGCCAGCAAGAAACACCAAAAACTGTCCACCCACGTCTCTGAGCACCGCGTATGGCACTCTGAGGGTGGTAAAAGAAACGGTGTATATGTGTGTGTGTTGTCTCCTTCAGGCAAAAATATTCTCCGGTCACTTGTACGTAACCTTAAAGCACGGGCAAGCAACCAAAAAGTTTCTCGTAAATTTGCCAAAGGTTCCAACCCTTTTTCCGACATTCTCAGCGCTATTTAAACTGCCCCAACATTTAAAGCGCCTTAAAGCGCTTTTACACTCAAACGTAACGCACTCATTAAAGCGCTTAATTACGAAACGTAGCGCATTTAAGACGTTGAAACGCTTGGGAGCCATAATAGTACCTGAATGCTCGAAAGGGAAACTGTATTGAATATCTTTAATTACCTGGCACCTGACTAGAGGGTGTTTCTATTCCGGCATTGCTGTCATACACGTGGAGGGCCTCACGACGCCATGACCCCATCTGGGGGCGTTTCTGCCCATCTGGGGACGTTTCTACGTGTGGGTCCTCCTGATTGGGAGTGCTACTGCGCTAGGGGTGGCTTTTTGGGTGCCAACTCATGCCCCCAAGTATCTAGCCACTTACTCTGAGAGCGTATCTGCCTTCCTCTCACACCCTGCACCCGGTTATCCTGGGCGTGACCTTCCTCTTGGGTCGTATCTGTCCCGAAGGCGTCTCTGGGGCAGCAGGGGTACTTCGCGAGTTAGGCTGCCTTTCACTGGTACTATCACTATGGCCTTGAAGCCACCTTTTCCTTCTCTTTATCACTTTCCCGAGATATCGGGACCTGAGGCTTTCCCACGACGTCGCTCCCTCCATGGTCTTTCCTACCCATGGGTATCGGGGAACCACACTGTGATTGCCTTGCTTTTACACTGTTTGATCTGGCGACGCCCTGGTTGGGCGACGCCTCCACCCAGGCGACGCCTTGCCTTGGCGACGCCT
The DNA here is from genome assembly GCF_051622355.1 of Phaseolus vulgaris. Lineage (NCBI taxonomy): Eukaryota > Viridiplantae > Streptophyta > Magnoliopsida > Fabales > Fabaceae > Phaseolus > Phaseolus vulgaris. The sequence goes on from NC_143508.1 coordinate 42,532,102, forward strand.
TGTCCTGCCTTGGCAACGCTTCCTCTTGGCGTCTCTACACCTGGGCGACACCTTGAGTTGACTTTGACTTTCCAGTCGTTGACTTTGACCTTGACTTAGTCAACGCCCTGATACGGGACGGTACACAAGCCCCCCAGTCTTAAGCCGAAGACTTGTCTTCAGCGCAAAGACTAAAGCCTTGCCCCCGCCATCCACGTGCCTTCCTGATGACGTGTCATTATCTGCTGACTCAGCAATTTTTCGAATTACTGACGCGACATTTTCTGAACCACAGGGGTATTCTTAATGACCGATTGGACATTCCCTGAAATGGGGATGATTACACCTTTTGGGCTACCCTTGATCGCGCGCCACGTGGCCCATCGCGTGGCCCTCCTTTAGAGACCTTTGCGCTTCCCCTGGGCAATCGACCCTCTGACGCGTGGCCCGATCCTGCGGCCCTTAGTTAGCGCCTCTTGGGTTACGAAATGTAACGTTTAAGTTACTCCAAACCCCGCGCTCACCCTACTGTTACATTCATTCACTCTGCTACTTCGCACTGTTCATCGCCTCCAAAACCTTTTTTCTCTGCAATTGCGATTCTCCCCTTCCTGCGCTCTTCGACTGCCTCCATTTCAACAACAAAGGTATGGTTTCGAGCACTCACAACTCTTCACTGTCGTCACATTATAGGAAACTGCCTGGGACTGTTGTTATTCTCGTATTTCTCTGGATATTGTTTGTATGCTTCGTTGTTCCTTTCGCTTCCCTTCGTTCTCTTGTGGGTAGGGCGCTCCTAGGGTTCATCCATTTTCCCAACCCCTTTTCTCTGAACCCTTTCTTTCTCTTTTGATCTTCAGCATTGGCATTTATGGCGAAAACCAAGACCACCGCGCCTCCCCCGCTCCCTAAGTCTTATTACAAGGGCGAATATGACTGGGCCCCCGATGAACTTCTGGACGAATGTTCCCTCCTGAACTCCGTTGAGGACGTGGAGGCCCACAGGGGGGACCCTGCTCTCTATAACTTCAATGCTTTCCACAAAAGTCATGACTCCCAAGTCCTGGTAAGCCGAGTGCGACCTGGGATGCCCGTTTGCGCGGACTCACGGGATACTGGGGGATGCCCTTTCTTCTTCCTCTATCAAATGGTGCTCAAAAGGGTGGGCCTGCGTCTGCCCCTCACTCCCTTCGAAAAAGAGCTACTGACAGAGATAAACACTGCTCCCGCCCAACTCCATCCCAACAGTTGGGCTTTCGTGAGGGGGTTCCAAATTCTCTGCGGCTATCTAGGTGTTCCCTCCTCTGTGGACGTTTTTCTTCACTTCTTCGAGGTAAAGAAGCAAGAGAAAAGCCTCTGGATGAGCTTTTCTGGGATCGCCGGGCACATCATCCTTACGCTCTTCCAGAATTCATTCAAAGGCTGGAAGGGGAAATTTTTCAAGGTACGCGCGACCAAGCGCGATCCTACCATTCTAGAGGGCTTTCCCCTGTACTGGACAGACAAACCCATAACTATGAAGCCCTTGGCTCTGGACGAACTTGCCCCGCCTGACCGGGATGTATGCAAAGCCTTGGCGGGACTGGGGATAGTCTTCGATACCGCCAAGCTCATCGCGAACGAATTCAATGCCCATGGGCTTTCTACCTACTTCGGTATTTGCCCTTAGTGATTTATGATGCATTAGTTGTTGTTTGGCTATAGAGTCTTCCTTCTGATTCATCTGAATTAGACTGATGCTACCTGTTCGCTGTACAGTGTTACATGCATTTCACATCTCTTCCTGTATTGTGAATTCACATAACTGCTCTAGTACTAATCCTTGTTGTTTGGCCTGTCTTGATGTAGGATCGGTGATGGGCGCTTCCAAAAGAATAATGTTGGTGAAAGCACTGAAGGAGGCTCGTGCCGCCAAGGCAGGCGCCTCCTCCAGCCCTGCTGCCAATCCGGTTCTCCCACCAGCTCCGTCACCGCTGAAGCTCCTTCTAGCCCATCTCCGGCGTCTCCACCTGGCTCCAAAGTGCTTCCGACTCCCAATTCTCCTCCGCCTATCGCCGCCGTTCCCCTAGCTACGGCCTCGTCACCGGCTCCAACCCCTCGCGACAAAGGAAAAAGGGTTTTGGAGATTCTGTCAGATGATGAGGAATCAGAAGGCGTGGCACCCTTCAGGAGGAGAAAATCCGCGCGGGTTCCTCTTCTGGTAGAGACGTCGCCGCAGGGAGGGAACCCCTTTATGGACAACCCTCCAAGCGCAACCTCACTCCCTCCTATGATTCTCCAAGAGGAAAGGGGCGAAGGCGCCGAATCTGCCCCGCCTCTGCCGCCGCCAGAAACCACTGCTTCCCCGGCTCCCAACGCTGCCGCCCCCGACTTCATTGCCATCCCCCCTCCAATCATGCATCTGATGAGGGGTTTCAGTGGCAGGACTATGCCAGAAGGTACCGACAGGAGGGAAGGTATGCCTTTTTATTTGGGGGCCTTCTTGGCGGTGGCTCTTGAATGGCGCTCCCAGGCCAGAAACGCTGTCTTGCAAGCTCAAACTCTCCAGGCCTTGGAAACGAAGGCAACTACCCTGGAAGAGGAGATGAGGACCCTGGGACGCCAGAACGAGTCTTATTGTTCCTCTCTGAAACAAGCACAAGAGTCCAGGGCAGAAACTGAGAGGAAACTGGCAGAGGCCTTGGAGCTCCAGGCTGACTTCTACGCTCGTGAAGTTGCTCTCCAAGTACAGGTAGCGGGTCTTCAGGAATTGGTCAAAGCGGACGCAGAAACTCAAAAGGACCTGAAGGACCGTTGTTGTGAACAAACTGCCAAGGCGGAGCTGATGGAGGGGGAAATGGCCACCCAGGCCAAAGCTATGGACCTTCTTCGCGCTGACCACGACAAACTACAGGTCGAGGTCAGCCGGCTTCGCGTGGAGAAAGAGGCTCTGGAGAAACAAGTGGCCTCTGGAGACGCCACCATTGAGGAACTGGAGAAGGAGAAAAAGTCCCTTATCCAGGAGATGGCGGGTACCTTCGAGGAGGGGTTCCAAGAGGCCCTAACCCAGGCGTCCTGTGAGAATCCTGGCGTCAACCTGTTGAACTGCGACCCCACACACCACGTTGTTGACGGGAAGGTCGTGCCCATGGACTTGAACGACTGAACCGCTGCTTCTCATCCGCCACCTTCCTCTTCAAGCTCAACTCTTCATTCTTTACCTTCGTTTTTTGATTTTATCTGTCAAAACATGTAATTCTTTGAACTATTTGTACTCTTGTCACTGATTTAGGATGTCCGTATGGTTGCATTTATTTCTCTGCCACATACGATTCTGTCTATGCGATCTCATTCTCTTTTCCCTCCACACGCTTCGACTATTTTATCCGTGTTCTGCCCATTTCTTTCACTTCGTTGGGCGTTTTGGTATGATCGGGAAAGGTTGCGCGCCAACCCTCACGCCCATGGAGAGGCTCACTTAGTGAAGCCGTATCGTCCTCGGGACGTCTCTGATACCGAAAGGTCTTTTCCTTGATCTCTAACGCTCGGCGCCCACGCCTAAGGAGAGGCCTGCTAGAGCAGCACCGTATCGTCCCGGGTGTCTAAAACGCCGAGTGCCGTGGGGGGGTCTGTTCCCTCCATGGTCTTTCCTTCCCATAGGTATCGGGGAACACCCTGCCAGTGACTCGCTGGCGCTCGGCGGTCTCGCCTCTTTCCACAGTCTTTCCTACCTGTGGGTATCGGGGAGGCGACGCTTGTGACTAACTTTGCTTTTCTTTGCTTTCGTCTTCCTCCACAGTCTTTCCTACCTGTGGGTATCGGGGAGGCGACGCCTGTCGGTATTTGGGTTGGCGACGCCCGCGACATCTCGCGCTGTCGTCGCCCTTTACGTCCTTCCTGGCAACGCCTCGGGCGTTACCTTTACCTCGACATTGACCTTAACTCTTGCCTTGGTCAACGCCTGATAACAGCGAAGAGCCCAAGGCTTTGTCTGTGCCATCCACGTGGCGCTCCTTGTATAGCTGATGGGACCTTCTGTCATTCGACTTGATCCACGTGGCGCTACTTGTATGGTTTGTGGGACATTCGGTCATTTCATCAAGTCCTGACTCCTGCTATGCCCCTGACTCATTTTCGACGGCGGATCGTACCATTGGATATTCTGGTGACGGGACATTTTCTGATTTAAACCAGTGGTGCCAGCGTCATCCTTTCATCTTCTGCCACGTGTATCAATCGTGCGGTGCATCCATTCACGTCGTTTGGCGCTCTAACCGCTTTATTTAACTCTTCAAGCTCTGGAACTATCTTCATCGTTTTCTCACTCTTCATAACCTACTTGCGTTCTTTCTTCTTGCACCCTTTCTTCTTGCACCCTTTCTTCTCTGTCGAAGGGCTGTTCTAACCTTCGCTCCCCTCGCTCAACCCTTGCATTTCTAGCCATCCTGATCTTGTTAAAGAATGTCTTCTCACGATGCTTCCTCCAGGGTCCGTCCCAAAGACTTGTACCCTTGGGCCTCGAGCGAACTTCTAGATGAGTGTTCATGCTTGCTCTCCACCAGGGCCGTACGGGAACACAAAGGGGAGTTGTGTTCTTACGACCACCGGGCCTTCGCGAGGAGGCACGATGACGACATCGCTGTGCTCCCTTGCACTCTGGGGGAGCCAGTGTGTGGAGACGAACGGGCCAACAACGGGGTCCCTTTCTTTTACTTTTACCAGGTGGTGTTCAAGACCATCGGGGTGCGCTTACCCTTCTCCTGGTTCGAGAAGGAACTGCTGACGGAGATCAACGTGGCTCCAGCCCAGTTATACCCCAATAGCTGGGCCTTTGTCAAGGCCTTCGATGTCCTATTTGGGTTTCTGGGTTGTGCACCCTCGGTTGACCTCTTTCTTCACTTTTTTGAGGTGAAGAGACAGAGACACAACCTCTGGGTAACTCTCAGCAATGTACCCGGAAGAGTTCTCTTCACGCCCTTTCAAAGCTCGTTCACGGGGTGGAAAAGCCGGTTCTTCAAGATCTGCTGTACTGATCTTGTTCCCGACGCCCTCGATGGGTTTCCGTTGTACTGGGTGAGAGAGGAAAAGGTCCTCAAAGCCAAAACCCTCAAGAATCTGGCTCCAAGTGATCAAATAGCTTGCCAGATTCTTGCTGAGGCGGGAGGTTTTGACTCTGCTACGGTGATCAGCTTGGAGTCCAACGCTAGGACTCTTGAGAAGTACATAAGTAAGAACCACTGCCTTAGGCGACTTCGGCCTTCGTTCCTTTCTAACTGTGCCTGTCTTCCTTCATGGTGTCTCTAATACATCTTTTCCCTTTGTGCAGGTTCGAAAATAGGCCAAGAAAAGAGGGCACGGCTTACTCGAGCGCTGCGGGCTGGGAAAGGGGCTTCGCCTTCCTCCAGTGATGACTCTGATGGGCGCTGAGAAGTGGGTTGTTTGTGTTTTTGCATGATTTGTAGCGTTTGCTCCGTTTGTACTAAACATTGCTTGTAACAACCACTTTTCAATATCATAATTCTTTTGCAACGCCACTTTACTTTGCATATGCTTCATATACCGCGCGCTTTCCTTTCGTCTCGTTCTGCCAACGATGCATGTTTTTACTTGGGCGACGCCTTTTTTCTTGGCGACGCCAAGACCTAGGCGACGCCTTCTTCCTTGGCGACACCATGGCCTAGGCGGCGCGTCACATTACTTCTAACAAGGAAAGATAAAGGCTGAAAGCCAAGGCACCTCTTTTTGTCAACCAGGTTGTACGAACCGTTGCCCTTAGCCTCAGTAACTCTAAAGGGCCCGGTCCACTTGGGAGACAGCTTATTCTCCAACTCATATGGGTGAGCTTTCCTCATCACTAGGTCACCCACCTGAAACTGTCGTGGCTTTACTTTAGAGCTATATTGCCACTCCACTCTTCTCTTCATCGCTTCAGCTTTTATTCTAGCTTCTTCCCTGGCCTCTTCTAGCAGATCCAGGTTTACCCGCCTCTCCTCATTAGATTCCTCCACCACAAAGCTTTGAAAACGCGGTGAGCTTTCGTGTATTTCTACTGGAATCATCGCGTCTGACCCGTACACCAAACTGAAAGGCGTCTCCATAGTAGAGGATTGGGGCGTGGTGTGGTATGCCCATATAATCCTTGGCACCTCTTCCGCCCACGCCCCTTTGGCCTTCTCTAACCTTCTTTTTAACCCCCTCAGAAGGACTCTGTTTGCTGACTCTACTTGCCCATTGGTCTGGGGGTGTTCAACCGACGCGAACACTTGCTTGATTCCCACTTCAGCGCACAGATTTCTCAACTGCTGACTGGCGAACTGGGTTCCGTTGTCAGATATCAGGCGCCTGGGTACGCCAAAGCGACACACGATATTTCTCCACACAAAATGCTGTACCTTATGCGCAGTGATTTGTGCCACGGGCTCTGCCTCTATCCACTTAGTGAAGTATTCGATGGCGACGACCAGATACTTCATCTGCCTGATTGCTAGTGGGAAAGGGCCCAGGATGTCAATTCCCCATGTGTGGAAAGGCCACGGGCTGTATATGGACCGCAACTCTTCTGGTGGCGCCTTGTGCCAGTCGGCGTGCTTTTGACATTGCTTACACCGCTGGGCGTGCCGTGCGCAATCCTCTTTCACCGTTGGCCAGAAAAAACCTGCGCGTATTACCTTGGAGGCCAAGGACCTTCCTCCTACATGGCTTCCGCAGATGCCTTCATGTAGCTCCGCCATTATCCTGGTGCACTCATCGCCACTGACGCATGTTAGGATAGGGTGAGTGAAACCGTGTCTGAACAGCACCCCATCCACCAAGGTATATCTTGCGGCATTTCTTTTGATCTTCTTACCCTCTTCAGGGTCCACTGGAAGAGCCCCATTCGCCAGGTATCGTTTATAGGGCGTCATCCAGGTGTCTCCCTTGGACAAGACACAGACCTGCATCCGCTCTTCCTCAGACACACCCGCGTATATACTGATGCGGGGCGCCCTCTGCGTATCTTGGGTCAAAGAGGAGTGACTCCTCGGCCTTCCCCTTGATGCATAAATCCGGAGGACATCCACCCTGTTGTCTTCCACGAATCGACGCGGAGCTTTGAGGGTCTCCTGGATCACTGTCCTCTGTCTACCCCCCTTTCCTGAGCTGGCCAGCTTTGCGAGCAGGTCAGCTCTGGCATTCTGCTCCCTTGGGACGTGTATCAACTCAAGAGCGTTGAACGCCCCTCTCAACAACTGGACGTATTTTAGATATGCCGCCATCTGTGGGTCCTTCGCCTGGAACTCACCCGACACCTGCCCCGTAATCAACTGGGAGTCGCTCTTCACTAGGAGATTCTGTGCGCCCATCTCCTTGGCCAAGAGCATTCCTGCAATCTGGGCTTCATATTCTGCTTGATTGTTACTTGCCTTAAAGGCAAAACGCAAGGCCTGCTCGATCAGTATGCCGTCGGGTCCTTCCAGCACTATTCCCGCACCACTCCCTTGTTGGTTTGAGGAGCCATCAACCGAGAGCAGCCACTGTGAACTCGCTTCCACCTCTTGCATACCTCCGGGCGAAAGTTCTGCTACAAAATCCGCGTACACCTACCCTTTGATGGATCCTCTAGGCTCGTACTGTATGTCGAATTCTGACAGTTCCACTGCCTAGCGTACCATTCTTCCTGCCACATCGGGCTTCTGCAGCACCTTCTGTATAGGGAGGTTGGTCATTACCACCACCGTAAAACTGTGGAAGTAATGACGGAGCCTCCTAGCCGAGAACACTACCGCCAGCGCCGCCTTCTCCAGTGCTTAGTACCTTGTCTCAGCTCCCTGTAAGGCCTTGCTTACAAAGTAGATGGGCTTCTGACTCTGGTCCTGCTCTTGGACCAACACAGAACTGATGGCCCGCTCCGTTACAGTAAAATACAACCGGAGGGGCACGCCCGTTACCGGTTTGCAGAGAACTGGAGGCGTCGCCAGGTAATCCTTCAGCTTAACGAAAGCCGCTTCGCATTCCTCAGTCCATGCAAAGCGACTGTTTCTCTTGAGGCACTGGAAGTACGGGTGCCCCTTTTCTCCTCCGGCGGAAACAAACCTCGAGAGCGCCGCCATCCGCCCTGTCAACTGTTGAACCTCCTTTACCGATGTCGGACTCCGCATGGCGATAATAGCCGCACATTTGTCGGGGTTCGCCTCTATCCCCCTCTCGGTGAGCAGAAAACCCAAGAATTTACCGGCCTCTACCCCGAAAACACACTTCTCGGGGTTCAACTTGAGGCGGTATTTGGATATTGTGTTGAACAACTCCTCCAAGTCTGCCATGTGCTGCACCCTGTTCTGCGACGCCACCACCATGTCGTCTACATAAGCGTATACGTTCCTCCCAAGCATTGGCGCCAGGACCTTGTCCATTAACCTCTGGTACGTGGCGCCCGCATTTTTGAGCCCGAAGGGCATCACCTTATAGCAATAACTGCATGTTTCAGTCATGAACGCAGTCTTGCTCTCGTCTCTGGGGTGCATCTTGATTTGGTTATACCCTGAGAAGGCGTCCAGGAAGCTGAACACCTTGCTGCCAGACGCGCTGTCCACTAGGGCGTCGATGCTGGGCAACGGATAGGAATCCTTTGGGCACGCCTTGTTCAGGTCCGTGAAGTCAACGCACATTCTCCACTTTCCGCTCGCCTTTTTCACCAAGACGACGTTGGCGAGCCACTCAGGGTACTGAATCTCCCTAATGTGGCCAGCACTCAGCAGCTTCTGCGTTTCGTCTTTCACCACCTGTTGTCGCTCCTCATTGAACTTCCTTCTTCTCTGACGCATGGGGCGGACCGTGGCGTCCATGCTGAGGTGGTGACACAGGAAATCGGGGTCGATGCCCGGCATATCCGAGGCGGACCATGCGAAGGCATCCAGGTGGCGCGAAATCACTTCTGTCACCCCTTCCTGTTCTTCTGGACTTAGCGAGCTTCCTAACTTGAAAGCTTTGCCGCCAATCTCCCTTTCTAGGGTGTTAGCTGCAGGTTGCTCCCTATTATCATCTTCGGCGGGCGCCGCTTCTTCTACGGGCGCCGCTTCTTCGGGGGGCACCGCCTCTTCCACGGGCGCCTCCTCCATTGGCACATCTGCTTCGGGCATCGCCCTTTCTGCTATGGCCTCTTCAAGCGTCAGCCCAGCGGGCGTCGCCTCAATCATCGTTGCGTCCGCGCTCGGCGGACGTTCGTACACCATGAAAACGCCTCTCTTCGTCTTCAGGCTGTTTTCGTAGCATTTCCTCGCCTCCTCCTGGTCTGATCTGATGACTATCACCCGGCCGCTGAGGTCTGGTAGCTTCATCTTCATGTGACGGGTGGAGGACACTGCGCTTAACCGGTTTAACGCCGGCCTGCCCAGCAAAATATTGTAGGCAGAATTAGCGTTCACGACGAGGTACCGGATACTCTCGGTGCGGGAGGCCTCTCCGTCTGTGAACGTAGTCCTCAACTCCAGGTACCCCCGGACTTCTACCTGGTTATCCCCGAACCCATACAAACATCCCGTATAGGGACTCAGCAGATCGGGGGACAACCGTAATTTGTTGAAGGTCGACAGAAACATGACGTCTGCCGAACTTCCTTGATCAACAAGCACTCTGTGAACCTTCCTTCCGGCCGTGACAACAGAGATGACAACGGGATCGTTGTCGTGGGGTACCACATCTCGGAGGTCTCGTCGTGTGAACACGATATCTGACTCCCATGGCTCCCCTGAGAGCCTCTCTTCAACTGAATTTACCCCCCTCGTGTATTTCTTCCGCTGGGAGGCGGTGGGCCCTCCGCCAGAGAAACCTCCAGCAATGGTATGGACCTCGCCAAGCACTGGCATCTCGTGCGCTGGCTCATCTGTCGGCGACGGCAAGGTGGCGGTCGTTGGGGAATCTGCGACATAATCTTTCAAAAACCCAGTCCTTACCAGCTCATCTAGCTGGTAGCCCAACGACAGGCAATTGTCAATTTGGTGCCCGAAAGCCTCGTGGAATTCGCACCAAGAGTCTTTACGGGGCCCTAACACCTTGTCGGTCTTCGCCGGTCGCCTCAGCCTCTCAGCTATGTTGGGCACGGCAATCAAATCCTTCAACTCAACCACGAAGTTGTACCTCGCCGGTCTTGCTCTTTCTCTGGCGGGGCGTTCGCCTCCTGCTGGGCCCCGAGGTTGGGGCTTTCTGGCCTCGTAGGGGCGTCTCGCCTCTGACTTCTTTCTCCCCGTCGTGGTCTCATTGACTCTGACGGGTTGAACTCGCGTTGGTCCCCTCGGGCGTGAGGGTACGGCGCTGGTGCGCTTCACACATACCTCCCCTTCCGAAGCAATGTGCTCTACCGCCCTACGCCGTAATTCAGCAAAGGTCCTAGGGCGATTGCGGATAATAGATTCTCCAAAGGGGCCGGGGCATACGCCTTTCACAAATGCGTACACGATCATAGGCTCCTCTGTTGTACCAACCTTCACAACCTGGGCCCCGAAGCGATTGATATACTCCTTCAGGGTCTCCCCCTGATATTGCTTCACATCAAACAGGTCGTAGGAGACCGGCGGCGGGGCCTTGTTGGCTAAGTATTGTTCTCTGAATAACCGCGACAACTGGCGGAAAGATGTGATATGGCCCTCGGGGAGGCTAATGAACCAGTCCATAGCCATCCCGGTCAGGGTGCTCATGAAGAGCTTGCACTTGCCAGCATCAGAACCGCCTATCAGGACCATCTGTGTGTGAAATGCAGCAAGGTGCGTCTCTGGGTCCTCCATCCCAGTGAAGATTACCTTGGGTCCCGCGAACGTGTTCGGGATCGCTGCATCTAGGATCTCCTGCGAGAAAGGAGTGGAAAACTCCCTTGGTGGGGAATGGTTCTCCGTCTCATCCTGCCCAGGCCGCCTCCGATCGTTTCTCAGGCCCTGGCGCAACTCCTCATTCACACGGTGGAGCTCTTCGTTGCGCTCATGCGAGGCGTCAAGGTCTGCCTGCATGCGCTCCTGCTCCATCTTCGAATCCGCCATGTCCTGCTGCAGCCCCCTCATTATTTCCAGGACGTGCTGCATGGATAGGTCTGCTGGGGCTGCGCGCGCTGCTCTTCGTCTGGTGGGGGCCATTGTCACTCCAACCTCCTTCAACGTTACTGTAACTTGGTAAATTTTTCTCGAACTTGTGATGGGACTGATGTTTTATATCGCGTCCCACAGTGGGCGCCAAATGTTCCGTCCGGTTGACCGGGACGTCTTCGTGCACGACCTCAACAGTCAGCTGGGGACTCCTTCCCGCTGGTTGCCCGTGAATTCCTGCAAAAAAGAGGACAAAGAGGCGCCCTAGCGGCCGTGTGCACTCCGACGCTCAAGTCAGCCAGCAAGAAACACCAAAAATTGTCCACCCACGTCTCTGAGCACCGCGTATGGCACTCTGAGGGTGGTAAAAGAAACGGTGTATATGTGTGTGTGTTGTCTCCTTCAGGCAAAAATATTCTCCGGTCACTTGTACGTAACCTTAAAGCACGGGCAAGCAACCAAAAAGTTTCTCGTAAATTTGCCAAAGGTTCCAACCCTTTTTCCGACATTCTCAGCGCTATTTAAACTGCCCCAGCATTTAAAGCGCCTTAAAGCGCTTTTACACTCAAACGTAACGCACTCATTAAAGCGCTTAATTACGAAACGTAGCGCATTTAAGACGTTGAAACGCTTGGGAGCCATAATAGTACCTGAATGCTCGAAAGGGAAACTGTATTGAATATCTTTAATTACCTGGCACCTGACTAGAGGGTGTTTCTATTCCGGCATTGCTGTCATACACGTGGAGGGCCTCACGACGCCATGACCCCATCTGGGGGCGTTTCTGCCCATCTGGGGACGTTTCTACGTGTGGGTCCTCCTGCTTGGGAGTGCTACTGTGCTAGGGGTGGCTTTTTGGGTGCCAACTCATGCCCCCAAGTATCTAGCCACTTACTCTGAGAGCGTATCTGCCTTCCTCTCACACCCTGCACCCGGTTATCCTGGGCGTGACCTTCCTCTTGGGTCGTATCTGTCCCGAAGGCGTCTCTGGGGCAGCAGGGGTACTTCGCGAGTCAGGCTGCCCTTCACTGGTACTATCACTATGGCCTTGAAGCCACCTTTTCCTTCTCTTTATCACTTTCTCGAGATATCGGGACCTGAGGCTTTCCCACGACGTCGCTCCCTCCATGGTCTTTCCTACCCATGGGTATCAGGGAACCACACCGTGATTGCCTTGCTTTTACACTGTTTGATTTGGCGACGCCCTGGTTGGGCGACGCCTCCACCCAGGCGACGCCTTTCCTTGGCGACGCCTCCACCCAGGCGACGCCTTGCCTTGGCGACGCCTTGTCCTGCCTTGGCGACGCTTCCTCTTGGCGTCTCTACACCTGGGCGACACCTTGAGTTGACTTTGACTTTCCAGTCGTTGACTTTGACTTTCCAGTCGTTGACTTTGACCTTGACTTAGTCAACGCCCTGATACGGGACGGTACAGAATCTCTTAACTTGCTATTAGTTCATTAGTGATTTTTTTGTTCACTTGTTCTTTGCTTCTTTAGGCTTTTTATTCAATTTCCATAATTGTATGATTTTCACTTTGTTTCAAAAATATATTCTTATCCTGTTAAGCATCCAAATATTTTGATTTTTTTTTTGTATGAACCTTAACATGTTTACAACCAGTAAGAAAGGAACGTCCTAATCTCAACTACAAAAAAAAAAAAAATTAAAACCACAAAAGCCAAGACTTTTGTGTTGTATCACACATAGTTTTAGTGCACTTGTAGCTCTCGGTTTTCAATTTGCTGCACCTAATTCCTTTGGTGATTTAGCTTGAAACTTTTACCATATTTTTTTTCATATGTTACCTATCACTCGTTAAAATTTCAGCTTCAAATTCAATGTAGAAAAATTACCATAAATCTTATAGTACACTCTACCAGTGTTAAACCTAGCTTGCATAATTACTACAAAATTTCTTATTGTTATCTCAACTTGTTGCATTTATTTCTCCGTGAATATAGATCCAATTAGCCTCAAATTTGTTGCATATAATCCCTTATTGAGTTGAGAATATACCATAAAAATGTAAGCCTCAAAACTTTGTGAAACAATTCATATAAATTCTGAAATAGTTTGTGCCATTCCATTCTAGAGTTTTTGTTAATTACTCTTTTCTAGACCTTTTCTTAGGTACATTTTGCTTGTGCTTACTTTTATTAGTAGCTTTAATTTTGTTGTTTGTATTTCTTGATCTTCCATTTTTGTGGCCACATATTATTTCTCTTGAGTTTAGCTTTCCAAATTTTAGCTTTTACTGCTTTCTTTCTTGGCTTCCATTGGTACACATTTTGGTGAGTTGGTGGTGCTTGAAGTGGTACACAAAGGAGTGATTTGGCTCAACACTTTTTTGGGGTAATACTTTGGTCTTCAAGACTCTTTATCAAGAGGATAAAAAAGGATCAAGGAGAAGCAAATTCAGAGTACTTCACTTTAAGGAGAAAATCCTACACTTTTAGACTTTTTACCAAACACCTTATGTTCAAGCATTGTAATTATTTTTCGTATCACATAATTATTTGTAATTTTATTTTCTTGTATAATTGTTTTTAATTTTAAGTTTTTTTGGGAAAATGCTCCAACGACAATCCCAATAAATTTTGTAATAATTTTCGTGCATTAGTGTGATAATGTGTCAGTGACGTCTAGCATTACATTGACATTTATTCCTTTGCTTTCTTGTTTCATATTATTTCTTTCTTATTTTCTTTACCTTTTTTACATCTCTGTGATACTTTAGGGTTTTTGTGTTCTTTTTCTTAGTTAACCTTTCTTTGGTTTTAAGTTCATCTACACATCCATACACATATTTTACCGTTTTACAAAGGAAGGTCTAATATATACTAACAATAAAGAAAACTCACCTAATTCCATAGAGAGCTACAAAGCAACAACAATCAAAGAAAGGAAGTAATTGAAATAGTAATAGCAAAGTAAATGCAAGTGAAAGTAAACTAGGCGATCCTAATTAGAAGTGCAATTGACACTAAGAGCCAATTGACATACTTCTAGACTAACATGGATTACTATAACAATTGTTCAATGGAATTTCCTAAGAGACATTTTTTCAAACACATAAAAGACTAGAAAAGTAAATGCATAGAAATTTAAAGTCCAAATGTTCCGTGGTATGAAACCAACATAACTTCGTAGCTCAACTTGGTGTGCTTGCTTCAACCCGATTCAGCTACTCCTTAAACTCTCTTTGTCCCTTGTTAGCACTCTAAAATTACAAACATTCCTCAAGAAGTGCATCATAAAAGTTGGCTCTAAATCTTCCAATGAGAATTTGCACCTTTCTCCACAAGAGTTCCAAGAAAGAAAATCAAGAAAAGCTAATTTGAAATGTTAAACTTAAAATTCATATTATACATTCACAAGACTGAAAGGAATTCCAAAAATTAACAAGCAACAATTAAAGGCACAAGAATAAAAGCTAGAACTAGAAAGGGAACCTCTCAAAGGCACTATAATAGATGAACAAAACCAAAATAATATGAGGTCATAACTGGCAATGTAGTGTCTCAAATTTATGTAAAATGTTATAGATCGAATTCTGCATTCAAATTTTAACCACAACTTTCTAACATGATAGGTAATCTATTCGCAAGAAATTAAGATCAAATTGCACACTTATTTAATTGAAACAAATCAAACACCAAGAGCAAATTGTGCACCATTTTTCATATTTTTCCAGCACTTGACACAACAACTCTAGTACTTTTACTTTTAGAAATTTTGTAAATTTTTCTAGATCTATTTTTGTACTCAAATTTTAACAAAAAAGAAGATAAAATAATACGAAATATGCTCACAAATTTTCAGCCAATTTGTTCATAGAATTCATTGCAATAAATGTAAAGAATATTTTTCAACACAAAACGTCCTGGCTTTTGAGATTTATAATTTTTTTTATATTTTGTTTTTGGATGTGCTTTTTTTACAAAATATCAATGACACAATGAAGTTACCAATCAAGAACAATTACACTGAAATCTGACAGCAAGAAAGAAACCAATGGAAAATGAACAAAAACAACAAGACACAATAGATTTTTTTGATTTTTGAGACTTACTAATGATCTAATAGTAAGTATAGAACTCAAAACCTAAAATGAAAAAGCACCAAAAGCTTATACACTATTTTTGTTTAGGAAACATTTTCTCAAACACCTTATGTGCATTTCAATGAAAGAATTCATCAAACACATTGGGGACACTACTAATCATGGAATTTTTTGAACTAATTAAGGAAAAAAGGACTATGAAAAAACAAACAAAGATTATAAAATAAAAAATGACATAAAACCAATCAATTAAAATGAAAGAAAAACCCAAAAACAATAAAGACATCTTGTTTGTTCGGTCCAATGGAAGAACTAACATGATTTGTACTTGTTAAAATGAACAACAACAAGATTAAACTGTGGAAAACAAAAATTAAATGGTGGAAATTGAAGCAAATTGAAGAAACAAGCCAAACATGGTTTGGTCAACACAAAACACAAAGAAAACGAAATGAAAAAACTTATTTGTTTGATGCAACTGAAGCTCTAATTACCAATTAATGGAGTTCTCCTTGGCTCTTTGAAAAGTTCTTCGGTTGAACGCGAGAATTTTATGGAAAATTATGGCAGCGGAATGATAGGATAAAAAATGGCTAGAACCATGGGTTTGTCATTTCTCTAGGCTTCTCAAACTGGAGAGTGAGAGCAAGAGATAAGAGACACTTAGAAGAAGAATGCAAAACCAACTTTGAAGCAATTCAATATCATTCAAAGTCTTAATAGTTTACAAGACAAACACATTTATTTATAGTGTTGGGGACTCTTAAAGTTACTCTTAAGTCTCCTTAAATTCTCTCCTTAGAATCCTCCCATACTTGAGTTGACATGTGGCACTCTAGAATCCTCTCCATTTGTTGGTTTCCATGTGGCAATCCTAGTTTCAAGAAACTCTCCATTCATGTGAAGACAAGTCGACACAAGGATGTTGAAGAGGCGTGAAAAAAGGCACCCAAGGAGAAACTAAGTGGCAAGAAGAGTCATCTTTGGATAAGAGATGGAATGGGTGCTTACTTATTTAAATAAGGCACCTATTACATTGGTTCTTAGTTGGAACTGGTGTAAAATGTTACTTTTTACATTTGTTAATGAAACAATTGATGTAATATGTGGCTATTTACATGGGTTAATGAAATAATTGATGGAATATGTGACTATTTACACGGGTTAATGAAACAATCGATGTAATGTGAGCTTTTACATGGGTTAATGAAACAACTAATGTAATATTGGACTTTATACATAGGTTAATAAAACAACTAATGTAATATGTGACTTTTTACAAATGTTAATGGCAAGATGTCGTAGTTGTGTAGCTTCTCTAGTCTTCTTCGATAACTCAACCATGTGACCTGTATAAAAAAAATCTTTAAGCTATAGATTCAAATTAAAAAAAATAATGTTAATATTAAAATGAAAGAGTAATAAGTATAACTTATATTTATTGTGGAAGTGTTAGAATATTCTCCGATATTTCTTCATTGTGATCATTACGTATAGCATGTACTTCATCAAGGTCATTTTCCTCATTCGGAGGAGGAGTTTGCCTTGAGAATGAAGGGTTGTCTAGAGATTGGACTCTTGAGTCATCATGGTGATTAACATTATGTTAAATTATTCCTTGGAGGACAACTAACCACCTTTCATTAGAATGATCTTTCACATAAAAAAATTATTTTTCTTGGTAAGTCATGATGAAAGGATCTTCCTTAGAAGTTGCCTTTGTAAGATCAACCAAAGTAAAACTCAAGTAATTAACATGCACTCCTGTGTTACAATCAACAAATTTTCACTTAAATATAGGCACTCTAAATTTGACATAGTGATGTAAGTTGATTTTAGATTGGAACAATTTTATGGGTTACACTTTGTTTATGAGTTTTTTTTTTTTTTTTTAAGCAGAATATGGTGAGGAACCCAAAGAAAATTCCCACTGGATACAAACTTAACCAAGTGGTTAAGTAAGTGTGAAGGTTCACTTCGAAAGGGAAAAGAGAAAACACAATTAGATGATGAGGATGATGATGATGTGCAGAATTAAGACAAGGAACAAAATAAAGAAAAACAATGTAAAGGCCGAAATTAAATAGTAGAGTAAGACTTAAAATGGAATGGAAAGTGGAGCAAAGAAGAATGAAAAAGATGAAGGGATGAAGAAAGCTTATGGAGAAAGACAATGAATCATGCCACTTGGAGTGGTGGAAGACTCCAAGATGAGTGGGGAAGAGCCACCACTTAAAGTGCATAAACACTCAAGACAAGACCAAAAAAGGAGAGCACTCAAGTCTCACTAAACACTCTTGCAGAGTTTCTTTTCTATTTCAAAATCCAATGTGTCAGATACATGAGGCAAGACACTCTATTTATATGAGAGTGTCTTGGAGAGAAAGATAGAGGGGTAGGGGCGTCATTTGTGAGAAACCTTATAGAAGGTAGGTCAAAGTGGAGTGCCTCCCAAGCTAAAGCTAGCCTACATCTTTTAGAAACCAGGTTAAGGGGCAGTTTTGGAAATGGTTTCTGGAAGCTAGGTTTTTTTTGTGGGTTTGGCACAAGCCCAATATTATACAAAGTACACCCTAATCTAGTTTATTCTTCTATTTGACACCCCTAAAGTGAGACCAATTTATTTTACATAAACTTTTTTTGTGAAAAGACTAGAAGGAAGAACAACTGATATTTTGGTCCATGTTTGGTTTTTCTTCTGCTGAGGCTTTTCTGAGGCCTGGTGGGGTCTGGTCTTGTATGCTGAGATGACTGACCTAGTTGTGAAGTGTCTGTTGTATCCTTGGTGATCTGCTTGTCGAGTTGAGTTGTATCACACAGTCAACCTGATGAAGAACTCCCTAGCTCCATGCTTGTTCTTTGGCAGAATTGAAGGAATGGGGACATATGTAGCGAAAATGGAAGTATATTTGGTGGCGTTTAACTTGAAATGAATGCACTAGGAGTTAGGCATGCATTCACTATGTTAGACCAACTTCATGCGGTTTTCGTAGGCTAATTCACTATCAAAAGTGTTAAAAAAATGGAGTGAGACTTAAAAGAGAAAGGCTTAAGCAAATTTGGCAGGAATTCAATACTCAAATCAAGTAAAAAAAATTTAATATGCAACTGCCCATTTATAAAAGAAGAAAGCTTTCAAGAGAAGCTTCTAACCCTAGTTTGCATTGAAGCTAGGGTTAGAAACCCTAACTTGCCGCCCTAGCCTAGCAAACCTAGTTTGGAGTGCAAGCTTCTCCTAGGGCCAGTGTTAGGCGTGTTGCTTCCTCCTAAGGTTAGGTTTTGAAGCAAACCCCTCCTCTGTCACTCTAACACAAAATCATATTCTAATCAAATCAGAATACAAAGCTAAAAACTAGTTCAACCCAAAATACAAGGTTGTAAAAAAATTAGTAATATCCTATACTATTCTATACATGTATGTAAAAGGCTTAAAAGGATGAAATTTATTATTTTCTGCTTCCTCTACTTCATTCCTCTTAGCCTGAATTGGTGGTTGTTGGATGAACCTCCATCATACCTTTCCTCATAAAGAAATATCTACCAATATGCTTTAGGGTTGTCACCTTTATTTTTTTTATTCATTTTTATATTCCACCAGGTTCAAGGATCCATCTGTACAACACAACAACATCAGAAGCATACAAATGTGTTAAAAAAAATGTAAAAAAATGCAAAAATATTGTTGTGTTAAATTAGTTATTTTTCAAAAATATAATTTTTTTTAAGGAATTTAACCTTTACCTTTTTCTGCCAAAAGAATGTAAGAGCATGTAGAATGGTTTTGTGTTTTTTTACTCTAAACTCTTTTTATTTTTATTTTTATTTTTATCTTTTAAATTTATTTCATTCTTGGATTAAAAAAAATCGTGCAAGTAGTGACAATTTTAATATACCAATTACTAAAAACTTTCAAAATTATTCGTATAATACGAGACCTTAATAGTGTGACATTTCCTCTTCAAAATATATCATTTAAAACTTCCATTTACTAAAATAACCCACTCTCCCGCATTTCTCATTCCCTTTATCGCATTACTTTTTTCCCCAAAACAAATTCACCAAAATGAGTTATACTTGGAATACTCGTCAATCTTGCATTCCCAACTCTGAAACCCTTGTTTCAACTCTCATCATTTCTTTCTTTGAACTCTTGTTCCATTCCAAATGTTTTCTTTCTTCTCATTCCAGATGTTTTTGTTTCTTTGAATCGTCAACGAGACCGTGACCGTGACAATGACCCCTCATTGCAAATTGTCACCCCTCACTACGAACCAGAAAAAGAATCACTAATCATCACCCCTTACCGTGAAGCCTCTAAAAAACCTTGGTTTAATCTCTTTCAATTTTGCGAATATGTTTCAAGTTGGAAGAAGAAAACAACTCTGACACAGTCGAAGGAAAAGTAAAGAGTATTTTCTTCGGTTCTGGAAAGTGGGTGATACTTGTTCATTCGAGTTATACGCTATCATTGAGAAGATGCGCCCTCTCGTCCCTAACGTGATGGTGGTGGTGCAGTCTGAATTCGAAGATGGTGAGTTAAATCCTATGAAAGAGTGCTTTGGAAGATGCACTTGCTCCATTTCGAAATGCAAGATTGTCGACCTTCAATATGTGGCTTTTGTTTAGGGTTCAGGACTACACCATATCGATTGTGGTGGGGCACCTCCCAAGGAGGTCATTGTTAGTAGAAAGTGTGCGAAAGAAATTCGTTGAGGTTCTTCGGTTGGTAATACGTGTTGGTATTAAGTCTGGGGTGTTCGATCCTCGGCAAATGTGAGATAGAACACTCATTAAAAAACACATGAATGACTATTACAAAATATAATGGATCGAAATTGAATTATTTTTTTCACATAAGTGATGAGTACGAAAGAGAAGTAGAAGAATTTATACAATTTGCGTTACGATAATAATGGTCATGATGGAATAAAGATTAGGTGTTCCTGTGTTAACTGTTTGAATGGAAGAATACTGGGGTTTCTTCGATCTTATACAACTTGAACATGACATGGTGAATTATTAAATTTACCACGTGTTTCCGTAACTGAAGAATATGTGGGGTCCACCATGGATGATGCAGTACATGATGATGCCAGAACCTCCGGTAATAATTTCATTTCATTATATTAATTTATATTTATATATTACATATAATTTAATACAAATGTTCTTTATTTTGTATAAAACTCGTCGAAAACCAAGTCTGAAAAAGAAGCATGAGGTTTTTATTAGCAATCCTATAACTGTTAGAATGGATGGCTTTAAACTAGAGGGAGGGTGAATTGTTTAAAGAAGATTTTCGCAAACTTTTAAGACAAGAATGAATTTATCTCAGGAAACAATTCATAAGAAATTCAGTTTACCAAAAACAGCAAACAAAACAGCAAAACCAGAAAAACAATCGGTTGTTTATACCAACAAACAACAAACAAAAGTGAAATTAAAGAGTTAAGGATAGAGAGAATGCACACAGATGTTTATACTGGTTGATATGATTCCACTGGCAAGATATACTTGATTCTTTGACATTATATGGAATCAACTTGAGTTGGAGAATGAATAGGCACTTTTAATAGAATTGGATCAATGTTCTATCTTTCAAGAACTCACCAAAACTTGCACCAAACACCAAACTCACATGGAAGATCCATTTCTTGCCAATTGAACCGATTAAATTGAACAAGAAAGCAAATGCACCGTTTATAAAGCTTAAGGAATGAAATGCTCCAAACAAATTAAGAAGAAACAATTGAATCCAACAAAAGAGCATAAGAACCGAACACTACAAGAATTTAAGCTCAAAACACCGAACAGAAAGAACCTAGACATGTTTTTGAAATCGAATGAACTTGGAAATGAAATGAAAAGATGAAGGAGAGAAGAACTTATGAGGATGGAGAGCTTGGTTAATGGTCACGCCACTTGAAGTGTGAAGGCTCCAAGATAAGTGAGCAAATGCCGCCACTTAAGAGAACCAAGGCACTCAAGATAAGACAAGGTAGAGGAGAAGACAAAGTTCTCACACAATTCTCTCTCAATTTGAGTAGAGTTTCTCTATAGCCAAATTCCAATCTGAATTATGAAGGACCCAAGCCCTCCTTTTATAGGAGTAAGGGCCGGTCATTTAGATAGCTTATTCCCTAAGCTACCCAAAAAAATCCTAAGCTCACGCCTCCCCTACTAAGCTCACTCCCAAGCTTCTAGAATTTCCTAAACTAAAGCTTAAAGATGCTTTTACAAAAGACGTGTCTAATGTTTCCCTCTAAGCACCTTTTATTACACAAGAAACTATCAAAAGAGAAAACAATCTTCCACTATTTCCTAATTCCTTAATTTTGATTCTTGTAAACCTATGAGGTGGGCTATTGACTCCTTGAGCGTCTACCACTTGGGCCTCTACCTCTTCTTGTCCTTGATTATTGGCTTCCATTTCTTATTGATCTTGATCTCCATCACTGGTTCACTCCAAATCCAGAGCTACATCCAGTCTTCTCAGAAACCCTGAGGAAATCCACTAAACAATCACAACTTGATCACTTACACAACAACCAAGAGAATGACCTTGAACACCTCAACACACACACTCTTCTTGGCCAACACACCAACACCAAGATTGCTGATCTTGATCCCCTCAAGAACACACAGCCAATCTCAGCAAACACAGAAACGAAACTTGTTTCACAAAGTACAAGGATTAAACTTGTTACAAAAGATAATCTGAAATCAATACAAGCAGAATCCTATTCCACAACTTTGATCAATCACAAACTCTATAGCAATCTCATCTCTTTGAAAAACTCAAAAACTCTTAGCAAAAACTTGTCAAAGATTGATTCTCAAATCTGTTTTTATGAATTTATTCAAAGATGTAGTTTGTTATCAAATCTTAACAAACTCTTAAATTGCATTAAAAGATTGGTCAAAGCATTTAATGACTGGAGCGTAAGCAGTTAAATCATTTAAAGCTCAGTCAAAGATAACACAGTTTTTCTGTTATGGTCCCAAAACAAACAATCGGTTGTTTCTTCGAATCAATCGGTTGTTTTGGTTCTTAACAGTTCAACCATTTTAAAAACAGTTTTCAATCCTTTTCTCAAAACATCTAAGTATAAACAATCGGTTGTTTCGACAAAACAATCGATTCTTTTAACTTAGTTTGAAAACATTTTACTTTCACAAAGATTGAGATGTTTATGCTTTAGATTCGATCTAGGGGTGGATTACAATACTCAAACTACCCCAGAACTATACTAAACCAGCACAGCAACAACAAGCACAGCCAAGGCTTCAACATCCTTCAAAGGGTTTGGATTCTTCAAAGCTTGAACACCACTTGGTTCAACCATCTCCCCCTATTTGATGAAGACAAATCCCTGATGCTTGTGTTGTACCTGATTGAATCTGAAGCAGTTCCTGCAAGATACAATTTTGAACAAAGCATAAAACTTCTGATATTTGGTTAGCACAGATAAACAGTAATAAACTTCAGAGCTAAATATCAGAAAATATTACTCATCCAAACTGTTTTAACAACTAAAAACAAAAACTTAAACACAACATATATCTCCCCCTATTTGTCTTCACAAATAGACAAAGAGAAGAAATAAAATAAGATATTGTTTGATTACATCAGAATTAAAGCAGCAACAACAAAAAAATTTAAAAACCAGATATAAGCACCAAAAACAATCGATTGTTTCGATACACCAATCGGTTGTTTTTCCTTCATTCTTCATCATCAGCAAACTGAAGATCAAAGATTTGGTTATGGACAACTTCAATCTGTTCATCTAGAGTCATGAATCGTGCATCCATGTTGTCAAACCTAGTGTCAATCCTCTGGAAATTACTAACACAAAGATCATGAAGGCTCCTTTGATTTTCAGCGAAGCTATCAAGCCTATTCATCATTAGACTTTCAAAAGGAGACATGGTTTGCATCCTTTCTTCTTGATTTCCAGCACCAGCACTTGGTTCAGCATCTTGATAATCTTCAGGGGGATCTTCATGTTGAACATCCATATCAGCAGGTTCATCTTGTTCAAGATCAGCAGCACCACTAGATGAGGCACCAAGGTCACCATCCTTACTAATCCATTTTCCACCTACTTTGGTAAAACCCATCTTGCTAAGTGATCCATTGTTCAACTCTTGAGTTGACTTGACCAACTCAGAAGTTTCATCCTCAAGGTTCACTTCAAAATAGAGTAGAAATTTAGATACTAAAACAGCATATGGATAGTGATAGTCACTTAACCTCATAGCCTTTTGCATGTGCTCTTTGATGATGTGAATCCAATTGATTTTGATCTTCTTCATGATGCCTAAAATATATACCAGATCTTCCTCAGTAAGAACAGAATGATTATTCCCCCTTGGAGTTAGAATCCAAGTCACAATGAGAGCAAGCAATCTTTCATCAAGCTTTAGACCTCCAACCGAGCATGTTCTCACTTGAGCATGTTGATTCTTCAAGCAACTCCTGTAGTATTGGATTTTGTTAAAATCCTCCACTACTCCAAGATTTCCTTTGTTGATTCTAAGGCCAGAGAACTTGAGACTAGCAACAGCAGTCCATACTTCATGAGTTATCTCCATTTCTACACCTTTCACATGAGAAACTAGATTGTTTCCCTCAAACTTTAGGTTTGTGTAGAACACCCTTACCAAATCTGGATATATGTTTCCCTTCATCTCCAGGAACTTTATGAGATATTGATCCTTGAGCAGCCTTCTCACATTATCAAGCTTTTGACTTTTCAGCCAATCAAAGCATACAACCTTGGGGTTGTTTATCTTTTTGATACTTGTTTCACACCTATACTTCTCAATAAGATCATTGTCTCCAGAAAACCAGCCTCTTAGCCTTCCTCCAGACCTTCCAGCCCTGGTTTTGACTCTCTTTGAGGTGGGAGGAGTAGATTCCATGATGGCAGAGAATAAAACAGAGAAGAGCTCTCTTCATAGATTTTTGCAAGAGATGTTGCAATTGGTTGTTCTTGTGGAAGAGATCAGTTGCACCAGATTTTATAGCAGAAAAAGAATCAATTAGCATTCAATTTTATTTAGTGGGTACCTGATTTTCAGAGAGAGAGGACTTGACTCTGCTCTGCACAGAAAATGTCAGAAAAAGCTGAGAATCACATGATCTTCACATGTGATCTTTGACTAGTCATTAAGGCTTTTGAATTTCCAAGATTTTGGAATATTTTCCTTTATGACTGTTGTAACTTCTCTCTGAACATGATCAGCTTTCAACACAGATTCTTTGACCAAGATTCTCTCTTTGAATTGTTCTACAATGGATAGAAATTCAAAATAGCAATTAAAAAGATTTCTTCACAGTGCTGTCAGACTCAAAACAATCGGTTGTTTCGAAGAAACAATCGGTTGTTTTTCTGCAGCAGTTAAAACTGTTTTTTAATTTTAACCATGAGCAGAAAGAGTTCAAAGCAGATGATACTAAGCGTATTAAAAAGATTTTTAACCAAGAGAGAGTACTTTTACAACACAAATTAAGAACAAATAAAGGGAAGTCTTATCCTTATGTTAAATCTTCCATGAGCCATGTGCTTTATGATCAAGAAGCCTATTTTCACTATTGAGGTCTTTTGCATAGCATTGGTTCAGCTTCAATGACTGCCTTTTTCTTCAAGAACTTGATCAGATGACTCAGACCCTCCTTTTTCTTTAGTTTTCCTGCATAAAACGATTTCAAGCAACAAGATTTGGTCCCCTTACAAATTTAGGTCCTTTTGGCTTTTCTTTGCATTTAGAAACTTCACATCCCTTAGGAATCCACTTCATAAAACCTCTTGGAACTGAATATTTCCTTATTTTGCAGAACCTAACAGAGTGGCCTTTCTTCATGCAGTAAAAGCATGTAACAACCGGTTGTTTCGTCTTAACAATCGGTTGTTTTTCTGGCTTTCTTGAAAAACTTTTTGAAAACTTATCTTGTTTGTTTTGTGGATTAAAGCCTAAACCAGCCCTTCCAAAAACACAGTTTTGAGATGGCAAGACATTCTCAAAGTTAGATTTTCCTTTAGAAATCTTATCCACAGTACTTACATGATAGTGCACTTTCTTTTCAAGGTTTTCACAATTTTCACAAATAAGAGTATCACACTTGCAAGAAGAGTTTTTGAAATGTATTTCTAATTTTTCAAAATCACTTTTTTGCTTTTTCCAGATCTTCTTCAAGTGATTTAACTCTCTTTTCAAGCCAACTGTTAAGATCTTTCAATCGGTTGTTTGAAAGAACCAATATATTAGCTTCATCATGTGTTTCTTGAAAAGCTTCAAGTAATTCACTGTAATTTTGTTCATTTAAGGAAGCACATGAACTTACCTCACTTGAGCTGCAAGATTCATCATCATTTTCAGCAACCAAATAGATGTTTGCTTTCTCATCTTCACTTGATGAAGAACTTAATGATGATATCTCATTTTCATCCCAAGCTATGTAGGTCCTTTTTGTCTTGCCTTTCTTTTCCTTATAACTGGGCTTTTTCTCCTTGCTTTTGTTTGGACAATCTACCTTTATATGACCTTGCTCACCACAACCAAAACAAGTATAGTTATTGGAATTAAAATCATTGGATTTTTTGTTTCCATACCTATCTTTGTTGTTGTCTTTGTTGCGGTTTCTCTTTAGGAATTTGCTGAACTTTTTTGACAGCAAGCTAAGGTTTTCCTCATCGCTTTCATCACTGGAATCATGTTTCCCTTTGTGCTTGGATGCTTTTAAGGCTGTGCTTCTTGTGTGCTTATCTTCACTCTCTTGAACATTGAGTCTATTCATCTCTAACTCATGTTCCCTAAGCTTTCCAAACAAAGAAGCAACACTTAATGATGTTAGATCTTTAGATTCGGAAATAGCAGTTACCTTTGGTTGCCATGCCCTATCAAGACATTTCAAGATCTTGATGTTCAGCTCTTCTTTATCAAAGGTCTTATCAAGGCGCATAAGGTGATTGATGATGTGCATGATTCTTTTCTGCACCTCAGCAATTGTTTCTCCTTTAAGCATTCTAAACATCTCATACTCTTGGATTAGAGCATGTTTTCTAGCTTTCTTCACCTCATTTGTTCCTTCATGAGTGACTTCCAAGGTATCTCACATTTCTTTTGATGATTTGCATTGCGAGACTTCCAAGGTAACTCATCAGAATTTAAAGCAGAGGTTATAATATTTTTGGCAATGCAATCGAATTTGGCCTTTTTGCTTTCTGCATTAGTCCATTGAGACCATGGCTTCTCAATGACAGATCCATCTTTTTCAAACTTTGGGACAAAAGGACCATTTTCAATTGCATCCCAAATTCCTTTGTCAAGTGATTCCATAAATATTTTCATTCTTACTTTCCAAAATTGGTAGTTCAAACCACAAAATAGAGGTGGTCTGTTAATTGAAGCACCTTCCCCAAAAGGTAGTCTATCAGCCATTAAAAAAGGTTTTTAGGATCAACTTGAATAACTTTCAAGAACCAAGCTATTGATGTCAATTATTAGAATGGATGACTTTAAACTAGAGGGGGGTGAATTGTTTAAAGAAGATTTTCGCAAACTTTTAAGACAAGAATGAATTTATCTCAGGAAACAATTGATAAGAAATTCAGTTTACCAGAAACAACAAACAAAACAGCAAAACTAGAAAAACAATCGGTTGTTTCATAGAAACAATCGGTTGTTTATACCAGCAAACAACAAACAAAACTGAAATTAAAGAGTTAAGGATAGAGAGATTGCACACAGATGTTTATATTGGTTCACTCCAAATCCAGAGCTACATCTAGTCTTCTCAGAAACCCTGAGGAAATCCACTAAGCAATCACAACTTGATCACTTACACAACAACCAAGAGAATGACCTTGAACACCTCAACACACACACTCTTCTTGGCCAACATACCAACACCAAGATTGCTAATCTTGATCGCCTCAAGAACACACAGCCAATCTCAGCAAACACAGAAACGAAACTTGTTTCACAAAGTACAAGGATTAAACTTGTTACAAAAGATAATCTGAAATCAATACAAGCAGAATCCTATTCCACAACTTTGATCAATCACAAACTCTTTAGCAATCTCAGCTCTTTGAAAAACTCAAAAACTTGTTGAAGATGGATGAAGCCTCTTCTCTACCTAGTTTTAGTGTATGTTTGATGTAGAAAATAGCTAGTTTGTTTTGAAGTTTGTAATAGGTTTAGATGATCTTGTATGTAGGCTTGTGTATGTGTAAGGTTGCCTTTTGCTACATGATCTATCCTAGATGCCTAACCAAGCCTAGAATAAGCACATGAAGTGATTAAAAGTTTTTCCAAAAGCTTTTTAGAGGTTTCTTCAAAAATCAGGATACTGCACAAAAATAAATCTATTTCTCTGTAAAAGAACGGGTTTATTCTTTGGTCTGCTGAAAGGATTTTCGAAAGTTAGTTAGGGCACCAAAGGTACAACTCAGACATTTATTTCAGTTAGCTGAGTTAGCTAAGTTATTTCAGACACAAAATAAATTTGTTAAGTTCAAAATTGAATCTGTTGTTTTCATAACAGCTTTTCAACTGTTTTTTGAAAAGAAGTTAGAAACTGTTTTCTATATAAAGAAAAGCCTCTCTCACATGAAAGGAAGCTGAGCAATTACGTTTTTGACAGAGATCAAACACTTTCTATGTGAGAAGAATGATTGAAAAGGTTTTCCAAAGGGATTTTCAAGTGTGCTTGTTCTAGGAAACCTTTGATCTTGGTGAAGGTGCTAGTGCCGTTCTGCAGCAAATTGAACTACTGGTTTTGAGTTCTTGCATATTCCTTTCAGGTGTTATCTTTCCTTTATTCTGGTTTGTAAAAGTGTAAGTGTTAGTCACTCCTTGATAGGGTTTCTTGGAGTGCAAGGTGTGCTGAAATAGGGTTTTTCAGCATTGGTTGTATTGTTCTTGTAGTGTTCAAGAACTGTTGTGGTTGTAAGTGATTGATACTGTTTTAGTGGATTCCACCTTAGAGTAAGGTGAAAGTGGATGTAGCTTTGTATGAGTGAACCAGTATAAAAACTTGCGTGCCTTTTCTTCTCATCCCTGCACTCATTTATGGTTTTGCTTAATTCTGTCAAGAACTAAATCTGTTCTTTTGAAATTGAATCTGTTAATTATGGGTTTAATAGAAACTATTCTTCCTGATCTGTTAAAGGTCTCTAATCACTAACAAGGTAGTTGTATATGAAGTCTTAACTGGTTTATGAACAAATAATCTACTCATTAAAACCTGAGAAAGATTCATTCTCTTTAAAACATTGTGTTGAATAAATTTGGTTGATTTCTTGGCATAGCTGTATTCTTCATACTCATAAAATCTAACCAATCTGATTCTGTTATAACTCTCTGTTGATTACAATTTTAATTTGAACAAATTCAAATTGTGCTAGACTGCTCTGAAGAATCAATCTGTTTCATGTCAAAACAATATGTTCTTTTGCCTCTGATATACTGAAAATTGTTTGTTCTTGCGAAAATTTTATAAGCTCAATTCACCCCTCCCCTCTTGAACTTAGACACTAATAGACCCAACAATTGGTATCAAGAGCTAGGGCTTGTATTTTGCTCAAGTGTATGCATGATGTCTGAGTTTAAAATGCCTTTTGCTGAAGGTGCGTCTATTAATAGACCTCCTATGTTTGGTGGTGTTAACTATGCTTTCTGGAAAATTAGGATGAAGATCTTTATGGAGTATATTGACATGGGAATCTGGGATGCAATGGTCAGTGGACCTTTTATACCTATGCAGGTTGTCAAAGATGAAACAATAAAGAAGCCTTGGTCTGAATGGAGTGAAACCGAGAAGAAGAAGGCTCAATATGACTCCTTAGCCAAGAATATCATCACCTCTGCACTGAATATGGATGAGTTCTTTAGAGTCTCTCAATGTAACTCGGCTAAGGAGATGTGGGAGGTACTAGAGGTAACTCATGAAGGGACTGATGATGTGAAACGGGCAAGGAAGCACTCACTAATTCAGGAGTACGAGCTGTTCAGAATGCAATCTGAAAAAAGTATTGCAGATGTGCAGAAACGATTTACACACATTGTAAATCACCTCACTGGCCTTGGTAAAGTCTTTGACAAGGAAGAGCTTAACATAAAGGTACTAAAATGTCTTGATAGGAGCTGGCAGCCTAAGGTAACAGCAATCTCAGAATCCAGAGATTTATCCAAGATGTCCACTGCTGCACTTTTTGGAAAGCTGATAGAACATGAAATTGAGCTGAAAAGATTGAAAGAACAAGAAACAGTGGAGAAGAAGGCCAAAGGAATTGCTCTGAAAACTACCATGGAACATGATACAAGTGAGGAAGAAGTTGATCCTGAACATGATGAGACCGTGAGTCTGCTCACCAGAAAATTCAGCAGGTTTCTTAATAAGAAAAACCGTGACAGAACTTAGCAAAGAAAGAGGTACTCCAAACCTAATGATTCAAATTCTTCCAATTACACGTGCTTTGGATGTGGTAAACCAGGTCATATAAAAGCTGATTGTCCAAACAATCAAAATAAAGAAAAATCAGCAAGCAAGAAGAGTGACAAAGGCAAAGGTAGAAGAGCATACATCTCATGGGAAGAAAATGATGTATCCTCATCTAGTAATTCCTCAACTGAAAGTGAAGAAGCAAATTTGTGCTTCATGGTGAATGATGAAGGATCCAACTCTGATTCAGTAAGTGATTTTTCCACTGATTCTGAAAACTATGATCAGCAGTTAATAGCCTTTAAGGAAACACATGATGAAGCAAACAGGTTGGCTATAATTTGCAACACATTGAATAGAGTAAATAGGGTACTTGAACCTAAGGTCAAAACTCTTGAAGAAGAATTACAGAAAGCTAAAACTGAATTGGTTAGCCTTGAATTAACTTGTTTGCATGCATCAATTAAAACCTGTGATAATTGTAAGAAGCTGGAAAAACAAGTTGAATATTTGTTAAAAACACTTTCAAATTTCACTAAAGGAAGAGAAAATCTTGAAACCTTATTAGGTTCACAGAATGCTGTTTTTAATAAAAATGGTCTAGGATATAATCCTAGAATGAAAAGTAATGTGAAAAAAACAGTCTAGTTTCTTTGTTCCTTCCAAAACAGGTTTTTCTTCTTTTAGTTGTTCAAAAACAATGCATACTGCAACATGTTTTATTGTATGAAGTCTGGTCATGTATCTAGAACATGTAAAGCTAGGAGGTACCTTGTTTCTAAAAGATTGGCCAAATGGCTTCCTAAGGAAAG
Organism: Phaseolus vulgaris; assembly: GCF_051622355.1. NCBI lineage: Eukaryota > Viridiplantae > Streptophyta > Magnoliopsida > Fabales > Fabaceae > Phaseolus > Phaseolus vulgaris. The sequence continues at coordinate 42,562,441 of NC_143508.1, forward strand.
GTATTAATCATGCTGGACCCTAGACTAAAGGGGTACCATATGTGCTAAATCTATTTTGTTGCAGAAAAACAGCAGGAAAAAACAGTGGTACCTGGACAGTGGCTGCTCAAAGCACATGACTGGTGATGTGACTCAGTTCATAAACCTGAAACTCAAAGCTGAAGCGCATGTCACATATGGGGACAACAATAGAGGAAAAATTCTTGGAAGAGGAGATGTTGGTACTAAAGACTCAACCACTATTGAGAATGTACTGTATGTTGAACGGCTAAAACATAGTCTTCTAAGCATTAGCCAGCTGTGTGACAAGGGATACAAGGTCAATTTCGAAGCCAACACTTGTACAATTTCAAATGAAATTTCTCATAAGGTGTTGTTCACTGGAAAATGGGTAAACAACATCTATCTCTTAGACATTATAAAGAGCTGTTCTGAAAATGAGTGTTTGTTTTTTAAAAATGATGAGTCATGGTTGTGGCATAGGAGGCTAGCTCACATTCACACAAATCACTTGAATAAGCTAAAGTCTAAGGAACTTGTTTCTGGTTTACCAAACATAAAATTTCAAAATAACAGATTGTGTGATGCTTGTGAAAAGGGCAAACAGATTAAAACTACCTTTAAATCAAAAGATATGGTTTCTACAAATAAAGCTTTGGATGTTTTGCATATGGACTTGTTTGGACCATCTAGGACTGCTAGCTTAGCTAGAAATTATTATGCTTTGGTGATTGTTGATGACTTTTCAAGATATACATGGACCTTGTTTCTTGCTTCTAAAAATGATGCATATAAATCCTTTAAGAAACTTGCTAAGGTTCTGCATAATGAAAATGAAAATAGGATAAAACAGATTCGTAGTGATCATGGGGGAGAATTTCAAAATGCAAAGTTTGATAGATATTGTGAAAAACATGGAATCACACATAGTTATTCTGCTCCTAGGAAACCCCAACAAAATGGTGTTGTTGAAAGAAAGAATAGATCATTAGAGGAGTTAGCTAGGATAATGTTAAATGAATCTGGTTTACCTAAATATTTTTGGGATGATGTTGTATACACTGCTTCTTATGTGCTTAACAGAACATTGATTAGACCAATTCTTAAGAAAACTCCCTATGAATTGTATAAAGGTAGGAAGCCTAGCATTAGTCATCTTAGGGTTTTTGGCTGCAAATGCTTTGTTTTAAATAATGGTAAAGACAATCTGGGGAAATTTGATCCTAAATCAGATTAAGGAATACATATTGGTTATGCTATAAATGGTCATGCTTATAGAGTGTATAACAAAAGATTGCTTGCAGTAGAAGAATCTATACATGTTGTATTTGATGAAACAGGTTTTTCTGTGCCCAAATCTGTTCTGGATGAACCTGGTATGGATGATTTAAGAACCATTTTGCAAAAGAATCAATCTACTGAGCTTGATGCAACTAATCAAAATTCTGTCAAAGAATCTACTGTGAATGCAGGATTGCCTAAGGAATGGAAGACACCCAGGGATCTTACACTAGATAATGTAATTGGTAAAATTGAGAAAGGAGTCTCAACAAGGAATTCACTCAATAATTTCTGCATAACAGTGGCCTTTGTTTCACAGATTGAGCCTAAAAGTCTGGAAGAAGCACTGCAAGACAGCAATTGGATAACAACAATGCAGGAAGAACTGAACCAGTTTGAATACAATGAAGTATGGACTTTGGTTCCAACAGAGCATGAGATGAACATCATAGGAACCAAGTGGGTTTATAGGAACAAGATGGATGAACGTGGGGCTATCACTAGAAATAAAGCAAGGCTGGTTGCTAAAGGTTATAACCAAGAAGAGGGAATTGATTTTGGTGAAACCTATGCACCATTAGCACGTCTTGAAGCTGTCAGATTACTTCTAGCATTTTCCAGCATACAAGGTTTCAAGTTGATGTCAAGAGTGCAAGGTTAGATCAATGAAGAGGTGTTTGTATCTCAGCCTCCAGGGTTTGAAGATCACAAAAATCCAGAACATGTGTACATGCTTAAGAAGGCCTTATATGGATTGAAGCAAGCACCTAGGCAATGGTATGAGAGGCTAAGTGAATTTCTGCTCTCTCAAGGATATAGCCGTGGCAATTCTGATAAAAATCTCTTTATAAAGAAGAAAAGAGAAGACATTATACTTGTGCAAGTCTATGTAGATGATATTATCTTTGGATCCACAAATGAAGAGATGTGTGAAGACTTTGTAAAAATAATGAAAAGTGAGTTTGAGATGTCAATGTTAGGAGAAATGAATTTTTTCCTTGGACTACAAGTTAAACAACTCAAGGATGGAATTTTCATAAGCCAAGAAAAATACTGCAAGGAGCTGCTTAAGAGGTTTGATATGGATCAATGCAAAGCAATTAACACTCTTATTTCAACAAGCTGCCAGCTGGATCAAGATTCTGCAGGAAAATCAGTGGATCAAACTAAGTATAGGGGTTTAATTGGTTCCTTATTATACTTAACTGCCAGCAGGCCTGACATTATGTTTGTTGTGTGCTTATGTGATAGATATCAATCTGCTCCAAAGGAATCACACTACAATGCAGCAAAGAGAATTCTGAAATACTTGCAAGGATCTAAGGATGTTGGATTATGGTATCCTAACAATGTATCTTTAAATTTAATTGGTTTTTCAGACTTTGACTTTGCAGGTTGCAAGGTTGACAGAAAAAGCACAAGTGGGACTTGTCACATGCTTGGATCAAGCCTAATCTCTTGGCATTGCAAGAAACAAGCTTGTGTTGCTCTCTCTACAGCAGAGGCAGAATACATAGTTGCTGGAAGTTGTTGTGCTCAAACCTTATGGCTAAGGCAGCAGCTAAGTGATTTTGGAATTTTGTTAAACAAGACACCTATAAATTGTGATAATACTAGTGCCATAAATCTGTCTAAGAATCCTGTCATTCACTCAAGGACTAAACATATTGAAATTAGACATCACTTTCTAAGAGAACATATAGCTAATGGAACTTGTGATATAAAATTCATTGGCACTGAATTTCAATTGGCTGATCTATTCACTAAACCTCTTGCTAAAGACAGGTTTTATTTTCTTCTAAATGAATTGGGTATCATTAGCTTAAATTGTCCTCTGCAGTAAAAATTTCAATCTGTTATTTTATAGTTTAACATGTTTTGTTCCCTGTTTCAGAATCACAGCTGTGACTAGGAAAGAGAAAGATTTACTTTTCTCTCTCTCACTTTATCTTTGACTGCTTTTACGGTTATTAACCAGCAGGCCTATGCCAATTAGCTTATGGGTATCCTAACTGATTGGATTGTGTGTAAGTGCAACAGATTTGATTTATCAAAATAAAATCTGGTTCCAACATATTCTTGCGTAAATCAACACCTGCATCTGCTGCACCACAGGAATAAAATCTGAAGCATATCAAATTGATTTTTCTGATAATCAATAATTTTTGAAATCTGATTTAAACTGATTTCCTTTTAAAGTTTGTGATCTTTTGAAATCTGATTTAAAGACTCTATATAAACCTAGCACAAATCAGCTTTTCTATCACACCTTCCCATTTGTGCTATAAGCTGTCCAGGTTCACATCTGCTTCACTACAGGTTTCGTTTCTGTTTTGAGTGATAATCTGAACTGCAATTTTTTTTCTAGCTAGAATTGTATATTAATAAACAGGTGCGGGTAACAACAGATTGAGCATGGCATCCTCATCACACAGAAAGAAGAAATCCAAAGAGCAATCCAGCAGCAACCAAGGTATTCTGGAGAAATGGTTTGCTGGAGATTCTGAAGCAATGACAAGGTTCATCCATGAGACAAGCAGAAAGCAAGTCAATGCGCCCAAAGTGCTGGAATTCTCTTGGTTGAGGGAAGAAAATCTGACTGAAGCAAAAACCTTGCTCAAGCATCAAAAGCTGAAGAACTTCTTAGAAATGACTGGAAATGTCTATCCAAATTTGGTGAAATTATTCTACAGCAACTTGGTTCAAGATGGCAAAAATTTGGTCTCCCATGTGAAAGGTGTGAAGCTGAAAATTACAAGGGAAATATGGAGAAATGTGGGAGGAATCAAGTACTCTAGAATGAAGGTTAGTAAAGGGAATACTGCTGGAATTCAAGGATTCAACAAGATGCAGTTTTACAGAAGTTGTGTTAGAAACCCTACTGAACCTGTAGCTAGATTCCATGCTGGAAATCTCACAATCATTCCAAGACTTCTAGCCTACATAATTGCTTGGCAGCTTACTCCAAGAGGAAGTAATCATGCTACTCTTCATGAAGAGGACTTGATTCTGCTGTATTGTATCATGAACCAACTCAAGGTAAATTGGGTGAGTACAATGGTGGAGCATATGCTCAAATCCACAACATTACCAGACTATCGTTTTCCATATGCTATTTTTGTGTCAAAGCTAATCGATTATTTTGAAGTTAACACTACAAATGAGAGAAATGACACCATTAAGGCAGCAAGTGAAATAGACAACTCTACTCTCTTGAAGATGGGGTTTCAAAAGGAGGATGACAGCTGGGTATTTAGAGGGAATGCTGCAAACAGAGCTGAAAATGAAGCAGCTAATCCAGCAAATGAAGATGAAGAAAATGCTTATGGAGTGCAGCACATGGATGAATCACCAGTGCACTCTGCTGGACATGAAGATGTTGCTGCTACAAGTCAAAATGCAATGGTTGCATATGAGGAACCTGAGTACAGAGGTGAACCTCTGTCCATGTTTGAAAGACAAGTACTAAGCAAGCTGGACACACTCACATATGAACAGAAGGCACACTATGAAATGACTTACGCCAGGTTTCAACACTTGGATGACCAACTTGAAGGAGTTCAAGTGCAGCTAGCTGAGCTTTACTACAACAACAAGTGATCCTATTTCTAAGTCTTTATCTTTTATATGTTGTTGAACAATTTGAGTTTAATCTGTTTTTCATTATTCTGCACTGTTTTTAGTTCGCTTTTATTTTGGTTTGTTATAGAACTCAATACTGGATTTTTAGTTTGAACTGTGATGAATGTCTATGTTTTGGTATGTTTTTATCCCATGCTTTATTCTGTTTGATGAATCCAAAGAGGGAGAAGAACAGCTCACAGAAAGCTCATAAAAGTTGATGTTCTGACTCAAGCTACATGGAGGTAGCACAAAACTCACAACTGCTCAATTCTGGTTTTATGTCTAAAAATTATGTGCAGGTTTTGGCAGTTAGTATAGTACAGATTGTGATCATCAAACTATGCTGTGCAAAGGGGATTTGTCTCCATCAAACAGGGGAAGATTGTTGAAGATGGATGAAGCCTCTTCTCTACCTAGTTTTAGTGTATGTTTGATGTAGAAAATAGCTAGTTTGTTTTGAAGTTTGTAATAGGTTTAGATGATCTTGTATGTAGGCTTGTGTATGTGTAAGGTTGCCTTTTGCTACATGATCTATCCTAGATGCCTAACCAAGCCTAGAATAAGCACATGAAGTGATTAAAAGTTTTTCCAAAAGCTTTTTAGAGGTTTCTTCAAAAATCAGGATACTGCACAAAAATAAATCTATTTCTCTGTAAAAGAACGGGTTTATTCTTTGGTCTGCTGAAAGGATTTTCGAAAGTTAGTTAGGGCACCAAAGGTACAACTCAGACATTTATTTCAGTTAGCTGAGTTAGCTAAGTTATTTCAGACACAAAATAAATTTGTTAAGTTCAAAACTGAATCTGTTGTTTTCATAACAGCTTTTCAACTGCTTTTTGAAAAGAAGTTAGAAACTGTTTTCTATATAAAGAAAAGCCTCTCTCACATGAAAGGAAGCTGAGCAATTACGTTTTTGACAGAGATCAAACACTTTCTATGTGAGAAGAAGGATTGAAAGGGTTTTCCAAAGGGATTTTCAAGTGTGCTTGTTCTAGGAAACCTTTGATCTTGGTGAAGGTGCTGGTGCAGTTCTGCAGCAAATTGAACTACTGGTTTTGAGTTCTTGCATCTTCTTTTCAGGTGTAATCTTTCCTTTATTCTGTCAAGAACTAAATCTGTTCTTTTGAAATTGAATCTGTTAATTCTGGGTTTAATAGAAACTATTCTTCCTGATCTGTTAAAGGTCTCTAATCACTAACAAGGTAGTTGTATATGAAGTCTTAACTGGTTTATGAACAAATAATCTACTCATTAAAACCTGAGAAAGATTCATTCTCTTTAAAACCTTGTGTTGAATAAATTTGGTTGATTTCTTGGCATAGATGTATTCTTCATACTCATAAAATCTAACCAAGCTGATTCTGTTATAACTCTCTGTTGATTACAATTTTAATTTGATCAAATTCAAATTGTGCTAGACTGCTCTGAAGAATCAATCTGTTTCATGTCAAAACAATCTGTTCTTTTGCCTCTGATATACTGAAAATTGTTTGTTCTTGCGAAAATTTTATAAGCTCAATTCACCCCTCCCCTCTTGAACTTAGACACTAATAGACCAAACAAAACTCTTAGCAAAAACTTGTCAAAGATTGATTCTCAAATCTGTTTTTCTGAATTTGTTCAAAGATTTATTTGTTATCAAATCTTAACAAACTCCTAAATTGCATTAAAAGATTGGTCAAAGCATTTAATGACTGGAGCGTAAGCAGTTAAATCATTTAAAGCTCAGTCAAAGATAAAACAGTTTTTCTGTTATGGTCCCAAAACAAACAATCGGTTGTTTCTTCGAATCAATCGGTTGTTTTGGTTCTTAACAGTTCAACCATTTTAAAAACAGTTTTCAATCTTTTTCTCAAAACATCTAAGTATAAACAATCGGTTGTTTCGACAAAACAATCGGTTGTTTTAACTTAGTTTGAAAACATTTTACTTTCACAAAGATTGAGATGTTTATGCTTTAGTTCGATCAAGGGGTCGATTACAGTACTCAAACTACCCCAGAACTATACTAAACTAGCACAGCAACACCAAGCACAGCCAAGGCTTCAACATCCTTCAAAGGGTTTGGATTCTTCAAAGCTTGAACACCACTTGGTTCAACAATAACTTCCTTAGCTGCAGTTGCTAGAGAGATTGGTTGAGACCCTTTGGAAGTTTCGTGGGATGAAATAAACACTGACATGCCACTATACATATACATGTCGTATTTGTTAGAATTTGTAATTGGGGATCTGAAGCTCAATATAAATATAATTCAATTTTTTATGATGTAAGTATCTTTACCTATATTTCAATTTACTTTATGTTAAATTATTATTGATTATGCTTTAACTAATAACTTATAGGTTTTTTAATGGAGTTTATATCACTGAGGGGATGGAAGATGTGTATGGATTCTTAGATCCCTCATATATTAATTCCATTGGAACAAAGAAAACTGAAACCCAATCATACATCACTAACACCCTGGAAAAAGAGGGAAAACAAATGTATTTATACCCTTATATTAATGAGTAAGTTTAATTATAAGTTGTCAATTATTACTATTTCATGTTTTAAATATTGACTAACTCTTTTCATGGATGATATAGGGGTCATTGGCAGTTACTTGTTACCTGCACAAGAAGCCATCCACACATCTGAAGAATATCACTAATAAGTAAGTTCACTATAAACTTAACTCCGTATGTGAAGTGAGTAGACTTTTAGATGATTTCATTTTATGGTGACACTTTACTTCGAGTTGGGATTTTAGGAATTTAATGGTGAAACCTAAGGAAGATTCCCACTGGACACGAACTTAACCAAATGGTTAAGTAAGTGTGAAGATTCACTTCACAAAGGCAAAGATGAAAAAATCAATATAAAGTGATAGATGGAATGCAATGTGGAATAGAAATGGCAATAAGGTAAACATCAATGGTGGTCATGGCCGAACCAAATGATGAACCATAGGCATATAACAAAAGAAAATCCAAAAGCAAGAATTCAAAACAAAGAAATATATGAAATGGAAATGAATTGAAAAGAGTGGAAGAAGAGTAGCTTTTGGAGTGAATGTGAGAGGGATTCACGCCACTTGGGGTGTGGTAGCCACCAAGATGAGTGAATGGCCGCCACTTGAGAGTCTCACACGACTCAAGATAAAACCTAGACAAGAGGATGGAAACCTCACAAACTTCTCACGCAATTTGTGCAGAGTAACTTTTCTATTCAAAATTAACATGTAAATACATGAAGTAAGGCACCCTATTTATAGGAATGGGTGCCTTGGTGGGCAAGAAGGGCAACGGTAGGGTGGTAAATGTGTGAGAGTGTTGCTTTTAGGGTTTGACTAAGTCAAAACCTCACCTTAGGCTTGTTCTTCTAGAAACTAGGTCAAAAAACCTTCCTAAAGGGCTAGAAACAAGCTAAAATGATAACTACACCCCCTATTATGCTATAAGCACCTATTCTAGCCTATATTTGCTATTTGGACCCCTAAAGTGAGCCCAACTTATTTACAACTTGTTTTATTCTTAAGAAAACCAGCAGGAAGAACAAAAGATGCTCTGGTTTGTGTCCATTTGTCCCTCTGGTGAGGTCTGCTAGATCCTTGGTGAGGTCTTCACTTGATTGTTGAGATGACTTCTCATAGTATGAATGGTATTGTGCATCCTTGGTCATCTCCTTGTTAACTTGGTTTGTATCAGAATGTTACTAATTAAGCATCTACTAATGCGGTTTTTGGTATTCATCAGTTCATGGTGTGGATATAACATCCTAAAAGGTCGATCCAATTCAAATTTTCAAAATTTGAAGTGGATGACACTAAAGGTTTGTAATTTTTGTCTTTTTCTTTTCATTGTTTATCAATATTAACTTTTACTTTTTATTGAATTATAGTGTAATAGACAACTAGGAAGCTATGAGTGCGGCTATTACATTATGCAATGGATGGTTACCATTGTAAGACTAGGCCTTGAAAGTGATTAAGATGAGGTAACATGATGGTAAATTATTTTATAATTTTTTAACATATATGTATCTTAACACTAATTTATGTGAACCTTATTTTGCAATGTAGTTCTTCACGGATGAGCGACCAATGTCTTCAAAAGCCACAACATATGCGAGACTTTTTTGGTCCACATATTTTCTAAATTTTTATATCTCTAGGATAGCTGATGAATAGTGTAGGAATTAGATAGATAGATAGAGATACATTATTAGTGTTTGTAATACATTTTTATCAATATATATAATTTGATTATCTGAATTTATGTATTTGTCTGGCTGGGTTATAATTGAACATGTCAATTTAGAAGAGAATTAGCATTAAACATAATGTATTAAAAAAAATAATCATATACAATGGCGGTTATTTACCATAGCCACATTCTTATATCTAGCGCAAAGATTTATAAGGGAAACTATGGTAAATAGCCGCATTCTTAAATGCATTACTTCTCCCTTTTAAAAATCATTCAGAAGCATATAAGAATGTAGTTATTTACCATAGCCGCATTTATAAATCGCATTTAAGAATGCAGTTAAATAGCCTCATTCTTATTTGTTGGATTTAAGACTACGTGAACATAAAATGCGGCTAGAAAGCCACCGTTTTAAACTAAAAATAGTCGCCGTCTTTTAACCTTTCTGTACCAGTGGCGGTTGTGGCAGGATTGCATGCAGACACAAAATGAAGCAAATTGAACTGTTCAAAAGATAAGATTGATTGTTTAAATTGTATATAAGAGATATTAAATGGTAAAACAGTGAAAAAAAACACACATTAAACCGGTTAAATTGAGAAAAAACAGCAAGCAACACAAGAACAATGAAGAACTTGAAGGATCTGCAACGGAAACTACAACAAACTGTTTGATCAATGTATCAATGAAAATTAATCGGTGGATTCATTGTTTTAATCTTTTGAAATGATTTGTAAACATTAGAAGATTATTATGAACGGTGGAAATCAAAGAAAACTTGAAGAATATACAAGAACAATGGATAAAACCGCGTAGGACACATTTTGAAACAGAAAAAAAATGGAAAAAATCTTAGCTGGATGAAGAATTTTCTTTGGATCTTTGTGTGCTCTAATCCACCTAATGCAATCCAAGGTGATAGCGAAATGAAGGAGGAATGTATCGAATTCGAGAGTGAATTGGTGAGATTTGGGAGTGATTTAGATGCTAGAAAATTGATGCAAACCAAGCCCATAAGGAGATGACCAAGGTGTTGAAGCTGGAGGAAGCTTCTTCCCTACCAAGGCTTGATATGTGTTTAATGAAGAAAATGGCTTGAGTGCTTTGAAGATTGTAATAGGTTTTTAGATTCATTTGTAATTAGGCATGTATTGTGTATGATTCTCCTAGATGCCTAACCAAGTCTAGATCAAGCACATGATGTGGTTAAATGGGTTTTGAAAAGCTTTTAAAAATGTTTTTTAAAAGTTTTAAATCAGTACACAAATAAATCTGTTTTATGGAGAAAGAATCTGTTTATTTCTTCTCTGTTAAAAGGCTTTTCTAAAAGTTCTGTTTGAGACCACAGGCAAAGCTTAGTTCGTTATTTCAGTTAAAGCTGAGCTGGCCTATTTGCCTTCATTTAATCTGTTTCACTGTGAAAGAATCGGTTTGCCCTCTGGTCTGTTGAAAGTTTTTTCACAAGTTAGTTAGGACACCAAAGGTACAACTCAGACAGTTACTTCAGTTAGCTGAGTTGGCGGTTTTCACAAAATAAATCTGTTACGTTCAAAAATGAATCTGTTGTTTTCATAACTGCTTTTCAACTGTTTTTTGAAAAGAAGTTAGAAACAGTTTTCTATATAAAGAAAAGTCTAACTCACATGAGAGTGTGCTGAGCAATTACGTTTTTGACAGAGATCAAACATTTTCTATGTGAGAAGAAGGATTGAAAGAGTTTTGAAAGGTTTTCCAAAGAGATTTTCAAGTGTGCTGTTCTAGGAAACCTTTGATATTGGTGAAGGTGCTGGTACAGTTCTGCAGCAAATTGAACTACTGGTTTTGAGTTCTTGCATCTTCTTTTCAGGTGTAATCTTTCCTTTATTCTGTTTTGTAAAGGTGTAAGTGTTAGTCACTCCTTGATAGGGTTTCTTGGAGTGCAAGGTGTGCTGAAATAGGGTTTTTCAGCATTGTGTGTGTTGTTCTTGTAGTGTTCAAGAACTGTTGTGTTTGTAAGTAATTGGTACCGTTTTTAGTGAATTCCACCTTGGGGTAAGGTGAGACTGGATGTAGCTCTGTATGAGTGAACCAGTATAAAAACTTGTGTGTCTTGTCTTCTCATCCCTGCACTCATTTCTGGTTTTGCTTAATTCTGTCAAGAACTAAATCTGTTCTTTTGAAATTGAATCTGTTAATTATGGGTTTAAGTGAAAAATGTTCTTCCTGATTTGTTAAAGTTCTCTTATCATAAACAAGGTTGTTGTATATAATGGTTTAAGTGATTTGGGAACAAACTGTCCATTCATTAAAATCTGAGAAAGGATCATTCTTCTTAAAATCTTGTGTTGAGTAATTTTGTTTGATTTCTAAGCATAGCTGTATCCTTCATCCTCACAATATTAAGCTGATCTGGTTCTGTTATAATTCTCTGTTGATCACAATTTTACATTGAAGAAATTCAAATTGTGCCAAGACTGCTCTGAAGAATCAATCTGTTTCATGTAAAAACAATCTGTTCCTTTTGCCTCTGGAATACTGAAAAATTGTGTGTTCTTGCGAAAATTTTATAAGCTCAATTCACCCCTCCCCTCTTGAACTTAGACACTAATAGACCCAACAATTGGTATCAGAGTTAGGGCTTGTATTTTGCTCAAGTGTGTGTATGATGTCTGAGTTTAAAATGCCTTTTGCTGAAGGTGCGTCTATTAATAGACCTCCTGTGTTTGGAGGTGTTAACTATGCTTTCTGGAAAATCAGGATGAAGATCTTTATGGAGTCTATTGACATGGGAATCTGGGATGCAGTGGTCAGTGGACCTTTCATACCTATGCAGGTTGTCAAAGATGAAACAATAAAGAAGCCTTGGTCTGAATGGAGTGAAACCGAGAAGAAGAAGGCCCAATATGACTCCTTAGCCAAAAATATCATCACCTCTGCACTGAATATGGATAAGTTCTTTAGAGTCTCTCAATGTAACTCAGCAAAGGAGATGTGGGATGTACTAAAGGTGACTCATGAAGGGACTGATGATGTGAAACGGGCAAGGAAGCACTCACTAATTCAGGAGTACGAGCTGTTCAGAATGCTATCTGAAGAAAGTATTGCAGATGTGCAGAAACGATTTACACACATTGTAAATCACCTCACTGGCCTTGGTAAAGTCTTTCACAAGGAAGATCTTAACATAAAGGTACTAAAATGTCTTGATAGGAGCTGGCAGCCTAAGGTAACAGCAATCTCAGAATCCAGAGATTTATCCAAGATGTCCACTGCTGCACTTTTTGGAAAGCTGATAGAACATGAAATTGAGCTGAAAAGATTGAAAGAACAAGAAACAGTGGAGAAGAAGGCCAAAGGAATTGCTCTGAAAACTACCATGGAACATGATACAAGTGAGGAAGAAGGTGATCCAGAACATGATGAGACTGTGAGTCTGCTCACCAGAAAATTCAGCAGGTTTCTTAGAAAGAAAAACCGTGACAGAACTCAGCAAAGAAAGAGGTATTCCAAACAACCTAATGATTCAAATTCTTCCAATTACACGTGCTTTGGATGTGGTAAACCAGGTCATATAAAAGCTGATTGTCCAAACAATCAAAGTAAAGAAAAATCATCAAGCAAGAGGAGTGACAAAGGCAAAGGTAGAAGAGCATATATCTCATGGGAAGAAAATGATGTATCCTCATCTAGTAATTCCTCAACTGAAAATGAAGAAGCAAATATTTGCTTCATGGTGAATGATGAGGGATCCAACTCTGACTCAGTAAGTAATTTCTCCACTGATTCTGAAAACTATGATCAGCTACTAATAGCCTTTAAGGAAACACATGATGAAGCAAACAGGTTGGCTATAATGTGCAACAAATTGAATAGAAACAAATTGAATAGAGTAAATAGGGTACTTGAACCTAAGGTCAAAGCTCTTGAAGAAGAACTGCACAAAGCTAAAACTGAATTGATTAGTCTTGAATTGACATGTTTGCATGCATCAATTAAAACTTGTGATAATTGTAAAAAGCTGGAAAAACAGGTTGAGTATTTGTTAAAAACACTTTCAAATTTCACTAAAGGAAGAGAAAATCTTGAAACCTTATTAGGTTCACAGAATGCTGTTTTTAATAAAAATGGTTTAGGATATAATCCTGGAATGAAAGGTAATGTGAAAAAGCTGTCCAGTTTCTTTGTTCCTTCCAAAACAGGTTTTTCCTCTTTTAGTTATTCAAAAACAATGCATATTGCAACATGTTTTTATTGTATGAAGTCTGGTCATGTATCTAAAAATTGTAAAGTTAGGAGGTACCTTGTTCCTAAAGGATTGGCCAAATGGCTTCCTAAGGAAAGGTATTAATCATGCTGGACCCTAGACTAAAGGGGTACCATAAGTGCTAAAACTGTTTTGTTGCAGAAAAACAGCAGGAGAAACCAGTGGTATCTTGACAGTGGCTGCTCAAAACACATGACTGGTGATGTGACTCAGTTCATAAATTTGAAACTCAAAGATGAAGGGCATGTCACATATGGAGATAACAATAGAGGAAAAATTCTTGGAAGAGGAGATGTTGGTACTAAAGACTCAACTACTATTGAGAATGTCCTATATGTTGAAGGGCTAAAACATAGTCGTCTAAGCATTAGCCAGCTGTGTGACAAGGGATACAAGGTCAATTTCGAAGCCAATACTTGTACAATTTCAAATGAAAATTCTGGTAAGGTGCTGTTCACTGGAAAAAGGGTAAACAACGTTTATCTCCTAGATATTATAAAGAGTTGTTCTGAAAATGAGTGTTTGCTATCTAAAAATGATGAGTCATGGCTGTGGCACAGGAGACTAGCTCACATTCACACAAATCACTTGAATAAGCTAAAATCTAAGGAACTTGTTTATGGTTTACCAAACATAAAGTTTCAAAATAACAGATTGTGTGATGCCTGTGTAAAGGGAAAACAGATTAGAACTTCTTTTAAATCAAAAGATATGGTTTCTTCAAATAAAGCTTTGGATGTTTTGCATATGGACTTGTTTGGACCATCTAGGACTGCTAGCTTAGCTGGAAATTACTATGCTTTGGTGATTGTTGATGACTTTTCAAGATATACATGGACTTTGTTTCTTGCTTCTAAAAATGATGCATATAAAGCCTTTAAGAAATTTGCTAAGATTCCGCATAATGAAAATGAAAATAGGATAAAACAGATTCGTAGTGATCATGGGGGAGAATTTCAAAATGCAAAGTTTGATAAATATTTTGAAAAACATGGGATCATACATAGTTATTCTGCTCCTAGGACACCCCAACAAAATGGTGTTGTTGAAAGAAAGAATAGATCACTAGAAGAGTTAGCTAGGACTATGCTAAATGAATCTGGTTTACCTAAATATTTTTGGGCTGATGCTATATACACTGCTTCTTATGTGCTTAACAGAACATTAATTAGACCAATTCTTAAGAAAACTCCCTATGAATTGTATAAAGGTAGGAACCTAGCATTAGTGGGTGTTTGGCTGCAAATGCTTTGTTTTAAATAATGGTAAAGATAATCTGGGGAAGTTTGATCCTAAATCAGATGAAGGAATACATATTGGTTATGCTATAAATGGTCATGCTTATAGAGTGTATAACAAAAGATTGCTTGCAGTTGAAGAATCTATACATGTTGTGTTTGATGAAACAGATTTTTCTGTGCCCAAATCTGTTATGGATGAACCTGGTATGGATGTTTTAAGAACAATTATGCAACAGAATCAATCTAGTGAGCTTGATGCTACTAATCCAAATTCTGTCAAAGAATCTACTGTGAATGCAGGACTGCCTAAAGAATGGAAGACACCAAGGGATCTCACTCTTGACAATGTAATTGGTAAAATTGAGAAAGGAGTCTCAACAAGGAATTCACTCAACAATTTCTGCAGAACAGTAGCTTTTGTGTCACAGATTGAGCCTAAAAGCCTGGAAGAAGCATTGCAAGACAGCAATTGGATAACAGCAATGCAAGAAGAGCTGAACCAGTTTGAATACAATGAAGTATGGACTTTGGTTCCAAGAAAGCATGAGATGAACATCATAGGAACCAAATGGGTGTACAGGAACAAGATGGATGAACATGGAGCTATCACTAGAAATAAAGCTAGACTGGTTGCTAAAGGGTATAACCAAGAAGAAGGTATTGATTTTGGTGAAACCTATGCACCAGTAGCACGTCTTGAAGCTGTCAGACTTCTTCTAGCATTTTCAAGTATACAAGGTTTCAAGCTGTTTCAAATGGATGTCAAGAGTGCATTTCTAAATGGCTACATCAATGAAGAGGTGTTTGTATCTCAGCCTCCAGGGTTTGAAGATCACAAAAATCCAGAACATGTGTACATGCTTAAGAAAGCCTTATATGGATTGAAGCAAGCACCTAGGCAATGGTATGAAAGGCTAAGTGAATTTCTGCTGTCTCAAGGTTATAGCCGTGGCAATTCAGATAAAACTCTCTTTCTAAAGAAGAAAAGTGAAGATATCATACTCGTGCAAGTCTATGTAGATGATATTATCTTTGGATCCACAAATGAAGAGATGTGTGAAGACTTTGTGAAAACCATGAAAAGTGAGTTTGACATGTCAATGTTAGGAGAAATGAATTTCTTCCTTGGACTACAAGTTAAGCAACTCAAGGATGGAATTTTCATAAGCCAAGAAAAATATTGCAAGGAACTGCTCAAGAAGTTTGATATGAATCAATACAAAGCAATCAACACTCCTATTTCAACAAGTTTTCAGCTGGATCAAGATGCTGCAGGAAAATCAGTAGATCAAACGAAGTATAGGGGATTAATTGGTTCCTTATTATACCTAACTGCCAGCAGGCCTGACATTATGTTTGTTGTATGTTTATGTGCTAGATATCAATCTGATCCAAAGGAATCACACTACAATGCAGCAAAGAGAATTCTGAAATATTTGCAAGGATCTAAGGATGTTGGATTGTGGTATCCTAACAAGGTATCTTTAAATTTGATTGGTTTTTCAGATTCTGATTTTGCAGGCTGCAAAGTTGATAGGAAGAGCACAAGTGGGACTTGTCACATGCTTGGATCAAGTCTAATCTCTTGGCATTGCAAAAAGCAAGCTTGTGTTGCTCTCTCCACAGCAGAAGTAGAATACATAGCTGCTGGAAGTTGTTGTGCTCAAACCTTATGGCTAAGACAGCAGCTAAGTGATTTTGGAATTCTGCTAAATAACATACCTATAAATTGTGATAATAGTAGTGCCATAAATCTATCTAAGAATCCTGTCATGCACTCAAGGACTAAACACATTGAAATTAGACATCACTTTCTAAGAGAACATATAGCTAATGGAACATGTGATATACAATTCATTGGTACTGAATTTCAACTAGCTGATCTATTCACTAAACCACTTGCTAAAGACAGGTTTCACTTTCTTTTAAATGAATAGGGTATTATTAGCTTGAATTGTCCTCTGCAGTGAAAATTTCAATCTGTTGTTTTATGTTTTAACATGTTTCGTTCCCTGTTTCAGAAATCACAGATGTGACTAGGAAAGAGAAAGATTTATTTTTTTTCTCTCTCTCACTTTATTGTTGACTGCTTTTACGGTTATTGACCAGCAGATCCATGCAAATTAATGTGTGGGTATCCTAACTAATTGGATTTTGTGTAGATGCAACAGATTTGATGTACCAAAATCAGGTTCCAAGATATTCTTACGTGAATCCACAACTGAACCTGCTGCACCATTGGAATAAAATCTGTAGCATATCTGTGGGATTTGATTTTTCTTCAACATTCATTATTTCCAAAATCTGATCACATTGCCCTGAATTAAAATGTGTGTTTTTCAATTTTGGTTTAATAATCCTATATAAACCTAGCACAATTTAGCTCGTCTCTCACACCCTCTCACATGTATTATAAGTTGTCCAGGTGCACATTGCTTCACCACAGGTTTTGCTTCTGTTTTGAGTAATAATCTGTAATGTTTTTTTTCTAGAATTGTATGTTAATATACTGGTGCAGGGAAAAACAGATTAATCATGACATCCTCTTCACATAGAAAGAAGAAGTCCAAGGAGCAATCTCAAAGCAGCCAAGGCATCCTGGAAAACTGGTTTGTTGGAGATTCAGAGGCAATGAC
The DNA here is from genome assembly GCF_051622355.1 of Phaseolus vulgaris. Classification (NCBI taxonomy): domain Eukaryota; kingdom Viridiplantae; phylum Streptophyta; class Magnoliopsida; order Fabales; family Fabaceae; genus Phaseolus; species Phaseolus vulgaris. Next base: position 42,579,659 of record NC_143508.1, read on the forward strand.
AAGGTTCATACATGAGACTGGCAGGAAGCAAATCAATGTACCCAAGCTGCTTGAGTTCTCATGGCTGAGAGAGGAGAATCTGATAGAAGCCAAAGATTTGCTCAAGCATAAAAAACTGAAAGGATTTATGGAGATGAATGGAAATGTTTATCCAGATCTTGTGAAGGTGTTTTACTGCAACCTTGAACAAGATGGTAAAAATCTGGTTTCCCATGTGAAAGGAGTAAAGCTGAAGATCACTAGGGAAATCTGGAGCAGTGTGGGTGGAATAAAATATTCAGGACTGAAAGTGAGCAAAGGAAACACTGCTGGAATTCAAGGGTTCAACAAATTGCAATTCTATAGAAGCTGTGTGAGGAATCCTACTGAACCAGTAGCTAGGTATCACGCAGGTAGCCTAACTCTAATTCCTAGACTCTTAGCTCATATAATTGCTTGGCAGCTTACCCCCAGAGGAAGTAATCATGTTGTACTTCATGAGGAAGATTTGATACTGTTGTATTGCATCATGAACCAGCTTAAGGTAAATTGGGTAAGTACTATGGTTGAACATATGCTGAAATCTGCAAGACTACCTGATTATCGTCTTCCCTATGCAATATTTGTGTCAAAACTAATTGATCATTTTAAAGTGGACACTACCAATGAAAGGAATGACTCTATTAAAGCTGCAACTGAAATAGATAACTCCACACTCATGAAAATGGGATTCTATAAGGATGAAGATGGCTGGGTTTTTAGAAGAAATGTTGGACAGTGGGCTGAGCAAGAAGCTGCTCCTCAAGGAAATGAAGAAGACGCAAATGCTGATGGTGTGCAACATATGGATGAATCACCAGTACATTCTGCTGAACATGAAGATGTTGCTGCTACGAGCCAGAATGCAATAGTTGCATATGAGGCACCTGAGAACAGAGTTGAACCTCTATCTATGTTTGAAAGACAGGTGCTAAGCAGGCTGGACATACTCACAGATGAGCAGAAGGCACACTATGAGATGAATTACGCCAGGTTTCAACACTTGGATGACCAACTTGAAGGAGTTCAAGTGCAGCTAGTTGAGCTCTATTACAACAACAAGTGATCCTATTTCTAAGTCTTTATCTTTTATATGTTGTTGAACAATTTGGGATTAATCTGTATTATTTTTTATTCTGCACTGGTTTTTAGTTGTTTTGTGGTTTGTAATGAACCTCTATGTTGGTTTTATTTGAACTATTATGTATGGCTATTATTGTTCTTTGGTATTTTGTGCTCCCATTCTGTTTGATGAATCCAAAGGGGGAGAAGAATAGCCTGGTACAGAGGTTGCTGATATGATTCAGATGTTAAATCTGCAGGTACATCAATTCTAAATCTGTTTGTTCTTCCTTGACACCTGTGTATTTTTTTTGGTATATAGTTCTGTACAGGTTTGGTCATGATCTTTCTTCAAAGCAGTGCAAAGCAAAGGGAATTTGTCTCCATCAAACAGGGGGAGATTGTTGAAGCTGGAGGAAGCTTCTTCCCTACCAAGGCTTGATGTGTGTTTGATGAAGAAAATGGCTTGAGTGCTTTGAAGATTGTAATAGGTTTTTAGATTCATTTGTAATTAGGCATGTAATTGTGTATGATTGCCTTTTGCTGTATAACCTATCCTAGATGCCTAACCAAGTCTAGATCAAGCACATGATGTGGTTAAATGGGTTTTGAAAAGCTTTTTAAAATGTTTTTTATGAGTTTTAAACCAGTACACAAATAAATCTGTTTTATGGAGAAAGAATCTGTTTATTTCTTCTCTGTTAAAAGGCTTTTCTAAAAGTTCTGTTTGAGACCACAGGCAAAGCTTAGTTCGTTATTTCAGTTAAAGCTGAGCTAGCCTATTTGCCTTCATTTAATTTGTTTCACTGTGAAAGAATCGGTTTGCCCTCTGGTCTGTTGCAAGTTTTTTCACAAGTTAGTTAGGACACCAAAGGTACAACTCAGACAGTTATTTCAGTTAGCTGAGTTGGCGGTTTTCACAAAATAAATCTGTTACGTTCAAAAATGAATCTGTTGTTTTCATAACTGCTTTTCAACTGTTTTTTGAAAAGAAGTTAGAAACAGTTTTCTATATAAAGAAAAGTCTAACTCACATGAGAGTGTGCTGAGCAATTACGTTTTTGACAGAGATCAAACATTTTCTATGTGAGAAGAAGGATTGAAAGAGTTTTGAAAGGTTTTCCAAAGAGATTTTCAAGTGTGCTTGTTCTAGGAAACCTTTGATCTTGGTGAAGGTGCTGGTACAGTTCTGCAGCAAATTGAACTACTGGTTTTGAGTTCTTGCATCTTCTTTTCAGGTGTAATCTTTCCTTTATTCTGTTTTGTAAAGGTGTAAGTGTTAGTCACTCCTTGATAGGGTTTCTTGGAGTGCAAGGTGTGCTGAAATAGGGTTTTTCAGCATTGTGTGTGTTGTTCTTGTAGTGTTCAAGAACTGCTGTGTTTGTAAGTAATTGGTACTGTTTTTAGTGAATTCCACCTTGGGGTAAGGTGAGACTGGATGTAGCTCTGTATGAGTGAACCAGTATAAAAACTTGTGTGTCTTGTCTTCTCATCCCTGCACTCATTTCTGGTTTTGCTTAATTCTGTCAAGAACTAAATCTGTTCTTTTGAAATTGAATCTGTTAATTATGGGTTTAAGTGAAAAATGTTCTTCCTGATTTGTTAAAGTTCTCTAATCATAAACAAGGTTGCTGTATATAATGGTTTAAGTGATTTGGGAACAAACTGTCCATTCATTAAAATCTGAGAAAGGATCATTCTTCTTAAAATCTTGTGTTGAGTAATTTTGTTTGATTTCTAAGCATAGCTGTATCCTTCATCCTCACAATATTAAGCTGATCTGGTTCTATTATAATTCTCTGTTGATCACAATTTTACATTGAACAAATTCAAATTGTGCCAAGACTGCTCTGAAGAATCAATCTGTTTCATGTAAAAACAATATGTTCTTTTTGCCTCTGGAATACTGAAAAATTGTGTGTTCTTGCGAAAATTTTTTAAGCTCAATTCACCCCTCCCCTCTTGAACTTAGACACTAATAGACCCAACACAAGGATGTTAAAGTACACAAAGAAAAGTCATCTCAAAGTAGAGACCTCACCAAAGGGAGAATTGGACAAGGACCAGAGCACCTAAAGTTCTTCCTGCTAGTCTTCTTAATGCTTAGAAAAATGTTGTAAACAACTTGGGCTCATTTGAGGGGTCCAAATAGTAGAATAAGCAAGAGTAAGTCTATATAGCAATAATAGGAGGTGAACACATAAGAATGGGCCTATGAGATGTCCATTAGGGTAGGAAGGAAACCCTACCTTCTAGAGTAGGTGAAGGGTGTGACATTGACTATAGTCAACACCCTAGCCGCCCCACTTTATGCTCTCCCCATTCTACCCTTTAAGCTTGCTCTACAAGGCTCCTAAATATATAAATAGGGAGGCCTACCTCATGTATTGACAAGTTGAAATTAGAGTAAAGAAATTATGCACAATTTTTGTGTGATTTGTGAGTGAGTGAATGTCCTCCTAAATTGGTCTTATCTTGTGAGAAATGAGTTCTCAAGTGGCGGCCTCCATGCACTCATCTTGGTGATTCCATCCCATCAAGTGGCGTGTCCTCTAAGCTTCACCATTCCTAAGTTCTTCTTTCATCAACTCTTCCATTATTCCATTCCTTTTTATGTTTGTGTCAATTCGGTTTTCATATTCTTGTTCTTAGTTTTGCTTCCTTGTTTTTACAATTCGGTCCATTCAATTGTGTTTCTCTTGATTATTCAATTTTCGCACCATATTTGTCAACATCATCACCATTAATTGTGTTTTTCCTTTTGCCTTTGTGAAATGAACATTCACATCTACTTAACCACTTGGTTAAGTTAATGTCCAGTTGGGATTTTCCTTAGATTTTCACTCTTTAATTGTCTTAAAATCTCAATCATAAATATAAAAGTATCACCTAATGATCAATCCTAAAATCAACTCACATCATATGGTTATCAGAGCTTAGGTTCTTATGCTTAATTGCTTGAGTTGATTTGGCACTTTACAATTTCTTTACATTCTAGCACCTTTAATTATTGTCTTTAAACTCAAGTACCTTTACTTTATTGTCTTTAAATTCAAGTACCTTTACATTCTTGTCTTTATTTTCTTGCTTTTTATTTTCCAGCACCTCATTTTCTTGCATATTTTTTTTTAGCCTTTCTTCATATTCATAGCATTTTTCGTTTTGAATATGTTTCTTATTATGTCTTTTATTGATCTTGCCTTTTACTTTGAGTCTTATGTTCATTAGTGTTCTAGGTATCCTTGTTTTGATTCTACTTACTTGCTTTTAATTGTGAAGTTTACAAATTAATTAGAAACTTGTTTTAGTAGAAGTTGATTTAAAGTTCCAAACACATGATTTCAACTGTTCAATTATATTGAATCCAACCAAACTTTTTGTTAAAATTGAAAGTTCTTAAAATTTGCATGAGCAACCTATGTTCATTCTTTGCCATAAGTCACATTAGTATTAAAAGAAAACCAGCAACCAAAAGTGACGTTAAAACCAAATAGCAAAGGATTTTCAATCCAAAATAGTAACGGTTTTTCATAGCAAAGTGATGTTAAAAACAAAACAAAAAAACAGCAAAGAAAATCATTTTCCAAGCATGGATTCAACTTGATTGACAAATTGTTTTCAACCTTGTGGGATTTTTTATCCTTTTGCTTTAGCATTTTTCTAATCACATAAGTTTCATAGTTAAATGTTTAGTGAGTTTCTTAGAGTCTTCTTTTGTAATTTTCTTGCTTGTCATCTTTTCAAAGTTTTGTCACATTATTTTACTTCCAATTTGGTTTAGCCTTTTCTTGTTTTAAGGTTTTCTTGTTTGTCTTGTCTTCTTTCCTCAAGTTTTGTGGTGAATTACCTTTAAGCAAGTGTGGAGGCTTTGACCTTTTTCACTTGAGAGTGTTCATACCACAAACAAGACCTTGGTTAAGGGAAGAAAATTTTCTTGGAGTGGTTGAGTGTTTTTGCTTCATTTTGCCGCAAACTTTACCTTATTTCTAACTTCTTTTCTTTACTTGTTTGTTACTTGTGTCTTTGTTTGCTTTTTGTTATAGCTCATATTTCAAGTGGTGAATCTTCTAAGCCCCAATCTCCACAAAAGGCTTTTCTTATGGGAGAATTGACGGCGGCCAAAAGGACTATTGCACAAAAAGATGAAGCCATGAGGCAAATGGAGGAAATACTCCAAAAACTAGAATTGCAATATGAAAGACCCCAAAGAGGAAGACGACATCATCATAGGCATGACTGAAGAAGTTATCAAACTTATGGTGACCATGAAGAAGAAGATGAATGGAGGAGGCATCCTTTTGAAGATAGGCACCAAAATGTGGCAAAGCCATTTTTACCATATGTAAAATTGCCAAGTTTTAGTGGGGAAATTGATCCCATTGTTTATTTAGGATGAGAGGCTAAGGTAGAACAATTTTTTTATGTGCATGAGGTCCAAGATGACCAAAAGGTAAAACTAGCCTCCTTTGAAGTTTTGGACTATGCCATGCAATGCTGGCATAAAATTGTAATGGACATTGGTTTAAACAAGAGACAAAACGTGGTCTCTTGGGAGGATTTGAAAGAATGCATGCACACTAGATTTGTGCCTCCACACTATAGGAAAGAGCTTTTGTTGAAGATCCAACGACCTCAACAAGGTACACAAAGTCTGGATGCTTATTTTAAATAACTTGAAACAACATTAACAAAAGTAGACATGCATGAAAGTGAGGAATCAAAGATGGCTAGATTTGTAAGTGGCTAAAGAAGGGACATTGAAGATATGGTAGAATTATATGAATATTCTTCTTTAGAAAAGTTGGTTCACCTTGCCATCAAGGTAGAATCACAAATTTCAAAGAAAACTTCTTTTCAAACTTTTCATACTGATGGTTTTTACCACTCTTCTTGGAAAAACGAAAACAAGTTTTCTTCTAAGACTTTTCCCTCCAATTTTTTTAAAGGAGTCCACTTACAAACTGATCCTGCCTGTTGACCGGGACGCTGGAGCCTTGCCTCGTCAAACCTGGATCGACCTCTGCGCCGTGTTAGCCTCCGTCCTTCACCGTGATTCACCTCAAGAATCCTGCAAAAGACAGAACGGCGCCGCTGCGGCCGATCACGCTCCGACGCCCAAGTCAGCGACTGAACCACCAAATACTAAGAGAAAACTCAAGAACTCTAAGGAACCGTGCAAAATTCTCTCTCAGCGTACTCAAGCTCTCGCAAGCGTAAAGAAGTAATCTGAACGTGCGTACCTCAGAAGTTCGTTAGAATCTCTTATATACCTGTGTACTTTCTCTCTCCTGACAGTTACACATCTGGACACGTGGCTCGCATCCAGCTGTACACGTGTCACCATCTGGAGCATCCTTGACTTGGGCGCCACTTCTTATTCTTCAGGCTTTTGGCTAAGTTACTTATGCATGAAACAACTCAGTGCATAGCTGCCTTGGAGCGTGATCCCTTCTGCGTGGCGAGTTCGGGTGCCTTCATACACACCTTCCCTGTGGTCTCGCCGGCCGCCTTCATGATCTACTTCACTTGCTTCACCGTGTATGTTCAGGTAAGCTGTTTCCCGACCTCAACCTCTGGCTAGCTAGAAAATGACTATCTGACGATTTCAACTTTGGCGATGTCCTTGTTTCGGCGATCTCTAACCACTAGGTCATCTGGGTTCGCATCCGGCGACTTCATCTCAAACTCGGTGACTGCCGGTTTAGGTATGCTAGAGATCGGAGCCCCCCGACTTCCTTCCCTTCTGCCAGCCATGGGCCCCGCTCAACACGCCTGCATAATAGCTTGCTGCCACGTCATCACTTCCGACTACTAGGGCGGTACACAAGCCCCCCAGTCTTAAGTGAAGACTTGTCCAGCGAAAAGACTAGAGAAATCATGTCACTGCCGATCTACGTGGCGCTGGCGCAGAATTCCAAACGTTTGCACTTTCTGCTTTTCTGACGCTCCACCAAACACCTTTCCAATCGCTCGACACGTGGCTTCATCAACGGTCATCTTTAGCTGTCGTTTACGCTTCCAAAAATCGTTTGAAAAACCCTTAAACCCATTTTATTTTTATTGTTTCATCATCTTCCTGCCTTCGAAACGCTCTGAGTCTTCTTCTGCAAACCCACGACGCTCTTCGACTCTCTCGATCTCCAACCTCCTTCAACGTTTATCTGATCATCGAAAGGTACCTCTTTTACTTCTTCTGTTGATGTTTGCTGCATTTTAACCGATTCGCATCATCCATTAACTGTCTGGTGCATACGCTGTGGGTTGTTTCTTCTTCTTCTCCCCTTTCGTAACTTAGGGCTTCGCCTTCCATTTCTTTCATCACAACGAACCTTCGTTCGTTCATTTTTCATCCTTCATTCACCATCAAGTCGACCTCTACGACCTTCGCTCATCCTTCTTTTCCTTTTTTCTTTGCAGTTCCCGCGATGGCTCGTACAAAGACCACCGCGAATCCTCCTCCTTCATCGTGAAACCCTCCATCCCAAGCGCATAACCCACCGCAAGCACTTGGTGCTCCCTCTTCCCAGGCTGAGAGGCCTGCAACCTCTCGCCCCAACCTTGCTCAGGCAACTCCACCAGTCGCCGAAGGAACCTCCATTCCCTCTCCAGACTACAAGAAGCTATACCCATGGGCCACCTTAACTCTGCTGAAGGAGACTTCTTCAGTGAACTCTGCACTGGCGGTGCTACGCCTGAAGAAAGGGGACGAGCCCAACCTCTCGTTCCACAAGGAGCATGATGATAAACTGATGGTGCTGTCTTGCCCTCCTGACGTGCCGATCTGCGCGGACGACAAGGGGAACGACGGCGAGTTGTTCTGCTTCGTATATACCACCCTCTTCAAGAAGGTGAAACTCATGTTTCCCCTTACCCGTTTTGAACGGGAGCTCCTAACCGAGCTCGACATCGCCACCGCCCAGCTTCATCCCAACAGCTGGGCCTTCGTGCGGGCGTTTCAAATTATGTGTGCGCACTTGGGACTACCGGCCTCGGTAGATGTATTTCTCTTCCTGTTCGAGGCCAAAAATCCTGGAGATCGCCTTTGGGTGAGCCTGAACGGAATTGCTGGGAGGTCGATTCTTTCGATCTTCCAGCAATCTTACAAAGATTGGAAGGGAAAATTCGTCCAAGTGCGCCAGAATGACCAAGACCCCTCGCTGCTCGACGGATTTCCCTTGTACTGGGTAAACAAGGGAAACAAGGACTCCAAGGGAAGCTTCAGAAGGCCTAGAAGTCCTGACAACATGGGCGAGCTGGACAAGGATCTATGCCTCTTCTGGAAGAGCGTAGCAGCCGCTAACATCACCTTCCCTACCTCTTCAATAATCACCTTCGAGTTCCTCGAGAGCCAACTCGAAGCTCACATAGGTTAGCACTTCTTCAACCTTTAGGCTTTATCTTGTGCTGCATTTTTGTTATGTGTTGTTGGGCGTCCTGCTGGTTGTACACTAGATCTAGTTTTTATTTCCTGCACCATTTGTTTGTCTTGCTTGCACATGTACTCATATATTTTACTTTCGTCTTTGGGCTTACTTGTATACTTGCACTTGTGCAGATCTCATGCTGGGCAAGGGCAAACTAGCTGAATTGAGGGCGCTCGCCCGTACCCATAAATTGGCATCGGGGTCTCAAACCGTGCCAAACTCAGTGGTGGAGATCGCCGCTGCCCAGGGCAGATCGCCCCCCAAAGGCTCGACTCCTCCAGAAGCTCTGCCCGCTTCTCAACGAAAGAAACTCATCTTGAGGAAACCAAAGAGGAAAACTCCTCAAGTGGTCCAAGAAGATGAAGAAGAGGACGATGAGGCAACAGAGGATGGCCTTATCACCAAAAGGAGAAGGGTGGCGCCTCCTTCACCATCTGTTCCACCTGCCCTTCCAACGCCAACACCACCTTCTCCCCCAGCTCCAACACCAACACCACCTTCTCCCCCAGCTCCAACGCCGCCAGTCCAAGCAGTGCCCTTGGCGGCTGCACTTCCTGCAGTTGAGGCCATCGAGCCCAACTTCATGGAGAACCCTCCGAGCGCCTCCACGCCATTCATATCCGCTGGAGAGGGTCCTCCTTCAACTGCCTCAATCGTCGAAGCTGCGCCAGGTGGGGATGAAGGTGCTCACAACTCGCCAATCATCATCACCGAGTCCCCCACGTCACCACCACGCCAAGAAGCTCCAATTTAACAACCAATCCAAGAGGGCGGTGGTGAGAGCCAGCACCAGGCTCCTTCAGCGCCTCCACCAACAGCGGTTGCAAACCTTCCCCTTGCGGTTAAAGGGATCTGGGGACCCTTCGCGGCCAAACTCAGAATGATGGCAGAGGACCTCCCCTCCATCATATCAAAAGCTGTGGAGAGCTCCAGCAAGAAACTTCAGGACGACATCTCTGTGCTCCAAGAGGAGAATCGCCTAATAAGGAACGAGGCGGAGAAGTTGTCTTGCAACCTTATGCTGGCAGAGATCGATCATTCGAGAATGGAGGACGCCATGAGCACTGAGCTGAGGGTGGCGCGTAAGGAGGCCACCGATCTGCGCCATAAGGTGCACCTCCTAGCTCAAGAGAAAATTGAGCTGGAGAGCAAACTGGTTCCCTACCGTCTCAAGGTGGCTGACCTAGAGGCGTCGATCAAAGCAGATGCAGCCAAGGTAGAGAGCCTTGAGAAGAGGTCAGTCGATCGGGAGGTTCTCCTAGGAAAAGTGGAAAAGGAGAGGGATGAAGCCATGGCCGAGCTCGTCGAAGCTAGAGCGGAAAATGCAAAGATCGCTGCAGAGCTGGCCCAGGCGCGGGAGGAAAACCTGAAGGTTGCTGAAGACCTCGCTCAGACTCGCAGGGAAACTAAAGAACTGAAGAAGCGAGCTGACGAGCTGAAACAGCAAACCGAGGGGCTCAAGCAACAAAACGAAGAGCTTGAGCTGAGCTCCGCCCAAGTCCTCGCCGCCGGGTTTGATGCTGCCCTGGAGCAATTCGCTTGCCAGTACCCCGAGCTTGACCTCTCCATGATCTCAATATGCAACAAAGTGGTGGATGGGAAGATCGTCCCTTCTGAAGATTAGCTGCTTCCCTCCATCACTTATCTGCTTATTTGCTTTACACAAACTTACTTGTAATAACTTTCTTTCTTTGTATTTGAACCGATGCCACTCTGTTACGAAGTTTTCTGCTTCTTCATATAATTTCTTCTTGTACAAATCGCTTAAACGAAATTGACTTAGCAATTCTGCGAGCGCAACTGTTCACTAACTGCTTCAAACTATCAACTTTCGAACGACAGCATTCTAATAACTTATGAACTTAAGGCAATCGAGCTTCAGCGTGAAACTATTTACCAAACAGCAAGTTTCAACCCAACTGATAGTTTAAGACATAGTTCACCTGATCTGCTCCATCAAAACGGGCCTTAACTCATGCCATCGCCTAGACTTCTTCTGATCGCCAGGGGGTCTTGGAGATGTATGCTTCCTCCTGCCTTCAAAATTTTGGCTATTGTTCCCTCATCTGGGGGTAGAGGCATCTTTCGGATCCTTCTCTACCTCCCTGAGCTTCAGAACGAGGAACCGGGTGGCTGGGCGTTCTCTTCGAACCTACCTTAGCCACCCTCCGAACTTCTTCCACCCTTTACACCGTACCTGAACTCGTTCAAGACGAGAAGGATTTTATCTTGCCTGAACTCGCTCGACGGCGAGAAGGTCTTTAACTCGCCTGAACTCGCTCGACGGCGAGAAGGTCTTTAACTCGCCTGAACTCGCTCGACGGCGAGAAGGTCTTTAACTCGTGCCTCTACATTGCACCAGGGGCTACATCTTCTCTCCCCTGGAGGCACTGAGGACTTTTTACTGGTGCCTCTACATTGCCCGGGGCTACATCTTCTCTCCCCTGAAGGCACTGAGGACTTTTCACTCTTTCTTGCCTCAGGACGGGCGAGGGCGTTGAGGTCTTTTAACTGGTGCCTCCGATCGCCGAAAGACGATGAGGACTTTTAAAACTTTAACTGATGCCACTAATCGCCGAAAAGCGATAGGGGCTTAAAACTTTTTAGAAAGCATGCAACATAACTTCAACTCGCCTTAAATCACATATAAGTGACAAGGTCTTTCTTCAAAACTTTCGGAAAAACAACAAGCATGCGATCTAAAACACTTTAAACTTTGAAAACTCTTCTTTATTGGGTGGCCTCATTAAAAACCCTCCTTAGGGAAAAAAGAGTGCCCCCTTCAAACTGTTTTAACCAGAAACATTGCAAAGCTCTTCGTGTTTGTTTTTAGTTACAAAGTTTTTAACTGTAATACAACTTGAGGTGCGTGGCGTTCCAAGTGCGAGGAATCGCCCCTCCTTCCAATGTCTCTAAGCGGTAGGCTCCGTTCCCGAGTGCCTCGGTTATCTTGAACGGTCCCGTCCACTTAGGCGACAACTTGTTCTCCATCTCGTACTGGTGGGCCTTCCTCATCACCAGGTCGCCTTCTCTAAACTGTCTTGGCATCACCTTCGAGTTGTACCTTCGTTCAATCCTTCTTTTCACCGCCTCAGCTTTTAATCTCGCCTCCTCCCTGACCTCATCCAGTAAATCCAGATTCAACCTTCTTTCCTCGTTCGAGTCTTCCGCCACAAAGTTCTGGAATCTCGGCGAGCTCTCCTGGATCTCCACTGGAATCATTGCGTCGCACCCATAGACCAAGCTAAACGGGGTCTCATGGGTTCCTGACTGCTCGGTGGTGTGGTACGCCCAAACTATACGGGGTACCTCCTCAGCCCACGATCCCTTGGCTTTCTCTAGCCTTCTCTTCAAGCCTCTTAGCAATACCTGATTGGCGGACTCTACTTGGCCATTTGTCTGAGGGTGCTCGACGGATGCAAATACTTGTTGAATTCCCACCCCTTCGCACAGCTTCTTCAACAGGTGACTTGCAAACTGAGTCCCGTTATCTGACACCAGGCGCTTGGGCACACCAAACCGGCACACGATGTTCTTCCATACAAAGCTCTCGATTTTGTGTGCGGTGATCTGGGCCACTGGTTCCGCTTCAATCCACTTGGTGAAATATTCAATCGCCACCACCAAGTACTTCATCTGCCTGATCGCCAATGGAAAAGGTCCCAGAATGTCGATCCCCCATGTATGAAACGGCCAAGGGCTGTAAATCGACTTCAACTCCTCGGGAGGCGCCTTGTGCCAATTGGCGTGCTGATGACATTGCTTGCAACACTGTGCATACTTCTTGCAGTCTTCTCTCATTGTAGGCCAATAGTAACCTGCACGGAGGGTTCTTGCGGCCAGAGCTCAACCCCCGATGTGGCTTCCACATATCCCTTCATGGAGCTCGGCCATGATTCTTGTACATTTCTCTCCGTGCACACATTCCAGGAGTGGGTGTGTGAACCCAAACCTGTACAACTCGCCATCAATCATTGTGAACTTGTTAGAATTCTTCTTTATCTTCCTAGCCTCCGTCGGATCTAGCGGGAGAAGGCCATCTGCCAGGCATCGCTGGTACTGCGTTATCCACGTGTCTGGCTCATGCGTAGCGCAGACCTGCGTCATGTTCACCCTCTCTTCCCGACATGCTCTTATTCTTGGCGATCTCAAGGTCTCCTGAGTCAGAGACCTGTGACTCCTCGCCGCTTTCACCGTCGACTTGCTTACTTGAAGAACCAGGTGATCTGCCACAAATGCTCTAGGCGTCTTCAAAGTTTCTTGGATCACCGTCCTCTGCCTACCCCCCTTGCCCGAACTGGCGAGCTTAGCTAGCAAGTCAGCTCGGGCATTCTGCTCTCTGGGCACATGCACCACTTCAAAGGAGACAAAGGAACTCCTCAACTCCTGCACATACTCCAGGTAAGCCGCCATTTGTGGATCGTTGGCCTGGAACTCGCCTGTCACTTGACCCGTGACCAGCAGCGAGTCACTCTTAGCCGTCAGCACCCTCGCTCCCATCTCCTTGGCCAGCAAGATTCCGGCGATCAGCGCCTCATACTCTGCTTGATTGTTGCTGGCTTTGAAGGCGAACCTCAAGGATTGCTCAATCAGCACACCGTTGGGCCCTTCCAAGATGACTTCAGCACCGCTACCCTGCCGGTTTGACGACCCGTCCACCGAGAGCACCCATCGGAAATCATCCCCTCAACTCGTGCCGCTTCTGAAGAGAGTTCGACCACGAAGTCAGCGAAGATCTGCCCCTTGATCGGACCTCGGGGCTCATACTTGATATCGAACTCCGACAGCTCCACCGCCCACTTCACCATCCTCCCAGCTACATCGGGCTTCTTTAGAACCTTCTGGATGGGCAAGTCGGTCATCACCAGTATTGTAAAACTGTGAAAATAGTGGCGCAACCTCCTCGCCGAAAATACCACAGCCAGCGCGGCTTTCTCCAAGGCCTGATACCTCACCTCCGGGCCCTGCAGCACCTTGCTGACGAAATAAATAGGCTTCTGAGCCTGGTCCTGGTCTTGGGCGAGCACCGCACTTACCGCCCTCTCAGTCACAGCAAAATACAACCTGAGAGGGGTCCCCACCAACGGTTTGCACAGAACCGGCGGGCTCGCCAGGTACTCTTTAAGCTTGACGAAGGCCTCTTCACACTCCTTTGTCCAGGCAAACTTGTTGTTTCGCCTTAAACACTGAAAGTACGGATGACCCTTCTCTCCGCTAGCCGACACGAAACGAGACAGGGCGGCCATCCGACCTGTAAGCTGCTGCACCTCCTTCACGGTAGTCGGGCTCCTCATCGCCAAAATGGCAGCACACTTGTCAGGATTGGCTTCTATTCCTCTTTCAGTCAGGAGAAATCCCAGGAACTTCCCCGCCTCTTCGCTGAAAATGCACTTCTCGGGGTTCAGCTTTAATCTGAACTTGGCGATTGTGGTGAACAACTCCTCCAACTCCGCGACGTGCTTGCTCTTCTTCGGCGAGGTCACGACCATGTCATCTACGTACACTTGCACATTCCTCCCCAGCATCGGTGCAAGTACCCGATCCATCAACCTCTGGTACATGGCTCCCGCGTTCTTCAGCCCAAAGGGCATCACCTTGTAGCAGTAGCACGATCTCTCGGTCATGAAGGCGGTCTTCTCTTCATCCATGGGATGCATCTTTATCTGGTTGTACCCCGAGAAGGCGTCCAGGAAACTCAGCAACTTACACCCTGCAGCACTGTCCACCAGGGCGTCTATGCTTGGCAGAGGATACAAATCCTTTGGGCAAGCCTTGTTTAGGTCAGTGAAATCGACGCACATGCGCCACTTCCCATTGCTTTTCTTCACCAGCACAACATTGGCCAGCCACTCAGGGTACTGGACTTCCCTGATATGGCCTGCAGCGAGGAGCTTCTGGGTTTCGTCCCTGATCGCCTGCCTTCTCTCCTCGTTGAACTTCCTTCTTCTTTGTCGCACCGGCCTGACCCGGTTGTCCATTGCTAGATGGTGGCACAAGAAGTCGGGGTCAATTCCCGGCATGTCTGAAGCAGACCATGCGAAAGCATCCAGATGCCGCTCTATCACCTTGGCAATCTGGTCTTGGAGCTCAGCCTCCAAGGATCTTCCCATCTTGAAGACCTTTCCCCCGATCTCCCTTTCGAGCCATTCCTCGACGGGTTTGGGCCTAGCTTCCCTGGCGATTCCCAGCTCCCTCGCTTCCTCTGGGCGGTTCCTCGCCTCTTCTTCCCGCTCGGCGTTCTCTCCCTCAGCCTCAGCATCCCTCATGGCGACGTCGCCTCCGGCGGCTACCTCCATCGCCGCACCAACAACTCGCCACTCTGCTGGCTTGGGCTTCACACCGGGAGGCGGTGTCGTTGTGATGTAACTCACTGACCTCTTGTTTTTCAGTCTATTCTCATAGCACTTCTTCGCTTCCTTCTGGTCAGATTTGATGGTGATCACCACCCCTTCCATTGATGGCAACTTCACCTTCATGTGCCTGGTTGAAGGCGCAGCTCCTATTCTGTTGAGTGTTGGCCTTCCCAACAGAATGTTATATGCTGAGGGAGCGTTCACAACGAGGTACTTGATTTTCTCCGTCCTCGAGCCCGCCTCATCCGTGAATATAGTTCTTAACTCTATATACCCCCTGACCTCCACCTGATCGCCAACGAAACCATACAAACACCCTCCATAGGGCCTCAGCTGGTCAAGGGGCAACTGCAACTGTGTGAAAGTCGGCCAGAACATCACATCTGCCGAGCTTCCTTGGTCCACCAGAACCCTGTGGACCTTCCTTCCCGCTGTAACAAGCGAGATGACTATAGGATCGTTGTCATGAGGTACAACGTCCCGGAGATCTTGCTTTGTGAACGTAATGTCCACATCCGGCGAGTGATCTTCGAACATGTCCACCGTCATCACAGACCTCGCGTACTTCTTCCTCTGTGACGCGGTGCATCCACCACCCGAGAAACCTCCTGCGATGGTGTGGATCTCTCCATGAGTGGGCATCTCATGCTGCTGAGCCTCACCACCCGCCGGCTGAGAGCTCGATGCGCCCCCCGTTCTTCTGTCCAGCAGGTAATCGTTCAGGAAACCGCTCTTGACCTGGTCATCGAGCTGGTATCCCAATGCTAAACATGAATCAACGGTGTGACCAAAGCCCTGGTGGAATTTGCACCAGGCGTCTGGCTTTGGTCCCAACACCTTGTCACCCACCTTCTCCGCCGCCTTCAGCCTGGCTGCTATATTGGGAATGGCGATCAGGTCCGCCAAACTTATGCTTTGGTGGGCGATTGTACTCCCTGGGGCGCACTGGGCCCCTGCCCTTGTTTTTCCTGGGATCATAAGGATGGCGGGTCCTTTGATCCCTCCTGGCCGTCGCTGTCTCCAGCACCCTCTGTGGCTGGATCCTGGTCTGGGCACGTGGCCTAGCGGGGGCCACGCTCCCTCTTTTCTCGGCGACCTCACTTTCATCGGCGATGTGGGCCACCGCAAGTCGCCTAACTTCAGCAAACGTGGCAGGGTGAGCCCTGATCAGCGCCTCGCAGAAAGGTCCCAGCAGCACGCCCTTTTTGAAGGCGTAGACCAACATCTCTTCGTCCTTGGCTGGCGAGCGAACCATCTGCGCCCCAAAACGATTTAAGTAGTCCCTGAGGGACTCTCCCTGATACTGCCTTATGTCGAACAGGTCATAAGACACCCGAGGCGGCGCCTTGTTCACTATGTACTGCTCGACGAAAAGCTTCGAAAATTGCTGGAAATTGGTTATGTGGCCAGTAGGCAGGCTCACAAACCATTCCAGCGCTGTTCCCTGGAGCGTGCTCACAAACATCTTGCAATACACAGCATCCGAGCCTCCCGATAGCATCATCTGCGTGTGGAACGTGGTGAGATGTGCCTCGGGATCCTCCACGCCGGTGAAAACGGCCTTCACGGGTACCACGTTATCAGGGATAGGCGTGTCTGTGATCGCCTGCGCAAAAGGCATGGGGAAAACGCGAGGTGGCAACGACGGCGCGACCTCTTCAACGACTGGGCGCCCTCTCTGCTCCTGGAGAGCTTGGCGCAATTCCTCAGTTACCTTGCTGAGCTCTTCATTCCTGGCCCGAGAGGCGACCAGGTCCTCGTGCATCTTTGCCTGCTCTATGCGCGAGGCTTCCACATTCGCCTGCAGCGAACGCATGATCTCCACCATTTGCACCATAGTCATGGCGCCTTCAGCAGCAACTGGCACAACTGGACTTGAACGGTTGCTTCTCATCTTTCTCATTAAAACTTAACAGATCACAATGAGCGACGAACAACACCTCCTTCAGCAACGATCGATCCAACAATCCATCGGTCAGAACCTCGCAAACTCCAAAGAACTCCAAGAGCACAACTTCGACAGCAAAACCTTCACAGAAACTCACGACTTCACCGCAGACCTTCAGCTTTTCCACCCAAACCTCTGATTCACCGGTCGAAAAGTCCGAACGAACGTCGAAGCTTCGATTTCACCGATTGAAACTCGCGTAAACAGCGAAAAACTTCTCCTCACCGAACAAGAACTCAAGCGAACGGTGGAAAACGCGAATCTACCGAACAAAGCTTGAATGAACGGCGGAAAATGGTTGCACCAGCACGCAACCGCACAGAAACTGCAGAAACTTCCAAGAACTCACGCTATGGATGGGAACAAGTTTTACAGGGCCCCACAGTGGGCGCCTGATGATCCTGCCTGTTGACCGGGACGCTGGAGCCTTGCCTCGTCAAACCTGGATCGACCTCTGCGCCGTGTTAGCCTTCGTCCTTCACCGTGATTCACCTCAAGAATCCTGCAAAAGACAGAACGGCGCCGCTGCGGCCGATCACGCTCCGACGCCCAAGTCAGCGACTGAACCACCAAATACTAAGAGAAAACTCAAGAACTCTAAGGAACCGTGCAAAATTCTCTCTCAGCGTACTCAAGCTCTCGCAAGCGTAAAGAAGTAATCTGAACGTGCGTACCTCAGAAGTTCGTTAGAATCTCTTATATACCTGTGCACTTTCTCTCTCCTGACAGTTACACATCTGGACACGTGGCTCGCATCCAGCTGTACACGTGTCACCATCTGGAGCATCCTTGACTTGGGCGCCACTTCTTATTCTTCAGGCTTTTGGCTAAGTTACTTATGCATGAAACAACTTAGTGCATAGCTGCCTTGGAGCGTGATCCCTTCTGCGTGGCGAGTTCGGGTGCCTTCATACACACCTTCCCTGTGATCTCGCCGGCCGCCTTCATGGTCTACTTCACTTGCTTCACCGTGTATGTTCAGGTAAGCTGTTTCCCGACCTCAACCTCTGGCTAGCTAGGAAATGACTATCTGACGATTTCAACTTTGGTGATGTCCTTGTTTCGGCGATCTCTAACCACTAGGTCGTCTGGGTTCGCATCCGGCGACTTCATCTCAAACTCGGTGACCGCCGGTTTAGGTATGCTAGAGATCGGAGCACGCCAACTTAATAACTGGCGACCACACGAGCCCCCCGACTTCCTTCCCTTCTGCCAGCCATGGGCCCCGCTCAACACGCCTGCATAATAGCTTGCTGCCACGTCATCACTTCCGACTACCAGGGCGGTACACAAACCTAGGGATTCTAAACCCTCACCTTCAACTCCTAAATCCCCTAGCAAAACCTCAAGTAAAAAATGTTTTAAATGTTTAGGTTTTGGGCACATAGCGGCCGATTGTCCAACCAAACGAACCAGATGGTTAAGGGGGCTCAAGTAGTAAGTGAACATAGTGATACATCTATTAGGTCAAACTCCCCTTCCCCTTCAAAATCCCCTAGTAATAATGAATGTGAGATACCTTGTGAAGGTGACTTATTGGTCATAAGGCGAATGTTGGGCACAATTCCAAAACCTTTGGATGACACCCAAAGAGAAAATATTTTCCACACCTGCTGCCTTATCAACAATAAGTTAAGTTCCATTATAATAGATGGGGGTAGTTGTGCAAATGTGGCAAGCACAAGAGTGGTAGATAAACTTGGATTGCCTACCATCTCTCATGCCAAGCCCTATAAACTTCAATGGTTAAGTAAAGAAGGCGAAACCATGGTTAAAAAACAAGTCCTCATAACTTTTGCTATAGGAAAGTATAAAGATGAGGTTTTATGTGATGTTGTGCACATGGAAGCAACCCATCTTCTATTGGGAAGGCCTTGGCAATATGATAGACATGTTCTACATGATGGCCTAACCAACAAAATGACTTTTACCTTCCAAGGGCATAAGGTTACCTTAAAACCCCTCTCTCCCAACGAGGTTCATGAGGACCAAATAAAAATGAAAACAAAAAGAGAAAATGAAAAGGAGCAAGAAAGAAACGTTAAATCGAGTCACCAAGTATCATCTTTAACCACTAAACCCATCATGTTGACTCGTGCCAAGCTACAACTTGCACCTCCAAGGTGTTATTCTTCCTTATCTTTTTCATTACCAAAGGTTTCTCCTTACACACCATCTTGGTTAACGAATGTTAGGAATGATTTTTACACACCTCCTAAAGGTTTTCACCTTCTAAGAGGACTTTCTTCAAAAAGCATTGTCATTCCCAAACAATCTTTTCAAACATGGTCTATATATAGAACCTCATTTTTTGAACTCCTCGCGCTTAAAGAATCTAAGTCAAGTTTGCATCTCTCTTCTTGCACTCTCTTATATGACCGCAAAATAACTTTGTTATCTGCAAGAGTTCTAAATTCGTGGTCGAATTCTCTCCAACCTAGGGGGCATGATGCAAACCAAGCCCACAAGGAGATGACCAAGGATGTTAAAGTACACAAAGAAAAGTCATCTCCAAGTAGAGACCTCACCAGAAAGAGAATTGGACAAGGACCAGAGCACCTAAAGTTCTTCTTGCTAATCTTCTTAATGTAAAGAAAAATGTTGTAAACAACTTGGGCTCACTTGAGGGGTCCAAATAGTAGAATAAGCAAGAGTAGGTCTATATAGCAATAATAGGAGGTGAACACATAAGAATGGGCCTATGAGATGTCAATTAGGGTAGGAAGGAAACCCTACCTTCTAGAGTAGGTGAAGGGTGCGACATTGACTATAGTCAACACCCTAGCCGCCCCACTTTATGCTCTCCCCATTCTACCCTTTAAGCTTGCTCTACAAGGCTCCTAAATCTATAAATAGGGAGGCCTACCTCATGTATTGACAAGTTGAAATTAGAGTAAAGAAATTATGCACAATTTTTGTGTGATTTGTGAGTGAGTGAATCTCCTCCTAAATGGGTCTTATCTTGTGAGAAATGACCTCTCAAGTGGCAGCCTCTATGCACTCATCTTGGTGATTCCATCCCCTCAAGTGGCGTGTCTCCTCTTAGCTTCACCATTCCTAAGTTCTTCTTTCATCAACTCTTCCATTATTCCATTCCTTTTTATGTTTGTGTCAATTCGGTTTTCATATTCTTGTTCTTAGTTTTGCTTCCTTGTTTTTACAATTCGGTCCATTCAATTGTGTTTCTCTTGATTATTCAATTTCCGCACCATATTTGTCATCATCATCCCCATTAATTGTGTTTTTCCTTTTACCTTTGTGAAATGAACCTTCACACCTACTTAACCACTTTGTTAAGTTAATGTCCAGTAGGGATTTTCCTTAGGTTTTCACTCTTTAATTGTCTTAAAATCTCAATTATAAATATCAAAGTGTCACCTAATGCTCAATCCTAAAATCAACACACATCAGAAATAGAAAGAGGTGAGGTCTACTTTTTAGGGTTTTCATTAGGCCTTGGAGACTCTCTAGAAAATGGAGATTTGAAAGAGAATGAGCTTCAATTCTGAATACTTCATTCAATAATATGAAAATTTGAATACATTTTGAGTTTTAATTAGCTATTTATAGATGAAGAGGGATGAAGGTAGTTTGTTTCTTAAGCTACCATAACTCTAGTTAAGCAAGCTTAATTAAGGTGAACTTTAGTGGCTTAAGGAGGTGTCGTGTGTGTCCTCTTAAGATGCTCTAGAGACCCTTGCTTGTATGACAAGTGAGGGTCTCTAGAATGTATTTGATTTATTTACAAAGTACTCTTAAAATTAGTTTAAAATACAAGTCCTAAACATGACTATTCTACTATTTATGCAAACAATTATTCTATCTTTATTCTTGTATATGGTGGCTTGGATTATCCTTCATCATTCCTCCTTTGTATAGACGACGATCCTCCCTATAACCTTTATATATATTCAAATTATTTTAAAAAGTATCACCATAATTTTTTAAGACGATAAGTGAGTACCAAGTTTGTGGTTGTTGTCATATGGTCTTTCTCTACTAATTAAAGGATGAAAAATTATACGAATCGTTTTTTAAAACGCTTTGTGTTACCATGCGAAGAAAAAGTTACAATTAAGCTATAACCTAAGAAAAATCATAATAGATTAAAATGATTAATATTAAGATATTAAAACAATAAGTAAAATAAAATAAATTTTGATAATTTATTTTAATATATTTTAATTATGAAATACAATTATTTTATTTATTACAATTTTATAATAATTTTCTATTTTAATTTAAATTTGATTTTAATAACTTTAATTTACATTTTCTGAAAATTTATTTTTTATATTAAATTATTTATAAAATTTTATTTTCTAAATATATTAATATACCAATCAAATTATTCATAAACTTTTTCAATCTCTATAATTTTTATTATCTTTCTCTTAATGTAAACAATTTAAATTTTTACTTTTTTTATTATTGAACTTCACTCCTTCAAGTTCATTCTCAATCCAAAGATACCCTTAGTGTGAGCCACCCACAATTCTTTCACTAAGGGCACAATCCCTAAAGTCTGTACAAGAAAAGCAAAAGATAAGGCAAAGTGAAAACAAGAAAAATAGAACCCACATTATCCCACCATATGTTTAATAGTTTTCTAGTGAGGTCCACACTGTCACCTACACTATGTAGACAAGTCCATGCAAATATTTGCTTTCTATCCACTTATGTGCAATGAACTCAACTATTCTTACTTTGCACCCAATGTTAAATGTATGTTTACCCTAAAGCCAAAACAGCCACAACTCTTCAATTGACACGTGTATTACTCAAATAATGTATGTGTGCCCAAGCGAATGATTACATTATGTATGTATGTATGTATTTGGTGGATGGTAGTGTAGAAATACAAGGAAGAAATAAAGTTGTAGGATTTAGAAATTATTTGGTAAAAGCTATCTATAGCTAACTCATTTGTTTAACTTATAATAACTTACTTTCATCAATAGAAAATATTTATAAGGTATTTTAAAATAAGTTATTTTAATAACTTCTAATAATTTATTATTTTTATATATTAATATTTTTTCATTTTGTTTTATAAAAAAACATAATTTTAAATATTATTATAAAATTCAACAATCATCTATCATTACATAAAAAAAATATTATTAAAACAAAAAATTATATAAACAAGTATTCGAAAATTAAGTCAAAATCCATATACATTTTATATTTAACTAATTCATTATCTATTCTGTTAATTAAATACAATAATATAATAAATTAATAGTTTATATATATATAAAATATTTCTTCCTAAAAATACTATTTTGATTCTATTTTTTTTTCTCAATTTTTTCATGAAATTTGAGGATGTGACAACTATTGCAAGCTTGTTGCAACAATACTACTGATAATGAGGTAGTGTGTACCC
The DNA here is from genome assembly GCF_051622355.1 of Phaseolus vulgaris. Lineage (NCBI taxonomy): Eukaryota > Viridiplantae > Streptophyta > Magnoliopsida > Fabales > Fabaceae > Phaseolus > Phaseolus vulgaris. The sequence goes on from NC_143508.1 coordinate 42,601,853, forward strand.
AAAATGGAACAAATATAAGCCATTTTTTGCAAGTTAACCAGATGAAAAACTTAAGCGCAACCAAAAAGAGGAAAAAGAAAAGATTATAACCTTCTACAAAATACTGTGGAGAGTTTTACGCAATAAGAGGACTTGAAATATATACATCCTCCACATATATCATGAATCTGAGTACAAAATTGAATGGGAAATTGAAACTAAATCTAGTTGAAATTGAAGTTGTTGAACTATGAACTGTATGTAATTTGGCATCTTAATTTAATCATCATGAACAGCCAGATTTTGGGTCAAGTTAATCCTTCACTACCTCTTCAATCTTCAACCAAGGGTCAATCAATAATTTCATTGATTGACTCGATGTCTCTTCAATGCTCCGAAGACACTCGTTGAGGTTGATTCGTTGTTATTGGACAATGTAGCAGTGAGAATCTCATTTGAAGAACATGTTCTATCATCCTGTAACGTTAAACAAAATAATAATAAAATTATTATAAAAATCCCCACCTCTTAAAAGTATAAACTAAATGAATGTAATCATTGTAGCCAAGTTTTAACAGATAGTGTAAACACATCAATTTGACATAAAGGAGTTTTAGCTTACTATATGACCAAAGTTTTGAGAAAAATATCCAGATTCAGACAAGAAAAAATGTAAAAAAAGACAACCTTAAAAGATTTGTAAAACTTTTGAACAAACTATTTACGTACATTTAAAAGAAAATAGCAAAATTGAAATTAATTGCTAAATAAAAATTAAAATATGTATAAATTAATTTGTAAGACTTTATATACAAAATTTTATTTTATTCCTTTACCACAGATTGCAACGTTTCACTGAGATGCCTGCTCTCAATTCATGATGATATGTTTCCAATCTTTTAATACTTTATCTTTTTATAAGAGAAAATATGATAGGATATAATGTATTATCATTTGATTTTATTTTTTTTCAATAAGGATTGTAAAAAGAATTTTCTTTAATATTCTGATCCAATGGTCCAAAGATTGCTGCGCAATGAATCAAAATTAAAATTGACAGGGTTGAAGCAGAAGCTGCTAGAAAAAACACACCGAAAGCACCAGTGAGAAGAAGACAGATCTGAATCAGATGTAAACAAAAGGGGAGAATAGAGGGAAGAAAACAAGAAGATGAATACATATTCATATATTTTGCTATCACACATTCAATGACATGGAAACAATAAACTTAGATTATTTATCTTCATCACTGAACCTGGATTGAATTTTTTTTTATATTTTTGTTTAGAAACAAAAAATGAAAAAGAAGAGATAAACTTACATGAGAATCAAAAGTTAAAGAGATGTTTCTTAACCGCTTCAAAGCTAAACCTGAATCGTCTTCACCGGAGGTGACGTGGCAGAACCAGAAGACATTGGAACCACTTGATTTTCTCCTTCCTCATCCTCATCCTCTTCTTCGTCATCATCTTCTTCTTCACCCTCTTCTTCAATGTAATCACTGTTATCGTAATCAAGAACGTGATCAAAATCATGTTCCTCATCGTCGTTCACACTATCACGGTGCCGTTGATCGGTATTCACCAAGTGGTTCAACCGCGTGTGTCGACGCAGGATGCAACGGTGACAAAACGACACGGTGGGCGTGAGTTTCGTGCCTGAAGCCGTCCACGGAGTAGGGGAGTGACACAAACGACAGAGAAGAACCCTGGAATGTTTTGCGACTAAGAAATTCGCGCTGTGAACTTTCTCGTCGCAGTCCCAGCATAGCTTAGCCTGGTCCGAGTCACACAGCATCATAGCCCGCTTCTCACACAACACACAAGATAACCCATCCATCTTCTCTTTTCTTCTCTTTTCTTCTCTTCTATTGGCTTCTAACTATATGTTCTTTTCTCTGTCGGGACACCAAAATAAATAGAAGTGAAACAACCTCACACTTGCAACTTGCATCTTCCTAGTATTTTTCGTCTTTTTCATATAAAATAGATAATGCAAAAATGATAAAAATGATAATAATATCAAATAATTATGATTTCTTGGAGATTTTTGAACAAATTAATTGACATGAAGCAAATGCAATATTTGTTAGTTTATTTGTGGGTAGAAATTTCAGGTTAAATCAGACAAGAAAATAACTTTGGAGAAAAATAACTGTGGTCGTGACCTTGAAGTAAATTATGAGATTTGTTAAGAGTTCTTTAAAGAACTTAAAGCGATGCTTGAAAAAATTATAATAGCCACATATGATTTAACACATAAAATTTATTATTGTTTATATCTCGACAGCAGTTTATTAGTTTACTGGAAAAAATATTCAAATTTGGTTCTATTATATTTTTAATTTACGAACATTAAATTTATATAAATATTATCCATTTTCTAGTATTATTTTAATAGTTTTTTCTTGTATTACTTCAATTTGGTAGCTGAATAGGGTTTGGCTTACGTGGTGTAGTGTGGGACCTGACCCACGTGATATGTACCAATTTCGAGATTACCTACATTGTCTAACGTGGGACCAGACCCACGTGAAAATCACCTGGGCTTCCTTACTTCCGCGTAATCTATACTTGGATTTGACAAAAAAATAAAAGCATTAGTTTTGAGGTTGGCCGTTTCAATACATTTAATTATTTTAATTGCAAGTGTCCTTTGGGTCGGAATAGGAAAAATTGATAATGTTCAGAAAATTATTATAATCAAACAATCTTTTTAAGGGTTCTTATTCGATATACCTTAGTAGTGAAGAATTCACGTGGACATTTGGTCAAATAAGAAGGGAAGATTTCACGTGCGTAGACATGGGTGTCAACTATGTGGCTAGGCAATCTCTCTTGGTGAGGTGTAATTGTGAAACATGCTCTCAAATTATACTTGTATTTAGTGGAAAGGAGTATTCATCTTTCCTAATGAAAACAATGAAGTCTCTCTAAAGTTAAACTTGATATTTTGATATGTTGACAACAAATTGTTAATAAAATTTGAGAAAAGATTTATTTTAAACGTTACAAGAAAAATGGGTAACAAAATCGTGAGTTACTTACCAATGCTAATTTTAAGTAATATCTACTAATTCAAATTTGTAAATAAATTTATAGACAATTTTCTATATTTATTTTTAATTTTTATATTATTAATTTTATATTCGTTATGAGAAGAATTCGGATCCAATGATCCAAAAACCTTTAACCACTACATGAGATTTGATTTCATATTATGATTATAGTTATTATAATTATTATTATTATTATTATTATTATTATTATTATTAATATTATTAACATTACTCATATCATTAATATTATTCATATTACTAACATTATTAATTATTATAATAATATTATTCATATTAATAACAATATTATTATTATTATTAATTGTCTAATAAACTGCAGTCAAATTTTAGTTTCTTGAAGAAGTGCAAAGGGTAGCAGTTGTGTTTTAGTATCAGGTACAATTGGTGCAACATTCTTTCAATAATTTTCTTCATTTCTTATTGCTCCATTGTCATTTCAGGTTGCAACATTGTTGTCTCTAGTTGAATCTTCAGGCCAAGCTACAACTTTCTTAAATTCATCTTCTGTTATGAAGGAAAAAGGTGTGGTTGGCTGGTGCGACTATTGATACTGAGAAAATAGAGAAAATGTGTTAAACATAATAGTATTGGCCCTATGATTAGTTGCTAACTGGAGTTGAATGTCTTCCAAGGTGTCTTCTAGTCTTTACTAAGATTGGACAAGTTCAGTTGCAATCTCCTCTCTCATTGGTGTAGCTGTCCTTTCTCTTGGCCTTTAGTCATCATCTAAAATTATTTTGTGAGTGAAGACGTATGCTTTGTTGATGGGAGGTCTAATCATGTAAATTCACTACAAGAAAATCATGAAATAGAAACTAATTTTTAGTAACTAAAAGTAATTAGTTGTTATAGTGACTAAATTAGAGATCATTTTAGAGATTAAAAAAGTTTTGGTTACTAAATTAGTTTCTATTATTGTTAAATGGTTTCTAAAGTGGTATCTAATTAGCAACCAAGGTTTTTGATACCAAATTTATAAACTAAATAATTGGTAGTTAAAACATAGGTTGCTAATTAGATACCAATCTAGAAACCATTTAATAATAATAGAAACTAATTTAGAAACCAATTTTTTTTTTAGTTTCTAAAATGGTCTCTAATTTAGTTCCTATAACAACTATTTTTTTTTGTTTCTAAAATTGGTTTCTATTTCATGTTTTTCTTGTAGTGATTGGATAGCTTTTGACTTGCACTCAATTCTTTGCATAATTCACATATTAAACTAGGAAAACCTAGAGGCTTTGTAGTACCTCTAGCACTATTTTGATATAACACAATCTTGTGAATCTCCTAAGAAATCAATTCAGATACATCCATTGTTATTCCTTGAATTATGTTGTATAGAAGTTGTGCCTTATCCAAAGTCATGTAAGATACATGAGTATTGGAAAAATATTTGCAAACATTATGCTTGCCCATAACTGTGTTAATGTACTCATGCTTGCTCTATAGAGTTTTTTAGGAAGACCTGTTGTTCCTTTCACCATTATACTTCCAAGAATGCGTAGTTGATTTGTTGGAATTGTCAATGAGACATCCTTTCTTCTTCTATTAAGCTTTTTTCTTATTTCTCCTGCTAAGTCCAAGTTAATGTGAAGATACCTTATAATGTTAGTTGCATCATAACTGACTTGCATTACCCATGAAGTTTTAGTTATTTCATCAAAGCTTACTGGACAAACATTTGCATAGAATTCTCTAATTTTGGCTTCATGGAAATAAGGACAGGTTGTTACCAACTTCTCCCATTGTCTTCTAATTACTTCAACTTTAAAATCTTCATATTCCTCAAGAAGTAATTTCACTCTTTTTTCAGTTATGATAGCCCTTGACTCTAGTTGATAATATTTGTTTTGTTTTCTCTTAATCAAGAACTTGCTTCTATCTCATTCATCTGTTTCATTCCTCTTTCTTTCATCTTTTTCTACCTCTTTGAAAAATGTGGAATTAATCCACATATTTCCTGAGGAAGACACAACTTCCTTCCTCTTTCTTAAAGGAGGGATTTGATGAGTGTACCTATTTTGTTCTACTATTTGTACATTGTCATAAAAAAATCAGAGAAATTAAATTTGATACATTTACTCTTTCTATTTGATGGAAATCTCCAACCACACACAACCACAAGGATGAAGACCTATAGTCTGTTTATGGACATACTTGCAAATATGGGTCTAATTGGACTTTTTGTTTATCTTTTGTAGGCCCACTACAGAGGACAACTATAGGATGAAGGAAAATATAAAACATATTCAAGAAAACCTCTAAGTCATCCAAACATCAACTAGAGCGTTGCTCAAAAGAATTCAGGAAGAGTGGTAGAGAGAATTTCTTCTATATTTTTAGGCCTTAGTTGTAAATAATTAGAATAGGATTTCTTTTCTTGTAAATAAGTTGGGCCTAAAGTAGCATAGATTTTTAGGCTTGTATTTGGACCAATAGTAAAATAGGTCTAGTTAGGGTTAGAAGTGACTAGTTGATGTTACAATTGGGCTTCTTTGACCCCAATGAAACCCTAGAATTACTTTGTCAAAAAGCACATGGAAGTCCACATGACAACCTAAGAGTGGAAAGGATTTAGCATGGAAACTGTAAACTACAATTCAGTAATGTTTCATACAAAAAGATAAACATTTATGGACTTTAACTGATAAAGTAGTTACAATTCAACCTCCAATTTAGGAATTTGAACCTCTTTACATATTTTTGGATTATGAAATGAATAAGAACGATTTATTCCTAATTTTGTGTTATTTTCAGGAATTTAAAGAGAGATGAAGCAAACGTATATCTTATGAACAAATATGTCACTTAACCCAAGCCCAATTAGGTTAAATAGAAGGCGTGAGGCATAACCCTAGACATATGATGACTTTTCTACGGCAAGTGCACCGCGTTTTCAGAAGTAATAGTTTGTCCCTAAGGACGAATATAGAACCCACAAGGAACAATTGGATAATCAAGTATAATATTCACTAAATATAAAACAAAATAATAAAAGTTTGTTGGGATTGGGTATGATGACAATGATTAATACGAAAACAAGTCAAAGAGTTTGTTGTTTCAATTGGAAAAATAGGGATTGGGGTTCATTTTTCTCACTCTTTTGTATTTTGATAAGCATGACGATATTTTGTCCTTTGATTGATATTAATGTTCATATAAAAATCATTTATATTGATTCCTCGCATATAAGATTACTAAGAGGCTTTCTAAATATCGATTTCTCGCATATTTATAAAACTTCTTATCAGTAAGATCAGACATTGATAGCAATTAGCATTTCAAATTTATTCCTAGCATTCAAATATGTTAAGCAATATCATTTGGGTCAGAAACTTAGAAGTACTTTCTAGTCAAATCTAAATTTCGAGTTTAAGGCGAACAAGCATTACTAACAAAATGATAATACCGATCATTAATCAAGAACAAAATATTATGCTTAGATATCACCTCAATAGATAAGAGTTTGAACAAATTACTCTCAATCCCAAATGGTAGAATTAGCCACACATGTTGGCTGTTACAAGCAGGGAGAACAAGAAAAGAAGATTCTGGATATTTCTTCTTAACGACTGCCTCATCTAGGGTTTCTAACACCCTTTATTCTCCCAATTGGATAACAGTTCACTCAATGGTGTTTTCCTCTCAATCACTAATGTTTAGGGTTGTGCCTCAAGCCTCCTATTTAACCTAATTTTCTTGGGCTTAAGTGACTTCTTGCTTGGTTGTTAATGGGCTTCTGGAGCAATCTCACCTAAGCTCGCTTGAGTGAGATCCACTGGTAGTGTTTGGCTTGAGCTAATTTGGGCGAGCTTTGGTGAGTTCAGGTGCGTTCCAACTTTCCCTTTTTAGCTTTGTATATTCTCCCTTTGCCCAATCGTCTCCATTTTGCCCTAGAATCCTGAAATTAACACAAAGATAGGAAACCCTAATGGTGGCACTCATCAATGAGAAACACTCTAGATCTTCTTTTCTCTTAGTCCATGCTTGTAATAGCCACCATGAGTGGCTAATTCTTTTCCATGCTTGAATTATATATAGGAATAGATTTGAAATGTTAATTGCTTTATAACATCTATTCGTAATGATAAAGAGTTTTTATAAATATACAAGAAATCGATATTTAAGAGACTCTCTTAATAATTTTGTATGCGATGAATCAATATTATTGATTTTTATATGTGCATCAATGTCAATAAAGATGGAATGTTATATGTTTGAAACTACAAACGAGAGAGAAGGATTAACCTCATTTCCAATTTTCTTAATTGAAATATCTTACTCAACTGAAGCGAATTATAAACATACATTTTAACTTCTTCTTTTTTGTTGAGCGCTTTACCATTGGCTTGAACAAATTTCATTCAGAGAGCAATCCTCCTTCCAGTGAATTTTTAGCTTAGGTGGATTTGATTTGGCTAAGTGATTTTTCTCTTTAACAAAATTTCCCAATTTTGCAAGAGAATTTGCTTAAGCTTTTTGTTTTTCACTCAACGTTTTGGCTCTAATTAGAATAAAGGCTTGTGGTTGAATTTGTTGAGCGGTTCTGGGTGGGCTGACATATAATGCATTCTTGAAAAAAGCATCATGTTGTTATACTGAAGAATGCATGAAGGGTTAGCCTAGATCGTTGTTGCCATTTTTTTCTGATGCCAAGGCATCTTAACACTTTTTTTCTTCATTCTTTTTCACTTCTCCTTTTTGGTCTTCTTTGTTTTTCCTAAAAAAAGTTCACACAAACAAAGATACTACAAATAAACAATAGAAAATATAAACAATATTTGGTTTCCTCCCAACAAGCACTTTTTTTACGTCATTAGCTTGACGCCTTTTCAATGTTAGGGAGGTATAAGAGTAAGAATCTCCCTATATGTTATCTCAAAGCAAGTCTTTTGAAGTTGTGGTTGACGATGATTGTTCTAGAGATGTAATACCAAAACCTCATTTTGTATTTGTAATTTGACCTCCCTTTATCCATGTCTATTATCATCTTTGATGGTTTTAGGAAAGGTCTCCCTATGATTAGAGGGACTTCTTCGCATTCTTTTATATCCATGACCACAAAGTTTGTAGGAAATGTAAGAGTATCAACTCACTAGCATAATGAAAAAAAAAAAAAAAAACTCAAGCATAATGAAAAACACATACAACTAACACAATTAGAAGTCCTAGGTACATGATTTGTACAGTTGAAGAACAAAATTTTGAACCAATTAAAGTGAATTAAACCATAAACTAATCCGTAAAAAAAATTCTAAAACATGTTTAAGACTATCAACAATGTATGGAATCAACACGAAATAGATGAAAATACAAAGAAAATATGAAACTATTTAGCTTTGACTTAACACCTTTCTCTTGATACCAATTGATGCAATTCTACTTTGTTCCATGCTTTTGTGTTTTCCAATGAGTTGCGGATTGTTGGAGTCAATTTGGAAAAAGAATGAAGTTTGAACTTGTGTGAGGATGATTGAAATGAACTGTGGAGATTGAGGACTAGAAGAGGTGAGACGAACTTCTAGGAGAGTTCTAGGTGAAACACCACAAAAAGAGTGCTAACATAAGTTGAACTTGAGAGAATTTGAAATTTCATTTTGACATAATTTCTTTACTCAAATCAAGTTGAATTTACAAGAGGCCTAGAGCACTTATTTATAGTGCTAAGGACAGTCAAGGTTCAAATTTTAACCCTAAAAACTCTCACTCCCATGGCGACAAATGGCTTACTTTCATTGGAGTAAATCCTCACAAAATTAGAGGTTGACAAGTGACCTTTCTTCATTAGAGGAAAATATTTTCCATTAAGGATATGATATGTGGACCTCGATGTCTTCCTTGCCTATGCTTAGGAATTTGAACCTTTTTACATATTTTTGGATTATGAGATGAATAAGAACGATTTATTCCTAATTTTGTGTTATTTTCAGGAATTCAAAGAGAGATGAAGCAAACGAATATCTTATGAATAAATATGTCACTTAGCCCAAGCCCAATTAGGTTAAATAGAAGGCGTGAGGCATAACCCTAGACATCTGATGCCTTTTTATGGCAAGTGCGCCGCATTTTCAGAAGTAATACTTTATCCCTAAGGACAGAAATCGAACCCACAAGGAACAGTTGAATAATCAAGTAAAATCTTCACTAAATATAAAAAAGAATAATAAAAGTTTGTTGGGATTGGTTATGATGAAAATGATTAATATGAAAACAAGTCAAAGAGTTTGTTGTTTCAATTTGAAAAATAGGGATTGGGGTTCATTTTTCTCACTCTATTGTATATTGAAAAGCATGACGATATTGTGTCCTTTGATTGAATTAATGCCCGTACAAAAATCATTTATATCGATTTCTCGCATATTTATAAAACTTCTTATCAGTAAGATCAGACATTGATAGCAATTAGCATTTCAAATTTATTCCTAGCATTCAAATATGTTAAGCAATATCATTTGGATCAGAAACTTAGAAGTACTTTCTAGTCAAATCTAAATTTCGAGTTTAAGGCGAACAAGCATTACTAACAAAATGATAATACCGATCATCAATCAATAACAAAATATTATGCTTAGATATCACCTCAATAGATAAGAGTTTGAACAAATTACTCTCAATCCCAAATGGTAGAATTAGCCACACATGTTTGTTGTTACAAGCAGGGAGAGCAAGAAAAGAAGATTATGGATATTTCTCCTTAACGACTACCTCCTCTAGGGTTTCTAACACCTTCTATTCTCCCAATTGGATTACAACTCACTCAATGGTGTTTTCCTCTCAATCACTGATGTCTAGGGTTGTGCCTCAAACCTCCTATTTAACATAATTTTCTTGGGCTTAAGTGACTTCTTGCTTGGGCGTTAATGGGCTTCTGGAGCAATCTCACTTGAGCTTGCTTGAGTGAGATCCACTGGTAATGTTTGGCTTGAGCGAGTTTGGGCGAGTTTTGGTGAGTTTGGGTGCATTCCAACTTTCCTTTTTTAGCTTTGTATATTCTTCCTTTGCCCAATTGTCTCCATTTTTCCCTAAAATCATAAAATTAACACAAAGATAGGAAACCCTAAAGGAGGCACTCGTCAAGGAGAAACACTCTGGATCTTCTTTTCTTATAGTCCATGCTCGTAATAGCCACCATGAGTGGCTAATTCTTTTCTTTAGGATTTGGAGTAATTTATTCAAACTCTTATGCATTGAGGTGATATTTATCTATAATATTCAGCTCTTGCTTGATGATTGATATCATCATTTTATTCTCAAAGCTTGAAACTATTCATGATTTTGATCCTTAGATTTGACCGGAAAGTACTTCTAAGCATTTGACCTAAACAATAATGTTTAACATATTTGAATGATATACAGGAACAGATTTGAAATGTTAAGTGCTTTATAACATCTATTCGTAATGATAAGGAGTTTTTATAAATATGAAAGGAATCGATATTTAGGAGATTCTCTTAATAATTTTGTATATGAGAAATCAATATTAATGTTTTTTATATGTGCATCAATGTCAATAAAGATGGAATGTTATATGTTTGAAACGACAAACGAGAGAGAAGGATTAACCTCATTCCCAATTTTCTTAATTGAAATATCTTACTGAACTGAAGCGAATTATAAACATACATGTTAACTTAACTTTTTTTGTTGAGCGTTTTGCCATTCGCTTAAGCAAATTTCATTCAGAGAGCAATCCTCCTTACATTGACTTTTTAGCTTAGGTGGATTTGATTTGGCTGAGTGATTTTGCTCTTTAACAAAATTTCCCAATTTTGCAAGAGAATTGGTTTAAGCTTTTTGTTCTTCACTCAACATTTTGGCTCTAATTGGAATCAAGGCTTGTGGTTGAATTTCCTGAGCAGTTCTGGATGGGCTGACATATCATGCATTCTTGAAAAAAACATCACGTTGTTATACAATGCATGAATGCTTAGCCAAGACCATTGTTGCCATTTTTCTCTAATGCCAAGGCATCTTAACACTTTTTTCTTCATTGTTTTTCACTTCTCTCTTTTTGGTCTTTTTTTTGTTTCCTAAAAAAAGTTCACACAAACAAAGATACTAGAAATAAACAATAGAAAATATAAATAATAATTAGTTTCCTCCCAACAAGCACTTTTTTTACGTCATTAGCTTGACGCCTTTTCAGTGTTAGGGAGGTATAAGAGTAAGACTCTCCCTATATGTTATCTCGAAGCAAGTCTTTTGAAGTTGTGGTTGACGATGAATGTTCTAGAGATGTAATACCAAACCTCATTTTGTATTTGTAATTTGACCTCCCTTTATCCATGTCTATTATCATCTTTGATGGTTTTAGGAAAGGTCTCCTTATGATTAAAGGGACTTCTTCGCATTCTTCTATATCCATGACCACAAAGTTTGTAGGAAATGTAAGAGTATCAACTTTCACTAGCATGTTTTCAATGGTTCACAATAGTCATTGTACACTCCTATTTTTCATTTATCAAAGTCATGTTAGTGATCTTCATGGTCATTTTTCCTAATTTCTTCATTAGATTGATACTAGCCCCTAAATCAAGTAATGCATTTTGTACTCGAAGGTTTCCTATAGTCACTGAGATTGTGAAGCTCCCAGAATCCTTTCCTTTCTTGGTAGGGGTTGTACCTTCTCATTGTGGCCCTTCCTTGTGTCTCCCACTCTTTTCAACATTTTTTTATTTTTATCTTTTTTAATTTTTTTTCTCAAATAAAACTTCTTCCTTCAGGATCAGACGACTAAATTTGTGTCCCTCAATCTTCATACCCGAAGTTCTTGGACATTACATTGCTTTTTAGGGTTTACTTGTGTGTTGGTTGTAATCCTTTGTCTTGATATTCTGATGATTCTTGTTGCTTGCTCAGTATCAACAGCCATCATGGTTCACCCTACTACTACATCTAGAATTATTTTTGTTTCAGGCCTCAGAACATTGTGAAAGATACTTAGCTGGGCACATCGTCAAAACCATAGTAAATTTTCTCAATAGGGTTTTGAAGCGCTCTCAGGCTTCGCATAAAGGCTTGTCTGGTCCTTGCTTGAATGTAGATCTATCAAAATTAATCAAACATAAATTGAATGCACTGATTAAAATGAAAAAAACTCAAGCGTAATGAAAAATACATACAACTAACACAATTAGAAGTCCTAGGTACATGATTTGTACAGTTGAAGAACAAAATTTTGAACCGATTAAAGTGAATTAAACCACAAACTAATCCATAAAAGAAATTCTAAAACATGTTTAAGACTATCAACAATGTATGGAAACAACACAAAATAGATGAAAATACAAAGAAAATATGAAACTATTTAGCTTTAACCAAACACCTTTCTCTTTATACCAATTGATGCAATTCTACTTTGTTGCATGCTTTTGTGTTTTCCAATGAGTTGCGGATTGTTGGAGTCAATTTGGAAGAAGAATGAAGTTTGAACTTGTGTGAGGATGATTGAAATAAACTGTGGAGATTGAGGACTAGAAGAGGTGAGGCCAACTTCTAGAGGACTTCTAGGTGAAACACCACAAAAAGAGTGCTAACATAGGTTGAACTTGAGAGAATTTGAAATTGTATTTTGACATAATTTCTTTACTCAACTCAAGTTCAATTTCAAGAGGCCTAGAACACTTATTTATAGTGCTAAGGACAACCAAGATTCAAATTTTAACCTTAAAAACTCTCACTCCCATGGCAAAAAATGGCTTACTTTCATTGGAGTGAATCCTCTCAAAATTAGAGGTTGACAAGTGACTTTTCTTCATTAGAGGAAAATGTTTTCCATTGAGATGATATGTGGACCTCGATGTCTTCCTTGCCTATCCTTAGGTGGAGTCGTCATGTTTCTCATGCCATGCTTGGATGTTTCATGCTTCCACCTAGCCACTCCAGGCCTCTTATTTGCCCTATACGCTTATTTGAGAATCCTATACGACCTAGGGTTGCATTGAGCCTAAGAAAGCCCAATTGTAACCCTAGGTAGACTCCATTATCCTATTTACACCATACTCTACTAGGCCAATATATGACCCATGAAAATTAACCAAAAAACAAACCCAAATAAAACCCACACTACTCTATAATTTTTACAATGCTAAGAAGAAGAAAAATAAACTCTTCAAATATGAGTTTCCCTCCAATAAAGTTCCATCTTCTTCAGTCTTCTGAGCCCAATATATGGTGACTGGATGGTTCTCCATCAATTCTTATGAAATTGTGTTAAACATTTTACTACTTAAAAGCCCCTTTTACTTTTTATTATTCTTGTGGATTTATATTAAACTCAAATATTTGAGAGGTGTCCCTCCTTTCATGCTATGAATCCCAATTTTTATATTATGTGATTCAAACCTAGGGATTAAAACATTAAAACATCAATCCTCAATATTTATACCCCACCTTATATGTTCAAACGTAGGGACTAAAACATTTAAAACATAAATGCAAAAGTATTTATACTTCCTTTTGTGGATTCAAACCTAGGAGGTTAAAACATTTAAAACTGTACCTGTGTGGAAGGAAAGAGGGGACCTAGGTAACACAATTTGGTGACGTGTCGGTATCAACTGGTTGTCTACTGACTATCTTCAAGCTTCCTTCTTTCCTTTTTGGACTCAGACGGGCGGAGGTACCTACGATTGTACTCCGACGTTCAAGTCAGTACTGGTATTTTGGATGTATTCTTGCAGAATAAAAAACGTACATTGCACCTTTGCGGAAGTTCTATTTATAGTGTTACTTATGGATTTTCTCTGTGATGGGTTGAATATCAGTTAACTGATATGCATCATGGTCCCTCATTAATGGGGAGGTATATTGGTATTTAAGAAATACCTGCAATGTCTTTCGGTTAATCAATATTTAACTGATTTTGCAGAGATGTTTCCACATGCTTCGGATATAATTATGATTCATTAAATACTATTGTAACGACAGTTACTCTCATTTAATGCGGGACTTTTGGTGCTCGTTCACTCGGTCGGCCGGTGATTATGTCCTGAACAGGATCGTCAATACCGACCAGTACAAAAACATGGAATCTCCAATATTTAAAACGAGTGTCATGCTTAAGAAGAAGATGATGAAGAGAGAGGTGGAGATAATGCATTCAGACGTCGCCCGTAAACTGAGTTTCACATAAGCCTCTCGCTCTCTCTTTTCTAAATTGTTGAACCTTGGATTTCAAATGAACTCCATTAGTAGATTTAATTTGAGAACCTACCTTAAATTCGTTGGTGGATTCAGTGCATTTTAAATTTGTTGGGCAAATAGCAATTTGCTGAGTGAAAATTAACCAGAAAAAAATTCTAATTTATGGGCTCACATCGTTTAATGGATTTACTTTCATTGAGCATAATTAAATTCACTGAATGAATGATGCAAAAACTCTATATTTTTCCTTTCTTTTATTTTTTACATAATTTCATCGTACGGATTTAATGGAGTGAAAAGTCATCAAATCTATGTCCCAAATTCATTATCCAAAACTCATTTTGTTGGGTGGATCCATAGAGAATAAATGTTCAACACTATTCTAAATATGATAAACAAAACATGTTGATGGTGTTGTTTCACGTAAGTAACTTGGAAAGTTTTCTAGATGTTATATTGTTACCTTTTTTAAAAATTGACATAAAAGAATAAACATATTGCAATCAATTATTGGGAAATTAGGAGCTTTTATGAAAGGCCGAAGAATCAAACTTAATTTCATTTAGTTCGTCTGTAAATATCAAGAACTGCTAGTGAAAGAAATGAATTAATAAAAAAATATTTGTGATTAGAAAGGTTTAGCCTAAATGTGATCCATTACATTGGGCATTTATAGGGTTTGAATTTAAAATTTAAGTGGTTATATATTTACACTTACTTACTGTGTGTACATTTATTAATAATTAAATCGAATCGAATTGGTTTTAAACTAACTATACACTTTTGATTTTGCACTAATGCAAATAAACGAAAAAAAAAATTCAAATAAAAAAAATTCTATTTGCAAAACTACAATCTATTTCAATATGGTCTTATGCAAAACTAAATATTTATTAATTTTGGGGGTCACCTACCACAGTCATTTAGGAATGAATTTTCCAAAAAGAGAAATACGCATTCCAAAAAGTACACACAAAAAAAATAGAGATGAACAAAAATATAATAAATCGGAAACGTGAAGATTAGAAAAGAAAACTTGTGTTTGCATTAAGGGAGATTAGAGTAAATACTAGAAAAAGATTATTGAAGTATTTAACGTGATGATTGTGAAAATATTCTAATTTTTAATGATGTAAAATTTAAATTTACTATAAGAAATTTAAAATTTAAAATATGAATGATTTTTTGTGTGTAAATTTTAATTAATTAAAATAATATAAAATTAAAATTATAAATAAAAAATAAAAAATAAAAAATAAAAATAAAATAATGATAATAAAAATAATAAATTAAATACTTTTGTGTTATATTAAAAATTTATTTTACTATTCATTTTATTAATTAATATTATTTAATTTTATTAATAATATAATTAAATATTTTTGTTAGTTAAGTTTATTTATTTAGATAATTTTAATATTATTTATGATTATTTCATTTGTATTATATTAATTATATTTATTTTATTTATATAAGAATATTTTATTATTATTTTTATATTTATATTATAATTTGATAATTTTTTTATTAAAATTTATTGCTATGCATACAGATTAAAAGAACATAATTCTATTTTGTTTGAAGCTAACGTCCTGATTTTTCTTTGCAAACTGAAGATATGAACAGTACTAATTCATAACTTAGTCACTCCCTTTTTTTCATCAAATTAATAGATCAAAACCTAATTTATTCTCACTTTCCGTCGTCGACAACAGTAGATCAATCTGTTGAACTAAACACAATGTTAAAGTCAACATATCTGTATTTTATATTATGGACCATGACATGTGTACTCCCATAATTTTATCTTCCTAACCTCACCTATTTTATGGAAAAAACTTTATTATTTTTTTTTATTCTCTAGGTACTTACAAAAAAATTATTTAAATAGACTATCACTATTGAAGATTGTTTTAATTATGTGAAAAAGGGAATTTGCAAATTTGTTTAATGTTAAACTTAGAAAAAAAATTATCCTATTAAAACTCTCCATTTTTAGATACTTGAAACAAAGCCCTTTGCTCATGTTGATACACCCATTAACAAAGACCAGCAAAAAATGTTGTATAAGAATTGTTAGAAATTAGAATAGACAACTAATTAGTCTAGCTTCACCCACAAAGTGCCCTAATGTCTAAAATTTAAAATTTAGTGGAATGTAATGCTTCCATGACTAAACATGCCACGTGGTCCAAAATAAATATAATTTAATTTAAACAAGTAATGGAGGGTTTTACTTCCTGCAACCTCATAATTACTAATTGAACCTTATATTAAGAGGGGAAAAAAACTACTACTATCGGCAGCCACCACTGCACCGTTTATTATACCCCCGTTCTCCGTTACTGCTGCAGTCTTCGAGAGGGAAAAGAATAATTGATAAGCTCTAAAAGATTTATTTTGAATGGTTGTTCTAGAAAATTCATTCATGAAAGTATCTTGTGTTTTCCAAAATTTGTTCAAAAAATACTATTTCATAATTTTCATTCCAAAATTCAATTCATGTTTCAGAAAGTTAGTTCTAAAAATCCTATATTCTTGTTCTCAATGTCATGTTCTAATAATTAGAGAAAACTTATTCCAGAATATTTTTGAAATAAATAATCCGAAATTAGGAGGATGCAGAAAGAAAAAACCGTAGTGGGGGAATAATGGTTCCCTTATTCTCAAGTCTCTTCTTTTATTGGATCTTCAATCCGAATGTAAACGAGATATTGAAGGCGATTTTCAGAATATGCTCAAGAAACATAAATGTATACTTACCAGCTGTTTATCTTAATCAGTTCAGATTAAACATATAATTGATGATTCCCACATTCAATATATTCTCTGCCTATAATTATTGTGTTATCTTGCTATATTATTTAGTATCCATGGTTTTTCATGTTTTATCTCACTAGAAAATGGAAAAATAATTACAGTAGTTACAATTTCAGTAAATTATTAATACTAAAGACTTCTACAATTTAGCATTTTCCTAAAATTAAATGTCAACTCACAAAAACTGTTTGATTTTCAATTTTGAAATCAAGTGTATTTTATAATAGCAATAATTAATGGTTGATTGATTGATCAACATACCTAAATTCTCACTCACCAATTCTAATTTATTTCAAGGATTGAGTAACACCATTCAGTGAATTATCACCGTTAACATTATTTTACCTCAGTTCATGTGTCTAAGGGGTAAACCTGTTGTCATGCTCAAAACAAAAGAGTCATTCATGGTTCAATCAACATAGCTCTATAACATTATCTAAACAAGTGGTCATAATGATAATCCGGTTTCCCACAACATACAGAATGGGAAAATAACCCCAAAAACAGTCACATGCAAACTTGTACATCTACATGAAAGTATATACCACTTCGTAACAAAAAAACATTCTTCCAAAGCCTAAAGGAACCCAGATCATATCAAGCCATACAAAATCATCCATAATCTTTCCACAGGAAATGCTCTAAGTACAACCTGACAGGAAGAGAAAGAGAGCACTCTACAACCATTTCCACCTATCCCTTCGGATCAGAAACATTCTGTAATCCAGTGAAAAAAACTATCACAAGGGCGGAATGAAGATGTATGGGATTTATGAAGACATTACTACATAAGAAAGCATAAACAAAAACAGCATCAAAGGTTGTTAACTATAGTGAAACAAGTACTTTGGGCCCAAACAAAAAGAACAAAGGAAAAAATAATGCGCTTGACTTGACACCATCCAATGACAAAAATATAAAACAAAATTCTTTTACATCCAAATGCACAAAGTAGGGACAAAAAGGAGCTAAGCGCATACCTTCAGAGACAGGGATGAAGTGATGAGTTGGCTCCAACTAATCCTCTGCCCAAAGCAACCAACAAATATGAAGTTAATTTTCAACTTCACAAACAGCATAAATGAATTGCACATCAATGACAAAGACAAGCAAATATCAATAATCAAATATAGTGAAATCAAGTGCAGATATGACTATTTTAAATAAGTGGAACATACAAATCACATTCATGTGTTAGAAGACTTCAAAGTAACCAAAGCATACTTAAAATGATTTTTTGATCGAAATAAATTTATCAAATCAACATTCAAACCCACAAATACATTAAATATTCATATTAACAGAAACTTCAACATTCAACCCTAGAATACATTAAATATTCGTATAAACAGAAACTATCTAGTTTTCATCCTGAGTTGATTTATGGCATATGCGTGACAAACCAACAAGAAGTGCAGATAAAACAAGAAAAACACAGCAGTGTATTTCAAATCTAGCAAAGCTCATCAAATGCTGTATTGAGAGTGTTACATCTGAGACAAAAAAGAGAAGTGGAAAACCATAAACAACAAATGATAAATTAAATTGATCATTGTGGCTTACATACTTTCCTTAGAAAAATGAGTAAAAGGCAGTTAACTTTAATATCTTCCTTTAAAAACCCACAACAACTTGCATTTACTCCAAATCCAGAACAAGCTAACATGTTAATCAAGCATGTGCTATGTATGGTAACTTAGCAGTATGACTACATAAACAAACAACAACAGAGACCACAGAAGGCAAAGAAAACTCAATTTTCTTTTAGAATTCATATCTCCCTGGTTGCTTTTCAAGTACATCATTTTATAGGCCAAATGAAAGACACTCTAAATTCCATATTAATCCTCACTAAGGAACCCTTCATGCCCACTAATAATTAACTCCCACTAGTAATTAACTACTATATGCATCATTATTTCCCACCATGTAAACATAAATGATTCACCTTGTTGTATTATTTTATGTTTCCACGTGATCATTCAACCACTTAATTAGAAACATAATAAATAATAAAAGTTACAAAAGAAAAAGAAAACATAATTATATTGACCCTTTAAAGACCATATCAATTTTCATCTTTAACAAGTTAGGAACTCGAAGAAATCTAGTGACTAATCTACGCATTGAAGGAACCTGATCAACAACTAAAATTTGGTAACATACATGATTAAAACTCGAGTGTAGGCTTCTCAGAATTAGGACCATGCTTATCAAGTTTTTTGTTGTTGTCCTCCAATGAATCCAACACCAAAAATCTCTTCAATTCTTCTACTGTAGCCAAGCCTTTGCTACGTGTGAGATCATATCATCATTGGTTTGTGTTAGAAAGGCTACTCTGAGTTGCATCAAAGATATGTTGAATGTTATTAGCAAAAATATTTGAACCTTTTTTTGAAAGGAAGAACATGTCTTAAACAATGTCAAAATTTCTAAGACATCCTCTTCAACTAATTTCCTTAAAACAACACATAATTAGAAGTCTAGTTTCTGCCACTGAAGTTTTTCTTTATCCGAAACAGCAATGACATCTTTCTCCAAATGGATGTAGACCAAAATAAATAGTTTTTCAAATTGAGCTTTGGTGTGGTAATAGTAGGAGTAGTAGAAAAAGTAGAAGTCGTTCCAAAGTCAACCACAAATGGATTTAAGGACAAAAGGAAAAACCCTAGCCTTGAAGGGAATAAATCCTAGTCATGAACTACTCTACCAACGAACCACAAGGAAAAAAGGGAAAAAAACATGTCCAGAAGGTGCCGACGAGACAAACGACGGCGGTCGAATGTGATTCTGACACGGAGAATACAACACGTGGGAGACACACGCCTAATGAGCAATTGGCGGTGCATGGCAACGCATCAAAGAGATTTTGAATAAGTAACCACCAATGATGGGTCATGCTATAAGGATGAAAAAGGGGGACCAGCCCGGTGGGTAGACGTCATTTAGGAGAGATGAGTCAACTTTTTGAACCCTCTAGCCCATATTGGCTCCGACGAGCCACATACAGGGCGAGATAGCCCACCAACCTGCTCTTCTTTATTTTTTGCACTTTTAAAGAGAAATATTAGGCTTTTGAAATTAAAATGGGTGGTGATCAATGTTTTATATAGAATTTCATTTACATTAATTTATTTATATATCATTTGATTCATTGAAATATTGTTGATATTTATTTTATTTTGCTAGGCATTAAACATTCTTTCATTCGAATATTAAAGTTTAATTCAATTTTATAGCTCTTTCTTACATTTTTATTTAACTACAACCAAGTACATAGATCCAAAATAAAAAAATTACAAAAGAAAGAAAAGAATTGAAAGTGGTGGGCCAACTCGCCAACCCAGCCTACGATGGAATGGGATACTAATTTCAGACAGTATAACCTTAGTGGGCCAGCCCGGCACAACCCACTTTTGGCGGGCTAGTGCATGGTACGAGCTAGAATAGGCTGAACTAGTCGTATTTCCACCCCTAGTCATGCTCCTTACGATGACCTAATCATAAGTTTTCCGAAAGAAAGACGACGACAACAGCGATGATGAGAACAACAACGATGGCGAATGGCAACGACACTTGCTGGACAATTGCGACAACTATCAGGGATAGAGATCAGAGGTGACCAGGGCTCCAGATACCAACTTGGATAGATAAGATGGAGAAGATATAGGATATTCAACTTACACTATTTTACCTATATATATGGCAAGGCACCTTACCGTATACCCTAAGCCTAAAGCTAGGTACATAGAAAAGAAAAAAGTAATAAAATAACATTCAATTTCAACAATACCTAGTCCAATCAATTCACAATCAATTTGGATGCATTTGCAATCACATGTCATCAACAAATAAGAAACCATACAATAACCTTTAGAAACAAAAACATCCACACCATTAGAGTAGTTTATCACCATTCAAACATCTTCAAACCCTGTCCACACTGATTCTTGAACCATTGCATGGCAGGAGCTCACGTCTCACAATATTAAAACAATCCACTTAATGATTCAAGACAGAAACACCCTCAATCCCTAAACCTATCATGTTAAACTCCACCAACCAAAACCCAACCCTTTTCTTTGCCTTACAACAAGATAATAGAACCCACAATATCCCCACTAACCTCGATCAACCAAAACCAAAACCTGATACCCTATCACAACCCTACTCAAGATGCACTTGTCATCATTCTATCCAACAACAAAATCACCAAGCTATCACATCAATCCATAACATTACAATAATCACGTTAACTATATTCCAAAATTCTAAACACACGGTCCTTGACATTGCAGACAAATGCAGCAGCAACGCAATAAGAGAATCCAAAATATTGAAGTTGCAACAGAACTCATGGTCACAGACCTCTTTTAAAACCAAGCCATATTCCAATAAGCAATGTTTTAACAGTCCACGAACACCATGAATATAGAAAGGTTTAAAGGTCAACGTTTGGCGTTTCATTTTATTGGGTCCCGAAGACTGCAACTGTGTCCGCATTTTCCAACAATATCAAGAAAATGAGTGTTGGCAGAACACTCTCTAGCCCATACTATATAATTAATTGAAAATTATTGAAAACCTCAAAAATTTATTAAAAGCTACGAATCAATAAGGAAAAAGACTTGTTAAACATGAGGTGCAGGGACTTGCCAAAATTTGTAAATTATAATAAATTTTTGTAATCAAGAGACTATGTTTGCCAACATATTTCAATATTTCCAAAAACTTCAACCGAACCACAGTAGTTAATTAATGTATTCAAAAGACAAAAGGCAGTGTAAAACCGTGAAGACAAGCTTAACCAATGAAGAAGCTAAAAGCCCCTAACCTTTCTTGTGGGGCTGGACCACCGCCTCGCTCCCATCCCCCTCCTTCACCGCCACAACGGCCTCAGCCGTCGCAGCAAGATCATCAGGATAACGCACAACAACCACAGGACAAACACAGTGATGCACACAGTAATCACTCACACTCCCAAGCTTCCCATCGCTCCCGCGCCTCACAGCACCAAACCCACGGCTCCCCATGATGACCGCGCTCAGCCCGAGCCTCTCCACCTCCAAACACAGTCTCTCCTTCATGTCGTGGTCCTTCACGATGTGGATCTTGAACGGAATCTGCACTTCCCTTAACGGTTTCGCGAGATCCGCGGCCTTCGACGCCGTGAACGCGTCGAAGTCGTCCTCCAGCTTGCGCTTGCTGGTGTGGTCGTTATTGTTCACAGCGTTAACGGCCTCCTCATCGGAATTCGGGTCGGTGTTTATGGAGAGGTCGATAGAGCCCCAGTCGGCGCCGAAGAGGACGTTAGTAGGGCTGACGTGGAGCAGGATCACGGCGTCACCGGGACGGATGTAGTGATGTACGGCCCAGCGCACCGCGTAGGCGCTCTCGTCGGAGAGGTCCACGGCCACGCCGATTTTGCGGCGCGCGCCGGCGGTGGGCGTGGGGGTTGCCCCCGCAGGGGAGGGGTGACGGGGTGAAGAGGGATGGTGGATTTTGATTTGGGGCAGCTGCGGGTCGGAATCCAGTGCAGGAAGGTTCTGGTAAGGCTGCATTTTTTTCAAGGTTCTACAGACTTTTTTTTTGTTTTGCTTACTTAGTGAGAGAAGAAGTGAAGAACTGTTTGAAGGAATGAACCGTGTTTGTGTTTTGTTTGTTGGAAAAGTTGAAGTGACTGTGTTTGTGCTTTGTTTGTTGGAAAAGTTGAAGTGACGGTGTCTGTGTTATGAATATATATATAGAAGGGAACAACGAGTTGGGCTTTGGGTTAACTTGGTTGGGCCTACGTGATGACCCACTTGTATGATCTTTCTTCTTGAGAGTTTTGAGAGGAAGTTTCTCAAATATGATATAACATTACTCTTTCAATAATTTATTTCACATAATATGACTACGTTTTACCTTCTTAGAAAAAAAAAAGGACTATGTAATCTTGTAAGTATGTTAAATAAAAGTTACTAGATTTCATTAAACGTTGATGTTGAAATCAAGATGAAACACTTGTAACTATATGTTTTTTTTTTTCAATTAGTGCCAAAAAAACAAGCATATTAATATATGATTAACTGAAATTGCATTTAAAGCTTGTGTGTGTTCATTCAATTATTTTCTAATGTTTTCTACTAATGTTAATATAGATTATTAAAAAGTTTTAAGAAATAAATTAATAGTATTCAGGAACAGATAAATATTTCTCTCTTCAAAATCGTTTTGGTGCGGCTAGGATTTGTGTGGGTGATCGTTCATTCTCCAGTTTGGTGGTGGACGGTGGCGGCGCAAAGGTCGTGGGTGCTGGTCGGTGGCGGCGCGGCAATCTGTCGAGATGCTGGCGATGGCGCGACGACTCTCTTTGTCTGCATCCAATGTGTATTCTTTCCTTCAATTTCTTCTTGAAAATTCTATTGCACACAAACAAAGTTGCCACCTTTTTCAAGTAGTCAGTTCTAATTTGTGGTAAAGTCAAGATATTTATCAAAATTTGTACTAAAGTCAAGATTTTTATCAAAATTTGTGGTAAAGTCAAGCTTTTTATCAACATTTATGGTAAAGTCAACATTTTTATCAAGAAACGTGTGCGGGTACTATTGGCGGGGGTGTCAAAGCATTGCATACCAAGAAAGTTGTCTCCTTTTACATGTAGCCACATCTAATTTAAGGTAAAGTCCAAATTTTAATAAAGAAACGTGTGTGGGTGCTGCAGGCGGTGTGTCAAGGCATTGCACACAACAAAAGTTGCCACCTTTTATGCCTACTCTGGTGCAGCTGGTGCGCAAAGGTGGTGCGGCCAATGGGACAGTGATGGTTGGGGTGGGCTGGTCAGCAGCTTATTAGCCTTTGAGAATGGTGGAGGGTTCTACGGGTTTCCTCATCTCATGGGCTTGTTTGATAGATCGAGAAGTGTTTCCTAATAAGAAAGTGTTTGTTATGCCAAGTGAAATGAAGACTTTTGCTCAGGCTTTGGGAAAAACATGTGGCATTCCTTTGTCCTAACTACCTACTCCTTGTATTAAGGGAGACATGGTTGTTGTCCGGGTTGATGAGGAAGATTACTTGGCTAGTCTTGAAGATTGCAAGACCCATCTACATGGTCGAATTATTCTATCTAAGGGGGATAAACCTCTCTCACACCTTGATTTAACTAAAAAACTGCAGCTTGTGTGGAAGGCTATTGAACCGTGGAAAGCAATCCCTCTTGGGAAGGGTTTTTATGAGTTTAAGTTATCTTCTTTAGAAGACATGCGGTGGGTTCATTGCAATTATCTCCTGGTTTCTTAAGATTGTTTGCTTGGACAAAAGACTTTGTTCCATTTACTATGAAGAGTACTAAAATCCAGGTCTGGGTTAGAATCTACCATTTTCCTTTGGAATATTGGAGACCAAGGGTGATAATTTTCATCACCAGAGGCATTGGTACTCCTTTGTCTTTGGATGATCATACCATGAGAAAAAATAGGGGTTTGTTTGCTAGAGTGCTGGTGGATATTGATTTGTTGTCCCCTCTTTCCGACCAGCTCTTGGTTGAATGTTTAGACTTTGCTTTTGTAGCCGACGTGGAATATGAATGGCTCCCT
This sequence comes from Phaseolus vulgaris, assembly GCF_051622355.1. Taxonomy (NCBI): domain Eukaryota; kingdom Viridiplantae; phylum Streptophyta; class Magnoliopsida; order Fabales; family Fabaceae; genus Phaseolus; species Phaseolus vulgaris. The sequence continues at coordinate 42,626,456 of NC_143508.1, forward strand.
TCATTTTGCTCTCACTATAAGATGATTGGGCATGAGCTTGCTCAGTTCCGCGTGATTCATGATCAAGGTCGTGTTCTTGGACCTCAACATAAGCCTTTTCAGAAGAAAACTCTTGATTAACGGGAACAGAGGAAGGTCGTTATTCCTAAACAACATAAAGAGTATCGGAAGAAAGATCCGCAAACGAAGCTCGTGGAAAGCCCTATTGTTAGAATATATGGCCTTAAACAATAGGGGGTGAATTGTTTATGAAATATTTTCGCAAACTTTGAAGGTATAATGAAGTTCAAATCAGAATCACATATATAGAAATCCAGAAAGCAATCAATTACAGAAAATCAACCGGTTGTTTTTGCGATTCAACCGGTTGTTTATATCAGCAGAATTGAAAACAACTTAAAAGCGTAATTTAAATGAGTTCAGGGTAAGAGAAAAACACACAAGTAATTTATACTAGTTCACTCTTATGCCAAGAGCTACATCCAGTCCCCAGAAACCACTGGGTATCTACTATGCAATCAAAATCCAGATTACAAACACACCACCAAAGAAGTGACCTTGAACACCTCAAGTCACACCACAGAAATCAGAACACCCTCTGATTATGCACCTACACACCAGTATTCAGAAATACAAGAGATACAGAAAGGATTACACCTGATGAAGATCAAATCAAAAGATTACAGCAATCCTATTCCACTTCTTTGAGAAAACCCAAAAGCTTGAATGCAAATCTTGAAAACTCAAATCTGTTTTCACACTTTCACAAAATGTCTCAAAACTGTTATCAAACTTTAAGAGAGTATAACAACCTCTTTAAATACTCCAAAAGCTGTTAAAAACATTTAAAGCAGGAGCATATTCAGTTAGAAAACATTTAAAGTTGATTTGCAAACATAACAGAAATTTTGTTATGGATTTTCAACAAACAATCAGTTGAATCCTCGAAACAACCGATTCAATTGGTTTGACAACAAAGTCAACCAAGTCAAACTACTTCAAACCCTTTTCAAAAACCTCGAAATGATAAACAACTGATTGAAACGACAAAAGAACATGTTGTTTTTCCACTTCATAAAACAAACTTTTTCAAAAAGGTTTTGATTTCAAACTATTTTAGATTCAAACAAAGAGTGAATTACACATCATTCTACCCAAAACCCACCCACACACACAACAACTCCAGCCTTCCATCAAACACCATGGATTTGTAGACATCAAAGCTTCAAGATCATCTTTGATCAATAATCTCCTTCTATTTGATGAACACAAATCCCTGGTTGCTTATGTTGATCTGTTTAAATCTGAACTAACACCTGCAAAATAGAAACTATACAAACACAGAGCATATAAAGTAGCAGGTTATCAAGGCACACTTACTAGTTTAAAGCATAATTAAAACAACAACAAAACTAGTCTAAAAAGGTGCCAAAAATAGTGAGTGTAGCAGCAGCAATGCAACAGAATTATAAACTTCAAATGAGAGTTTGTAGCAGCAGCATACACAACACATAAACCAACACCTTCTCCCCAATGAATAAAGGGATAAAAACTGAATTAAGAAATAAATTGTCCAAAAATTAAAGCAAGATAAGCATAAACAATAACTAAACTTTGTTTCAATCTTCTTTTCTATACTGCAGCTCAAATAGTTGGTTTTGAACAGCTTCAATCTGTTCATCATGGTTCTGGAAACGTGTATCCATGCTTTGGAATTTTTCATCAAAGTTCTGAAAATTTGTAGCACATAATTCATGGAGATTCCTTTGGTTTTCAGCAAAGTTGTCCATCCTATTAACCATAAACCTCTCAAAAGGAGACATTGAGAGAATCCTTTCTCCTTAATTTCCAACACTTGTTCCAGTACCTATATCAGCAACAACATGTTCTTCTTGAGCATCAACTCCAACACCTTCAGCAACATCAAGATCTTCCTCTTCTTGTCCAGCTTGCACACCACTTGAGGAACCACCTTGATCACCATCTTTGCTCACTCATTTTCCACCAATCTTGGTGAAACTCATCTTGCTAAGTGAACCATTGTTCACTTCAAGAGATGATTTCACAACTTTAGTTTGTTCTTCCTCAAGGTCCACTTCAAAATAATTCAAGAATTTAGAAATCAATACAGCATATGGATAGTGATAGTCACTTAACCTCATTGATTTCTGCATGTGTTCCTTGATGATGTGGATCCAATTGATCTTGACCTTGTTCATAATGCAATACATGTAGAAAAGATTCTCCTCAACAAGCACAAAATGATTGTTCCCCCTAGGTTTGAGCATCCATGTCACAATCAAGGCAATTAGCCTTTCATTTAACTTAAGACCTCCCACTGAAAATTTTCTCACTTTAGCTTGAGGATTCTTCAAGCAATTCTTGTAAAATTGAATTTTGTTAAATTCCTCTATCACACCCATGTTCCCTTTGTTGATTCGTAGTGATGGCAGTCCATACTTCATGTGTAATCTCCATATCAACCCCTTTTACATGAGAAACAAGGTTATTTCCAACAAATTGGAGGTTGGTATAAAATATCTTTATAAAATCAAGATAAATGTTCCCTGACATCTCCAAGAACCTCTTCAACATTTGTTCCTTGAGAAGACTTCTCAGCTCAGCCAGCTTCTGCTCCTTTAACCAATTGAAAGAGATAACCTTTGGGTTGTTTATTGTCTTCCTACTTGTTTCATGAAGATATTTCTCAATCTTTTCATCTTCACCCGAGAACCATGCCTCAATGCGTCCTCCCCTTCTTACAATCCTTGTTTTTATCCTCTTTGATGAAGGGGATGTTGGTTCCATGAAGACAAAGAAAAAAACTGAAAAGCAGAATGAGATTTGTGGCAGATTTACAAACCAACAAGAGATGTGGCAATGGGTTATTTTTTTGAAGAAAAACAACTACATGAATTTATATAGTCACAGAAGACAGTTCCAATCCTTGAAATTTAGTGGGTTTAAGTCTTCAAGAAAGAGAATTTGGTCCAAGACTACACATTGGCACGTCACTCAGTGGCAGATTTCACATGGAAGCACATGAAGACTTTGACTAGTTATAAAGGTTCTTAATTTTCCAAGAAATTATGGAATATATTCCATTTATGACAAAAGTAACACCCTTTTGAACGAAATCAGACCCATGATAAATGCACTTTGACCCATAAATACTTGAAGAAAGAATCCTTTGCAGACAGAATGCAAAAAAAAAAAAAATCAATTTAATACAGCGTTGTCAGGGAGAAACAATCGGTTGTTTCTTGAAAACAATCGATTGTTTTTCTGTGATAGCAACTGAAGCATTTCACAGATTCAGAATTGACAGGCAAAGATGAATTAGAAAGGAAGGCTTTATATACACCTTACATAGATGAAAGATAAAGACATCAATCAATATTTTTCATACTACAGAATTAAAGAAAAATTCAATAGAAGAATATAAAAACAAGGAAAGTCTTATCCTTTTGACAAAGTAGTTCTTTCAATAAGTCATTGTTCATGATCAAGAAATTTCACTTGGCTTCCAAGAGGACTAAGCTGGTACTACACAGTAATTTGAAGTCCAGAGGGTCCCTTCATAAGCTTGATATTGTGAATCAAGACTCCTTGATCTCTTAGTAATCCTGCAAAACCATGAAATCAAGCAATAAGATTTGGTCCCCTTACAAATGTGGGTCCTTTGACATTAACTTTATCACGAGGAACCTCAAAATTTTTGGGAATCCATCTCATAACACCTTTAGGAACAAAATATTCCCTAATATTGCAGAATCTAACAGTGTGGCCTCTCTTCATGCAATAAAAGCAAGTAACAGCCGGTTGTTTTGATTTTTCAATCGGTTGTTTTTCTGGCAGTTTTGAAAAAGACTTTGAAAACTCATTCTTCTTGCCCTGTGGATTAAAACCTAAACCTGCTTTTCCAAAAACAAAATTTTGAGATGCCAAGACATTCTCAAATGGATTTACCCTTTGAAAGCCTATCCACAATTTTCACAAGGTAGTGAACCTTCTTTTCAAGAGATTCACAATTTTTCACAAACAAGAGAGTCACAGTTGCAAGAAAAGTTCTTGTAAAGCATTTCTAGATTTTCAAAATCAATTTTTGAATTCTTCAACTCTTTTTCCAGTGCCTTGACTATGTTTTCAAGCCAGTTATTCAACCATTTCAATCGGTTGTTTATGAGTGCCAAACGATTAGCTTCCTTATGTGTTTCTTTAAAATCTTGAAGAAGTTGACTATAAATTTCAACATTTAAAGAAGTACAAGAACTTACACTACTTTCATCATCCTCTTCCTTGGCCATCAAACACAAATTTGCTTTTTCATCTTCACTTGATGAGGAGCTAGATGAAAAGACATCATTTTCATCCCAAGCAATGTAGGCTTTTTTTGATTTTGCTTTCTTTTCCTTCTTGTTTGACTTCTCTTCTTTATTTGTGCATTCAGCCTTTATGTGTCCATGCTCTCCACAACCATAACAAGTATAATTGTTAGCATTAAAATCATTAGTTTTCTTGTTGCCATACCTTTCTTTATTGGAGTCTTTGTTGCGGTTCTTCTTCAAGAATTTGCCGAACTTTTTGGACAACAAACTAAGAGTTTCTCCTTCACTCTCATCACTTGAAACTTAATTGTTCTTGTGCTTGGCAGTTTTCAAGGCAATGTTTCTTACATGCTTATCTTTACTCTTTTGAATGTTGAGTCTATTCTTCTCCAACTCATGCTCCCTAAGCTTTCGAAACAAGGAGGTTGTAGTCAAAGATGTCAAGTCCCTTGATTATGAGATAGCTGTGACTTTAGGTTGCCAAGATCTATCAAGACATTTGAGAATCTTGATATTCAACTCTTCTTTGTCAAAGACTTTTCCAAGACTCATGAGGTGATTGACAATGTGAGTGAACCGCTTTTGCACATCCGCAATTGATTCTCCTTTGAGCATTTTGAACATCTCATACTCTTGAATTAGAGTATGTTTCATTGCCCTCTTTATATCGTTCGTTCCTTCATGAGTTACCTCTAGAATATCCCACATCTCCTTAGAAGATCCGCATTGAGAGACCCTGAAAAACTCATCAGAATTTAAGGCAAAGGTGATAATATTTTTTGCAATGCAATCAAACTTAGCTCTTCTGTTTTCTGCATCAGTCCATTGGTGTTAGAATGTATGGCTTTAAACTAGAGGGGGGTGAATGTTTTAAAGGGGGTTTTCAAAAACTTTATAGGATAGATTGAAATTCTTTGCAAGAAACCAGATTTAAAAATTCAGTTTGCCAAGAACAAAGCTCAAAACAGAAAAGCAACAGAAAAACAATCGGTTGTTTCGCAGAAACAATTAGTTGTTTATACCAGTAATATAACATCAACTGAAATTAAAGAGTTTAAGGAAGAGAGAATTGCACAAACAGTTTATACTGGTTCACTCTTAACCCAAGAGCTACATCAAGTTTCCCAGAAACCACTGGGGAATCCACTAGGTAATCAAATCCAGATTACATACACACACCACCAAAGAAGTGACCTTGATCCCCTCAAGACACACACTTCCTTTGGCTCAGCACATACACCACCAAGAATGTTGATCTTGACAACCTCAAGAGCACATAACCCTTCTTGGCTTTACAACACCAGAATGTACACAAATCACAGAACGAATTACACCGTTACAGAATCAACTGAAATCAATACAGAGTAATCATATTCCACTTCTCTCTTGAATAACCAAAGCTCAAGTTCAAACTCAAAATGCTTCAAAACTCTTTGAAAAACTCAAATATGTTTTTCTTTCTTGTTGTTTATTATAAAACATTAATAAACTATTTATAGTATTCAAATCTTGGTCAAAGCATTTAAAGCATGACCGTATTCAGTTATGAAATCAATTAAAGCTCATTTAACAAACAAAACTGTTTTTTGTTAGGATTCTAAACAAACAATCGGTTGAAATAGTGAATCAATCGGTTGTTTGGGTTTGACAGCAAGTCAACCATCCAAAACAGTTTTCAAACTTTTTCGAAAACACCTAACTATAAAACAATTGGTTGTTTCGACAAAATAACAGGTTGTTTTTCACTTAGTTTGAAAAAACACTTTAATCTTAAAAGATTTGAAAACACTTAAGCTTTAGATTCAACATAGAGTGGATTACAAATATAATCTACCCCAGATCCTCTTCTAAAGCACCTTAGCAACAACAAGCACATCTAGCCTTCCATCAAACACAAAGGATTTGGATTCTTCAAAGCTTGAACACACTTGATTCAACAATCTCCCCCTATTTGATGAAGACAAATCCCTGGTTGCTTGTGTTGGACTTGATTGAATCTGAAGCAATTCCTGTAAGAACAACATATATACAATCCAGTGTTTCCTACAATAGCAGGTTAGTTTTTCACATTTTGAAAACAATATACCAGACAAACAATCGGTTGTTTGCACGAAACAATCGGTTATTTCTGTCAGCAAAAGCAAAAACAATTATGATATCAGAGATTTTAGCATATTTAAAACACTTTTTCAGAGAAAGACACACAAGAACCAATCAATTCTCCCCCTGTTTTTCTTCACAATAGACTATAACATTTATAAGATAGTTTTAGGAAAGATTTTGAGAGTCAAGAATGTCTAACTCATTTCTTAAAAAGAAGAACCTTTCTTTTGGTAGTGGTTTTGTGAAGATATCAGCTAGTTGCAGTTTTGTCTCAATGAACTTCACTTCACAGTCTCTATTGTTCACATGATCCCTTATGAAATGATGGCGAATCTCAATGTGCTTAGTTCTTGAGTGCTGAATCTGATTTTTGGTAAGATTGATGGCACTTGTGTTGTCACACATCAAGGGAACCTTGCTAATCTTTAATCCAAAGTCTGCAAATTGCTGTTTAAGCCAGAGAATTTGTGCACAACAGCTTCCAGTAGCAATGTATTCAACCTCTGCAGTAGAGAGAGCCACACAAGCTTGCTTCTTACTATGCCATGAGATGAAACTTGAACCAAGAAGATGGCAAGTACCACTTGTGCTTTTTCTGTCCAACTTACATCCTGCAAAATCAGAATCTGAATAGCCAATTAAATGTATAGGAGAGTGAGAAGGATACCGTAGACCAACATTTGTTGTTCCTTTGAGATATTTCATAATCCTCTTTGCAGCTTTGAAGTGGGATTCCTTTGGATTTACTTGATATCTTGCACAAAGGCATACCGCAAACATTATGTCTGGTCTACTTGCTGTGAGATAGAGCAAAGAGCCAATCAAACCTCTATATTTTGTTTGATCTACCCCTTTTCCAGCAACATCTGCATCCATATAACAACTTGAGAGCATAGGTGTGCTTGCTTCCTTGCAACTCTCCATTTCAAATTTCTTGAGAATTTCTTTACAATACTTTGATTGACATAGAAAGATTCCATCCTTTGTTTGCTTGACCTGTAATCCAAGAAAGAAAGAAAGTTCTCCCATCATAGACATTTCAAACTCACCTTTCATAGCTGCCACAAATTCTTCACACAAACTATCTTGTGTAGCACCAAAGATGATGTCATCAACATAGATTTGCACAAGGATAATTTCAGAATTTGACTTCTTGATGAAGAGAGTCTTATCAATCATTCCTCTTTCATAACCATGTGACAAAAGGAAGTTGCTAAGCCTTTCATACCACTGCCTTGGAGCTTGCTTCAGCCCATACAAAGCCTTTTTCAGCTTGAAGACATGATTAAGGTGTTGATGATCTTCAAAGCCCGGTGGTTGATCCACATACACTTCCTCATTGATGTAGCCATTGAGAAAAGCACTCTTGACATCCATTTGAAAGAGTTTAAATCCACTCATACATGAAAAAGCCAGCAGGAACCTCATAGCTTCCAATCTTGCAACAGGAGCAAAGGTTTCCCCATAGTCAATTCCCTCCTCTTGATTGTAGCCTTTGGCAACTAGCCTTGCTTTGTTCCTTGTGATCATACCATCCTCATCCAGTTTGTTTCTGAAGACCCACTTCGATCCAATGATGTTCATCTCAGCTGTTTTAGGGACAAGAAACCATACCTCATTTCTTGCAAACTGATTCAGCTCTTCATGCATAGCTTCAACCCACTTTTCATCCTTGAGAGCTTCCTCAATTGACTTTGGTTCAATTTGAGAGACAAAAGCAGTGTGCTTGCAGAAGTTTGAGATAGAGCGACGTGTAGAAACACCCTCCTTTATCTGCCCAATGATGTTCTCCATTGACAAATTTCTAGGAATCCTCCATTCTTTGGGCAACTCACTCTGCTGCAGAATTTTAATCAATTGTTTCGAGCAATCAATCGGTTGTTTTTCTGCACAGAAGTCCAGCTTCTCCAAACTGATGTTCTGCTCATCCTCTTCAGCACTGTTCTTTGAGATTTGAATGCTCTTGCGATCCACTTCATCAAAAACCACGTGAACAGACTCTTCTACAGTCATTAGCCTCTTGTTGTAGATTCTATATGCATGACTATTTAGGGAATAACCAATGAAGATACCATGATCAGCTTTTTCATCAAATTTCCCTAGGTTTTCCTTTCCATTGTTTAGAACAAAACAGCTGCAACCGAAAACTCTGAGGTCATTGATGTTTGGTTTCCTTCCATTGAAGAGTTCATAGGGAGTCTTCTTCAAGATTGACCTTATTAGCACTCTATTCATCACATAGCAAGAGGTACTAACAGTATCAGCCCAAAAGTACTTGGGTAGAGAAGATTCACTTAGCACGGTTCTTGCTAATTCTTCAAGGGATGTGTTCTTCCTTTCCACTACACCATTCTGTTGTGGAGTTCTTGGAGCTAAGAAATTGTGCAAAATTCCCATCTTTTCACAGAATTTGCTGAATTTGTCATTTTGAAATTCCCCACCATGATCACTTCTTATTGAGCAATGTTGTTGTTCTTTGTGTTTTGCAACCTTCTAGCAACCTTCTTGAAGGTAGAGAAGGAATCACTCTTTGATTCCAAGAAGAGAGTTCAAGTGAACCTAGAAAAATCATCCACAATAACAAGAGCATAATAGTTGCCACCAAGGCTCATGGTTCTTGAAGGTCCAAATAGATCCATGTGAAGTAGCTCAAGGGGTTTTAAGGAAGAAACAACATTTTTTATTTTAAAAGAGTTTTTCACTTGTTTCCCCTTTTGGCAAGCTTCACAAATGTGGTCCTTCTCAAACTTGAGCTTGGGCAGCACAATCACAAGATCTTTAGATATTAATTTGTTTAAGTGATTCATGTGAATGTGAGCAATTCTTCTATGTCATAGCCAAGACTCATCATGCTTAGAAAGAAGGAAACCAATAGAACAAGGAGAAGAGATATCCAAGAGATAAACATTATTGATTCTCTTACCAATCAACATGACCTTTTTTGAGTTGGGAAGATAGATTTCACATGAGTTTGTCTTGAAGATCACTTGATATCCTTTGTCACACAGTTGGCTAATGCTTAGCAAGTTGTGCTTTAAGCCTTCTACATAAAGAACATCATGGATGATCAAGATATCTTTGTCTCCTATGGATCCTCTTCCAAGAATCCTTCCCTTGTTGTTGTCTCCATAGGTTACATGCCCTTCTTGCTTAAAGGAGATGCTTAGAAACTTTGATTTATCCCTAGTCATGTGCTTAAAGCATCCACTGTCCAGATACCATTGTTGCATGCTCTCCTTTAAGGTTTCCTACAAAGTAGATTTTCAAGTACAAAGATTTGGTCCCCTTATGAATGTGGGTCCATTTGGTTTACATTCATCATTTGAAGCTTTACAACATTTGGGAATCCATTTCATAAAACCTCTAGGAACTGCATATTTCCTGATTTTATAGAATCTGACAGAATGACCTCTTTTCATGCAATAAAAACATGTAACAACCGGTTGTTTTGACAGATCAATCGGTTGTTTTTCTAGCATTTTGGAAAATGACTTTGAAAATTTACCTTGCTTGTTCTGTGGATTAAAACTTAATCCTGCTTTTCCAAAAACACAATTTTAAGATGCCAAGACATTTTCAAAGTTGGATTGACCTTTTGAAAGCTTATCCACAGTTTTAACAAGATAATGAATTTTCTGTTAGAATGTATGGCTTTAAACTAGAGGGGGGTGAATGGTTTAAAGAGGGTTTTCACAAACTTTTTAGTCTAGAATGAAATTCCTTCGAGAAAACTTGATTCAGAATCCAGTGAGCCAAAAACACAAAGCAATTTAATACAACACCAGAAAAACAATCGGTTGTTTCGCAGAAAGAATCGGTTGTTTATACCAGTTGACAAATATACAAACTGAAATTAAAGAGTTTAAGGGAGAGAGAGATTGCACTCACACTTTATACTGGTTCACTCTTAAACCAAGAGCTACATCCAGTTCCCCAGAAACCACTGGGAATCCACTAAGTAACCAAACCTAGATTACTTACACACACCACCAAAGAAGTGACCTTGATCCCCTCAAGAAACACACATCCTTTGGCTCAGCACATACACCACCAAGAATGTTGATCTTGACAACCTCAAGAGCACACAACACGTCTTGGCCTATCACAGTAGAGTTTACACAAAGTACAAAAGGATTACACTTGTAACATAATGATCTGAAATTAATACAAATGAAATCCTATTCCACTCTCTCTTGATCAAAGCAAGCTTCAAAGCAATTTTTAACTCTTGAAAGCAAAATCAGTGAAAAACTCAAATCTGTTTTTCTATGATTTAAATCTCAGTTCTTGTTTGTTACAAAAGATGAAAAAACTATTTATAGCTTTCAAAGAATGGTCAAAGCATTTAAAACAGGAGCGCATTCAGTTACAAAACATTTAAAGCTCAGTCAACACAAAACAATTTTTTGTTATGATTTGAAAACAAACAATCGGTTGAATGTGCGAATCAATCAGTTGTTTTGGTTTGACAGCAAGTCAACCACAAAAAACAGTTTTTAACCTTTCTCAAAACACCTAAGAGTAAAACAATCAGTTGTTTCGACAAAACAACAGGTTGTTTTTCACTTAGTTTGAAAAACACTTTCAATTCAAAAGGTTTGAAAATACTTTAGCTTTGGATTCAATCAAGAGTGGATTTACACAGTATAATCTATCCCAGATCCTATTCTAAAGCACCTCAGCAACAACAAGCACATCCAACCTTCCATCAAACTCAAAGGATTTGGATTCTTCAAAGCTTGAACACACTTGATTCAACAATCTTCCCCTATTTGATGAAGACAAATCCCTGGTTGCTTGTGTTGGACTTGATTGAATCTGAAGCAGTTCCTGCAAAACAAAGTTTAAGCAAAGCACAATATCTCTGATAGAAGGTTAGAGCAGTAAATCAAAAACAACATATCAACAACATTAGAATACCAGCCTATCAGCAGAAAAGCAGTAGAATTAAAGCTCATTTAAACAAAACATAGAGTTTGCAGAAAATAAAAGACAACACAACATAAAATCTTCCCCTATTTGTCTTCACAAATAGACAATAAGAAGAGATAAAAAAAAAAGGCAATTGTTCCAGATTATACAAAATTGAAAAACAAAAGCACTTAAACTGATACAGGGCAAAAACAATCGGTTGTTTCGAGCATTCAACCGGTTTTTTTTCCTTTAATCATCCTTGCCATACTGAAGTTCAAAGATCTGATTCTGAACAACTTCAATTTGTTCATCCAAGGTCATAAACCGAGTATCCATGTTGTTGAACCTGTTGTCAATGCTCTGGAAGTTGGTCACACAAAGATCATGGACATTTCTTTGATTCTCGGCAAAGCCATCAAGCCTATTCACCATGTATCTTCCAAAAGAAGACATAGAAGGCATCTCATCTCCTTGATCTCCTGCACTGTTTCCAACACCAAAATTGGTTGCAGGCTGTTCTTCATGGTAATATCCTGCACTGGTTCCAGCACCAAAATTGTTGTGCTCTCGCTGGATGACTGCAACATGATAAATGTTTTAGCTTTGCAGGTGTTTATGGTGCTAACAGATACTTGGTTATATAGTTTTTGTGGAGGGGTCTTAGTTTCTTCACAGGGCCTTGGTGTATTCTGGGAGATTTTAATGATGTGCTCTGGGCGGACAACTGCAAAGGGGGTGACTCCTAATCAGGTTTCTTGTAATGAATTCCTTAATTGGATTAATACTAATGATCTTTCTTGTATGCCTTTTAATGGACCTTGTTATACATGGTGAAATGGAAGGAGATGTTGAACCAAGTGGTGTTCAAGCTTTGAAGAATCCAAACCCTTTGAAGGATGTTGAAGGCTAGGTTGTGCTTGCTGTTGTTGAGCTGTCTTAGATAGGATCTGGGGTAGATTGAGTTTTGTAGTCCACTCTTGATTGAATCCAAAGCATAGGCATTCTCAATCTTTTTAAAAGAAAAGTGTTTTTCAAACTAAGTGAAAAACAACCGATTGTTTTGTCGAAACAACCAATTGTTTTATACTTAGGTGTTTTTAGAAAAGGTCGAAAACTGTTTTTATGGTTGATTTGCTGTCAAAACCAAAACAACCGATTGATTCGTGGAAACAACCGATTATTTGTTTTGGTACCATAACAGAAAAATTGTTTTGTGTTTTGACTAAGCATTAAATGATTTTCTAACTGTTTACGCTCCAGTTTTTAATGCTTTAACCAATCTTTAAATGCAATTAATAGTTTGTTAAGATTTGATAACAAACAACAACTTTGTTTTACAAATAGAAAAACAGATTTGGGTTTTTCACAACTTACTGATTTTGAAAGAGTTGAGATTGCTTAGAGATTAAGTTTGATCAAAGAGTGTGAGATAGGATTTTCTCTTGTATTGAATTCAGATTTCATTCTGTAACAAGTGTAATCCTTGTATCTGTTGAAAGAAACTTTGTGTGTTTGCTGAGAAGTGTTGTGTGTTCTTGAGGGGATCAAGTTCAGCATTCTTAGTGTTGGTGTGTTGGCCAAGAGAAGTGTGTGTCTTGAGGGGATCAAGGTCACTTTCTTGGTTGTGGTGTAAGTGATCTAGGTTTGATTGCTTAGTGGAATTCCTCAGTGGTTTCTGAGAAGATTGGATGTAGCTCTGGGTTTAGAGTGAACCAGTATAAACATCTGTGTGCATTCTCTCTATCCTTAATCTCTTTAAATTCAGTTTTAATATTTGCAAACTGGTATAAACAACTGATTGTTTCTGTGAAACAACCGATTGTTTTTCTGGTGCTGTTGTTTTTGCTTTGTGTTTTGGCAAACTGAATTTCTTATCATTTGTTTCTTGAAGTAATTTCATTCTTGCCTTAAAAGTTTGCGAAAACCCTCTTTAAACAATTCACCCCCCCCTCTAGTTTAAAGCCATCCTTTCTAATAGGAGAGGGTTGCATAGAATTCATATAAGACTAGATAAGGCTTTATGTAAAGGAGTGTGTCTGGATGAATGTAATTCTTGTACATATCAGGTTCTTGTTAAAAAAAATTTAACCATTTCTCTATTCTTGCTAGTCTTGTTAGTAATTCTTTAAGGAAGGTTAGCAATTTTTATTTCTTTTCTATGTGGCTTTAGTACATGAAGCTTATTCATGATTCTTGGGCTAATAAGGTTTTTAGTTGTCCTATGTTTATTTTTCAACATAAGTTAAAAAGGTTGAAAATTGAGCTCCAAGAATTGAATAAAAATTCTTTTGGTAATGTTCACAATGCAATTCTTCTTAAGTAGGGTCTCCTCCTTGATATTCAACAAACCTTAAAGATTGCTAGTTTGTCCGATATTGATGGGCTTCTCTGCTAAGAAAAGATTGCTAAGGAGGAGCTTGACGATGCTCTTCACTGTCAATATTTGTTTTGGAAAGAAAGGGCCAAGATGCTTTGGTTTAAAGATGGGGATAGAATACTACTTTTTTTCCATGTTGAGGTCAAGAGGAGAAATAATTATAGTGGGATTCATCGTCTACGGATTGATAATGAGGTTATTGAGGATCTTAAACTCATCGAGGATCATATTTTGGACTTTTATAAAATCTTTATGTTGAGTCTATTTCTAATGTTCAGGATACAAGCAATATGGAAGATTTTATTGGTACTTATATTTCTGAGTTGGTTTCCTCAGAGAAGAATATGATGTTGATTAAATGTTCTGATTTTTTGGAAATGAAGAATGTTGTTTTTAATCTTAATGGTAATAATGGTCCTGATCCTAATTGTTTTGGTGGTGTTTTCTATCATTCTTGTTGGAAAATTATTGGGACAGATTTTTGCAATGTTGTTCAACAATTTTTTAAACAAACTTGGGTTCTTCCTTGAATGAACAGTAATGTGGTATCTCTTATTCCTAAGATTCAGGGTGTTGAATCCATTAATGATTACATGCCAATTGTTGTTGCTAATTTCAAATTTAAGATTATATCCAAGATACTGGTGGATAAGCTTGCACTTGTGGTTACTAGAATCATTTCTCCTAACCAATATGGGTTTGTGCAAGGTAGATAGATTCAGGATTGTATTGGTATTGTTTCTGAAGCTATTAATATGATTTCTAAAGAGGTTAGAGGAGGTAATGTGGCTTGCAAATTTGAAATTCATAAAGTCTTTGACACTTTGAGTTGGAAGTTCTTATCATTAGTTTTGACACGCTTTGGTTTTCACCTCTCATTTGTTGGTTGGATTAGTACAATTCAACGTTCAACTTTGCTTTCTATCATAATAAATGGCATTTTGGTGGGTTTTTTTTTCCTTGTAGTAGAGGTGTCAGACAAGGTGATCCTTTGTCTCCTTTACGCGTATCTTCTTAAGCTTGCTTGGAACTTTGCATACAGCAACAAACCTTGGTCTTTTCTCCTGAAAACCAGGGTTCTTAAATCAAATATACGAGTTTAGAATGGTTTATAGATCCTCATCTCTTTGGCTTGGAATTAAGAAATTTTATTCTACTATACTTGATAATACTTCTTGAACTGTTGGTACATGTACTTTTATTAATTTCTGGAATGATAAATGGTGTTCTACCACTTTTTTATCAAATATTGCAGGATTATCTAATAGTGCTAGCATTCTGGATACAGTCTCTCAGTTTTGGACTAGTTGTGATTGGAATATTCCCTTGTATTTACAGCAGATGCCTCATTTTTTTAATCATATCACGGTTAGGGAGGAACATGATCTCCCTAATTAAATTCTAGATGAGTCTGGTCGTTTCACTCTTAAATCGGCTAAGACTTTTCTCTTGGAATCAGGAGTTCTCTGTGGTTGGGGTAAATTCATTTGGTTTTCATATATTCCGCCTTCCGAAACTCTAGTACTCTAGAAAGTTTTTCATGGGCGGTTTCCTACATATCAACATATTCAAAATAAAGGTTTGCATATATGTTTTATGTGTACACTTTGTGAAAAGCACGAGGAATTTATTCAGCATTTATTTTTTGAATATTCTAATGTTTTGCATATTTGGAGTTGGCTTCGGCAGATTTTTCTTACTTCTCATTTCTCTAATAAGGATGATATTCTTTCTTTTATTAAAAGTGATGGTAGTCATTTGGTTAAATTGATTAAGCTTGTTGTGATAACTTTTTCTATTTGGATGATATGGCATATGAGGAAATATGCTATATTTCAGGATAAGATTGGTGTTTCTAAAGCTATTTCGTAATTAAAAATTTAACTTGTCTAGTGGAAATTCGTCTAAAGCTTCAATGAAGAATGCTATGTTGGATTTCAATGTGATTAAGTTTTTGGTATTAATACTCGTACTCGTAAATTATGTAAATTTTATAAAACTATATCATATTTCATAACATTGCGTCCATGATTTATGTAAATTTGTCTAAATTGAACTTTTCTTCGAAATTTTATGCACAAATTGCTAACAGAATAGGTCATATAATCACAAAATGTAAGCTCAAAATATGAACTTAGTTAATTGCAGTAATTCGAAAATCAAGAGCAATGTAACGTCTTGCTCAAGCTTTTTCAGTCTTTAACATCCAGGCTTTTGCAATTTATCAACTTTTTCTAGTTTGTTTTTGGATGGGCCTTTTTTTTCACAAGATCACTAACACTTTGAAGTTCTCAATTCTAAAATTTCATCCAATTTGAAGATGTATTTAAGTCACAATAATATTTTTTTCAAATCCAGAGTAAATTCACAAAAAAATGGCAGCAAAGAAGAAACCTAAAGAATTTAATGAAATAGAACAAAACTTCAAGACACAATGGAATCAATGTAATATGACACTACTACTGATCTAATAGCAAGTCAAGAACTTAAGATTCAAAACGAAAAGGCACCAAATGCTTATACACTTAATTTGACTCAAATCACTTTATTAAACAATTTATGTGCTTTTAATTAGAATTTTTTTCCAAACACTTAGTAAACTAGGCACAAGTCATGAATTGATGTCAAATTTGGAGAAACAAGAGGTAAGACATGACATGAAAAGGTCATAAATTGAAAATCAACACCTAATAACACTTTTGCACCCATTAAAATCAACAAAAACTCAAGAAATTACTATACATCACAAAATAGTGAAGAACCTAAGTGAAACTTTGTTATTTGCGGTTCAAGAAAGAATTGAAGAAGTTGAAGAACCTAAGTTTCCTCAATTTGATTTTGATTATGATATTATGGCTGAAAGAACTTTGAGAGAACTTATTGCATCAGATGTTGCCATCCAAACTCTGCATTTTATATCTTGATCAAGATGTTCAATGTGAATTAAAATCTGGTTTAATACACTTGTTGCCAAAGTTTCATGCTCTTGCACACCCACACAAGCATCTAAAGGAGTTTCACATAGTGTGCACCATTCTCACATCTAGAGGAGCACATTAAACTGAAGGCATTTCCATTCTCACTCCAAGAAGCAACAAAAGATTAGTTGTACTAATTACCAACATGTTCAATGACTAGTTGGGAGAATATGAAGAGATGTTCTTAAAGAAAAATTTACAAGCATCTAAAGTCATTTCTATTACAAAGGAGATATGTGGGATTAGACAATTGGACAGAGAAAGTTCCTACAAGTATTGGAAAAGATATAAGAGACTTTGTACAAGTTATTCATGCCACCAAATCCATGAGTAGTTGCTTATCGAGTATTTTTATGAAGGGTTGAAGGCCATTAATAGGCAAATGATAGATACTCCTCTTATTCATTTCCAAAGTGAGTCACTCCATGCAAAACAAGTCCTACATTTCTCATTTCTTTGATTTTTCAAGTGTTTATAAGCTTCAATACTCCTTCACTTGTTGCTTGGTCATGTGACCTTGTAGGTGAACATGTAGACTCTCTTCTTACGTCTCCAATTAAGGTCTTGTTTACTTTCCTAAATGAAAGAGTTGCACCTTGACTTCCAATTAGGCCTTAGACTCTCCAAAACAAGTTCCTATTCATTTTTAGAGGATTAAAAATAAGGAAAAGATTTTAATGTTCTTCTCTCAAATGTTGGTTATTCCTTTGTGAGGCTTTTATCTTCTCCATTCTTCTTAGTCAACAATGTAGTGGTTGGATGTTTTTTTATCAAACGATCTACAATTAAAAGGAAGAAACTTGCATGAAGTGCAAATAAAGAATAATTGTTTGAATAAAGTAATGTATTTCATCTAAGTATTCAAAAGTAGTAAGATTTTCCAGAGTTTTAACTAATCATCTGACAAGAATTAAATATCATATAAAAGTATATTTAATTTGGATTCATGTCTTAATAATCTTTAACTTGACTCTATAATTTAAGGATATTTAACTCGACATCATTTTTTTTAGTTTCTCTAACTTGGTTTCACATCTTGAACATATGTTCCTTAGTTTACGCCTTGAGCATCTATAAATTGACATTGTGTTTAGAGCAAATTTTTTCCAACCCCAATTTCACTAATAACATCAATAAAGTAAATTACAACATTCAAAGTATTGTCTACGTTAGAACTTGGAGGTTTCATTACGATTTTGTTCTTTAAAGACATTTTGGTGATTTAAGAAAAGATAATGTATATGAACTAATTGATTTCGACTTTTAAACAATGTCACATTTTATCATATAAAAACTTGTAGACCAAATTACATCAAATATTAAAAGTTGTACACCAAATTAAATCAGGAGCGTAAAAACTTCAAACAAGTACTAAAAGTTGTATACCAACCTATATAAAGAACCTAAATGATGGTGTTCGCTAGCATTGAAGAGAGTGCTCCAATTAGCTTACAATGAAGAATTTGCAATATTCTACAACGTGCACCATCATCTAGTCGACTACAATAAACATTGTGCACCAATATCTTCTTGATTTAGCACCAAATAGTTGTGTACCATCTAATTTGTAATGCAATAAAGAATTCACATAAATCACTGCTTAAGTACTAAACAGTATGTACTATCTAATTGGTTAGACAATTAAAAGTCTGTACCGATCTATTCATGGTTTAACACGAATCTTTGTGCGCCAACCTCTTTTGTAACCCTTGTGCATCAATTTATGGACTCTTTCTTACAGCACCTCTATATCTTTTCTCACCTTCATAAACTTTTGATATTCTAAAAATGTCTCTATGTAATATTTTGGATTACGTAATTTGGAAGTCTTTTTTCCAAATTCATAATTAGTTTTTGGATTATGTAATCCGAAAGTTTTTTTCAGATGTATGATTAGTTTTCGAATTACATAATCTTGAAGTCTAAATTAGCTTCCAGATTAGCCTTTTTTCAAATGTGTGTCCAGATTGCATAATTCGGAAGCTACTCTCAAACCCCGATTTTCAGATCATATAATTCGAAATACCAATTTTTAAAAATATATTCTGGATTACATAATTCGTAAGCTATTTCCAAATCCAATATTAACTTCTGGATTATGTAATCTAGAATATGGGGTGGCACAACAAGAATAAAAATATTTTTTCATGTTTTGTATGGGGTGGCAAAAGAACATATGAAGGTGCAGAAAGAAACAGTTCAATTTATGCAGTAATCATTATGTATTGACTTTTTCTTCCTACACCTTCATACCTTCTTGTGCCACCCACATACTAAATGTGAAAATACTGTTTTATCCTTTTTTTTGTGTCACCCTCATACATAATTTGGAAGATGTTTTTGAATTCGGAAGTGTTCTTTAGATTTATAAAATCCATAACCCTTTTTTGAATTTGAAATAAGCCTATGGATTATGTAATTCGGATATATTTCAGATTAATCTAGAAGTCATTCTCATATTTAGAAAAGACTTTTGGATTATGTAATCCGGAAGCTAATCACACATCTGAAAAAAAGGCTTCCAGATTACATAATCCGGAAGCTAAACTTATCTATAGAAAAGACTTCCGGATTATGTAATCCAGAATATTAAAACAGGGTATTTTTGGAATACAAAAAACTTATGGGAGTGGCACAAGAAGGTACGGAGGTGCAGGAAGAAACAGCCTTATGTATTACACTCTGTAAAGCCCAAAACATTATTCACCAATCTCTATAAAAATAAGGCTTCTTCTTCCTGCACCCCATGTTTTTCTTCCTACACCCCCATAATTTTAAAAATTCCAACATTACCCTTGACCTAAAATTTGAAAATGGCACCGTTCTGCATTTCCACAATCACTGATCATCTTTATCCTTGGGTATCAACTGCAATGTCAAATTTAAATAAAGTTTACTACAAAACCTACTATAATTGTTGACCCAAACATTAAATAAAGTTTAAATATAATACCAAGCAAAACACTACAAAATCTTGACCCAATATAATTGTTGTTTACTAATTTGAGTAACACAAACACAAACTCATTATTCCGGACACATCAATCCGGTACAATACCGGATCCATAAATTCGGAAGCTTACCGGATCCTGAAATCCGGAACATTCTCGAAATCAGAAATTCAGGATTTTACCATATCCATAAGTTCGGAATGTAAAAAAATGATTATGGAAACATAAATCCATGGAAAAAACTAATTTGTAAATCCAAAAAACAAAGAAATTTACTTACCTCTTTGTGAAGAGCACTCTAAATCACCAAAAAAGAATGAGATTGAAAGAAGAATGTTGTGGAAGTGTCGCTATACTACTGTGGGAGAGAAAAACGCTGCGCAAATGAGAAAATCAACGTTGCCTTCATTTTAGGGTTTTTTCATACTAGGGATACGTTTGGAATTTTGAAAACTAATAAGGGTGATTTCGTCTTTGTACAAGAATGTGGGGTGCAGGAAGAAAAAAGTGGGGGTGCAGGAAGAAATTGCCTAAAAATAATCTAATAACTCTTGGATTAAGTACTAATAGCCGAGCTTCGATCTTTAATAAACAAAAAACTAATAATATACAATAACAACTCCACCAAATGAGGCATCATCTCAAGTAACACTCCCACTTTACATTTATGAATATTTACTCCAAGTGAAATATCTTTTAGAATCATTTCATACTAAGACATTATCCACGCGAAACTATCTCCTCTGATTTCTAAGCTCAACATAAGGATCTCTTACCTTCTAAACATTCATTCAACAACACTCCACATGTTCATAAAAACATTGAGTTTTACAATAATTGCCTTATAAGTTATATTACTAATAATTCCTAATTGATTTGATTGTATTAATAATAAAAAAATGGGATTTTGCATTATAAAGAACCAACAAGCCACAACTTGTAACATTCGGTAATTTATTAGATGATGCACTTCAGAGAAAATATTATCGCTATATAGGGAAAGGATAATGGATGTGTATTGCTTGAGCCAGTAAAAACCCATTTGTCAAAAGGCAACCTCATCAATCCCATCTAAGTCCACCATTGTAATTAAGCATATATATACAAGTGATGGAACAGAACTACAGTGACAAAAATATGCTCCTTAATAAGAATATCTAAATTTGTCATATTTAGCAGAATTACACATGGACATGATGTTTCATTGGGGTCCTTGTGTGAGTCTCTGCATTTCACTCTGGTCAGTGAGAGTATCAATGAGAAGGGGTGGTGCATACTGGGCTGTTCCTTGGTGCTCTTCAGAATCCTGGCAGAATGAGAGAACTATGGTATCAATTGACATCTCCACAACTGCAAAGAAAAGGGTTGCAACAATGTATCCAAGAGCCCAACAAACCTGCATTACACAAAATAAGGTTAAGACAATTGTTGAAAATTCACATTTGATGGTGAACTAGTAGACTTTAATATTTAAACTCCCCAGCACTTGGTCTCTTAAATAAAAATAACTTTATTGAGAAGTAAATATGTAAGAAACTATAAATTAACTTATACATAAACAAATTTTAGATTATAGAACACGTATTTCAATCTTTATCATTTCCTGAAAATATTTATGAAGAAATTTATCTGCACATGCTTTTATTCATGGCAATGTTGAATGCAGGAGTTAGTCACTTGTAATGTGTTTTTGCTTTTTTGGTTCTCAATCCAGCAAGCAGACAATTGGTTGCTTCTCATAAATTGTGCTTTGGAACATGAGCTTCTCATATATGAAAATTGTATATAATAACAGACCATTATATTGGCAGAGAGGTATGAAATTTAATAATAGAAGATGAACAATTTGAAAAACTTTCCCCTATGAAGAGCAAAGAAATTTTTTATGTTTAAATATTGAATTAGTGATTAATGATCCTAGTCATCTAGTCACAAAACTAGAACATAGAAAACATACCACAACAGGTAAGAGTGGAGACGATGTCTTGTTATGAGCAGATTTGTACTTGTGAGTGTCTAACATGAGGAATGCAAACAAAGCACATGAGAGGCTGACACACAGTTTTCCAAGGAACAAAATGACATCTCCAATCACGTTAAGACGACCAATCTTTAGAATATTATTCATTATCAGATCTGCCGCAATAGAAGAAGCACCAAAGAAACTTTTGCCTGTTATAGCAATCTGCAAGTGCCAAAAAGACACTGTTAAAAACCAAGTAAAAAAAGGTAACAAAGTCTGAAGAAACTATTGCAAATTATAGCAATCTAAGAAAATCTAAGGTATATGTACGAGCACGAGTCAGCAGCAGATAAGACAATCTAAGGTAAATAACTTCTGCCAAGACACTTTTATCATCACGTTTACTTTTTCACAGAACTACAATAGCATTTTCTCGATGCAACCTACTAGAATACAGAGCTCTAGGACATGTTTTGCTTTCTACGATGCACACCTTACAAAAAACACACCAAAGCAGGGAAATCAAATTCAGCCTCTATGGAGCACTTAAATCACAATGCAACTGAGTACAAGCGAACCAGCTTTCACTTGCATTTTCTCTTACTATACTATATCCCTATTCTCAAATAATGTATTGCACCACAATAACAAAACACATGCCATCACAATGCATGCATAAAAAATCTTCTTTACTGTAGATTAACAAAATTTACCATGATGTAAGCATTTCGATTTACTGATTTCATGGTCCATTCAATACACTTGAGAAGACATTGTGAAGATTGGTATGCAGCCTTGCCTATGCAACTGTCGTGCCCATCACTTGAGCCTTTTAGTTTGCGACGAATAGCTTCAAGCAGAAAGCGTATTGATTCTACAAATGATACAATCAGAGAGCCAAGAGCCACAGACCCGAGACTGTACCGCATAAGCCGCTTCATGGAGGAAAAGACAGAAAGAAAAGGAATTTCTGGCTGCATTGTGAAATGTGAATCATATTTAGCAGCATAGATAAAAAGAATTTTGTATGTGAAAACCAAAATACTTAATTAATAGATGATCTCATTCATATACATAAACCAAGAAAGCACAAGAGATTTGCAAGTTAGGTATGAATTAGGCTTTTACAAAGCAGTGAATCCACCTCGACTTCTTGACATTTGAAACAAATAGTTAAACACAATCCTGCACCATATTATTGTTTTATTTGATAAAATGTGTCTTTGAATAATTCATTACGGTACTTTATACTGATCAGGAACCAATTCTGAACTCAAACAATTTACTGTGCCATACTTAAGCCGGGAGCAAATTCATTCAATATAATAAAATTGGTGTTCTATTGACTGCATGAGAAAATCACTGAATTATCTAAATTGCATTATGCATTTTGGACAAGGCATACAACTTACAGATGTTTCACCATGGGCCCAGTAATACGACGCAACAGATCCAGCAATCACTGTCGAGGAGCAAGCTATGAAAAATTGTGTAACCCAATAACAGCCAAATAGGTGGAAAAGGATGGCAACTCCAATATGTGGTGTGTAATGAATGCTATAACCACAACAACGATCACAGTTCACCCGTTTTGCAGCAAGATCATATGTGCAGCAGTTAGAGTTGCAATTATTCTGAACAACCTGGCCAGAGCTGAACATATGAAGAGAAGCTGAAATCCAGAACATGTAAAACACAACAAGGATACCGTATGGTATGAGTGGGAAAATAATGAGGGCTTGAACTTCTCCTATCACTTTTGCAGCAACCTGTGAACAAGCATTAAATCAGTTAAATTGATTGACTCTGTAATGGAAATAATTAAGCATTATAATTTCAAGCTTACTGGTTTCTAGCCTAGGCGTTGTGACGACAGGATGTAATAACACTACACATCATATGGGAGTAAAAGTCGCAAAAGTGTGTGGGTTAGGTGGGTAGAGATCATTCAATGAGGATGAGATGCATAGTATATCTACACAAAAAAGTGTTAAAGTTCGTGAAAAGTACAGCTGTCAGAGAGGAGGATAAAAGTTGCAGGATTTATTCATTGTTAAATAAGAGGAATGATAGGTTAAATCTATATGGCCATAGTTGGATAAAGCTGTCAATATTTCCATTGTAATATGGAAAATAAGCAAAATAGCACTGGCTTCAAAGTCTTATTTCCCCCGCACAGATCTATAAGTGTACCCCAACTGCTCCTCCGTAGCCAGTAAAACTATACTCATAGTGTATGGTACTATGAGTATTCATATAATTGATTTATACTGAGATCTTTGGGCTAGACCATGGTAACACCTTCTCTCCAATTACCATGTAGGAAGACATTTTTGACATCCAGCTGATAAAAGGATCAACATTGAAGAGCAACCACGGCTAAAAATAATCTGACTAAGGTCATCTTGGCCCTTGGAGAGAAGGTGTCACCATAGTTTAGCTGAAAGATCTGAGTATAAGCTTTGCAACCGAATAAGCTTTGATTCGACCAACAGTGCAATAAGGAGATCAGACACAAGGGGAAAGCCCAAAGGGGACGAAGGAGGTGGCATCAAAGTAGAGTCAAAAGTTGGCCCGTGTAGATGTTGTTGACAATGACAAATCCAAAGATGAGGCGGAGGTGTTGGGGCATAGTCTCAGAGGGTAAGGAATTGGACTTAATGTAGAGAGAACATTCAAAGAAAGCAACATCATCAGAGATCAATAACAATGAAGGGAGGGTAAGAAACATTTATACCCTATTTGAGACCTAGGGTAGCCTAAAAAGAAACTTGAGACTAAGCTAATAGTTTATCAAGTTTTGGATGATGAACAAAAGAGGTAGATCCAAAGATTTAAGGAGTTAAAGGATGGATAGGGTTGACATGGAACAAAATAGAGCGAGATATTTGGTTGTTGAGGACAAAACTCATGCGATTGATGAGATACCTAGAGATGAAAACATCACCCCATCAATAAGGTGTCGATTCTTATGCTCTACCACCCCATTTCGTTGAGGGGTATATGCATAGGAAGTCTAATGAAAAATACAGTGGGAGGACATGAAAGTGTGAAAGGGATGGGAAAGGTACTCATGAGCATTATCACTACAGAAAGTAGGAATAGAAACACTAAATTGATTTTTAACTTCATCATAAAAGGATTGAAAATATGAAAAATAACTCAAAACGACTTTTTATTATGATCAACCATGTACATAGAAAATAATCATTAATAAAAGTAATAAAATATTGAAATCCTAAAGTAGACTTAACATGACTCAGTCCCGAAATATGTAGTGAACTAAAGCAAAGGAGACAAGGCTAGTTTAGTGATACACTAATGAAACGAACTACGACTATATTTTCCTAATTGACACGACTCATACGAGAAAGTAGATAACTTAAACAGACATGGTACAAGTGTTGAAAGGGGAATCCACCACCGAACCAGCATGAGTAAAAGTCCATAGTAGATGAAGGTCATGAGACTTACATCCGATGACAATCATCCGTCTCAAGCTTCGGTACTATAAGAAAACAGGATCTTTAGTAAAAAGATAAGACAGGGAACGGGTGAGACGATTAAAGGATATAATAAATTAAACATAGATAAGGAGACTAAGAGGACATTGTCTAGGGAGAGAAAAAGAAGATGGACAATACTACCACCACGAGAGTCAGCGCAAAAGCCAGTAAAAGACCAGAAGTGGAAAAGGATGACAAAAGAGACTTGTTACCATGTATATGATAGGTGACACCAGAGACAAGAACCCAAGGGCCAAGAGAGGTGAAGTAAAACAGATTAACACATGAGGTGTTTGTCGTACAACAAAAGCAATGGAGCTAGAGGCTTGATGTTCCTCATACCATTTTAGGAAGTCGTGGAAGAGAGACAGAGGTCCAAAACTATCAGATGGGGAGGCACCAACATCAAGTGTAATAGGGAGGACAACAAGAGTAGCAATAGCTGACTGAGGAGGGTAACCATGTATGGCATAAATTAGTTAATGGTGTGACTGAGCTTGATGGAAAACCATCCAACCCAAATATCCACAAAATAAGGAGATTGAAGACCTAGAGTTTTGTTCAAGGACTTATTAGCATAAATAGACCTAATTGGGCTTTTATCTATCTTTTGTAAGTCCAATAAAAAGGACAAATATAGGAGGAAGAAATGTACAAGTATATCTAAGAAGATCTCCATACCATAAAAGAACAACTAGAGCATTAGGCAACAAACTACAAGAAGACTAGAACTCAACTGGCTTCAACAGGACCACGTCATCATTTTTGGGCCAAACTCTACTTTAAATAATTGTATAGTGTAGTTTAGAATTTCATGGGCCAAGTAGTATAGAATAATACGGCTATGAATTTGGGTCAAGTAGAGTAGGATTTTGGGCTTGTATGTGGACATATGATAGATTAGGGTTTTGTCAAACCTAGCTAGGGTTTTAACTGGGCTTCTAAAGGTTCAAGAGAAACCCTAGGCTAGTCATACAAGGAAAGGGGTGTTCTAACTTGGGCTCCAAGCTAGGGTTTTGTAGTTTGCCTTCCAAGTTTCTCCTGTGTGGAAGGTATGACTAGACTTGGGCTCCAAGTTTCAACTAGAAGCTTCCCTCACACTCTTCCTCTTTTAGATGACCAAACCTCCTATAAATAAGACTACCCTCTTGTTTTTTTTAACTTGGAATTAGTAATGAAATGCTGCCCATTTTAGGTCATTCTACTTGTTCCTAAGTTCTCCCTGGGTTATTCCCCTTCAAGACTCTTTCCCAGTGAGTTGGCCTCACCTCTTACTCTCACATATTCCTCTATTCCTCTTCAAACACGAAATTCTAATGCTTCCACAAACACATTTCCTCCGATCTTCGTCCAAAAAGATAAATAAAATAAAAAGACTAGAAGAAGAGGTTTCCATCAGAGTTTGTACTATTAATGGTCACATTGGGGACGAGGCAGATGACATACCAAGGCAGATGAATCACTAGGGGGCATAAAAGTAGGTATGTCAAGTGGTAACTTGCATGGCACATGCAAAAGGGTGGATCTAATCAAGTTCAATGTGAGCATGGTTAAAGGTCCCAAAATCTGATCACGAACTAAGGAATAATCATCAGGAAGCCCAAACACTGCCATTAATATAAAGAAAGTTTGACATTGCTCGAGTTCCTTAACAGGAGTGGCAAGAAGAGGAAATAGTTCATTCAAGTCATGTAAAAGTCCATGAACCTTGCCCAAGTATTCAACCGTGGGGCTATCAAGGCATTATGGGGATGATACTTAAAATATCCTAGGAAACACCATAGGGGCATTAAGTATCATTGGTGTACAATAACCGGGTTTCCCAAACCCTCGTACAGGTATCATGGGCACGAACGATCTCCTTCAGGGGAGGATGAATAGTTTACATAAGAACACTATAGACTTGGGCATCAACTTTTGTGGTCTAACTTGTCAATGGAGTGGAAATTGACATAGTGAAGATAGAAGAAAGCAACAGTAAGAGAGAGAAGAAACCACCCACAAAGAGAGGAAAAACTTCAAAAAATGCCCAACCAGGAATTCAAAACCAAATGGAAAGAGATGGTGGACCATGGGTCTACCATGAGGGCAAGGATTCAATTGGCTCTAGATACCATGTAATAACATAAGAATATTCATATAGATGAATGGTCGTGTGTTTGAGCACAACCATGGAACATATATAAATTGTACAATATATTATAGAGAGATGGGCCTAGTCCCACATATTGAAAATACATTTAATAAAGTGGAATGATAGGTTCTATCTATATGGCCATAGCAGGAAAAAACTATCAATATTTCCATTGCAAGATGCAAAATAAGCAAAATTAGCAATGGCTTTGAAGTCTTATTTTCTCAACACAAGTACATAAATGTACCCCAACTGTTCCTCCTTCATAGTTTATGGCACTTGATAAGGTCTAAAAAAAGTTACATAGAATTGCTATTAGATATAAATTCACTGAATAAAAATAAACAATCAAATCATAGTTAAATAACTACAAATCATAAAGTGATGCTTGCCTTCAAGACCGATGTTGCCATAAGGATGCGTCGAACAATAGCAATTGATGTAAGGAAGGCAACAACCATGATAAAGGTCATAAGTATAGTGACAGCTCGTAAATGAGTCAGCTCCTAAACGTGACATAATTTCATTAGATCTACAAGAAAAAGTCAACAATAGCGAGAGACAAAGAAGACTCAATTAGGATGTTACTTACCCTCCCATATACACTAATGTAAGGGTCATGTTCACCAATGATGGGAGAAATAGCATCATCTCCAATCCATCCAGCTGATGTTTAAGAAAAATTAATTCAGTACTATTGATAGACGTTTGTCCAACAACCCAATAACAAAACAATAAAATATTATTTGGCTAAACAGTAATATCAGAATAGGTGCCAACTAGAATCACCAATAATGTATAAACTAAGTGAGAGAATAATAATTAATAATTCTTCAGTCAACATATCTCCAAGAAAACTAGGCAGTATAGCACTTTCAGTACTCCATATTTATATATTTCATAAGAAATGCATCCCAATAATTTGATGTGTTTTTAAGTAGTACACTTAAAGCTAAGTATTTTACCAAAACATGTGTAGAATCGGTCGGACCTATGTCTGGCCTGGGAAGCTGTTCTTTGTTTGATGTAAGTTATAAAACAAAAAGTATCTGCACTAAGTGCCAAACAATGGTTTTGCTCTTGCCTCATACAAAATCCAACAAAGAATTTTCTTGTTGATAGGATATAAAAGTACAGTTGATACAAGGGCCTCATGTGAACAGCAAACTCAAAAGTTAAGAGAGGCTATGCTGCTAGAAACGAGCAAGAATTAAACAAATGGAATGGATAAATTAGAACAAAGGACATTAATCCAAAAAGAGTACTAGTACTATTTCAATATATATATATATAATGACATTTTATAAGAGCGCCGATATTTTATTAAAAGAAATAAAACTGAAACAGCCAAAAAGAGTTGCTGACCTTTTAGGTAGTAGAACATTGTGACAGATATTATTAGAACATTAAAGAGAACAACTGTTATCCAAGGCATTGCAGCAACAAAATGTCGAATCATCATCAACCAAATCACAGACAGAAGAAGAGGCAAAATCCCTCCACAAACAATCAGCACAGGCCATGCCTTTCCTATGTCTGCCATGTATCTCTGCAAATTTAGGTCATGTCACATTCAAATTCCACAGCACATAGCACACAAGATACTGAATGGCAGAACATCCAAAATACAGATAATCAACGTTTGGTAGGGATCACAGAAGGAGAATAAAATTGAGAAAATAGGGGAGATGAAAATAGATATGTAATCCAGAGTCCACACATAATGCATATTTACAAGCTTCATAATTTTTACCCCATCACTAAACTATTAACATTTTCGATCCAACCCAGATCCTTTCCTTTTAAGCATTGCCCATCTGGCTAATACATACAAAGGGAGATGATATTGTAGTCAATGAACTACGCAAAGTAGCTGTCATAAAAAATAGTATAGAGAAATGCCAATAATACAATATGCACACAGATAGAACATGGACTTTTCTATGAACAAATCACAATCATAATACCCATAAATAAATAAAAAAAGTAGAAGCAGAATAAATTTAACCTTTAAAACAGCAGACCGAGAATTAATAGACTTGTGAATAGACTTATCAATAACAATGTCTTCATTGATGTTAACTCCGCCCATCTGTTGCCAATGCTTCAAAGACGTGTTTGATGCTCGAGCAATAAATTGGCAACTCCAGTAAACTAGACAAAAATAAGCATTTTAGAACCAGAAACAATAAAAATTCAATATATAGGAGATTGACAGTTCTTTACCAAACCCACCCACCAAAACCCACAAATAAAAGGAGAAGCGAGAAAAAGTAAAATGTGACTTTCGTACAAGGGGCATACAAGCATCCATGGTTAAAAATCAAAGCAATGCACTCACAGAACCATTTGCTAGCATACAACAACAAGTGAAATTATGAATGCATCAAAATGGAGTAGTTTGCTCACCATTTACACTAGGAAATATGACAGGATAGCATGGACCCTGAAGTTGAAGAGAGGAATTTCTCATTTCTGGTGTAAGGAACTCGAAATAATCATAGTTCCTATTAGCCCAATCTGTCATGGAAAGACGAATATCTCCTTCTGGATAATCACACACCCAATTAAGGGAATCTTCGGAAGGTATAGGGCACTCAGACAAGCATATACTGCGGGCATCCCCCAGTTTGAATTTGCTATCCTTCAATCCACTCTCATAAACCTGATTAGGATTTTGCCAATATCTGAGCACCAAGTCACTGAGGCCTGGGTGAGCATTCTTGTCCCCACACACATTCCCTTTGTAGTCGAGTCCATAAGTAAGCCTGGTAAGTCACAACGATAACAGCAAAAAGGAGAATAAAAGTTATGGACTTAATGCTTCTACATAGTCATCCACCAGTTATCTTAAAATCAGAATTTCATGTAATCTGAACCATGCCTTGCACAGAAATGAGAAAACCCATTTACGAAGAAAATGAAATTATTTTTTAGAAATTCTTAATCGGGAAAACTAACCAAAGCCTCAAAACAGAAACAAAAAAGGGAAAACTCATAGACTACAAGCTACAAAAATGCATCCCTTACAAAGATATAATATAAGCACTCAAAGATAAAGTTGGAAACTTTAGACTACTCACCTTAGTGGGTTTCCTTGGTTGAAAGCAAAGCTGGAATTGACAACCATTGCTACCGAAAAAGCTATGAAGATCACAAGCACAGTGATGTCCCTGCATTTCCTGTTGCGTCTTATGATTCCACCCATTTGGGTAACTCCGTCACTCGATGGGAACCTACCTATGACTGCACCCAAAGGACCCCTCATTCTTCAAGTATGTGTGCCTCTACCAAGTTCCAAGCTTTGACTCAATTTAGCATTGGGGGAGAAGAGAGTGAGGAAGAAGGGCAAAGCTGAAAGAAGCTAGGGAGTGTGAAAAGCTGTGTGAATAAGCAAGTGCACTTAGATTTGGGTTTATATAATATAATAAAAATGTTAAGCTTATGACATGCTAAGACAGAATGTCTAAAGTGGGTGTTTTTTTAAGGGCATGTTCTGTGGCTTCTGGAAGACAACACTCGACTTCCTCGGCTCAGGCTCACACTGTTCCAAGACAAAAAAAAAAGGAAAAGAAAAAGGATGGAGATTCCTTTTACAAATTACATGAATTGAAAAAAGAATTTAGTATTTATGTTTTAGTCAAACTGAATTAAATATTTTCTTTTATTTTATATTTAAATTAAGTTTTAATATTTGAAAATTATGGATGGAAAAAATAAATTCATATCATAATTTAAATTGTTTATTATAATTTTTAAAATATAATATAATTGATATATTAAAATATATTTATTACAATAAAATATAAATTATGTTGAAAAATATTCTCTTACTAAATTTTCGATCACAAATAGTAGTTTTAATTTAAAATGAGAGCCGTTGGCTAAGAGGAATATTTAGTGCCTCATCTTTCTAAATAGTTAGATATTAGTTGTGTGAGACGCATTTTACTTTCTTGTTTTATTATAAATAAATTGAAAATAGTTATTTTAGATTATGTTAAATACCGCTCATCTCTTTAATTTTAAAATAGATATTTATATTTATTTATGTTTTTAATTAAATGATGCTTGTTTATGTAAAAACCGACATAACCTTATAATATTAATATTTTTTAGTTTTGTTCAATATTTCCGGATATTCTCCTCATTCTCTTTTGTCCTAAATGTGCTTTTTCAACTTTTACTCGGTATAACATTCAAGTTATTAATAAATGTGTAATAATTAACAGTAACTTATTATCATATTTACAGTGAATGTGTTTAAGTTAAGTGTCGAAATTACTTAATATATCTGTGGTTAATGTTTAAGTATGTAATTATTTGTCTAATTGTAAATTATATTAACAAGGGCACGATGATAATATTTCAAATTTCAATATCATCTCGATCTACGGTAGGACATTGGAACCCTAAATTGGTGGAGCTTCTATCTTAAAGAGTCGAAATTCATATATTCATTGATAGTGGTGACAATTCATGGTTAATACTATCTTCACCATTTATAATGTTTTCGAGAATAATCATTTTGTTTACTTCAATTCGTTGGTCCGCTTAGGTATGTCCCATATAACTTGTAGTCTGTGCTAGTCAAAGGTGGAGCGGGACGAATTGACCCACATAATCCATATAACTTTACAATGTATAATTTTTTTTTTTTGCATCCCCATATTTTCTCCATAGTCTCATATTTTACATTCTGAAATTTTTAATAACATCTTACTACGCATGTCTCATGAAAATAATATTATGAGACAATTTACCTAATGCATCTAAATAAAAAAAATTCAAAATTTTTATTTAAAAAAATATTATTTTCTTAAAATATTTCTTATGTGGGCTGGTCCGCAGGCCTGCGGGCCAACCCTTATGCGAGATGAGCTAGAAAAATCACCCCACAAATTCTATGCGAGACAGGTCAACCCGACCCGCTTTTTGCGGGCCAAGTGCGGGACAGGCCTATGCGAGTCGGGTCAGCTCGCATTGCCACTCCTAATTTTGTACCGGTCGGGACTGGACGACCGGACAAACGACCACCCGAGTCAAATAACATTTACAATGTAATAAATAGCAGTTACAAATAATGTTGAATGAGTCAAATGCACATTTCAAAATATCCGAGAAATATCCCAATATAACGATAAAAATTGATCACACCGAAAAATACACTCCCCTGATATTAGGGAACCACTACACATGTTAGTTGTCAACTAAATATCCTGCTCATAGAGGTAAAAGCCCATGAGTCAACATTATAAATAGAACTTTGGATGAAAGAGTAAGGTACGTTTTTATATTATACCAAAACACACATAAATTCTAGCACTAACTTGAGCGGCGGAGTGCAATCGCTGGTACCCCCGATCGGCGGAGCACCAACGGCGAAGGAAGGAAGCCTGAAGAAACTCAAAGATCACCGACATGTCATCAATTGTGTTAATTGTCAAAGGGCTATGTAGGTCCCTCATTCCCACTACAGGTACAAATTCCATACTTTATAGTCTTGTTAGAGAAAAAATCAATAGGTATATTTTCTAAGGCACTACTTGTATCAGAGTAACTATTGTTCATCTGGATAAAAAAGGAAATAAAGTTTTTGTTTGTATCCAACAATTCATGCGGAAAGAGTGGCGAAAAAAGGTGAGAAAATAGGGATTTGGTTCTTTGGTGTAGTGATTTGCAGAGAAAACCACAATTAAAATGTGATTTTACAATATTATCCTTTACTTTTTAAATAAAACATGTCATTGAACATGTACCATTTTGGAGTTTCCCATACGATTATAATTGACAACGGCTAACAGTTCATTAACCGAGGACTTCAATCTTTTTACGAAGACCTTGGCATCATGTCGGTGACGAGCTTGGTCGAGCACCCTCAGACCAATGGACAGGTCGAAAGAGCGAACAAGGTCATCCTTAATGAACTGAAGAAACGACTTGGTACGACGAAAGGGCGGTGGACTGAGGAGCTAGTCGAAGTCTTATGGGCGTATCACTGCACTTCCAAAACATCAACATAAGAGACACCTTATAGCCTGACCTACAACAAAGAAATGAAGACATAATTAATCTGAAGGGATTTCCATTTATCTTTGTAAGGCTTTACCTCAAGATTGGAATCATGTTACAACTTTTCTTATTGAGAGATCTTGGCTAAGGATAAAAATCCTAGATATTTGAGGTTACTGGGTTATTTTAAGTGATAAATTATCAAGATTTGTTTGAGTAGTTGGTGTTTGAGGATGGACCCAGGTATAGAGTAAGGGAATTTTAGTTATGTCTTTCAAAATCTACCCCAACGATCCAAAAGCACATTCATTTAGGTTATGTTTGGATTGAAGAGTGGAAGTGTGAGGATTTGAGGGAGTGGATGTGTGAGGATTTGAGAGTAAAATATGAAGAAAATTAGTGTATTTGGATTGAGATATGTTAGAGTGGATTTGTGAGAAAAATTTATTGAAGTTTGTGAGTGATGTGATGGTTGTGAGAGTATTTTTAGTTTTTTGAAAGGTGTAAAATATAAGATTAGAAATTTACCCATGTCTTTAACAAAATAGAATAATCAAATATTAGGTTTTTTTTGTAAATTTGGATGAATTAAAATTATTAGTAGTATAATCCGATATAGTTCAATAATTAATTTCTGAAAAAAAAATAAGAGTTACTTGATGAAAAAATAATTTACATGTAAAATTTTGAATATATGTAAAAACTGTTAGATGTTATCTAGAAATAAATAATTTAAATATTTATAAATTTAAAAATTTTAATTAGAAAATCCTTTTGTATTAAATGTAAATAGTATTATTATACTTATAATAATAATTATTGTTCTTGTCGGTTGACCTGGTCACCGACTGACTCTGGAAACAAGTTGTGACTCTGTCTACCTCTGTTGGAATTTGCTCCTTCCTTAGGATGTTGGAATGTGACTCTGTTTGAAACAGAGGGGACGCTACCTATTGATTGCACTCTGATGATCAAGTCAGTACATGGCTTATAGAAACAATGAGTAAGTAAGCAAGTAGTTTCAGTCTTAGAAATAGTGTACCTTTACTAGGGATCTCAAGTCCCTTTTATAGACTACTTTTAAGTTACCTCTTGTAACAACCTTCTCTCACGAGAACCTTATCTCTAGTGAAAGCTGTTGGGTTTAATAGTGCCAAAGTTCAAGAGGGGGGGTGAATTGACCTTTTAAAACTTCTTCGCAGAAACAGTGTTTAACCCAGTTTTACAGAAAATAAATCGATTTATGTGAAAATGAACAGATTTATTTCAGCACTGTTTTTCTGTTTGAAACGCTTTTAATCCAGCAAGATTAATCACAAGATTATGCAGTGAAAATTTCCAGCAGCACACACACAAATATCAGATTTGAAAAACAGTGAAACACAAAACTGCAAGCTTCAATTTCAAGCAAGTGATTAAGGTTCAATTGATAGCATGCTAATTAATTGAGTGATCTTTGCAAACAAGCTGTTCCAGTGGCTTTTAACAGACTATGAATGTTCTTCTTGATGTTAAGCAATTTTCCAGAAATTAAGAACACTTAATCACAGAACAGCAAGCTTCAACTTTAAGCAGTTGTTTAAGGTTCAATTAATGGCGTTGGCAGTTTCTTGAGCAACCTATTACAGTCAATCTGTTCCAGTGGCTTTTAGCAGATTTTATATGTTCTTATCAGATTAAAACAGCTTTTTCAGAAATCAAGAACAGTATGCACTGTGCCCAGAAAGAACAGATTTATTTTCAATTGAACAGATTTATTTCTTTGTTGTTTTATCAATTATGCAGAAACGAAATTGCAGAGAGAGAGAGAGAATGAACACAAACAATTATACTGGTTCACTCAACCTGAGCTACATCCAGTCTTCACCAACAACAGGTGGAATTCACTAACACACAGTACAATCAAGTACACTTCCCACTGTTCTTGAAACCTACAAGAACTTAGGTACTCTTGCTGAAAAAAACCTATTTCAGCACTCATACACACACATCCACTCTCCAAGAACACCTATCAAGAAGAGGATTCAACCAAACTTTTACAAGTAATAAGAAGTGAAACGACTACACCTGATTGAGGTAACAAAGATCAGCCTTAAACCAGTAGGCAAGATTGCTAGAACAGTAGCTGCACCTCACACCAAGCTTTTGGAACCAAACCAAGAACAAGCACTTTTTGATTTTTGAAATCTTTGAAGAACAAATGCTAATCCTTGAAAACACTTAACTCTCTGCTGTCAAAACTTGTTTTTTGCAAATGTATAAACTGTTTGAATCGTTATTAACCTCATAAACAAGTTTGCATTTTATAGAAAGCCAGCTTATAACAGAATTTTGAAAAACAGTTAAAGCTGTTATAAAATGAATAGATTGAAAATAAAATGAACAGATTTATTTTCAAAAGCAGTTAGAGAATCTGTTAAGTGAGGAGACTTAGTCAACCATTCTGGTGCTGAGATAAAACTGAAAAAACGTTTAAGCATGACATGGCACCAGAGGCAAAAAGAATCTATTCATTTACAGATGAACAGATTTATTTTTCAAAACGAAAACAGAGGAAGTTTAACTATTTGAAACTCAGTCGTTTTGAAAAGAAGAAGACTCAGTCAAAATACCTGATGCACAAAATCAAATTTTTACAAGACTTTAGCCAAGGCATCAGTGAAGAAAATGAATCTGTTTATTTAGAAAAGAACAGATTTATTTTTATGCAGTAAAACGTGTTTTTGTGTAAAACATGTGAAAAACAGTTTTAGAAAACTCATGCTTGTTCTTAACACATGGCCAGTGGTTATGAGGTGAGTTACCCAGCAAAAAGCTACTCTTAGACAACCTCTAACACTAACTAAGACATACTTAAAGCAAAGCACAAATACATGGAAAGTACATAAATGTCTTCATCAAACACTACATACAAGTCTTCATCAAACACAATTTTGAAGGGGCAGCAACCATCTTCAACAATCTCCCCCTGTTTGATGGAGACAAATCCCCATAGCTAACCTCATAGCTTTGTTGCTTTAAGCACTTGCACTGCACCAGATTTTAAACCAGAATTGCACCTGCACTGCACCAGATTTTAAACCAGAAAAACAACAGTATTGCATAGCATATGAATAGGTTTAAAAGTGCAGAATTAACTCCCTGTTACAGCTAGCTTCACCTAGCATGGTGAGCTATTTTTCTCCCCCTTTGGATTCATCAAACAGCATATAAGCATAGGGAATAAAGGGGTATAAAGCAGAAATTATAACCATAATAGTTCAGAACCAGAAAACCAAATTGTTCAACATTACAGAAACTTGAAAACTGATAAAGAAAGCAATAAAAGCATAAAACTACTGATCCTTGTAGTAAAGCTCTGCAAGCTGTGCCTGAACTCCTTCAATCTGATGATCAAGGTGTTGGAACCTTGCATGAGTAGCCTCAAAGTGTGCCCTTTGTTCTGCAGACATGACATCAAGACGGTACAACACTTGCCTCTCAAACATAGACATTGGTTCTCCACGGTATTCTGGACTTTGATAGGCAACTATGGCATTTGCAGCAACTTCCTCATGTTCAGATTGGGCAGCAGGAGAGTCATCATCCATAGGAATAGCTTCATCCTCATCTTCATGTTCTGCTTGAGTGTCCTTCTCCTTGAGGACCACCCACTTGTTTTCAATCTTGTGGAAACCCATTTTGGTGAGAGTTGAAGTATCAATCTCACTTACAGCTTTGATAGGGTCATTTCTCTCATTTGTAACATCAATACCAAAGTAATCAATTAATTTGGAAACAAGAATAGCATAGGGAAACCTGTAATCAGCCAACCTTTTTGACTTGAGCATGTGTTCGTTGACAATGAACACCCAGTTTACCTTAATCTGGTTCATGATGCAATATAGGAGAATAAGATCCTCTTCATGTCAGACAGCATGGTTTGTTCCTCTAGGAATCAGTTGCCAAGCTATGATGTATGCAACTAGACGTGGAGTGAGGTTCAAATGCCCTGCATGGAATCTGTTTATGCTTTCTGTAGGATTCCTCATGCAACTTTTGTAATATTGCAGCTTGTTGAATTCTGAAATTCCACTGGTATTTCCTTTCCCTACTTTCAGTCCAGCATATTTTATTCCAGCCACAGAATTCCACACCTCACTTGTGATCTTCATCTTTGTCCCTTTCACATAAGAGACAACATTCTTCCCATCCAATGTGAGGTTAGTATAAAACACCTTAACCAAGTCAGGATAGACATTACCCGTTAATTCTAGCATCTTTTTTAGTTTCTGGTGCTTCAACACAGCCCTTGTTTCTACCAGTTTTTCATATTTCAGCCAGTTGAAATCCAGCACCTTGGGTATGTTGATCTGCTTCCTGCTTGTTTCATGAATGTAGGCATTGATGCCTTCTTCATTTCCAGCGAACCATCCTTCTAACACACCTTGAGAAGTGGTTTGCTTTCCCTTGCCTTTCTGTTTTTGTCTTGAAGACGAAGCCATGGTAACCTGAATTCTTTTCTTGATTTCAAATGGTGAGAATAGAAAGAGAATGGCCAATGTGGGTAGCAAGTATTCACACAGATTTATAGCAGAATAAATGGATTGATATGGCAGTTATGAGAAGATATGCATGAAGATTTTATGCTTCTGAATTTTGTGCAGAGTATCTTTGAAAATAAGCACCAAATCTTTAGGGTCACGATGCATACACTCAAATTCTTATTGAGCACCCAAACCATCAAATCGGTTACATAACCATGACCAAAACCGTCAAAGGTACAGAGGTTAATGCCCACTAAGTCAGTAAAGCAGTCAAAGATCAGAATTTCTCTTTCCTAGTCATCAATGCGTATCAGTGCAGAAAATAAACACATTTAATTGCGAATAAACAGATTTAATTTTTCACTGCTAGGTACAATTGACATTTATAATACCCAATTCATTAAGCAGAAAATTAAACCTATCTTTGGCTAATGGTTTTGTGAACAAATCAGCAAGTTGTAAATCAGTACCAATGAACTTAATATCACATGTTCCATTAGATATGTGTTCCCTTAGAAAATGATGCCTTATTTCAATGTGTTTGGTTCTTGAATGCATGACAGGATTTTTGGTTAAGTTGATTGCACTTGTATTATCACACAGCAGAGGTATATGGTTAAGTAAGATACCAAAATCATTCAATTGTTGTCTTAGCCATATAGTTTGAGCACAGCAACTCCCTGCTGCAATGTATTCTGCTTCAGCAGTGGAAAGAGCTACACAAGCCTGCTTTTTGCATTGCCATGAGATCAAGCTTGATCCAAGCAAATGACAGGTTCCACTTGTGCTCTTCCTATCAATTTTGCAACCTGCAAAATCTGAATCAGAATACCCAGTTAAGCTTAATGAAATGTTACCTGGATACCACAAGCCAACTTCTTTAGTTCCTTGCAAATACTTCAAAATCCTTTTGACAACATTGTAGTGTGATTCTTTAGGAGCAGACTGAAACCTTGCACACATGCACACTGCAAACATTATATCTGGCCTGCTGGCAGTAAGATACAGCAGTGATCCTATGAGTCCTCTGTATTTGGTTTCATCAACAGAAATTCCAGCTTCATCATGATCCATATGACAGCTTGTTGAGAAGGGTGTGCTGATTGGTTTACACTTGTCCATTTCAAATTTCTTCAGCAAATCCTTGCAATACTTAGCCTGACTTAGGAAAATGCCATCCTTGAGTTGTTTGACCTGCAAACCTAGAAAATAGTTCAACTCACCCATCATTGACATTTCAAACTCACTCTTCATGACCTTCACGAAAGCTTCACACAATTCTCCATTGTTTGATCCAAAAATGATGTCATCCACATATACTTGGACTAGAATTGAGTCATCTCCTTTCTTCTTAATGAACAAGGTCTTATCTGATGTGCCTCTGTCATAGCCTTGTGAGGTTAGAAAATCACTTAGCCTCTCATACCATTGCCTAGGAGCTTGCTTGAGTCCATAGAGAGCCTTTTGGAGTTTGAACACATATTCTGGATGTTGATGGTCTTCAAAACCTGGTGGTTGTGAGACAAATACCTCTTCATTTATATAGCCATTTAGAAAGGCACTCTTCACGTCCATTTGAAATAGCTTGAACCCTTTGATGCATGAAAAGGCAAGCAGCAGTCTAACAGCTTCTAACCGAGCCACTGGTGCATATGTCTCATCATAGTCTATCCCTTCTTCTTGATTGTACCCTTTAGCTACAAGCCTAGCCTTGTTTCTGGTGATCACTCCATGCTCATCCATTTTGTTTCTAAATACCCATTTTGTTCCAATTACATTCATCTCTGGTATTCTAGGAACAAGAGTCCAGACCTCATTAAGAGCAAACTGATTTAGTTCCTCTTGCATAGCTAAAATCCAGTTGCTGTCCTTGAGAGCTTCCTTCAAATTCTTGGGTTCAACTTGAGATACAAAGGCCATTGCTTCACAGAAATTGTTCAAGGATTTTCTAGTTGACACTTCTTTCTCAATGTTCCCAATGACATTATCAAGGGTTAAGTCTCTTGGGGTTTTCCACTCTTTTGGCAAACCTGCAGCTGCAGTAGATTCTTGTACAGTATGTGTATCAGCAGTATCAAAATGAATCGATTCATTTTGATTTAAAACAGATTTAAATTCATTACTGTCAGGTTCATCAGCAGTTTTAGATAGGCTATGATCAGTTTCATCAAAAACAACATGCATTGATTCTTCTACTATAAGCAGCCTTTTATTGAAGACTCTATATGCATGACCATTCAAAGCATAACCAATGTGTACACCTTCATCAGATTTAGCATCAAACTTACCAAGATTTTCTTTGCCATTATTCAATACAAAGCATTTACACCCAAATACTCTAAGGTGACTCACACTAGGTTTTCTGCCCTTATACAATTCATATGGGGTTTTCTTAAGAATTGGTCTTATTAAGGTCCTATTTAAGACATAACCTGCAGTATAAACAGCATCAGCCCAAAAATACTTAGGAAGCTTAGATTCATTTAACATAGTTCTAGCAAGTTCTTCTAGTGATCTATTTTTCCTTTCAACAACACCATTTTGTTGGGGTGTCCTAGGGGCTGAAAAGGTATGAGCTATCCCATGCTTCTCACAGAACCTCTCAAACTTAGCATTTTGAAACTCTCCCCCATGATCACTTCGAATTGATTTAATGCAGCAACCATTTTCATTTTCCAGAATTTTTGCTAATCTCTTAAAGGCAGAATAAGCATCATGTTTATGTGCAAGAAATAGAGTCCATGTAAATCTAGAGTAATCATCCACAACAACCAAAGCATACAAATTTCCAGCCAAGCTAGCAACTCTAGATGGACCAAATAAGTCCATATGCAGCACATCCAATGGATTTTTTGTAGAGACAATATCCTTTAACTTGAAAGAGGATTTGATTTGTTTACCTTTCACACAAGCATCACAAAGCCTGTTATCCTGAAATTTAATGTTAGGTAAAACAGAAACTAAATCTTTAGATTTCAATTTATTCAAGTGATTTGTGTGTATGTGAGCTAACCTCCTGTGCCACAACCAAGACTCATCACTTCTGGACAGCAAGCACTCATTTGAAGAGTTAGTTTCCATGATATTCAACAAGTAAATGTTATTCACTCTCTTACCAGTAAACAATGCCTTACTAGATGAGTTACTTGATATTGTGCAGCCACTTGACTCAAAATTCACTTTGTATCCTTTGTCACAAAGCTGACTTATGCTGAGAAGACTATGCTTGAGTCCTTCTACATACAACACATTCTCAATGGTTGTTGAATTCCCTGTTCCAACAGTTCCTCTGCCCAAAATCCTCCCTCGGTTATTATCACCATAGGTCACATGTCCTTCTGCTTTGAGCTTTAAGCTGGTGAACTTTGTAAGATCTCCAGTCATATGCTTGGAACAGCCACTGTCCAAGTACCACTGGTTTTTCTTGCTCCCAATCTGCAAAACAGAATAAAAAATTCACAAATGGTACCCTTTTTCAGTATAGGGTCCAGCACAGATTAACACCTTCTCTTTGGTAGCCATTTAGCTAAGTTCTTAGGCACAAGATGCTTTCTAGCAATGCAAGACCTAGATGTATGACCAGATTTCATGCAGTAAAAACAGGTTACATGAGATGCCTTTTTGCCACTGTTAAAAGCTGAAAAAACTGATTTTGCTGGAACAAAAAAACTTGAAAGCTTTTTGACATTGGTTGTATTTCCAGGGGTATAACCAAGTCCATTCTTATTGAAAACAGCATTCTGTGATCCAAGGAGAGACTCAAGGTTTTCTCTTCCCTTGGTGAAATTGGAAAGGGTTTTCAGCAAATATTCCACTTGTTTTTCCAATCTTTTGCAGTTTTCACAGTTTTTAATAGAGGCATGCAAGCAAGTCAGTTCAAGGCTTACCAAATCTGTTTTGGCCTTATACAATTCTTCCTCAAGTGTTTTTACTTTAGCTGCAAGCACATTATTTACCTTTTGCAGCTTATTGCATATTACAGCTAGCCTATTGGCTTCCTCATGTGTCTCCTTGAAGGCAGCAAGCAAATCATCATAGTTATCAGAATCAGCAGAAAAATTACTTACTGATTCAGAGCTTGACTCCTCATCCTTCATCATGAAACACAAATTGTTCTCCTCATCTTCTGTTGAAGAGCTGCTAGTTGAGGATACTTCATTTTCCTCCCATGAGATGTAGGCTCTTCTTCCTTTGTTCCTTTCAAACTTCTTGCTGGCAGATTTGTCCCTTGTTTGATTGTCTGGACAATCTGTTTTGATATGCCCTGTTTTGCCACATCCAAAGCAAGTATATTTAGAGGAATTTGAATCATTGGGTTTAGGATACCTTCTTTTCTGCTGGTTCCTGTTTTTGCTTTTCTTCCTCAGGAATTTGCTGAATCTTTTTGTAAGAAGGCTGATTGTATCATCATCTTCAGCATCTTCTTTTTCTTCCTTGATCTCATCCAATTCAGTTGCTTTCAGTGCAAGCCCTTTGGGTTTTCTCTCTGTTGTTTCCTGCTCTTTAAGTCTTTTAAGCTCTAGCTCATGCTCCATCAGCTTTCCAAACAGTGCAGCAGTTTCCAATTTTGACAGATCACGGCTTTCAGAGATAGTTGTCACCTTTGGTTGCCAGCTTCTGTCAAGGCACTTCAATATCTTTGTGTTGAGCTCCTCTCTGTCAAATTCTTTTCCCAAGCCAGTGAGGTGATTCACAATGTGGGTGAATCTCTTCTGCACATCAGCAATGCTCTCCTCGGGTTGCATTCTGAACAGCTCATATTCTTGGATGAGTGCATGTTTCCTTGACCTTTTCAAATCTTCAGTACCTTCATGAGTCACTTCTAAGACTTCCCACATCTCCTTAGCTGACTTACATTGAGATATCCTGAAGAACTCATCCATTGTCAATGCAGAGGTTATGATGTTCTTGGCCACAAGATCATGTTGAGCCTTTCTCCTTTCGGTCTCATTCCATTCTGATCTTGGCTTTTCCACTTGTTCATCCTTGACAACCTGCATTGGCACATAAGGTCCATTGACCACAGCTTCCCAAATTAATGCATCAATGGATTCCATAAAAATTCTCATTCTAACTTTCCAAAATGCATAATTCATTCCATTAAACATAGGTGGTCTATTAACAGCAGAACCTTCAGCAAAAAGCACATTGAACTCAGACATTATTACAAACAAACTTGATTAAAATACAAGTCCTACCTCTTGATACCAATTGTTGGGTTTAATAGTGCCAAAGTTCAAGAGGGGGGGTGAATTGACCTTTTAAAACTTCTTCGCAGAAACAGTGTTTAACCCAGTTTTACAGAAAATAAATCGATTTATGTGAAAATGAACAGATTTATTTCAGCACTGTTTTTCTGTTTGAAACGCTTTTAATCCAGCAAGATTAATCACAAGATTATGCAGTGAAAATTTCCAGCAGCACACACACAAATATCAGATTTGAAAAACAGTGAAACACAAAACTGCAAGCTTCAATTTCAAGCAAGTGATTAAGGTTCAATTGATAGCATGCTAATTAATTGAGTGATCTTTGCAAACAAGCTGTTCCAGTGGCTTTTAACAGACTATGAATGTTCTTCTTGATGTTAAGCAATTTTCCAGAAATTAAGAACACTTAATCACAGAACAGCAAGCTTCAACTTTAAGCAGTTGTTTAAGGTTCAATTAATGGCGTTGGCAGTTTCTTGAGCAACCTATTACAGTCAATCTGTTCCAGTGGCTTTTAGCAGATTTTATATGTTCTTATCAGATTAAAACAGCTTTTTCAGAAATCAAGAACAGTATGCACTGTGCCCAGAAAGAACAGATTTATTTTCAATTGAACAGATTTATTTCTTTGTTGTTTTATCAATTATGCAGAAACGAAATTGCAGAGAGAGAGAGAGAATGAACACAAACAATTATACTGGTTCACTCAACCTGAGCTACATCCAGTCTTCACCAACAACAGGTGGAATTCACTAACACACAGTACAATCAAGTACACTTCCCACTGTTCTTGAAACCTACAAGAACTTAGGTACTCTTGCTGAAAAAACCTATTTCAGCACTCATACACACACATCCACTCTCCAAGAACACCTATCAAGAAGAGGATTCAACCAAACTTTTACAAGTAA
The DNA here is from genome assembly GCF_051622355.1 of Phaseolus vulgaris. Lineage (NCBI taxonomy): Eukaryota > Viridiplantae > Streptophyta > Magnoliopsida > Fabales > Fabaceae > Phaseolus > Phaseolus vulgaris. Next base: position 42,670,369 of record NC_143508.1, read on the forward strand.
TAAGAAGTGAAACGACTACACCTGATTGAGGTAACAAAGATCAGCCTTAAACCAGTAGGCAAGATTGCTAGAACAGTAGCTGCACCTCACACCAAGCTTTTGGAACCAAACCAAGAACAAGCACTTTTTGATTTTTGAAATCTTTGAAGAACAAATGCTAATCCTTGAAAACACTTAACTCTCTGCTGTCAAAACTTGTTTTTTGCAAATGTATAAACTGTTTGAATCGTTATTAACCTCATAAACAAGTTTGCATTTTATAGAAAGCCAGCTTATAACAGAATTTTGAAAAACAGTTAAAGCTGTTATAAAATGAACAGATTGAAAATAAAATGAACAGATTTATTTTCAAAAGCAGTTAGAGAATCTGTTAAGTGAGGAGACTTAGTCAACCATTCTGGTGCTGAGATAAAACTGAAAAAACGTTTAAGCATGACATGGCACCAGAGGCAAAAAGAATCTATTCATTTACAGATGAACAGATTTATTTTTCAAAACGAAAACAGAGGAAGTTTAACTATTTGAAACTCAGTCGTTTTGAAAAGAAGAAGACTCAGTCAAAATACCTGATGCACAAAATCAAATTTTTACAAGACTTTAGCCAAGGCATCAGTGAAGAAAATGAATCTGTTTATTTAGAAAAGAACAGATTTATTTTTATGCAGTAAAACGTGTTTTTGTGTAAAACATGTGAAAAACAGTTTTAGAAAACTCATGCTTGTTCTTAACACATGGCCAGTGGTTATGAGGTGAGTTACCCAGCAAAAAGCTACTCTTAGACAACCTCTAACACTAACTAAGACATACTTAAAGCAAAGCACAAATACATGGAAAGTACATAAATGTCTTCATCAAACACTACATACAAGTCTTCATCAAACACAATTTTGAAGGGGCAGCAACCATCTTCAACAAAAGCATGTTTGATTAGTGTTGCAACTGCACAAAATCTTATCTCCTTAGAGTGGCTAAAATCTTAACAGAATAACCACCAGAGTATCAACTCATGCACCAACATTAGGGGTCCGATTTGTCCCTTGGAGGCATACAAGCCTCCACGTACCATGCATGCAACCTATTCTCCTAAACCCTAGCGCTCTTGGGCTTAGGCTTTATAGAGAATGTTTTACTTGTGCTAGACACCACATGTACTAAATGTACCCCTATGTTCACAAATACCCTTCATTAGTAACTTTATGCTCACATATAAAAGATTACTTCAACTACGTCATACTGACCAAACGTGGTCCATTTTACTGGCCCAACAGCCGAGCTGACCTGCCTATACCATGCACCGAGATTTGACCCTCGAGAACTCGGCCCCAAGCACTCTGTCTAGTACACAAGCCCCCCAGTCTCGAGCTGAGCTTGCTTCAGCGAAGAGACTATTGAGTGCTCTGGTGGCTAACACAACAGTTTCTCAGGGGGTAGGTGATAACCCAGTAAACCTCAACTAGCTTAGGCCAATGCATGCCTTAATTAACTGATGGTAATATAACGAACAACCTTATCAACGTAATGCATCTGATTAAGCATGGTAAATCATAGTGCTATCGGTGGATCTATATTATGGACGATATGTACCTTCTGGCCGCAAAGGAAGTTTCACTTGCTCGAGCAGTAAATAGCTACGTGAGCAAGGAATTAATTTGATCGTGCAGGACTTTGTTCACTTGGAAAGTTTAACTGCTTTCCTCACACATCCTTCCCCAAGATCAGGGGTGACCTGAGCATCTGACCTAGGGTCGATCTTTATACCAAGTTTGCCCTTAAATGGCATTTGGTGGCTTAGAGTATCTAACTTGAGTGTTACGCACTAAGTCTACTCTTAACACCTTTATGGTGCAACTCTACCCCCACAAGGTTATCTTGCTTCTTTTCCTCAAAGTGCCTGAGCTCAGATGGTTTCACCAACGCTGAGGTCGGTTGCTCTTTATACCCTTAGCTGCGTGCTTCTTAGTTACCACTAACTGCGGTTTAGTACCTCCTGGACTCAAAATCTTACTGAGACAAAGGTCGTCTTTCTTAGCTCAAACCAAACGATGGCGAGCTTACAAACATGACTCGAACCCATACAAGGGCGAGCTTCCAACGTGGCTCGAGCCCCTACAAGGGCGAGCTACCAACGTCGCTCGAGCCCATACAAGGGCGAGCTACCAACGTCGCTCGAGCCCATACAAGGGCGAGCTTCCAACGTCGCTCGAGCCCATACAAGGGCAAGCTACGATTAGGGGTACCTGAGCTCAGAGTTTCTCTGAGCAAGAGGTATTCACACCTGAATCGCTACGAACCTTTCTACTCCTTGAAAGGGAGGTTCCACTGTGGTTCGTGCCAATACAATGGTTGTTGAACAAGATGCTTTAATGTCTCCAAATCCAAGAGGAAAGCTTGAAGACCTTGTTGTCGGGTGTGTGTGTGTGTTGTCTAGTTGTTTGAAACTTGTTAATTCACTCCTTAAGATGATCCAAGTTCATTTGAATCTTTAACCTTTTGAAAATATGGGTTTTCTAAAAAGCTGTTGAAATTTCAACAGGTTGAAATTTGGAAACAACAGGTTATTTTACCTTAGTAGTTTTTGAAAAGCTTGACTTTGCTATCAAGTCAATTCAACCGATTGTTTCGACAAAACAATCGATTGTTTTTCTGAAAACCTTAACAGAATTTTGTTAAGTGGTTTTAATATGTTTTAAATGTTTCTAACTACCTTGACTCCTTTATTAAATGCTTTTGACCACTTGGTTGGTCTATATAAAGGTGGTTTTACGCTCCTAATCTTAGAGTAAGAAAAAGAGTTTATCAAAAACAGTTTTTCCAAGATTTGAAAGAACTTTGGATCATTCTTAAGTGTGTGGAATAGGATTGAGTTGTAATTCTGAACTTTAAGCTTTTTAATACCCAGGTGTATTATATTCCCTTCTTCCTTGATTACTGTATTTCTGTAGTTGTGTTGCTAATGAGTGTTGTGTGTTCTTGAGGTGTTCAAGATCAACATTCTAGGTGTGGTTTGTCAAAGGTAGTGTGTTTCTTGAGGGGTTCAAGGTCACTACATTGGTGTGTGGTGTTTGTAATATGGTTTTGATTGTATAGTGGATTACCCAGTGGTTTCTGGGGACTGGATGTAGCTCTTGGTGTAAGAGTGAACCAGTATAAATCTATTTGTGTGATTCTCTCTTTCCCTGATCTCACCTATATCTGTTTTAAGTTGTTTTTATTAACTGCTGATAAAAACAACCGGTTGAATCGCAAAAACAACCGGTTGATTTTCTGGAAATCAACTAAAACAGCTTTGTGCATTGTTTTCCTTAGTTTCTTTCTCTATGATTCTTCATTGGCTTTCATTATACCTTTAAAGTTTTCGAAAATCTTTCATAAACAATTCACCACCACTCTTGTTTAAGGCCATATATTCTAACAATGGCGAGCAACGATCAGGGGTACCTGAACTCAGAGCCTCTCTAAGCAAAAGATATTCACGCCTGAATCGCTATGAACCTTTTTGTTCCTTTAAGGGAGATTTCACTATGGTTCGTGCCAATACAATGGTGAACGACGATCAGGGGTACCTGAGCTCAAAGCCTGTCTGAAGAAAATGTATTCACGCCTGAATTGCTGTGAACCTTTCTCTTCCCTCACAAAACCTGAATCTAAATGACTGATATCCTCTCATATATTTGCTTGTGAAGAATACATCCACATCCTCTTATATATTTGCTTGTGAAGAGTACATCCACAAAAACAAATAAACCCTTAAGTTCAGATAAACACCCAATATTTAGTATAATTTTTCTTCATTTAAAGAGTATTCAAGTAATTAGTACGAGTTCATGAAACAATTATTAACTGATTTAAACAAGTGCACACGTCACAGATTAAACCAAGTGTGCAAAAAATTCAAATAAAAACTTATCAAAATTTCATGGATTTTCCTTACATGTCTAATGTTACCATCATGCTGTAACTATTTGATACCTATGCATATCGTTTATCATAGATCGTCCGATGCATAAAACTTTTGGATAATTTACTTGACAAGTATTCTATATCATTTAGTGCATATATTGAGGACCAATTATGTATATCAGAATGTTCAGCTCAGCAAACAGAGATAAATACAATATAAAAATTATTCCAGATAAAATACAGAACCATTGAAATTTTAAGTAATAAAAATATTCAAGTATATAACCTAATCCCCTAATAATAATTTTTATTTATGGGTAGGAGGAAGTGATGTGAGTTTTGAGAGTAGTTCTCAAAAGGATTTATCAATTTGTTCAGTGATGGAAACGGTGACCCTTTAAAGCACCTGGTCTTTCCTTTCTTCTAAAATCTTAAAACGTTTATCAACCAAAGATCGTTCGGCCATAATTGCTTTATTAATCATTTCCTTGACCTTGACAAGTATGACTTGATTCCAGTTAGTTGAATCAACTACTTCATTGATTGGAGCAGTGTCTATTGCATTGAAATGGGCATCGTCTATTACATCGAAATGGGCATTGTCTGTCTCATCCTCTCCAAGACATATTATTTCAGTTTTATCACACGAATGACTCTTGGCAGCCTCTGACTGATTATGTCTTTCTTCCAATAAAGTCTTTATTTCCTCAAGAGAGGAATTGTGGAGAATAACCTAAGACTCATATTTGAAGGGATTGCACCATCTTCCACAAGGCAAAACCAGACTCTTGTAAGACCATTGTTGTCAAATCGTCTGGTGAGTAAGTGTGTGCTGGCCTTTGGAAAGAGATTTGTTTAACTAAGGGGTGAATCTAAAAGACTTTGGTACTTTGATTCCCAGAGGTGAAGTCTTCCAAAGTATGTTTTGCAGGATTATCTTGTCATGCAGAGGTAGCCTCAAATAAATTCCTCGAGAGTCCTAAGAAAGCTATGTTTCTTGTTCAACACATAACTCTAGTCCATGGGTACAACTTTTGCAACTTCTTTTGGATGTTGAAGACATGGAGTAGCATGCTCCTTTAGCTTTCTAAAGTTTATGGTTGGGAGACGAGGACATATTATGTGAGGTGATCTTAAAGATTGTGTCCTGAGTCATCCTCATGGAAGGGGGAATATGGAATACATGAGTTTTTACCCGAGGCTTGTATTGAATGTTCCCAATAATACTTACATCTCTAGAATCAGGTAGTAAATCATTTCTATCAAATTGGGCAGTTTCTTTCTGCACCCCTACATTTTTCTTCCTGCACCCCCACAATTTTGTAAATTTCGAAACTGACCCTCACAATTTTGGGATCTGAGAGTGTGTTACGGATTCATCAATCCAGAAGTGAATCATGTTGCATTCCGGATGAAAGGGTGTTTCGGAAGAAAAGTTTGCATAAATTATTGATTTCTGGATTGCTGAATCCGGAAGCTTAATTTCTATTACGAATTGGTGGATCTAGAATGATTTTTTTCAATTATGGATTTCTGAATCCGGAATGAATATTTTAAATTACAGATTTGCAGATCCGGAATGGTTTTTTCAATTATGAATGTTTTGCATTTTTTTTTATTTTGGATTAACACTATCATTCATGTACTACTGGAAGCATCAATCCAGGAGATTACCGAATGCGTCAATCCGAAAATTTACCAGAAATACCAATCTGAAAATTTACCGGATTTCATAATCTGGAATACAAAAAAAAAAAATAAACGTACAATTTATAGAGGAACACTTTTGTCTTTGCGCAACCTTGTGGGGGTGCAGGAAGAAAAATGTAGGGGTGCAGGAAGAAACTACCCTTGATAGAAAGGTCCATGGGCCAGAAGCCCAAGATTTTTTCAGGTTTGCCATATTTGGTCAATCTTGAGGTGGTAGGGTGAGGTTTGAAAGGACAAGGTAATCTAATGAGGTTTGTTGGATAAATGGGTATTTCTGTTTCTCTAAATTGGATCCGGGTGATTATTAAAAGCAAATGCCTTTTCTATTTGAATTAGAGTGTTTGTACGGATTGGGTGACTTGGAAAGGCAAGAAAAGATGAGAGTTGGTTCTTCACTGCTTTAAGAAGATTTGCATAAAGAGTTAAGCCATCTACTATCTTACCCATTGTCAGCAAGTACAAAGCAAATCAGAAAATCGATTTTCTTGTGTGTGAACCGATTTTCACACATAAAATTTTTGGACAATCGATGTTAGTATTTTGAGGAATCGATTTTTGATATTTCATGTGAGAGATAATCAATTATTTAAATGCAAAATTCGATTATTCCTTTGTTTTTGAATATTTTTTTTTTTTGTATTTTTTTATGTATGTATTAGGACAAAATATCTAATCAATTTAGAAATACTTACCTCTCAAATGTTGCTTATAATGGAACGTCTATATGAAAAGTTTTTCTTGATAGACGATGTATGTTTTCATTCCAGCATTCTTTCCAGTTTGCTTTGCTGCTTGTTTTTCTTGATTTCTTCCCTTGTTTTTCCATCCTAGGAATGTACACCTTTTTTCCATGGTGAGTTGCAAGCACCCATTTCTCCATTTCCAGTGCGGGATCCTTTTGTTAGATCTTTCAATATCTGCACAAGGAAGAATTTTTTCTTTTGGTACCTACACTTTATTGGGTCCCTTTTTGTTAGCCTTTTTCAAGGGTTCCCGTTTTCGAACATACAAACCACTTTATAGGAACTTTAGAAGAGGAGGCTATAAAAATCCCTTTTATTATGAGATTTTTGCTTTCATAACCAAGTTTTGTTTCAATCAAATCTTTTATATCAATATCCTTTTCACATAATGTCTCCCTTAATTTGATAGTTTAGAGTCTAATCCTGAGATTCTTTATTTTCCTTAAGCATGATTAATTTTTGTTAATCCTTTCTAGATAAATATTTTGAATTTCAAGTTTATTTTTTAGATCTAAATTTTTATTATTCAGCCTAAGATTACTTTTAATAAGTTATGCATTTTTATCAGTTATTCAATTTTCCATTTTCCCCACATTCAATCTCTTTGCAAGTTTTTCTAAATTTATTTCTTAGACATTTATATGCATATGCTAATTCAGTATAAATAAAAATGACCTCTTGATAAGCCTTTCTAAGAGATGTAAATCAAGAAGGTTTACCTCTTTAGTGAAGTCACCAACGCAAGGATTTTTCAAAGAATCTGTCACAATATTGTCACATATTTCCTCATCAAATTTTTCTGATGCTAGATTGTCTACCATGAAACATATGTGATCAATCTCGATGTTAGATAAGTCTGAATTGCTTCTGGATTCTTTATAAGATACAACAATAGTCTCCTACATTTCTTTGAGACTAGTTATACTAATAACTTTTATCAGTTCTTCTTCAGATAATGCACCTATAAGAATATGTCTAACTCTAGCATTAAGTTGATATCTGTTCTTTTGTTGTTCACTCCAAAATTCTCTTGTTAGCAACTTTCCAGAGGAATTAAATAGAGAAGAAATACCCTCATTAATAATAATCATCAGATTTTCATCCATGTAATTCATAAAGTTTGTAATCTTCCCTTTCCATAGTTCACACTTCTCTCCCTTGAACAAACGTGGCTTGTTGATGATTTTTGTATCGAACTGCAATAACCCTCGAGGTTAACTCTAATACCAATTGAAGGTTCAATTGGCTCCAAAAAGGGCGTTGAATGTAGCCTAAACTCAATTTGCGAAGTATCAATAATAACAACATTGACTAATAAAGAGTTCAGAGAGAGAGACATAGACACATAGAGAAAAATTTATATTGGTTGACCTACCAACAAGGGCTACATCTAGTCCCATTGAGCAACCTACTCAAGATCCTTTCACTATCACAAGTATTCTACACCTCTTCAGGTACACCAATATTCTTACACCTCTACAGGTCACCAAGTATTCTTACACCTCTACAGGTCACCAAGTATTCTTACACCTTTACATGTCACCAAGTATTCTTACACCTTTACATGTCACCAAGTATTCTTACCTCTTCAAGCAACTAATCATAATCTCATCTCTCAATATATTGAGAAAACACTCTCATTCAGAACCCAATTATGAAAGATTTACAAAGGTCACAACCCAATTTTCACAGGTCGCTCTACAATATCATATATGGATGTATATGCACAAATTCTAAATACACAATTGTAGTAGTATTTTTGCACTCTTAGATTACTAGTATATTACTTCTTTGTTGTGTTCTTAACCTTTGAGGTCTTTATATAGAATTCTATGTATGATCGTTGAAACTTTAAGGTTCTTCACTCTTCATAATAGTCGTTAGATGCTCGATATAGAAACAATTGTTTCTGATTGATCTTTGTGTGTCTTGAGCGTGTTAGGAATTTAAAATACTCTTTTTATATTTGATAATTATTGTTTAGCAGTCAAATTAAAAATATTCCATTGTAGACCGTCTAACGAGGTGATAGATTGTCTAACAAGATGATATATCGTCTAACGCCAAAGAGAAGATAGTATAGATAAGGTCAGATGATCCCAAGTCATCTCCTAACGAATCCAATCCAATAGTGAATCCCATGAAATCAGTATTGAAACTTATCTGCAATCAATGAAATTTAGCAATGACGGTAAAAGAAAGGGGGGTTGTGATTTTTCAGCAGGAAAATATAAAACATGATTAAAAATAGTAGAGAATACAGGTTGACACCCAAGTTTATTCACCACACATTCTTTATTGGTTTACCTAAGATTATCATCCTTTAACACACAAATGTCAAACTTAATCAAGCAAGCGTCAATCAAATTCAACAAATTTCTTATCAAACTAAGAAGCATCTAATGATGTATTTAGTATCTCACTAGTTTCAAGAGTATACTCGTGAAATGTTGATCTTCTACATATTGAACTAAGCGAACAAGAGATTGATTAAAACTAAGAGAACTAAACAAGAAATCTAATTAAACAAAAGAATTAAATTCTCAACAAGCATTAAAAAGCAATTCCTTTAATAAAAACTCGATTCCAAAAGATAAAAAATAAAGCCTAATTTGCTACAAAAAATTGAAGAATTTAATGGGAAATCATAAGGGAATCAACCCATAAGGTTTGAGCATTCCATGCAGAAGCAAAAATAATAAAAATAGAAAAAGAAAAAAAAGGTCTAAAGTGTGTTATGCGGCTATGAAACGCGATGCCAAAAAATGTTACCCATTGTTCATCCTTCAAAGTCTCTTTTATAATCTTCTTTTCTTTGCACAAAATTGAATTCAAAATTTGCCTTAGGATATTGTTTTACAATTATCCAACTTTTCCTTTCTTTTATTTCGAATTATCAAGTAGATATCTTCTTTCCCAATCATTTTCAGATCTCTTTCAAATATTCTGTTTCAGAAATCGATTCAAATTTTCACATTTATTATAATGAAACCCAACACTTCTGTGAGAGATATTTGAAGAAGATTTACTTCGAAGGAGATTTGCTCTATTTTTAGTGCGTAGTACATGATATTTTTAATTTCAGAATTTCGAGAGAATATCCCTGTAGAAGATTTGCTTCCAATTCTTGTTCTGCAACTTGGACTGTCACGTTATTTGGGTCACTCGCAGTGGTAGACACTTCTATGATATTGTCTAGTCAGACACTTCTATGATATTGTCTAGTCAGACGCTTCTATTAGACCGTGTGGTCAGACGCTTCTATCAAACCATCAGGTCAAACATTTCTCTCAGACCTTCTAGTCCGTCTTCTCTGAGATATATTAGATTGTTTATTGCGATTAAAACACAATATTAGCATAAATAACAATTAAGGCCAGTAAACCCAATTAGATGAATGTCAATTAAAACAATGAATTTATTCATGATTGTAGTCTTAGAATCTATGATTAAAGCTTTAAAGTTTGAATGGAATTATATTCATCAATATTTTGCAAATATGAACGTTGAGGCTTTAATACTCTTTACACAAATATTTGCTCGAATCTGCTACATTGTTCTCCTCCTTGAATGTGCTAAACACTTGAAATGGAAATTTATGATATAATGCAATCTGAGCATTCTTGAGTCTTTATAAGCATTTCAAATTGTTCCCTTATCTGTTTTTATTTTGAATGTTGAAGCTTGAATCAAAGTCCAATTCAAAAAATATCCCTACAAATGATCAAAGCAACTGTTAAATTGTCTATGCAAAATTTAAGTCGTAAAATACAATTTTTATGACTTTTTTTTAAATTCTAATATTTTGGAGAAAATACAATAAAAAATATGAACAAAACAAATATATATAAAAAAATACAATTAATCTAAAAAAATTATAGAAAGTCAAGAGATATCACATTCTAAGAGATGTTGTCAAAACCTAAATATATATGTTTATTATTTGTTATAATCAAAGTATAGGTTTCTTGGACCTAACATATAGAATAAGTTTACACTATCATGTATGCATGGACTATGCGTATTCATATAGGCCAGATCTCAAAAATTTTAATTTTCAATATGTTGCCATTCATTTGAAATGCATTAATTTAAATGTGTGGCTATTAATTCTAGGATTATAGAATTCATATAGCTCATATCAAACACGCTACGTGGAGCTCGTTTTATTTTGTCCCTGATTCAACATAATCTGTGTTCATTTCGTGCAATGGAAACAATAATTTATAAATGCAGAGCGAAAGGTTGAATAGTATTTTTTTTATTTACTTTTATTTATTTTGATCTATAACCCGAGGACTTCTTTTTTCATCAACGTTATAAGTATTAGTCATGAAATCCAAAACATAAAGAGTCTTTGCTACCAAAATTGGAGAAATTTCGAATGTACAAAGTTCAAAAACATTGAATTTTTGAGTTTAGTCTTACTTTGGGTATCATAAAGTATTTAAAAGTCCATGGTTGGCTCATGAACACATTGCATAGAGTAAAATTATAATACACAGCGTTGACAACAGTCGCTTTCATCTGTAAAAATAGTTTTATGTCATATATATCTTTCTAAATTAACTAATTTCTATAATATATTTTCTGTCATAAACTATGTTAGTCTTTCATATCCTACTAAAATAATATACAGGGTAGTTAATATTGGGAAGACTCTTTCACGTCAAATTATGCAATTTCTCTTACGATTCATTTTTCTAATCGTGCAATTCTACGATTGACTTTGTCATTCAGTTCCTCTGACAGTTCATAGAATTACTCTACCGAACAACTACCATTGTAACATTCGTTTTCTGCTTCTTCGTTTATTAATTAAGCTCCTAATCATACTTTGTCATGGTCATGCCCTTCTTGTTCATAGGTCTTTACTCTCACAGAAACTCATCTTCTTCAACCCTCTACTTCAGAGAAAGCCCAAAAACTTGAGCATCATGCTTGCTTAAGATATTTGGAAGTCATTCCTTCCATAACATCACAATGTTGTTTATTTGGTTCTTCTTGTTCTTATACATGACTACAACTTCCACTGCTGCTTTAGACAGTTTAGCAGTGAGCCAATCCATTCAAGATGGTAAAAATGAGACTTTGGTTTCAGCAGGTGGGATTACTGAACTGGGTTTCTTCAGCCCTGGGAATTCAGCAAGGAGATATTTGGGAATATGGTTCAGAAATGTATCCCCTTTGACAATAGTGTGGGTGGCTAACCGAAATACCCCTCTTGAGAATAACTCAGGAGTTTTCAAACTCAACGAAGAAGGGATTCTTCAGCTTCTCAATGCAACAAACAGCAGCATTTGGTCTACATCATCCAACGTATCAAGCAAAGCAGGGAATAATCCAATTGCTCGACTAATGGACTCGGGAAATTTGGTAGTGAGAAATGCACAAGAAACCAACGAGGAGGATGTGTTGTGGCAGAGTTTTGACCATCCATGTGACACATATTTGCCAGGAATGAAGCTTGGATGGAACTTGGAAACTAGTCTAGAAACTTTTATATCATCTTCGGTTAGTGATACCGATCCTGCTGTGGGAGAATATACAATAGAAGTTTCTCTTAGAGGGTATCCTCAAGTAATGAACTTCAAGGAAGGTGTTTTAGTAGCCAGAGCAGGTTCATGGAATGGCTTGTCACTGGTTGGAAATCCAGGTCCAACTCTTGAAACGTCACCAAAACTTGTGATTAGCGAAAAAGAAGTGTATTATGAGTATGAGCTTCTTGATCAATCTGCATTTTTTGTGTATATACTAACCCCTTCAGGCACAGGAAAGAGTTTGTATTGGACAACAGAAACAAGAACAGCACATGTGGTCTCAACTGGGGAGCAAGATCAGTGCGAGGATTATGCCTTTTGTGGTAACAATTCTATATGCAGCTATGATGGTAACCATCCAAGTTGTGAATGCCTCAGAGGGTACGTTCCCAAGTCTCCTGAGCAGTGGAATATATCAGTCTGGCGCAACGGTTGTGTTCCAAAGAACAAATCTACTTGTGAAAATAGTCATACAGATGGCTTCATCAAGTACACATACATGAAATTGCCAGACACTTCTTCATCATCGTTTAATACAACGATGAACCTTAATGAATGTCATAATTCATGTCTTGGAAACTGTTCTTGTACAGCATATGCAAATTTAGATGTTCGTGGTGGAGGAAGTGGATGTCTACTTTGGCTTGATAATCTAGTTGACATGAGGAGTTTCTCTCAATGGGGACAAGACTTCTATGTCAGAGTCCCTGCTTCAGAATTAGGTACTCAATATTTTGTATATTGCATTCTACATATAGTTTCAATTGTTTAGAATTGAAATGCACGATAAGTAGAGACATTAGTTGAAACAAAGATCTATGGATTGCAAGATCTCTAACAACTGCATAGAAATTAATTATCATTGCATGCTTTTAGTTTTCCATATTAAGTACAATGTATTTTTTCCTTCTGCATCATGTCTAAAGAAACTACTCTCATCTCATCCTCTAGCTTCAGTCAGTAGATATGTTTATTTTAAAGTTGGCGAGTGATCATATTCTGCTTCTTTTAGATCACGCTGGCCAAGGAAACCTCAAGAAAATGATAGTAGGAATCACTGTTGGTGTGACTATCTTTGGATTACTCATCTCATGTGTATGCATATTTATAATTAAGAATCCAGGTAAGTATATAGATAAAATTTAGCATTTAATCAAGTCAATTAGACGCAAAAGAAAATGTCCATATTATGTGTTATTTTCCAACCAACTAGGTGCTGCAAGAAGAATTTTCAACAGGCATTACAGAAATATAGTACCCAGGAAGGAAGAGATTGATTTACCAACTTTCGATATGTCAGTCTTAGTTAATGCCACTGAAAATTTTTCAACAAGAAACAAGCTTGGGGAAGGTGGATTTGGACCAGTATACAAGGTGATAAAGAAAATTGATATCTAGTCCATGTATTTTTCCTAAGGACATCCTAAGTTTCTAACTAAACCAGAAATTATTTCAGGGCACACTAATAGATGGGAAAGAGATTGCAGTGAAGAGGCTTTCAAATAAATCTGAACAAGGGTTGGACGAGTTCAAAAATGAAGTGGCATTGATTTCCAAACTTCAGCACCGTAATCTTGTAAAGCTTTTTGGTTGCTGCATTGAAGGAGAAGAAAATATGTTGATTTATGAGTATATGTCAAACAAGAGCTTGGACTACTTTGTTTTTGGTTGGAGCCCTTATGATTTATTCTACACATCTTATAACAATCTTTTTATTTCCTACATATAGTTTAGGAAATTATGGAGACAACAATTGCTAAATCTGTGTGTATGTATTTGACTAGATGAAACCAAAAGAAAGCTCCTAGATTGGCATAAGCGTTTTAACATTATTAATGGCATTGCTCGAGGACTTCTTTATCTTCATCAAGATTCCAGGTTGAGGATTATTCACAGAGATCTAAAAACTAGCAATATTTTGTTAGATGAAAATTTGCATCCCAAAATATCAGACTTCGGCTTGGCTCGATCACTTTTGGGAGATCAAGTTGAGGCAAACACAAACAGAGTGGCTGGAACATAGTGAGTTAGATTCTATATATTAGTATTCTTGGATATTGTGATGCCAAATTTTAATTATTTTACTTTGAAACTTTTACTTTCAGTGGTTACATACCTCCTGAGTATGCTGCACGTGGGCATTTCTCAGTGAAATCAGATGTGTTTAGTTATGGTGTAATAGTTCTAGAGATTATAAGTGGGAAGAGAAACTCAGAATTTTTGGACCCATGGCAAGACAATAATCTTCTAGGATATGTAAGGATATTGATTTGATTATGTTGCTAATTAGTATAACTTGAGTTATTTCAATTGCACTGAATCAATAATTATTACCATTTTTAGGCATGGAGATTGTGGACTGAAGACAGAGCCCTGAAATTATTGGATGAAGTGTTAGAAGAACTATATTGTGTGCCCTTTCAAGTCATACGATGCATAGAGGTTGGGCTATTATGTGTGCAACAAAGACCAGAAGATAGACCAGATATGTCATCAGTGGTTTTAATGTTAAATGGTGAGAAATTATTGCGAAAGCCAAAGGCTCCAGGATTTTATACTGAAGTAGATGTTACATCTCATGCGAATTCTTCATCAGCAATTCTCAAACCCAACTCTCATAATCAACTTTCCATCACAATGTTAGATGCGAGATAGCAAATGTGAAGGCTTTATCTACCATTGCTTGTTTAAACATACATCTATTTATAATGTATATAAATTCTAGATCATGTCAAATTTTTTGCTTACCTGTCATTTTGTCTTTTAAACAACAACACTACTAGCTCCTTCAATCTCATAATAGCTCTATTTAGTTATTAAAATTAATCACAATAATTGTCATTTTCACTACTTTATCATTATTTTTTAAATATTATATAGATAAAGATAAAGGTATATTTAGTTACTATTTAGATTTAGGAAGCTAGAGAGTATATATATAAATGTGTGTATATATATATATATATATATATATATATATAAAGAGTGTGTGTGTGATAGCATCTTCTTCATCCGTTGGAGTTTTCTTGGATAGAGGTTGGAATTAGCAGAAGCAAATGGAGGTGATGAGTCAAGGAGAGTTTCATTTGAGCCATGGTTTTCTTGGAGTTGACGTGAGGTGCGGGGAAAATGATTGGTTCGGCTAAATAACTAAGAGAATGAGAGAAGAGAATAAAAGATGTTTATCCTAGAGAGGCTAGACAAGGGAGTGATAAACTTGCAATTTGACAGCATAACACTCATATATCTGATCTACCAAAACATCTCCTTCTATAGGTGAAGGAGGCCGGCCAATGATTTCAAAAAGAGGTGGGAAATTTTAAATACAAAACGTTTGAACTTGGTGCCTAGAGAAACTCATAATGCAAGTGTGACATGGTGTGACCTGTGTGCCTAATTAGGTTTAGGAGACTGACCTAGGGTTTAATTTGAGCTTTTAGAAACCTAATCCTAACCCTAATCTACTCAAGGCCAAAATACAAACCAAAATCCTACTCTACTTTTAAGTAAGAAAATTAAATCCTACTCTAGAATTTATACTAGGTTATGACACCTTCAAACATGTATAAGAGCGTGTTGCTGAGCAAAACAAAAATGTATAAGAGAGTGTCTCTGCTATTAGTAGTAGAGTCTCAATCTTGCTATAACTCTAGTGGTTGGTTTTGAGCTGAGGCCTCTGCCATTAGAGAGAGAGAGAGAGAATAAATGAGCATTTTTTCCACATAATATGTCTTATATTTCCACAACATAAAAAAAAACCCAACAAGTGGTATCTATATTCATCATTCTTATATGACCTGTAGAATGGAAGAAGAAGAAAAATTATTAGAAGTAGTTATTCCACTTTCCAATGGAGAAAGCTCTGGTCTATGGAATGTAATAATACAAACTTATCTAGAAGGACTAGATGTCATGTTTATTTGTTGGTATTTAACAAATAATCCTAACTCGAATCATGACCCTAAAATTGGGAAATATTTGAAAGGAGTATGAGAAGGAAATGAGAAGATTTGAGGCATGAAAATTTTAAATTTGATAGCAAAGTTTGAGCTACAAAAAGGTGAAAGAGTTCTAGACCTCAAACAAATTGTTAGGTATCACTAACAAGATAAAATCATTGGGCATAAGGGATTTTCTGATCTAAACAACTTAAAAAAAAATACAATCATGCCAAAAAGAATAATACGAAGCATTTATTACTTCCTTGGAAAATGCAAATGATCTATCTAAAATTACTTTGGTAGAAGTGATACATTCCTTGCAAACACAAGAGTTACAAATATTAATGAGAGAAAACTGTGTTGTTAAAGAGCTAAATATGCTTTTCTTTACAAATCCCGATGTCGTATATTGTCAACTTTGGATGGATTATCCACTTCGTGCAACACTGCACTTTATACAAATTCAAGGAAATGCACACTCACCAAGAAGAGATTAATACATCCAACTATTGGGATGTCATGTAAAGAAGAAAATGACATTTATTTCTACTTAAAGTGCATCTAATGTATCCTTCAATATGAAGCTTATCAAACCAAAGAAAGACATTAAGAAAGAGTTGAAGTTGCTCAACAACCAAAACTCATTCTATATAAAGCAACTCAAGAAGAAGAAAGTAAGAGACTATGTTGTTGTATTGAAACTTTATTGAAATTTTTGCGCTTGTCAAAATGCTTCATAAAAGAACATTTTGCGTGTTCTATTAACTAACTAGAAGAGAATGTACAAATATTATATACATTAATAGACGACAATCCTCTGTAGTGAGCAATTTGTGTGATCTATTGATCACCACTCATACGTCTCTTGTATCTTAACCAAAAATGGTTGTTTGGCAAGGAATACTGAATTATTAGCTAGGAGTGACTGCTATTCAAAGAATACTCATTGAGTTAGGTGTAGGTTGTGAAAGAATACTTGATTGAGCCATAATTGACTTATGAAAGAATACTTGGTTGAGTTAGAAGTGATTTGTGAAAGAATACTTGATTGAGTCAGAAGTGACTAGTGACTTAGTTGAGCCAGGAGTGACTTGCGAAGAGAATACCGAAGGGATAAGACATAGACAGGAGTTGGTACGAGGCGAAAGAATACTCACATTGTACTTCACATTATTAGTTTGCTTAATGGAACTCAATCTATTGATTAAGAGCTGGATGTAGTTTGTTGCGGCAGACAAACTAATATAAAAATTACCTTATATATTTCTTCTCATCTCTAATTTATTTTTCATTTTATTATATCATCGTCTCTACTAACTCGGAAATGAGAATCATTATGAGAATAGATGTTAAAAGAGAGCATTTTAGTCCACTAAATTAGTTAAACTGTAAAATTGTATTTGTTATATTCTACTATATGCAAAACTCTCTATCTAATCACTTAGCAAACAAAACTATTAATCATAATCATAACAAAACCTCAAGCAATGGATATATGTGGATCTAGAAGAACTTAAAAATAGTATCAAACGTAATGGATATGTGGATCTAGAAGAACTTAACATATTCCTAATATAGTATCAAACGTGTACTTAAAATCTTAACAGAGAGTCTAACGTTGAAAATGGAACATCTGGATCACATCTTCCGTTGAACCCAACTTTTTCCAAAGCACGCCATTAGACTTCAGTTGTGAAGAGAAAGGAAAAAAAGTCAAAGAAATGCCAAAATGAAAGTAAGAAGTGAGGAAAATTTGCCCGGCGGCCCTGTTAAGTATTATATAAAAATAATATTGAGATATACAAAAAGCTTTAGGTAATTTTTTATTACTATTTTTATTATTATATTAAATTTAAAATTATTGGTCTTTTACATAATTGTAAATAATGGAAGAATTGTTCACCTCAGATCGTGTTTATGGGATCATTATATAATTAATAACATAAAGAGATTCTAATTAATGTCATGGTGAATCCTTAAGCCCATTTTTCATCACACTTGGTTGAGTTCTTCCTAATTCTTTTCTATGGCTATCTACCCTCATAGAAGCTCTTCCTCCTCAGTTTAGTATTAGTGGGAGAGCAAAAACTTGAAGTTAAAATGTTATTTATTTGGTTCTTATTATTATCCCACTTGTCTAGAATTGGCAATTCATTAGATAGTTTAGCAGTGAGTGAATCCATCCAAGATGGTAAGACTTTGGTTTCTGCAGGTGGAATCACTGAAGCTGGTTTCTTTAGCCCAGGAAATTCAACTAGACGATACTTGGGCATATGGTACGCAAATGTATCCCCTTTCACAGTGGTGTGGGTGGCCAACCGAAACACTCCTCTTGAGAATAAATCAGGAGTTCTCAAGCTCAATGAAAAAGGGATTCTTGTTCTTCTAGATGCTGCAAACAACACCATTTGGTCATCATCCAACATCTCAAGCAAAGCAGGGAATGATCCAATTGCTCAGCTCTTGGATTCTGGAAATTTTGTAGTTAAAAAGGGACAAGAAACCAATGGCGTCTTGTGGCAGAGTTTTGATTATCCAGGTGATACATTTATGCCAGGAATGAAACTTGGATGGGACTTGGAGACTGGTGTAGAAAGGTTTGTATCATCTTGGAAAAGTGTTGATGATCCTGCTGAGGGAGAATATGCTCTAAAAATGAATCTTAGCGGATATCCTCAAATGATGATATTCAAGGGACCTGATAAAGAGTTTAGAGTTGGGTCGTGGAATGGATTGTCTCTAGTGGGAAATCCAGGTCCAACCTACGGCACGGCACCAAGATTCGTGCTCAATGAAAAAGAGGTGTATTACGAGTACGGGGTTGAGGATAGTTCGTGGTTTATCGTATATAAAGTGACCCCTTCAGGAGGACAAATTTTGTATTGGACAACTCAGACAAGAAATCAACAAGTTGTCTCAAATGGGGAGCAAGATCGATGCGAGAATTATGCCTTTTGTGGTGCAAATTCTATATGCAATTATGATGGTAGCCATCCAAGTTGTGAATGCCTTAGAAGTTATGTTCCCAAGTCTTCTGATCAGTGGAATATATCAATTTGGCTCAATGGTTGTGTTCCAAGGAATAAATCTAATTGCACAAATAGTTACACAGATGGCTTCTTGAAGTACACACACATGAAATTGCCAGACACTTCTTCATCACGGTTTGATGCGACTATGAGCCTTGATGAATGTCAGCAGTCATGCCTTATGAACTGTTCTTGTACAGGTTATGCAAGTTTAAATGTTCTTGATGGAGGTAGTGGCTGTCTACTTTGGTTTAATGATCTAGTTGACATGAGGAATTTCTCAGAGTGGGGACAAGACTTGTATATCAGAGTCCCTGCTTCAGAATTAGGTACTGAACTGTTACTTTTTTAATTGTTTCACTATGTTTCTGATATCTTTTCTAGTTCAATTTTTGTTTATTATTCCATTATTCTGGGAGAAAAGGGTGCTTTAGGGTAAGGCAATGAGAATATTGAAAGGTGAGTTGCACAAACTTTCTATTATAAGAGCATGAAATTCTTCCAAAGTGGAGGCAGTACTTGGAAAGACCTTAAAGTTGATTGATTTTGCTATCAGCTGCATACAAAATCATTAGTAATGCATGTTACCTTTTATATGTTATTTTATTTTTCAAGTTAAATACAATGTGTTTCTCCCCTACTCAGTCTTAAGAAACTAGGCACCCTTTCTCACTCTCAGATTTAGTAAACATAGTTGTTTTTTTTAAACTTAGAAACTAACTACGATCTGTTTGTTTCAGATCGTGGAAAGGACAAGAAAAGCATTGTAAGAATCATTGTTGGTGTGACTATTTTTGGATTAATCATATGTGTATGCATACTGGGAATTAAAAAGTCAGGTAAGTATATAGATATAATTTAGTTTCTACTACAGATCATTAGGTACGAAAATAAACATGTGCATATTTTGTGGCCATGTTTACACACTGTTATGCTCTAACTCATTAGGGGCTGCAAGAAAATTTTGCAACAAGCATTACAAAAATATGCAGAGGAGGGTAGACACAGATTTGCCAACTTTCGATTTCTCAGTCTTAGCCAGTGCCACTGGAAACTTTTCAATTGAAAACAAGCTTGGGGAAGGGGGCTTTGGACCAGTATACAAGGTGATAGAGAAAACTGAATTCCAGAACTTATATTTTCCTCAAATACTTTCTAACTGTAGCAGAAAATTATTTTTCAGGGAACATTGATAGATGGGAAAGAGTTAGCTGTGAAAAGGCTTTCTCAGAAATCTTGGCAAGGGTTGGACGAGTTCAAAAATGAAGTTGCATTGATGACCAAACTTCAGCATCGTAATCTGGTAAAACTTCTTGGTTGTTGCATTGAAGGAGAAGAAAAAATGCTGATTTATGAGTACATGCCGAACCATAGCTTGGACTACGTTGTTTTTGGTTGGAACTTTTTATGATTTATTATTCTAAGTTACAATTATTCTATTTCTTATTTATAGTTTAGGCAATTATGGAGACTTGAACTTCTATGTAAAATGTGTGTATTTGACTAGATCAAAGTAAAAGGAAGTTGCTAGATTGGCGTAAGCGTTTCAACATTATTACTGGTATTGTTCGAGGATTGCTTTATCTTCATCAAGATTCTAGGTTGAGGATTATTCATAGAGATCTAAAAACTAGTAATATTTTACTAGATGCAAATTTGGATCCCAAAATATCAGACTTTGGCTTGGCTCGATTGTTTTTGGGAGATCAAGTAGAGGCAAAAACGAATAGGGTGGCTGAAACATAGTGAGTTAGTTTTTATATAATGTGATTCTTTGATTTCTGCTGTCAAGTTTTAATTGTATTACTTTGAAATTTTATTTTCAGTGGCTACATGCCTCCTGAATATGCTGTGCATGGACATTTCTCAGTGAAATCAGATGTGTTTAGTTATGGTGTCATTGTACTAGAACTTCTAAGTGGGATGAAAATCCGAGAATTTTCGGACCCAGAACACTGCAACAATCTTCTTGGACATGTAAGCATACTGATTTGACCATATTGCTAATTAGTATAAAATAATTTGTTTAATGGTACTAATTGAATTCTCATCATCTTAGGCATGGAAATTATGGAGTGAAGACAGGGTACTGGAGCTACTAGATGAAGTGTTAGAAGAACAATGTGCGCTGTTTGAAGTTATACGATGTATACAAGTAGGTCTATTATGTGTGCAACAAAAACCAGATCATAGGCCAGACATGTCATCGGTGGTTTTAATGCTAAATGGCGATAAATTATTGCCAAAGCCAAATGTTCCTGGTTTTTACATTGAAATTGATGTTACTTGTAAAGCAAACTCTTCATCAGCAAATCACAAACCACTCTCAGATAATGAACTTTCCATCACAATTTTAGACGCAAGATAGAATAGTGAAGCAAGTAAATGTCAACGCTTCACCTTCCTATGTGGAGTATGTTAGTTATTTGAGCATACACAACATGATTATATAAATTGCTATTCCAGTTCTGCCTTTTCATTGTTCCATGTCTCCTAAAAACTGTGTTTTTTTTACATGACTACCATAAGTGCCTATATTTTAATATGAAATATTACTGAAATTATATACTTATCACTTTATATGTTCTCCAATTCGTCTGACATGATCAACCATTATTTACTAATAAGATCATCTGACAAGTTCTCTAAATCATATGTACAAGACAATAGATAAGTTCATCAAATGAAGATTACTAGACAAAGATCTTCATAATGTATGAAGTCTAATAACAATGTTGTTTAAAATCAAAATGCATAATCAAAGTTGGAAACTCAAATGTTTGAAACATTAATAAATGACATCTTTAGAACTTTCATACACATTGTAATCAAAAAGAGATTTTATATAGAAAGTATACATCCTTACATTATTTTCAAAGAAACATGATATGCTTTAAACTACATTTAAATATTACTCTTATTATATTTGTTATATGTTTTTGAATTTTTTCTTATTAAAGAGAAGTCAAAACCTCCTTCAAATCCAAGTCTTCCTAATCAGGCTTCCAAGCAGCACACATCAATGGATGCAATGCAAAATCAAAGTAGTTGACAAAATGTTTTGAAGAAAATCGAATCATAACATATTTGTTGAAGCATCAATCATCTTTGATGACCAACAAGAAGGCATCAAGATGAAGAAGAATACTACACAAATTTACATGAAAGTGTTATACAACATTCTAGTGTTCGTTAGTATAGAGTCAGTTGTTCCAACAATCCTAAAGTCATAAAATTCTTTCCAATGACCCAAGATTCAAGAAGTTATTATACTATTAACCTAAAATCACAAATGACAGTCTAATTAGGTATGATACTACTGAAATATTAATCGATGTCCATGTTAGCGCAAATGATTGCTTATAACTCCCAATTTTGTTTCAATAACATGATTTAATTGTATGTTATGTTTTCATGATCTACGAAATAAATTGTAATGCTTTTAAACTAATGAAAGCTTTTTAACAAACTTTTACCCCGTCATTTTTTCGAAGCAAGACTTTACTTTAGAGGCTACGAGCCACCATCGAAGAAATCAAAATGATTACGACCTTACCTATAAATGGTGTAATCCTAAAATACTAATCATCCAAAACCATTAGTCTTTCACTTACCTATTTAACATGATCATCAAAGTACTGGACTACATAGGTCGTAAGCAAGTCACATAAATCAACTACCAACATCTAGTTCAAGTTGTTAATCATAAAATCATCCACAACTTAGTATATATGAAAATTGATGCTAACTTGATATAGACGATCAAGTGTTGGAAAAAAAGTAGTAGGATCTTCACCTAAGTGTGCATCGTGAAGAATCAGGGAAACACTAAATTGTTTGTACAAACTAGAGATTTACAAAGGTCATGAACTGTTTGTACAATACTTGGTGAAATGATTCGTGACTTACAAGACAATACTTGCACGACGAGTGCGACATAAGAATATATATATCTATCTAAAGACAAAAATAAATTTAATCATGTTTTCCAATTGCCTTTTACCATGTATATGTTTTTTTTTCTTTTTAATTCCATTTGTTTCTCTTTCCTTCTTCTACTTTAAAATAATTAAATTTTAATTACCTTAGTTAAAAATTTAAATCTTTCATCATTAAATTTTATTTTATTAAATTTTTTAATATTATATCAATTAATATACTTTAATAAATATATAATAAAATTTTCTATGTTAAATAACCCTTTTTATGCCAATTCATCTGTATTTATTATAAATTTAAATTCCTTTTAAGATAATTTTTTCTAATAATATTTTTTTTATTTTAACCATTTTTAATTATGTAATTTCAAAGTATTATATAAAAAAAATGGAAAATTATATTAGATTCGGTCTTTCCGTGGTCTATGTAGACTAATGGGGTTCAGAATTCAGTTTGTGTACAAGAAATTGGCATGGTTGACTTAATAATGCTGACAAAGTTGATTTTTATGATTTAAAAAAATTAATTGGTAAAACAATTCGTGAAAAAGTCTATAAAACATAATTTTTTTAGAGGGATGATAGTGACAGGTAAAATACATAAAATAGTAATGTATTTTATCATATTGTGAAAAAATAGTAATGCATTTTATCATATTGTGAAAGTAGTATTTTGAGTACTTTTAACAATATTAATTCCTACTTAAAACACCACTAACGAGAGAATGAAGAAATATTTGCGTCACTCAAATTAAGTCCTTTCCATAGTAAAACACTACCTACTTTTAATATTATATATAAATATCTAATATAATATAAATAATTTATGAATGTGTAGCTGATAAAGATGTAATTTATTGTGACAACATGCACCATCAACCCTAAACTATGAAACGGTGTACATGGTCCATACAGATCCATCATAAACAAAAAATACAAAACGATTTTTCAGAATTAAAATACTATAATTAATTAAATAATTAAAGTTTTAGACAAATATTATCTTTGAAGATAACTTGGCACACCTAAAGAGTTCCAGCACAATGCAAAGCTAAAAAATATAGGAAATGAGCGTGGGTGGTTCAGTGTGAATTAGATAGGAGATATGACTCTATTAAATAGAGTTCCTGAAACTTTAAATTCACCCAACCAATGAATATAAGTGTGAATTGAAACTTCATTGCCAAGGTAATCTCTGTGACATTGTACCCAAAAGAATCTCTATGTAGCCATGTGAGTAAAGTGTACGCTTGACATGTGTTTAGTGGAAGAAAAACATTGCTTGTGAGAAAATCAAGTTGTGTTGCACGTCCTTGCAATTAAAGTTGCAATAGTGTGAGTAACTTTTTCATTTTGTGCCTATGTAAAGTTGTCAACCATGAAGGAAACTTTAAATAGAAGTTGCCAATGGTGAATGCAACTTTTTTCCAAGTTGCCAATGGAGAAGGCAACTTCTTTGTTATGAAATTGGAAAAAAATAAATGAAACAAAGTGTAGCTTAGCGTGATGGTTTTCTATACACAAATGCCACAAAGATTGCTAAGGATTGAACTTCTCAATACAAATTTTAATAATTATGTTAAAATTATATTTAACTCAGACACACATTTGCTATATAATGGAACAACAATGGAGTCTTCTACACAAATGCATTCTTCCTTTGTTCTACACATGTTCTTGACTTAATTCCTGTATCCAAGTAAAAAAAATTGAGGAGAAAGTTTGTGGGAAACATTATTTTCTCCTTCTAGTGTAAAGTTCAAACAAAATTGTCAAGGTAATACATTCTTGTTTATCATCTTATTTCCTCCTATTTAGGCAACACATATAATATATATATATATATATATATATATATATTTGTATAAGGTAATTTTATTTCTTTTAAAATGCAGATGGACACGTGGAATATCGGTGGAACGTCACTAAACAAACATGAAGAACCAATAATTAGAGACATCGTGGACGACATAAGTGAAGATGGAGAGAACTACGACTTTGATTTGGATGATGAAGATCAGTTCAACAGATCTTTTTCACAGTATATTCCGTCTGGTAGTCAATCCGAACATAACATTGACCGCGACCTCAATGAACACATGTGTTTCATGTCAAAGGAGGCGACATTGAATGCCATAAAACAATACCACATAGACAACAGTTACAAATTTGTTGTCATGGAATCAAAGTCAGACAGATATGTCACTCGGTGCATACATGATGAGGGAGGGTGCCAATGGAGATTACATGCATCTTTTAGTAAAATCCGAAGTCAATGGGAGATAAAGAAAATTGATGCACAACATAGTTGTTTATCAACAAATCTTTCGGCAGACCATGTTAATTTGGACTCAACCCATATTGCGTCCATGGTGCTGACTTCAATAAAAGCAAACCCTTCGGTCTGAATTAAAATCTTAATTGCATAAATAAAAAATTTGTATGGCTATACTATCACATATAGAAATGCTTGGTTGGGAAAACAGAAAGCTCTTGCTTTGCCATTTGGCGATTAGGAACAATCCTACAATGATCTTCCTAGATGGTTGGAAGTAGTAAAAGAGAGCAATCCGGGGACAATTGTGCAGTATATTGCTTCTCCTTTTATGGTTGATGGCGTTCAAGACAATTCTTGTTACACTTTGAATCGTGTGTTTTGGTCTTTCAAGCCTTGTATCGATGGTTTCAATTTTTGCAAGCCCATTGTACAAGTTGATGGGACTTTTTTAACCGGAAGATACTATGGAACATTGTTGACCGCAATCGCTCAAGATGGGAATCAAAACATATTTCCATTGGCGTTTGCGATTGTTGAAGGCGAGACTCGGGAGGCTTTAATTTGGTTCTTCTAATTATTGCGACAATATGTGACACCTCAACCAAATTTGTGCATGATTACTGATAGAGGAATCGGTATAATTTCAGCATTACAATCCAAGTTGGATGGGAAGGAGACGACCTCGTTTATGTGTATTGCATACGTCATATCGCATCGAATTTCAACAAAAAATTCAAAAATGCCTAGCTCAAACAACAGTTGATTAACATGGGTAATAACATTGCTTACCTTCTCTCATAGATAATTATGACTTTTTACCATTTAACTAAATTCATTTACTTCTTTATGACAGCTTATGAGATGAAACAACCCACAGTACAGGCAAAGCTATCAGTTATAAGATCTGAGTTCAAGCAAGCATTTTCCTGGATAGATCGCATACCGTTAGAGAAATGGACTCACGCATACGATGGGGGAAAGAGGTATGGTCATATGACCACAAATCTAGCGGAATGCATTAACCGTTAGAATGGATGAATTTAAACTAGAGGAGGGGTGAATGGTTTAAAGAGGGTTTTCGCAAACTTTTAAGTCAAGAATGAAATTACTTCGAGAAACAAATGATAAGGAAATCAGTTTGCTAAAACACAAAGCAAAAACAACAACACCAGAAAAACAATCGGTTGTTTATATCAGTTTGCATATATTAAAACTGAATTTAAAGAGATTAAGGGTAGAGAGAATGCACATAGATGTTTATACTGGTTCACTCTAAACCTAGAGCTACATCCAGTCTTCTCAGAAACCACTGAGGAATTCCACTAAGCAATCAAACCTAGATCACTTACACCACAACCAAAGAAGTGACATTGATCCCCTCAAGACACACTTTTCTTGGTTAGCACACCAACACTAAGAATGTTGATCTTGATCCCCTCAAGAACACACAACACTTCTCAGCAAACACACAAGGTTTCTTTCAATAGATACAAGGATTACAGTTGTTTACAGAATGAATCTGAAATCAATACAAGAGAAAATCATATCTCACACTCTTTGATCAAACTCAATCTCTAAGCAATCTAAACTCTTTCAAAATCTGTTAGTTCTGAAAAACCCAAATCTGTTTTTCTATTTGTAAAATGAAGTTGTTGTTTGTTATCAAATCTTTAACAAACTATTAATTGCATTTAAAGATTGGTCAAAGCATTAAAAATTGGAGCGTAAACAGTTGGAAAATCATTTAATGCTCAGTCAAAGCACAAAACAGTTTTCTGTTATGGTACCAAAACAAACAATCGGTTGTTTGCACGAATCAATCGGTTGTTTTGGTTTTGACCGGAAGTCAACCATAAAAACAATTTTCAACCTTTTCTAAAAACACCTAAGTATAAAACAATCGGTTGTTTCGACAAAACAACAGGTTGTTTTTCACTTAGCTTGAAAAACACTTTTCTTTTAAAAGGATTGAGAGTGCTTATGCTTTGGATTCAATCAAGAGTGGATTACATATTCAATCTACCCTAGATCCTATCTAAAAGTACAGCTCAACAACAACAAGTACAACCAGCCTTTATCATCCTTCAAAGGGTTTGGATTCTTCAAAGCTTGAACACCACTTGGTTCAACAATCTCCCCCTATTTGATGAAGACAAATCCCTGATGCTTGTGTTATACCTGATTGAATCTGAAGCAGTTCCTGCAAGACACAATTTTATGCAAAGCATAGAACTTCTGATATTTGGTTAGCACAGAAACAAAACAGAAATTCAGAGCATAATATCAGAGCAAAAACAAAAACAATATAATAGCAAAAACCTATAAGGTTTCACCCATACAAACTTTTTTGCAGAAAAAAATTAATAACTAAAACCAAACACAGCATAAAAATCTCCCCATATTTGTCTTCACAAATAGACAAAAAGAAGAGATGAAAAAGATAATTGTTCTTAATACATCATATTTAAAAAGCAGAAAACAAGAAAACAAGAAAAATTGATACAACCATGAAAAACAATCGGTTGTTTCGATACATCAACCGATTGTTTTTCCTCTTCATTCATCATCAGCATATTGAAGATCAAAGATCTGGTTCTGAACTGCCTCAATCTGTTCATCTAAGGTCATGAAGCGTGCATCCATGCTATCAAAGTTGTTATCAATCCTCTGGAAATTGTTGACACATAGATCATGGAGATTCCTTTGGTTCTCCGCAAAGTTATCAAGTCTATTAACCATGAATCTCTCAAAAGAAGACATGGTTTGCATTCTATCTTCTTGATTTCCAGCACCAACACTAGGTCCAGCATCCTGATTTGCTTCAGGTTGATCTTCATGTTGAAAAACCATATCATCAGCATGTTCACCTTCTTCAAGATCAGCAGCGGCACTTGATGAGGCACTAAGATCACCATCTTTGCTAATCCATTTGCCACCTACTTTGGTGAATCCCATTTTACTGAGAGATCCATTGTTCAACTCTTGAGTTGACTTGACCAACTCAGATGTTTCATCCTCTAAATTCACTTCAAAATAGAGCAGAAATTTAGAAATCAAAACAGCATATGGATAGTGATAGTCACTTAACCTCATTGCCTTTTGCATGTGCTCTTTGATGATGTGGATCCAATTTATTATGATCTTCTTCATAATGCTGAAGATGTACATCAGATCCTCCTCTGTAAGAACATAATGATTGCTCCCCCTTGGTGTTAGAATCCAAGTCACAATGAGGGCTAGCAATCTTTCATCAAGCCTTAAGCCACCAACTGAACAACTCCTAACTTAAGCATTTTGGTTCTTCAAGCAACTCTTGTAGTATTGGACTTTGTTGAAATCCTCCACTACTCCAAGGTTCCCCTTGTTGATTCTGAGGCCAGAGTACTTCATGTGTGATCTCCATATCTACACCTTTTACATGAGAAACAAGGTTGTTTCCCTCAAACTTGAGATTTGTATAGAAAACTCTTATCAAATCTGGGTAGATATTCCCCTTCATCTCCAAGAACTTTATGAGGAATTGATCTTTGAGGAGCCTTATGACATTGTCCAGCTTTTGGCTTTTCAGCCAATCAAAGCAAACAACTTTGAGGTTGTTTATCACTTTGGTGCTAGTCTCAAATCTATACCTCTCAATTAGATCATTATCACCAAAAAACCATCCTTCCAGCCTTCCTCCAGACCTTACTACTCTGGATTTGACTCTCTTTGAGGTGGGCGAAGTTGAGTTCATGTTGGCAGAGAAGAAACAGAGAGAAGCTCACACAAGAAATGCAAGAGATGTTGTAATTAGTTGTTCTTGTGGAACAGATCAGCTACAACAGATTTTATAGCAATAATAGAATCAAAAAGCATTCAATGACATGAGTGGGTACCAGATTTTCAGAGAGAGAAGACTTGACCATGCCCTGCACTGAAAACGTCAGAAAAGCAGAAAATCACATGGTTTTCACATGTGATCTTTGACTAGTCATAAAAGCTCTTAAATTTTCAAGATTGTGGAATATATTCCTTTATGACTGTTTTAACTTCCTTCTGAGCGTGATCAACTTTCAACACAGGTTCATTGACCAAGGATTCTTTCTTTAATTTGATCTGCAACGGATAGAAATTAAAAAAAGAAATTAAATTGATTTCTTCACAGTGTTGTCAGACTCAAAACAATCGGTTGTTTCGAGGAAACAATCGGTTGTTTTTTTGCAGCAATTAAAAAAGAGTTTGAATTTTCAAGCATGAGCAGAAAGAATTTAAAGCAGATGAAATTGAGCATTTTAAAGAAGATATTCAATCCTGAAAAATGAACTTAAAACAGGAATTAAGAACAGAGATAAGGAAGGTCTTATCCTTTATGTTGTTCTTTCAATGAGCCATGTGCTTTGTGATCAAGAAGCCTTATTTAACTGTTGAGGGCCTTTGGACAGATGCAGGACATTGATTTAGCTTCAATGTTGGTCTTTTTCTTCCAAGAACTTGATCAGATGACTCAGTCCTTCACACTTCTTTTAGATTTCCTGCACAAGCATGAGTTCAAGCAACAAGATTTGGCCCCTTCACAAATGTGGGTCCAATTGATTTCTTTTTCTCATTTGGAACCTCACATCCTTTAGGAATCCATTTCATGAAGCCCCTGGGAACAGAAAACTTTCTTATTTTGTAGAATCTAACCGAATGGCCCTTTTTCATGCAATAAAAGCATGTAACAACCGGTTGTTTCGACTTAGCAATCAGTTGTTTCACTGGCTTTCTTGAATTTTTTTTTGAAAACTTATCTTGTTTGTTTTGTGGTTTAAAGTCTAAACCAGCCTTTCCAAAAACACAGCTTTGAGATGCCAAGACATTCTTAAAGTTAGATTTTCCTTTCGAAAGCTTGTCCATGTTAGAAAATGGCTTTAAACTAGAGAGGGGGGGGGGGGGGTGAATTGTTTAAAGGGGTTTTCGCAAAATTTTCAAAGCTAGAATGAACTTATTTCAGAAACCAATTGATTCAGCAATTCAGTTAGCCAAAACAGCAAGCAAAACTGTAATACTAGAAAAAACAATCGGTTGTTTCTTCGAAACAATCAGTTGTTTATACAAGCAAACAACAAATAAACTGAAATTAAAGAGTTAGGGATAGAGAGATTGTACACAATTGTTTATACTGGTTCACTCCAAACCAGAGCTACATCCAGTCTTCTCAGAAACCCTGAGGATATCCACTAAGCAATCACCACAACCAAAGAAGTGACCTTGATTCCCTCAAGACACACACTTCTCTTGGTCAACACACCAACACTATGAATGCTAATCTTGATCCCCTCAAGAACACACAACACTTCTCAGCAAACACACAAGGTTTCTTTCAACAGATACAAGGAATTCACTTGTTTACAGAACGAATCTGAAATCAATACAAGAGAAAATCCTATCTCACTCTTTGATCAAACTCAATCTCTAAGCAAACTCAACTCTTTCAAAATCTGTTAGTTCTGAAAAACCCAAATCTGTTTTTCTATTTGTAAAACAAAGTTGTTGTTTGTTATCAAATCTTTAACAAACTATTAATTGCATTTAAAGATTGGTCAAAACATTAAAAATTGGAGCGTAAACAGTTGGAAAATCATTTAATGCTCAGTCAAAGCACAAAACAGTTTTCTGTTATGGTACCAAAACAAACAATCGATTGTTTCCACGAATCAATCGGTTGTTTTGGTTTTGACAGCAAGTCAACCATAAAAATAGTTTTCAACCTTTTCTAAAAACACCTAAGTATAAAGCAATCGGTTGTTTCGACAAAACAACAGGTTGTTTTTCACTTAGCTTGAAAAACACTTTTCTTTTAAAAGGATTGAGAGGGCTTATGCTTTGGATTCAATCAAGAGTGGATTACATATTCAATCTACCCCAGATCCCATCTAAAAGGACAGCTCAACAACAACAAGCACAACCAGCCTTCATCATCCTTCAAAGGGTTTGGATTCTTCAAAGCTTGAACACCACTTGGTTCAACATTAACTTCGTGCTTAAGGGAGCTCGTTCCTTACCGATTTTCGCTTTGGTTAAGGCAACTTCGAAAAAATAAAAACATGGTTTCATGAGCGAGCCTTCAAAATAGACACCATGTTACGTGCAGGTCATCATTATCCAGAAGATATCACAACCTTATTTAGAAAAAATCAACAAGATTCGACTATGTGTTTTGTGGAAAGGTTTAATGTAGAAAATTCTGAATTTGATGTCCAAGAATTAGCCACCCCACAACATGGTCGACGACCTCAGTCATATACAATTAGATTAAATGATTAGTGGTGTGATTGTGGCCATTTCCAAGCTCTTCGACTTCCCTATCGTCACGTTATTGCTGTTTGTTCCTCTTGTCATTTATAAATTGATCCTGCCTGTTGACCAGAACGCTGGAAACTGCCTCGTCAAAGGATCGACGTGTGCACCGCTTCAAACCTCCGTTCTTCTTCGAGATCCACCTCAAGAACCTGCAAAGGAACAGAGCGGCGCCGCTGCGGCCGATCGCACTCCAACGCCCAAGTCAGTGACCGAATCACCAAATACTAAGAGAAAACTAAGAACAGGAACCGTGCAAATTCTCTCTCACAATAAGCTCTATAACTCGCAAGCGTAAAGAGTGTAATCTGAACGCGCGTACCTCAGAAAGTTCGTTGAGAACTCTTATATACCTGGTCACTTTCTCTCTCCTGGCAGTTACAGACCTGGACATGTGGCTCGCATCCAGTCGTACACGTGCCACCATCTGGAGCCTCCTTGACTTGGGCGCTGCTTCTGATTCTCTTTTTGGCTAAGTTACTTATGCATGGTATTGCCCAGTGCATAGCTAACTTGGGAGTGCGATCTTTACTGGAACGGGCGAGTTAGGGTGCTCTCGTACACCTTCCCTGTGGTCTCGCCGGCCGCCTTCATAATCTGCACCGCCTTCGTCTTCGGCGATGTGCTTGTTCTGGCGATCTCCAATCACTTAGTCGCCTCGGTTTACCATCTGGCGACTTCATCTTCAACTAGGCGATCGCCTGGCATGCTGAAGATCGGAGCACGCCAACTTAATAACTGGCGATTACACGAACCCCCCGACTTCCTTCCCTTCTGCAACTCTGGCGCCTTGTCCACACGCCTACTCTGTGGCTTGGTGCCACGTCATCACTTCCGACTATCAGGGCGGTACACAAGCCCCCCAGTCTTAAGCGAAGACTTGTCCAGCGAAAAGACTGAAAGAGTCACGTCAACACCGGTCTACGTGGCACTGACGCAGAATTCCAAGCGGTTGTACTTTCTGCTTCTCTGACGCTCCACCAAACCCCTCACCCATCGTTCGACACGTGGCTTCATCAACGGTTACCTTCAGTTACCGTTTGCGCTTCCCAAACCCATTTCGAAAAAAAAAAAAAACTCTTAAACCCATTTTCACTCCACTGTTCCATCACTTTTCTTCGTATTCTCAAACGCTCTCACCTTCTCCTGCAAAAAACTCTCAGCGTTCTTCAACATTCTGAATCACCAGCATCCTTCATCGTCTTCCTGATCATCAAAAGGTAACTCCTTTCCTTCTTCTGCTGGTTTTTCTTGCATTTTAACCGATTCGCATCATCCTGTAACTGTCTGGTGCATACGTTGTGGGTTGTTTTTCCATTTCTCCTTTCGCGTAACTTAGGGCTTCGTCAATCATTGCAACGAACCTTCGTTCGTTCGTTTTTCACCCTTCTCCCATGATCGAGTCAGCCTCTGCGAACCCTGATCGTTTTTCCTTTTCTTCTTCCTTTGCAGCTTCGAGAATGACTCGCTCAAAGATCACCCTGAATCCTCCTCCTTCATCGCGAAACCCCTCTTCTCAAGCACTCAACCCACCGCGAGCACGCGGTGCTTCATCTTCCCAGGCTGAGAGGCCTGCACCTTCCCGTCCCAACCTGGCCCAGGCGACTCCACCTATCACCGGAGGAGCCCCTGTTCCCCCACCAGACTTCAAAAAACTCTACCCCTGGGCCAACTCGACCCTGTTGAGGGAAACGTCTTCCGTGAACACTGCTGGGGCAGTTTTGCGATTGACTAAGGGGGATGAGCCCCACCAAACATTTCATAAGGAGCACGATGAGAAGATGATAGTGCTACCTTGCCCCCCCGATCTGCCCGTTTGTGCCGACGACAAGGCGAGCAATGACGGGCCCTTCTGCTTCGTCTACACAACGCTATTCAAGAAGGTGAAACTGAAGTTTCCCTTTACCCGTTTCGAGAGGGAACTCCTCACCGAGCTCAACATTGCCGCCGCCCAGCTTCATCCCAACAGCTGGGCGTTTGTGCGAGCATTCCAAGTGATGTGCGACCATCTGGGGTTGCCCGCATCCGTAGATGTATTTTTATTTCTCTTTGAAGCCAAGCACCCGGGAGACCGCCTATGGGTTAGCCTAAATGGGATTGCTGGGAGGTCGATCTTCTCCATCTTCCAGCAATCCTATAAAGACTGGAAGGGAAAGTTCGTCCTAGTGCGCCCCAACGACAAGGACACTTCCCTACTCGACGGTTTCCCCTTGTACTGGGTGAACAAGGGGAACAAGGAGTCCAAGAGCTGCTTCAGGAGACCCAGAAGTCCTGATAGCATGGGTGCGTTGGACAGAGATCTCTGCCTCTTTTGGAAGAGTGTGGCGAGTGCCAACATCACCTTCCTCACCACGACCCTGATCTGCTTCGAATTCTTCGAGGACCAACTCGAAATTCGAATAGGTTAGAACATTTAACCCTTTGTCTTGATACTGCTTCCGTTAACTGTTTCTGGGCGTCTTGTGCATTACGCGCAAGACTTTGGTTTTATTTTTCTGCACTCTTTATCTGCTTTGCTGTTGCATACTGCCTCGTGCATTGACTCTTCTCTCTGAACTAACCCATGCACTTTTGCTCCATGCAGATAACATGTTGGGCCAAGGCAAGCTCGCGGAATTGAGGGCGCTCGCCCGAACCCACGGGTTGGCGACGGGCTCTCAAACAGTACCAAATTCGGTGGTGGAGATCGCCGCCGCACAGGGTCGATCGCCACCTAAGGGCCCAGCTCCCTCTGACGTCCAGCCCGCCGCCCAACGTAAAAAACTTGTCCTCAAAAGGCCCAAGAGGAAAGCTCCCCAGGTAGTCCACGAGGAGGAGGAAGAAGACGACGAGGTCACCGAAGATGGCCTTGTTACAAAGAGGAAAAGGGTGGCACCTTCTTCACCACCTGCCCCACCCCCTCTTCCAACCTCAACACCTCCATCCACGCCCGCTCCACCTCCAACTTTGCCATCTCCACCAGCTCCTGCCTCACCTGTCCAAGCCATTCCACTGGCAACCGCGCCACCTGCGGTTGAGGCCCAAGAGCCAAATTTCATGGAGGACCCCCCGAGCGCCTCCACACCATATATATCAGCTGGAGGGGGTCCTCCTTCCAATGCCTCAGCCGCAGATGTTGCTCTAATCGGGGATGAGGTTGCCCACACCTCTCCGATTCTGATCACCGAGTCCCCGACGTCGCCACCACGAGCAGAAGCGCCTACTGAAGAACCAACCAAAGAAGGTGGCAACGAAAATCAACAACAGGCCCACCCAGCACCTCTACAAGCAGCAAACCTCCCTCTTGAGGTTACGAGGATGTGGGAGCCTCTATCTGCTAAGCTGAAGACGATAGCAGAAGACATCCCCGCCATCATAACCAGAGCTGTGGAGAGCTCCACCAGGAAACTCCAGGACGACCTCTTCAACCTTAAAACTGAAAACAGCACCATGAGGGTCGAGGTGGAGAAGTTGTCCTTTAACCTGACACTCGCGGAGATTGAACACTCCCGAGTAGAGGATGCAATGAGCACCGAGCTCAGATTGGCGCGCAAGGAGGCCACTGAACTCCGCCATAAAGTGCAGCAACTTGCTCAAGAAAAGATCGAACTAGAGAGCAAGATTGTGCCTTATCGCGTCAAGGTGGCTGACCTGGAGGCTCTCATAAAAACCGACGCCGTCAAGGTGAAGAAGCTGGAGCAAAGGTCAGCCGACCGGGAGATCTTCCTTGGCAAGGTGGAGAAGGCGAGGGATGACGCCATCGCTGAGCTCGACGAAGCCAATAAGAAAAATGGGGAGCTTGCAGCTGAACTGGGCAAGGTGCCAGCAGAATCCAAGAAGGTTGCTGAAGACCTTCTCCAGGCTCAAGAAATCAACGAACAACTCAAGAAGCAAGTTGAGGAGCTGGAGCAGCAGAATAAGGGACTGAAAGAACAAGCTGAAGGACTCGAGAAACAGATTGAAGAGCTTAAGAAGCAAATTGAAGATCTCAATCTGAGTTCCGCCCAAATTCTGGCTGCTGGATTCGAGGCTGCACGGGAACAGTTCGCCTGCTTGTTCCCTGATCTGGATCTCAACATGGTGTCTCTAAATAATGAGGTGGTGGATGGAAAAGTGGTGCCCGCCGAAGACTAATCAATTTACTCCATCCACTGCTTTTATACTTTCTCTTGTGTATAACTTGTAATAAATTTTATATCTTCCCGCACATATGTTCTGAACTGGTATTTACCTATAATGACAAAAGTCTGCGCATTTTCCCTCACGACTTCTTCAACTGCTTTAACTTTCTTGCGTATTTTTCTTGCGTATTTTACTTCAAAGAAAAGACTTAGCGAAACTGCAGGCACGATCTTTGACTTAACTGCTTCGAACCACTTCAACTTTAAGCAACAATCACTTTAACAACTCGTAATCTTAAGGCAAATATTCCTCAAGCAACAAACTTTAACTCAGCTACTGGCTTAAACACTGCTTCACCCGATCTGCTTCATCAAAACGGGTCTTTTAACTTTCTCGCCACTATTTGAACTTTTCCTGGTCGCCAGAGACTCTTGGCGATCAACTTCTTTCTGGCTTCACGCCCTGGCCATTGTTCTTTGATCTGGGGGTAGAGGCGCCTTTCGGATCCTCCTCTACCTTCCTGAACCTCAGGACCACAGGCCGGGTGGCTAGGCGCTCTCTTCGAACCTGCCTTAGCCACCTTCCAAGCGTCGTCCACCCTTAACACCATACCTGAACTCGTTCGAGACGAGAAGGATTTTATCTTGCCTGAACTCACTCATAGGCGAGAAGGTCTTTCACTTGCCTGAACTCGCTCATAGGCGAGAAGGTCTTTTACTTGCCTCTACATTGCCCCAGGGGTTACATCTTCTCGCCCCCAGAAACACTGAGGACTTTTCGCTGGTGCCTCTACATTGCTCCAGGGGTTACATCTTCTCGCCCCCAGAAACACTGAGGACTTTTCACTGGTGCCTCTACATTGCTCCAGGGGTTACATCTTCTCGCCCCCAGAAACACTGAGGACTTTTCACTGGTGCCTCTACATTGCCCCAGGGGTTACATCTTCTCGCCCCTAGAAACACTGAGGACTTTTCACTCTTCCTCGCCTGCACTCGCTCAACGACGAGGAGGTCTTTAACTTGCCTCAGGACGCGCGAGGGCGTTGAGGTCTTTTAACTGGTGCCTCCGATCGCCGAAAGACGATGAGGACTTAAAAACTTTAGCTGATGCCTCCGATCGCCGAAAAACGATGAGGACTTAAAAACCTTTTAGAAAGCATGCAATATATCTTTAACTTGCCTTGAGTCATATATAAGTGACAAGGTCTTTCTTCAAAACTTTTCTGAAAACAACAAGCACGCAATCTAAAACAACTGGTACTTTGAAAACTTCTCTTTATTGGGTGGCCTCATTAAAAACCCTCCTTAGGGAAAAAAAGAGTGCCCCCTTCAAACTGTTTCAACAGAGACATTGTAATGTAACTTTGTGTTTATCTTTACTTACAAAGTTCTCAACTGTAATACAACTTCAGGTGCGTGGCGTTCCAGGTGCGAGGAATAGCCCCTCCTTCCAATGTCTCTAAGCGGTAGGCGCCGTTCCCGAGCGCCTCGGTTATTCTGAACGGTCCAGTCCACTTGGGTGACAGCTTGTTCTCCATCTCGTACTGGTGGGCTTTTCTCATCACCAGGTCGCCTTCTCTAAATTGTCTTGGCATCACCTTCGAGTTATATCTTCGTTCAATCCTTCTCTTCACCGCCTCAGCCTTCAATCTCGCCTCTTCCCTGACCTCATCCAGTAGATCCAGGTTCAGCCTTCTCTCTTCATTCGAGTCTTCCTCTACAAAGTTCTGGAATCTCGGCGAGCTCTCCTGGATTTCTACTGGAATCATCGCATCACACCCATAGACCAAGCTGAACGGGGTCTCATGGGTTCCTGACTGCTCGGTGGTGTGGTATGCCCAGACTATACGGGGCACCTCCTCAGCCCAGCTTCCCTTGGCCTTTTCTAGCCTTCTCTTCAAACCTCTCAGCAACACCCGATTGGCTGACTCCACCTGGCCATTTGTCTGAGGGTGCTCGACAGATGCAAACACTTGTTGAATTCCCACCCCTTCGCAAAGCTTCTTCAACAGGTGGCTTGCAAACTGAGTCCCATTGTCCGACACCAGGCGCTTAGGCACTCCAAACCGGCACACGATGTTCTTCCACACGAAACCTTCGATCTTGTGTGCGGTGATCTGGGCCACTGGTTCTGCTTCGATCCACTTGGTGAAATATTCAATCGCCACCACCAAGTACTTCATCTTCCTGATCGCCAGCGGGAAAGGTCCCAGGATGTCGATTCCCCAGGTATGAAACAGCCAAGGGCTGTAGATCGACTTCAACTCCTCGGGAGGCGCCTTGTGCCAATCGGCGTGCTGTTGGCATTGCTTGCAACATTGGGCATACTTCTTGCAGTCTTCTCTCATCGATGGCCAGTAGTAACCTGCACGGAGAGTCTTCGCGGCCAGAGCTCGACCCCCGACGTGGCTTCCGCATATACCTTCGTGGAGCTCTGCCATGATTCTCGTGCACTTCTCGCCATGTACACATTCCAGGAGTGGGTGAGTGAACCCAAACTTGTACAGATCGCCATCAATCAACGTGTACTTGCTAGAATTTTTCTTTACCTTCCTAGCCTCTGTCGGATCCAGTGGGAGAAGGCCATCTGCCAGGCATCGCTTGTACTGTGTTATCCAGGTGTCTGGCTCATGGATAGCACACACCTGCGTCATGTTCACCTTCTCTCCTCGACATGCTCTAACTCTCGGCGATCTCAGAGTTTCTTGCGTTAGGGACTTATGACTTCTCGCTGCTTTCTCCGTCGACTTGCTTATCTGAAGAACCAGGTGATCTGCCACAAATGCTCTTGGCGTCTTCAGAGTTTCTTGAATCACCGTCCTCTGTCTACCCCCCTTGCCTGAGCTGGGGAGCTTAGCTAGCAAGTTCAGCTCGGGCATTCTGCTCTTTGGGCACATGCACTACTTCAAAGGAGGCAAAGGAACTCTTCAATTCCTGCACATACTCCAAGTAAGCCGCCATTTGTGGATCTTTAGCCTGGAACTCGCCTGTTACTTGCCCCGTGACTAGCAGCGAGTCACTCTTAGCCATTAGCACCCTGGCTCCCATCTCTTTGGCCAGCAAAATCCCGGCGATCAGCGCCTCATATTCTGCTTGATTGTTACTGGCTTTGAAGGCAAATCTTAAAGATTGTTCGATCAGCACGCCGTTGGGTCCTTCCAAAATGACTCCAGCACCACTACCCTGCTGGTTCGACGATCCATCCACCGAGAGTACCCAACGGAAATCGTCCCCTTCAACTCGCGTTGCCTCAGATGAGAGCTCGACCACGAAATCTGCAAAGATTTGCCCCTTGATCGGGCCTCGGGGCTCATATTTAATATCAAACTCTGACAATTCTACTGCCCACTTCACCATCCTTCCCGCAACGTCAGGCTTCTTCAAGACCTTCTGGATGGGCAGGTCAGTCATCACCAGTATGGTGAAGCTATGGAAATAGTGGCGCAACCTCCTCGCCGAAAATACCACAGCCAGCGCAGCCTTTTCTAGGGCCTGATATCTCGTCTCGGGGCCCTGCAACACCTTACTCACAAAATAAATAGGCTTCTGAGCCTGATCTTGATCCTGGGTGAGCATCGCACTCACCGCCCTCTCAGTTACAACAAAATACAACCTGAGAGGGGTTCCCACCAGCGGTTTGCACAGAACCGGCGGGCTCGCCAGATACTCCTTCAGCTTGACGAAGGCTTCCTCGCACTCCTTCGTCCAAACAAACTTATTATTGCGCCTCAGGCACTGAAAATAGGGATGACCCTTTTCTCCGCTAGCTGACACGAAGCGAGACAGGGCTGCCATCCGACCTGTTAGCTGCTGGACTTCTTTCACCGTAGCTGGGCTCCTCATCGCCAAGATGGAGGCACACTTATCAGGGTTGGCCTCTATGCCTCTTTCAGTCAAGAGGAAACCCAAAAACTTTCCAGCCTCCACGCCGAAAATGCATTTCTCTGGATTAAGCTTTAATCTGAACTTGGCGATCGTCGTGAACAATTCTTCCAAGTCTGCAACGTGCTTGCTCTTTTCCGGTGAGGTCACGACCATGTCATCGACGTACGCTTGCACGTTCCTTCCCAGCATTGGTGCAAGTACTCGATCCATTAGCCTCTGGTACGTGGCCCCCGCGTTCTTCAGCCCAAAAGGCATCACCTTATAGCAATAGCACGATCTCTCCGTCATGAAGGCTGTCTTCTCTTCATCCATGGGATGCATCTTGATCTGATTGTACCCCGAGAAGGCATCCAGGAAGCTCAGCAACTTACACCCTGCAGCACTATCTACCAGGGCGTCTATGCTTGGTAAAGGATACGAATCTTTCGGGCAAGCTTTGTTCAGGTCGGTGAAATCGACGCACATGCGCCATTTCCCGTTACTCTTCTTCACCAGCACGACATTTGCCAGCCATTCAGGGTACTGGACTTCCCTGATGTGGCCTGCAGCGAGGAGTTTCTGTGTTTCGTCCCTGATCGCCTGCCTCCTCTCCTCGTTGAACTTTCTTCTTCTTTGTCGCACTGGTCTCACCAAATTATCCATCGCCAGATGATGGCACAAGAAGTCGGGGTCGATCCCGGGCATGTCCGAAGCGGACCATGCAAACACGTCCAGATGCCGCTCAATCACCTTGGCGATCTGGTCCTGGAGCTCAACCTCCAGGGATCTTCCCAGCTTGAAGATCTTTCCCCCGATTTCTCTCTCGAGCCACTGCTCGACGGGTTTTGGTCTGGTTTCTCTGGCGATCACCGCCCTGGCGATTCCCAGTTCTCTCGCTTCCTCAGGGCGATTCCTTGCCTCTTCCTCTTCCAGACCGGCATTCCCCTCCCCTAGCTCAGCATCCACCATCTCCACGTCCCTTCCGGCGGTCTCTTCTGTTACCGTCGATCTGGGCTTCACACCAGGAGGCGGGGTGGTTGTTACATAACTCACCGATCTCTTGTTTTTCAGGCTATTCTAATAGCACTTCTTTGCTTCCTTCTGATCGGATTTGATGGTGATAACCACCCCCTCCATGGACGGCAACTTCACCTTCATGTGCCGGGTCGATGGTATGGCACCTATCCTGTTGAGCGTGGGCCTTCCCAACAGGATGTTGTATGCTGAAGGAGCGTTTACAACGAGGTACTTGATTTTCTCCGTTCTTGAACCCGCCACATCTGTAAACGTTGTCCTCAGTTCTATGTACCCCCTGACCTCCACCTGGTCACCAGCGAACCCATACAAACACCCTCCATAGGGCCTCAGCTGGTCAAGGGGCAGCTCTAGCTGCATGAAAGTCGGCCAAAACATCACATCTGCCGAGCTTCCTTGGTCCACCAGCACCCTTTGGACCTTTCTTCCTGCTGTTATCAGCGAAATTACTATGGGATCGTTGTCATGAGGCACAACATCCCGGAGATCTTGCTTGGTGAATGTAATATCCACTTCTGGCGAGTGGTCTTCAAACATATCCACCGTCATCACAGACCTTGCGTACCTCTTCCTCTGTGATGCGGTGCATCCACCTCCTGAGAAACCCCCTGCAATGGTGTGGATTTCTCCGTGCGTGGGCATCTCGTGCTGCTGAGCTTCAGCACCTGCTGGTTGGGAGCTCGACGCGCCCCCCGTCCTTCTGTCCAGCAAATAGTCATTTAGGAACCCGCTCTTTACCAAATCGTCGAGCTGGTATCCTAATGCTAAGCACGAGTCCACTGTATGGCCAAAGCCCTGGTGAAACTCACACCAGGCGTCCGGCATTGGTCCCAGCACCTTGTCGCCCACCTTTTCTGGCGCTTTCAACCTAGCGGATATGTTGGGAATGGCGATCAGATTCGCCAATCCCATGACAAACTTGTGCTTAGGCGAGCGATTATATTCCCGGCGTTCTGGTTGCTGGCGTCCTTGGCCCCTACCCTTGTTCTTCCTTGGATCATAAGGATGGCGAGTCCTCTGATCCCTCCTGGCCGCCGCTGTCTCCAGCACCCTCTGTGGCTGGATCCTCGTCTGGGCGCGTGGCCTAGCGGGAGCCACGCTTCCTCTCTTCTCGGCGACTTCGCTCTCGTCGGCGATGTGGGCCACCGCAAGGTGCCTAACCTCAGCAAACGTGGCAGGGTGTGCCCTGATCAACACCTCGCAGAATGGTCCCAGCAACACGCCCTTCTTGAATGCATAGACCAGCATTTCTTCATCTTTGGCCGGCGATCTGACCATCTGCGCCCCGAAGCGATTCAGGTAGTCTCTGAGGGACTCTCCCTGATATTGCCTTATATCGAACAAATCATAAGACACCCTGGGCGGTGCCTTATTCACAATGTACTGCTCGACGAAAATCTTCGAGAACTGTTGAAAACTGGTTATGTAATCGTTAGGCAGGCTCACAAACCATTCCAGCGCCGTTCCCTGGAGCGTGCTCACGAACATCTTGCAATACACGGCGTCTGATCCCCCTGACAGCATCATCTGCGTATGGAACGTGGTGAGATGAGCCTCAGGATCCTCCACGCCGGTGAAAACAGCCTTAACAGGAACCACACTCGCAGGAATAGGCGTATCAGTAATCGCCTGAACAAAAGGCATAGGAAAAACACGAGGTGGCGACGACGGCGCAACCTCTTCAGCAGAAGAACGCCCTTGCTGCTCCTGAAGAGCTTGACGTAGCTCCTCAGTCACCTTGCTAAGCTCCTCATTCCTGGCGCGAGAGGCGACCAGGTCCTCATGCATTCTCGCCTGTTCTATGCGCGAGGCTTCCACAGTTGCCTGCAACGAACGCATCATCTCTGCCATCTGCGCCATGGTCATGGCAGCGGCGCCTTCAGCAGCGACGGGCGCAACTGGACTTGAACGATTGCTTCTCATTTTTCTCATGAAACTCAGCGAATCACAGAATGCAGCGAACAACACTTACTTCAGCTACGATCGATTCAGCGATCAATCGAAAAAAAACTGTGCGAAACTCCGCAAGAAAACTCAAGAACAGCGCAAACCTTCAAACAAACCTGCAACTCCACTAGAAACCACCGCTTTTCCCGCGGATAACCACACGAGCGAAAGAACTCAATTCCACCGAACAAATTACGCGTGAACAGCAGAAAAACCTCACTTCACCGATCAAAAACCCAAACGAACGGTATAAAACGCGAATTCACCGAACAAATCTCAAGCAAACAGCGAACGATGGTTGCACCAGCACACAACCACGCAGAAAACTTCGAAAACCTTCAAGAACTCACGCTGTGGATGGGAGCAAGTTTTACACGGCCCCACGGTGGGCGCCTGATGATCCTGCCTGTTGACCAGAACGCTGGAAACTGCCTCGTCAAAGGATCGACGTGTGCACCGCTTCAAACCTCCGTTCTTCTTCGAGATCCACCTCAAGAACCTGCACAGGAACAGAGCGGCACCGCTGCGGTCGATCGCACTCCAACGCCCAAGTCAGTGACCGAATCACCAAATACTAAGAGAAAACTAAGAACAGGAACCGTGCAAATTCTCTCTCACAATAAGCTCTATAACTCGCAAGCGTAAAGAGTGTAATCTGAACGCGCGTACCTCAGAAAGTTCGTTGAGAACTCTTATATACCTGGTCACTTTCTCTCTCCTGGCAGTTACAGACCTGGACACGTGGCTCGCATCCAGTCGTACACGTGCCACCATCTGGAGCCTCCTTGACT
Source organism: Phaseolus vulgaris (assembly GCF_051622355.1). NCBI lineage: Eukaryota > Viridiplantae > Streptophyta > Magnoliopsida > Fabales > Fabaceae > Phaseolus > Phaseolus vulgaris. Next base: position 42,713,503 of record NC_143508.1, read on the forward strand.
TGGGCGCTGCTTCTGATTCTCTTTTTGGCTAAGTTACTTATGCATGGTATTGCCCAGTGCATAGCTAACTTGGGAGTGCGATCTTTACTAGAATGGGCGAGTTAGGGTGCTCTCGTACACCTTCCTTGTGGTCTCGCCGGCCGCCTTCATAATCTGCACCGCCTTCGTCTTCGGCGATGTGCTTGTTCTAGTGATCTCCAATCACTTAGTCGCCTGGGTTTACCATCTGGCGACTTCATCTTCAACTAGGCGATCGCCTGGCATGCTGAAGATCGGAGCACGCCAACTTAATAACTGGCGATTACACGAACCCCCCCCCCCGACTTCCTTCCCTTCTGCAACTCTGGCGCCTTGTCCACACGCCTACTCTGTGGCTTGGTGCCACGTCATCACTTCCGACTATCAGGGCAGTACACAAATGATGACATTCATTGATCTGGTTTACCAACCTCCACACGATTAGAAAGGCATATCAAGTTGAATTACATCTCGTTCGAAATGAGGATTATTGGTCTACTTATACCGGACCAAATTTCATACCTGACCCATATGCGACGTAAAAACTCGGGACGACAAATTACAACTCGTTTGTGTAATGAAATGGATCAACCAATTCAGAACAAGCCAAAAAAAATGTTCTTACTGTCGCAATGAAGGTCATAACAGAGGAAATTGTCCATTTAGACAGTAGAATCATCCTTTGTAATGTTGTTCTTATCAAATATTTTAATAACATCTTCTTTTAATGACTTCTATTCAATATTTTCATTTATTTTTTAATACATTTATTTTACATAAATACATGTATATTATTACTTTTTACATATTATATAATTTATATTTTCATATATTATATAATCTAAAAATTTATACATAAATCATATCACATTTTTATAAGTGTATTTTTAACTTTAACAATATTTAAAAAATAGTAAATCATTTTAATTTATCACACAACTCATTTTTAGCTCAATTTATTTAAAATTATTGTAAAAAAAGTAATTTTAATTCTTCAACTTTATATACCATTTTTTTAAATTAAATTAAATTAAATTTTGATATTATAATTAAAATAAAATTTTTAACTATATATTTTTATTTTCAAAAATATTAATTGTCATTTCTTTTTTAAAAAAATCAACTGAACTTGTCAAGCAAATTGATAACTTCAATGGAGTGAAATTGTGAATCCAGTATCCAATTTTATTTAAACTGAAGTTGTCAACTCAGTTAGAAACTTTAATTAAAAAATAAAAAGTGGATAGATTTACAAATTTAATTGATGTTGGCTACATCATTGATAACTTTGACAAAAAAATTACCCATTTCTATAATTTTTTCTGTTTTTGTCCCTAAATATGAAAAAAAAAATGCACCATTGGTGAAAAACCCACTAAAATAATACCGTGCATGAAGGGACAGAAAATTGAACTCCATAGCTTCTGCGTATTTGCTGTTAGACGTGGAGAAAGTTTCGAACGTTTACTTTATTAACTTTTTCCAAGCACATTTCGTTGGTGGCAATACTTTTCAACTAGTATGGTGCTTTTTTCTCTATGCTATAAGCCTGCAATAATGGACCCAGTCATTTACTCTCACAACTCTTCGTACAACAATTGGCTTTGTCATTCCTTGTTACGCTCAACCTTTTCCACTTTTATGAACATTCTATAACTAAGAGAGGCCAAAAACTTATGTCAGTGAGTCTCATGTGTCTTTTATGTAATTTAGAAGTCATTGCTTCCCTATGTTGGCAATGTCATGTTTTTGCTTCTTGGTATTCTTCTGCATGTGGGGGACAAGCACATCACTGGAGAGTTTAAGAGTGAGTCAAACCATCCGAGATGATAAGAATGAGACTTTGGTTTCAGCAGGTGGAATTATTGAACTGGGTTTCTTGGACCTGGGAAATTCATCCAGGAGATACTTAGCTATATGGTACAGAAATGTATCCCCTAGAACAGTTGTGTGGGTGGCTAACAGAAATACACCTCTTCATAATAGATCAGGAGTTCTCAAACTCAATGAGAAAGGGATTCTTGTGCTACTCAATGGCACACACAGCATTATTTGGTCCTCCAACATCTCAGGCAAAGCAGTGAATGATCCAATTGCTCAGCTCTTGGATTCGGGAAATTATGTAGTGAAAGTCAAGGAGAGTATCTTGTGGCAGAGTTTTGATGATACGAGTGATACAATTTTGCCTGGAATGAAGCTTGGATGGAACTTAGCAACTGGTAAAGAAAGATACATGTCATCATGGAAAAGTGTTGATAATCCTGCTGAGGGAGAATATAGTGTTAAACTTGACCGTAGAGGATATCCTCAAGCAATTTTGTTCAAGGGATCTGAGATGAAGTTCAGACTTGGGCCATGGAATGGCCAGTCATGGGCAGGGTATCCTGTTAGAAGTCCTCAAAGTTCACAAATATTTGTATTTAATAAAACAGAATTGTACTATGAGTTCAGGCTTCTGAATAGTTCAGACATCATCAGCATATTTCAACTAACCCCATCTGGTGTTGGTCAGAAAATATTTTGGAAAACTCACAACACCACCGAGAGAGTTCTCCTGCCTCAGGAGAGAGATCAATGCGAGAGATATGCTTTTTGTGGTGCAAATTCCATATGCAGTTATGATGGTAACCATCCAACTTGTGAATGCCTGAGAGGATATGTTCCCAAGTCTCCTCATCAGTGGAACATGGCAATTTGGGACAAGGGTTGTGTTCCAAGGAATAAGTCTAATTGCAAAAACAGTTATACGGATGACTTCTTACCCTACTCACACATGAAATTGCCAGACACATCTTCTTCGTGGTTTGATACAACTGTGAACCTTGATAAATGTCGCGAGTTATGTCTTAAAACTTGCTCTTGTATTGCATATGCAAATTTAGATATTCGTGAAGGAAGTGGCTGCCTACATTGGTTCAATACTCTAGTTGACTTGAGGAATTTCTCTCAATTGGGGCAAGACATTTACATCAGAGTCCCAGCTTCAGAATTAGGTACTCCATGAATTTTTTTCCTTTGTTTTCTTTGCTCTCTTCTCCCACTTGACTTCTTGCCATATACTACACTATTTTAAGACAGAAAGGGGTATTAGGGTAAGACCATAAGAACATTATTCAGTGATGAGATGATCAAACATTCTATTATTGTTGCTGAATTGTCATATTGAAGTGGGTTGCTAAAAACTGTAAAGAAGTTATCAGTAATGCATATTATTTCTTGTATGGTACTATTTCCCCAATTAAGTAAAATGTCTTTTTACCCAACTAAGTAAAATGAAACTAGACTTGTTCCTAAGCTTCAATCAATAGAGCTGTTTATTTCAAAGTCTTGTGACTATGTTCTGTTTCTTTCAGATCATGGTGGCCATGGAAACATGAAGAATAAGATAGTAGGAATCACTCTTGGTGCGATTATTTTGGGTTTAATCATCACATGTGTCTGCATACTGATAATTAAAAATTCAGGTGAGTATGGCACATATAACTTAGCATCTATCATCTGCAGTTAGACACGGAAAGTAGGTAACCATCTATATTAACCATGTGCTTCTTAATTCTTTGTTGTGCACCATCGGTATTAAAAAAGCATTTGAAAATTCTGGTCCATAATATCAAATTTTAACATGCAAAGACACTAGTCGTAATTGATTAATTTTTTGGTATTCCTGCATATTTTAGTGGCAGCAGGTGTATATTGTCATATGGTACAACTTCAATGGCGGAAAGAATACTTCAGATTGAGGAATGAAGACATGGATTTTCCAACATTTGAGTTGTCTATCATTGCGAAAGCCACTAATAATTTTTCCAGCAGCAATAAAATAGGGGAAGGTGGATTTGGACCAGTTTATAAGGTAATACTGCCATATCTTATAAACACCTTGATTTTCTCAACATTTCATAATCCAAAAGATGCTTTCCAGGGTACACTGCTAGATGGGAGAGAGGTGGCAGTAAAAAGGAACTCATTGATGTCTGATCAAGGACAGAACGAGTTGAAAAATGAAGTTGTTTTGATTGCAAAACTTCAACACCGTAATCTTGTTAAACTGTTAGGTTGCTGCATTCAAGGAGAGGAAAAGTTGTTGATCTATGAATACATGCCTAACAAGAGCTTAGACTACTTCATCTTTGGTTAGTGCCCTTGAAATCTAACTTTACATTTAAAAAGTTTATGGCCACTGTGTTTACAATTGAAATCTGTTTATAAAGCCAGTATTGTACTAAACATATAAGCGAAATGAAACTAGATGAAACCAGAAGCAAGCTCTTATCCTGGCATCAACGCTTTCACATCATTTGTGGCATTGCTAGAGGAATTCTCTATCTTCACCAAGACTCTAGCTTAAGAATTATTCACAGAGATTTGAAAACCAGCAATATCCTATTAGATGCCTATATGAATCCTAAAATCTCAGACTTTGGCATGGCTCGGACTTTTGGCAGTGATCAAGTTGAAGACAAAACCAGAAAAGTGGTTGGAACGTAGTAAGTTAACTTCTACTTGTACTTATTGTATAGTTGTTATCTGCAATTCATTTTTATGACTTATGTTGAAAATTATACCTGTAGTGGCTACATGCCTCCAGAGTATGCTGTTCATGGCCATTACTCTGTGAAATCAGATGTCTTTGGTTTTGGTGTGATAGTACTAGAGATAGTTAGTGGAAACAGGAACAGGGGATATTCTGACCCAGAACACTCTCTTAATCTTCTTGGGCATGTAAGCACAATTACTATCCACTTTACTACAAAAAAGCTGAATTCAAAACAGATTAAAAGTATGTTTGTGCTAACTAATTTCCTTGAGTTTAGGCATGGAGACTATGGACTGAAGAAAGGCCATTGGAACTAATAGATAATCAAATACTTGAAAGATGCCTTCCTTTTGAAGCCTTAAGATGCATACACGTAGGTTTGTTATGTGTGCAACAAAAACCAGAAGATAGGCCAGACATGTCTGTTGTCATTCCTATGCTGAATGGCGAGAAGTTATTGCCTCGGCCAAAAGCTCCTGGATTTTACACAGGAGGCTGTATTCCTGAATCAGTATCATCATTGAAAACATGCAATCTTTTATCAAGAAATGAGATGTCCCTCACAATTTTTGAGGCAAGATAGAACATGAACACTCAAGTAAATGATGTGTTTACTTGATTAGTATGTAATGGTGATTTGAAATTTTATTAGAATGTATATAAGATGCTTTGTCAACTTCGATGATTTGGATAGTATTATCTCATTTGTTTGCGGATCTATTGCTGAATTGATTCTGTAAATTTTTCAGTGGTATGTGAACCATTGAAGATTGTAATGCCATTTTCTGTTGTTGAAGTATCAGTGGATCCATATTGAATGAATAATCTTATGCAAAACTGAAAGCTTTACCTTCTACTAGATTGCAATACGTACAATTGATATAAAATTAAAGTACAAAGACCATCACAATTTGTAAATGATTATCTTAAGCATGATTCCAAGGGGTTGAATTCCTAGTTATATGTATGGAAAAGACTGATAGAATAATTTAAGACCCAAATAAGTTATCTCTATGTTTCGAAATAATTAGTCTCTAATTGTTGACTAGAATACATCCCTGTTGCAAAATAAAATAGATTGAGTACAAAGAACTTATCCATAACATTGTCATATTTGTGAACTGATCTATTTCTTCATTCTAGAAATTGAAATGGTTGTGACTTATCCTGATACTTAGCTTTCAGTTGTCACCTACATATCAAAGTTTAGCTTTCAAGTAACTCTTGCATACTAAAGCCCAACGAAGCCCAGCTTTTGACTAGCACCTGCATATAAAGCCTAGTTTCTGACTAGACTGTTTCTTCCTGCACCTCTATATTTTCTTCTGCCACCTCCATACACAACATGAAAATACATTTTTGTCCTTCTTGTGTCACCCCCCATAGAGTAGTTTCTGGATTATGTAATTCGGAAACTCATTTGAAAAAAGACTTTCAGATTACATAATCCGGAAGTTAAATAAAACTTCCGGATTATGTAATCCGGAGAATAATCATGCATCTGAAAAATGGCTTCCGGATTAGTTAATCCGGTAGCTAATTACAAATTTGAAAAATGACTTCTGGATTACGTAATCTGGAATATTATAAAGGGCCATTTTTGGAAATTTGAAAACTTATGGAGGTGAGAGAAGAAGGTTTGGAGGTGCAGGAAGAAACAGTCTTCTGACTAGCACCTGCACATGAAGCCCAACTTGCACTGACACCCACATGTTTATTTTCTCCTCAAGCCCAGCTTCTAACTAGCACTTGATACTAAGCCCCGTTTCCAATTGGCACCTGCATATTAAGCCCAGCTTTCAACTTCCAGTTGTTGACTACATACCCAAGCCCAAACTTATAGCTAGCATACATATTTTTGGGAAAATGATAGTTTGAGAACCTTTAGAGTTGTATACAATTTTTAATGTGATGAGTTTATAAATAAATATATATAATAAAAGATAAATTTAAAATTAAATCATATAAAAAATATTAAAATAATAGTATTGAGAGTTGTGTTGGAGATCCCACATCGACTAGAGATAAGGACATTTCATAATATATAAATGGGTGCAAACCTCACCTTATCGAACCGGTTTTATGGGGTTGAGTTAAGCTTAAAGTCCATTTCGTAATAAGTTGTAATGTAGTTGTATAAAAATGTGAGTTGTTAATGTATCATTACCCATATTTTTGTTTTAATTGTAGCAATGATCCTCGTATTCAAATGTGATATGTTGAAGTTAGTTTATATGTAAGTTTGTCTTTGAGAAGTTTGATCTTATAATTACTATTAGAAAGTCATCAAATTCATTTTAAAACTTATATTTGTGACAAGATTTTTAATTGATTAAAATATTTTAATCTATTAAAATATTTTTGTCTGAGTCTAAAATGAAAGTTGAGAGCATTTCAATCTATTAAATATTCGTTTTAATAGATTAAGATTATTTAAAGCTTTTCGTAGTTCGGTGGGAATGTTTTTAATGTGTTAAAACTAGTTTTAATATATTAATCTTTCGTGTGCTTTCAAAAGATTTTGACCTACTCTATTTTAATTTATTAAAAATTAATTTAATCTATAAATTTTACTAGTAAGTGGAATTAAAAAATTAAAATACAATTTAATCTCTTAAAATTAAAAGTTTAAAATCAATATAATTCTCTTATTCTTAAACTTTTCAACACAATTTTTGAACTTGAAATCTTTTTTATTTTTAGGCAAGAGTTATTTCTGAGCTTGTGAGTTTTTTTGGAACTCTCTTGATGTAATTTCAAGATCACTCCCTGTGTGTTAGAGAGAAACATAGAGTTTAACCTATATTTTCTTCTGCTATTATGTTAGTTGCATTTCAAGTGAATTCGCTTCATTGTACTTTTCAATTTTTTGTATTTTTGTTGTTCCTAGATAGGAAATGTTTGTTGTGTTTTAAGTAAAGTTCTAATGCACTAACATGGTGTTATTGTATTGGACATTCACTCATGTAGGGTAGAAGATTTGATTTCTTGTGTTTTTTATATTAGACGAGTATTTGTAATAACATTGACATAGTGTGAGCTTGAATGGTGCGGCTAGGTAACTTGATGTAGTTTTGAGAAAGAGTTAACCATAATAATTCCTTATGCATTTATTCTTTTCTCTCTTTATTCTTGTCTTTTGCAAATCAGTTTTGTTCTTATGTTGTTCTTAGTTATGAAATATTTTTATTGAAGCAACTAAATCCTAAAATTACTTGGATAAATAAAGCTTTTTTGTCAACAAAACAAATTTAATAAATATATGGGAGTATTTAGGGTACTCTGACCCTTTTACAAATAGAAAAAGTTCTCTACATTAAAAAGAGAGACGAGGTAAATAGGAGTTTAGTGCGGCCCAACTTTCTCACCCTCACAAAAGGAACCCCAAACATAATGAGTAGAGTACTACCTCAACTCCTATGTTGTTCCATAAACATGGAAAGGGACATATTGTCATCTCTAAAAGAGAAACCATTTGTTTTTGTCACATACTTATCAAGTAATTAATTGCATTGTGATATCCCTATTTGCTAAGTTGTATCATGTTCTAGCCTTGAAACAATTAGATTAGCAATTTTTTGTTGTCAAAATTTTGGTCTTAGTTAATCTTCTTCACCTATTTTTAGTTAAAGCAATTGTGGAATTGGTTTGAATTATTCTCCAAAACACAACAAGTCTACTTGTTATCCCACATAACTCAATGAACAAAATTCAGGTTCAAAAAGTTATTATATTTTGATTACATTTGTCCCAAAAATTTCCAAGCATGTAACCTTTGCTAGATTGGGAATTAGTCATTTTACTCCCTGTGTCTTTAGTTGTACTCTTTCATTCTTGCACAAAACTTGTTCCCCTATCACATAAAACATTTGGAACATGTTGCCACCAAACTAAATTTTGCATTTTGTATTAGTGGGACTAGTCCAACCTTGAGATGTATCAGTTCATATATCATATATGGTTGTCATTATGATATATACACTTGTAGGTCAACAGTCATATAATGTTTGTGAGTATTTAGTCCTCGAAGAATTTCATATATCTATTTCACTTTGATTGCTTAGAATACATTTTTTTGGATTTATTAAGCACCAATCTGAATAAGATGAGTATGCCATATTTTATTTATTCATAATCCATGCCCAAGATTTTAGTTGAGCTTGAGCGAAAATTTCCTCCCCATCTATGATATATTTCTAAATATGATATTGTTTCTATGTTTCCAAATTTTTCTTATTATCGGCATCCACACTATTTTTCATACAAGATTACCATTCTTGTTTAGTCACGGCATGTTGAATTGATGAAAATGTTGTACAATCATATTATGTGCAACATGTGCTATATTAACTCATCTATTGGTGATGTTCCAAACCAAGAGAAATACCCTTCATGTTAGGAATAAATGTTGATAGGATTCATGTTATTCTTTGGACATGATACATAGCTTACATAATACATGTATATTGTATAACAAATTATCCCTAGTTGCAATGCTATTAAGGCCCAATCCTAAAAATGTTTTACATTAGGGATTGCATTTGGTTTTCATAACACTCTAAAAAACTTATCCATGTCAATATCATATTCATCTCCCTTGAAACCCCATTTATTTGAGCCTTATAATTTTGGTGCTTCTGCTTTTATTGTATTCATGAACTCTTCAAGTAGAGGTAATTCCCACATAAACCATTCTTTTCTCCACTCTAATTTCCATTCCATGACATACTTTTCCGACTTCCCCATTTATAACATTCTTTTCATTCTAGATCATTCAGTTATTATATATTCTTGGATATTTTTTAGCTAGACTTATTCCATCTAATCACCATCAGTTCAAAAGTTCATACTTGTTCCTATTCTCATATGCCAAGTAATACTATTGACTGATTAAAATCAAGTTTTACACATTTTAAACGGTTCAGACGCATTGAAATTTCTTGAATCATCCAAAAAAAGTCACGGTTTAGATGTTCTTTGCATGCACTGGTTGCTTTTAATTTTTTTTCTTGCAACTTTAAGCAGTGAAATCAACTTAGATTAGGTTCATTTTTAGCTTATAACTTGACCCAATCATGTTTGATTTCCACTACTAACAAATCACTAAATAAAAATGAATTTTAGAGATAAAAAATAATTAGTTTCTAAATTGGTATTTAATTAGCTACCGATTATTTATATTTTAAAGTTGGTAGATACCAATTTAGAATTTATTTATCAATAATAAAAACTAATTTAGATACCAATAATTTTTTTATTCTCTAAAATAGTATCTAATTTAGTGAATATAGCGACTGATTATATTTGCTCTCTAAAATTAGTTTCTATTAAATGATTTTTTTGTAGTGGTCATGTGATTTCAAAAAATTTATGAATTCTTGTTATCCGCTTGAGTTCACCACCTGTTTGACAAGATGCCTCAATGAAATCTGTTAGGTGTTTGTTGTTTTACTTATATGAATTATTTTTTTTAATAAGCTTTGTTGCATTTTCATTTTGTGTGACTTGAGTTTCTAAATTGGTTTAGTACATAACAAGTTTCTTCATACATCAATTCATATCATGTCTTGAATTCTTGTTTAATTTTCCTTTAACTCTATAGGTTTCTTTACCTGAAACTTTGGTTCACAAGTGCACTAGATTGGAAAATTTGTTCTGAACAATTTATGTCGAATTTTGTTATCAAATTTTAAACATAAACATTTCAAGGTATTTATAATGTTGCATTAAAAAGGCACATCAAAATTCAATTTAGAAAAAAAAAATTATAAATTGTAAAAGTCAGATGCTTAGTGTGAAAATTTTGAGTTGTGACTTTTATGCTTTCTGTAAATTATTTGTTAAAATTCTAAGTGTGTTTCTTGAAATAGAACTTATAACGATGATTCCTTATTGTATTTTGAAACTGTGGTTAAAATTTGGGATTCAAATTTGACCTAGAATAATTTACATAAAGTTTATATGAATGTTTGTCGGTGTTGTAACTAGTCTTGAGCATTTGTGATCCTGGTTGTGTTTTCGCCTAACTTCTTTAATTTATTTGACATTGTTTTCTTGATTTTTTTGTCTCCAAATGTTTTTCTCAAATCATAAGTTGTGTTAACCAATCTATCATAAAATTTTGGTTCCTTAATTCGATCTACATTTTTCTCCATAAAAATGTTATGAGCCTTAACCAGATCATTCTAGAATATTTTTTTTTTTGGTTTAGATAATATACTTGATCCTGCCTGTTGGCCAGAACGTCGGAGCCTTGCCTCGTCTTTACTGGATTGGCTTTGTGCAGCGCTAGCTTCTGTCCTTCTCCTTGATTCACCTCAACAACCTGCAAAAGACAGAACGGCGCCGCTGCGGCCGATCGCACTCCGACGCCCAAGTCAACGACTGAACCAGCAAAATACTAAGAGAAAACGAAGAACTTCGAAGAACCGTGCAATGTTCTCTCTCAGCGTACTCAAGTTCTCTTAAGTGCAAAAGGTGTTCTGAATGCGCGCGTACCTTACGAAGTTTGTTAGAGTCTCTTATATACCTTGGCATTTTCTCTCTCCTGACGGTTACACATCTAAACACGTGGCTTGCATCTAGCCGTGCACGTGTCACCATCTGGAGCGTCCTCTGCTTGGGCGTCACTTCTTACTCTTCAGGCTTCCTCGACTAAGTTGCTTATGCAGGGAGCAACTCAGCGTATAGCTGCCTTGGAGCGCGATCTTTTCTGTGTGGCGAGTACGGGTGTCTTCATACACACCAACCTTGTGGTCTCGCCTGCCGCTGTTATATTCTAGTTTACTCACTTCACTGTGCCTGCTCGGGTAGGCCGTTCCCCGACCTCAACTTCTGGCCAGCCAGGGAATGGCCACCTGACGACTTCATCCTCTCGGCGATCTCCGGTCACCTTGTCGCCTGGGTTCACATCCGGCGACTACGACACAAACCTTGTGACCGCCAGTTTAGGTATGCTAGAGATCGGGGCACGCCAACTTAACGACTGGCGACTACACGATCCCCCGACTTCCTTCCCTTCTGCCAGCCAGGTGTCCCGTTCAACACGCCTATGTTATAGCTTGCTGCCACGTCATCTATTCCGACTACCTGGGCGGTACACAAGCCCCCCAGTCTTAAGCGAAGACTTGTCCAGCGAAAAGACTAAGGTGTCACATCACTGTCGACCTACGTGGCGCTGGTGCAGAATTCCAAACGTTTGTACCTTCTGCTTTCCTGACGCTCCACAAAACCCCTCTCCCCGATCGCTCGACACGTGGCTTTATCAACGGTCATCTTCGACTGCCGTTTGCGCTTCCAGAAACATTCGAAAAACCCTTAAACCCTTTCACCTCCACTGTTTCATCATCTCTCTGCATTTTCAAACGCTCTGAGTTTTCTCTGCGAACTTGTGAAGCTTCTTAACTCTCTCAATCTTCAACTCCTTCCCACGCTCATCCGATCATCGAAAGGTACCTCTTTTACTTCATCTGTTGATGCTTACTGCATTTTAACCGATTCGCATCATCCATTATCTGTCTGGTGCATACGCTGTGGGCTGTTTCCTCCTCTCCTTCTTTTCGCAACTTGGGGCTTCGTCTTCTATTGCATTCGTCACAACGAACTCCCGTTCGTTCGTTCTCCACTCTTCGTCCATAATCGAGTCGCTCTCTGTAACCTTTATTCATCCTTTTTCCTTTTTCCTTTGCAGTTCCTGCGATGGCTCGCACGAAAACCACCGCGAACCCTCCTCCTTCATCGCAAAACCCTCCTTCCCAAGCGCATAGCCTACCACGAGCATCTGGTGCTCCTTCTACCCAGGCTGAAAGGCCTGCAACTTCTCACTCCAATCCCGCTCAGGCAACTCCACCAGTCGCCGGAGGAGCTCCCTTACCTCCAAGAGATTACAAGAAACTTTACCCTTGGGCCTCCTCAGCCTTGCTAACAGAAACTTCTTCCATAAACACAGAGCTGGGCGTGCACCGCCTCTAGAAAGGGGACCAATCCGAGCTCACATTTCATAAGGAGCACGACAACAAAATGGTTGTGCTGCCTTGCCTCCCAGATGAGCCAATCTGCGCAGATGAGAAAGCAAATAACGGCGAGCTGTTCTGCTTTCTCTATGCGACGTTTTTCAAGAAGGTGAAACTCAGGCTTCCCTTCACTCGTTTCGAGAGGGAGCTGTTAACCGAGCTCGACATCGCTCCCGCCCAGCTTCATCCCAACAGCTGGGCGTTCGTAAGAGCGTTCCAGATCATATGCGCGCACCTGGGACTGCCGGCTTCGGTTGACGTTTTCCTCTTTCTTTTCGAGGCCAAGAATCCGGGAGACTGCCTCTGGATCAGCCTGAACGGGATTGTTGGAAGGTCAATCCTCTGCATTTTCCAGCAATCTTACAAGGACTGGAAGGGAAAATTTGTGAAGGTGTGCGCCAACGAACAAGATCCTTCTCTGCTCGACGGCTTCCCTTTGTACTGGGTATACAAGGGGAACAAAGACGCCAAAGAGAGCTTCAGGAGGCCCCGAAGTCTTGACACCATGAGTGAGCTAGACAGGGATCTATGCCTTTTCTGGAAGAAAGTAGCAGCTGCCAACATCACCTTCCCTACCTCTTCAATAATCTCCTTCGAGTACCTCGAGGGCCAGCTCGAAGCTCACATAGGTTAGCCTTTACCTCACCACTTGGGTTCTCGTTTTGCGCTGGGACTGATTTCGCATCTCTGTGACCTGCCATTGGACGTCTTGTTTGTCGCATGCTAGTCTTGGGTTTGAATGCATGTGCCACTTGTTTACGTTATTCGTGCATACACTCGTGTATTTTATCTTTGTCATTATGCTTACTGTTCTATCTTTACCCTGTGCAGACCTCATGTTGGGCAAAAACAGATTAGCTGAACTAAGGGCGCTCGCCCGAACTCATAAGTTGGCGACGGGTTCCCAAACCGTGCCCAACTCGGTGGTGGAAATCGCCGCTGCCCAGGGCAGATCGCCTCCTCAGGGTCCCGATCCTCCAGAGACACTGCCTGCCCCTCAACGAAAAAAGCTCGTCTTGAGGAAACCAAAGAGGAAGAACCCTCAAGTGGTTCACGAAGATGAGGATGAGGATGATGAGGCAACTGAGGACGGCCTTGTCACCAAAAGACAAAGGGTGGCACCTTCTTCACCGCCCGCTCTTTCAACACCAACACCGCCTTCTCCCCCAGCTCCAACACCGCCAATCCAAGCAGCAACTTTGGCGGTCACGCTCCCCGTGGTTGAAGGCGACGATCTCAACTTCCTAGAGAACCCTCCTAGCGCCTCCACGCCGTTTGTGTCTGCTGGAGAAGTCTGGGAGCCCTTCACAGCTAAGCCAAGGATGATGGCAGAGGACCTCCCCTCGATCGTAACAAAGGCTGTGAAGAGCTCCAACAAGAGGCTTCAGGACGAGGTCTCAGCACTCCAGGAGGAGAACCGCCTGAAGAGGATTGAGGCAGAAAAACTGTCTTGTGATCTGATGATGGCGGAGTTCGATCACTCAAGGTTGGAGGACGCCATGGACGCTGAGCTGAGGGTTGCTCGCAAGGAAGCCTCCGATCTGCGCCAGAAACTGCACCTCCTAGCTCAAGAGAAAATCGAGCTGGAGAGCAAGCTGGTTCCCTACAGGCTCAAGGTGGCCAACTTGGAGGCATCAATGAAGGCGGATGCAGCCAAGGTAGAGAACCTTGAAAAGAGGTCAGCTGATCGGGAGGTTTTCCTTGGAAAGGTCGAGAAGGAGAGGGACGACGCCGTGGATGAGCTCGCCAAGGCGCAGGAAGAAAACCTGAAGACTGCTGCGGAGCTGGCCCAGGCGCGGGACGAAAACAAAAGGGTTGCTGGAGATCTCGCTCAGGCTCGCGGGGAAAATGAAGAACTGAAGAAACGAGCTGAAGAGTTAAAGCAATAGGCGGAAGAGCTCGAGCAAAGCTCTGCTCAAATCCTGGCCGCGGGGTTCGACGCCGCTCTGGAGCAAGTCGCTTGCCAGTATCCTGAGCTCGACCTCTCCATGGTGTCGATTTGCAATGAAGTGGTGGATGGGAAGATCGTGCCTTCCGAAGATTAAATCGCTTCCCTCCATCACTTGTTTTCTGAAACCTTAGCGCATCTCTTTTTGTGCGTTTTTCATTTGTAATAATTACTTGTAATATATTTGAACTGCTACTGCTTCTATCGCAACTTCTTTCGTCTTTGCGCCTAGTCTCTTTATTTACTTCGCTTTTCCTTGTAGAGACCGCTTTAAACAAATTGACTTAGCGATTCCGCAGGCTTCACCGTTTACTCCCTGATTTGCTCCCTCGCGGTGGGCCTTTGCTTTCGTCATTGCCCGGAATTCTTCCAATCACCATAGGATTCTGGCGGTGTGAACTGTCTTTGTCCTCGTAACTTGGCTATTGTTCCCTCGCCTGGGGGTAGAGGTGCCTCTCGGAGCCCCTTCTACCTCCCTAAGTTCCAGAACGACGAGCCTTCTATCTGGACCTACCTTAGCTATCCTTTACTTCTTCAACCCTTCGCATCATACCTGAACTCGTTCGCGACGAGGAAGACTTTATCTTTCCTGAACTCGCTCGTCGGCGAGAAGGACTTTATCTTGCCTGAACTCGCTCGTCGGCGAGAAGGACTTTTTCTTGCCTGAACTCGCTCATTGGCGAGAAGGACTTTATCTTGCCTGAACTCGCTCGTCGGCGAGAAGGACTTTATCTTTTCCTCACCCCAGGTCATGCGGGGGCGTTGAGGTCTCTCTGTTTATTCGTGGCTGGTGCCTCCGATCGTCGAAAGACAACGAGGACCTTAAAAATTTTAATCTGATGCCACCAAAAGACGATGGGGACTTAAAAACTTTAACTGAGAGTATGCGCTTTTTCTACAAACTTTCAACACAAACATGCATGCAAACTCAAGAAACCTTAAGCTTGAATACTCTTCTTTTATTGGGTGGCCTCATTAAAAACCCTCCTTAGGGAAAAAAGAGTGCCCCTCTTCAAACTGTTTTAACAGAAAGCCTTTTACGTTCGTTTCTACTTACAAAGCTTTAACTGTGATATAACTTGAGGTGTGTGGCGTTCCAAGTGTGAGGAATCCCCCCTCCTTCCAATGTCTCTAAGCGGTAGGCGCCGTTCCCGAGCGCCTCAGTTATTCTGAACGGTCCTGTCCACTTAGGCGACAACTTGTTTTCCATCTCGTATTGGTGAGCCTTCCTCATCACCAGGTCGCCTCCTTTAAACTGTCTTGGCACCACCTTCGAGTTGTATCTTTGTTCGATCCTCCTTTTCATTGCCTTAGCTTTTATTCTCGCCTCCTCTCGGACCTCTTCTAGCAAGTCCAAATTTAACCTTCTTTCTTCATTCGAGTGTTCAGCTACAAAGTGCTGGAATCTCGGCGAGCTCTCCTGGATTTCTACCGGAATCATTGCGTCGCATCCATAGACCAGGCTAAACGGGGTCTCATGGGTTCCCGACTGCTCAGTGGTGTGGTACGCCCAGATGATGCGGGGTACCTCCTCGGCCCATGATCCCTTGGCTTTCTCCAGCCTTCTCTTCAAACCTCTTAGCAACACCCTATTGGTGGATTCTACTTGGCCGTTTGTCTGAGGGTGCTCGACGGATGCAAACACTTGCCGAATTCCCACCTCTTCGCACAACTTCTTCAGCAGATGACTTGCAAACTGAGTCCCGTTGTCTGATACCAGGCGCTTAGGCACACCAAACCGGCACACGATGTTCTTCCATACAAAGCTCTCGATCTTGTGTGCGGTGATCTGGGCAACTGGTTCTGCTTCGATCCACTTGGTGAAATATTCGATCGCTACCACCAAGTACTTCATTTTCCTGATCGCCAATGGGAAAGGTCCCAGGATGTCAATTCCCCACGTATGAAACGGCCAAGGGCTGTAAAGTGACTTTAACTCTTCTGGGGGCGCTCTGTGCCAATCGGCGTGCTGCTGACATTGCTTGCAACACTGTCAATACTTCTTGCAGTCCTCCCTCATTGTTGGCCAGTAGTAACCTGCACGGAGGGTTCTTGCGGCTAGAGCTCGACCCCCGACGTGACTCCCGCATATCCCTTCATGGAGCTCGGCCATAATTCTCGTACATTTTTCTCCGTGCACACATTCCAGGAGTGGGTGTGTGAACCCAAACCTATACAACTCGCCATCAATCATTGTAAACTTGCTGAAGTTCTTCTTTATCTTCTTAGCTTCCATCGGATCCAGCGGGAGAAGGCCATCTGCCAGGCAGCGCTGGTACTGGGTCATCCACGTGTCTGGCTCATGCATGGCGCAGACTGCTCTTATTTTCGGTGATCTCAAAGTCTCCTGGGTCAAAGACCTGTGACTCCTCGCCGCTTTCTCCGTCGTTTTGCTTATCTGAAAGACCAGGTGGTCTGTCACAAATGCTCTAGGCGTCTTCAGAGTCTCTTGGATCACCATCCTCTGCCTACCCCCCTTGCCCGAGCTGGCGAGCTTAGCCAGCAAGTCTGCTCGGGCATTCTGCTCTCTGGGCACATGCACTACTTTAAACGAGACAAAGGAACCCTTCAACTCCTGCACATATTCCAAGTACGCCACCATTTGTGGGTCCTTGGCCTGGAACTCGCCTGTTACTTGTCCCGTGACTAATAACGAGTCACTCTTAGCCATCAACACCCTAGCCCCCATCTCCTTGGCCAGCAAGATTCCGGCGATCAGCGCCTCGTACTCCGCTTGGTTGTTGCTGGCTTTAAAGGCAAACCTCAAGGACTGTTCTATCAGCACGCCGTTGGGCCCTTCCAGAATAACTCCAGCACCGCTACCCTGCTGGTTTGACGATCCATCCACCGAGAGCACCCAGCGAAATCCATCCCCTTCAACTTGTGCTTCCTCTGACGAGAGCTCGACCACGAAATCGGCGAAAACTTGCCCCTTGATCGGTCCTCGGGGCTCATACTTGATGTCGAACTCTGATAGCTCCACCGCCCATTTCACCATCCTTCCAGCCACATCAGGCTTCTATAGGACCTTCTGGATGGGCAAGTCGGTCATCACCAGTATTGTAAAACTGTGAAAATAGTGGCGCAACCTCCTCGCCGAAAATACCACTGCCAGTGCAGCTTTTTCCAAGGCCTGATACCTCACCTCCGGGCCTTGCAACACCTTGCTAACGAAGTAAATAGGCTTCTGGGCCTGGTCTTGGTCTTGGGCGAGCACCGCACTCACCGCCCTCACAGTCACAGCAAAATACAACCTGAAAGGGGTTCCCACCAGTGGTTTACACAAGATTGGCGGGCTTGCCAGGTACTCTTTAAGCTTAACGAAGGCCTCTTCACACTCCTTCGTCCAGGCAAACTTATTGTTTCGCCTCAAGCATTGGAAATACGGACGGCCTTTCTCTCCGCTAGCCGACAGGAAACGAAATAGGGCGGCCATCCGACCTGTGAGTTGCTGCACCTCCTTCACGGTAGTCGGGCTCCTCATTGCCAAGATGGTAGCGCACTTATTAGGATTTGCTTCTATTCCTCTCTCAGTTAAGAGGAATCCTAGGAACTTCCCCGCCTCCACGCCGAAAATGCACTTCTCGGGGTTCAGCTTCAACTGAACTTGGCGATTGTGGTGAACAACTCCTCCAGGTCCGCGACGTGCTTGCTCGTTTGTGGCGAGGTCACGACCATATCATCCACGTACGCTTGCACATTCCTTCCCAGCATAGGTGCAAGTACCCTATCCATCAATCTTTGGTACGTGGCCCCCGCGTTCTTCAGCCCAAAGGGCATCACCTTGTAGCAGTAGCACGATCTTTCAGTCATGAAGGCGGTCTTCTCTTCATCCATGGGATGCATCTTTATCTGGTTGTACCCTGAGAAGGCGTCCAGGAAACTGAGCAACTTACACCCCGCAGCACTGTCGACCAGGGCGTCTATGCTTGGCAAAGCATACGAGTCCTTTGGGAAAGCCTTGTTCAGATCAGTGAAGTCGACGCACATGCGCCACTTCCCATTGCTTTTCTTCACCAGCACGACATTGGCCAACCACTCAGGGTACTGTACTTCCCTGATATGGCCCGCAGCGAGGAGCTTCTATGTTTCATCCCTGATCGCCTGCCTCCTCTCCTCATTAAACTTCCTTCTTCTCTGCTGTACTGGCCTGACCTGGCTGTCCATCGCTAGATGGTGGCACAAGAAATCGGGGTCGATCCCTGGCATGTCTGAGGCAGACCATGCAAAAGCATCCAGATGCCGCTCTATCACCTTGGCGATCTGGTCTTGGAGTTCAGCTTCCAAAGATCTTCCCAGCTTGAAAACCTTTCCCTCGATCTCCCTTTCGAGCCACTCCTCGACGGGTTTTTGTCAGGTTTCCCTGGCGATCACCGCCTTGGCGATTCCCAGTTCCCTCGCTTCCTCTGGGTGGTTCCTCGCCTCTTCCTCCCGATCGGCGTTCTCCTCCCTTGATTCAGCATCTATCATGACGACATCGCTGTCGGCGATCGCCTCCATTGCCATTAGCCCGGGCTTCACACCGGGAGGCGGGGTGGTCGTAATGTAACTTACTGACCTCTTATTTTTCAGGCTGTTTTCATAACACTTCTTTGCTTCCTTCTGATCAGATTTGATGGTGATCACCACCCCCTCCATAGACGGCAACTTCACCTTCATGTGCCTGGTCGAAGGCACAGCTCCTATTCTGTTGAGTGTGGGTCTTCCTAACAGAATGTTATATACCGAGGGAGCATTCACGACGAGGTACTTGATTTTCTCCGTCCTCGAGCCCGCCTCCTCCGTGAATGTAGTTCTTAACTCAACGTACCCCCGGACCTCCACCTGATCGCCAACAAACCCATACAAGCACCCTCCAAAGGGTTTCAGCTGGTCAAGGGGCAGTTGCATCTGCGTGAAAGTCGGCCAGAACATCACATCCGCCGAGCTTCCTCGGTCCACTAGCACCCGGTGAACCCTCCTTCCCGCTGTGACAAGCGAGATAACTATGGGGTCGTTGTCGTGAGGCACAACGTCCCTGAGATCTTCTTTTGTGAACGTGATGTCCACATCTGGCGAGTGGTCTTCGAACATGTCCACCGTCATCACCGACCTCGCATATCTCTTCCTCTGCGATGCGGTGCATCCACCACCCGAGAAGCCGCCAGCGATGGTGTGGATCTCATCATGAGTGGGCATCTCATGCTGTTGAACCTCATCACCCGCCGGCTGGGAGCTCGACGCGACCCCGTCCTCCTGTCCAACAGGTAATCATTTAAGAAGCCACTCCTTACCAGGTCGTCAAGTTGGTACCCCCTGCCAAACAAGAACCAACGGTGTGACCGAAACTCTGGTGGAACTCGCACCAAGCGTCTGGTTTTGGTCCTAACACCTTGTCGCCCATCTTTTCGGGTGCCTTAAGCCTGGCTGCTATGTTGGGAATGGCGATTAGATCCGCCAATCCCATGACAAACTTATGCTTTGGCGGGCGATTATACTCCCTAGGGCGCCCTGGGCCCCGACCCTTTTCTTCCTTGGGTCATAAGGATGGCGAGTCCTTTGATCCCTCTTGGCCGCCGCTGTCTCCAGCACCCTCTGCGGCTGGACCCTGGTCTGAGCACGTGGCCTAGCTGGGGCTACGCTCCCTCTCTTCTCGGCGACTTCACTGTCGTCGGCGATGTGGGCCACCGCAAGTCGCCTGACCTCAGCAAACATGGCGGGGTGAGCCCTAATCAACGCCTCGCAGAAAGGTCCCGGTAGCACCCCCTTTTTGAAGGCGTATACCAGCATCTCCTCGTCTTTAGCAGGCGAGCAGACCATCTGTGCTCCAAAACGATTCAGATAGTCCCTGAGAGATTCTCCTTGGTATTGCCTTATGTCGAACAGGTCGTAAGACACCCTGGGTGGCGCCTTGTTCACAATGTACTGCTCGACGAAAAGCTTCGAAAACTGCTGGAAATTGGTTATGTGACCTGTAGGCAAGCTCACAAACCATTCCAATGCCGTTCCCTGGAGCGTGCTCACGAACATTTTGCAATACACAGCGTCCGAGCCCCCCGACAGCATCATCTGCGTGTGGAACGTGGTGAGATGCGCCTCGGGATCCTCCCGCCGGTGAAAATAGCCTTCACGGGTACCACGCTCGCAGGGATAGGCGTGTCTGTGATCGCTTGAGCAAATGGCATGGGAAAAACGCGAGGTGGCGAGGAAGGCACGACCTCTTCAGCGACCGGGCGTCCTCTCTGCTCCTGAAGAGCTTGACGCAACTCCTCAGTCACTTTGCTGAGCTCTTCATTCCTGGCCTGAGAGGCGACTAGGTCCTCATGCATCTTTGCCTGTTCTGTGCACGAGGCCTCCACATTCGCCTGCAACGCTCGCATGACCTCCATCATCTGCGCCATGGTCATGGCGCCTTTAGCAGCAACTGGCACAACTGGACTTGAACGGTTGCTTCTCATCTTTCTCATGAAAACTCAGCAAACCAAAGCTCGACGAACGAAACCTTCAAACTCCCACGAGCTTCCGAAAACGCAGCCGCGAAACACCGCCGACAGATTCGGACGTCGAAACCTTCAAAGAAACCCGCAACTGTATCACAGAACCACTTCTTCTCCAGCAACCTCCCGATTCACTAAGCGGAAACGCAATCGAACGGCAAAAACGTCGAACAAACACCTGGGCGGTACACAAGGGGTTTTGTGGAGCGTCAGGAAAGCAGAAGGTACAAACGTTTGGAATTTCGCGCCAGCGCCACGTAGGTCGACAGTGATGTGACACTTTAGTCTTTTCGCTGGACAAGTCTTCGCTTAAGACTGGGGGGCTTGTGTACCGCCCAGGTAGTCGGAATAGATGACGTGGCAGCAAGCTATAAGATAGGCGTGTTGAACGGGACACCTAGCTGGCAGAAGGGAAGGAAGTCGGGGGATCGTGTAGTCGCCAGTCGTTAAGTTGGCGTGCCCCGATCTCTAGCATACCTAAACTGGCGGTCACAAGGTTTGTGTCGTAGTCGCCGGATGTGAACCCAGGCGACAAGGTGACCGGAGATCGCCGAGAGGATGAAGTTGTCAGGTGGCCATTCCCTGGCTGGCCAGAAGTTGAGGTCGGGGAACGGCCTACCCGAGCAGGCACAGTGAAGTGAGTAAACTAGAATATAACAGCGACAGGCGAGACCACAAGGTTGGTGTGTATGAAGACACCCGTACTCGCCACACAGAAAAGATCGCGCTCCAAGGCAGCTATACGCTGATTTGCTCCCTGCATAAGCAACTTAGTCGAGGAAGCCTAAAGATTAAGAAGTGATGCCCAAGCAGAGGACGCTCCAGATGGTGACACGTGCACGGCTGGATGCAAGCCACGTGTTTAGATGTGTAACCGTCAGGAGAGAGAAAATGCCAAGGTATATAAGAGACTCTAACAAACTTCGTAAGGTACGCGCGCATTCAGAACACCTTTTGCACTTAAGAGAACTTGAGTACGCTGAGAGAGAACATTGCACGGTTCTTCGAAGTTCTTCGTTTTCTCTTAGTATTTTGCTGGTTCAGTCGTTGACTTGGGCGTCGGAGTGCGATCGGCCGCAGCGGTGCCGTTCTGTCTTTTGCAGGTTCTTGAGGTGAATCAAGGAGAAGGACAGAAGCTAGCGCTGCGCAAAGCCAATCCAGTAAAGACGAGGCAATGCTCCGACGTTCTGGCCAACAGGCAGGATCAATACTCTAGAGCTTTCGGTAGGAACTCCTATTGTTGTGCTTGATTTTATTTATTTTTATCCATTAATTGTTCCTTGTCATAATTTTTGGTATTCTTTCAGTTTTTCCATATAAATTCCATTTGAGTACAACTTTCCAAATTTTTTTTCTTGGTTTAATTTGTGACCTCTTGGATATGGCATTGAGGAACATAGATCTTGAAGCAAGTGAATTCTACTTTTTCAAGCCTAGAGCTTGAAGTTGCTTGTCCTACTACCAAGGGAAAAGGAGAGATCAAGAGGAGTCAATTTCAGTTCTGAAATTGGGATTCCATTTTAAAGACCAAACATGATTTTTGATTTTTTTTAAGGAATGACAAGTGCAATAGTTTATAATTTTCCTTGACATTGTGTTGTGAAAAATTGTTGTAATTTTTTCTTTTATTGCATTGCTTATATTTTCATAAAACTTGGAAAATGCCTCAAAGGCAATCCTCTTGAAAAACATTGTAATAGTGCATGACTTCTTAGGGTGGAAGTGTGTCAATTCGTTTCGAGTGTCAGTTGCACTTTCACTTAGGTTATCGTCTAGTTTTTATCACTTACATTAATTTGTTTTCTTTTTTATTTTCTTCCTTGTTATCATTTTTTGATTGCTTTCTATGTCTCCATGACACCTAGGGAATTTGATTCTTAACTCGCTTAGTAGACCTTCCTTTGGTCTTTACATTGACATTTGTATCACACACACTTGTGTATGCAAAATTGTTTTGAAGACTCTCCGAGTATACATTAGTGAGCACTATCTAAGGTAAGCTGTGGTTATAAAAGCCTTGCTACTTAAGTGGTCCTAGTTGTTGGACATCTCAAGGATTCAACATTTGGGTTTGATGAAGCCTTCTTGAAGATTTCATGTCATATGTGTCTAGGTAGTTTTGTCTTTAATTTTGCCTTGTGTCTTTGATTTATTTTTCATTTAAGAGATGATGATGAATCCAAGAACAAACTTTTTTAACTGGTTAAAAAAATTTCAACTGGTTTTTAAATTGATTTCTCGAAAGTTACAATTTTTCAATCTATTAGCTTTTAGATCAATTGATTGAAAATACTTACGATTTTTAGCATTTTTTGAAATAAATTTTATATACTGAAAACCATGTTTTAATATGTTATATAAGAAATGTTTTCAGTTTGAATTCTTTCCATATGAGAAAAATCATACTTTATGCTAGTTATATTTCTTTATATAAAATCAACAAGTTACTTCAAGTTTTTCAACATATTGATTATACTAAACAACAACTTTTTAATAAATTTCCATTGTGAATTCTCTAAAATAAGGTCTGCATTGTATCAGAATAAGGTAACACATAAACTTTTAACTTTACATCTAAGAGAACTTTTGTGAATCATTTTTTTTTTTTTGAGAAATTATTTCTGAGAAATCTTTGAGGTTTCTTGGAGAAAAATTTGCATCATCTGGTTGAAGCCAAAGATATTTTACTATTGTTGTGAAATTAAGAGATCTAGTTGTATTTCTTGTTCACTATTTAGGTTTATTCATTATATTCTTTATTGTATTATTTTTTTTGTATTGATTGTTGGCCAATATAAGGTTTCTTGGTGGATTTTTCTATTGTAACAGGGTGTTGCAGTGTGTGTTTTTGTTCTTGTAGTGTTAAAGAACAATTTTGTGTATTTCTTGTAAAAGAATTTCATTTTTTAGTGAAAACCACCTTGGTATGAGATGAGACTAGATGTAGCTCTTTAAAAAAGTGAACCAATATTGCCATAGTGAGAGATTTCAAAGTAGTCATCATAATATATATTATTACCAACACATTCCTAGACAACCAAGAAACAGGAATAATTGTATCCCTATGGAACCTAAGGTTGACTTTCCTCCTTTCTATGGTAAATAAAATGTTGAAGATTATTTGAACTGGGAGATGAAGGTTGAACAATTTTTTTACTATCACCATATAGACCAGGAAAAAAGAGTGACCTTAGCTACCTTGAGTTTTCAAGGTCCAGCCATGACTTGGTGGACAAAACTTATTAGAGACCTTTAAGTTCATCATAACCCTCAGATTAGGATATTGGAATGAACTTATGGCTGCCCTTAGGAGGAGATATGTGCCTTCTTACTATGATAGGGAGGAGTTAATGCAAAAACTCCATTGCCTTCAATAGTGAGACATAAGTGTGGAAGAGTATAGCCAAAAAATGGATTTACTCTTGTTAAGGGAAAGCATTAGGGAAGAACCAAGATTATCCATAGCTCGATTCCAAAGTGGTCTTAATATTGACATTAGGGATAAAGTTGAGCTATTATTAACCTATAATGATTTAAATGATTTAGTTCAACCTTTTGTTAGAGTAGAGGAACAAATAAATAAATAAAACATCTTATAAGAAAACACACTCTAATTCCTCATTTATCATAAAGGATTATAAAAGGGAGGGATATTCGTCCAAAGAAAAAAAAAAAAGACCACGAGATAAAGATAGGCAAAGGGAAAAGCAAAAGGAAAAAGAAAAACATAATAAAGACTCTTCTAAAGAAGTTATAACTAAGGCTACTCAATGTTTTAAGTGTCTTGAAAAAAAGGACATTATTCTTCTGAGTGTTCTTATAAAAAAAGAAATATAATTTTAAAAGAACAAGACACTAAAGAAGAAATTCAACCCTGCACAGGGGAGTTACTCTTAGTCAAATGGTTGCTTCAAAGTAAACCATCTCAGTTGGAAGAATCTCAACAGGAGAATTTGTTCCACACACGCTGTAAAGTTTTAGATATTTGTTCAGTCATTGTGGCTAGTAGCTCTTGTTGTAATTATTGTAGCTCTAGATTAGTTAAGAAATTGAACTTAACTATTATACCCAATCATCACCTTCATAAGCTAGATTGGATAAATCAAGATAGGGGTATCATAGTTAAAAACCAAATTAGTGTGCCATTGTCATAGGGAAGTATAAAGAACATATTTTGTGTGATATTGTTCCCCTGGAAATAGGACACATTATCCTTGGTTGACCTTGGCATTTGGATCATCAAACCTCTTATGAAAGTCACACAAATAAAATCACTTTTTCTTTTTAGGGTAACAAGTTTCACTGCAAAAAAAAAAATCAGATTTTTCAACAGATTATTACACATGGAATGGAATCCGTACGTAAATTCAACATTGTCTACAAATATTACCCACAAATCTAGATACGTTGGTAAATTCAACATTATTTACGAAATGTTATCCACAAATCTAAATCCGTAGATAAATTCAACATTAACTACAGATAAATTCAATATTATTATTAATATAAATATTTTTTTAACATTATTATTAATATTAATATTTCAATTTTTATTATTGTTATTGTTATAATATATTTATATTAATATTTACACAAAGATCTTTGTTCGTAGGTAAATTTTACATTATCCACAAATTATACCTACAAATCGATATCCCTAAGTAAATTCGTTATTAATATAAATATTTTTTTAAACATTATTATTAATATTAATATCTTTAATTATATAATTATTATAATATTAATAATATTGACAATATAAAAAATCTTAATAGTTTTAATAATATGAATAATATTAATCATATTAATTATATGAGTAGTATTAATAATATTATTATAATATAAATAATAATCATAACTAAATTTATAAATAATGATCATAAATAATAAGAAAAAATTAAAAATAATAATGAAAAAAAATTAAAAAAAAATATATACAAGATTACTTTTGAATTTATCGACGGACTGAAGTTGGTAGGTACTACCTATCAACTTAAGTTTGTAGGTATTACCTACGGACTCAAGTTAGTGAGTATTACCTATGGACCCTAGTTGGTAGGTAATACATACACACTGAAGTTGGTGGTATTACCTACGAACTAGAATTAATGGGTATTACCTACAAACTGAAGTTGGTGGATATTATCTATGAACTAAAGTTGGTAGGTATGGATATTGTTCTTGTTGGTTGACTCTCTCGCTAGTTGACTTGGGTGGGAAGCTCCGTTTCTAACCTATCTCCTTTATATTCTATTCGGCGTCTTCTCGTTTCCTAGAACTTGGTTCCGTTGGGACATAGGGGGTTCTACCTGTTGATCACACTCTAACGATCAAGTTAGTAAGAGAATACAAAATAAGAAAAGTATTTAGAAACAATGTACCTTTACTGAGGTCTCAAGTCCTTTTTATAAATAACTATCCCTTTAATAACTTTCTCTTAAGAGAATATAATCTCAATTCAAAACATAACAAAAGGAATATTCTGCTTACGTGCACCTTTACTCACGGTGCTAACTTGAAAAACAGAATCTCGTGCGCCCTTATTATCGGGTGCTCACCATTTAACTAATATCGCCATGTATTCAATTAATAACTTTACGCACCTATTTATTTAACTAACAACTTATATTCACATATATTCTATTCTAACAGCTTAATGTATATATCTTCACACACACACACAGACACACACACAGAGACACACAGAGACACACACACACACACACACACACACACACACACACACACACACACACACACACACACACACACACACACACACACACACACACACACACACACACACACACACACACACACACACACACACACACACACACACACACACACACATATATATTTAACTAATAATGTTTGTTATTTTTTCTATTTAAATCATTCTCCATCGGGTTTACTAATGAAACCGGGTCGAACTCATGACCCACCTTTTAGACCCAATAACTGAGCTGACCACACCCACGCCCGTGGACTGAGGTCTCAAGCACATGAGCACTCTGTCCAACACAAATACTATTAACATTATAAAATTAATAATATTAATATAATATATGAATATTATTAATAATATTAGTAATATTAATATTATTAATAATAATATTAGTACTATTAATGTTATTATCAATAATAATATTATTAATGGTATTAACAATATTAATAATATTAGTTATTATAATAATAATATTAATGATAATAATATTTTTATTAGTATTAATAATATTTATAATAATAATCTTAATAATAATAATATTAATAATAATTATAATTTATACTTATATATAAAAGGGATTTTCCATTATAACTGTTTTCTGTGTACACAAATTTGTTCCTATTTTATCCTTATTAATATTTTATTTTATTAATTTATTTTTGTTATTTTGGTCATTTTATAATTTCAACCGTTAACAAAGCAGTGTTTTATTTTTAAAAATGTATTTTATTTTTATTGACACTTAATGGTTGTTAGATGTGGACCATGTTATTTGGAGAGAGTGGAAAAATTGATATGCTACTGCTTTAGACTCATTTTTTTCAATTTGCTATTATACAATTATGATTTTCCTATTTTATCCTTATTTATATTTTATTTTGTTAATTTATTTTGGTTATTTTTTAATTTCAGCAGTTAACAAAGAATTTTTTAGTTTATAACTTTATTTTATTTATTAACGGTTGCTAAATGTGGACCACGTTATTTGGAAAGAGTGGAGAAATTGATACGTTGTTGTTTTAGACTCGTTTTTTTTAATTACTATTATACTGCTATGAATTTATGAAATTTGTGATTGACTTTACGTTGACTGTTTTTAATCTGATTGATTATGGCATAATGCTTCTTATTGCTTTTTTAATCTTCAATTTGATTCAAATTAGTCATGGAACAGTTTGATCTTGAGTTTTTGCCAATTTGTTTTGGAAATGTTTTTTTGTTTTAAATTGGTTATTGTTCTCTATTTTTAAAATTAAAAATATTTGTAAATTTAGCATATATAACTAATATCTTTGCTATGTTTCCTTCACATATGAGTAGGTGCACTTAGATAATTTATATGTCTTCTTATGTATATTCATATTTTTTAAAATGTATTATAAATTTATATTGTTAATATAAGAGTGCGAATAATAAAATTGTTCATTCAAATTTTAATATTAAACATAAATATATATATAAATGATAAAAAAATACGGATACTTGCACCTGTTCCGCTAGTATTCTTAAAATTAATAATATGAATGATATTAAAAATCTAATGGGAAGATCCATCAAACCACAACTCATGCTAAGATAAGCATATGTAAATAGTAAAAAAAATTCTTCAAACCGCTAAGATAAGGATATGTAAATAGTAAAAAAATTCTTCTTGATATTGTATTTTAGGTCACAAGTAGAATAGGAACTAGAGGTTTAAAACAAACTTCTAGACTTGTCATGCAAGCTAGGATTTGAGTAGTTTCATGAGCACGCTACTTCTTCTCTTCCATACCTATAAATAAGAACCTCTTTCTCATGTAAATCATTGTAAAAGTGAATCTAAGCTTCAATAAAAAAAAAATGATGAGCCCGAGCGGTTTTAGTACTAAAATATGGCATACAACGACCATCTTTTATTCAACCGTAATTGTTTAGGACTTTGACGTCTCTTTGAGTTGGTAACCATCATCCTTTTAGACATTGAAGACCGTCTTGGAATACCCATAGTTTTAAGCTTGCAATTTTTTTACATAATTGCCTGCGTTTTCTTAGACTATGGCTTCTAGCTAAGTGTCATTAAAAACATTTGTAAAATGGCATTATTGCACTAGTGCTTAGTCTTCATTTCGTTTAATTTTCGTGATAACTGATATCAATCTTTATACTTTGTGGCCATTAAGTTAATTTATGTTTATTTTGTAATTTATGTATTGACCTATTCATTGTTAGTATTTTCTTTCTGCTCACAAATTATTGTTAGTACGTATATAAATTAAGTATTGAATTATTCAACAATACAAGAGAAAGAAGATTAAAGGGTTTTTGACTATGATGAGATTTTTTTTTTCTTTTTACCAAAATGAGCTTCGTTTAAAAAAAAATTACAAATTTAGACAAGTCGTGCCAATTCGGCACGACTTCATATGCACAAATCGTTCCAATTAGACACGACTCTGTCATGTTATACTGAAGTCGTGTCAACTTAGCACGACTTCTGCCACGTCATAATTGTTTTTTTTTTATTGTTTATATATTGGGTAGTAAGTTATGTAATGTTAAAAATTAATTTGATACATAATTTTCTAAGAGTGTTAGTTTTAAGGAACAAAAAATTGGATAATCGTGTATGGATAATGTTTGACGGTAATGTAATACAATAACTTGATTATTTGATTAATTAAAAAATGAAGAAAATTGTTATTGAATTTGGAAATAAATAGATAAATGAAAAATTATTGTATTTGGAAAATAAATAGAGAATTATTGTTGTGAATTTGCAAAATAAATAGTTTGAGAAATAATGATTTTACAGAACACGTAATGATGAGAAGAGATTAATTAGAACTAAACAATTTAGTAAGATTCATTACGAGATAAAAAATAAAAATATAAAGTTGAACTAGAAGTAAATTATTTATGGGAAGACGTGCCACAATGTGATCTTCGTATTTGTCGTCGAGGTCTTCGTGGAAGATGATCATCAACGACATGTTCATCATCGTTGTTATTGGCTTCATTATGAGATGCTGGTGAGGGCATTGTGGGTCGATAGTGCATGGATGATGTTGAATTATATGCAGAAAGAGGGATGAATGCCGAAGTTCCAAATATATTTGGTGGAGTGGAAAAAGTACTCGAAGGAGAAGGTTCATTTTCTTTATCTATGTATTTATTCATAACACTCTTAGAACATTAATTTTATTTATCTATATATCTATTCATTCAATTTAAACATAATCCATACACGATTATCCAATTTTTTGTTTCTTAAAACTAACACTCTTAGAAAATTATGTTTCAAATTAATTTTTAACATAACATAACTTACTACCCAATATATAAACAATAAAATTAAAAAAAAATAAAAAAAATTATGACGTGGCAGAAGTCGTGCCAAGTTGGCACGACTTCAGTATGACATGGCAGAGTCATGTCTAATTGAGACGATTTGTGCATATGAAGTCATGCTAAATTGGCACGAGTTGTGCATATGAAGTCGTGTTGAATTGGCACGACTTGCCTAAATTTATAAAAAAAATTTAAATGGACCCCATTTTGGTAAAAAGAAAAAAAAATAACCCATGATGGTCAAAAACTCAAGATTAAATTATATTGTTTGTTCCTCTTTAATTCTTACCCTCCCATTTTAGTTTGTTCTATTTTTTCGTAATTCTAATCTTCATATATATATATATATATATATATATAAAAGAAAAATTCATTTAAATTGAGAATTTGATTAAAATTGTGAACTTTTATTTTATAAACGTTTAAAGATTAAAATTAAAAACCAAAATTAAAAATAAAAATTAGCAGTCAAAATATAAAGCGCTTATCATAGAGTCGACAAATAAACGAGAACAATCATATTATCATTAAGTTATGTGAACCTGAACATTCTCTGTTACAAAATTACATCATTCATTCTTGCTTTCCTTGCTTCGATGATTCTTTCATTACTCTCTTGACATTACAGCTTAGTGGAACAAGGCAAAGAAAGACAAGACAGAGGCACCGACCAAGGAGCCAACAAGGGGAAAGGCAGCTGAGGCTCCACTGCTAGGACCAGGGGCGGGAGCGGGAACCTCGGCGGCAGCCATGGTGGCGCTGACGGAGGCGGCGGCGATGAGAATAGCGCAGGTGACCTTCCTCATGTCCATGATGAATAGATGTGACTTTGTTTTGGAGACCCGCGGGTGTGCTGATGAAACAAATGTGTTTAGTTTTGTTGTGTTATTTGCTTGCAGGTCTGAGGAACAATTGTGCTGTTCATTGCCTTTTAAAGATGGGGCTTGAGTTATTTTAGAAAAGACCACTATTTTTGGCTTGTGAATCGGTCGTAAGTGTATGGTCTTGCATTGTTTTAGGGCTTGCTTCGAAGGTTTAGAATGGATGTACATCGAACATGTTTTATTCGGAAACAAAAGATTTTTCAACCACATGTTGTGCTTAGACAAGTTGCAATTCAACTATAACCATTTAAATGCCTACACGTGTTTAAATTACTCAATATTTTTAGTTTTTTTTGTTCTCCTCCCTGTTCCTATGTAATTAGTTATAAAGTTACTTAACATGGAAAACATTAATATTTATATTACTAAATATGTTTAGTTTTTTTTTTTTTATATCTCCTTCTTTCTTATATAACTTTTAGTTATATATATAAGCAATTTAATATGTAACAAAATTTATATTAACAAATCTAGATCTACTAATTTATATGGTATTGGTTCTAAAGGAGAAAGTTCTAAAATTTACATGTAAGTAACTTTTAAATATTATTTAATATTATTAATATTATTAAATATTATTAAATATTATTAATATTACTAATATTATTAATATTATTAATATTATTAAATATTATTAAATATTATTAATATTATTAAATATTATTAATATTATTAAATATTATTAATATTATTAAATATTATTAATATTATTAAATATTATTAATATTATTAAATATTATTAATATTTTTAAATATTATTAATATATTTAAATATTATTAATATATTTAAATATTATTAATATATTTAAATATTTTTTATAATTTATGAAATATTATTAATATAATGAAGTATTATTAATATTATGAAATATTATTAATATTATTATATTAATTTTATAATATTAATAATATGTTATACTTATTAATTATGATTATTATTATTTATGAATATTATTTATAATTTTATAATTAATTATATTATAATAATATTTTTAATATTATGTATATAATTATTATGATAATAATTGGTAGGTAATAGGATCCGTGGGTAATAATTTTTAGGTAATGCTAAATTTATCTAGAGATTTAGATCTGTAGGTAATATTCATAGGTAATGTTGTTCGTATATAATATTTTAGGTAATGCTGAATTTACCTACAGATTAAAATTCGTGAGTAAAAATCCGTAGATAATTTTGGTTTTGTTTGTAGTGTATATTCTACAGAGTTTGATAACTTCTATAAAAAAAATGAAGACATTGTGAAGAACTATAGTGTTTGTCATACACATAGTAGAATGGGGTAGCTAAAAGGAGGAATATGACTTTGTTAGAAAGAGCAAGGTATATGTTATCTTAGTCTTGGTTTGATAAAAGGTACTAGGTTGGAGTCGTCGCATGACATGATTTTTTTGTGAACTATTCTTTGTCTACAACTAATGGATTCAAGACTTTATTTACAGTGTGGCCTAACAAGTCAGACTTTTAGTCAAGTGTAATTATTGTTCACATACTTATTCGGATGGTGTTGCAAGAATGAAACATCATTTTGTTCTAACAAAAGAAATTATCATTACATGTACATCTATTTCAGACGATATCAAAGACATGTTTATGGTGTTATTAGAAAATAAAGAAAACATCAAAAGAAACAAATCTTCAAGATTGTTTTGAAAAAATGGATATCCAAGAGAGTAATAAAATGGGACATTGGAGTCATATTCCAAGAAGGGGAAACAAGGAGTTATAAAGCAGAAAAACATGAATTAAATGTTCAAAGATAGAGAATTGATTATTCTAGACATTTACAAATGATAATATTATACCATTTAATTATATGATAATATTTTACCATTTAATTTGCTAAGAAGCTCCTTATTTTGTTTAAATGTTAAAATATATTGTTAAATATGGAAAGGGTTTAATGCCCCTTACTTATCATAAAGTTAGGATGTCTTATTTGAAAAAGATAGTTGACAAATCCAAGCTAGTTTGGAGAAATATAAGGTTGAATGAGATAAATGTGGTTGTACTTTGATGTGTGATGGTTGGATATAAATGGAAAATGAAGGTCTCTTACCAAATTTTTGGTAAATAGTCCAAATGGAATAATTTCCTTAAAATCTATTGAGACTAGTAATGTGATTAAGAATGTCAAATAGTTTGAACTATTAGATTTTGTGGTAGAAGAAATAGGGAAGGATAATGTTGTGCAAGTTGTGACTAATGATGCTTCTATTTTTGTGGCAACAGGAAAAATGTTAGAGGAAAAGAGAACGAAATTATTTTGATCTTCTTGTAAAACTATTGTCTTGATTTAATTCTTGAAGACATTGGTCGGTCCTAGTACTTTATAATACAATTGCAAATGTCAAAAAGATCACAACTTTTATTTATAGACACACATGGGTCCTAAACTTGTATTAAAAGTATTCAAAGAAAAAAAATTAGCTCCACCAATCACGAGATTTGCAATTGCTTTTCTTACCCTACAATGCATAACACAATGGAAAAATGCTCTTCAAGGTATGTTAGTTTCACAAGAATGGACAACGAGTAATCGTGCTAGTAAAAATGAAGGTAAACTAGTGGTGAACATTGTTTTATGTGATGATAGATTCTGAAAATCCATCAAATATTGTTTGAACTGTGTAACTCCACTTGTGAAAGTGTTAAAACTTGTATATGGAAATGCAAAATCTGTTATAACATATATATATATATATATATGAAGTTATAGATACAGTTAAAGAATAAATAGTCACAAATTTCAGAAATCAAAACTATGCAATTACATATGCCTCTTCATATTGTTACTTACTACCTTAATCCTAAGTAAGTAACTATTATTACCTTAATCATTATTTCAAATTAATAATGATTTTTATTTTAATAATTTTTTTTATCATATTTCATTAATCAATTTTCTTTTGAATTGAATATATAAACGAGATAACTAAAAGCCTTAGGAAAAGATAGAGCAAAAGCCTGCTCTAAATATATAATCATGAAAACATATCATTTGCCTTAAATAATTAATGTGAAATGGCTTTTAAGATTATTTTGGATAAATTCCTTTATTTACATAATTGATATGAATAGAAGTGACGTCAAAATCATTTTTACGTCGGTTTGTTAAGTAATATAATCGAGACATTTTAGGTTGTTAATAAGAAACAAAGTAAAAAAAATACACTAACTTTCTCTAAGTCAATCGCAACTCTAGTGTATGGTGCTCAACATAGTGAACATTATCCTTAATTATACTTTTTGCGGGTTTTTGACCGTGGGGTTATTTTTTTTGCTTTTTACCAAAATGAGATCTGTTTAAAAAAAAATTACAAATTTAGGCAAATCGTGTTAATTCGACACGACTTCATATGCACAAATCGTCCCAATTAGACACGACTCTGTCATGTCATACTGAAGTCGTGTCAACTTGGCACGACTTCTGCCCTGTCATACTGAAGTCGTGCCAAGTTGGCACGACTTCTGCCACGTCATAATTTGTTTATTTTTTTATTTTAATTTTATTGTTTATATATTGGGTAGTAAGTTATGTAATGTTAAAAAATAATTTGATACATAATTTTCTAAGAGTGCTAGTTTTAAGGAACAAAAAATTGGATAATCGGGTGTGAATCATGTTTGACGGTAATGTAATACAATAACTTGATTATTTGATTAATTAAAAAATGAAGAAAAATGTTATTGAATTTGGAAATAAATAGATAAATGAAAATTTATTGTATTTGGAAAATAAATAGAGAATTATTGTTGTGAATTTGCAAAATAAATAGCTTGAGAAGTAATGACAGGACAAAAGTCGTGTCAAGTTGGCACGACTTCAGTATGACAAGGCAGAAGTCGTGCCAAATTGGGACGACTTGTGCATATCAAGTTGTGCGCACGACTTGCTTAAATTTGTAATTTTTTTTAAACGAACCCCATTTTAATAAAAACAAAAAAAATAACCCCATCATAGTAAAAAGACCCTACGTTTTGCAATAATTGCTCATGCTTATTTGTAAACTTCATTTTCTTGATGTCTTCTTCTTAAATGGATTAGTGTTTGAGAAAACTTACCAAATTAATATTATAATTAAATAAAGATTCTGTGTCCTTATTATGTTTGATTGATTATCTTAAAATAAAATTTAATTTTAATGATTAATTTGTATTTAGTGTTTGATCCTATATCGATAACTCACTCATCGACCACCACTACAAGAAAAAGCTGTATTACCCATGGATAATTACCCATGAACTTTTTTTGGTATGTAAATAGGTTTTTACCTACCAAAGATTTCGTAGGTAATGTTATTCTACATAAAAAGGGGATAAATGACTTTACGTACGAAAGTTAAGGTGGTGGGAAGTTTTAATGTATTTTAAAGTAATTTTTTTAAAAAAAACATATGTTGGTTTCCTTCTGAGGAACATTCCTCTCCACTCACCTCTCAAACACTCTCACACTCTTGTTCCCTTCACTGAAACAGATTTCCTAAACTAAAACACTGGAGTTTTTGTTTGAAAACGTCAATGGAGGTTCTGAAATCCTAAACCGAACCGTGAGAATGTGAGAAACCGAAACTGTAACACCTTCAAAGCTCTAAAACGTCCAAAGAATGAAACTTTGAAGTTCCCGTTTTTTCTCTCCCAGTCTCTATTTCGTTCCAAGATTTCAACCCAAATCCGTGTCTTCCCAAATCTACACTGAAATCCCCAATTTTTGGTTTCAATTTGTGAAACCAAAAGCTCTAATCTGGTGTTCCTGATTGTAAACCTAAATCTTGAATGGTGACTTCAAAAATGTTGTGAAAACCCAATGGAAAGCTTCGTCGTGGTCGTGATGGTGGCCTGAAGCGCAGACGATTCAAGGGCGATTTACGAACTTCTTCATCGAGAGAAAGGTATTGAATTTTTTTCTTTGATTTAGTGTACGATAATGTTCTGTTGGATATGTTCTGTTGGATTACTTGACATTTAAAGTGAGTTTAGAGAGGTGAGCGGTGCGGTGTTGTGGCTCATCGCTTCCACCGTTTAGCACCTATAAATAATACGTAATGTATAATTAGATGTTGTGCATAAATAGCTACAAATAGGATCCCAGGTGATAAGATGAGTTAAGCTTAAGGTGAGAAGTTGTTGGTATGGGTGAAGGACTGCTGTATGAATTTTGCTCTCTAAGAGGTTGATGCAGGGGATCTAGAGTCTTCTAGTTTGGCTTATGCTGACTTGTGTATATAGGCGGAGTTTCTGGAGCTGAGGCAAGAAGTTTAGCAGGTCCTAGTTTGTGTTGCTTTTTTACCCAGCAGGGTCACATGAACCATGAATATGTGCTCAGATTTTGTAGAACCTGTTATACAAGGTCACATGAGGGTTTATGCTCCATACTCACTGTGAGACTTGGAGGACTCCCAGGATGTCAGCACAAGCTTGAGCTGGTTGTACTGGAAGGAGGTGGTATGGAGGAGGAAACTGAGTTAGTTGAACTTCAGAATCTCTAGGAGCTGTGTGGATTCTGAGGTAGTATATAAGGATCTCGGCTTGCCTGATAAAGGAGGGGTTGGATGGAGAAGCTTTGCTGGACAGCGAGCAAATGGTGTAATAAGTGCTTGAATAAAAGCAAGCTGCACCAACAATATGGGTTGGAAGTAAATTGAAGAAGTGTAGGACTTCTTGTTATCTATAATAGCAATCTCCTGGTAGAGGATCATCAACACTGGAATTAAGTGGGCTCCAAGTTCTTTTAAACAACCAACCTCTTTGAGATTATGTTTGGTTGATGACCTGGCTGTAGATAACGTTGTATGGCATTAAGTCTCGCTGTTTTCCACGAGTAGAAGGTTGTCTAGAGAGTCTTTTGCTAGGAACAAGGAATTTATTCTGTTCAGCCTGGTGTTTTATGATATAATGGGGAATTGCACGGGTATATGGTCCAGGTATGGGGCAATCTTTGAGGCTGAACTGATGTGGACTTGCTAAGTGCTCTGCTGGTGTTACTGGAAGGCGGATGGATTTAGTGACTGCAGTAGGTGAAATTCTAGGCTGCTAAATAAGGAGAGTTGGGCAGATGTCTGTCGCCAGTTGTGGAATGCTGCCTTGGCTGGTACAACTATGTAAGATGACTAAGCTGGGTTGGGAGTGGGATGTTGGACGCTTCTGTAAGAATGTAGGATTTAATACGTATAGCCAGCTCTCTTCAAACTTAGAGCCTTTCTATGCATTCAAAGCTTCTGGTGATGCCTAGGCACATACTCTGTAGGCAGGGGCTGTAAAGATTCTGGCGTAAGCATAGAGATGACAAATCACAGCTGCCAGACTTGGTTCTACCTAAAGTGGGTGTAGTTCTGCAGGTATATCTTTGTACATTGAAGTGTTGGTGCCTCCAGTCGTATTGGAGTAAGAAGGATGGAGCAAAAGGTGAATCTGAAGCCCAAAAAGTTAGTCACAGGGAGAGAGTTACTCTACGCTGCTGCTTCAACCGTTCTCTTTTTCTAGTTCATGCTTAACCAGAGTGCAGCAGCATTGGGGGCGTGGTTGGGTTAAGTGTGGGAGTTGTCCTGCTCCTTACAATGTTGGCTGCAATCAAAGGATTGGCTCTCATGTTATGTGGTTTTCTCTCGTTTAGTTGGAGGCACTGGAATTCGATTTCTGGTTGTTGCCACAACTTTTAGCTTTAGGCTTGTGCTGGTATCTCTGCTGTTGTTTATAGTAGTTATTAGACTGTTGTTATTCCTTGTAAGAAGAGTACTTGCTTATTGTGGAGGATTACCTCTTGCTCTTGAAGTCATTGGAACTTATTTATATGGAAGGACGAAAAAAGAATGGAATAGAGTATTGTCAATATTAGACAATAATCCCCGGTTAGACAATAATTGAGTAAGATTATTCTTTATATATGGTCTTCATTTTTGGTCATGATTTGGTGGTTAAGAACACAGCTGTCTATCTGATATGTAGTGAATAAATTGACTTAGAAAAGGAACACGTGCCAAAGAAAAAATCTCTCCTTAAATTTATAAAGAAAACTCTAATGTGAGTTCTAGTAAGTAATTTATCATTGAGAACTTTTAGTTATGGAATTAATCCTTGTGTCCTTCATTGCAATTTAATTTTTCTGATCCTTTCCTTGTTTTTCTTTTAGTATAGCTCATAGTTACGAGATTCATACTTATTTTACCCTGTTTCTCACTCCTCACATTGTGCTTCCTTGGCTTTACTTGAACTGTTTATTGTTTGCTTTGTCGTTGTTACTTTTGTCATTCAGAAAACCAACAAGACTCAAACAGAACATAATTAACAGATACATCTAATAAACCATTCTTTCTACCAAAAGTTTTTCAAATAACGAAAACAACTTGTGCCAAATAGTGAGCCAAATTTGATCCTGCTGCACAAGTTCCTCACCAGAAAAAAACCATTGAAACATATGATCCTCGATGCCCTTTCTTTTCTCAAATCACCACCATGTTGATATCCGTTGATCCAGCAGCACCAATCCTGCTACTTAGAGATCTCCAACAGACTCCCACTCCCTCTCAGCTCCCTCTTTGGCCGAGCAGAATCTTCTTCGACACCAATCTGATTTGCTTTCTCTGCATCTTCCAAATCTTGAATATCACTCGTCCTTTTTCTTACCAGCTCCATCTTTATTGCCTCCTTTAGCCCGTCTTAGTGTTGTACTACTAGGCAAGTACCTACATCAAACCACCTTTCTCAACCATAAACTGCAGAAATAATGTATAACTTAGCATAACTCTTGTTTCCTTCATAATCCAATAAACCATTGCCCATTCTATTCACACTTCTCCTTTCTTCAAATATTGTAATTGTTAGAGTAGAAATGAAAATATTAGTCTCAATTAATTATCTCTTAGGTTGTTGATTGTTGGGATATCATTTATCTATTTTTCTTTCTCAACTTCTCTTAGTAGATATTATCTTGAGCAAATATTTTTGAAACAAACTAATATTTTTGTATTATAATTTTGACTGTACTTTTAAAATTGCAGGATGTTGCTTTGAAGGTTTTAAACAGTTTAGGATTTTTATCATATCAGTTGAAAGGATTTGTAAGAGGTAAGTCTTTCTGAAATAGATTTAAGTATGCTCATGCCCATTGCAATTTATTAGGATGTACATTATTTTCTCTAATTGGTGGCATGTTGAACCTCTTTTACTAGAATAAGTGGGTCTAAAATTTGCTTTATTTTTTGTTGTTTTTTTGAATGGTATTAACTGAAGTTACATACTATATAGACCTGTAGTTTATGACAATTGTTTGTTTATATCATAATGGAGAAAAGTAGATTATGAAGTGATTGATGTCCTGCATAGAACTTATATAAGTAATTGATGTTGTCATATAATGCAATAATTTATGAAACTCTTTCTTATTAAGAGATATCTTTATATTGGTTTAAGAGATGCTTTGTTCATAGATATCATTTTTTAACACAATTGATTGTTACATTACTTGCTAGTTCAGGGTGAAGTAACTTATAATACTCTTTTTTAATACATTAAAGGGCTAAAGGCATCTTTGTGGCAACTTCAATCTTTAGTTGTCGTTGGTTCAGAACATGGAATGCTTTCATGTAAATTGTAGTTGGATGTACGATAGATGCTATATTGGCAGAGGGGGTTTAAAAGAAAGTTTTGTGAATAGGGTTGAAGAGTTTGTCATTAAAGCTTGTCAACAACAATCTTATTTGAATGAAAGGAAGCTTAGATGTCCATGCGATAAATGTCAATGTACAAAGATTTTTCCAATTGAAATGGTCAAGCTTCACCTCTATAAAAACGGTTTCATGTATGATTATCATGTTTGGATTCATCATGGTGAACAAGTGCCACATGTTAATGACAATGACGATCACGTTCGTGTTTCAAGTAGTGATGTACATGTGGATGAAAGTGAATAATATGTAGCAATGCAAGACATGGTGTACGATGCTCTTGGGCAACATGAGACATTTGAACCATCTAATTTTAATAACAGAGAGGAGCCTCCCAATGAAGAAGCTCAGAGATTTTATGATCTGTTGTTAAAGGCTAATGAGCCATTGTTTGAAGGGGCTGTAGATTCTAAATTATCAATGTGTATGAAATTGTTAGCTTGCAAGTCTAATTGGAATGTTCCTAACCAATGCTTAGATTTCATCACAACAATGTTGTCGGATGCTACACCAATAAAAGAGGGTTTGCCAAAAAGTTATTATGATGCTAAGAGGTTAGTGTCAATGTTGGGGTTGAAGGCTAAGAGGATAGATTGTTGTGTAAAAGGTTGTATGCTTTTTTATGACAATGAATATGGGAAAAATGATAGACGACTACTACAGTGTAAATTTTGTCATCATGCACGATATCATGACCCAAAAGTTGGAACAAGTAAAAGAAAACCAATTCCTCTGAAAAGAATGTTCTATTTTCCTATAATTCCAAGATTACAAAGATTGTTTGCATCTATGCAAACTTCAGGACAAATGACATGGCACTATGACAATAGAAGACCTTCAGGTGTGCTACGACATCCCTCAGATGGTGAAGCTTGGAAACATTTTGATCAATTACATCCTGAATTTGCCGCTGAGCCACGTAATATACGACTTGGTTTATGCTCTGATGGATTTAATCCATATATTCAAGCATCAACAAAACCTTACTCTTGTTGGCCAGTAATTGTCACCCCATATAATCTTCCTCCTGAAATGTGCATGTCTAGACCCTATATGTTTTTGAGTTGTCTCATTCCCGGTCCACATAATCTGAAGGCTCGTATCGATATTTATTTGCAACCATTTATCGATGATCTTAAAAAGTTGTGGAGTGGTGTTCAAACATACGATATTTCAAGGAAGCAAAACTTTATGATGCGAGCAAGTCTAATGTGGACAATTAATGACTTCCCTGCATATGGCATGTTGTCTGGTTGGGGGACTCAAGGTAAATTGGCTTGCCCGTATTGCTTGGAGCACACAAAGGCCTTTTAGATTAGAACATGAAAAAAAAAATAGTTGGTTTGACTCACACCGTAGGTTCCTGCCTAATGATCATACATTTAGGAGGAATAAAAAGGCTTTCAAAAAGGACAAAGTTGAAATGGGTGGACCACCACCTATGTTTACATCTGAAGAGGTTTGGAATATAGTTAGGAATCTACCAACAGTCATAGATGAGCCTCACATGTCCAAATTACCAGGTTATGGAGAGTGGCATAATTGGACAAAAAGAAGTATCTTTTGGGATCTTCCATATTGGAAAGATAATTTATTGAGGCACAATCTTGATGTTATGCATATAGAGAAAAATTTCTTTGACAATATATTTAACACCGTCATGGATGTAAAAGGTAAAACAAAGGACAATGATAAGGCAAGAAAAGACCTAACATTGCATTGTAGGAGACCTGATTTGGAGTTAAAGTTGCAAGCTAATGGGAAGATTCTAAAACCAAAAGCAAATTACACTTTAACTACAGGGGAATCAAAGTTAGTTTATCAATGGATAAAAGAACTTTGTATGCCTGATGGTTATTCTTCAAATTTGGCAAGATGT
The DNA here is from genome assembly GCF_051622355.1 of Phaseolus vulgaris. Taxonomy (NCBI): domain Eukaryota; kingdom Viridiplantae; phylum Streptophyta; class Magnoliopsida; order Fabales; family Fabaceae; genus Phaseolus; species Phaseolus vulgaris. Next base: position 42,754,997 of record NC_143508.1, read on the forward strand.
GTGGATGTAGACAGGGGGAAGATGCTTGGAATGAAAAGTCATGATTTCCATATATTCATGGAGTGTTTACTTCCTATTGCATTTCATTCATTACCAGTGCATGTTTTGAATCCACTTATCGAAGTCAGCCATTTCTTCAAAGATTTGTGCTCGACAACAATAAAGGATCATGACTTGGTTAGAATGGAAGAAAATATTTCAATCATTCTTTGCAAGTTGGAGAGAGTATTCCCCCCTGCATTCTTTGATTCAATGGAACACCTTCCAATTCATCTTGCAAATGAAGCAAGACTTGGTGGACCAGTTCAATATAGATGGATGTATCCATTTGAAAGGTATGAAAAATATTATTGTTATTATGTCAAAATAGTTCATTTATTTGTCTAAATCCATCTCCAATTTACTTAATTATAGGTTTATGGGTGATTCTAAACGCTCAGTGAAAAATAAGGCTCAAGTTGAAGGATCAATTTCTGCATCTTACTTGCACCGAGAAACAATTCACTTTTGTTTCCACTATTTCAAGAACTTCATGTTGTCACCACGAAATCGTAGAAATGAAATACCTCGTGGAATTGAAAGTTTTCCATCAATGTTATCCATCTTTAACCAGCCTGGTCGTTCTTCAGGAAAAAAGTTAATCCATTGGTTCAACCATAAAAAATGGAACTATGTCCATGTTCATGTTTTGATCAATTGCGACAAAGTAAAACCATACCTCGAGTGAGTATATCAAATAATTGACTTCAATTTTTGACAAAATTGATCCTCTAAATAAACCATTCTTGATTGTGTTAATATGTTTCACAGTTCATTCTTGCAATCTAAACAAATAAGCTCATCAAATGCATCAAATGATATACATGCACATTTCCCTGAATGGTTTACAGGTCAGGTATGATCAACTCAATGTGATTAAGTTATGTCTTATATAACCTAAAAAAATATAAATAAGTCAGTATCTCTTGCCTTTGTAGGTTACAAGTGAGCCTTTAAATGTAAGAAACATACACTTAAGGGAATTATCATATGGCCCTTTCACATGTGCTAATGAATGGCACACTTACTTCGTCAATCGGCACAAATTTCACACTCATGCATGGAGCAAGGGGAAAAAAAACAATAAATAGTGGTGTTTATGTAAAGGGGCTCACGGAAGGAGGCCATGATGATTTCTATGGATTCATTGAACACATATATGAGCTAGAGTACAATTCTTCGAGCTCCCCAAAGAAAGTGGTGGTATTTTATTGTCAGTGGTTTGATCCATCACATAGAGGTACAATAGTGGATCCTAAATATGGAATTGTGGACATTCACATGGAGAAAAGGTATTTACCCTTTGATCCATTTATCCTTGCACATAATGTAAGACAAGTATATTATGTCCCCTATCCGACATCAAGAAAGGACAAAAAAAGTTGGTGTGTTGCAATTAAAACAAAGCCTAGAGGTCGCATTGAATCTCTTGATATGGAAGATGATGTTCTTTACCAAATAGATGAAATGTCACATGTAAATGAAGTAATTGAAGTTGAAGGTATTTCAGGATTCCAACATTCGCAGGTTCATGTTGAAGAAGTGGACGAAGATAATGAATTTCAAGATTTTCAAGAAGAGGATAATGAAGAGGAGTTTGAAGATAGTGAAAATGGGGACACTGAAAATGATTATACTGGAGAGGATAGTGAAGATGGGCAACTTGAACGAAATGATTCAGAAGAAGACAATGAAGAACATGAATTTGATGATGATTGAATTATGTGTTATGAATACATTATGTGATTGTTAGTGTTGCTATTTTCTTGTTTATGTAATAACACAATGATTCTTCTGTGAAAGAAACTTTTATTATGTTGTGTGTTTTTAATTGCAATATGTTCCTTTCATTTATAATTGATAATATAATTTTTTTGTTATAGATGTCTTCAGGAGGATGTGACCAACCAAAACCTTACTTATCTGGTCAAAATAAGGGGAAAAGGGTAATGAAGCGTAAAAGGCCACAATATGTGCTTAAAGTAAATATTCCACCCCCACCAAATGCTCCTATTGCACATGTACCTTCCCCATTCCCAACTCCTGCACATACATCTTCTCCTACCCCAGGTCTCACGCCTATCTCTACCGCTGCATCTTTTCCATGTCCTACGACTACAGACATACCTTTTCAATCAAGAAGAGACAATTCTCCCACCACATCTTCCCCAACCCCAGTTGTGGCATCAGCGCCTTCTCCATCAGGTACATGACCCTCAACATCATCAGTACCATCACCATTGCCAAGGGTTACACCATTATCAACACCCTCACCGCTATCAGTGCCTTCTAGAATCAAAGATTGTGCTATTGGGGAAGGTGCACAGATTTATCCTAATAGAGGTGATGCAAAATCAAACAATGAGGATGACACTCTCTCAGTTGGTCATGCTCTTCCTATGATTTCACCTTATGGTAATGGGTAAGTAAAGACCATAAATAAAATCTTTCACATTATTTCTTTTATCAATTTATTATCTAATAATTTCTTTATTACTTGTTTTTTTAAGGTTTCATCCATGTAGGGTTGCATCACAGGCAATCACATTCATCATTAAACAACAATATTGTCAGTCATTGCTTACATGGGGTTCAATGACTAATGAAGACAGAGAAATCTTCTTCAAACGTTTTAAAGTATTTCTTCTTATACGTTTTAAAGTATTTCTTCTTATATTTAGTATTAACAATACTTGTTATATTATACTTGTTGCATTTAATTAAAATGTCCATTTGTTTTGGTATTTGGCATCTTCCATAATTGAATTCTCAGTTATTATTTCTTTAAAGTGTTGTATTAAAAATTTCTTCACTTTTTTAACTATAAATTTTGTGTTTACATAGAAAAAAGTTTGTTGGAAACCTGAACATGAGGAAAGGATTAAAAAAAACTTCCACTCAAAAGTCACACATAGGTTATCTGAAATGCTCATGGAAGCTAGAAAAAATGGGAAAAAGCCTATTTGGATGTTTGATGATGTCTAGACTTCTTTGCTATCTCAGTGGAATTCGCCTGACTTTCGTTCCAAGTGTATTCAAAACCAAAAGAACCGAACATCTTATACAGGTGGTTCTTTACACACAGGTGGCTCCATTAGTACACATGAGTATGCCATTCGCATGGTATGTATTCACGAAACATATAAGTTGCATTGGACTTTGTTTGCAATTGGTTTTGAATTATGTTTTATGATTACATATTATTCTATTATACAATGTTTGAAGGTTAGATATTTGATAATACTACATTGGATTATACCAAGTTTAAGAAGTTGGATGATATTGTTTTGCATAAAAATAATATTATTTATGTTTGTTGTTTATAGGCAAAAGAATTGGGTCGTCCTGCATATATTGATGAGGTATTTATGCAGACTCATATACGAAAAAGTAGTGGTGAATTTATTGATGAAAGATCGAGACGTACACACATGAGTTACATTTTGTTGTTATTTGTCTTTATTTTAGTTATATATTGTACATATGACATTATTTTTGTGTATCAATAATAGGAAGAATTTCAGAGTAGACTTTCACAAGTCAGATCAGAGGTTGCATCTGGATCATCCCCTATAGATTTTGCAGAGGAAGATAGAATTAGACTTGAAAGTTGGCTTCTTGCAGCAGGTGGCAAGAAGAAAGGTCGAATCTACGGGGTTGGAGACTTGGCTCATAACTTTAAACGTGGTAATACTCTCACCTATAATCAACCTTCGAGTTCCTCTGAGGATTCACCAAGCGTTTTGTTGCTAAAGGAAGAAGTTCGAAATTATAAGGAACACAATGATAAACTCACCGAGCATGTGAAATCATTGGTTAGTATCATTCTTCCTTTCCTTCCTCCCGAAGCACGAAGTTCTGTTGCACAACAATCTCAACAAGTATTGTCGCCACAAGAACCACCAAGGCAAAAGGAACCACCTACGCAACAACAAGATGACGATAATCATTATGTAGACTATTAGGATTATGTTTGTAGTTTTTTTGAACAACAAAATACATTACAAGTTCACTTGATTTTTGAATTAGGATTTTTAGTTATGTTTCAAGTTTGTTTTGATTTTTAGATGTTTCAAGTGGACTTGACTTTATATTATGTTATCTTTTATATGATGAGATTTTAATTATGTTATATTTGAATTTGAAATTAAATGTGTGTTGGATATGTTAAATTATACAGGTTTTAAAAAAGTCATTCATTTAAATGTATGAATAGACATTTTGATGGATGTATGATTACATACGGAATTACCTACGGACTGATGTTCGTGGGTATTACCGACGGACTGATGTTACCCACGAGTTCATATTTCGTAGGTAAATTATCGACGCCAACATTACATATGAATTTTTTCCGTGGAAAATCCATAGGTAATGCTGATTTACCTACGAATTTCCGCTCTTACATACAGATTTTGTTCGTAGGTAAATCGGTTATTTTTTTAGTGCACATAATTAGAGTGATTAAATTTTTGACTCTTCTGTAAAGATGAAAAGTCAAAAATGAAAACCAAGAACGTAGTTATCGATCTTTGTTAAAAGTTGAAAATAACGTTTTGTTAAAAAAGTAATAATTAAGAGAGAAAATATTTTATAATCCAATTTTTAATTAAAGGAATAGGAAGGAACAGAATATACAAATATAATAAACGATCTAATTAATAATTAATGGCTTTTGTAACACGATGAACATGTGATTGCATATTGGATATTACAAAACTAATCAAAACATGGAGAGAAAAAAATGTCATTGAAATTTATTATTTTATACGTACCCTTATATGTTGACTCTTCTAAATTTTTTACTTTTATTATTTTCATTTTCAATAATTTAATTTATATTTTATTTAAATTAATTAATTTAATATATTATTACTATTTACCTTTGTTATAAGGATATCAAATGAAATCAGTGGTGTAAAAGCATCTTTTTTCTTTTAATATAAATCTGCCAATTACTGTTAAAAATTGTCTCAGTTCCAATACAAATTTAGGTTTCAAATATATCCGATGCCATTAAATTTGTTGAAAATTTTATTTCATATTTTTTTTTTGAAGAAAATCATTTTTTTTGACAATTTTTGGAGTTATATAATAAATTTAAAAATAAATATATATTAAAAATAAATATATATTATAAAAAATATGTTTAGAATTAAATGATAAAAAATATTAAAATAATAAATTAAAAATTGTAACGCGATAATATAAAAATTAAGTTATAAATCTATCATTACCTTCTTTTTTATCATAAGGAATCAATCTTTATAAGTTCTGTTAATTTCTCTTTAGATATTGAATGGGTATTACAAAGAGTATCACATGACATCTAACATTTCATCAACAATATATTTATTAATTAAATTATAATTATTTTGTTTATAAAATAATTAACTCGTGAAATAATTTTGTTACAATATCACATCATCCATTCTTTCTTATATTCCTTGCTAATGATTCTTCCATTAGTCTCTCGCCATTACAGCTTAGTGGAACAAGGCAAAGAAAGACAAGACAGAGGCACCGACCAAGGAGCCAACAAGGGGAAAGGCAGCTGAGGCTCCACTGCTAGGACCAGGGGCGGGAGCGGGAACCTCGGCGGCAGCCACCGTGGCGCTGACGGAGGCGGCGGCGATGAGAATAGCGCAGGTGACCTTCCTCATGTCCATGATGAATAGATGTGACTTTGTTTTGGAGACCCGCGGGTGTGCTGATGAAACAAATGTGTTTAGTTTTGTTGTGTTATTTGCTTGCAGGTCTGAGGAACAATTGTGCAGTTCATGGCCTTTTAAAGATGGGGTTTCAGTTATTTTGGGAAAACTCCACATTTTTAGGCTTGTGAAAAGGTCTTAATTGTATGGTTTTGAATGGTTTCAGGGTTTGACATATATATATATATATGTATGTATGTATGTATACACACATCAACATGTGTTGTATTTAGGAAAAACAAAACTTTGTTAACCACGTGTGTGTGTTATAGGTACGTTGTGATTAAACTAGAACCTTTCAAATGGGTACATAAGTTTCGTTCAATGAGTTGTTTAGATGTCATTTAGGTTACTTTGCTTAATTATCTGATTATTTTTAATTAAAGTTATTTAAATTAAAGTCATACTAATTTTGTACAATAATATAATTTAAGTTGTAAGTCATGTTAATTTAGGTATGAATTCAAATTGTATGTTGTTTTCTTAGTTATAGTTCTTATTCTTATAGTAATATTTTATGTTAGAGGGTATATATGTTTAATGAAATAAATGTAATATCAACAAACTACTAATAACTTCTAACGAAAAATAAAATGAAACGAAATTTATGGTGTTTGGTCTTTTTTATATAAAGTTTATAGCGTTTGATTAAATTAAGGTCAAACTTCATTAATTAAAATTGACATTACGTACATAGAATAAAGAATTACATTTTTATGAATTTGATATTATTGATTTAATATGTTTCGTTAAAAAAAATCCACTTACAACCAGGAAGTTACACGGTACATGACATTCACTCCATGTAGTTTCAAAATAAAATTCATATATTTTTATAATTTAAATAAAAAGACACTCAAATTTTCTATAATTTTATATAAATACTTATATTTTTAATTAATAAAAGTCACCTTTATTCTATTTAAAAAAAAAAAGAAATAGTATTTGTTCCGGTTGGAGATCTCACATCGATTAGAGATTAGGAAGTTTCATAATATATTAATAAGTGCAAACCTCACCTCATGAGTCGGTTTTATAGGATTGAGTTAGGCTTAAAGTCCACTTTGTCAAAGTTCATTTTCAAATTTTAATAAATGACAATTATATCTTTAAAATTAACATTATTCTCACTATCACGATGTATTAAAAATAAAATATACATTATATTTTAATATACAAAAAATTTAATGGCTATAAAATATGAAATAAAACTTATTAAGAGGTGGAGAATGAGGTGGAGGGTCCGGTTGTAGAATTAAGAGGTGAAAAGATGTTACTGAATTTTTGTGTAAAAGATGACAAATATTGGTGGCTGAAACATGGTTATCTAAAAGTTTGGTGGTACCTTGTAGAGTGATAGGAAGGCCATTGTGGTTGAAGGGAGTTGGGGTGTAGAGAAATCTGCTTGTAAGGGTCCAAAAGGACATAACTACTCCATGCCAAGGACTACATCTGCACCTTCAATAAGGATTAAGTAGAAGGGAATTGAGAAACAATGTTGTTGAATAGAAATGGTGACGTTGGGGCACAGAGACGTGTAATGTATTTTGTCACCATTTCCAACCATTATGGAGGGGTGTGATTGGGAGGGTACAAAGGTTAAGAAAAAAGGCAAGGCGGGGTTGGAGGATGTTGTGAGAGTTGGCAGTGTCGATTAAGATGGTGACTAAGAGACTGACAATGTAACCTTGGAATTAAAGGTGTGGGCTGAAGGTGTGCCAGATAAGACTTGGAGAGATAAGTGGATGTGAGTGGAGTCCACAGGTTCTTGGGTAGTGTCTAAAGTGGAGAAAGTATATGGCGATATTTCTAATGCATTTGTCTCCTAGTAACAGAAAAAAAAAAGTTTGGTTGTATATTTGTGACTAAGAAAAAAATTGCATCACAATTGTAACATAGGACCGCTGCTCTTCGTTCTTGAAGTTGGCTGAGGATATTATTTTTATAGGAAGAGATGATGATGTAGATGGTGTGGTTGGTTGGGAAAAAGGGGAACTAGGTGGGGGTAGCAAGTGCTTGGATAACTGAGGGAGAAAGGTCGAGGAGCGTGTAAAATGCTTGGTATCATTACTCTTTGATTCCAAGAGTTTGGTGAGGTTGATGGCTTGCGTGATTGAAGTAGGTTGGGGAACAACTAACTCATGTCTAACTTCTGGAATAAGGCTGAAGATGAAACAGTTGAGGATCATTTTGGAGTGAGGCATAAAACACGGTTGCATAGCTTTTCAAACATTTTTTGGTATTTGATAACAATGCTATGTTGACGTATTTTGAACAATTCTACTTGATGATTAGCATATGTGGAGGGCCACTACTAAAAGAATCCAATCGCTGAGTTGGTAATTTTGATACATCCACTTGAACCAACTTAGAGCGACACCACACATATAAAAAGCGTCCATGTGTAGGTGGAAGTCTCAAGCAATATTGTAAAATTGGAGAAGGATTTGGGGGTATTTTGTTGGGTTGAAAAAAGTGTTGCAGGGATGGCAGGTAGGAGAGTGTTAATGGTGTGGGTGAGAGATTCTTGCTTTGTTTCTAACGTTATTTGTCGGTTTTCTAAAGTTTGGTGAAATCTACTATATCGGTTTTCATGGTGTTCATGGGTGTTTTGGAGATATGTTTGGAGGTTAGCTAATTTGTCTAGAATGGACTGAAGGGTTTCATTAAGGTCTTTGTTAGGTTTGGGAGGCATGAAGAGATCTCGATGAAAGCACCAAATTGATAAGAGGTTGCACATGAAAGAAAGAAAAACACACACAACACAAGAAGAAAGGGGTTTAATGTCTCTGGAATAAACTACTTTTAAAAAGATAAATGTTCCTTACAATTCCTTTTTTTTCAGAGGTTTTATGAAGACGCTATTCATTGGTGGACAGTTGTCCTATAAGCTAACAAAAAAAAATAATAACAGAAAGATCTTGAAGATCCTCACAAACAGAAAAAACATTCACAAACAACATTCTCTAGATAAAATCTTTTAGTTATGCGGGGTTGGATGTCTTCCTAATGGGCCTTTGAGGTATGAGCCCACTATCATCCCCTGCAAAAAAAAAAAAAACCTTTTGCTCTATTAACCATGGTATTTATTGCTTTATGAGAGTGTAAAAACTTGTTAAAAATGGATATGAATTTCATAGACTGGTTAGTTTAAGTTAAGGAAAATTAGAAGATCGAGAAAGAAAAAGGTCAATTAACATTTGAAATTGATAAAATTTTGTAGAATCTATAATAATTGTATTGTGCAGTATGGGTTTTACCGTGTTTGAATAACTATTGATAACAAGTGAGAGGATGGTCTTAGCATACGAAAATAAATTGTTCTTACCGAGGATGTCTATGAGTTGTCCAAGATGTGGTGAATACGAGTTGAGCAAGCAAACCAATTTATTTCATAGAAGATTATCGAGCTTCGATGATAATAACGATTTCACTTGTAGAAGACTCTCTGACACTCAAGTTAGTAAGAGTTTAAAGATATTTGAATAAAAGTGAGTAAAAGTATTAAGTGACCCAAGAATACTCCATGTGATAATATTTATAGGCTTATAAGTACTAAAGTATCCGTTAAGGTAATTATTCCTTAAAGATTTACTTTTTATACCAGCATATTAGTAACAAACACACGAAGACTTCAGACTATTACATTCGTCTAATGCAAGCATACATGGATCGTCTAATGCACAAACTTATGTTTCATCTACATCTTGATATTATTCGATCAGTTTTGAATCGTGTGATCATATCATCCAGTTGAGTTTATTTATACTTATCTCTCTAGACGTTGCTGGGGATTTTCTAAAAGATGATGTTTGTTTCATTCCATTTTTCCTCTGTGGCATGCTTTTCTGTCTTGATGTTATTCAGATGTCCATCCTTTATTTGTTTTGTTGGTATCCTCAAGACTTGTAAAAAAAGAATTTTTACTCTTTGGAACCCATGCTTGGTTGGGTCCTCTTCTATTAATTTGTCTCTAGATATCCCTTTCATGGATGTTGTTAGAGACAACACCCTTTGAGACAAAAGTTATAGCTTTATCTTCTAATGTAGGATTTTTAGTACTATAACCAAATATTGTTTTAAGATATTCTCTGGATTTTTCAGTAAGAGTTTTTATGTCAATGACTTCTTTTGGATTATTATCTTTTTTAATAGAATGATCTAAGAGTTGATGATAATATTCTTCTAATTTTTTAATTCTTGTTGAGCTTGTGTTTTCAGGTTTTTCTTTAAAACATTCTTTGTGATTATTTAATTTTCTAACAATTTTATTCTCATTTCCTTTTTCCTAAGTTCAATTTCTTTGGAAGTATTTTTTAATTTATTTCTTAGAGATTTATAAGCAGATATTGGTTGAGAATTAATAACAATAGCTTTCTGGTAGGCTTTCTTAAGGGAACATAAGTATGAAAGATTTACCTCTTTGTTGCAGTTGATAGTACAACAAATTTCCAAGAATTATGAGATACATGTATCCTCATCAGTTACTTCTGATGCTGAATTATCTGCCATTCATTAGACACATATGATCAGGCTCAATATCGAATGAGTCTGAACTGCTTTCTGATCCTTTGTGTGGTATATCAATCGTATCCCACATTTCTTTGGCGCTTGTTATGGAAATAACATTTATCAACTCATCTTCAGATAGAGTGCATATAAGAATGTATCTAGCTTTGGCATTGAGTTTATATCTATCGTTTTGTTGCTCAATCTAGGATTCTCTCGGTAGCAATTCTCCGGTGTAATCAAGTATGGATGGAATGCCTTCTTGGATGATTTTCAGCAGGCTTTCGTCTATCTAGTCCAAAAAAATGATCATCTTTTCTTTACATAGATCATAATTCTCTCCCTTGAAAAGGGGTGGTCTATCTATGGTTTTTTCTCAAATTCCATTTGAGTGCACCAAGGGTCTTGCCTCAAGTCCTATTAAAAACTAACCCTTGAGGTTAACTCTTTCAAAAAAAAATTGTCATATGAAGCTTATGTTACCCTTGCTTTCAAAAAATCCACAACAAGGTAAAATAGTATGAAATTTGCTTCATCTACTAAAACTTCACCAAATATGAAGGAAAAGGTACTGAAGTTGGAAAATGAGCACACAACTTCATAAAACCAAATGCAAAACATTGTTTGCCTACATTGCTTCTAGACAATTGGTTCCAGAACACTGGATTGGTACATGCCTCTGTTAATGATATATAACTTAGTAGTTTACTTAAGAAATTATTTAAATCTTCTTTATGTAATATTGTTGTCTTAATTTATTTTATAAACATTGAAATTGAATAACTTACAATTATTATTTATTTATTTCATGCATTAGATGTTAGAAGTGGTGTTCCATCATCAAATAAAATAAGAGGATCAAGCCAAGGAAGCAATCCTAATTAAGATGTCTTATGATAATGACAAAACTTTGTGTTTTTTTTGTTCAAATGTTAACTATTTGGTGATGTACTTTGACAATGTGAACTTTTTTTGTAACTTTTTCTCAATGGCAAGGAATGACTGCATTGATTAATATAATTTTATGTATTTTTATTATTTCATTAGTAATTATAAAAAATAGATTTTATTAAAGTATGCGATTATAATGTGGTGGATAAATTACAAATGATTTAATATTCAAATTACGAAAATTGGAAGTAACGTATTACATTTCAGAATTTATTATAATAATGATCATTAGATATGTCATAATATAACGTTAATAATGGTGTCTACATGCACCATTCTTTACATTGAAATCATTTTTCGATTAAAGACAATACGACAATTTTAACTAACATTATTTACAACATTAAAATGTCGCTTTATACAATATATTAAAGGGTGGTGTTGCGGGAGCTCCAACTAGATCTCTATCTTATACTTTGTGGCGCCAATATTTATGGTGGTATGTGAAACCACCACAAGCATATATAGTGACATTTATAAGTGACAATATATACAAAAATAATTGTCACCATAAACACGATTTTTTTAGTGAGACTGTAGTGGACATTTTAATCAATTACAAATTTAATCGATTGATATTATTTAAAACATGTGTTCAATCCATTAAAACTGAAAGGATAAATTCTATTTATCTTTCTTTTACAATTTTTTCTGAATACATTTTGAAGTCTGAGTTTTTGAAAACATATTGAATTTTGAGAGAATTATTCTTCTAAATCCAATTTTTTTTTCTTGGAGCTTTGTTTTCGTGTTCTTCAGATCAACTTAGGTTAAGAGGTTATTCACTTGAATTTTTCATATTCAACTTGATCTTGTTGTAATCAGGCGATATTGTTCCTTTGTTTAGTTTTGCTTTACAATGTCTGGTCTTGATTGGATAGATTTCCAGTTTTGATTCTGTAATAGGTGTTATAGGGGTTAAAGAACACTCTTGTAAGGTTCAAGAAATGTGTTTTTTTTATGTATCTTATTCTTTGTGTTTAGATTGACTTATTTGGTTAAGTGACTAGATGTAACTCTTGTTTAAGAGTGAAACCGTATAAACATTATTATGTATTCTTCTTTTTCTCTCTGTATTTCATCATATTTCCATGCATTTAAATTTGGAATTCAAAGTTTAGTATGAACATTTATTTATTTAGTGGATATGAAAGAGAAGTGACTGACCATTATGTTAGAGTAGTAAAAAATATTTAAGACTTTATATGAGTCATAATTTTATTATACACAGTTATGACTTCATGGTAAAGATTCTGATATATGATGTTTTATTAAGGATTATGGAGTATGGAAAATCAAGTAAGGGTTATTTAATTATGAGATTTTCTAATTTTAAGGACTATAAGAATAGTAATTTAAAACCTATGATTGTGATGGTGGTAATTGATTATCAGATTGAATGAATTGTGAAGAGTTATTACATTTATCTTTTTAAAGAAATTTGTTAGAGGGTAATGTGTACATGCATTTAAACTTTTGTTGATCTGAATTTAGTGAAATTTAAACTAACTTCCTTTGAATTCATATAGTTTTTTTAAGTAAGAAAATAAGGTTTGTATTGAGAATTTTACTATTCCAATAGACGCATTCTCATTAAAATTCATTGATGAAGTTGTTGTAACTTATTATAACTCTTGCTAGAAATAATAAAGTCAAAGAAAATAGGCTAAGATGTCCACAAATAAAATTAACAAGATCATTAAACAATCAAAAAAATGCTAAGTGATACAAAATATAATTTTATACAATTTTATGTAATTTCTATAATCTATAAACTAATATAATTTTATACAATCTATATAATTTTATATAATATTACATAATTTTGTATAATTTAATAATTTAATAGAACAACTTTTTATATAATTTTTTGTAAAAATATATAATTTTATAATATTGTTCTTGCCGATTGATCTCGGTCGGACTAGATGGTGAGCTACTCTTACCTTAAACCCCTTTTATAAACATTCCTTCAACAATTTTTATCAACCATTTCAACAGTAAAACATTATCTTAATGTGCACATTTATTTTCGGGTGCTATGTCACATCATTCCTAACAACTTTTATTTGTATTTAAAAGATATGCACTTTAACTAATTCAACTATTCCTTCTATTATTTTTACTTTAATTATCTTTTTTGTATAGGCTACCAAACATCTGGGTCGACCTAACGTGCCATTGGGCCCATACCTGCTCCAGGCCAAGCTGAGTATAACTTTAACTAACTGAGCTTACTATGCTTAAGTGTTTGGACCAAAGATACGAGCACCTCTTGTCACTACAAATATATATAATTTTATAGAATTTGATAATTGTATACAATTTTATCTAATTTATATACATAAATGTGTGTTTATCATTTTATTATATAATATATTGATAATTTTATAAAATTGATATAATTTATGGACAATGATAATCAGCTAATTTTTTAGTTTTTGAATTTAAATTCCTTAAATGTTAATAGGATATGAAAGGGTAGTGGACAATTTTGTTATGTAGTGAAAAAAAATAATCAAAATGTATTGAATTTTATTGGTTGATAATATTGTTTGAATTATTGGTTATATTATATATGTAGTTCATATTTACTTAATGAAAAATAAAAATGCTTTATTAAGAAGAAAAATATTTTAAAAAAAGGTAAAATATTTATTTTATTGTGAACTAAAGAGGAAGAGATATTATAATTCATTTCGTTGTTTACTAAATTCAACTATACATCATGGTGAATTATTAGTCTTTAGGAGTATAATTCTTCTTCATCAAGAAAAAATGTTAGAATTTCTATATTTCTTTTGTATTTTAATATTTTTTTTCATGATTTGATTTCTTATTTTGTAATATTTCATTTTTAATAACAATAATATAAGAAAAGTGGAAAACATGTCTTCCAAAAGACAAGACTTATTCAATGAATATCTTACCATAGGGAGACTTTATCTTATGTGAAAATTTGTTTACCCATATAAACACTTGTAATTGAACTTTAGAGTCAAGAGCGTTTCAAATACTTCTTAATTATGATGATTAAGTACAGAATGAAATCAATATGATTTATCATTATATATTTGAAAATTTACAATAACTACATGTTAAATAATCTATAAATTATTCAGTTTATCATATTTTTAAATTTTTATTTATTATATTTTTAAAGGTTTACGTTCTCGTATTATTAATTATATTAATCTAATTATTTATTTTATAATCTCATGTTATATTATATTATTTATTTTAATTTTTTTTTGTCTTTTACAACTCATTTTGTAACAACATGTTTTTTCTAAAAAAAAAACCCCTGCACACATTATTCTTCCTTATCTCCATTCTCTCTCTCCAATTCTCTTCTCTCCCTCTCTCTTAATTTCTCTCCCAATCTTCATCTATTTTAGAATTTGATCATACCACGTTGTAGCTGGCGAGTTAAGGAACATTTCTACCCGATCAGATTTTCAAACAGAGTAAGTTCATTTTTACTCTAAATATCCTTTGTTCTCTGTTTTTCCTTAGGATTAGTCATCAATCTTGGTGAGGTTAGTTGAGAAGTTTAATCCTCTCAACTTATTCTATTATATACTGAAATTTTGTTCTGTTTGGATAATTTGCATTAGGCCTATAAATCTTGAAGCTTATCCAAACGGTGAGGAATAAAATTCTAAAAGTTGCTTGGAAAGCAAGCAATTGAGGTAAGGGAAGCTAAATTTAATTTTTAATAGCACCCTAGGATAGAAGATCTGAATGCGGAAGGGACGTGGTCCCAATATTCAATTTCTCTTGCAGGGATGTTGTGTGTTTATTTATATTGGGTTGTTTGTTTATATATTATTTAAATTTGTGGAAATATTGGGTTTTGATGATTTAGTATTAAAGTGTATTTTTTTTATGTCAAATAAACTTTTGAATATTGTGGATAACTTTTTGAATGATATTGTATGACGAAATGGTATGAAATTGAATTCATACATTTGAGATAATGTATGGACTGATGTTTACTGTGTATTAAGTATTGATGCCTATGTGGTAACAGAGATCTCCGAGCTTCACTGATGATCTAAGTCACATAGACTAAGATATCAGGTGGTGAGAAGCTGATGGGGGAGTTCATGCACACCGTGACATATGAGATGCACGGCTTGGGTTGTATTGAACTTACCCTGATCCTTTCTATTGGATTCGCTGGTAATCTTTGGATCAGGTGTTAGTCTCTAGTAGGTGGTAACGGCTTGGGTCTTCCGGAAGACGTTGTTTGTTGAATATCTTGGATGTGTAGATCCATGTGAGATCTATGTGATTGTTTTAATGTTGGGATTTGAAGAAGATTGTATAATTTGAGAAATTGATCATGTAACTTGGTTTTCTCTTTTGATTTAATTGCGTATACTATAAAATTCTATTTTCACTAGCTTACCCTTGCTTTTCTTGCTGTGTTTGAACTGCGATGACTGTACTACGTACACGAGCAGATGATCTTACAGGTGTCTGAGGATCAGAAGAGTTTTAAGGCGTTGATTTTGAAACTTATATTGTAAATATTTGTATTTCCATATATCCTAATTACGTATTAGGAATGTTTTGAAAAACTGTAAGCTTGTACGGAAATATGTAGAACCGGTATTGTAATAGTTATATGTAAATTATGGGGTGTTACACATTTGACACATAAATTATTATTTATTTATTTATTTGTTTTTTAATCAACAATAAAAAAATTATATACTTGGTACTCCAACGTACAATAAGCTTAGTTATTAGCTATTTGACACATAAATTGTAATTCAAAAATGAATATCAAACTAAAATCTAAAATTACCATCAACTTTGATTATCTTAAATATAGTAGATGAAAACATCACGTCATTAAACTTTAACTAATTTTATTATTGGACGAGATGTTAGAACTTTTCAGTAATACCTTAAACTATAATTAATTGAGGAAGAAATTTAAACACGTTACGTTTTCTCAAGTTATAGGCTTTTTGTACAGAGGATAAGTTGGGTATGTTTCTAAAAATTTTAAGCAAGAAAATTACATGTTTAATCATGTATTGATTTCTCGATAACATTATAATTTAATAAATAATTATTCTCCCATGATTATAGAATATTTTATTTATTACTGTTTCATTATTGTTTTTATAATTGATATTTGTAAATTATTATAGATGGAGCATAAATTAATGTTTCTACAAATTATATATTAAATCAATTTTTTTATTTCTTTTCTCTCTATTTATTTCCATGTATACAAATAAAGAAACTAATTAATATTAATAAGAGGAAAATTTTCCTAATCTTACTCCATTATACATATGCAAAAAATTCAAAATAAAAAAAATAGAAATTTATTAAATACACACTACTACTTAAATTTCATTTAATACATTTTTACTTGATTTAGATATATGAAAAAAATACTAGTCTTTTACCATTTTATTTAAAATTGTATGATGACTACTATTATTAAAAGAATTATTATAGAAGGAAATATATATATATATATATATTAATACGTAACACTTACAATTAATGGAGAATTAATGGAGAAGATTTTGAACACGTAAAGTTTCACAGGCTAAAATGTCATTAAGATTCTAAGCTTCAAGAAAATGACATTTTAATAGTCTTGAAAATATTATATTTTATGCATAAATTTCTCTGTTACTCTCTCATAATATTTTAATTTTTTTAAAACTAAAATAGTTTTCTTATTACAGACTATTATTAATGGAGCATAAAAATATTCCCAGAATTATTTCAGATTAAATCAATTTTTTACTTGATTTTTTTATTTAAATTTTTCTATGTACGCAAATAGATATTAAACAATAAAAGGAGATTATTAGATTTTTAATCCATTAAATATATGCAAAATATTAAAAATAGAAAAGTATTAAATACAACTAAATTTAATGTTTTTATACCTGTTTCCTTGAGATTGTATCGCTCGTTAAAAGATTTTACTTTAGAAGGAAATATTACAACTTTTATCGATATGCAAGCATTAAATGAGTAGTTGCGTCTTTTAAAATTCTAAGCGACCATGGTATGTCGTTTAATAATCTCTTTCTTTCTTAAAAATATTATATTTTATTTATTAAATACTTTATCTTCATTATTGTTTCATGATTATAAAATATAAAATATTTATCTGCAGTTTTATTATTATTTTTAAAATTAAATATATTTTTTCATGTATTATAAGGTGAAAATGGTTTTATATCTAGTTAAAATTTTAGACCTTCTAAATATCATAATAAAAAAATTATTTGAATGAATATCTTATCAATGTTTTTTTAAAATAACAAACCAATTGCTAGTGTTTAGTATGTTATAATATTATATCATCCACTACAACAATAAGTTAACATAAAATATTTTAATTTTTAACATGCTAATAGTGTAACTCATTCTAATAATTTCCTTATTATAATTATAAAAAAATCTATAATTTAAACTATAAACGCACAAAACAATTTTGCATCAAAATACAATAACAAAAAACATATTTAACACTTATTTTTATATTCATTACAAATGTAAATTATTATAAAGAACACAAATTAAAATCTTTACAAAACTATTTTAGTTAAATAAAATTCGTCCTTAATTATTTTTACTTAACTTTTTTATCTTTATTTATATATGCACACAAAAAACAACTAATTAATATTAATAAAAGAAAATACTCATAACCATTAAATATATTATATTTTTTTAATGAAAATAGGAATATATTACATACATTCCGAAAATAAAATTTAAATATTACAATTCCATGTAATATATTTAACATTAAAATAATTAAATATGTAGATATAACCATTCGTATTTTTCTTATTTTTACACACTAAAGTGTCTAGGCATATTGGTTAGTGTAAAGAATATGTATGAAGCATGACAGAAATATAGTCACTAATTTTAATCATAAACCATAATTCTAATTGAAATCTCTACTTACTCATCTTAATTTATGATTTTTGAACTATTTATTATATATATATATATATATATATACCACTTTACATAACAATTTATTAAAATAACCTAATTTTGTCACTAAATGCGTTAGTTGGATTAAGATAAAGAGTAATTGATTTGAGAATAAATTAGTGCGAATATTTAATCTTTTATTAAAATATAAAAAAAATCATTCAATTTAATATTATTCTAGATGGTTAAAAGTTTATTGTAGTGGTGGAAATTACATTTTATTTATTTCCAAAAAATATGTTACGAAATAAGGAGATTCTAAATTTGAGGATCCAGAGTGTTTTTCATTCATTAAAGTTGCAAGATTGTATAAAATGA
Source organism: Phaseolus vulgaris (assembly GCF_051622355.1). Taxonomy (NCBI): domain Eukaryota; kingdom Viridiplantae; phylum Streptophyta; class Magnoliopsida; order Fabales; family Fabaceae; genus Phaseolus; species Phaseolus vulgaris. Next base: position 42,773,521 of record NC_143508.1, read on the forward strand.
ATTTTTTTAATGTAAGGAACGAAATTTGTAACTACTTGTATTCGAGATATACAAAAATATGGATAATAATATAAAAATCCAATCATATAAAAGGTAATCCAGTAAAATCAGACATAATGTAATCAAATAAAATGCAATCATATAACTCAGATATACATATTAATAATTATTTGAATGATACATTTCATAATCAAATATATCTCTTATTCATCTTTTCAACACTCCAGTCCAGACCCAAAAAGACCTATAAATACATATCAGTTCTATAGGGAGTACTCACTCAATTCTCACACTCATATACTTATAATTTTCTATGCTCGTAGTTACTTAAGCATCAGAGAATCTTTTGTAGGCGGATCTACCCATGTCATTTGCGACAAACTCGACAATCCCTTCTTAGAGTCATAACTCAATTTGCAAGGCCGACCACCTCCATCTACCGTGGGAGAGTAACACTCTTTTCATGTAAGAACATTTGGTGTCCACCGTGGGTTCAAGTAACTGTTTTTTCGACCACAAGTCTTGTGGTATTAACTAGAAGAAAAATTGTTGCCCTTCATCAATGATCTCCAAGATGAATCCACCACTAGACGTAGCCCTAATGCCATAAATCCAAGTTCTTTTTCAAAAAAAATGAGAAAACTCTTTAGAATGCTATATCAGGAATGGATAGCAAGTTTGATAAAAAAAGACTTCGAGCTTTTTAAGCAATAACATTAGGCTGAAATGAGTTAACATTGGAACGAGTTATAAGTTATACATGAGCAACTCGTTATACAAGAACATGATCAAGCAACTCATTGATCCTAAAAGAAAGCATAAGATTGTGTCAATTAGGTTGTAGAGTCTCAACTGATCCCTACCTCTAATCCTACCATCATGGGGGACACCCACTCTAAGACTCTTGGAACCACCATGCACAAGTGGAGTTGTGAACATGATTACAGACTGATGGAAAATCCCAAGCTAATGGTTCTATGTTGAGGCCCTCTCTAAGGGGGAAAAACAACTTTTCAAGTCCATTCCAAATCCCCCGTTGAATGAGGCTATGAAAGCAAACCTTACAGATTTTTATCCCTTCACACCATCCGTCATGAAAGCTTGACTTTCCTAAAAGTGGAAGTGTTGAGTGTGGAAAAGTACATTGGGACATCAAATCCAAAAGCCCATGTCAAGGCATATTTTACTTGAGCTAATCTCTTCTTAAAGGACTTGGGAGTACATTGTAGGCTCTTTCTAACTACCATTGCAAAACCATCTTTAGAATGGTAATATTCTCTACCAACAAACTCCATTGATTCATTTGACACCTTTTTTTCAAGGCTTTTAGCCTGTTTTTCCAAGTGTCAATTGCACTTTCACTTAGGGTTTGTCTAGATATTTTTGTCTCACTGCATTACTTTGCTTTTATTTTTTTTTCGTCTTTCTTTATTGGTTTCTTGCTTTTAGGTCTCCATGACACCTAGGGCAAATGTTTCTTTACATTGTAGTAGACCTTAGTTTGGTTCTAGGGTTCATTTCTTGCGCACACACACACTTTGTTAGAATTATAGGCCTTAAACAAGAGAAGAGGGTGAATTGGTTTTGAAAGATTTTCACAAGTATTGAAGGTAGAGTGAAAGACTATGAAGAATCAATCAATTAGAAAACTGTTCATCCAAAGAGAAAACTATTTTTAGTTTGATTCTAGAAAATCAACCACTTTGTTTTTTAGAAACAACCGGTTGTTTATACCAGCAATTTAGAAAATCAAAGCTAAAGTAGTTTAATGAGTGTAAGGATAGAGAAATTCACACAAGATGTTTATATTAGTTCACTCTTAACCAAGAGTTACATCCATTCCTCAGCTAACCACTAAGAATTCATTATGTAATCAAACCTAGATTACACAACACACACCAAGAATGATGATCTTGAACCCCTCAAGAACACACACCACTCTTTGGAAAAACACAATTTCCAAAACAAGCCTTTGAAACTGCACCACACCAGATCACATAGAAATACAATGATTAAGGAAGAAGGGAATAAAATACGCCTGGGTAAAATCAAAGATTAAAGTACATAATTACAAGACAATCCTATTCCACACTTGAGATGATCCAAAAGCTCTTTGAAATCTTGAAAACTAATTTTGATTGATCTCTCTTTCTTAGTTAATGACCAGGAGCGTAAAACAACCATTTTATATTCCAATCAGATTGTCAAACTTGTTAAATCAAGAACCAAAAGCAGTTTGAATCATTTAAAACAAATAGAAACAACTTGACAAAATCCTGTTAAGGTTTTTAGAAAAACAACCAGTTGAATTATCGAAACAACCCGTTGATTTGGTTTGACAACAAAGTTAAACAAAGTCAAGCTTTTCAAATCCTTTTCAAAATCCACTAAGTGTAAAACAACCGGTTGAATCGACATTTCAACAGGTTGAAATTTCACACTCTTTAGAAAACACATCTTTTTCAAAAGGATTAAGATTCAATTAACCTTGAATCATCATAAAGAGTGGATTAACAATTCAAAGACTACTAGGCACACACAGAAAACCAGCAGCAAAGGTCTTCAAGCATTCCTCTTGGATTTGGAGACATGAATGCACCTTGTTCAACAATCTTCCCCTATTTGATGAAGACAAATCCCTAGTTTGCATGTGTTGTAGTGTTTGAATTTGATAAATCCTACAAAACAAAATTTGTGCATATACAAGGCATACATAGCAGCAGGATAGCCCAGGTTTAAAGACACACAAGAACAAGTTTTTTGCATAAGCCTTTAAGCAGAAAAACCAGTAAAACAAAGTGTAAAATCAATGCAGAATTGAGTGCAGACCAATATGTGTATATCAAAGATATAACATCATAATAAAACAAAATAAAGCACCATAGAGTGTAGCAACAAAATACAACACAGAAACCACCAATTCTCCCCCTATTTGTCTTTGCAAATATAATAGGAGAAGAGAACCTAGCCACATAAAACTCATGATGATCCCTTTAAGGTTGCTCTGTATAGTAGCCCAAAATTCAGAATACAACATCGACTGCAATAGGTAAAATGATTGCCAAAGCACCAGGTTTTATCATCTCTTGTAATGATGCAGATGCTACAATAGCAACATAGCGACCATAACTAGTTTTTCCTTGTAATCCATTATACCAGACCTCTTAATGAACTGCCTTCTCCCTTCATTCACAACCTCTTGCGCAGTTCTGCCAACAACATAATAGGCCCAAGCACTAAAGACAAATACAAGCATAGAACCTAGCAAACCACAGATGAAAACTTTCGGGAATTGCAATATCAACCTGTTTGAAAGGTTCACGAGCAAAAGCAACAACCTCATCCATATAAACACTAAACAAAAGGAAAGATGAAACAACAACAGAACTAATAGCAAAGCCTTTGGTGGTAAATTTGGTTGTGTTTCCTATTGCATCAAGGACATCTGTTATCTCTCGAACACTTTCAAGCTACTGACTCATTTCCATAATTTCTCCTGCATTATCAGCTATTGGGCCAAACATATCCATTGTAAGAATATAGGCAGTGGTGCTTAGCATTTGCATTGTTTCCACAACAGTGCCAAACAACCCACCAGTTAGGATTCCTACTACATCTACTAATCCAGAGGTGTGACCGAGCCAGAAAATCGAGATAATTGACACATTGATGACAAGGACAAGAAGAGCAGTAGATTTCCAGACCCAAACTGACTCCAGCAATTATATTAGTCCCATGGCAGTGGAGTTGAAAAGGGTCAATATGCGCACAAGCTCATGCTTGTAGTCAGTATAATACATGGCAATCCAAACAAAAATGTACGCAGTGATAATACAAATCAACCCACACAAGGAAATATTTAACCAAGCTGAAGGTGCTTGATTAGTGTAAAGTAACAAACGACTAGACAAACCAAACGCCAGAATAGCTAAGACTATCATTATAGAATATCCTTTTTGAAGAATTGTCATTGGATCCTCCACTGGAGCAATTACTCTAGTTTCATGTGTACCCCGATTAGAAAATATTCCAACTGATGATACTATCAAGTCGAACGAGTGAACAACAAGAGGAAACAAGATGAAGCCCGAAAGATCTACTAAAAGAAAGAAAGATAAAATCCTATGTATCACAAAGACTTAAAATCAAGAAAATGAAGGAAGGAAAGTGATAGAAAAAAAATAAACACAAAAAAGTAAATGCTAGTGAAAGTAAACTAGTCAAATCTTAAGGTGAAAGTGCAGTTGACATTAAGAGCCCATTGGCACACTTCCCCTACTAATGCACGTGTAAACTATAATAATGTCCATCCTAATGTGGAGGGTGTAATGAAAATTGTCCACTGAAATTTTATTTGTCTCCTTATCTTCCTTTAAAAATTTCTTCAAAGTAAATTATTACCCTCATTGAAGAAGTACAAAAGTTATCTTCCTCGTACAAAGAGTTGAATCACCAAACCCACAAAAAAAAAAAAATAAGTCCAAGAAACAAAAGCAAGAAAGAAAAAATTGGATAGTTAAACCAAATAGAAGTTAATGAGGCAAACAATAATGGAAAACAAAAAATTCACAAACAAAAATTAAAGGTAAGAAGAAAAGTTAACACAAAACAAAATGAACCTAAGAATGACTCTAAAATGGGTTATAAAACAAAAATTTAGAGTAAATGGAACTGACTAGTCCATAATTTATGAAACATTTTTTAGCACGAATTTTTTTATGAAATTTTTATCCAAGAATCTCAACACAATTTGTGATCAAAATTAACAAATTTAAGGTCAAACGAATGAGTATTCAATTAAAAATAGTTAAAAAAATTTGACATATATAGTAAAGCACTAGGTCAAAGAAATGAACCTTTCTTTTAACTCTGACAAAGATGAATAAAAACTTTATTGCAAATTTTGTAGAACGAATTTGAGGCTCATATTTTAACCATGACTCGTCAACACACGAGGAAATTCCTAGCAAACATTTTGAATAAAAAAATCCAATGAATAAGGTGCAATAAATCTCAAACCGAAAGCTACAAAACTGGGAAACCTTTTTTTCTATACTCAAAACGTTCAAACTTTCCTTGTTTATAACTTTTTTAAGTATTTAAGTAAATGTTTTTAAAAAAATTCAATGTATGTTGAACTCAAAATAAAATTTCCAAACTAGGGTATAAAGTTCACAAATATGGAAAAGAATAAAACCTAGGAATCCAATGTTATTAAGAACAAAACTACAAAACACAATGCAATTAGAGGTTGAAAAATGTCCTTCTCTAATTGGAGACAAATGACCTTTTGGTATTGGTGGAAATCCTCTCCATTAAGGGGATGACCTGTGCACCCTTATTTATTCCTTGTCACTCCATGCTTTCTATTTGCACTCTAGTAATTTATTTGTGCACCCTAGATGTTCTAGAGTTGCATTAGGTTCAAGGAGGTCTAATTGTAACACTAGCTTGACTCTTTCTTTTTCTATTTACACCCTACTCTAATTGGCCCAATACATGGCCCATGAAAATTTTCTCCAAACATGGCCCAAATACAAGCCCAAAATAAAGTGTATACTACTTTATACAATGTTTATAAAACTATAGAAAATTGGACAAGCAGACAACAATTAATTGTCCCTAATATGAGATTCTTCTAAGCTCTTTTTCTACTTCCAATATTCTTAACCAAATGTTTCTAGGCTAAATGGGTTTTCATCATTAAGTAAAGGTTTCTAGAGTGCCTTGGAATTATTTTCAATCTATTCTAAAATTTGGCTTAGAAATACAAAGCCAGAAAAATACTATTATACTATTTACAAATTTATATAAGGTTAAGAGATAGAATAACTTTTATAAAGCTTTATAATCTTCTCTACCCTTAGCCTGAGTCATGGTGGCTAAATATGTTAGGATGATCCTCCATCAACTAAGTTATACCTCATTGATGGATGCATGTACCAAATTAGATGTTATTGCAGTAAAATGTTCCAGAACATCTTTTCTCGAAGAAATATATGCAAGTAATGTTTGTATTTGAATATTTACAGTTGCAAGCTCACTTTCCATTTGCACTACCTTGTCCTCCACATTTGCTGAAGTTTCACTAGAGGAAGCATAATTCATACCACTTAGCCTTATTGTGAATCTTTTAAAAGCAAGGTTAGGGAAAACTCCATATGATAGTCCTCTGACTCGACCTAGATGCTCCTTACCAAATATGGCACCAATTGGATCATTTGGAGATATATAAGCAATTTCTGGATTTTTCAACATTAGCTCATCAATTTTTTCTGGATAAAATTGGAAGTAATGATTAATATTTCAAAGTAGTAATAAAATATTTTAGACTAGCATACTTGTCAGACCAACAATCAAACATTTCAGACCAACAATCAAACATATCAGACCAACAATCAACCAATAGGTTTAGTAATAAGAATTTCTTACCAATAATCAACCAATTAGAACTTAGTCTTAAATGCAATGTACTGTTGATCCATATGAAAGAGAAAAATAAAAGCATTAGATGTTTGACCATCATAATCCAACACAACCCAACCATTTAAAATTCATAATCTAGTCAAACAAAAATGGAGACTCATAGCATATATGCATGCATTAACACTACAAGAAAATCATGAAATAGAAACCAATTTTTAGAGACCAAAATAATTAGTTGCAATAGTAACTAAATTAGAGACCATTTTAGAAATTAAAAGAAAAATTGGTTTCTAAAATAGTTTTTATTATTGTTAAATAGTTTCTAAATTGGTATCTAATTAGCAACCAAGGTTTTAACTACCAATTATTTAGTTTCTAAATTTGGTCTCTAAAACCTTGGTTACTAATTAGATACCAATTTAGAAACTATTTAACAATAATAGAAACCAATTTTTTTTTAGTTTATAAAATGGTCTCTAATTTAGTTACTATTGCAACTAATTATTTTGGTCTCTAAAAATGGGTTTCTATTTCATGATTTTCTTGTATTCTTTATGACTAGTCAAAGTCTACATGTGCCTACCATGTGATTTCTGGTGCTAACTGGCGTGGAATTGTGTGCCTTTGAACAAACTCTTTTTCTTAAGAAAAACAACCCACTAAAAGCCAAAAATATGAAGTTGTTTTTTATGCCTATATAACAATGCTTTATGCAGTTGTTTTTCTTCACAAAATCAACCCATTGCCCATATCTATTGTCTCTTCTCAAATCTGCTACAATTTTCTTATTGTTTCAGAAATCTCCTTCTTCCTCCAGGGATTCCACACCTCTTTCCTCTAAAAGGATGAAAACCCGTGGAATAAAGAGAGGTGGACGCTTAGAAGGATGGTTCTCGGGAGAGGATGGGAAAATTGAGAAGTACCTCCATGAAATAAGCAGGAAGGTGATCAACAATCCAAAGCTTATCACCTTCAACTGGCTGAAATAACAGAAACTCATGGAAGTGAGGAGTCTTTTGAAGGAACAACTGCTGAAAAGGTTCCTTGGAATGTCTGGGAACATCTACCCAAATTTGGTAAGAGACTTCTACACTAATTTCCAAATCATTGGTGACAAAATTTGTTCACATGTGAAAGGGGTGGACATGGAGATCACTTATGAAGTCTGGACTGCAATCACTGGTTTAAAACATGTTGGGTTGATGATCAACAAAGGAAATATAGGCGTTGTTGAAGAATTCAACAAGATGCAGTTTTACAAAAGTTGCTTAAAGAATCCCCAATCAAGAGTAAAAAACTTTTCTATGGGAGGATATTGAATCTGGATGAAAGGCTCATTGCCTGCATTGTATCATGGATGCTAACTACAAGAGGTAGCAATTATTCAATGCTAACTAAAGAGGACCTTGTGCTTATCTACTGTATTATGAACAAAGTGAAGATTAATTGGATTCACATCATCATGGAACATATGCAAAAGTCAACAAGGTTAAATGACTACCACTACCCTCATGTTGTCTTAATTTCTAAATTTTTGCACTATTTTGAAGTGGATCTGGAAGAATTGCAATATGAAATTGTCAAAACTCAAGTGAAATCAACAATGGCTCCCTAAGCAAGATGGGAATCACCAGAGTTGGTGGAAGATGGGTGAGCAAAGATGGTGACCAAGCTGGCTCATCAAGTGGAGCTCACATTGGAGAAGACAATGAAAGGGAAGTTGCTGCTACTGGTAATGAATCTGTTGGTGCCTATGAAGTTTGTCCAAGTGATGTAAACATGGAAGAATGAATCACATCCATGTATCCATTTGAAAGGCTTGTGGTGAATAGGTTGGACAACTTTGCACATGATCAAAGAAATCATCATGAGTTCTGTGTGACAAGGTTTCAAAGCCTGGATGAGTAGAATGAGGCTGTGCATAATCAACTATTTGAGTTGCAACATGGCAAATAAAATTGAAGAAAATTTTATGCTTTCTTTCTATTTCTGGTCTATCATCTGAACTTTTTCTCTCTCTTTTTATGTTGTTTTTATCCCTCTTTTTATTCTATTTGCGAAGACAAATAGGGGGAGAAGTATATGGTTTGTAATGTGGTTTGTATTGTGTTAATATCAACTACGTATCCTGCTTTAAAACTGGTTTATATGGGTTTAGGGTTTAGGGAGGAACATGATATTCTTAATTGGATTCTAGATGAGTCTGGTCATTTCACTCTTAAATCGGCAATGAATTTTTTTTTTGCAACTATGAGTTCCCTGTGGTTGGGGTAAATTCATTTTGTCTTCATCTATTCCGCCTTCCAAAACTCTAGTACTCTGGAAAGTTTTTTCATGGGCGACTTCCTATAGATAAGCATATTTAGAATAAAGGTTTGCATATATGTTTTATGTGTACGCTTTGTGAAAAGCACGAGGAATCTATTCAACATTTATTTTTTGAATGTTCTAATGCTTTACATATTTGGAGTTGGATTCATCAAATTTTTCTTACTTCTCATTTCTCTAATAAGGATTATCTTCTTTCTTTTATTAAGAGTGATGGTATTCCTTTAGTTAAATTGATTAAGCTTGTTGTGATAACTTTTCCTATTTGGATGATATTGCGTATGAGGAATTATGCTACATTTCAGGATAAAATTGATGTTTCTAGGGCTATTTCGGTAGTTAAAGATTTAACTTGTCTAGTGGGAAATTCGTCTAAAGCTTCAATGAAGAATGATGTGTTGAATTTCAACGTGATTAAGTTTTTGGATATTAATACTTGTACTGGTAAAATTCTTCCTCTTCCTGTTAGATGAGAGTTCCCTTGACCAGGCTGGGTAAAAATTAACATTGATGGGGCAGCTAGGAGATGATCTTGCTACTTGTGGAGGTATTTTTCGTGGGAGTATAGGGGAGTTTATTGGTGCTTTCTCTGCATTTCTTGAAGTTTAGACTGTTATGGTTGTTGAATGTTATGGAGTTATACATGCTTGGAGGAAGCTCAAAAGATGGGGCTTACTAATGTATGGTTTGAATGTGATTCTGCCTTGGTTTGTGCTGCGTTTACTACTAGGACTATGTTCCATGGATGATTCGTAATCGATGGAATACTTGTCTTAATTACTGTTGGAAAATGGTTACTCATATTTTTCGTGAAGGGAATGTGTGTGCTGATAAGTTGGCTAATTTAGAATTTATTCATAAAGAATCATTTCATTGATATAATAGGCTTCCATCTAGTATGTTCTTAGAATTCTTTATGAATAGGTATAGTCTACCTATGTATCGTTTTTTTCAACATATGAATTTTGGTTTAGTCTTTCATGATTTTTTTTGTATGTTTTTTTAATAATATTTTTTTCATGTGATGGCAAATAATTGTTGTTACTTGAGGTATCAACCTAGTTAAGATGTTAAGTTGCATAGTGAGACCTAACATGAAAATTTTTATTAAAAAAAAGTTTTGAAGAGGTTAATGTTAAAAGATCTAAAAGTAAAATTATTTGGATGTTTATTTTAAACAATCTGATTAATGTTTTCGTGATGATAGATATTAAGAATGTAGTAGCTCTCTTCAGTGTTTTTCTATATCTAAAAAGAAATAAGATAAATTTATCCCTCAAAATATAGAATAAATTATCTAAATATAGTGTCAACTATTCATAGTTTCAATACATGTATGTACCCAATTAATAAGGAAACGTATTCTTATAAATGATTTCATACCAACTATTTTGTTTATATAAACCCTTCGCCTCACATTCTATCATAACATCAACAAGAAAGCAAAATTTTATTTTTCGTATTGTTCTTTTGTTTTGGAGATGGCTAAGATTTCTTTCACATTCATTTTCACCCTTATCCTAATCATTACAGGTATAATAATTTCTCTATATTTCTTATTATTATCCAAGTTGTTGTTATTGTTGATGCAGTAAACTAATGGTTCTATATCATCATAGTTTTATTTAGGCATGTGATGATATCTATGTCTCTGTAACTATATGCAAGAAAATTTGCTAAAAAAATTTATTAATTCCTTACATTTATTTTATAATCTGAAGGATTCGTTTATTAATCTGAATAGAAAAAACATTTGAGTTTTAAAAAAATAAATATACCAACTCAAACTATTTAGTGTTGAGTCTTTTAAGGGAATTAATACAAAAAAAAATAAGCACCAATAACCTACGAGATAACACTAAAAAAAGTTATGAAACCAACCTTTAACTAAAAACTTTTTAAAATAAAATTTTGTGGTTTTTATTATTTATATATTATTAGAAAAATTATTTTGAATTAATATGAGTTTCAAACTTATATTTAATTTTTTAAATAAGTTAAATATGTTTTTGTCTATGTACTTTATTTTATTTTTTTTAAATTGATATGTACTTGCAATAGGAAAACTATTAAAATAGATTTTCGTCAAATTTATTTACATAATAAACAAATTTTTAATATACAACAACAAAAATATTTTTAACCATATTAAGTGTAAGTTGATACCATAATGCATTATAAGTACTAAGTTATCACTAATTTAATTATACGAACCTTTTACTTTTTATGTTTATTTAAACTACTCCTATTTTGTGTATTTTATATTTTAGCAATTAGATCTTTCTCCACTTCTTTTTTCTACATCTAGCCCCTGTAAAATCTGTTATAGTGTATCTTTAAGTCACGTCCAATTTTAGTTAAAACGATTTTATTGGATAATACAAAATGGTAAAAGCAAAAACTAAGTGCTAGACGTAGTGGAATAAAACTTATATATTTTGATATTTATTTGATTATATGGTTTTCCTTTAATCCCTTCGGAATAATAAATCATGGTTTTATGTTGAAATATGTTACAAAATTTTCAAATGTATATAAAAGAAAAAGATGATATGATACGTGAAGTTAACATCTTACATTACACTATTAATTTATGAAGCTTTATTGAAATTACATGCTCTTTATTTTCTATTTATCTTTAAACTTATACTCCTCACTCAAACTATGAACATAACTAGTTATTTTTGTGAATGATCAAATGTGATAATAGGTAACCTAAGTCTTACAAATCTAATTAAGATAAAAACTTTGTTATCATGTTAAAAAATAAACCATATTAAAAAATAAATTTAAGTCTAATTCATTCTAAAAAATTAATTTATAAAATGAGAATTATTTTTATTTTTTTATGATAAAATAATCTTATTTATAGTAGACATGGAACTCCAACAATAATAATGTGCTATTATACAGTTTCATGTAAACTAAAGTGAGTAGATTTGTATATGATTTTCAATGAGACTATTCTTCTATATTATTTTATTATATCATTTGACCTGTTAGCATATGAAATCAAAACAAAGGCACCTAATTCAACCTGATTCTACATTTTTTATATCTGATTTTTAATGAGTTCCTTTACATTTTCATAGCTATTTCAACAACAAGTGGAGCCATGACATGTTCGGAATTGTTGGAACCAAATGAATGCAACCTCAGTTGGTGTCGTAGCAACTGTGATGGGCTATATCACGGAATTGGATTTTGCGTCGGCCCATATCCTCACCACTGTGTTTGTCTATTCAATTGTCCTCGTTAGAAGCACACGTAATGTTCAAATTTTAATACCTATAAAGAATAAGAAAATAAAATGATTTCTAGTGTTACTCAATTTTTTTTTTTCTGTTACTTTGATTTCTTAAACTTCAGTACTGCTTACTAAATCTGATTGAAAATTCTACGATACCACTTACAGTGTTGAAGCTTTGGTGTAATGTGTCTATAAAAGAAGAAAATTATATAAGAAGATTATTTGATTGAAATTAAATAAATAAATGGTAAAATAAAAATTAATATTTATGATTTTTAAATTTCATAAAAATAATAATCTTTTATGAATATAAACTATTATTTTTTATTAATAAGACACTTTTTGTTATTTTATGGTCATTATGCACATTTATCTCATCATAAGTTTGAGCATAGTGTTGTGGTATGGGAGAGAAAGACTTTTGAGATTTTTTCATTTTTCAAAAGATATAGAAAACAATTTTCATAAAAGATAACATTTTTGGAAACTTCAATTTTATAACCTTTTAAGTTTAAAAAGATAAAACCTTTCGTGTGGTTTAAAACCAAGAAAGATACCCGGAACAATACGACTGTCCAACTTCTTTCTATGAGCAACAAAAGTAGAAGAATAACACATACGACTAAAGATACGCAAGTTAGAAATGTCACACAACTTTATATGCAATTTTTCATAAGGTGTTGCATTATTGAGCAAAGGAGTAGGAATACAATTAATTAAAAGAATAGCATGTTGGATAGCAAATTCCAAAAGTTAGTAGGAGGTTTAGACTGAAAAAGGAGAGATCTTATAACATTTAAAATAGGTTGATGCTTTCGTTCAATAATGTCATTTTGTTCAGGTGTTTCTATACATGAAATTTGATATAAAATGTCTTTTCAAGCAAAAAAATCACTACAAGAAAATCACTAGTTACATACAGTTTTTTACATACGGATCTGGATTCGTATGTAAAATGAACATTACATACGGATTTTATATACGGAAACAGATTCGTATATAACTCCAACATTACATACGGATTTTTACATACGGATACTGATCTGTATGTAACTCCAACATTACATATGGATTTTTACATACAAATGCTGATCTGTATGTAACGTAAGTATTACATATGAATTTTTACATACGAATTTTTACATACGGATAATAATGTTTATGTAATAGAAAAGTTTTTTTTATAAAAAAATTATATACGAAAAGAATCCGTATGTAACAATTTTTTTTAAAAAAAAAACTTATATACGAATTTAATCTGTATGTAAGCTATTACAAATTTAGTTAATTAAAAAATATAGAAATAAGAAGCTAACGTATTTTATGTTATTTTACTAAAATTAAAAAACAATAAAATTGATAAAGAAAAACAATAAAAAATATTGAAAATAGAAATAAAAATATAAGTGATCTTAACGTGTGTTACATCATAAATTCATTTAATTTTATATTTTATTTTTATTATTTAAAAGTTAATTAATTAATTACTTAAAGTAATTAAATATTTATTTTAATTATAATAATAAATTATATAAATTATATTCAATTAAAAATAACCACATAAAGAATTTTAAAAATAAATAACATAAAAAATTAAATGTGATTTATGTTATTTCATTAAAATTAGAAAACAAAATAATTGAGAAAAAAAACAATAAAAAATTAAGAATATGTTGAATTTGAATTTGAACCCCAGCCACTTCACTTCAGTTCTCCACTCAGCCCACCTTCACTTCAATAAAATAATTTAATTTTTTTATTTTGACTATTTAAAGTTAATATATTGAATTACTTAAAGTAATTGAATATTTATTTAAATTATATTAATAAATTATATTCAATTACAAATAACCAAATAAACAATGTTAAAAATTAATAACATAAAAAAATTCAATGTGATTATGTTATTTCACTAAAATTAAAAAAAAATAGAAAAAAATGTAAGTGGTGCTAATAATAAATTATATTTTGTATTGGAGAAGAGCACTGGGCTCAGTGCTCAATGATCGGATATCGGCGCCTGTGTCAAGCAGGTCACGTTGGTAGTTTGGTCGAGTTGATGGCCATTGAAGTGAGTCTCAGGTATGTGTGCGTTGAGGTTCATTTATATACTTAACGCGTATAAGGCCCGGTTAGCGAAAGAATGTGGATGATGTGTTTAGTATATTCGGGTCTAGAACAAGTAAAACATTCTTTATAACACCTAAGCCCGAGAGTGCTAGTGTTTTGGGGAATACCATTTCTAAGACTGAAAGTACTTACTTATTGTTTCTATAAGCCATGTACTGACTTCATCGTTGGAGTGCAATCAACAAGTAGGATCCCTTTTGTTTCAACGGAGCCGCATTCAAAGGGAAACACATAATCCACCACAAATAGGAGGAGTCACCGCTTGTTTTTTAAGTCAACCGACAATAACATATTCAATTATTTAAATGAATGAAATATTTATTTAAATTAAAATAATAAATTATATTCAATTAAAAATAACTAAATAAACAATTTTAAAAATAAATAACATAAAAATTAAATGTGATTTATGTTATTTTTGACTAAAATTAAAAAACACTATAATTGAAAAACAAAAAACAATAAAAATATAAAAATATATTGAAAATAGAAAAAAAAATATATAAGTGGTGCTTAATGTGTGGTAGATCATAAAATAATTTTATTTTATTTAGATTATTTAAAAGTTAAATAATTAATTACTTAAAGTAATTAAATATTTATTTAAATTATAATAATAAATTATATTCAATTAAAATACCTAAATAAACAATTTAAAAAATAAATAACATAATTAAAAAACAAAAAACAATCAAAAATAAAAAATATGTTGAATTTGAATTGGAACCAGGCACCTTCACTTAATGTATTCTTCACTAAGCCCAGCTTCACTTCACTTAACGTATTCTTCACTAGCCCACTTCACGTATTCTTCATTTAGTAAAAAAAAAAACCCTACTTAACCTAAATCACAGCAACCCCAATTCCACTGAAGGACACCAGCGAACGGCACCAGCTAACAACACCAGCCAAACACACCACCGAACGACACCACCGTCGATCTACAATCTGCCACACCGCACGCACGAACGAGCATCTAAACTGAGCAATAACTTCCCCCCTTTGCCATTGTACCATCCCGTGTGCTCGAGATTTTGCAAACACCGACCCGACGTAGTCTTCCCAATTGCCACCACCGCGTGACCTCCGGCCACTACCGCTGCAATCGTTCAGGTTTTGTTTAGTATGTAACAAAAATTGTAGGAAAAAATAGAATCTACTTTTTTGTGTGCTGCTCTCTTTGTTTGCAGGAAGATGTTGATTTTTTGGTTTATTTTGGCATACATGGTTTATGGTTTATTTTTGGGTTATTGAGTTGGGAATGTGCAGGGCTTTGGTTTGTCTCTGTGAAGTGATACATTATACATTGTATGAGTTGGTGTATATTTTTATGTTTCTGTTATTGTGGTTTAGTGAACTTTTGTATGAATTTATTCGCTATAAAACTTGATAATTTTAAAATAATGATAGAAGTGAACTTTTTTTGATGGCTCGCTTCCTCATTTGAGTCAATGTAGGCATAAGTGATAAATCCATAATTCAAAAAGTCAATACAATCCAATATCTTGCCATTTGGGTAAATTCTCATTACGATTTCTGATGTATAAAATTCTGTAATTTAATGCATGAAAAATATTTTTTTATTACTAATTATAATACCTAAAGACGATTTAGGTAAATTTGTAACACAAACTCTTACATGTTCGTTTCTAACACGAACTCTTAAATGTTCGTTTATAGCACGATCTTTGAAAAAATTGTTGACTTTTTGTCAGTTGCTTTATGAACAGAACATGGATCAGTTTCCATCAAATCGTGGATGGATGTATGATAGGTGTTATAGAGCAATAGGTGCTTTGAAAGAGTCTTTTATATTGGGAGTTGAAGAGTTTATAACCAAAGCTTGCCAACAAGAATGTTATCTGAATGATGGGGGAATACGATGTCCATGTACTAAGTGTGATTGTACAAGAATTTTGGAGGAAAAACTTGTGAAGGTTCATCTCTACAAACATGGTTTCAAATCTAATTATTGGATTTGGAGTGATCATGGTGAAGACATGGTAGAAGGTGACTTGGATAATAACGATAATTGCATGCCTTTGGGAATAAGTGGAGGTGCACACCTTCAATCACAAGATGACCAAGTTAGGCTGATGGAAGACATGGTGTATGATGCTCTTAGGCAACAAGAGTCATTCCGAGTACCAAATGTAGATAACATGGAAGAGCCTCCGAACGAAGAAACTCAAAGATTTTATGACCTTTTGTTGGTTGCAAATGTGCCATTGTATAAAGGGTCATCTGACTCCAAATTATCAATGTGTGTCTGACTATTAGCTTGCAAATCCAATTGGAATATTCCTGACCAATGCTTAGAGTTTATTTCAAAAATGCTTTTAGATGCAACACCTACCAAAATAGGTTTGCCTAAAAGTTATTATGATGCAAAAAGGCTAGTGTCGAAATTGGGATTACAGGCTAAGAGGATTGATTGTTGTGTGGATGGTTGCATGCTCTTCTATGATAACGAATACGGTAAAAATGATGGAGCGTTGCTTCAATGCAAATTTTGTCACAAGTCAAGGTATCATCACCAGAACACCGGAGCAAGTAACAAAAAACCAGTTCCTGTAAAGGCAATGTTCTATTTGCCAATAATTCCAAGGTTGCAAAGAATGTATGCTTCAACACAGACTGCGGGACAAATGACATGGCACTATGATAACAAAAGCAGTAATGGTGTTTTGCGTCATCCATGTGATGGCGAGGCTTGGAAGCACTTTGATACAATATATCCCGATTTTTCTGTGGAGGCACGCAATGTGCGATTAGGTTTATGCTCTGATGGTTTTAATCCATATGTGCAAGCATCAAATGCACCCTATTCATGTTGGCCAATAATTGTGACCCCGTATAATCTTCCTCCCAAAATGTGCATGTCTAAACCTTATATGTTTTTGAGTTGTCTCATACCAGGCCCATTCAATCCAAAGGCTGGTATTGATGTATTTTTGGAGCCCTTGATAGACGACTTGAAGAAATTGTGGAGTGGTGTCCCAACATACGATATTTCAAGGAAAGAGAACTTCATGATGAGCAGTGTTAATGTGGACGATTAATGATTTTCCTGTATACGGTATGTTGTCCGGTTGGGGAACTCATAGTAAATTAGCATGCCCACATTGCATGGAGCATTCAAAGGCATTTAGATTACATCATGGGGGGAAAAATTCTTGGTTTGACTCGCATCGTAGATTTTTACCGAATGATCATGCATTTAGGAGGAACAAGAATGCGTTCAAGAAGGGGGAAGTTGACATGGATCCTCCACCACCTAAGTTCACACCTACACAAGTTTGGAATAGAGTAAAGGCTTATCCTAAAGTAACTGAAAGTGGTGTGCAAAGAATACATGATGGTTATGGGGAGTGGCATAACTGGACAAAAAGAAGTATCTTTTGGGATCTTCCATACTGAAAAGACAATATATTAAGACATAATCTTGATGTTATGCATATTGAAAAAAACTTCTTCGATAACATTTTTAACACTTTCATGAATGTGACTGGGAAGAAAAAGGACAATGACAAAGCACGAATGGACTTAAGTTTGTATTGTAGGCGAAGAGACTTGGAACTGAAGTCACATCCTAATGGAAAGATGTTGAAGCCAAAAGCAAATTACACACTTGCAACAGAGGAAATTAAACATGTGTGTCAATGGTTAAAAGATCTTAGGATTCCTGATGGATATTCTTCAAATTTGACTAGATGTGCTGATGTGAATAAGGGAAGGGTGCTTGGGATGAAAAGCCATGATCATGTATTCATGGAATGCCTACTTCCCATAACATTTAGTTCGTTACCAACTCATGTTCTATATCCCATTATTGAGGTAAGTCATTTTTTCAAAGATTTGTGTTCTACAACACTAAAGCAGGATGATCTTACTAGGATGGAACAAAACATTCCAATAAATCTTTGTAAGTTGGAAAGGATATTTCCCCCGACATTTTTTTATTGTATGTAACATCTCCCTGTCCATCTAGCATATGAAGCCAAACTTGGTGGACCTGTCCATTATTGGTGGATGTACCCATTTTAAAGGTAATAATAAGAGTAATTAGTCTTTATTTAATGTGAAATATAACTATCAATCATAAAATATTTCTTTGATTATAGATTCATGGATATGTTAAACGATCAGTGAAGAATAAGGCTAGGGTAGAAGGATCTATTTGTGCATCTTATTTGCATCATGAGACAACTCACTTTTGTTCACATTATTTCAACAACTTCATGTTAAAACCACAACATTGTAGAAATGAAGTGGACATTGAAAGTGAAAGGCTTCCATCAATCTTATCTGTATTTGACCAACCTGGACGTCATTCTGGGAGGAAGATCACTCGTTGGTTAACTGATGAAGAATTGAGCTTAGCTCATGTTCATATTTTGATCAACTGTAATGAAGTTAAACCATACCTCGAGTAAGCCTCATGCAAGATATTCTTTTAAAACACTGTTATTGATTCATTAAGTTATCGCTAACCAAATGCATTGACACTTATATATTCACAGCTCATACATTGTAATGAAATTTCTAAATCACATGCCTCGGCTCGTATACATACATATTTTCCTTTGTGGTTTAGGACCCAAGTATGTATCAACAAATTCTATAATTTACTCTCTTTTTTACTTCTTTAACCATTTCATAAAAAATTAATGACATTGATATATTTATAGGTTCATAAAGACCCTTTAAATGTGAAGAACCAACACTTAAGAGATTTATCACTTGGTCCTTTAAGGTGTGTAAAAGAGTGGCACACCTTCTTTGTGAATGGGTACAAATTCCACACTCATGCATGGAACGAGGGAAAGAAAACAATAAATAGTGGGGTATATGTAAAGGGTCTTACAAAAGGAGGTGAGGATGATTTCTACGGTGTGATTCAACACATATATGAGGTGGAGTACAATTCTTCGACCTCAGATAAAAAAGTTGTATTATTTTACTGTAATTGGTTTGATCCATCAACAAGAGGTACACGAGTGGACTCCAAATATGGTATTGTGGATATTCGAATGGATAAAAGATATGTGCCATTTGATTCATTTATCATTGTACATAATGTTCGACAAGTTTATTATGTACCATATGCAGCATCACACAAAGACAAACGTGGTTGGTGTGTTGCAATCAAAACGAAGCCCAGAGGTCGTATAGATTCTGATGATGTAGAAGTTGAAGTGCCATATCAAGTTGATGAAATGTCACATGTTAATGAAGTGATTAAAGTTGAAAGGGTTTCAGGATTACAAGATAAAAAAATTATGTGATAAAATTATTATCACGATTTAACAACCAAAATCCATCATCCAGTACCAGATGCTACCCAATCTACCCCACCAGTACAAGATGCTATTGCATCAATACCATCTCCACATGTTGGTTCTAATGCATCAACCCCACCGGATATTACACCATCCCCATATACAAATCTTGGAGGGACGCACTCAGCTTTTGCAGCGAATAACTTAGAGGACGAGGTCCTCTCAGATGGTGATCAACCTGTGATTCAGCCTATTGGGGGAGGGTAAGAATATAACAAAATTCAATTTATATAATTTATTATTATTGTCTTATAATTTTGACTAACTTTGTTTTGGTATTTAGGTTTTATCCATCAAAAATTGCATCAAAGGCCATCACTGCCACCATCAAGCAACAATTTGGTGAGCCATGACCAACATGGGGGGCAATCCCAAAGGGTGAACGGGATATATTTTTTCAACGTTTTAAGGTACTTGTTTTTTATTCCCTTTAAATATTTTATATTTTACAATTTGGATTGATGATTCTTGTTGTTTTGGAGAGGAAGGAAAAAGTTAAGAAAAATTCCATACAAAAGCTTCTCACACCCTTTCACAAATGTTTAAAGATGCTCGCCAAGAAGGTAAACGACCAGAATGGATTGACAATAATGTTTGGAACAGCCTCCAAGAACACTGGAACATGGCTGTGTATCGATCCAAATGTGATACAGCTAAAAATAATCGTTTGTGTGAAAAAGGTGGATGTCTGCACACTGGAGGATCTATTAGTGTTCATGAACACGCTATTCGTTTGGTATGATTTCCATATAATTTTTTTATATTAATCTATGATTAATTATTATCTTCTTAATTTATGAAATGTTTTCTTTATAGAAAGAGGAGTTTGGCCGCTCGGTCCATGTTGATGAAGTGTTTCAACAAACACATATACGGAAGAGCACTGGAGATTTTGTTGATGATAGATCAAGGCGGACTCATGTTAGTTTTTTTAAACTTTTTTTAAACTTTTTTTTTCATATACATTAATTGGTATGATAACAAATATTTTTCATTTTAATAGGAAGATTTTGAAAGTAGATTGTCTCAAGCATTATTTAAGTCACAATCTACCTCACTATCTACTCCATTAGATCCGGCTGAGGAGAAAAAAATTGAGAAGCCGTTGTTGGTTAAAAACTGTAGGTGGAAGGTACAAGGGATGAGTATATGGGATTGGACGTGTTGATCGTCAGGATGACTGTGTTGGTCGCTACCTACAAGAAACACAACCATCTTCTAGTAATTGTTGAACTTAGGCAGCATGTTGAACGCATGGATGTAAGGTTTCAAAACTTTCAAATTTTCATGATGCAATATCTACCACCTGAGGCAGCAGCTGCAGCACAACAGTTTTTTCAGCAGCCAAATACCCCGCCACCAACCCAACCGAATTAGCAGTCAAATGAAGTTCAACATCATAATACTCATGATGAACAACAAAATTCACCCGGTGAAGATTATAATAATTATTAGCTTCTCTAGAACTTTATTTTAATGAAATACATTTTAGATATTTAGATATTTGAAAATAGTAAGTATTGTATGTATGGATAACTTTGAATGTGATGAATATTTGTCTTCTGAAAACTGGAATGTACTGGAATGTTGATGGATATATGCAGGTATAGAATATGGGGTGCTTCCAAATACAAAAAATATAGGTTGCTTCCAAATACAAAAAATGGTACTGCTGTACAATGTTACATACGGATAAATCCGTATGTAAGTCTGCTTGTTAATTACTTATGGATTTTACATACGAATTTATCTGTATGTAATTACATACAGATTTTACATACGGATTTATCCGTATGTAATTACATACGGATTTTACATACGAATTTATCCGTATGTAATGACACACGGATTTTACATATGGATTTATCCGTATGTAATGACATACGGATTTTATATATGGATTTATCCGTATGTAATTACATACGGATTTTACATATGGATTTATCCGTATGTAATTACATATGGATCCAAAATCCGTATGTAACTGTGTTTTATATACGGATTTTGTGTGTTACATACGAATTTTGGCTGTATGTAATTAGAGTTTTTCTTGTAGTGAATCTTTCATCACAAATTCAACACCATTATCGATACAAATTGATTTGATTTTTTTTTGAAAATGGTTTTCAACGTAATAAATAAAACTCACAACATTAGCTCTAACTTCAAACTTATTTTGCATAGAAAAAACCAAAGTAAAGCGGGAAAATCATCAACTATAGTGAGAAAATATCTATGATCGGGCATAGAGATAACAGAACAAGTACCTCATATATCCATATGAATTAAATCAAATATGTGAGCATAATGAGTAGTACTAAAAGGAAAAGAAAATTTCTTTTGTTTAGCTTGATGACAAGCATCACAAAATTAGGACTTTTCAACAAATATATCGGGATAATGGGTTTGTAGAATCTTTAGTCTTTCATCAGAAGGATGTCCTAACCTTTGGTGTCAAAGACCAACCGTTTTAGTTATACAAATCAAGAAAGGAGAAACATGTTGTGTAATGGATCTATCTAAACAGTATAAGCCACTAATCAAATCAGCTAAACCAATCATGTCTCTGGTCTTGTTGTCCTATATGATACACTTGTTAGAGTAGAAAATTAAATCACATTGAAGGCAAAAAGTAAGTTTGGATACAGAGATAAGATTGAAAGAAAAGGCTGGAACATGTAAAACATTTGTAAAACTAATTTTGTAATTGAGATTAATAGTTCCAAAGTAATTTGTTGTAACATAGTGGCCATTAGGTAATTTTCTGAGAATAGGATTGATGCGATGATAAGTGGAAAAATCAGATAAAGTAAAACATACATGATCTGTTGCTCCAAAGTCCAAAATGCAAGTATATTTATTTAGTAAATGATTTTCCAAGGTATGTGTGTTACTTGCAGAAGTAGAGTCCCGATCTTGTTAGTTTGTATCAACAGCAAAAGAACCAACTTGATTCACTTGAAGTTGTCCAACTGATATGATTCCAATAGCAAGATATAGATGATTCTTTGACATTTTATGGAATCAACTTGAGTTGGAGAATGAAGAGGCACTTTTATAGAAATGGATCAATGTTTTAAGTTTCAAGAACTCACCAAAACTTGCGCCAAACACCAAAGCTCACATGGAAGTTCCATTTCTTGTCAATTGAACCGATTAAAAGATGCAAGAATGCAAATGAACCGATTAAATTGCTTGACAATTGAAATGCACCGAACAAAGTAAGCTAGAATGAAGATGAACCGTTTAAACTCAGCAAGGAAGAAGATGAACCTAAGACATGTTTAGGAGTTCATATGTTCACGGAAATGGAAGGAATAGATGGAGAAGAAAGAAGACTTATGTGGTTGTAGTTCTTGGTTGATGAACACGCCACTTGAAGTGTGATTGCTCCAAGATAAGTGTGAATTGCCGCCACTTGAGAGAACCAAGGCACTCAAGATGAGACTAGGAAGAGGAGAAGACAAGTTCTCACTACACTCAATCACCAATTTGGGAGAGTTTTGTTACTACGAATTCCAATTCTGAAATTAGAAGGACCCAAGCCCTCCTTTTATAGGAGCAAGGGCCGGTCATGAGCTTAACAAAGCTTGTACTACAAGCTACCCAAGAGTCTCCAAAGCTAACGCCTATAGTGACTTATGAAGAGTCACCTTCTAGAAAATTATAAACTAAAGCCTAAAGATGCTTTACAAAAGAGGTATCTAATGTTTCCCTCTAAGCACCTTTCTAAAAACTATGTATTAAAGATTCTACTTTTTATACAAAAGACACTATAAAAAGAGAAAACAATCTACCACTACTTCCTAATTCCTTAAACTTGCCCCTTGTAAGCCTTTGAGGTAAGCTAGTGTCTCCCTGAGCTTCTTCAACTTCGGCCTCTAACTCCTCTTGTCCTTGATCTTCGGCCTCTATTTCTTCTTGATCTTGATCTCCATCACCAACAGAAGCATTTTCTTGCTTGAGAAGATTAGTTAAGATTTGATATTGCTGATGACTAAAATGAGCATTTCCATTTTCATTGTTATTAGAACCATGCTCCTCTTGAGCGACAATATTGTTGACAGAAAAGTCCTACCATTTTTGGAATTTATGACCGGGTGGGTAACCATGCTTTTATAGCATGTATCAATAGTGTGGTCATTTCTATTACAATGTGTGCAAACCTTTCTGTTACTGTTATGACTAACCCTTTTCCATGTTGATTGGAAAACCATGTTTCTTAAAGCACATATTATCATTATGACCACTTTTTCCACAAAAAGAACAAACAACGGAAGATTGCACATTACTCTTATTTACCATGGGATGAACATTTTTTATATTGGCAACTAAAACATTACTACTCAATTGACATTCTTATTGGGCTATTAAAGAAAAAAAATTGGTATAGGTGGGAGAGGTTCCATCAAAAGGACATGAGATTTAACATTGCTGTATTGATCGTTTAGAATTGCATGTCTTGATCTTCCCTTTTCTGTTGTGAAACAATAGAGGAGATATTGCAAGTACAATTTTTACAAATGCAAATAGGTTCAGGTATGAAATTTTCTAACTCATCCCAAATGATCCTTAATTTTGTGAAATAATCAATGATAGAGAGCTCACCTTGATTTAGCGAGGATGCCTCCATTTGGAGGTCAGAAATGCGTGAAAGGTCACCTTGAGAATATCTTGTTTTGAGATCATTCCAAATTTGTACATTTTTGTCCATCCAAGCAATGCTTTGACGAATAGGGACAAAAACAAAATGGACCAGCCACAAGACCACCATGTTATTGCACTGATTCCACGCTAAGAAGGTGGAATCTGTCTTTGCTGGTTGTGTAGCGGTTCCATCTACGAACTCGAGTTTATTCTTGGCGCTTAACGCCGTGAGCATCGACCGACTCCACGAATGATAATTGCCAGAGTCCAACACCGGCGAGACAAGAGGAGTAGTTGGATTCTCGTTTGGATGAAGACACATAAAATTTGGGGTTGATTCCTCTTCTGCCTTCTTCATGCCGAAAGTAAAAACTATTCAGAAAAAAGAAGAAGGAGTAAAAAAGAAAAAAAAAAAGACAAATAAGCGGTAGAAGAACAAAAAGAAAAGGAAAAAAAAAAAAGCCAACGAAATAGAATCAAGAAGAGATCAGAGAAGAAGTGTAGGAGAGCTCTTTAAAGGAAGAGTTGTGATACCATCATAAAAGTAATCACTTGCAATAAGGAAGAGTGTGCCAAACCAAGAACCCTAATATTAAGTGTTCAAAAACAAAGCATCGTGAATACAGAGAAGTTAAGAAAGATGGGAAGAACGAGAGAGAAAAGAGATGAGTAAAAAGAATTTCATTAATCATAAAATGAAAGCACAATACTTAAACGGTACAAAGAAAAAAAAATATAAATATATAGACAAAAATATATAAACAATAGGAAAAACTCCAAGACCAAAAAAGGTAAAATAAAAAAAAAACACTAACAGTAATATAGTAAAAAAATTATATTTTAACAGGAGCACGTATTTTTTTATCACATCCAAAACATGTAAGAATATTATGTGGCACCTCACAATTATTTATCTTATTAATTGATCAATTACCATAATTATCCTATTATATTATTGGTAATTACTTGATGGATGTAATTACTATTACCATAAATAATTAGGGTTTCCCCTTGGGTGTATTATAAATAGAGATTACCAGACAACTAAAGAGACACTCTCATATTCTAACATCACAAGGCCGAAACTCATTCCCTAAAGGGATTTTCGAGCCTCTCATCTCTTTGTCTCTCTACTCACATAATTCCATTCTAAGCGATACACCCTAAAGGGGAACCCGATCAAGATCATGTCTTCGTCCCTCAGCCATACGATCACGGGTCTACCAGGGAATCCGATCAAGATCATGTCTTCGTCCCTCAGCCATACAATCACGGGTTTACCAGGTATTATCTAATCATTATTCTCGTTTCATTATATGATTGAGGAATCCTAATTCAACATGTGGTATCAGAGCACTTATGTTGCTTAATCGATTCTTCTTTCGTTTTCCCTAAATTTGGAAGAAACGAGGATTTTGATTCGACCAATTGATTTTCGATGTTTTTATTTTGGTATATTATTGAACCACTTATTTTCGAAAATCCACCTTGATATCATAAAATAAATTTTAATTTTTTCGAGATCCATAATTATTTTTGAAGATTTTGAAAATTAAAATTTAATATGAATGTTATGTGTTCTTCATAATTTTTGTGAGTATTCCCTTATTTGGAATGGAATTAATTTTGATTATATGTTCATCATCATTATTTGTTGTTCGTATGAATTTTCGAAAATTAGGAATAAAGAATTTTTGGAAATTAATTATTCCCTTAATTAGGAAATTTCGAAAACAATATTTTTCCTTAATTCAAATTTTCGAAATACAATTGATTCCCTTAATTAGGAATGGATTTGATTTGATTGTGTTTTCCTAAAAAATAAATAAATAAAAATTGATATCTTAGTCTCCAAGTTTTTCCTTATTTAGGATAGTATATTCTTGCCTTATTAATTTTCGGGTATTATTATTATTATTACTATTTTCGAAAATAGCAGTCATGTCAAACTTGGAAACATATCAATCTAATTAAAATTTTGAAGACCAAATCTAAAATCAAATCCTTAATATTCCGCTACTCACCTTATCGAGTTTATGCGTAACATATTTACGCGTTTCCTTTTATTTATCGAATTAAATATGGTAAATCTCATGATACTGTAATTATGTTTAAAAAAAATATACTTATTTTGTTAAACTCTTAAAATATATATATATATATATATATATATATATATATATATAAAATTTTTGCTTAAACTTAATAACAGGAGTCTCCCTTCTGTCCAACGATGATGGGTTATGTCTTGTTATTTGAGTCTAATTATGCACCTTCACTTACTTGTGAGTACACTTAATTATTAAATATTCACATGACATTTGTCTAAAAACACAATTACTTCTATTCTGTCCAACGATGTTTGTTGCACTTGTGTTTTGCAAACTTAATATGTGCATAAGCTTAAATGTTCACTTCTGTCCAAAGATGATGTGTCACATTCTTATTGCACATAATTGGTAATTAACCAAAGTGAAAGTTGATTGTTTAAGTAGAACCTAATCTAGTCTATTATTTTGATGTTATAATAGATTTTATCACAGCTTCATTATCATAATGGTTCTTACTTATGCCTGCTTTAGATCTAAGTTTCCCTATGTCACTCTAACTTTTTCCTTAGCCTAAGTATCTTAATTCGTTGTCTAACTAGCCCCTAATATGGGAATTGAGACCTTGACTGGTGAAAATCAGTGAAAGTTTCCTAGTCCACTTCATTATGACTTCTCTTCCTTTTGCGTTTGAAGCCTTCAAAGTCAACTATAATACTCATAAGGACAAATGGTCCATGAGTGAGTTGATTGCTATGACTGTTCAAGAAGAAGAGCGCCTGAAGCTGGAGAAACCAGATGTTGCTTACATCGTGGCTACTAAGTCGAAGAAGCGGAAGGGCAAATTCCATAAAAAGGAATCTAATAAGTTCCCTAAAACTGATGCAAGTGCACCCTCCAACACTAACAAATCCACTAGCAAGTCCTACTGCAAGTTCTGCCGCAAGGTAGGACATAAGCAGTCTAAGTGCTCAAGCTTTAAGGAGTGACTAGCTAAGAAAGGTAATCATCTGAATATGATAATTGAGTCCTTTAATTTAAATGTTCCAACTAATACTTGGTGGTTTGACTCTGGTTCTATGGTTCATGTGACCAATTCAATCTAGGGATTCCTTACAATCCGGAAGCTGGAAAGAAACCAAAGAACACTTAAGATGGGGAATGGACAAGAACTATTTGTCGAAGCTGTGGGAACCTTAGAATTACTTATGAAAACTAGAAAATGTATTAAACTTTATGATACCTTATATATTCCTGAAATTACTCGGAATCTTGTATCAGGACCAAAGTTAGACATTGATGGTTTTTATGTTTCCCATGATCATGACAAACTTACTATTTCTTTAAATTTTCAATTGTTTGGTACTGGTTTTCTGGATAACGGTCTCTATAAGTTAGAACTAGATGATAACTTCTCCAAATCTTTGTTATCATATAATATTAATGAGAACTTAACAAAGACCAAGAGAAAACGAGACTTAGAAACTTCATCCATGTTGTGGCATCAACGTTTAGGCCACATTTCACAAGATCGCTTATCTCGACTTGTGAAGGATGAAGTCTTACCATCTCTCGATTTCACTGATTTTGGAACATGTGTCAAATGCCTCAAAGGCAAAATGACATCCACGACTAAGAAAGGTGCCACTAGGAGTTCAAAATTATTAGAACTTATTCATACTGACATTAGTGGCCCTTACAGCATCGTTGGAATAACAGGACATAATTCATTTATCACTTTTATAGATGATTATTCTCGTTACATGTACTTGTATCTCATTAAGGAAAAATATGAATCACTTACAACTTTTAAACATTATAAAAATGAAGTTGAAAAACAACTTGATCTTCAAATAAAAGTTGTGCGATCAGATAGAGGAGGTGAATACTATGGTAGACATACTGATTTGGGACAAGCCCCTGGTCCATTTTATGAATTTTGTAAAAGCCAGGGGATTGTGAACCAATACACCATGCCCGGTACTCCTCAACAAAACGGTGTTGCTGAAAGGAGAAACAAGACCCTAATGAACATGGTGCGTAGTATGTTAGCCAACTCCAATTTGCCCTTATTCCTCTGGATCGAGGCATTAAAAGCAGCAGTTCATATACTCAATAGAGTTCCTTCCAAATCTGTCCCTAAAACTCCTTATGAACTTTGGACTGGAAGGAAACCGAGTCTTAGATATATGAAAGTATGGGGCTGCCTTGCTGAAGCTAAAGTTTATAACCCTTTCTTAAAGAAGCTTGACATGAAAACAGTAACTTGTCACTTCATCGGGTATCCCGATCACTTAAAGGGTTATAGATTTTATTGTCCTTCCCACGTCACCCGCATTGTAGAAACCAAGCATGCTCATTTCCTAGAGGATTTCAAGATCAGTGGGAGCAGTGACAATCCTTACCTGGATTTACTATAAGTACAAGAGGCGGGGGGAGAGATCTACATCGACTACTAATTTGCCTCTGATCACTCCTCTTGTACCCACCCCGCGCGTCACTGCACCACCTACTCCACACTCTGAACCTGATGTTACTCTGAATCCATCCGAGAATGAAGGCACCCTGAACGACAAACATCAGTACAATGCAGAACCCGTTAATCAGCTCAGGAGGTCATCTAGAACTAAAACTGCTACTAATTTTGATGATTATGTAACCTACCTGACTAAAGCAGAAATGGATGTCGGAAGGTATACTAATCCTACCTCTTACAATGAAGCCATTACTAGTGATCAATCTTCTGAATGGAATAATGCCATGCTCGATGAGCTTGACTCCATGAAGAAAAAACAATGTTTGGGATCTAGTAGAATTACCCGACGGAGTAAAACCCGTAGGATCTAAATGGGTGTTCAAAACCAAGCTAGATCATAATGGAAACATTGAACGCTTCAAAACAAGATTGATTGCAAAAAGGTTCACTCAGAAAGAGGGAATTGATTATCAAGAGACCTTTTCACCTGTCTCTCGAAAAGATTCCTTAAGGATCATAATGGCCCTCGTAGCTCACTTTGATCTAGAGCTACATCAGATGGACGTCAAGACCGCTTTCCTTAAGGACGACTTGTATGAAGACGTGTACATGCAACAACCAGAAGGTTTTAAACCTGAAGGTCAAGAACACCTAGTCTGCAAGTTGAAGAAATCCATTTACGGGCTGAAGCAAGCCTCACGGCAGTGATACATAAAGTTTGATGAAGTCATGAAGAAACAAGGTTTTCTTAAAGAATCAAGTGGATCAATGCACCTACCTCAAGATGAGTGGGAGCAACTTTACTATATTTGTCCTTTACGTAGATGACATTCTATTGACAAGTAATAGTATAGACATGTTGCATGAGTCAAAGCGCATACTTTCGCATAACTTTGACATGAAGGATCTCGGAGAGGCCGCTTATGTTATTGACATCGAAATATACCGAGATAGAGCTAAGGGGATTTTGGGATTATCCCAAAGGGCCTACCTTGACCGTGTCCTCACTCGTTATAACATGCAACATTGCTCTCCTTCTGTGGCTCCAGTAATTAAGGGATCTCCTTCTGTGGCTCCAGTAATTAAGGGAGATGTTTTCGGTTCTTTTCAATGTCTGAAAACAGAGGCTGAAAAAGAGCAAATGGCGATGATACCTTATGCATTTGTAGTTGGAAGCATTATGTATGCTCAAGTCTGTACTCGTCCGGATATCGCGTACATTGCTGGAATGCTAGGCCGGTATCAATCTAATCCTGGTCTAGATCACTGGAAAGCAGCTAAGAAAGTACTTCGATATCTACAAGGCACAAAAGACTATAAGTTGACCTATAGGAGAAGTGACAGTTTAGAAGTGGTGGGTTATTCTGACTCTGATTTTGCAAAATGCAAAGATGACAAGAAATCCACTTCTGGGTATATCTTTATGTTAGCAGGCGGGCCTATCTCATGGAAGAGTCATAAGCAGCAATTAACAACAACCTCAACAATGATGGCAGAATATGTTGCAGTGTACAATGCAACTTGTCATGGAATGTTGTTGCGAAATCTTATCGCTGGACTCAAAGTCATTAACTCCATTTCCAGGCCATTGAAGCTTTATTGTGATAACTCAGCTGCCGTTAGTTTTTCGAACAATAACAGTTCGAGTGGCGCTGGATTATATCTTGATACAAAGTACTTGTTCGTACGTGAGCGAGTTGAGGAAAATAAGCTTTGTGTTGAGTATATTAGTACTAAAAATATGCTTGTGGATCCGATGACTAAAGGTCTCCCACCTAAAGTATTCGAAGAACATGTTTCGAAGATGGAATTATCTAAAGACCTTATTTAGCATATTTGTACCTACTTATGTTTAATAAAATTTCCTCATTTACCTTGATTTGTGTGTCCTTAAATATGTTTATGCATGCCTAAATATACATAGACATTAACTGTACAAATCAAAGTCTAAAGGGCTTACTTATCAATTATAAATCAAAGTTTTAAATTTGTATTGTAGTATGATTAATGGGGGTCTTGAGTTGAATATTGATTCAAAGACTGTATTTCTCTGCTACAATTACAGTTTAGGACTAAAATGAGTATTAAAATCTGGCCAGACTTATCTAATGCTCATAATAAATAATCCTTTGGCCAAGTGGGAGAATGTAAGAATATTATGTGGCACCTCACGATTATTTATCTTATTAATTGATCAATTACCATAATTATCCTATTATATTATTGGTAATTACTTGATGGACGTAATTACTATTACCATAAATAATTAGGGTTTCCCCTTGGGTGTATTATAAATAGAGATTACCAGACAACTAAAGAGACACTCTCATATTCTAACATCACACGGCCGAAACTCATTCCCTAAAGGGATTTTCGAGCCTCTCATCTCTTTGTCTCTCTAATCACATAATTCCATTCTAAGCAATACGCCCTAAAGGGGAACCCGATCAAGATCATGTCTTCGTCCCTCAGCCATACAATCACGGACCAGGTATTATCTAATCATTATTCTCGTTTCATTATATGATTGAGGAATCCTAATCCAACAAAACATAGTAAAACTCTCTGTGTTGTTTGGTTACAAAAGTTTTCTAAAAATTCTGCTGCATATCTATGTTTTCTTTTACGTATGGGGAGCCATTTTTTTTTTCTTTATGACTATTCAGGTACGAGAGATCTGCCAATTTTTTGAAAAACAAGGTTTGAGTGAATGTGAATACATTGTATGCATGTGGGACCCGTGGCTGGTTATATGCCCAAATTGATCCATTTCCATTCAATACTTGCTTTATTTGGTAAATGTTGCATACAATAGAATGATTCATGTAGCAAAGAAAAAAATGGGTTTCATGTTTTCTTTTATTATTCTTTCCCTATCACATGTGTGTCCCACGGTTTTACTTATAATTTGATGCGTGAAGGGTCGTGATATGTTGATACATACACAGTAAAAATATGTACTTGACAAATAAATATATTAATATTTTAATTATATTCGATTTATCTTTTAATATAAAATATTATTATATTATTATAATTCTTGGATGTCAATAAAATCTTTTCCAATCCATTTGGGTGTTGATATATTAATACTTTAAGAATGAAAACACACACTTCACATTATAATAAATTAATATTTTATTTTTTTTATTTTATTTAATTTAAAATATTATATTATTATTATAAACAGTATTTTTTCATTGTTTATGGGGTTAACAAAACTTTTTTCTTTGAAAAATTGGAGGAGAGTCATTAACATGAGAGAGAGCAAAACAAATGGGGCTCACTATTTATTCTTTCATGTATCCATTGTTTCTGGGTACCTCAAGTTAATATTCCAACTCCCAGCAGTTTTACTATCCACACCTCGCTTATTATATTTGCACCAAGTTTTTAAATGCCTGGGCCCATTCGGCTCGAACAGCATTTTTGTTTTTATAAACACTCCTTTTTCATATACACACTGCGTTCTTTAAAGGCCTCGGCTTATTCGGCTCGCACTAGCAAACATTTTCAAATAGTTTTAACCTTTAGAATAATGTAAACTCTAATTTTTCGTTATGAACAGAAATACGTAGGACCAATGTTTATCATTGTCGGGTCCCAAATAAAAAATCAAGAAATATTTTTCTTTTAAGCAACATTTTTCTTTTATTACACTTATTTCACGTATTTAGTTAAGGATATCATCTTTAGACAAGTGTGGTAGGGGTGCTAATTTCATATACGTAACCAACTCCTAGACCCCAAATCTAGTTCGCAGACCATCTTTTTCAAATCAATATTTTACACCTCTCTAGTTACACAAGTATTCTTACACCTCTCCAGGTCACCAAGTATTCTACAGCTCTCCAGGTAACACGAGTATTTGACACCTCCCCAAATAAACAAGTATTCTTACACCTCTTCAGGTACACTAATTTCAATCTCTCTCTGAGATCAAAACCTCTCAAATATATGAGAAAAAATCTTTATAAAGAGAATAATGAAAGCTCACAGGGTATCCTTCATTGAGTGAATGATTTACAAAAGTTAAGTAGATAACTCAATCTCAAAACGATTCAATAACAAATACAAACTGTATAAGCCCTACTTTCTCACACAATTGTATATCACTTGATAATGGAATTTATGTACACTTTGTTTGCTTATTATTGTTTTCTTCATCTTCAAGGTCTTTATATATCCTTCATAAATATGACCGTTGAATCTTCGTGTATCTTCTATCCTCACATAGCCGTTAGACACTTAATATTTGCTATGATTGATTCTTCCGCATCTTGAACGTGAGAGAGAATTTAAATATTTTCTTTTTAGTCCTCAGATACGAACATTGTAGCTTTAATCATATTAATTCAATCACCTAATGAAATTTTCCACGTTGTTCTTCATCAATGCAGTAGATGATCGAAATGGAAATATTTTATTTGATGTAATATTTTTATATTTAACCAATATTTGC
Organism: Phaseolus vulgaris; assembly: GCF_051622355.1. Taxonomy (NCBI): domain Eukaryota; kingdom Viridiplantae; phylum Streptophyta; class Magnoliopsida; order Fabales; family Fabaceae; genus Phaseolus; species Phaseolus vulgaris. The sequence goes on from NC_143508.1 coordinate 42,806,630, forward strand.
ACTTCAAATTGTTTCTTTATCTACAAAAGTTTTGACCATTGAGGTTTGAACATTTCGGATTTTAATCTCCTCTCTCCAGTATTATTCATTGTCTTCTTCATGATAGATGCTAGAATAGGAAACATTTTCTCTGATGCAATCATCACATCTTTAACGTATATTTGCACTTTCAAATACTTTTCTTTATCTGAATAAATTTGAACATTGTAGCTTTAACAGTTCTGGAGATGATTTTTTCCTTTTCAGCATTGTTTATTTTCTTTTACGGCAAGTGCACCGCCTTGTCAAAAGTAATAATGTGTCCTTAAGGACGGATATCAACCACCAAGAACAATTGAATATTCAAGTAAAAGATTCGCTAAATATAAACAGAATAATAAAAGTTTGTTGAGAGTTGTTATGATACCTAAGAATTAACAAGAAAACAAGTCAAAGAGTTTGTTACTTCAAATGAAAAAATAAGGATTGAGTTTCATTTTTTTCACTCTTTTGTATTTTAATTAGCATGACAATATTGCGCCCTTTGATTGATATTGATGCCCCTATAAAAATCATTTACATTGATTCCTCACATATAAAATTATTAAAATATTTCCTAAATATCGATTCCTCGCATATTTATAAAAACAACTTAATTATCTTTTAAGATTATATGTTGATAGCAATTAACATTTCAAGTTTATTCCTAACACTCAAATATGTTAAGTATTATTGTTTAGGTAAGAACCCTAAAAATACTTTCCAAACAAATTTAAGATCCTAGATCAAGAATTAGAAGCAAAACAATAATAACAATAATCAATCAAGAACATAATATTATGTTAAGATATCACCTCAATACATAAGAGTTTGAATAGATTACTCCCAATCACAAAGGGTAGAATTAGCCACACATCTTCTAACACCTTTTGTTCTACCAATTGGGTTACAGGTCACTCAATGGTGTTTTCCTCTCAATCTTCCACACCAGGCTCGAGCCTCAAGCACCCTATTTAACCTAATTTGCTAGGGTTAGGTGACTTCCTACGTCATGTTGATGGGCTTATTGATTAAAACATAAAATGGCCCAATGGGTTTGGCGCTTTCTCGCTCAAGCGAGATATATCTCGCTTTAGCGAGAAAGGCGTCGATTTTTTACACTGTCACTAGAGCATTCCCGCTCAAGCAAGAATGAGCTCGCTTGAGCGAGATTCCCTGTTGCTGAGTTGGTCTTTTTGGCGCTTTTATGCGTTCTGGGACCTTCTAGCTTTCTCTTTTTAGCTTATATAATTCCTCTTAAGCTCAATCATCTCCATTTTTCCTTAAAAATATGAAATTAACACCAAATTTGGGAATAAAATGCTCTTATTCAAATAAAGATCATAAAATATGTAAAAATATATAAATTCATAAATTAGAGATTATTTTATATGTAATTTAGAAATTAATACTCATAAGTACCTATATTTTAATATGAAATATTGTTGAAATTAGACACTTATCACCTTACCGGTATCAGTGAACATAATAATCATCGTAATAAAACATATGTATCACTGAAACAATATCTTTCAATATTTTTTAAATATTGAGATCTTCTATTATAAAAAAATTTATTGTAAATGCAATTTTAAATTGTTTCCAAGTTTAACACAAGATTTGAATGTTTAAGTATAATTAGATTTTATCCAGGATATATTTCCACAAAATATATTTTAAAAACTCTTTAAAATGGAAAATGTGTACTCTATTCTTAAAAAAAAAATCAATTAAAACACTAAGGCATAGTTGTATTAGAAACAATTTATAATCAATACAAAAGTTATTTTCCATTCACAAAACATTAAAACATGTACTATTTCATATATTTTTAGTGTGCTTTGTTTTACATTTTCAATTACAAAAACTTCCCAAACTCATTCAATCATTAATCTTATTTGAAAATTGTGTTTTGTATGAATTAATATCAGCAAGTAAAATTTGAAAAAAACCACATAATGTCATAAAGTAATCTAAGAATGTAAAAGTTAAGTATACTTGATATGATAGACCATCTGACGAGTAGAAACTGAAGTGATTATATATGATGTGCAAGCTCTAGTTGTTGTCTAGTGTGTCCATGAGCACTGCATTGTTAATCTTTTCTTGTGCTTTGGAAGCATTTGCCTTGATATAAAGTTAATTGTTTAGTACATTCCAGTATTGTGAGATTGTCTGGTGTGTTTCTTCAAAATTGGTGTTTCTTATTATTGGTCATGTTTTACACTTTAAATGTTTTCTTTATAACATATACTCACTCAAAGATTATCCATTATTAAGACACAAACTAGGTTGTTTGTTGTGATTTTACAAGACTGTCTAATTTTTTTTTCATTGTGTGATCGTCTAGTGAGTCTTGCTCATTTTTATTTATTAGTATAATTACAATTTTGGTCCATACATTAAGGGCAATAGTCAATTTAATCTAGTGGTTTTTAAAAAAAAAAATCAATTTCATCCTAAGTTTTCTTAAAAATGTATGCAATTTTGTCCCTTCTATTAAATTCGCAAAGACAACATTAACTTATGATGATGTGGTAGACAAGGAGGAACACATCATAGCAAATTTGAACATGTAAATGACACTTGTTAGTGGATATCCACTAATACTTGGGTCCACCACTGCTAACACCAACACTACATCCTATGGTGGAAAGACCTCCAATCTGGTTTTGTTCATCCAACCAACGATGTCCACTCCATCTCCAAACTTCCCCACTGGCTTCCTCCCTATTATCAGTTCGAATAGTACCACCCCACTAACGCTTCATTATGTTTATGTACCTTATCTTCCCCAACATTTTTATCTGAGCCCTGAACTCATAAGATCTAGGGTCTGTTGAGCTCATTTGAGTCCTACTCTTCCTGTATTCTTCTGGTCATGGCTCTAGTGGTTGGTCCATTGGTAAGGTATCTTCCACCAAGACTTGTCTTTGGCGCGGATCATCTTGGCGAAATTCCTTGTAAAATAGAATTAAGCTTTGAGAATTCTTTATGTGTATGTTAGCTTATTTTTTTTTACACTTATCGTCTGATTATCATCAATGCTTATCAGATAAAGTGGAAGATGTGCATGGTGCTTTATTGTCTGTCAGATGAAGCACTTTCCTTTTGTGTAAGCTACCCTTTTTATACAACATTTATCAAACGAAACTTCTTCATGTTTCATGCTTTGTTGGATTAAACACTTACTTAAAATCATATGGTTGTTGTAATTTTGCTTTAACAATTTTATATAGTAATACTTAATTGTCACCCTTTGAAATTGTTTATGGTTTTAATCCCTTAACTCCTTTGGATTTGTTTCCTTTTACCTAACATTTCTCATTTTAAGGATAGGTATGGGCATGATTAAGAAGAATATGTCAAGAAGTTGCAAGAGAAATTCAAGGTCCGAATTGAGAAGAAAAAGGAAAGGCATGCAAAATATTCAAAAAAAAAGGGGTCTAAATATGTGAATTTTGACTTCGTTTTGGAATCACCAATTATGAGTTTTGTAAGATCAGATACATTCATGTCTTAGTTAGGTCTGAAACTCAATGACCTAAGGTCTCACACTCATAATTGCTACCTCAAGTAGGCCACACTTTTTTTTTTCAAAATACTCATTTCTTTACCTTAATGTCATTACAATTGCCCACACCATAAAATTTTAGCACAAATAAGTTCACATAATAACATGCCGGGGGGGAGGGGGGGTGAATGAAGAATGAACTCAATCTGTAGTAAATAAATAATGTTGGGTTCAATAGTGTCAAAGTTCAAAAGAGAGGGTGAATTGAGCTTTTAAAACTTTACCACAGATTCTGTATTTTTTGCAAAACAGAGGAAAATAATCTATTTATTTAGCAATGAACAAATTTATTTTTATTCTGCTTAGTGTATTAAGACAGTTATATCAGTTATGTGATTTTCTGATATTAATCAAGTTCATTAGCAAGCAACGTTCACATTGATTTCCATAGAATAAAATGTGAGAGCAAAAACAGTAAAATACACCCTTTGAATACAGAGTCAAACTTTTGATTGAAACTTGTCAATTAATTGAGTCAACTTTCACAGAACAATGAACTGTAATTATATTCAACAACCCATACAGATTTTCACAGAAGTTTCAAACTGATTTTCCAGAAATCAAGAACAGTATGAACAAGTCCAGAAAGAACAAATTTATTCTTAATTGAACAGATTTAATTTCTGTCAGATTAACAAACGAATCAGTAAAAAAAATTGCAGAGATGAAGAGAGATTGAACACAACGAGATTATACTGGTTCACTCAAATGAGCTACATCCAGTCTCACCTAATTCAAGGTGAAATCTACTAAAACACAGTTCAAAACAATTACACAACCACTGTTCTTGAACCCTACAAGAACATGGCACACCTTGCTGAAAAACTCTATTCCAGCACACACAACTCTTCAAGAAACCCTATCAAGAAGAGTCTTACAATCACACTTTAAAAAGAAATTAAAGATGAAATGAATACACCTGGAAAGAGAATGCAGAAATATGACTTAGACCAGTAGAACAGATTGCACACACAGTCAGCACCTCCAACCAAGCTAGAACAAGCACAGCTTCTGATTTTCAAAAATCTTTTAAGAACACGTACTGATTCTTTGAAAATGCTCAATCTCAGTTATAAAACTTGTTTTTTCAACTCTCTTTAAGTTAGAACCAACTCTCCTTTTTTATAAGAAACATTTTATAACAGACCTTTAAGAAACAGTTAAAGCAGTTATAAAAAAAACATATTGAAAATAAAATGAATAGATTTATTTTCAAAAACAAAGGTAGTTTTTGAAAGGATGTAGCTTGGTTACAAGAGATTTAAGTCAAGCTTCTTGGTGCAAAGATAAAGATGTGGAAAACTCTTAAGAGTCAGGCACAAGACTAAAAACAATTTGTTCATTTAAGGAAGAACAGATTCATTTTCAAAACGATAACTAGAGATATTTGAATAGATGAAACTTAGTTGTTTTGATAGAATCAAGACTGAGTTAACCTTCAAGAACATGAACATTGAAGCTTGAATCTGCAAGACTTGAAGACTACACTGATTTTGCACTCTAGCTTCTTCATTTTTTGATTAGACACTCCAAAAGGAAACTTTTGCTATGATATATTTGTGCATCTAGAGAATCTACTTGTGAAAACATTTCAAATATGATTGACATATATAGTATTTAAAACAAAAAAATTAAGTTCGATCAAAATCAGTTAGACTTAAAATCATAATCAGTATTTGAAAACCTTCTATATTAGATTAGAAAGCTACTGGTAACATAAAAACTTATCATCTGAGTATAAATTTCAAATGTTGAAGTACACCAACCTTTTACATAGATTTAATTTAACTAAACATAATATTGAATTTGAATAATCTTTGTAAACAAGAAAATCTCTGTTTTCAAAACCTTACTATACTAACCTTACTATTTAAGTATGTGTTATTGAAAACCTTATATTTATGTTTGCATTTTTTAAAACTTTTTATTCTTTGCGTGATTTTCCAAATGTTGATACATATCCATGTTTTAAATAAGATATATTCCATTAAGAAGATATATTTCATTAAGATAGAATAAAGAATGTGAATTAACTTATATTTTCGAAAACCTCTATTAATCATTCTAGTTTCGAAAACTTTCCATAATATCTTATTGAAAACATTGAATAAAAAGTGTGGTTAAAAAGATTTAAAAGAATCAATACAAGTTTTGTAACCATCCAAAGATCTAGAAAACAGTTTCAGAGCACAATGATTGAGTTTAGAAATTCTCTAATGTGTTAGATTTTGTATCACGAAAATGAAGACTTGACCGTCTAACGTTTTGATGTCTTTGAGACTATCTAACACATTTTTCTCCTTGAGATAATCTAGTAAGTTGAACTCCACTAAGATTGTCTAGCAAATCTTATATTGTTTAACATGTTTAACATAATGAGATCGTCTAACATGTTTTGCATAATGAGATTTTCTAACAGGTTAATCATCGGGATACCGTTAAAACTATAGACTTGTCTAACTATTTGAATCTAAAGAGACTGTATAACGAGTTTAACTCTAAGAGACCTTCTAACAAGTGTAACACTACTTGATCATCTAACAACTGTAACACTACTCGACCGTCTAACATGTTTTAATCTGAATAGATAATCTAATGAGTTTATTTTAAGTTTTGCACATGAAATAGCTTTGTTATAAAATTTACACATCTTCTAGTATTTGTTTTCATCAAAACCTCATAGACTCTCTTATTATGAGACTGTCTGGTGAGGTATTAGACTATCTAACAATGATTAGACTATCTAATGTCTTAACAAAATTTAATCAATCGTAAGGTTAAGACAATCAACCCAAAGTTGATACTCCAAAATTGAAATCATATTCATATTTGTAAGTTGTCTAGCCTATGGTTTTTCATGTAAATAGTTTCTTATCACATCTACCATAGATTGCAATATAAATTGATCCTGCCTGTTGACCAAAACGCTGGAGCCTTGCCTCGTCAAACCTGGATCGACTTCTGCGCCGTGTTAGCCTCCGTCCTTCACCGCGATCCACCTCAAGAACCTGCAAAAGACAGAACGGCGCCGCTGCGGCCGATCACGCTCCGACGCCCAAGTCTAGCCTATGGTTTTTCATGTAAATAGTTTCTTATCACATCTACCATAGATTGCAATATAAATTGATCCTGCCTGTTGACCAAAACGCTGGAGCCTTGCCTCGTCAAACCTGGATCGACTTCTGCGCCGTGTTAGCCTCCGTCCTTCACCGCGATCCACCTCAAGAACCTGCAAAAGACAGAACGGCGCCGCTGCGGCCGATCACGCTCCGACGCCCAAGTCAGCGACTGAACCACCAATTACTAAGAGAAAACTCAAGAACTCTAAGGAACCGTGCACAAATTCTCTCTCAGCGTACTCAAGACTTGCAAGCGTAAAGAAACAATCTAAACGCGCGTACCTCAGAAGTTCGTTGGAAACTCTTATATACCTGTGCACTTTCTCTCTCCAGACAGTTACACTTCTGGACACGTGGCTCGCATCCAGCTGTACGCGTGTCACCATCTGGAGCATCCTTGACTTGGGCGCCACTTCTTGCTCTTCAGGTTTTTTGGCTAAGTTACTTATGCATGATACAACTCAGTGCATAGCTGCCTTGGAGCGTGATCTCTTCTGGGTGACGAGTTCGGGTGCCTTCGTACACACCTTCCCTGTGGTCTCGCCGGCCGCCTTCATGATCTGCCCTACCTGCTTCACCATGTATGTTCAAGTAAGCTGTCTCCCGACCTCATCCTCTGGCCAGCTGGGAAATGACTATCTGCCTTCATCTTCGGTGATGTCCTTGTTTCGGCGATCTCTAATCACTTGGTCGCCTGGGTTCACATCTGGCGACTTCATCTTCAACCCGGTGAGCGCCGGTTTAGGTATGCTGGAGATCGGAGCACGCCAACTTAATAACTGGCGACTACACGAGCCCCCCGACTTCCTTCCCTTCCGCCAGCCAGGTGTCCCATCCAACACGCCCATATAATAGCTCGACGCCACGTCATCACTTCCGACTACCAGGGCGGTACACAAGCCCCCCAGTCTTAAGCGAAGACTTGTCCAGCGAAAAGACTAAAGAAGTCACGTCACTACCGATCTACGTGGCGCTGGCGCAGAATTACAAACGTTTGTACTTTCTGCTTTCCTGACGCTCCACCAAACATTCTCTCAATCGTTCAACACGTGGCTTCATCAACGGTCATCTTTAGTTGTCGTTTGCGCTTCCAAAAATCATTTGAAAAACCCTTAAACCCATTTCATTTCTACTGTTCCATCACCTCTTTGCCTTCCCAAACGCTCTGAGTTTCTTCTGCAAAAACCCACGACGCTCTTCAACCTTCTGAATCCTCAACTTCCTTCAGCGTTCTTCTGATCATCGAAAGGTACTCCCTTTACTTCTTCTGCTGAGTTTTTCTGCATTTTAACTGATTCGCATCATCCATTAACTGCCTGGTGCATACGCTGTGGGTTGTTTCTTCTGCTTCTCCCTTCTCGTAACTTAGGGCTTCGTCTCCATTACAACGAACTTCCGTTCGTTCGTTTTTCATCCTTCTTTCGCAATCGAGTCAGCCTCTGCAACCTTCGCTCACCTTTGCCTTTCTTTTTCCTTTGCAGTTTCCGCGATGGCTCGTTCAAAGATCACCCCAAATCCTCCTCCCTCGTCACGAAACCCTCCATCTCAAGCTCATAACCCACCGCGAGCACCTGGTGCTTCCTCCTCCCAGGCTGAGAGGCCTGCAACCTCTCATCCCAACCTTGCTCAGGCAACTCCACCCATCGCTGGAGGTGCCTCCATTCCTTCCCCAGACTACAAGAAACTGTACCCTTGGGCCACCTCGACTTTGCTGAAGGAGACCTCTTCAATAAATTCTGCTGGGGCAGTTCTTCGATTAAAGAAAGGGGACGAGCCCCACCTGTCGTTCCACAAGGAGCACGATGACAAACTGACGGTGCTGCCTTGTGCCCTCGATGTGCCGGTCTGTGCTGATGATAAAGGGAACAACGGCGAGTTGTTCTGCTTTATATACACCACCCTATTCAAGAAGGTGAAACTTAGGTTTCCCTTTACTCGTTTCGAAAGGGAGCTACTAACCGAGCTCGACATCGTCGCCGCCCAGCTCCATCCCAACAGCTGGGCATTCGTGCGGGCGTTTTAGATTATATGCGCGCACTTGGGACTACCGGCCTCGGTAGACGTGTTCCTCTTTCTATTCGAGGCCAAGAACCCTGGGGATCGCCTTTGGGTGAGCCTGAACGGGATTGCTGGGAGGTCGATCCTCTCTATCTTCCAGCAGTCCTACAAGGATTGGAAAGGCAAATTCGTCCAAGTGCGCCAGAATGATCGGGACACTTCGCTGCTCGACGGCTTTCCCTTGTACTGGGTAAACAAGGGAAATAAAGACTCCAAGGGAAGCTTTAGAAAGCAAAGAAGCCCCGACAACATGGGCGATTTGGATAAGGACCTGTGCCTTTTCTGGAAAAGCGTGGCAGACGCTAACATCACCTTCCTCACCACCGCACTCATCTCCTTCGAGTTCTTCGAAGATCAACTCGAGGCTCGCATAGGTTAGTGCTTATCTCAACGCTTAAGTCTTTGCCCCGTGTTGCACTTCTGTTAACTGTTGCTGGGCGTCTTGTCTGTTGCGCACAAAACTTGGTCTTTATTTTCCGCATCACTTGTTTGCCTCACTTGCATATCTACCCATGTATTTATCTTTCTCTTTGAGCTGACCTGTATACCTTTGTATTATGCAGATCTCATGTTGGGCAAAGGAAAACTGGCTGAATTGAGGGCGCTCGCCCGAGCTCATGGGTTAGCGTCGGGCTCCCAGACCGTGCCCAACTCGGTGGTGGAGATCGCCGCTGCCCAGGGCAGATCGCCCCCTAAAGGCCCAGCTCCTTCAGAGGCCCTGCCCGCCCCACAACGTAAAAAACTCATCCTTAGGAAGCCAAAGAGGAAAACCCCTCAGGTGGTCCATGAGGATGAAGAAGAAGACGATGAGGCGACTGAGGACGGCCTCATCACCAAGAGAAGAAGGGTGGCGCCTTCTTCACCACCTGCTCCACCTCCTCCTCCAACATCAACACCGCCCCGACCACCAGCTCCCACTCCGATACCGACTTCTCCGCCAGCTGCAACACCGCCGGTTCAAGCAGTTCCCTTGGTGGCTGCACTCCCCGTGATTGAGGCTACTGAGCCTAACTTCATGGAGAACCCCCCAAGCGCCTCCACGCCATTTGTATCTGCTGGAGGGGGTCCCCCTTCAACAGCCTCAACTGCGGAAGCTGCACCAGGCAGGGATGAAGGGGCTCGCAACTCACCCATCATCATCACCGAGTCCCCCTCGTCACCACCACGCCAAGAAGCTCCAACCCACCAACCAATTCAAGAAGGTGGTGGCGAGAACCAGCAAAAGGCTCCCCAGTGCTTCCACAAGCAAACCTTTCCCTTGCGGTCAAAAGGGTGTGGGAACCCTTCTTAGCAAAACTCAAGATGATGGCAGAGGACTTCCCCTCCATCATATCAAAAGCTGTGGAGAGTTCCAGCAAGAAACTTCAGGATGACATCTCCGTGCTCCAGGAGGAGAATCGCCTAATAAGGATTGAGGCGGAGAAGTTGTCCTGCAACCTTATGCTGGCGGAGATCGACCACTCGCGGGTGGAGGATGCTATGAGCACCGAGCTGCGGGTGGCGCGCAAGGAAGCCACCGATCTACGCCATAGGGTGCACCTCTTAGCTCAAGAGAAAATTGAGCTGGAAAGCAAGCTGGTCCCCTATCGTCTCAAGGTGGCTGACTTGGAGGCGTCGATTAAAGCAGATGCCGCCAAGGTAGAAAGCCTTGAGAAGAGGTTCGTAGATCGGGAGGTCCTCTTAGGTAAAACCGAAAAAGAGAGGGATGACACCATGGCTAAGCTCGCCGAGGCCAAAAAGGAAAAAGAAGGGATTGCTGCAGAGCTGGTCCAAGCGCAGGCGGAGAACAAGAGGGTTACTGAAGACCTTCTTCAAGCTCGGGAGAGGGCTGAAGAACTGAAACAGCAGAACGAGGGGCTCAAGAAGCAGATTGAAGAACTCGAGCTGAGCTCTGCCCAAATCCTCGCTGCTGGGTTTGACGCCGCCCTGGAGCAGTTCGCCTGTCAATACCCTGATCTGGACCTCACCATGGTGTCATTAAACAATGAAGTGGTGGATGGGAAGATCATTCCTTCTAAAGACTAGCTGATTCCCTCCATTCACTTATTCATCTGTTTTCTTTTGCACAACATTATTGTAATAACTTTCCTCCTTTGTATATGTAATTTGAACTGATACACTTTATTATAAAGTTTTTCCGCCTCTTCTTACAATTCCTCTGTTTGCCTTATCTCTTCTTGTACAACTCGCTTCAAACGAAATTGACTTAGCAATTCTGCGGGCGCAACTTGTTTACTTGCTGCTTAAACTATCAACCCGATCTGTTCCATCAAATGGGCCTTTGCTCATGCCACCGCCCGAATCTGATCGCTAGAGGGTCTTGGCGATGTAGGCCTCCTCTTGCCCTCACAACTTGGCCATTGTTCCCTCATCTGGGGGTAGAGGCGCCTTTCGGATCCTTCTCTACCTCCCTGAGCTTCAGAACAAGGAACCGGGTGACTGGGCGTTCTCTTCGAACCTACCTTAGCCACCCTCTGAACTTCTTCCACCCTTTACACCATACCTGAACTCGTTCGAGACGAGAAGGATTTTATCTTGCCTGAACTCGCTCGACGGCGAGAAGGTCTTTAACTCGCCTGAACTCGCTCATCGGCGAGAAGGTCTTTAACTCGTGCCTCTACATTGCCCCAGGGGCTACATCTTCTCTCCCCTAGAAACACTGAGGACTTTTCATTGGTTCCTCTACATTGCCCCAGAGGTTACATCTTCTCTCCCCTGGAAGCACTGAGGACTTCTTACTCTAACTCGCCTGCACTCGCTCGACGGCGAGGAGGTCTTTATCTCTTTCTCGCCTCAGGACGCGCGAGGGCGTTGAGGTCTTTAACTGGTGCCTCCGATCGCCTAAAAACGATGAGGACTTTAAACTTTAACTGATGCCGCCAATCGCCGAAAAGTGATGGGGACTTAGAAACTTTTTTAGAAAGCATGCGACATATCTTCAAAACTCGCCTTAAATCACATATAAGCGACAAGGTATTTTCTTCAAAACTTTCGCAATAACGACAAGCATGCAATCTAAACAACTTTAAACTTCGAAAACTCTTCTTTATTGGGTGGCCTCATTAAAAACCCTCCTTAGGGAAAAAAGAGTGCCACCTTCAAACTGTTTTAACAGAAAGCTTGCAAACTCTACGTGTTTGTTTTTACTTACAAAGCTTTTAACTGTAATATAACTTGAGGTGCGTGGCGTTCCAAGTGCGAGGAATCGCCCCTCCTTCCAACGTTTCTAAGCGGTAGGCACCGTTCCCGAGCGCCTCGGTTATCCTGAACGGTCCCGTCCACTTAGGCGACAGCTTGTTCTCCATCTCGTGCTGGTGGGCCTTCCTCATCACCAAGTCGCCTTCTCTGAACTGCCTTGGTACCACCTTCGAGTTATACCTTCGTTCGATCCTTCTTTTCACCGCCTCAGCCTTTACTCTCGCCTCCTCCCTGACCTCATCCAGCAAATCCAGATTCAGCCTTCTTTCCTCATTCGAGTCTTCCACTACAAAGTTCTGGAATCTCGGCGAGCTCTCCTGGATCTCCACTGGAATCATCGCGTCGCATCCATAGACCAGGCTAAACGAGGTCTCATGGGTTCCTGACTGCTCAGTGGTGTGGTACGCCCAGACTATACGGGGTACCTCCTCAGCCCAACTTCCTTTGGCTTTCTCTAGCCTTCTCTTCAAACCTCTCAGCAATACCCGATTGGCTGACTCTACTTGGCCATTCGTCTGAGGGTGCTCGACGGATGCAAATACTTGTTGAATTCCCACCCCTTCGCACAGCTTCTTCAACAGGTGACTTACAAACTGAGTTCCGTTATCTGACACCAGGCGCTTGGGCACACCAAACCGGCACACGATGTTCTTCCACACAAAGCTCTCGATCTTGTGCGCGGTGATCTGGGCCACTGGTTCTGCTTCGATCCACTTGGTGAAATATTCAATCGCCACCACCAAGTACTTCATCTGCCTGATCGCCAATGGAAAAGGTCTCAGAATGTCGATCCCCCATGTATGAAACGGCCAAGGGCTATAAATCGACTTCAACTCCTCGGGAGGCGCCTTGTGCCAATCGGCGTGCTGCTGACATTGCTTGCAACATTGTGCATACTTCTTGCAGTCTTCTCTCATTGTTGGCCAGTAGTAACCTGCACGGAGAGTCCTTGCAGCCAGAGCTCGACCCCCGACGTGGCTTCCGCATATCCCTTCATGGAGCTCGGCCATGATTCTTGTACATTTTTCCCCGTGCACACATTCCAGGAGTGGGTGAGTGAACCCAAACCTATACAGCTCGCCATCAATCATTGTGAACTTGCTAGAACTCTTCTTTATCTTCCTAGCCTCAGTCGGATCCAGCGGGAGAAGGCCATCCGCCAGGCATCGCTTGTACTGTGTTACCCAGGTGTCTGGCTCATGGGTCGTGCAGACCTGCGTCATGTTCACCTTCTCTCCCCGACATGCTCTTATTCTTGGTGACCTCAAGGTCTCTTGAGTCAAAGACCTGTGACTCCTCGCCGTTTTCTCCGTCGATTTGCTTATCTGAAGAACCAGGTGATCTGCCACAAATGCTCTGGGTGTCTTCAGAGTTTCTTGGATCACCGTCCTCTGCCTACCCCCCTTGCCTGAACTGGCGAGCTTCGCTAGCAAGTCAGCTCGGGCATTCTGCTCCCTGGGCACATGCATCACCTCGAAGGAGACAAAGGAACTCTTCAGCTCCTGCACATACTCCAGGTAAGCCGCCATTTGTGGATCTTTAGCCTGGAACTCGCCTGTTACTTGTCCCGTGACCAACAGCGAGTCACTCTTAGCCATTAACACCCTAGCTCCCATCTCCTTGGCCAGCAAGATTCCGGCGATCAGCGCCTCATACTCTGCTTGGTTGTTGCTGGCTTTGAAGGCAAACCTCAGGGACTGTTCAATCAGCACGCCGTTGGGCCCTTCCAAGATGACTCCAACACCGCTACCTTGCTGGTTCGACGATCCGTCCACTGAAAGCACCCAACGAAAGTCATCCCCCTCAACTCGTGTTGCTTCTGACGAGAGCTCGACCACGAAATCTGCGAAAATCTGCCCCTTAATCGGACCTCGGGGCTCATACTTGATGTCGAACTCTGACAGCTCCACCGCCCACTTTACCATCCTCCCGGCGACGTCGGGCTTCTTCAGGACTTTCTGGATGGGCAAGTCGGTCATCACCAGTATTGTGAAGCTGTGAAAATAGTGGCGTAACCTTCTCGCCGAAAAAACCACTGCCAGCGCAGCTTTCTCCAAGGCCTGATATCTCACTTCGGGGCCCTGCAGCACCTTGCTGACAAAATAAATAGGCCTCTGGGCCTGATCTTGGTCTTGGGCGAGCACCGCGCTTACCGCCCTCTCAGTCACAGCGAAGTATAACCTGAGAGGGGTCCCCATCAGCGGCTTGCACAAAACCGGCGGGCTCGCCAGGTACTCTTTAAGCTTGACGAAGGCTTCTTCACACTCCTTCGTCCAGGAAAATTTGTTATTCCGCCTTAAACACTGGAAATACGGATGGCCCTTCTCTCCGCTAGCCGACACGAAACGAGACAGGGCGGCCATCCAACCCGTGAGCTGTTGTACCTCCTTCACAGTCGTCGGGCTCCTCATCGCCAAGATGGCGGCACACTTATCAGGGTTGGCTTCTATTCCTCTCTCAATTAAGAGGAACCCCAAGAACTTCCCAGCCTCCACGCCAAAGATGCACTTCTCGGGATTCAGCTTTAACCTGAACTTGGCGATCGTAGTAAACAACTCCTCCAAGTCCACAACGTGCTTGCTCTTCTCTGGCGAGGTCACGACCATGTCATCCACGTAGGCTTGCACATTCCTTCCCAGCATTGGTGCAAGTACCCGATCCATCAACCTCTGGTATGTGGCTCCCGCGTTCTTCAGCCCGAAGGGCATCACCATATAGCAGTAGCACGACCTCTCGGTCATGAAGGCGGTCTTCTCTTCATCCCTAGGATGCATCTTTATCTGGTTATACCCCGAGAAGGCATCCAGGAAGCTCAGCAACTTACACCCCGCAGCATTGTCGACCAGGGCATCTATACTTGGCAAAGGATATGAATCCTTCGGGCAGGCCTTGTTCAGATCAATGAAGTCGACACACATGCGCCACTTCCCATTGCTCTTCTTCACCAGCACGACGTTGGCCAGCCACTCAGGGTACTGCACCTCCCTGATATGGCCTGCAGCGAGGAGCTTCTGGGTTTCGTCTCTAATCCCCTGCCTCCTCTCCTCGTTGAACTTCCTTCTCCTCTGTCGTACTGGTCTAACTTGGTTGTCCATCGCCAAATGATGGCACAAGAAGTCGGGATCGATCCCGGGCATGTCCGAAGCGGACCATGCGAACGCATCCAGATGCCGCTCTATCACCTTGGCGATCTGGTCCTGGAGCTCAGCCTCCAGAGATCTTCCCAGCTTGAAGATCTTTCCCCCGATCTCCCTTTCGAGCCACTGCTCGACGGGTTTTGGTCTGGTTTCTCTGGCGATCACCGCCCTGGCGATTCCCAGCTCCCTCGCTTCCTCAGGGCGATTCCTCGCCTCTTCTTCCTCTAGACCGGCATTCTCCTCCCCCAACTCAGCATCCACCATCACCACGTCGCTTCCGGCGGTCTCCTCTATTACCGTCGGCCTGGGCTTCACACCGGGAGGCGGGGTGGTTGTCACGTAACTCACGGACCTCTTATTCTTCAGGCTATTCTCATAGCACTTCTTTGCTTCTTTCTGGTCGGATTTGATGGTGATCACCACCCCCTCCATAGATGGCAGCTTCACCTTCATGTGCCGGGTCGAGGGTATAGCGCCTATTCTGTTAAGCGTGGGTCTTCCCTACAGAATGTTGTATGCTGAAGGAGCGTTCACAACAAGGTACTTGATTTTCTCTATTCTGGAGCCCACCTCATCCGTAAACGTAGTCCTTAACTCAATGTACCCCCTGACCTCCACCCGGTCGCCAGCGAAACCATACAAACACCCTCCATAGGGCCTCAGCTGGTCAAGGGGTAGCTCCAACTGCGTGAAAGTCGGCCAGAACATCACGTCTGCCGAGCTTCCTTGGTCCACCAGCACCCTGTGGACCTTCCTTCCTGCCGTAATCAGCGAGATGACTATGGGGTCGTTGTCATGAGGCACAACGTCCCGAAGATCTTGCTTTGTGAATGTAATGTCCACATCCGGCGAGTGGTCTTCGAACATGTCCACCGTCATCACAGACCTCGCATACTTCTTCCTCTGTGACGCGGTGCATCCACCACCCGAGAAACCTCCTGCAATGGTGTGGATCTCTCCGTGAGTGGGCATCTCGTGCTGTTGAGCCTCACCACCTGCGGGCTGGGAGCTCGACGCGCCCCCCATCCTTCTATCCAGCAAGTAGTCGTTTAGGAACCCGCTCTTGACCAGGTCGTCGAGTTGGTATCCTAAAGCCAAACATGAGTCCACGGTGTGGCCAAAGCCCTGGTGGAACTCACACCAAGCGTCTGGCTTTGGTCCCAACACCTTGTCGCCCACCTTCTCGAGCGCCTTCAGCCTAGCTGATATATTGGGAATGGCGATCAGATCCGCCAACCCCATGACAAACTTATGCTTTGGTGGGCGATTGTACTCCCGACGTGCTGGTTGAGAGCGCCCTGGGCCCCTGCCCTTGTTCTTCCTTGGATCATAAGGATGGCGAGTCCTCTGATCCCTCTTGGCCGCCACTGTCTCCAGCACCCTCTGTGGCTGGATCCTGGTCTGGGCACGTGGCCTAGCGGGGGT
Organism: Phaseolus vulgaris; assembly: GCF_051622355.1. NCBI lineage: Eukaryota > Viridiplantae > Streptophyta > Magnoliopsida > Fabales > Fabaceae > Phaseolus > Phaseolus vulgaris. The sequence continues at coordinate 42,823,159 of NC_143508.1, forward strand.
CACGCTTCCCCTCTTCTCGGCGACCTCACTTTCGTCGGCGATGTGGGCCATCGCAAGTCGCCTAACCTCAGCAAACGTGGCGGGGTGAGCCCTGATCAACGCCTCACAGAAGGGTCCCGGCAGCACGCCCTTCTTGAACGCGTAGACCAGCATCTCTTCGTCCTTGGCTGGCGAGCGGACCATCTGTGCCCCAAAACGATTCAAGTAGTCCCTGAGGGACTCTCCCTGGTACTGCCTTATGTCGAAAAGATCATAAGACACCCTAGGCGGCACCTTGTTCACTATGTACTGCTCGACGAAGATCTTCGAAAACTGTTGGAAGTTGGTTATGTGGCCTGTAGGCAGGCTCACAAACCATTCCAGCGTCGTTCCCTGGAGTGTGCTCACGAACATCTTGCAGTACACGGCATCCGATCCTCCTGACAGCATCATTTGCGTGTGAAACGTGGTGAGATGTGCCTCAGGATCCTCCACGCCGGTAAAAACAGCCTTCACAGGTACCACACTCGCAGGGATAGGCGTGTCTGTAATCGCCTGAGCGAAAGGCATGGGAAAAACACGAGGCGGCGTTGACGGCGCAACCTCTTCAGCGACTGGGCGCCCTCGCTGCTCCTGAAGAGCTTGGCGCAATTCCTCAGTAACTCTGCTGAGCTCTTCATTCCTGGCCTGAGAGGCGACCAGGTCCTCGTGCATTTTTGCCTGCTCTATGCGTGAGGCTTCCACATTCGCCTGCAGCGAACACATGATTTCCACCATCTGCGCCATAGTCATGGCGCCTTCAGCAGCAACGGGCGCAACTGGACTTGAACGGTTGCTCCTCATCTTTCTCATGAAAACTTGACAGACCACAAAGAGCGATGAACAACACCTTCTTCAGCAACGATCGATTCAGCGATCAATCGGTCAGAACTTCGCAGAACTCTGAAGAACTCCAAGAACACAACCTCAACAGCAAACCTTCACAGGAACTCACGACTCCACCTCAAACCTCCGCTTCCTCCGCGAAAATCCAAACGAGCGGCGAAACTTAGATCTTCACCGAACAAGAAGTCAAACGAACGGTAGAAAACGCGAAACTACCGAACAAAACTTAGATGAACAGCGGAAAATGGTTGCACCAGCACACAACTACACAGAAACCGCAGAAACTTCCAAGAACTCACGCTGTGGATGGGAACAGGTTTTACACGGCCCCACGGTGGGCGCCTGATGATCCTGCCTGTTGACCAAAACGCTGGACCTCGTCAAACCTGGATCGACTTCTGCGCCATGTTAGCCTTCGTCCTTCACCGCGATCCACCTCAAGAACCTGCAAAAGACAGAACGGCGCCGCTGCGGCCGATCACGCTCCGACGCCCAAGTCAGCGACTGAACCACCAATTACTAAGAGAAAACTCAAGAACTCTAAGGAACCGTGCACAAATTCTCTCTCAGCGTACTCAAGACTTGCAAGCGTAAAGAAACAATCTAAACGCGCGTACCTCAGAAGTTCGTTGGAAACTCTTATATACCTGTGCACTTTCTCTCTCCAGACAGTTACACTTCTGGACACGTGGCTCGCATCCAGCTGTACGCGTGTCACCATCTGGAGCATCCTTGACTTGGGCGCCACTTCTTGCTCTTCAGGTTTTTTGGCTAAGTTACTTATGCATGATACAACTCAGTGCATAGCTGCCTTGGAGCGTGATCTCTTCTGGGTGGCGAGTTCGGGTGCCTTCGTACACACCTTCCCTGTGGTCTCGCCGGCCGCCTTCATGATCTGCCCTACCTACTTCACCATGTATGTTCAAGTAAGCTGTCTTTCGACCTCATCCTCTGGCCAGCTGGGAAATGACTATCTGCCTTCATCTTCGGCGATGTCCTTGTTTCGGCGATCTCTAATCACTTGGTCGCCTGGGTTCACATCTGGCGACTTCATCTTCAACCCGGTGAGCGCCGGTTTAGGTATGCTGGAGATCGGAGCACGCCAACTTAATAACTGGCGACTACACGAGCCCCCCGACTTCCTTCCCTTCCGCCAGCCAGATGTCCCATCCAACACGTCCATATAATAGCTCGACGCCACGTCATCACTTCCGACTACCAGGACGGTACATAAATAAAAGGTTCATCTGATTAAATCAAATAGGGGACGTCTTGGATTTTTCAACAACTCTCACTTTTTCAACATATTCTTTTATAATTTTTGGTACACGACTCCACTTTAAGTGATTTTTTTAACTTAACCTAGATTCTCATATCAAGGAATCCATTTCTTAAAATCTACGTTACCAAATTCTAAGTATACAGAACTATGTAAGTGCAGGGCTGCTAAAAATTAATTAATATAAGTTAATGATTTTAATGATGATAGAAAGTTCCTCTTACCTCAAAGAATTCTTCAATAAAAAAAAAGCAAGATGCAAAGATGTCAAAAAATTATCTCACTATGAAAATGGAAATGTAGAAACTCCAGGAATAACAAAATGAAATTATTAAATTATAGCAAATAGAAGAAAGAAGAAGAACAAAAATTCTTTTAACCCTCACAACTCAATCATAAACCTATACACTAAAAAAAAACCATCAAATAGAAATCAATTTTTAAAACTAAAATAATTAGTTGCAATAGTAACTAAATTAGAGATCATTTTAAAAACTAAAAAAAAATTAGTTTCTAAATTAATTTTTATTATTGTTAAATAGTTTATAAATTGGTATCTAATTAGTAACCGAGGTTTTTGCCACCAAATTTAGAAACTAAATAATTGGTAGTTAAAACTTTGATTGTTAATTAGATACCAATTTAGAAACTATTTAACAATAATAGAAACTAATTTAGAAATCAATTTTTTTAGTTTCTAAAATGGTCTCTAATTTAGTTATTATTGCAACTAATTATTTTAGTATCAAATATTGGTTTCTATTTTATGATTTTCTTGTAGTGATATGATACTCAACCCTAGACAAAGAAGAAAAGATGAAGTGAAAAAAAAAAGAGTAAAACTATTCTGAGACATGAGATCCTAAAGGACAACAATAACTGAGAAAAAAAAAAATACTCACCAAAAGGGCATTCATGCATACTCTCACATTGATGACTATTATTTTGGTTGAATATTTTTTCTCTCCTTCTCTCTTAGATTGGCCAAGAATCACACAACAACATCGGGATGTTATGGTTGCTTTTCCTTTTTCTAATAGTGGTCCAAATGGTCCAACTAGTGATCTAGCTTGTTCTACAAATGTCATGACTTATTTCATTTATAAATTAATTTTTAGAAAATTTTAAGAAACTAATATTTTTATTTGTCACTTTTGTGCTCGTAATTATTATTATAATCTATTTTTCATTTTTAAATAAATTTTTTACTTAATTATACTTAGACTTCAAGATTTGCTCTAAAAAGAAAGAAGAATATATTTCAAGACAATAAGAAAGTTAACCACACCATTGAAACGATTAAAATAAAATAAAATTATATTACTAAAAAAAATTAATTAAATAATAACTAAATTTAGAGACAAAAAATAATTTCTCACTATATTGATTAAATTAAATAATAATTTAAAGACTACAAAATTATTCATATTTAAAATAGTTTTTATTATTAATAAAAAAATTAAAATAATTTTTTCTAAATTAGCTACCTATGTTTTAGCTACCTAAATTAATATTTTAGATTCTAAATTAATTTCTAAAAGACTAATAGAGATTAATTTAATATATAAAATAATAAGTAGTTAAAATTTTAATAATTAATAATTAGATACTAATTTAAAAATTATTTTAGAATTTTTTATTAATAATAAAAATTATTTTAAGATATTAATAATTTTTTTAGTTTATAAAATAATTTTAATTTAATCAAATAATAACTAATTATTTTAGTTTCTAAAATTAATTTTTATTTAATAAATTTTTTTACTGTATATTATAATTCAATACTAAATGATACAAGTTCCGGAGAGAGAGACAATGATCTACAAGGTTATACTTCAAACACACTTCCATCACATCTGAAATAGTGCTTATGTTGAGTAATTTTTCTCACTTGCTCTCGCTTTGTGTGTTGGCTATTTTCCAACAGTAATGGACCTAGCCAAGTTGTTTTCCATTTGCTAAAACACTTAATACAAACATTTATCATTATTATCACATCACTTAATAAAAACGTTTATAATTCTATTAGTGACAGATTTAACAACCAAATTACCAACACAATCTAGAGATATAGTGGCAAAACTTTAGTTATTATATATGTATTTATCAAATTCATGCTAGAATCACTCAAACAATGTTTATTGCAAGTTTGGTAGTTATAAATCAAATAATTAATTTACATTGAGATTTTAGTATGTTTACAAAGATTAACTTAATTAGTTTCCAAACACATAACTGTAGTTATTAAATATTTAGGATTTAGTTAATTATTTTTTTATTTACAATTATTAATAAACTTTTTTGTTATTATTTTACTATTATTTTAACCGCTAATTTAAATTATTATATCCAAATTCAGGTGTTACAAGTAATGTTTATTTTTACAAGTCCAGAGTTGTGATTATTATTAAAATATAAAAAAAAAGTTTGAAGACATGCTTTTGTCGGGTCAATATTTTCGAAAATTATCTTTCTCACATAGAAGTTGCAAAGAGAAGAAAACTCATTAATGTATTTTATTTGGACCTGATGGAATTCCTATAATATTAATTACTTAATTTTGATTTTATTATAATAATAAAAACTATTTATTGGTTTATACGTGGAATAACATATTATGATAGCGGGTGGTCTGATAAGACCACCAAACACTCATTAGGATAAGGTTTAAATGACTCTAATACTATATTACGAAGTAAATTTTAAACTTAACTCAATCTTATAAAACCGGCTCATGGAGTGAGGTTTGCACCCACTTATATACAATGAAATGTCATAATTTCTAGTCGAGGTGGGATCTCCAACATTATTATTTTTTTATAGTTAATTCTCCTATCAACATATTGTTTTCTACTTAATTTGGATTTTATTTTAATTGGAAAATGTTTTTAAATTTAACTTTTTTTATTAATAAAAAATTAAATAAATAAAACCGAACATTTCATAAATGTTTCGACCATTATAAAAAATAGACAAAAAAATTTACAATATCAAATACAATTCCCCTACTAGATTATATGCTTTTCAACCAAAGCTTGTAATTTAATGCCCAGCATAAGCTAGAAAAGCAAAAACGTAAATCTGCTAGATAATGCATAGGCACTAACTTTATCTAATTCATTTTGTGGCACTCAGAGCTGCAATATAAGGTGTTGGAAAATCACAACATTTACACAAGAATGGGGAACAGAGCAGCTGGGAAAAGATCATCTGCATTGATTGTTAGAACTTTCACATCACTTGCAACTCCTCTGCCAATTCTGCTGTATATTTGTCATTGAAAACTGTCATTGAAACACTCCTCTGCTTTTAAATCTATAATGTTGGGATAAACAACAAATTATAATTAATTAGAATCTACCAACTTAGAGATTCAATTGTTTAAATAATTAAAAATTGAATAATTTTATGAGTTCATGAGACATATTAGTATTTAATAAGTAACTAATATTATAGCTAGTTTTGAGAAATTTGGCTGTAAGACTGCCTTCCACCTATCATGTCTCTTTAATCTACAATCCAACATTCAATAATCTTTTCAATGTTTTATTATCTTTTTGTATTTACTTTTTCTATTCTCATTTTTGTGTGTGTGATATCTCCTTTTTTTTTATCTTTTAAAATTTATTTTCATATCTTTATTTTATATAATATACGAAAAGATAAAATAAAGAAAGGTGAAAAAAATATGAGATATAATTAGTGATCTGACTTAGAAAAATAAAAAAAATATATCATTTAATAAGTTATTATATATGATTTGATATTATAACAACTCTTTTGAAATCTAATTACAAGAAAATAATTAAATATAAATTAGATACTATTTTTAAATACTAAAAAAAATATATTAGTATTTAAACTAGTTCTATTATTAACCAAATTTATAAACTAACTTCCACTACAAGAAATAATAATATTAGTCTCTCCAAAAATTTTACACAAAAAGTAAAAGGGGAACACTAAATGATACTTAGAGTGAGTTTAGTGTCCCATTAGAAGTTGACACTAATCCAAAGGCTGCTAATGAATTAGTGAGAACTAGGGGGACACAACTATTTTTTTTTTTATAATTTTAGTGTCCGTTTAAAACATCTTTGTCCACACTATAATTAATATTTAATTTTGTGTCTCAATTGTATAGGATTTGGGGACACTAATAATGTCCTTTACTTGACCCTCACTTTTTTTGGCAGCTAATTATAACTTTTTTTTGAAGTAATTCTAAGTTGGTTCTAAATAGATATATAATTAACTATTAATATTTTAGTTACCAATACCAATTTTAAAATTTAAAGTAGTTAATAACTAAAATCTTGATACTTAATTAGATATATCAATTTAAAAATTACTTAATTTATAAATTTTATTAATAATAGAAATTATTTTATATACCAATAATTTTTTTAATCTATAAAATAGTATATAATATAATCAATATATAATAATTAATTATTTTTTATTTTTAAAATTAATTTTTATTTAATAATTTTCTTCCTGTTTATACATAACAGAACTTGAAAGTATTCACTTAACATTCTTTGAGAATTTTCTTATTTTGCAATTTATGTCTACTCTAATTCATGAAACACATCACCGAAAGAATTAATGAAACCGCATTAAATTTGATAAGCTAGTGTTCACAAAGGAACAACCATAAGTTCATGAAGGTAGATGCACATTAACTAGAATACTTTAAAGACCGACTTTTTAGATATACTATAGGTTATATCTTTATACCATAACTTTATTTATAAGTATTTTTTACAAGTTAATTTATTTACAAGTTAGTTTTAGTTTATAGAGAAATTTACGTCTTTTTTTTATACAAAATATTTATAGATAATTTTCTTTTATTTTATGAGTGAGTATATAATAATAAATTGTTTATATTTTTTTGAGTTTTTAGTTATATATTATAAATTATAGATTTTTATATACTTGTGTTATTGTTCGTTCTCGTATGCCTGTTTGATTTATATTTGAACATGTGAAAAATATTGTTTTTATTTTTTTTTATGTGAAGTGTGTTATTATAAGTGTTAGGGAAAAATATTAGTGTTTTAAATCGAAAAATTAAAAAATAAAAAGAGTTTATTGCAGTTATAATTAAAAGGTGTAATTAATTTAAAAATTCATATCATGACATTATTATAGTTAGTTGTCAAGTTATTAAAGTGAAAAGATGGATTAATTTGAAATCATAACAAAAACAATATTTTTATAAAAAAGAGATTTCAACTTATTAAATAACAAGTTTTAATAGATTAAAGATACATCCTACACAAAGTTATGAATAGTTAGAAACTATTTTAAAACATAATTTTTGGAGTTTCATATATTATTTACCTTAATAGACAAAAATAAATAGACAAAAAAGCACAAAGACACATTTAAGGACAACTTCAAAAAATTTGATCTTCATTCTTTAATTGGGTTGGATTCATCAATTACAAGCTTCAACTTCACCTATCTTCAACAAACTCCTCTTGTGTACTAGAGTTTACTAGGTCCGCTTGTTGAGAAGTAACCAAAGAACAACTTTGTGTTCACTATAGCAAACTAGAAAATAATTTTTTATCCTTATAAACGTTGAAAGATGCAACCCCGCTCTAGTGAGCAATCTTCGTGATCCTTTTATCATAACCTTTTTTTTTCTTTCTCTTAGTCAGGAGTGTCTTGTTCTTAAAATGTATTTGTGTTATCCAAAAGTGGTTTGTTATCAAACAATACTCATATTATCTAGAAGCAACTTGTTGTAAATGTTGTAAACAATACTTATACGTGTTAGTCAAGAGTGACTACAAGCCAAAATAATACTCTTGTATTTTACAACGTTAATATGCTAGTAGAACTTAAACAGTTGTTTGAGAACTCGACATAGTTTGTGTTATTAGATGAACCAATATGAAAATTTCTTAAGTTATTTCTTCTCTTCTTTATCTTGTTACATTGCATGTTATAACTATCAATCTAACTTAAGAAGGAGATGTTTTAAAATTTAGTTTATGAAAATATTTGTTAGTTCATCTAACTAACAAAATATATTATTTGACTGCACTTATTCAGGCAATATTAATTGCGAAAAATTTAAAAACACAATTCAACCATCCCTTGTGTATTTTCTTTTTTTCATAGAAGATATAAAGAATTGTAGATTGTAGTAGTGTATTCTTCTGATTTGTTTGGAGTCCTTTATATAGACTTCATTAATTCAGATTACTTAGATATAGTGATTCTACAATTGTGTAATTTCTTAACTGCTTGTCATATTAAAGTTTTCCAAACTCATATATGTAAATGTTGAAGTTATAGTTCAAAAAATTTGAAAACATTTGTCTTTATGTATATAAAGCTTTGATTGTTATGACTTGGTTATGGATTTAATTCAAATTAAAAACATATAAGGAATGTTAGACTATTTGTCATGAATTTGGTGATACAATTGGATGGTCTAGATCTCATTCAACTAGCACAAAATGCACATTGTAATGTTTAGATAGTAAATTCATAATTAGACAACTAGGTCACATTAAGTGTTTGTTATCATCAAAACTTAATGATTTGTTGATATTAGACCGACTACTTGGGCTTTATGGATTAGACGTCTAAGGTCTCCACAATTGCATGTTCAAAGAATACTTGAACTGAGTGATTGTGTTCTAAATAATACTTAATGTTTAGCTAAGAATGACTATAGTCCAAAGATTACTCATTTTGTATCTTGAAACATTAGTCTGGTAGTGGAACTTGATTGTGTTGACGAAGAACTTAACATAGTCTTTTAGACGAACTAGTATAGAAATGCCTAGTGTAAATCTATCTTTACCTTTATCTCTTTTGAATTGCATAGTATTGATATTCAGCTAACTGAAGAAGAAGAGTTTTTACTTAAATGAGACTTAAAAAGTATTTTTGACAATATATTTGTCAACTTGAAATTGTGTCTGATGATATATTTCATCAAACGTTACTCTTACGAAAATTTCTTCAATGTGTCTATCAAGTTAAAAATTTGATTCATCGCTTTTTCTCGGATGTTGATTTGTTAAAGCTTTGAAAAGTTTTTAAACACACAATTAATCCTACTTTCCTTTATATTTTTCCCTTTTTTTTCAGATCTTTGATCTAATTGGAAAAGTTCTACTTGTTTGTTTGAATCTAATCTATTTGATATGATATTAAGCTTGTCAAGGACTCAATGACATTCACAATGTGTTTTGCTAAGAAGATTTTTTTCTCAACCAAAAGGGAAATGGTTGATATTTGGTCAATAAACAAGTATATTGAAAGTTGCTTTAATTTCTATTTATGGAACATGTCTAATAAAAAACGTCTGATGCATTTATTCGTGAAAATCATATAGTGTAGACCGTCTGATGCATACTATATATACTACCAACCACAAGCATAATCTATATTTTAAATAATTCAATTAGTGTGAAAAAGATGTCATATGCCACGTATATTTGGTTGAAGTCATTCATAAAGTTAGTTATAATTATTTCTTATATATAGGTACCTTGTATAACATGCAATTTGATGTTGATCAATTGCCACAATTAAAAATATGCAGAGTTGAAATTCTTCTACAATCAAAAGACTCTCGTCAAAGCTAATCCCACCATAAATAGTCATTCAATTATTTATTAAGCCTCCTTTCTTTTTTTTTATAATGCATTGTAAAAGTATTGATTAATGACAACTGTACTCTACTTATAACCCAACAAATATTAATATTTTAATTATTTATAAAAATTTATAACTTTTTGTTAATTTTAAAAAATATTCTAACTTCTTACGTTTTATATGTATTTTTATTAAAAGATTTTTTTTATATAAATATTAATATTTATTATGGTTATATTTTGACTGATAAACGCAGTCTTCACCGTTTGAATTTTCTTGACCGTGTCCATCATATGTAGCATTCCTAGGAACAGTTTGTTTCCTTTTTAATTGTTTTTTAAAATTACCAACTAGCCATCACCCAGTTCAGACCCAACCACTTGGTTTATGATAGAAACCGTACCAAAATCAATGGAGAGCTTTGACATGCTTGGTGTGTGCGTTTTGTTCCTCTCTTTGATAACCATGTCCTCCACTTTGGAGATGATTACTCCGACCCAACCCCTCAGAGATCCTGTGAATGAGAATGTAACTCTTGTCTCAACAAACGGAACCTTCGAAGCAGGATTCTTCAGCCTTGAAAATTCCGGTAGCCGTTACCTAGGAATTTGGTACAGAAACATATCCCCCAGAACAGTTGTTTGGGTGGCCAACAAAGAAACACCACTTCAAGACCACTCTGGAGTCTTGGAAGTAGACGGTGATGAAGGGTTTCTCAGTATCAAAGATGGGACAGGAGCCAAAATTTGGTTCTCAAATGCATCATCACACACACCAAGAAAACCAGTTGCGGTGGAGTTGTTGGAATCAGGAAACATGGTTGTGAAAGATGGTGACAACAACTTTTTATGGCAAAGCTTTGATTACCCTGATGATACTTTTCTTCCGGGAATGAAACTTGGAATGAACTTCAAAACTGGTCATCATCGAGCTCTAAGATCATGGAAATCCTTCACAGATCCTACTCCAGGTGAATTTGCATTTGGTGTTGATACTCGTGGCCTTCCTCAGCTAGTCATCACAAAGGAGCCTAGTGATTACATAGTTTATAGACCAGGTTCTTGGAATGGTCTTAGTATCACAGGACTACCTGGAGAGATAACTGACCCATTAATCAAATCCCTTTTTGTTATGAATGAAGATGAAATCTTCTATCAGATTCAGCTCTTGAACAGTTCAACTAAGCTGAGAAGCAGATTGATCCCAGAAGGGTATCAAGTGCGTTTAATATGGTCAGATGAGACAAAAAGATGGGACACGAAATACCCTGGTTCATTTGATGAGTGTGAGAGATATGGCATGTGTGGTGCAAATACTATATGCAATGTGAGTGGAGCACATCAACACTGTGAATGCTTGAGTGGGTTTCAATCCAACTTTGAAGATTCAACTTGTGATCGAACTAGACCTCTGGGTTGTAACAAGGGAGATAAATTTCAGAAGTACGAGGGAATGAAATTGCCAGACACATCATCGTCTTGGTATGATAAGAGTATTAGTCTTGGGGAATGCGAGAAATTGTGCTTGAGCAACTGCTCTTGTACTGCATATGCTCAACTGAATATCAGTGTCCAGGGAAGTGGCTGCTTGCATTGGTTTCATGAGATTGTTGACATCAGGGTACTAGCGCAGGGTGGACAAGATTTTTATCTGCGAATTACAACTTCAAAACTTCAAGGTACTTTTAATTTTACAATTCATTCTTAACAAAAATCTATCGTCTTTTCGTGAAGATCTACCGTGCTTGTAGTGGTATTTAATTGGTTTATCAGGTTACTTCACTGAAATACAAAACGAAAAATGATATTTTGAACGAAAAATATATTTTGAACATTGCTTCATCAACATCTCATTAAATATTAATATTTTTATTATTTTTATTTTTTTAATTTTAAAAATTATTTTAATATTTTGTATTTTATTTATATTTTCATTAAGAATATATATTTTTTAATTTTTTTATTATAAATATTAATATTTTGTTGGGATAAAGTAAAGCAAAATATCAAAACAATCGTCACCAATACAAAGCTATGTATGTCGGTGCAGTAAGCGTACGGCAATTTTTTTTAAATGAAAAGATATACAGAGTGGGTACGTTACAAGATATACAGAGGGTGTGCTAATTTAATATTTTAGCAGTATATGCAAATGAGAAATATCAAATATTTGTAGATTTTATTGAAACTAATTATTTATTTATCTATAACAATATAAACAAAGGGATTTCCTTTATTTTGGTGTATATATTTCGTTTTTTAAATTATCCTTTATAATATTAAAATAGAATAAATTTAATAATTATTTATTTAAATTGAAAATTTGAATTTTAAATTTTTTTCAAAAGTTTAAATTTGAAAAAAAAAACAAAGAATTCAATTTCTTACAATTTTATACTTTAAATATTTTTTTTTAAAATTCAAATAATCCTTTCCAATAAAAAATCACCTACACAATAAAATATTTGCATACAACAAAATTAAAAAAATATTTATTTTATAATAATTTTAAAAAAATATTTTTATAATAACATGATAACAAATATAATAATATATTTTTATTTCAATAGTTATTATAATAATAATAATAATATATTTTTTCAAAAGAAAAAAAGGTGTAGTTATTCATCTTTAAATAAAAAAATATTTATTCATTTATTTAATAAAATAAATAATTTATTTTATTTTAAACTAATTAATCTCTTTTTAAAAATAACGGTTATAAGATTATTAACTTTAAATTTAAGTCATATATTAATTCTATAATAAAATTAGAATTATTATAAACTTCTAAGGACAATAAGCCTTTTAAAATATATTTAAGACATTTCACGTTGGTAAATAAGTTTCAATTAAATTGAGAAACACATCCGCTGAAATCGAACAAGGGACACAAAAAAATCTAAAATAACTATAAAAAAGGAAGAAGAAAAGTAGAGGAGTAGAAAAATAATAGAAATTAAGTGTGATGATTTTGAAATTATTTTCTAAGAAAACAAAACAAAATAAAATATACATGTAAATAAAACAAATATATTAAATAAAAATTATAAACAGCTTAAATCGGTATATTTCTATCATTTTCTTTTAAAACTCTTTTTTTTTTCTTTCAATTTGGAAGGACACATATCCCTTAAAAAGGTTTCACTTCCACAAAGGAGGAAATATATATATATATATATATATATATATATATTTTAAATGTAAACCTATTTCTGCAAAATGGGTAGATCCCACAATCCGAAAAGTTTATCACTCGTAACCCAATTTCTTAAAAAAAATAATTAAATAAGTAATACCCCCAATATACAATAGAGAATAGGTTTGACAAAAATAAGTATTTTCCATTAAGATACAAATAATATTGTTATTACCAAAAATGAATTGGAATCGTGAATGTACAAGCTATACTATTTTGTTGACCTTTAGTTGAAGCGCTACATAGCTTCAATGATGAAGTCGAACGATAGTTTAATGATAAAAAATTCTCTAATGCTCAAGTCACTAAGAGCTTAGAGATAGATAATAAAGTGAATAATAAGTGTTGAGAATCTCTTCGTCATAATTAATAAATCTTGGTAATTGATTTATTGAATATATTCAATGATGACATTCCAATGTCTTGAAATTATATATGTGAGAAGCATTAACTATCTATTATCTCTTTGTGATGAAGCTTTTTTCTCCTTCTCTATATAAAGGGAACTTGTGAGGAAGAGAAATGCAAGCAAGTGAGAAGAGCAACATAGATATTAAATGAGAGAATTGATATCCACCATAGCGTGAGATTAAAAATCCTAGTGAGAGCCTAGAGAGATATTATATTCCATCCTTGTTGGGTGAGATTAAGTGTTACCCTCATAGAGTGAGAGAAACCCACTGACGACATATTTTGGACTAGGTCTCGTGGGTTTTTACTTCTCAAGTTGAGGAGGTTTTCCCACATTACAAATACTTGTTATTACTATATTTTGTTCTATTTTCTTATTTTTTGCTTATTGTTTTTGCAAGTGCCGATTTTGTATCTACACAAAGGAGGGATAATTACTTATGATTTTCCCAACAAGTCACTAGTACAAAAGTTTAAAACAACGACCCATTATTTAATGCGTTTTTGAAACTAACTTGATTTAAGAAGGCATCTATTTGTAATAGCCTCATTCTTAAAGCTTTTTTTACCCTAATTCAGAAGCGTGCCACTTACGTTTTCATACTCTCCTTTCTCTCGAGCTTCGTTTCTCTTTTGTGCTTCCTCCATTAACTGTGCTTCCTCTTTTCTTTCTCTCTTCTTTGCATTGTCTTCATGCCATTAGTAAGCATTGTCTTCCTCTCTTCCTCTTCACCATTGATTTTTGTATGTTTTCCGTTTCTCTTATGTTTTCTCTTATGCCATTGCTAAGGTCACTATTTCATTGGGAAGGTTTTTGTTTGCTCTCTACTATGCCTTCCTCGTCGTCGTTGTCGCCTTGCTCCGTCGTGTATTTGCGTTTCATTTGGGAAATTTTTATTTGCATTTTTTGGACTTCTATTTATGTTCCTGGTTATCAAGCCTTCCAATATCAATCCATTATTTGTATTTTTTTTATTTAGAACATGTCAGATTTAGATTCAGATTGGGATGAAACACTAAGAATGTGAAGAGGTATGATATGGATGCACCAAGAGATCAAAATAAATACTAAAATAATGACCTGTTCTTCGGAAAAGATCAAAGTTGAGAACTTTGATTAGAAACCCAAATAACAGCAAAAAAGAAAAGAAACCCTAAATGTCATTCGTAAATGTGATTTATAAATTCAACTATGGTAAATGGCCGCATTTATAAATCAAATTTATGAATGCGGCTAAATAGTCGCCTTCTCATCTCTTCGATTTAAGACTACGTGTACATCAAATGCGGCTATATAGCCGCCGTTTTAAATTGAAAATAGTCGTCGTTGTTTTTCCTTTCTGCACCCATGAGTGGTATCAGAGGTCTGATACAAGATGGAAGGATTCTTTACTAATGGATACATGTTCAAGTTGACAACAAACAACTATTCCTATTGGAAGCCCATGATGGAGGATCATTTACACCGTAAGGATATGCACGAGTCCATTTCTTGAAAAGACAAGCCAGAAGGTAAGAATGACAAAGTTTAAGAACTTTTGAATCGAAAATATGTTGCAATGATTCGAAAGTATATTGATAGAAGTTTGTTTGAGCATGTGTCCACATACACAAATGCTTATTAGTTGTGGTCAAAACTTGAATGTATGATTCAAAAGAAACTCCAAGAAATAAAGTATCTTTTATCAGAAGATTGATGAAACTTGACTACAAGGATGGTCAAAGTATGATGGAGCACTTAAATTCATTAAAGGATCTTGCTAATCAATTTACAACGATAGATATAGAGATTGATGATGAGTTGCAAGTACTTTTGTTACTTAGTTCGTTGCCTCAAATTTGGGACACGCTAGTGGTCACGCTCAACAACTCAGTCCCAGATGGGAAAATCTCAATGGACACTATTTCAGACAATCTGTTGAATGAAGAATCTAGAAGGAAAGAAAGAAGTACAAATTTCCAATTTGAAGCAAATGTTATAGAGAAACAAGGAAGAAGTGAAACCCAAAGAAATCTCATGTAAGAAATAAAAACAAAGTCAAATGTCGATCACAATCTCACAAGAACAATAATATGTTATTATTGTAACAAAGAAGGTCACAAGAGACCTGCAAAAGACAACAAACATAAGAAGAATGCAAATGAATATAAGTGGATAGATGTAGAAACCGAAAACAAAAAATAGTATTTTGTATGGTACCTTTATGATAGTTCTTATTACCTAAAGCAGGTAAGGGAACACCATATGAAAAGGAGAAAATAATGTAGAAGAAGAAGAACTAGAGTAGGAAGAAGAATTTCCTCGATTAAGGGACACAAACATGCAAAATATTGTCTGGGTTGAGGTAATATGGTCATCTGATTTATGTGGTTTTTGAATTTTAATATTTTCTTGATCAAGTTTTGTTTTTCGTTTAATAGTATCCTCTCAAATTTATTTGTGGTTAAGAGATATAAAGTAAAAATTTGTTGTTTTGTCTAGGGTTAAAAATGTCCCTATAAAAACAATAAAAAATTAACATGAAAGAAATATGACAATAAAAGGAAGAAGAAAAATGGAAAACATGTCCTTTGGTTCAATGGTAAGGTACTTCTTTCTTGATAGGTTGATAGAATAGATGTAAGGAGTACTTTTTTTTTATTTTGATTTTTCAGTTTTGCTATCTCATGAAATTGCCTAAACTTTTGATCGTCTTATTTTATTACTAGCAAGTCTTCACAAGATGTTTGAACAAAATATTGGCTAGCTTTAGACAAAAGATTTTCAAAAGGAAAACTAGTCACAAAGATATTTCATTTGTTAGTGAAAGTAATTTTAGGAAAACAACCCTTGTAAAAAAAATTGTACTTGAAAAATTCCCAGGGTTGTCTAATAAAAACTCACAAGCTTCTATAAGGATAATGGGACTTAAAACATTTTTATCATAATGTCTTAAAGAAGGTTTGACTTTCACTTGTTGAGTCACAACGAAATCCCCATCATTTTGAAAGGCCAATATCAATGGAATTGTTATCATCATGATGTGTGGAACAAACTGTGTCAGTGGAAGAACATTCAAAAAATTGTTGTTCCCGGCTGTAATCAGAAAAATTCAAAGGATATGGAGATATAGGTAAAATATCTTTATTAGATATAAGAGAGGGAGAAGGAAAAGAAGTTTCAAGTGTTTAAGATGGTACAATAGGATCAACAAAAGAAACATTTTGAGAAGTCTTCTCCCTAAAGTGTGATTTGGGTGATTAACCTTCCCTTTTGTAATTCGTCCTAGAGTAGGAGGAGTTAGAATATTGATTCACGATATAAGAATTATAGGATACCTCTTTACATGGAGAATAGGGTTGCTTAAAGGTTTAGTGTTTGGATAATACCCTTCCCCGTGTCCACTCCTAGGTCGATGTGAAGTGTCTCCATATATACTCCTAGACCTATGTGTTTGACTTTCTTGAGGTTGTTTATATTGTATAAGGAGTTCTGTTATCTCAGAAAGATTTTGAGTTTGTTGGTTTAGTCGTGAACGGATATCTATTGGAGTTTGAGCATTTATAGTGCCATGAACACCAAATTGATAAAATGGTCTAGTCATGGTTGATTGTAAATAAAATTTTCACAACTGTTTGAAAGAAATCAATTAGAGTGATTTTGTTTAAAACAATTTTATGGGTGAAGTTTAGTAAAGGAAGCAAAAGTGATAAAGATTCAAGTTCATTCACAGGAAAGCGAGGTAAGTCATCTGGACTTCTTAAGTACCAAGGCTTTCCTTGCCCGAGCTTACCTTAAAGGTATCTCACAAAAGTTTCCAAAAGAAAACTTCAAAACAATTTTGGAAAACAGGAAAAAAAATATGTAGATATGGAAATGCTCTTAAAAACCAAAGAAAGGTATATCTAGTCACAAGAAAAGAAAACCCTATAGTATCACAGAGACGTAGAAAACAAGAAAAGAAAAAAAAGAAGGAAATTGTAAAGATAGCAAGAATAAATGCAAATGCTAGTCAAGACCTATGGTGATAATGCAGAGAACACTGAGAGTTCACTAACACACTACCACACTAATGCACGAATACTATTACAAAGTTTAGTGAGATTGCTTAATAAAGCATTTTCCCAAACAAAGAAATGAAAACTAATACTCGAGGCAAAAAGTAAATGCAACATAAAATTAGGTGATACACAAGTTACAAGGAAAAGTAAAAGTGTATAGTAAAACGGTAAATGACATGTTTTGATTTGTGTCCTTTGAACTGAAGTATGCTGAAAATTTCTCTGGGATCCATCTTTCTCTTCTTGATAGTAAGTCTAGATAACAAAGGTGAAGCCTCAAGGGATTGGGGTCACCCCACTTCTTGAAGCACCTTTCAAGCATCACCAACTTACCAAACACAAAAGTAGGAATCCAAGAAAGAAAGCAAGAAAAACTAAATTTTTGGAAAAGCTAAACTCAAAGGAGATCAGTTGTAACAAACCAGAACAGAGATCCAAGAGAAGACAATAGAAAAATTAAGCCAACCAAGAAAAGGGAGCACCATCAAAAGGACCTAAGAAAAATTCTAGAAAAGATTAAAATCCAAAAATCTAGAGGAATTGACAGGGACAGTTCCAAAATTTATATAAATTGATTTACAAAGCAGTTGTCTGAAATTTTTATGGTAAAACTACACTCAATGATGAACAATATGACACAAACTTGAGGCCAATTGGTTCAGTAATCACGGAGAAATAAATGCAACAAGGGCGCACAAATCGCAAGCAAAGTGGACTAAAAGTGAAAGTAGGTTTTAGGACTGGCCACCAAAAGTGTAAGAATTATGGTAATTTTGATACAATGAATTTGAAGTTGAAAATTTAACTGGAGATTGGTAACATAGGAAACAAGATATTGTAAAAGGTTCAGGCTAAATCATCAAGGGAATTAGGTGCAAAAAATTTAAAACCAAGAGCAAAACTAGCACTCAAACAGGTTGTCAAACAGAAAAACATCCTAACTTTTGAAATTTATAATTTTTTTGTAGGTACAATTTGGACGTTCCTTTTTTACTGAATACAGGTAACATGTTAATGGTGTTACACAAAAAATTTCACAAGTTTTGGTGATAATATTAGATCAAGATAAATTGTGCAAACTGAAAGTAAATCATAAAATTCTGGAAAACTGAATGAAAACCGAAAGGAAGCAAGAATACATGACAAAATTGCAAGAAATAGTAGGAAACAATGCAAAGAATTACCAAGGAATCAATGGCAAGGTATGACACTTAGATGTAGGCAACACAAACAGATTACACACAAAAAATTGATGCAAAAAGCAACAAAACTTTGAGCAAACAGTTGATGTGCACTAAACCAAATATCAAACAACTTGCATGCAACAACAATACATAATGAAATTTGACAAGATTAAACAAAATTGGAATGTGACAGTGGGCATGCGACTAGTAGAAACACAAGAGAACACCTAAGTGTGCACAAAAATGGATTAAAACACAAGATTTATCAAGAAATACAAGTATAAGTAAAGAAAACAACAAGAACACCCCTGGTTTTGACAGGTTTTGGTGCAGATGGTGTGTGAACAAATTGGCCCAAATTGAACCGAACAAACAATAAGGAAATCAAAGGAAAGGCACACAAGAATGAGATAAACGATGTAACACAACAATGAGACAAAACTAACCAATTAAAACAAAGAAATCAACTAGAAAACGGAAGAACAATAAACAACACATTAGGTTATGCAACGAAACAACAAAGGAAACTTTGGATGCAAGTTGTACTCAAATTAAACGGTGAAAAATGGATTTTAATCGGTGGAAACTGTAAATAAAACAATGGAAACAAAAGTAAACGGTAGAAGATAAAGATACAAAGACAAACAATCAATAACAAATGGAAACTGTGACAAACAGAAAGTTGAACAAATTTTTTTTTGCAAAAACTTGGCTTAGCTTGGCCAGATCTTGGTGTGCTTTGATCCACCTGATGCAATCCAAGTTCTTAACTATTGATTGGAATGGAATGAGGCAGCGAAAGGCTTTGGAAAAGGAAGAGAACCGTGAGGCAATGGTGAGGCTAGGGTTTCGGCAATGATGAGTGCAATGGAGGGGAAAAAGGTGTGACCAACCTTCCAAGGTTCACTAGGCCTTCTAGGCTCACTAGCAAAGAGAGATTTAGGAGATAATGAGTTTTTTAATTAAGAATACTTCATTCAATATATGTCAAATTTGCATACAAAAGTTTTATGTAAGGTATTATAAATGACAAGAGTGAGGGTAGCTTGCTCCTTAAGCTACCATAACCCTAGTTAAGTAAGCTTAAATATGGTGAGATTTGGTGGCTTAAGGAGAGGCGTGTATGTCCTCTTAAGATGCTCTAGGGACCCTTGCTTGTGTGATAAGTGAGGGCTTTTAGAGTGTCTTTAATTCATCTACAAAATACTTTTGAAAGTAATTGAAAATACAAGTCCTATACATGAGTATTCTACTATTTACATAGATAGTTCTTTTGCCTTTATTCTTGTGTAAAGTGCCTTGGATGGTCCTCCATCACCTTGGGTCTCCAAAAGATGAATTTGGGTACAGACTGTGGGATCCTATAAATAAGCAAAAATGTTGTGTTCTTTGAGGATCACACGGTCAAAGATATTCAAAAGACAAAGTAGTGCACGTCCAAAGTTCACATTTATTTAAGGGGGGAAATTCATTAACATATAGATCCTGATCAGATTGACCAATAGACAAATTCTTCTCAGCGAGTTCCTGACCAGACTGATGAACAACCAGATCATGATTAGATAATTTCAGACCCTCAAATACAACAAGAACTCGAGCCATTAGAGCAACAAATGCAAGTTAAATTGAGACGCTATGAAAGAAGAAGAATGCCATCATCAAAGTATCCTGAAGAAGATTATATTACTTTTAACATATAATGGTGAACCTCAAAACTTCTCAGAGGCTTGGAGTCAACTGAGAGAGGAGATTGGATTAAAGTCATGGAAGAAGAGATGAACTCTTTACATAAGAACCATACTTATGATCTGGTCTAGCTACCTAAAGGAAGAAAAGCCTTGAATAACAAGTGGGTGTACAAGCTTAAAATGAAGAAGGAAGCTCGAGATCAAGGTACAAAGCTCAAATTGTTGTGAAAGGGTGCAATCCACCTAGCTAAGAATCCTACATTTCATTCTCAGATAAAACACATTGATTATCGTTATCATTGGATATGAAATGCTTTGGAGGATGGAGAGTTCCAATTAGAGAAGGATCATACAAATGACAACTGGTCTGACATGTTGACCAAGGCAATTTCAGTTAAAAAGATAACAAACTGTTGTAGGAGAGCTGAATTAGTGATACCCTTAAATTAAGTCATGAAAGGGGAGATTTTTAGGGAATCCATCCTTAATTAAATTGGAGACAATGACCAATGAATCTTGGTAATTAATCCATTGAATATATTCAATGATGGACATTCCAATGTCTTGGAATTATATACTTCTTGAAGACTATGAAGTTCAACCTAGAAAGTTGAAGATAGTTTTTCAAGGTAACTTGAAAATGTGAGAAACATTAATTATCATTATCTCTTTTTGGTGAAACCTTTCTCTCATTCTCTATATAAAGGGAACTTGTGAGGAAGAGAAATGTAATAGCAAGTAAGAAGAGAAACATAGAGAATAAATGAGAGAATTGATATCCACCATAGTGTGAGATTATAAATCCTAGTGAGAGGCTACAAAGACATTGTATTTCATCATTGTTGGGTGAGATTAGGTGTTACCTTCATAGAGTGAGAGAGAAAAAAATATTGTAATTCTACTTTCAGAGTGAAAACATTTTATGAACTAAGTCCCATGGTTTATAGTTCTCAAGTTGAGAAGGTTTTCTCACGTAAAAAATTCTATATGTTATTACTATGTTTTTTTTCTATTTTCTTTTGTCCACTTAAGTGCCCATTTTGTTTTTTTTGTCAGCAATGAATAAAATAAATAAAAAGAAACACTTTAAAGGTGTCCCAACCCTTTATAAACTTTTGTTTTCCTACTCTTACACATACCAGACTAGGCAATGCCTATATTACTTAGCTTAAACAAAAGCTACAACTGCATAAATCATATAAACAGACCCCTTCACAAGACTATGCACAACAAGTAATGCAAAGCATTGGTTTGCATCGTTATAACACCACAAAACTAAAAACAGAATTTGAATTCTCTTTAATAAGAAGAATTTGACAAAAAAACGCATTCCTACAACCACATATAAACTTTTGCAGCATTAGAAAAAAGATGTGACAACTTACTGGTATATGTTGCCTCCCACTATTTTTTCTTTTTTGCAGAATAACCTTCCAACTTCTATGTTACCATCACCTTGTCAACATGGCTGCTTTGTTGGCTTTGTTTCCCATTCCTTGCTCTCCCATATACACATATTCTCCCCATATGGATGTCTTGCTTTCTTACAAAGTAACTTCTTTCATATCTTTTTGGCCTTTCTTCTTTCTGCACCACTGAAAATTTGTTCTGCATAACATCACATTTGGTCTTCTGCTGCATAAAACCTAGCTTCTCCATCACATGACTAAACCATTCTCATACTTTCAAACAATACTTCCTCTATTTCAGCTGCTTATAGTGTGCCTTCATACTTTCCTTCATAGCAATTCCAATTTGCTCCCTACCCATACCACAAGCCCATCCCCTCTATAGCTTTAGAACATTTTTCCTCAACCTATTAAAACCAAACAATAACCACCAAAACAGAAAAAACAACCTTGGCCTTATTGTTAGACAAATAGATTACAAACAACAAAGCTATTTGGTTTTTATATTGATACAAGTGATGGGAGGTTGAATCCAAGCCCAATAGGAGAAGCTAGCCTTATTTACCTTATGTTTCAACCAAGTCCAAGACTTCACCTGTGTCATAGTTAAAATCTCCATTGCGTTAATCCTATCTTGATTAAAAACTGAACCATTCCTATGTTTCCATATGCACCAAATGATGGAAGCCCACACACATTTCCATAATCTGTTACCTTCTTTATTAAAACACATACAAGAAAAATGGTCAAAATTATTAATCATATCGTTTTGATTCACAAAACTTACCCCAAGCCATTTGTAACACATATTCCAAACAACATTTGATATGTTACAAGATATAAGGATGTCGGATGTTGTTTCCTCTTTCCTCCCACAAAGAGCACACAAAGTATCCCCCAACTGAACACCTCTTTTAAACAGTTTTTGCTTGGTTGCTATCCTTTTCAACATAGCCCTCCATGCAAAGAACTGGGCTGAAGGCATCACCTTTTAACCCCATAGTGAATCTATAGCTTCAGATGGTTGTCCATAATCATTATTAGCTAACATTTTATCCTTACTGTCACGGTGCAATGTTTCTAGTGATAAACATTCCATGAAATCTGTTAGCATTGACCTTTTTCCCATTCAAATCAAACCCTTCTCCAGCTAAACACCCATTCCCAACCCTTTGATGACCATCTTCCAAAATTCTCTATTGTTTTGTCTTTGATCAAAGAGTTATTAAAAATTCTAGGATATTTTTCTTTTAGCTTAATATTATCTATCCACTCGTCTTCCCACCATTTAAACTTTGACCCAAACCCACTTCCATACCACATTTGAGTCAAACCACAAGTCCCCTTGTTCAGGGTGCAAACTTTGCTTAAATTAGACCACCACCTTGTGTAAGACTATTTAGGCCAAAATTGTTTACATTCAACATCATCCATGACCCATACTTTGATTCTACTACACCTTCCAAAGACTTTCCTTTGAGGACCTCATCCTCCATTTTCATTTTGTATCTACACAAAGGAAGAAGGGAAAATTAGTTTTGATTTTTTCAATGATAAGTATTGAGTTAAGATGAGTATTCTCTTATGTTGTATTTATAGACCTTTGAGCTTGCTAAAATATTCAATTATCTGATATCGGTTAATAAGTATAAAGTTGATTTACACGATAATCAAAGTTAATTTTTAAAATATTTGTGTAAGTTGTTAAGGTCCACTATCTCAATTGAGTACTTAGTATTACTGAATAGTATAAGTAGAATTTATCGCTACTAACTATGCTGCAAACAAAATAGTTTCTTTATGTACTTCTATACATATTTGGTCAGATTCACTAGAACTAATCTGTGATTCGTTTCAATTCATTACTTAAACAAAGAAGATGGTGCCTATTGAATACTTCCCCCTCCCATATTATGCCCTGTTTCCTTTTTCCCTTTTCTGCCCTAATTTATTGATTTTTAATTCAACTATAAAATATTGACATTTATTATGTTTCCAAGGTTAAGTTGTACTAAAATTTCTGCATATTTATGTTTTTATGTTTTGTAAATGATCCAAAGTTTGATTGTGTGACTGTTGATTATTACTTGATTGAGTTCTTAATCTTTTAGATCACGCCTTCAATAGAAAGATAGGAGGAATTGTAGTTGGCTGCACTATATTCATCATTGCCGTTGCAGTATTTGGAATCATATTTTGTATTAAGAGGAAGAATCTCAAGAATTCAGGTGAGCTCATGATAATTAAATATTGCTGCACTAATTTGTGTTATATTTTACTTTAAACTGAGCAATAATGAACCAATCTTCATTTCAATGTTCTGATTCTTGTTACAATTTCCACAATTATTTTCTATTGTATTTTTGTTTTGCATAGCATCTGATAGATTTTTAAGTAGCAGAAACAAATAACTGGAAGGAGAAGAATGAGAAGGATGACATTGATTTACCCATATTCGACTTTTTATCCATCTCCAATGCCACAAATAACTTTTCTGAGAGTAACATATTGGGACAAGGGGGATTTGGACCAGTGTACAAGGTATGAAAATAGATTTTACTTACCATTCATCTTCTTCACAGAAATAACTTCAATGTTTTCAAAATTATTGGCAGGGTATATTATCAGATGGGCAAGAAATTGCAGTTAAGAGGCTTTCCAAAACCTCGGGACAAGGTTTAGAAGAGTTCAAAAATGAAGTAATGTTGATTGCAAAACTTCAACACCGCAATCTTGTAAAGCTTCTTGGTTGTTCTATTCAGCAAGATGAAAAGATGCTAATTTATGAATTCATGCCAAATAGAAGCTTGGATTATTTTATTTTTGGTGGGGCTTTTGTCAGAATCTAGTTTTTCCAATTTTGTGAAATTTTCCATCAAACTGTCATGCTAACTTGGTAGTGAACTTTCTCATCAGATTCAACAAGAAGTACATTAATTGGTTGGGCTACGAGATTTGAAATTATTGGTGGAATTGCTAAAGGACTTCTTTATCTTCATCAAGATTCTAGACTAAAAATCATTCATAGGGATCTAAAGACCAGTAACATTCTTCTTGACAGTAATATGAAACCAAAAATATCAGATTTTGGTATGGCTAGAACTTTTGGCCTGGATCAAGATGAAGCAAACACAAATAAAGTGATGGGAACATAGTAAGTTTTCTATACTTAGTTTTTTTCTTTCTCCTAACAATTCTAAATTCTCATGTTGACTCATGTTTTTGTTTTCAGTGGCTATATGCCTCCTGAATATGCTGTGCATGGTTCATTTTCAGTCAAATCAGACGTATTCAGCTTTGGGGTGATTGTATTGGAGATAATCAGTGGGAGGAAGAATAGAGGATTTCGTGACCCAAACAATCAGCTAAATCTTCTTGGACATGTAAGTTAAGAATCGAAATATGTAAGTGAATAATAAAACTCTGATCCTTCTTGAAAAAATGAACATTCTTGGAGTCGCAAAACACACTCTATACCTATATTTATTTTCTTTCTGTAATTTTCTTATTTTTGTCTTCCTATTAAAGACTAAACCTTTCTGGTGTAATTTTTGCAATGAATTTTGAAACAATGAACATTATTTGGTTAGTAGTTTCCAATATGGAAAATGAAATGATCTATTAATGGGTTTTATGCATTTGTCTTTTCATAGGCATGGAGACTATGGATTGAAAAAAGGCCAATGGAACTAATGGATGACTCAGTGGACACTGCAGTTGTTCCATCTGAAATATTAAGACATATTCATATTGGTTTGTTATGCGTACAACAAAGACCAGAGGATAGGCCAAACATGTCTTCAGTAGTTTTCATGTTGAACAGTGAAAATTTATTGCCTGAGCCAACTCAACCTGGATTTTACACAGGAAGAAATAATTCGACCACGACAGATTCTTCCTCAAGAAATTGTGATGCGTATTCCCTCAACGAAATGTCTGAGACATTGGTTGAGGCAAGATAGATGATTTAAAACAAAATAAATGATATGGGAAATACAAAAGATTTTCGAACCATAAATCTCTGCAAGTACTACCATATATCTGGAAGATTATTCAACTTGAGTGTGAGATAAGAATTTTAGAATCATGCCATGCTACTATTTGTTGATAATTTTCATAATCAGTGTGTATGATATTTGGACAAATACTTCTGCTACATTATATTTTTCAGAGTCAAGAGCTTCCTTATTAGTTGCTTATTTTGGAATATAAAAATTAATTTTCTCAGTATTCTTATTTTAATTCAGAGTATATATATTCGTACCTATTTACAGTGTAAACAGTTACTTGTGGATAAGTATGTATAATTGTTGGACACTCCCTCTTAGGAAATGGAAATGTATAAGAAAAAGGAGGAAGGAAATATATCTTTAGAGAAAAAATATGAGAAATTGAAAAAAAGAGAAAAATGAAAATGAAAAAAGAAATCGAAAAATGAAAATAGCAAGTGAAATGTGTTCCGTGATTATTATTTTTTTATCACTACTTGTTCTATAATGGTACATTCTCTTAATTGTTTTATGATTGCCATGTTTTTAAAAAAAGTTAATTTTAGTATTATTATAACTCTAATAAAGCACATATAAGTAGAGGTTTTTAAAAGCTCTGTTAAGTGTCAATGATTTTTTCCTAAATGAATCTGTCAAGTACTAGAGTATGTGAATGTGAACCTTATATATAACACCACATATACTTTGATTGTATATATCTCTGTCGAAAATTGCATACTCTTATTTGGCAGAAAGGATAGATCATGCAGATAAACTTGGTGGCAATTGTCAAGTTGCCAATCTAAATTATTATATTTTTTTATTCATTTTCTCATGTTATGTAACTGAGTAAAACTGTTTGGCTCTATTACTTTAATAAACTTCTATAATGTATTTAAAGAAATGCATCAAGTTATTAATGATGCTATCCATGCCTTTTTACTTTTGGGGGTTTCCTTAAATAAATGATAATTAAAATTGTTCTTTCCCAGGAGGTCCTGGTAGTGGGAAAGGTACACAATGTGCAAAAATTGTTGAAACCTTTGGATTTAAGCATCTGAGTGCTGGAGACCTTTTGAGAAGGAAGATATGGATGATGTTGTCTTATTCTATTTTTTTTTTTGTTGGTGCATCTTTGTGATTTTAGCATTAAAAATAAGAACTCCAAAGCAATTATGATTCTGAATACAATTAGTGAAGGAAAATTATTTGTGATAGGGAATAGGTGACGTTGTCTTATCCCAGAATTTTTTATTGATGGTTTCCCTACAAGCAAGCGAACCGTATAGCTTTTAAACAAATTGTAAGTTTGACTTTTAACCATGCTCCTCTTCAGTTTGAGCTTAAGGAAGTTTAGTCCCCCTCCTTCTACCTCTTCTTTCTAGTTATAATTGATATATATGCATTGCCTCATATCTTGTGCATTGAATATATTTCCAAATGGCAATATCTATGGATGAACAAAGTAAATTGTCATAGTTGTAAACTGTATTAGAGGGTATTAGAAAATCTTGAAGTTATGCATCTTTCTTGATCAAAAAGAAAAGGGGCAAGATGGAGAAGGTGAGAAATGGTGCACAAAAATCAATTAGAAAAGTGGAAAAACATAATTTTATTTCATATGCTGATGCCATAGTTTTATATTACAAAAGGGAAAAAAGCTCTAATGGACTTTGGTAAATAAAAACCAACAAAGCCCAAACTAAGAAAAAAAACAAAAGGACAAAAACACTTAAATCCCCCCTCAAGTTGGTGGATGAATATTGCAGACACCAAGCTTGGAGAGTAGTTTATGAAACCTTTCTTTGTCAAGTGCTTTCGTAAGAAGGCCCGCTGGTTGATTTTCAGAACTGATTGGAAGTAACCGGAAGAGACCTTGTTGTAGCTACTCCCTCTCCACATGACAATCAATGTCTATGTGTTTAGTTCTTTCATGAAAACTATTGTTGTGTGCAATGTGACGTGCAAATTGGCTATCACAGAAAAGGCTTGCATTGTTGTTGGTTACCACATGAAGATCTTCAAGAAGATAGCTGAGCCATTGTACTTCACAACAGGTAGTTGCAAGAGCTCTATATTCAGCTTCAGAAGAAGATCTTGACATTGTACTTTGCTTCTTGGTTCTCCATGACAACAACGATTCCCCAAGGTAAACAAGGAATCCAGTGGTGGATCGATGTGTTGTAATGCATGAGGCCTAGTCAGAATCATAAAAAGCTTTAATCTGAATATTATTATTTTTTGGGATAGTAAATACCTTGCGCTGGCGATGCCTTTATATATCTGAGTATCCTTTGAACAACTTGGTGATGCAATTTTGAAGATGCTTGAACAAACTGACTTAGGAATTGTACAGAAAAACTGATATTTGGTTTGTATGAACCAAATATAGTAGCCTTCCAATAATCCTTCGGTATGTACCAATGTCATGCACGGTTGAATTTTGATAAAAAAAACTTTTCATTATTTTTAGTCATGGGTGTGACTGCTAGCTTTGCATTCAACATACCTGCATCAGCTAAAATTTCGAGTGCATATTTCCTTTGACAGATATGGATGCCATTCTTGGTTCTAGCAATTTCTAATCCTAAGAAAAACTTTGAATGACCAAGATCTTTTATTTTAAAAGCCATATTTAAGGAATTTTTAACATCCTCTATATCTTTCTTGTTGTTACCAGCAACTAATATATCATCAACATACATGAGAAGAGCAATTAAAGATGTTCCAACAACTTTAATAAAAAGAATTATCTGCCTTTGAACAAGCAAAATTAATACTAAGAAAAGTAGCGAGTTTGTCATACCTTTGCTTACTTGTCTACTTTAACCCATATAAGGATTTGGTTAGGTGACAGATTGGTTGGGTTCTTTTACTGGTTACACCATGGAGCAACTCCATATAGACCTCCACTTGCAAATCACCATGCAAGAATGCATTATTCACATCCAGTTGTTCAAGGTGTCAGTCCATGGCAACAACTACAACAATGATAGTTCGAATAGTAGTGAGCCTGGCCACAGGTGAATAAGTTTCCATGTAATCTATGCCTTCGCGCTGTGTATACCCTTTGGCAACAAGTCTTGCCTTGTACCTCTTGATTTCTCCATCAGCTTTGCGTTTACTCTTATAAACCCACTTACAGCCGATAGGTACTTTGTTAGGAGGAAGATCCATTATTTCCCAAGTTTTGTTGACTTCAAGAGCTTTTATTTCTGCCTTCATGGCTTCTACCCATTCAGGAATTGTTTTGCTTCTTCGTAACTTTGTGGCTCAGTTTGCGAGTAGTTTTGTTGTTTTTCCAAAAGATTTTTGTAGGATAAAACAGAGCTAAGTGGATAACGCCCCTTTCTATTTTCTTTTAGTTTCTTGCTACATGGTGACATCATGATCTGGTGATGATAGTCCTCCAAGAATGCTGGTGTTTTCCTGATTCTAGTTGAATGTCTCAATTCTTCATGTTGAGTACAAGTTTCAGCTTCATTTTGTAGAGGAAGATCATCATATATTTGTCCCGTGAAGTCACTGTTTTCTTGGATAGTTTCCTGCTCATCTCTATCACTTATGTTATAAAAGAAAGTTTCATAATAAACTACATTTCTATATACAAAAATCTCTCTAGAGTTAACATCTAAAACAACATACCCCTTAGTACCTTGTTTGAAGCCAAGGAAAATGCACTTTCGTGCTCTAGGATCAAGCTTGTGTCTGTTTTGTTCAAGAGTAGAAGCAAAACATAAACACCCAAAAATTCTCATATCAGAGATGTCAAACATACATTCATACAGTAGCTCATAAGGACATTTGTTTTGTATAAAAGGAGTTTTGCTGATCATTCTTGGAGGAACTTTCTTGTGTCGCAGCCATGAAGAAGAAGAAGCCAAAAAAGGGGAAAAGAAAACGAGGAGAAGTTCGTAGGAGGAGAAAAAAAATAGAGGCAGCGGAGGAGAGCGAATATCTGATACCATCTTGAAGTTTTGCATCTTTCTTGATCAAAAGGGACAAGATGGAGAAAGTGAGAAGCGGTGCACAGATATCAATTAGAAAAGTGGAAAAACGGAATTTTATTTCATATGATCTGCGCATCTGCTAATGCCATGATTTTATATTACAAAAGGGAAAAAAAACTTAATGGGCTTTGGTAAACAAAAATCAACAAAGCCCAAACTAAGAAAAAAACAAAAGCAAAAAACACTAAAAGAAAAAATAGTAATTCCATGTAAATTCTTTCGTGTATTCTTTTGACTAAATAAACACGCTCTTCATTATGCAGATTGGAGCATAACCACGTTTTGTACTTTTCTTTGATTACCCTGAAGAAGATTGCTATTAAATCCGTGGAGATTTAACTTCAGCACCTTATTACAAACTATTGTCTTACATATTTTTATTGCATGGTCGAATTGATAACAACATAGAAACAATGAGGAATCGTCTTAAAGTGTTTAAGGCGTTAAATCTTCCAGTTATTGATTATTATGCTAAGAAGGGGAATATTTACAGGGTAACTATATTTAGTTTCAATGTTCAATTGAATCTAGGAGAACTGGCCTTATTTAGAGAATTGCACCATGACAACTTACACACAAAAATTGCCTCTTTATGGTCATGCTTACACATTATGCTTCTTAGTTCAAGAAACCATATAAAATTATAGTGGTAATCATAACATCTCACAATGTTATCTCTGTATCGTGGAAATTTCAATGTACCTTGTTCGTGTTTTTTATCCTAATCTTAGAAGAGAAGGAACTACATCATGTGGGGGAATGTTTACTATAAATCTAATAACAAGGTCTCCAATTCGCTGAATGTTTACTAGTAAATTTGTTAGAAAGGTGTTTTTTCTAATCACAACATATAATTTGTTAGTAAATTTGTTATTTTATTTATATTTTTAAAAGAATGTCATTAAAATATAATGAGAAAAAGCTCACGTTGGAAGCCGCCAGATATACAAAGGGTTTACAAACCTCCAAAAATACCAGAGATTTGAGTCGCTCAACTCCATGAGATAAGCAAGATGATGATTTCATACTTGTGACCTAGCCTGCGGAAGAAGAATCAAGAATGATAAGAATTATGAATAACCTTCAAGCACTCGACTCTATGACATAAGAATGTATGGAGAATTTTCACTTGTGACCTAACTCACAATATAAGAAACCCTAAGGGAGAAAATTCTCTAATTCACGAACTTTGGTTAACTCTAATGCGCTACACAGGAAATAAGCTAAGAAACACCACTCTAGGATAAAAAAAAGGGGAGAATGGTGTTGGACTTCAAGAGTAGACACAAGCTTCCAGTGAAGTTATTTTGATGTTGATTTTTTGTATATGTAGAAGTTGAACCTATTTTAAGAATGTCAAACTTTCATCATATGTGGTTGAGAGTCTTTAGTACAAGTTATTCACAAGGTTTAGAGTTCATCACACAACCTATACTAAAATTAATTAAAAGAAAATTGTTTTTGAAAAGTTAAAAATAAGAGAAAAGGATTTTATGGTTATGTTAATAGATTAAGTTGTTAAGTAATCGATAAAATTGTCCTTAAGAAGTTTCAAAATAGGATATTTATCACCAATTTAGTTAACCGATTAAAAATAGAGAGTAGATTTATGTGTTTTCAATATTCTTAGAAATTAATCAATTAAAAATCTTGCATAATTGATTAACATTGTTTTTGTTAAGTCGTTAGACGGTCTATGACCAGCTAGACATTTTAATATCAGACAGTCTCGTAATAAAAGAGATAATAAGTTTTGATGATAACAAACACTATAAGGTATCCTAAGTTAACTAATGAAGTTACTAAGTATGCAAATTTAGTAAAAGACTTAGTAGACGCTTTAAGTTGATCAAGTAATCCAGTAGTATTATAAGTATCAAATGCTTATGATAAATACGACAGACCAGACAATCTATTAAGTTATTCCTATAAAGTCAACATTTTAAATAATGTATCTTGGTAAATATACTGGATGGATTCAATTCTGTCAACAAGATGTTTCAATAGTAAAAGATAAAGACAAAAGATCTCATCAGACGATCTCTGAAGAGTTTACTGTTGGGTTTAATAGTGCCAAAGTTCAAGAGGGGGGGTGAATTGACCTTTTAAAACTTTCTCGCAGAAACAGTGTTTAACACAGTTTACAGAAAATAAATCGATTTATGTGAAAATGAACAGATTTATTTCAGCACTATTTTTGTTTGAAAAGCGTTTATACAGCAAGGTTAATCACAAGATTATGCAGATAGATTTTCCAGAAGCACACACACTGATATTAGATTTGAAAAACAGTGAAACACAAAACAACAAACTTCAATTTCAAGCAAGTGATTAAGGTTCGATTGATAGCATGCCAATTAATTGAGTAACCTTTACAAACAACCTGTTCCAGTGACTTTTAACAAATTATAAGTGTTCTTCTTGAAACACACAGTTTTCCAGAAATTAAGAACAGTGAATCACAGAACAGCAAGCTTCAATTTTAAGCAATTGTTTAAGGTTCAATTAATAGCTTTGACAATTTCTTGAGCAACCTATCACAATCAATCTGTTCCAGTGGCTTTTAACAAATTTTATATGTTCTTATCTGACTCAAACAACTTTTCCAGAAATTAAGAACAGGATGAAACGAGCCCAGAAAAAACAGATTTTTTAATGAATGAACATATTTATTTCTTTGCTGTTTTATCAATTATGCAGAAACTTAATTGCAGAGTTTGAGAGAGAATGAACACAGGGCAGTTATACTGGTTCACCCAACTGAGCTACATCCAGTCTTCACCTAAAACCAAGGTGAAATTCACTAAATCACAATACAAACAAACACAATTCCCACTGTTCTTGAAAGCTACAAGAACTTAGGTACTCTTGCTGAAAAAACCTATTTCAGCTCACACACACTCTTCAAGAAAACCTATCAAGAAGAGTGTTCAACCAAACTGTTACAAGAAATGAAAAGTGAAACGACTACACCTGATTGAGGTTACAAAGATCTGCCTTAAACCAGTAGGCAAGATTGCTAGAACAGTAGCAGAACCTCACACCAAGCTTTTGGAACCAAACCAAGAACAAACACTTTGTGATTTTCGAAATCTTTGAAGAACAAATGTTAATCCTTTGTAAACTCTTAATTCTCTGTTGTCAAAACTTGTTTTTGCAAATGTATGAACGATGTTTAAACTCAGAAACAAGTTTTCGTTTTATAGAAAACCAACTTATAACAGAATTTTGAAAAACAGTTAAAGCTGTTATAAAATGAACAGATTGAAAATAAAATGAACAGCTTTATTTTCAAAAGCAGTTAGAGAATTTGTTAAGTGAGGAGACTTAGTCAACCATTCTGGTGCTGAGATAAAACTGAAAATCGTTTAAGCTGACATGGCACCAGAGACAAAAAGAATCTATTCATTTACAGATGAACAAATTTATTTTTCAAAACGAAAACAGAAAAGCTTAACTGTTTGAAACACAATCGTTTTGAAAGATAAAAGGCTTAGTAAAAATACATGATGCACAAAATCTAATTTTCACAAGACTTAGCCAAGGCATCAGTGTAAAAATGAATTTGTTTATTTAGAAAAGAACAGATTTATTTGTATGCAGTAAACGTGTTTTTTGTAAAACATGTGAAAAACAGTTTAAGAAAACTTATGCTTGTTCTTATCACATGGCCAGTGGTTATGAGGTGAGTTACTCAACAAAAAGCCCTCTTAAACAACCTCTAAGCACTACCTAAGACACACTTAAGGCAAAACAAAAATACACATGAAATGTACATAAAAGTCTTCATCAAACACAATCTTGAAGGGGCAACAACCATCTTCAACATTTACTACAGATAATCCCGTGTTACATGTTAGAAGTTCTAAAGTACATATCATATCATTAAAGAAGATGAACAAGACTCACCAAATAAGTCAAGAGTGGAAAGTCTCATTAGAAGATCTTAATGAAGAAGATGAGCAAGACTCACTAGATGATCTTACAATGAAAAGATCCATTGAGATAATCTAGTAAAGATACATCAGATGGTGCAAACACTTTGTCTTAGCATTGGAAAATTGTTAAAGTGATAAGGATAACATTCAAAATGAGGAACAATGTCCAAAATGATAATTCAATGATGTAGCGACGTGTTAGACGGTCTTATAGGATTGTGTTAGAATGTATGGCCAAAATAAGAGGGGGTGGGATGAATTGTTTTTACAAAATTTCCGCAAAGATTGGAAGTAGAGTGAAAAGATTTGTAAAATTAATCAATTAATTTTCTGTTCAACTGGATGAGTTATTAAATTAATAGTTCTTTATGAAAAATCAATCAGTTGTTTTATCAAAACAACTGTCTGTTTAATGCAGTAGAATAAAGAATAAAATATAAAGCAGTATATCATAGTAGAGAAAGAGAGATTCACATAGAGAGGTTTATACTGGTTCACTCTTAATCAAAAGTTATATTTAGTCCTCAGCTAACCACTGAGAATTCATTATGCAATCAAAACTAGATTACTAAACACACACCAAGAATGATGATCTTAAACCCCTCAAGAACACACAACACTTCTTGACAACATCACAGTTTCTAGAAACCCTTTCTGAAATTAACTTACACACAATTACAGTATTCAAAGAAGGAAATAGAATACACTTGGGTTTTCAAAGCAGTAGCACAATTGAATAGAAAACCCAGATCTTACTTCACACACAAGCAATGATCCAAAAGCTTTTGATCTTCTCTTGAAAATGTTTTTGACGAAACTCTCTTTCTTGTTATTTTTCAAATGATTACAAAACAATCTTTATATAGACTTAAAGAAGTGGTTAAAATTGTTAGATCATTAATTGAAAAAAATTAGAAACATTTAAAATCAGTTTGGAATTCATAACAGAATTCTATTAGAAAAACAATTGATTGATTTTAAAATGAACTGATTGAATTCTTTTTCTGTTAAAGATTTCACACAAAACAACCAATTCCTTTATCGAAATAACCGACTGTTTTGCCTCACAGAAAAGACTAAATATTTTCACATCCTTTTGAAAAATATTAAGTGCAATTCAATCGGTTGTCACGATAAATCAACTAGATGAACAATTTGTTGTAATCACCAGACTTTGAACAAAAACTTTTTTAACTAATTGAAAGTTCAAAACAAATGACTAAAATTCACATAGCGTTTTAGAAAACACTTCTTTCAAAAGAGAGTAAGAATTAAGTGAACTTGGATCAATACTAGATGTGAATTGACAACTCAAAATCTACTAAATAACACACACAAACATAGCAGTAGATTCTTCAAGTCTTCAAAGCACATTTGGAAGCATCAAAGCACCTTGTTCAACTGACCGGATCATACATTCTTGCTAGAAGGTCTTGTCAGACGATCCTATTTCTCATGGATACATAAGAAGATCTTGTCACACAGTCTCCAAAGGAAAATTAGTAAGACGATCTCAAGGCACATGAAAGCTCAATCATACAGTGCATGATAATCTCATCAGATGGTCACTAAAGATTACACGCGAGAGATGATCATCACGTCTTGTACACATTAGATGATCTGCTATATCAATGAGTGTTTATATTTAACTCATACATTCTTGAAATAATTTATGACACTACTCTTATGTTTTTAAATCTTATTTGACATTCTTAAATCATATAAAACAAAGTTTTCAAATAAGATTAATGATAAAATGATTTTGGAAAGTTTTCGTACTTGAGAATGTAACACAAAGCTTACTAAAAATCTCAAATATTATATGCTTCAATGATTTTTGAAGGAAAAACTATTTTCATATTAATTATATACGCTTTTCAAAATAATTGTGTATTTATGATTTTGTTTAAAACTATATTGGAAATATTTTTAATGAACAATATTATTACTGGAAAGTTTTCGAAAAATAAAACATGTGCATATTCCATATCAAAGAGTTTTTCCAAATATATTTTGTGAAAAGATATCCAAGTTAAAATTTGATTATACTTCAACCTTCAAATTTTGTATTAACTTTGAAAGTATTTGAAAAAGGATTTACAGTTAAATATCTGAGAAAAGAAAGTCTTGATAATTCGTAGAATATAAAAGATATTGTTTCAATGATGTCCATGATTTATTATATTGATTATAATGTTCACGAATACTTATATTGTTTCAATAAATTATCAAAGGATCATAAATACGCATATAAAGCCAATAGCCAAAGTTTCCTTATCAAATGTCTTACAGGAAAACGATGAAGTCAGAGAGCAAGATTCGCTTAGATGAAGATTAAAGAGATATCAAGTCACTCTGAATGAAGATATACAAAGAGAAGGAATATTCAAAGTATAAACAAGTGATATGATGCAATGAAGGCTCATACCTGAACATTCCATTTAGAGCGTCTTATACGAAGAAGACAATGAACAGTGCAGTAAAGGAAAGATTCGTGCACAAAGATAAATCAAGCTTCAACGTTCGACTTTATAAAGATAAAAAAAAAACTATTTGAAGAGTAAGTAATTGTTCAAAGATGTGAAGAAAGCATCAAAGCTAAAGTTCCATTTCTAGCATCCAATGCATTGAAGATGAAGATGAAAGTGGCAGATTTTTGAAGTTAAGAGGATTAAAGTTATAACGTTCATATATGAGGAATATAAACAAAGAATTCAAAATGCTTCACACGTAAAGAACACGCAAAGATCAATTAGAGCAAAAGTTTATATATTAAGCATCTAATGGCTATAATGAGGAATGAAGAATACAAAACTTCAACGTTCATATTTTGAAGGCTATTTAAAGACCTTAAAGATGAAGAGCACAATAATGAATGTGCATAGAATGAAAAAGAAACATTGTCATCAAGTGATATTCAATTGCGTGTTGGAATAGAACTTATGCAATTTACTTATGCTTTGAAAAGTGATTGTGAGATTGAGTTGTGTGCTTAACCTTTGTAAAGTCTTCAAACTATGAAGTATACCCTTGGAGCTTTCATTGTTCTCTCTATAAAGAGGTTTATCATATTGTGGTCTTGATCTCAGGGGGAGATTAGGATTGGTTTCTTGGAGAGGTAAAGATGATCTGAAGAGGTGTAAGAGTACTTGTGTGTACCTAGAGATGTAGAGAATACTTGGTATACATGGAGAGGTAGATAATACTTGGTGACCTGAAGAGGTGTAAGAATACTTGTGTACCTGGAGAGGTGGAGAATGTTAAAGATAGATGAAGCTTCTTATCTGCTGTCCTAGTGTGTGTTTGATGAAGAAAATAGCAAGTTTGTTTTGAAGGTTGTTGTGATGTAATTAGGTGATCTTGTATATATGTTAGAGTGAGTTTAAGGTAGCTGTTTGCTTCATGACCTACCTTATATGCCTAATCAAGATGGTAAGATCAAACACAAGAAGTGATTCAATGTTTTTCCTAAAAACCTCTTTAAGTTTTCTTAAATTTAGGTTACTTCACAAAAATAAATCTGTTGATTTGTAAAACAATAGATTTATTTCTGAACTGCTTAAATGTTTTTTCAAAATTCTGTTAGGGCACCAAAAATTTTGTTCCAGCTCGTTATTACTGTTAAGATGAGCTGGAAGTGTTTTCAGAAAAACAATCTGTTTATTTTGGATTTAACCTGTTCTTTTTATAACAGCTTTTAACTATTTTTTGAAAAGTTGTTATAAACTGTTTTCTATATAAAGAGAGGAACATCTCACATGAAAAAGTTGTTGAGCAATCACGTTTTTAACAGAGTGCTTGATCTTTGTGTGCCTTGATCTTGGTGGAGGTGTTGTTACTGTTGTGCTACAATCTGGGCTATTGGTTTTCAGTTTCTTGCATCTTCTTTTAGGTTTTTTCCTTCCTTAATTCATTCTTGTGTAAAGGTGTTTGTGTAAGACACTTCTTGATAGGGTTTCTTGAAGTGCAAGTAGTGCTGAAATAGGGTTTTTCAACTTTGAGTGCCTTGTTCTTGTAGGGTTCAAGAACTGCAAGTTGTTGTATTTGTTTTGAACAGTTTTTAGTGAATTTCACCTTGATGTGAGGTGAAACTGGATGTAGCTCTTTATGAGTGAACCAATATAAATTGTGTTTGCATCATTCTTCTCAATCCCTACACTCTTTTCTACTTAATTGGATAATCTGTCAGGAAATAAATTTGTTCATTTAAAATTGAATCTGTTATTTCTGGGCTTGTTCATACTGTTCTTCTTTGTTTTGGAACAATCTTTTAATCACAAATAAACTTTCTCAATCTGAGTGTTGACTAGTTTAAGAACAAACAAATTCTTTATAATAACTTTGTTAAAGATTCACTTTCTTTAAAGAATTGTATCAAAAGAACTTGTGTTGATCTCTTTATGTAAACCTTGTTCTTATTGTTGCTGTAAAGATAACTCATCTTGTTCTAGAAAATTTCTCTGTTTGATCTCAATGCTAATCTGAAATGCTCTAGTTTTGATAAAGTGTGTTGAAAAATAACTTTGTTCTTTTCAAAATCAATTTGTTCATTTTCTAAACCAGTTTGCGTTTGCGAAAATTTTATAACTTCAATTCACCCTTCCCTTCTTGAACTTGGACATTATTAGACCCAACAGAGAATACTTAGTGAAAGGTTATTAAGAAACTTGCTTGAGGGGACTAGATGTGACCCTTGTTGTTTGATGAACTAGTATAAATCTATGTCTACTTTTCTCACTCTATTGTTATTTAGACACTTCTTTCAATTGGTTGATACTCGACGAATTGAGTTTAGGCTCCACTCAACACCCTACCCCTCTTCCAGTGCCAATTGCACTTTCAATTGATATCAAAGCTAACCTCAGGATTAGTCTTAACAGGATGATGGAGTACTATCCAACCACTACAACTTGGATTGAGAAGATTGGAGACTTCATTCGGGAGGGTCCTCTTGTTGACAAATATTTTCATTCTTCTTACCTTTAAAATGTAAATATTAGAGGTAGAAAAAAAATGTATAAGATTAGGATTTTCTTTGTGTAAAAAAAATAAATGCATGCGCGGGGTCAATTTGGAACTAATAAGGGTTGACTTGGGAAGTAAAAGTCCAAGTAAAGGTCAACTTTGAGGTCAGCACACTACCCTCTGCATTAGAGAAGTCAAACCTTAATTGAAGAGGCATGGAGAGAGTTAACCATCACCTCCCACAAGTCCATATGGTTATGCATTCATCTAAAGAGCATTGGAGTTTGTTGCAACCAGGGTCACGACGGCGGGATGACAAACCAGAAAGAATAAATTTATAAATGAAAAAATAGATTATTGGAGTCACCACCATAGTTTATTGCGAAAAACTATGGAAAACCGAAAATATGGTCTACAAACAAAATTTGAGGTTTGGGAGTGGGTTACGTGTACGAAAGGTATTAGCACCCCTACAACACTCGTTTGAAGACGACCCTTAATTAAATATACAAAATGAGTGTGGTTTTTTCATAATGTTTATTTTCCCCAAAATTAGAAACAGAAAATGTTTAAAAATAAACAAAATAATTTTGAAATTTTTTATTTGGGGTTCGACAAGGATAAACCTTGATCTTACATATTTTCGTTCATAATAGGAAATAAGGGTTTATGTAATTCTAAAGGTTAAACTATTTAAAAAAAAGTTGTTCTGGTGTGAGCTGGACTTTTGAGAAAAAGTGAAACTGAAATTTTGAAAAAGTGAACCTAAGAAAGATGGACCTTTGATACGACCCAAATCCATAAAAAGATGACCATGAATGCCAACCTTGAAGGGTCATCTAAACAAGAAAAAGAAAATGCAATCAATAGGAAGAATGGTCAAGGACCAAAACACTTGAAGTTCTTCCTATTAGTGTTCTTAACATTGAGGCCCAAGTCCAACAAAAGCCCAAGCCCATACTGAGGCCCAAGCCCAACACATGTTTTTCATCATCCAACATGCCTCAAAAGATTACTAAGAGCAAAGGCACAAGAATTAATATATGAGCATCAATTGGTGTCTCTTTTTTGTAATTTCTTTAGAGTAGATTTCAATAGAACATAAAAGGGAGGTGTGGATAGGAGTTTTAGGGCTTATGAAAAGAAGTAGTAAAGTCACACTTCCCATGTGACTAGTTTTGGGCGGCATTTTCAAATGGTTTCCATTTGAATTTTCCACCTATTTCCTTCATGAAAATCGAACCTATGTCACTCTAAATAGGGATGCATGGTTCATATAAAGATACATTGAAATTGAAGTAAAGTTACTATACTCAAATTGAGTGAGAATTTGTGAGACTTGTTTCTCCTTTCCTAATCTTATCTTGTGAGTCTTTGGGAGCTTTCAAGTGGCGGCAACCTCACTCATCTTGGAGTCTATTCACCTTCCAAGTGGCGTGAAACATCTCCCTAGCTTCAACCACATAAGTTCTTCCTATCATTCATCTTTTAATTCCATTTCCATTCCATTTGAATTCCAGAATATGTTGTGTTGCTTTGTTCTTCATTCCAATCAGTTCATATGCCTTCTTTGTTCATTCTAATCGATTTAATTGTGATGTTTGCTGTTTTAATTGGTTAATTTGTTCTTGTTATTGTGTTCTTGATTCCGCACCATGTTTAACATTTATTCATCACCTATACTTGTGTTTTTCCTTTAATCTCTGGAAATGAACATTCACATCTACTTAACACCTGTTAAGTTAATATCTAGTGGGGATTTTCCTTAGGTTTCTCACCTTAATTGCTTAAGAATTTCGATCCTAATTCTAAAAAGTGTCATCTAATGAATCAACCTAAAATCAACTCACATCATGTGGTATCATGAGCTATGGTTGTGTTCATCTTTTTGAGTTGATTTGGCACTTTTAATTCAAGCAATTTCAATTCAAGTACTTTTACTTTCTTGTCATTACAGTCTTGTTTTTAATTTTTCCAGCACCTTTAATTCATTGCAGAATTTTTTTTAGCCTTGTTATATTCATTGCATTTTTCGTTTTGAATATGCTCCTTGTTATGCCTTTCTTTGATCTTGTTTTTTACTTTGAGTCATGTGTTCTTTAGTGTTCTAGGTGTCCTTTACTTTAATTCTTCTTGCTTACTTTTAATTGTGAAATTTACATTTCAATTAGAAACTTGTTTTAGTACAAGTTGATGTTAAGTTCCAACATATGATTGCAAGTGTTCAATTATATTGAATCCACCAATTTTTTTTTGTGGAAAAATGAATGTTCTTGACACTTCGCATGATGCAATTAGGATATAAAAAAAAACAGCAAGCTATTGTTTTAGTAATTCCAAAACAGTACCTCTTTATCTAAAACAGTACCTATTGACATTAAAAAAACAGTGAGCAATTGTTTCTAAAGGCATCTTGCTTATCAATTGGTTTAGAAATTCATTTTTCACACCTTTGGATTCAACTTTGCGGAATTTTGTATCATTTTGCTTTAGCAATTTTCTAGTTCAAAAAGTTTCATAGTAAAAAGTTTAGTAAGGTTCTTTGAGTTTTCTTTTGTGCCTTTTCTTGATTGTCTTCTATTCAAAGTTCTGTCATATCTCTTTTCTAACTTTGGTTTAGCCTTTCTTGTTTTAAACTTTTCTTGGTTGTCTTTTATTCTTTCCTAAAGTTTTGTGGTGATATTACTTTGGGCAAGTGTTGTTTACTTTGGCATCTTTCACTTGAGAGTTATCCAATCCACAAGTGAGACTTTGGTTAAGGAAAGAAATATTTTGTTTTGAGTGATTACTTCTTTTTCTGCCTATTGTCGTTAGCAATTGTTTCCTTCTAACTTGTTTTCTCTAGTTGTTTGTTTTTTGTGTTTTGTGTTTGCTTGTTGATATGGATCATCTTTCTAGTGGTGAATCATCTAAACCTCATTTTCCTCAAAAAGCTTTTATAATTGGAGAATTGAAGGAAGATAAAAGAACCATTGCACAAAAAGAGGAAGAAATGATACAAATGGAGGAAAGACTCCAAAGATGGGAAATGATTAATGAAAGACCCCAAAGACAAAGGAGGCACCATCATAGATATGAATCAAGAAGTTCTCAAAATTATCAAGGATATGAAGAAGAAGCCGAATGGAGGAGACAACCATATGAAGATAGGCGCCAAAATGTGGCAAAACCTTTTCTACCTTATGTAAAATTTCCTAGTTTTAGTGGAGAAGATGATCCTAATGTGTATTTAGGTTGGAAGGCTAAAGTAGAGAAAATTTTTAATGTACATGAGGTCCAAAAGGACCAAAAAGAAGGTTAGCCTCCTTAGAATTTATGGACTATGCCATGCAATGATGGCACAAAACTCTCATGGACATTGAAACAAGAGACCAACTGTGGTCTCTTGGGAGGATTTAAAAGAATGCATGCGCTTGGGAGGATTTAAAAGAATGCTAGATTTGTGCCTCCACACTATAAGAAATACCTTTTGTTGAAACTCCAAATGTTTCATCAAGACACGCTAAATGTGGATGCTTATTTTAAGGAACTTGAAACTCTTTTAACTAATATTAACATGCATGAAAGTGAGGAGTACAAAATGGCTCGCTTTGTAAGTGGTCTAAAGAGGGACGTCCAAGATGTGGTAGAATTATATGAGTATACTTCTTTAGAAAAATTGGTTCACCTTGCCATCAAGGTAGAATCCCAACTTTCCAAGAGAAACTCTTTTAAAAATTCTCATAATGATAGCTTTTACCACACATCTTGGACAAATAAACAAAAATCTACTTCAACTTTTCCCTCTAATTTTAAAAAGGAGTCCACTTACAAAACAAAGGATTCAAAACCCTCACCTTCAACTCCTATATCACCCACCAAAACCTCAAGTAAAAAATGTTTTAAATGTTTAGGTTTTGGTCATATAGCCGCAATTTGTCCAACCAAACGTACCATGATGCTAAAGGGGGATCAAGTAGTAAGTGAACATAGTGATAACTCTTCTACATTTTGTTGAACCAAGTGGTGTTCAAACTTTGAAGAATCCAAACCCTTTGAAGGATGTTGAAGGTTTGGCTGTGCTTGCTGTTGCTGAGCTGTCTTAGATAGGATCTGAGGTAGATTGTTTATGTAATCCACTCTTGATTGAATCCAAAGCATAGGCATTCTCAATCTTTTAAAAAGAAAAGTGTTTTTCTAAGTGAAAAACAACCGATTGTTTTATACTTAGATGCTTTTAGAAAAGACTGAAAACTGTTTTTCAAATGGTTGAGCTGTTAAAACCAAAACAACCGATTGATTCGAGGAAACAACTGATTGTTTGTTTTGGTACCATAACAGAAAAGTGGTTTTATCAGTTTTCTTTTTGCTGCTTTTGTTGTTTAATTTTGATGTATTCAAAACAATTATCTTGTTTTATCTCTTCTCTTTGTCTATTTGTGAAGACAAATAAGGGGAGATATATGCTGTGTTTGATTTCAGTTTTTATTGTTTTCTGCAAATTAGTTTGGATGAGTGAAACCTTATAGGTTTTTGCTCCTATATTTGTTTGTTGATTACTCTGATATTATGCTCTGAATTTCTATACTTGTTTCTGTGCTAACCAAATATCAGAAGTTCTATGCTTTGCTTAAAACTGTGCTATGCAGGAACTGCTTCAAATTCAATCAAGTACAACACAAGCATCAGGGATTTGTCTTCATCAAATAGGGGGAGATTGTTGAACCAAGTGGTGTTCAAGCTTTGAAGAATCCAAACTCTTTGAAGGATGTTGAAGGCTTGGTTGTGCTTGCTATTGCTGAGCTGTCTTAGATAAGATATGGGGTAGATTGTTTATGTAATCCACTCTTGATTGAATCCAAAGCATAAGCATTCTCAATCTTTTTAAAAAGAAAAGTATTTTTCAAACTAAGTGAAAAACAACCGATTGTTTTGTCGAAACAACCGATTGTTTTATACTTAGAAGCTTTTAGAAAAGACTGAAAACTGTTTTTCAAATGGTTGAGCTGTTAAAACCCAAACAACCGATTGATTCGAGGAAACAATCGATTGTTTGTTTTGGTACCATAACAGAAAAGTAGTTTTTGTCTTTGACTGAACTTTAAATGTTTTAACTGATTACGCTTCAGTCTTTAATGCTTTGACCAATCTATTAAATGCAATGAATAAGTTTGTTAAGATTTGATAACAAACAACATCTTTGAATATATTCAGAAAAACAGATTTGAGTATTAAGAATTAACACAAGTTTTTAAGTTTTTCAAAGAGTTGAGATTGCTTAGAGATTGAGATTGATTAAAGAGTGTGAGATAGGATTTCTGCTTGTATTGATTTCAGATTTGCTTCTGTAACAAG
This sequence comes from Phaseolus vulgaris, assembly GCF_051622355.1. Classification (NCBI taxonomy): domain Eukaryota; kingdom Viridiplantae; phylum Streptophyta; class Magnoliopsida; order Fabales; family Fabaceae; genus Phaseolus; species Phaseolus vulgaris. The sequence continues at coordinate 42,867,098 of NC_143508.1, forward strand.
TGTAATCCTTGTATCTGTTGAACAAGTTTCTTCTATGTGTTTGCTGAGAAGTGTTGTGTGTTCTTGAGGGGATCAAGATCAGCATTCTTAATGTTGGTGTGTTGGCCAAGAGAAGTGTGTGTCTTGAGGGGATCAAGGTCACTTTCTTGGTTGTGTTGTAAGTGATCTAGGTTTGATTGCTTAGTGGAATTCCTCAGTGGTCTCTGAGAAGACTGGATGTAGCTCTGGGTTTAGAGTGAACCAGTATAAACATCTGTGTGCATTCTCTCTATCTTTAACTCTTTAAATTCAGTTTTGATATTTGTAAACTGGTATAAACAACCGATTGTTTCTGCGAAACAACCGATTGTTTTTCTGGTGCTGTTGTTTTTGCTTATTGTTTTGGCAAACTGGATTCCTTATCAACTATTTCTTGAGATAATTTCATTCTTGACTTAAAAGTTTTTGAAATCTCTCTTTAAACCATTCACCCTCCCTCTAGTTTAAAGTCATCCATTCTAACAGTTTTAACTCCCCTTCCCCTTCAAAAACCCTTAGTGATAATGAATGTGAAATACATTGTGAAGGTGACTTATTGATGATAAGGTGAATGTTGGGAACAATTCCAAAACCTTCCGATGATACCCAAAGAGAAAATATTTTCCACACTCGCTGTCTTATCACCAACAAGTTATGTTCCTTGATTATAGATGGGGGTAGTTGTACTAATGTGGCTAGTACAAGAGTTTTGGAGAAGTTAGCCTTACCCACTATCTATCATACCATGCCCTATAAATTACAATGGCTTAGTGCCGAAGGTGAAATCATGGTAAATAAACAATTCCTCATAAACTTTACCATAGGAAAGTATAAAGATGAGGTTTTATGTGATGTTGTGCCCATGGAAGCAACTCATCTTCTTTTATGAAGGCCTTGGCAATATGATCGCCACGTTTTACGTGATGGCCTCACAAATATAATGTCTTTTTCCTTCCAAGCCCATACTGAGGCCCAAGCCCAACACATGTTTTTCATCATCCAACATGCCTCAAGAGATTATTAAGAGCAAGGGCACAAGAATTAATAGATGAGCATCAATTGGTGTCTCTTTTTTGTAATTTCTTTAGAGTAGATTTCAATAGAACATAAAAGGGAGGTGTGGATAGGAGTTTTAGGGCTTATGAAAACAAGTAGCAAAGTCACACCTTCAATGTGACTAGTTTTGGGCGGCATTTTCAAATGGTTTCCATTTGAATTTTCCACCTATTTCCTTCATGAAAATTGAACCTATGTCACTCTAAATAAGGATGCTTGGTTCATGTAAAGATACATTGAAATTGAAGTAAAGTTACTATACTCAAATTGAGTGAGAATTTGTGAGACTTGTCTCCTTTCCTAATCTTATCTTGTGAGTCTTTGGGAGCTTTCAAGTGGCGGCAACCTCACTCATCTTGGAGTCTATTCACCTTCCATGTGGCGTGAAACATAGCTTCAACCACATAAGTTTTTCCTATCATTCATCTTTTAATTCCATTTCCATTCCATTTGAATTCCAAAATGTATTGTGTTGCTTTGTTCTTCATTCCAATCGGTTCATATGCCTTCCTTGTTCATTCTAATCGGTTTATTTGTGATGTTTGCTGTTTTAATTGGTTAATTTGTTCTTGTTATTGTGTTCTTGATTTCGCACCATGTTTAGCATTCATTCATCACCTATACTTGTGTTTTTCCTTTGATCTTTGGAAATGAACCTTCACATCTACTTAACACTTGTTAAGTTAATGTCCAGTGGGGATTTTTCTTAGGTTTCTCACCTTAATTGCTTAAGAATTTCGATCCTAGTTCTAAAAGGTGGCATCTAATGAATCAACCTAAAATCAACTCAAATCAACCTTGCTCCTACATATTCTAGAGGTTAAAACTGTTTGTTTTTTTAGAATTGAAAGTCAAGAGATCACATAGTTCTGAAAGTCAAGAAAGGTCATATAGTTAATTTTTTAAATTTATATATATATATATATATATATATATATATATATATATATATGAAATAAGAGTTGGTGGGTTATAAAATTAAAAAGGAGTAGCAGATAGCCAAAGTATTGCGCCAGCTGAATGGGTCCAGGCTTTCTAACGCAATGTAGATATAAATCGCATGCTGGAAATAGTAAAATGTTGGGGTTAACATGAGGGCTCTAAAAGCAATTGATACATGAAGGAATAAAGCCCAATTCTCCATGCACCTCCATACATTCTTCCTACACCTCCATGTATTATTTTTTAATTCCAATCCTATCCTATTGAGTATATGTTAAGTTTTTCCGCTTATTTTCTTTAATTTCTCTTTGTGTATAACATATTGTAAAGTTTGTAACACCCTCTACCACAATATGTATTTTGAATTATACAATATGCAAGATATTATTAGATTTGGAAATACCTTCTAAATTATACAATCCATAATACATTTTAAAATTATATTTTAGATTATAGAATTTAAAAGATATTTTCATATCCAAAAATACTTTTTGAATTGTACAATCCGTAGCACGTCTTACCATAATATGTATTTTGTAATGTAGAATCCAGAAAAAAAAATTAAATCCAAAAAATACCTTCCAGATTTTATAATCTAATAGGTGTAAAAGAAAAAATAAAATTTCTTAAGAAAAAATACTGTTTAAAGACAATATGATCTTTTTCTTCTAACATGTACGTCTAAAAAAAACTATGGAGGTGGAAGAAGAAACAGACAAATAAAAAGAGAGGAATAAAACGTACCCAAAACTGTGGGCCTCGTTTTTGCTCTTTGGCCCTTTTGTATGATGTGTACTTCCTTTCCATTTTGCATGCAATTTCAATGTACCAATTCACGCACAACGATGGGCCCCACCTCCTTTTCCAAAATTGGTAACAAATGGTGCCCCACATGTAAACCAAATATCTGAACATGATATTTTCTGTTTGCTTTCCGTAGCCTCATTTTTTCAAATCTCATGCACACTTTAATTCACCAACAAAAGAAGAGTGTCCCATCAACACTTTAATTTCTGTTTGCTTTCATGTAATATTCAAATGAAAATTTGTCTCTCTCATCAAGAGTGGCCCGCACCTGAATCGAAATATAAAACCAACAACACAGTATGCAAAAAAACGTGAATGGACTAGCAAGTAAACCAAAAAAAAAAAAAAACTACACTAGTATAAAAATACTGACACTCCCTCCATAGATGGAATGAATACGAGTTATTTATTTAAACATTGTGATATTTTTGAAATTATTGTGAACGGTTATATATAAAATCGTTGTTTGTATATAAAAAAAAAAATCATAGACGATGTTCATTAAGGAGACTCGCCGCCTAAAATATTATAATAGGCTACAACTTTTTTTGGTAAATGTAGTAATATAATCATAACTTGCATCTTCATTTGTAAATTTTATTCTTTATTGTTTTGAATTGAATATTTTCTACGGTTGATGAATGATATTGTGAAAAGATGAAGAATTGTAGAATTTTGGAAGATATGAAAAATATGAGGGTGAATTTAAGTGAGGTTAGGTTAGGTCAACACTTAGTTTCTAGAGTGAGGTTGGTCCAAACTATTAGGAAGAGTCTAGAAAGTTATCTAACAAGAAGACAACTTTAGAGAAAACTTTGAACAAGTAAAAGTGTCTCACAAATTTGAGAACATTTCACTACTCAAATCAAAGTTAAAAAACATGTACAAAAGACTCCTATTTATAGAAAAAGTCTCTCAAAATCTCACAAATGAGAGTGTGACAAGTGTCACCACCTTAGTGGTGCAAATTCTGTCCATTGGGAGAGTGACAAGTGGCAAGCTTTCATTGGAATCCTTCCTTGCCTACATTTCTATTTGCACCATTCTTTTACTATTTTACCATTTACTTTCTTTTTTATTTACATCTTACTCTACTTTGGTACAAAATACACGGGTCAATACTTCCTAACTACTCTATACAATTTTTACAAGGCTAACTAGAAGAAAAAGACTTTACAATCTCTTCAGTAAGACTCGATCTTTGTTTGTCTTCTTAGCCTAAAGTTTCGAGGCCTATATAAAAGGAAAACATAGATAATAGTCATTAAGGAGATTCATCACCTAAAATGTTGCAATATGCTATGGTTTTTGGTTAAACAAAGTCTAAAATGTTAACATTTGAGATAGACGATGGTTATTTACGAGAATCGACGCCTATATTGCTTTTTAGAAACCCAAAATACTTCCCATGCCTCACTTCTGCATTTATCTCCTTCGAGCTCTCTCTTCTTTATTTGTGCCTCACTTTTGCATTTCCTTCGCTCCATTTTCTCCCTTTCTCCATTGCTCTTCATTGCTTCTTTTCGAACTTTTAGGCAAGCTTCTTTTGTAGAGGTCTCATAAAAAAAACAATTTATTGGGGGGCTTTGATACTTTATTTCAAAAGTCACTCATTTTATTGTTGAATATTGCTCCCCAATGATAATTTTTTAAGTAGTTTATTTTTGTGTTGTACCATTTTAAAATGCATGGTGAAAATTGTATTAAATATTAGATATTAATGAATGGATGATGTTTCAAATTTCTCAAAATTTTGTTTTAATGACTTTCCAAACTGGTTGATGATATCATTTTTTCTTGGAGTTCTTAAGCATGTTTTTTTATTTTGTTTCTTTTGGTTATTTATTACTTTCCCTTTTATGAATTTGGTCTGTTATTCAGGACCTTCGAATCTGTTTGCTTTTTTTTTTCATGATTGATTATAGTGTCTTTTATAATTATAATTTTGTTTTTTATTTTATAATTATAAACATTCAAAATCATTAACTTAAAATTATTTATTTCAGGTATCAGATACTCGAAGTGGTGCTTCATCACCTAATCAACTAATAGGATCAAGTGCTGGAAGCAAAACTAAATAGGGATGAATAATGTTTGTTTTAATTTTAAATTATGTACCAACTTTTGAACAATTATGTGTGTTTTAATTTTATGTTATGTGTCAACTTTTGAATAATTATTTGTGTTTTAATTTTCAATTATGTATCAACTTTTGAACAATATTACGTGTGTTTTAATTTTCAATGCAATGAATGGATGCTTATAAATTTATACATTATTTCATTTTATTAGTATTTTATTTTTTTATTATGAAAATATATTATGCTTAGTTTAATTGAGCAAACCAGACTATAAAAAAGTGGTGGTTAAATTTCATTTATTTAAAATTAAAATTACGTCAATTGAAACCGACATATTATTTTTACAATTTCATTATAATACTGACAGTTAAAAACGCCACGTTATACCCTATGTAATGGTGCTAAAATATTTTTCAATGAATTAAACTGCGATAGTTATAATTGACACTACTTACATATAAAAATTGTCACTTTAAACATAGTGTTAAAGTGACGCGTGTTGCGGTGGGTAGCGTAAAACCGCCACATTAAAATTTGTGTCAGCCAGTTCAATGGTGGTTTGGGAAACCGTTACACGCGTATATTGTGCGCGGTTATAAACACCAGTTTATACGAAAATAATTGTCACATTATACACGATTTTTTGTAGTGGTTTTAATTTTAAATTATGTATCAACTTTGAACAATTATTTGTGTTTTAATTTTCAATTATGTATCAACTTTTGAACAATATTATGTGTGCTTCAATTTTTAATGTAATGAATGAATGCTTATAACTTTATATATTATTTCATTTTATTAGTATTTTATTTTTTATTATGAAAATACATTATGTTTAGTTTAATTGTGCACACCAGATTATAAAAGAATGGTGGGTAAATTTCATTTATTTAGAATTAAAATTACACCAGTTAAAAACAACCTATTATTTTTACAATTTTATTATAATACTAACAGTTAAAAACATCACATTATATCCTGTATAATGGTGTTGAAATCGTTTTCAATGAAGTAAATTGCGACATTTATAACTAACATTAGTTACATATAAAATCCGCCACTTTATACAAAGTGTTAAAGTGACGGGTGTCGCAGCGGGTAGCGTAGGACCGCCACATTAAACTTTGTGACGACCGGTTCTATGGTGGTTTGGAAAATCGCCACGAGCGTATATTTTGGCGTTTATAAGCATCACTTCATACGAAAATAACAACCACTTTATATACGATTTTTTGTAGTGATATATATATATATATATATATATATATATATATATATATATAACAACTAATCTTGTCGAATGCATGAATTCTATTTTGAAGGGAGGATGATCATTACCCATGTGTGCTCTTTTTAAGACAACCTTTGAAAGAACGAATTCATGATTTTTTGAAAAAGGGACCAAGGCAGCATGTATGCTACGATCAAGTTATCATTTTCCTGAAGATATTGCTGCTTACTAAGGAAAATTGAGCAACAATCTGTAATGTGTCATGTGTAGAGATATAATAAAAAAATTCAGAATTTGATGTTTAGGAGATAGCCACTTCCCATCTCCGACATCGACCTATGTTATTCATAATCAAATTAAATGAATTGTTGTGTGATTGTGAGGTGTTTCAAGCTCTTTGCCTCCCTTATCCTCATGTCATCGTTGTTTGTTCTATTCTTATTAGCAACTGATGATGTTTGTTCATCCAGTTCACAATCTCCAAACTATTTATAAGGCTTATGAAGTCCAATCACATCGAGTGCAAAATGAAGATTGTTGGTATGCTTATATTAGACTGAATTTCATTCCTAACCCTCACATGAGATGTAAAGAATATGTCAGACCAACAACTACATGTATCCATAACGAAATGGACCATCTTGATAAAACAAACCAAAAAAATATTCTTACTATAGAGATGAAGGACACAATAAAAACAAATTCTTTTATCAATAATAAAATGTAGTCATTTGTAAACGAACCAAGCATTTATTAGAATTAACTTCCACTTTGTTATATTCTTTATTTAATATACTTGCATGTCATTGATCTGATTTATTTAATGATATTGTAATTTAGAAATAATTATAATTAACATTTTATTAAGAATCTAAGTTTTTCCATTCTCATTACTTATATGTACAATTAGTGTACACAATACTATGCAAGTTTTAAACCCTAAACTTTCAATCATAAGATCTAACCTTAATTCCAATACCTAAAACCCTCAAATCCTAAAACATAAACTCTAAACTCTAACACCTCAAATCTTAAAATTCTAAACTCTAAACCCTGAACCTTAATCACTCTACTTTAAACCCTTCACTCTAATCCTTAAACTTTAAATCCTAACTTTTTAGTCTTTCAATTCTCAAAATTTTTTAATTAGCAAGTTGAAGTTATGCATATGGGTGACTCACGATATTAATTAATCATAATTTAAAATGTTAAGCAAAGTTACCTCAACTTCTCACAACTCTGTTTAAAAATATTTCAACTAAAAAAAATCGTGAAACATTAGCACAACTTTAATGTGAATCCTAATCTTAATTAAAATCATATGTTTCTAACATAAATTTTTTAGAATAAAATCGTATCACCATAACACAATTTTTTTATAATTAAAAAAATATTTTTCATTTACACTATAAAAATCACATTTTTAATGCAAAAACAATAAAACTTCAACAAATTTATTTTCCTAAATAAAGAACTAATATTTTTACCGTACAAAAATAGTTATAGTTACCTAAGAACTTAATATTTTAATTATATCTATTTATTATAAAACTTTAAAAGTCAAATAATATTTGTTTTTTATTAGCAATAATATCTCTTTGTCCTATACAATAATAATTTTTTTACTAAATAAATTTACAAATACTCGTAGTACTTTGACCGTACAAAAAGTAATTATACCTAGCAAAATAATGTTTTTAGTTTTCCAGGTTGCAAAATGAATGTTTTTAGTTTGAAAAATTATATTTGAGACAAACCACATGAATACAAATTTTGATGTGACACACAAAATATATATAATACAGAATAAATTTACAATTAAATAATATAAAAAAATTATTAAAATGATAATATTGGAAATCCTAAAATGAGTGTAAAAAAATAAGTTGGTTTATTAAATTTTACAGGATGTCAAAGGTTTTTTTTTTCAAAAATGTTGTCACTAACACAGACTTGACACCGCTTGCGTGACATTAATTGACATTGCAGACGTGACATTTGATGAGGATGTGACACTGACTCTATATTATAATATATGACCCGTAGCACACGCAAAACTGTATATGACCCGTAGCACACGCAAAACTGGTTATCCGTGTGTGTCTGTAAGTGGTTACTTATGTGACTCACGCAAAATTGGTTCCTCCACATATACTGACAAACGCAAAACTGGTTATCCGTGTGTCCGTAAGTGGTTATCTATCTGACGTTTATGGTCACCCACTCTTCATGAAAAAAATTCATTTTTTTTAATAAAAACCATACATTACATCGGTTAGATGACTTAACCGATGTAGGTTTCTCCACATATACTGGCACACTGTAAGTGGTTACCTATGTGGATTTTATGGTCACCCACTCTTCATGAAAAAAAAATCAATTTTTTTTAATAAAAAACATATATTACATCGGTTAGATGGCTTAACCGATGTAGGTTTCTCCACATATACTGGCACACACAAAACTGGTTACCCGTGTGTCTGTAAGTGGTTACCTATGTGACGTTTATGACCCACCCACTCTTTATGAAAAAAAATCAAATTTTTTTAATATGGGTCATATATTACATCGGTTAGATGACTTAACCGATGTAATATGGGTCATTCTAAGTAAAAAAATATATATTACACCGGTTGTTTCTAATAATCGATGTAATATATTCTTTTTTAAAGCTATTTTGAAGTTCGCGTTGCTCATTCGCATATAATCTCACTTTTTCACATCATTTGCCACATTGCAACATCAAATGTGTGTTATGTGCAGAGGTGTCAATATATGATGGACTTTTTTTTTCATAGCAAAGAGAATGCCAGAACTGCTCCCCCTCACCTACCCACATGCTCACCCAAGATGAAGCAGCCTTCATAAAGCCCCATGTTCCACTTTCCTTCATTCTATTTCAACCATCCATCATGGCCATCACTCACACTTATACACACCAAAGTCGAAACATGTCTACAGCAAGAGGTCACGTGCTGGCTTACCCATTCCCTTCTTCTGGACACCTGATCCCCCTCTTGGACTTCTCCAAGGCCCTCTCGTCTCTCGCCGCGTTCAAGTCACCCTTCTTGTCACCCCAAAAACCCATCCCTTCGTCCCAACCAACTTTTCTCCTCTTCTCCAAACCCTACTGCTTCCCGAACCTCACTTTTCAAACCCCAACATAAATATGCTCGTCGGCATCATCACCTTCATGCGCCACCACCACCACCCGTTAATCGTCGACTGGGCCCAGTCCCAGCTCACTCCCCCTTCAGCCGTTATTTCCGATTTCTTTCTCGGTTGGACCCTCCTCCTCGCACGTGACCTCCAGGTGCAGCGCCTTGTTTTCTCCCCCTCCGGCGCCTCCGCGCTTTCGCTCGCCCACTCCCTATGGCGTGACGTCCCGCAAAATGACAACCCCCAAGACCCAAACTCCTCAGTTTCGTTCCCCTACCTTCCCAACTCCCCGGTTTATCCGTGGTGGCAGATCACGCGCCTGTTCACCGGGAACCAAAGAGGAGGACCAGAATGGGAGTTTCACCGAGTGAACACGCTCTTCAACATCGACTCCTGGGGCTTCGTTTTCAACACGTTCACCGAGTTGGAACAAGTTCACATAGAGCACATGAAGAAAGACCTCGGACACAAAAGAGTCTGGGCAGTGGGCCCGGTTTTACCGATTCGAAACGGTTCGACCGAACCGGAAGAGCGTGGCGGGAACAGCGCCGTTTCGCGAAAGGACATTGATGAATGGCTGGACTCGTGCGGGGAATGTTCGGTTGTCTATGTTTGTTTCGGGAGCCTTACGATTCTCACGAGTTCGCAGTTGGATGTGTTGACGCGTGCTTTGGAACTCAGTGGGGTCAACTTTGTTTTGTCGGTTGGGGTTCCAGACGCGCGAGCGGTCGCGCAGGAGCAGGGTAAGGTGCCGTGTGGGTTCATGGATCGGGTGGGAGTGAGGGGAAGGGGTTTTTTGATAGAGGGGTGGGCACCGCAGTTGGTTATACTGAGCCACCGCGCGGTGGGGGCGTTTTTAAGTCACTGTGGATGGAACTCGGTGTTGGAAGGGTTGGTTTCGGGGGTGGTGATGGTGACGTGGCCAATGGGTGCGGATCAATATACAAACGCGAGGCTCTTGGTGGATGAGTTGGGTATGGTGATTCGTGGTGCTGAAGGTGAGAAGCTTCCAGAGGCTAGGGAGTTGGGGAAGAGAATTGAGAAGGCTTTGGGGAGAACGAAGGAGAGGGTGAGGGCTGAGGAGTTGAGGGACGCGGCGCTGCGGGCGGTTGCGAATGGTGGAAGCTCGCAGAGGGAGTTGGATGCGATGGTGAAGATTATGAACGATGTTCACTTTGAGAAAACCACCAAGTGAAGGAGTGTTTCTTTTAGAAATAACCAACATCGATTATTATTGCTGTGGAAGATAGATTATGTAATACAAAAATAATCGACATCGATTATGGCCGGTGTAAGATCGATGACATTACGGATAATAAACATCTACCAGACTATCTTTTCCATACTTTCTCTACACAAATAAAGAAAAAAAACCTAACATTCTCATGTTTCGTGCTTGCAAATCATCGATAATCACGGAAAACAAATACGAAGTTTCGTCACCTTTCCATCTGCATAAAAAAACAGTGTTACTACAGAAAGAAACACTACGTTTATGAAAATTGAAAAGGCTCAATCCAATGTAATGTTAATGATTTCTGTACCAGTCACGATTGAAGACCGACCGACGAAGGTGAAGCATAATTACCTATCAATTTTTACCTATTATTTATTATTCATAAATTTCTATTATCTATAAATTATCATTTTGCATCTCTATTACCTATCAATTATTATTATAATAATTATATACATAATATTAAAAATATTATTATAATATAAATAATTATAAAATCATAATTAATATTAATAAATAATAATAATAATAACTATATTATTTTATTAATATTATAAAATTAATAATATTAATATAATTAATATTATATTAATAATATAAATAATATTAATAGTAATAATAATATTAGTAATATTAATAGTATTAATATTAATAGTATTAATGATATTAATAATAAAATAAATTTAATAATATTCATAATATTTAATAATATTCATAATATTTCATAAAATTAATAATATTTACACGTTGTCCCTATCCCTCCTCAACGTGAAGCAGGAGAAAGGTGATCCCTGCAATTTAGCAAGGTATGCATGGGCATTTGAAGCCTGATGCTCGAGATAGCCATGCATCATCTAGTAGGAGCCATTCGACCGGGCAGGTTCACAGAAAGCCTAATCAAAAAGTTGGCCAAGGATATGGATGAACTAAGAACCCGAACAAAGAAGTTCATGCAGATCGACGAGCACGTCGACTACCACAAAGCATACCAGACTGAAACCATAAGTAAGGAAAACGAGAAAGAAAAACACAAGAGCAACTAACCGCGGGGTGACCGACTTAAACAGAACTGCGACCCTCGTTTTCACAATTACACCTTTCACCGTCCCAAGAGGAAAGATTTTGGACGAAGCACTACAGGCAGAACTCATCCCAGCTCTCGAGCCGTCGCATACCCCGTGAAATGCTGACACATCCAAACATTGTCAGTACCATCACAACTACGGTCATACAATCGAGGGATGTTAGGCCTTGAAGGACAAAGTCGAAGAACTCATCCCGACAGGTCATTTCCAGAAATTTTTCAAAATGGACGTTGTGATACATCGGTCTCCCCGGTCTCCCGAAAGAGACCGACATCAACCTTGAGCCCCGAGGGACTATAACGACCGATCAGGTCGAGGAGAAGGGAGGCGGCAAGACAACAACCGGCATTGAACCATAAGAAAACGAAGTGAAAGCCCGGTAAGAAAAACCCGACAACGAAGTGAGAGTCCCAGGCAAAGCAATTGGACCAGACACCGAGTCCGGGAATTCTTCAATACCATAGCAGACCCGGTATCACTCGACCCGCCAGATGAAGAGGTTAACTCGATAACCGAGGACTTTGCAGGAGGAGGATGCTCTAACTCCGCGGGGAAGAAACACCTCTGAGCCATTCAGTCAGCTCATGCTAAATCTCGCCAAAGCAGACCTAGAATACCCCCAATAACATTCTCCGATGACGATTTTACAGCCATTGACGCCGCACAAGACGAACCCATGGTAATAACCGTGGAGATCGAAAAGTTCGCAGTCACTAAAGTTATCGTGGATCAGGGAAGCTCGGTGGACATTCTCTATTGGAGAAAATTCCAAAAAATGAGGATTTTGGAAACGAAGATTCAACCGTACGAAGCGTAGATTGTCGGATTCTCAGGCAAGAGAGTAGACACCAAAGGATACATCGACTTACACACCACGTTCGGGGAAGAAGGAGATCTGGCAAAAACCATAAAGATCAGGTATTTATTAGTAAATGCCAATGCCTCATATAACATACTATTGGGTCGGTCGTCTATAAACCGCCTCAAAGCAATAATGTCTACACCCCATCTGCCCATGAAGTTCCCATCCACAAATGGGGACATTGTCATGGTACACGTAGATCAAAAAGTCGCACGCGAAGTTTATGTCGCCAATATAAAAGTAGAGCCTACCAGGCAACTTTACAGAGCATCACCACGCGGCCATTCCCGGGAAAGAAGATAACGCCCGACCGAAAATCGTTCACAGAGCGAAGCACGAAAATACATGGTAACACTCGTAGACCTTGATCCCCAGCTTGACGACGCACGAATGGAAGTAGGTGAAGACCTTCAACCCTTACCTCTCAATGATGACGAACGCAAAACATACATTGGTTCGTCCTTAAACCTGGATGACCTAGAACCATTAGCATAACCCAGGTGGACAATGTCGACCTTGTTGAAAATGAAGTTTTGATGTCTCCAAATCTACGAAGATTGCTTGAAGACTGTGTTACTGTGTATGGGCATGAGTTTTGGGTAGTTTAGAATTTGTTAAATCCACTCTTAGTCAATTCAAATATGAATCAATCATGTTCCTTAAAAGAAAAAGTAATTTGAAAAACAACCTGTTGATTTATCGTTTTAATTGGTTGTTTTTCTATTAGTGTGTTTGAAAGGTTTTTAAAATTGGTTTGATCTTGGTTGACTTAACTGTCAAACATATTCAATCGGTTGATTCGATAATTCAACCGATTGATATTTGAAAATCTTTAACAACTTTTCCAAAAACTATTTTTTGTAATTTCAATCTGTTTTAGCTCATGATTAACTCCCTTAAACGGCTACTTTCGAAAGCTATAAATATGGGATTACCTCCCTATTTCAAAACACGGAAAGAGAGATTCAAAAACACTTTTGTGAAAGATTGGATTCAAGATTGCAAGATTGCTTTGGCTTTGCATTGGTTTAAAAGTGGAGTAGGTTCAGCTGTAATTCCTTGAATCGGGTGTAATCTTTCCTGCTTTCTTTTGTAATTGTTTCCAAGTTTGTAAATCTGTAAACTGTTGGTACTGTGAGGTCAGAGGGTGTTCTGACTTTGTGTGTGGTTTATCAAAGAGGGTGTGTGTTCTTGAGAGATCAAGATCACCTATTTGTTGGTGTGTGTGTGTTTGTAATCTGTTGTTGGTTACATAGTGAAACCTCAAAAGGTTTCTGAGAACTGGATGTAGCTTTGGTAAGGAGTGAACCAATACTTGTGTGATTCTCTCTCTCTCTCACTCCTTTAAAGTTGTTTGATTTGTGATTTTAACATTTGGTGGTATAAACAATCGGTTGATTCGTATAAACAACCGATTGATTTTCTGGAATCAATTTAAAAGCGTTTTGTTTCTTGGTTGATTTGATTGCTTTGTCTGTACTTCTTCATTAATCTTCATTCCACTCCATTATTTGCGAAAATCTTCCATTAAACAATTCACCCACCTCTCTTGTTTAAGTCGTTAATTCTAACAGATCTCTTCGCTTGGACGGTCGTTGACATCCCCGGGGTGAGCCCCGACATCATTACACATCGCCTCTCTATATACATGGAGGCAAGACCAGTGACACAAAAGAAGCGAAAACTCGGGGAAGAAAGGCGTCAGGCCGCCCAAGAAGAGGCCAATAAATTGTTGAAGGCATGATTCATTCGGAAGGCACACTACACGACATAGCTGGCCAACTTCGTGATGGTCCAAAAATACAACGGTAAGTGGCGAATGTGCGTAAACTACACCGATCTCAACAAAGCATGCTCAAAAGACTCATACCCTGTCCCGACCATCAACCGACTAGTCGATGGAAACGCCAGCCACATTATCCTAAGCTTTATGGATGCCTATTCGGGATACAACCAAATCCAAATGCATCCAAGCGACAAGGAAAAGACAGCCTTCAGGACTGACTCAGACAACTTTTACTACGAGGTCATGCCCTTTGACCTCAAAAATGTCGGAGCCACTTACCAACGGCTAATGGATAATGTTTTCTAGGGTATGATCGGAAGAAGCGTCGAAGTCTATGTGGACAACATCGTCGTCAAATCCGACTCATTCGAACAACACATTCAGGATCTGCGGGAAGTGTTTCAAGCATTACACTGCTATCAAATGCTCCTCAATCCTGACAAATATGCTCAAAATTTCAAAAGCTTTTTCTTATTCCTGACCCCATTTAAACACCACATTCTTCTTTACTATGGCATTGAGAGATGCGGCAATGGTACTAAAGTCTTTCACAAACCTCCTATAAAAACTAGCAAGGCCATGAAAGCTCCGTACCTCACTAACATTGGTGGGTGTAGGCCAATGTCTAATTGCTGCAACCTTTTCTTTATCCACATGCACCCCTTTAGAACTCACAACAAGCCCTAGGAAGTCTATGTGGTCTATAGCGAACACACATTTTTTCGGATTAGCATACAATTTTTCTTTCCTAAGGGTTGTTAACACTTGCCTAACATGCTTCTTATGGTCCTCTAAAGACAAGCTATAAATAAGAATACCTTCAAAATAGACCACTACAAACTTGCCAATGAAAGGTCTTAAAACATGGTGCATAAGTCGCATGAAGGTGCTTGGAGCATTGGTTAAGCCAAATGGCATGACTAACCACTCATATAAACCAATTTTGATCTTAAAGGGGGTTTTCCATTCATCTCCCAATTTAATCCGGATTTGGTTATAACCACTCTTAAGATCAATTTTGGTAAATATTTGAGACCCATGTAACTCATCCAATAAGTCATCTAACCTAGGGATAGGATGCCTATACTTAATGGTCATATTGTTTATGGCACGACAATCCGTACACATCCTCCAACTCCCATGCTTTTTAGGGACAAGAATACAGGCATAGCACAAGGACTCATGCTATCTTGGACCCAACCCTTAGCTATTAATCCCTCCACTTGTTGTTGAATTTCCTTGTCTTAGTTGGATTGGTCCAATATGTTGGTCTATTTGGTAAAGAAGCCCTGGGTATGGAGTCTATTTGGTGTTCAATTCCCCTTAGAGGAGGTAATCCTTTAGGGGAATCTTGAAACACATCTTCAAACTCTTTTACCAAAGGTTCAAACACATAGGACTATCTACCGCCAACTCACTCTTAAGGTTTTTCTTTGGATATGCTATGAAAATAGCCCTTTGAGAAAGCATTACCTTTTTAACCTCTTTAGATGAAATGAGAAGGCTTCTTTTAGAACAATTTTTTTCTTTTTCATGTTCTTTCTTTTCTCTCATTTTGATTTGGTCCTCATAGACCTCTTTTGGTGAGAGAGATTTTAGTGTGATCTTATGCCCATGGAAGGTAAAAGAGATTTTGTTGGTAAGGCCATCATGTAAACTTTCCCTATCAAATTTCCATGGCCTACCTAAAAGAATATGAGTGGCTTCCATAGGTACAACATCACACAAGACCTCATCCTTGTATTTACCAATTGAGAAGGCTACGAGGACTTGTTTATTTACTATTATTTCCCCCTCTTCACTTAGCCATTGAAACTTATAGGGCTTTGCATGAGAGATGTAACCCAAGTTTTTCTACCACTCTTGTGCTTGCCACATTTGTACAACTACCCCCATCCACAATTAAGGAACACAACTTGTCATTAATGAGGCACCTAGTGAGAAAAATGTTTTCCCTTTGACTTTCATCAAAAGGCTTTAAGATTTGGCCAAGCATGCGTATCACTACTAACAAGTCTCCATCACATTGAATTTCACTTTCTTCCTCACTTTTGCTCCTAGAAGAGGTAGGAGACCTAGACCTTTGTGAGCTATGATCACTCATGACCCCCCCCCCCCCCTCCTTAACCATCATATTTCTCTTACAAGGACAATTGGCTACAATATGCCCAAAACCTAGACACTTAAAACATTTTTGACTTGAGGTTTTGGTGGGTGACTTAGGTGTAGAAATGGAGGGTTTAGAGATTGTAAGTGGAATCTTTCACAAAATTTGAAGGAAAAGTTTTTGAAGAAACTTTGTTCTTGTCTTTCCAAGATGATTTGCAGAAGCCATCATTATGAGTGGTTTTGAAATGAGTTGTCTTTGAAAGTTGAGATTCAACCTTGATGGCTAGGTGAACCAATTTTTCTAATGAGGAATACTCATAAAGTTCTACCACATCTTGGATTTCTCTCCTTGATCCACTTACAAATCTACCTATTTTAGACTCTTCACTTTCATGCATGTCAATTTTAGTTAAAGTAGTTTCAAGATCTTTAAAGTACTCAGCTACACTTCTAGGTCCTTGTTGAAGCCGTTGGAACTTCAACAAGAGTTCCTTCCTATAATGAGGAGGAACAAACCGCACACATGTATAATTTTAAATCGTCCAAAGAGACCATGATTGACCTCTTGTTTAGCCCAATATCCATACAACTTTATGCCACCATTGCATGGCATAGTCTAAAAATTCTAGGGAAGCTAACCTAACTTTTTGGTCTTCTTGAACCTCATATACATTGAAAATTTGTCCTACCTTAGCTTCACATCCTAGATATACATTGGGATCACTTTCCTCATTAAAACTTGGCAATTTAATAAAAGGGAAAGAGGGCTTGGATGGTTGATGTGGATGGCGCCTTTCATCATATTGGTGCATTCTCCACTCTTTCTCTTCCTCTTGGCTACCATAATGGGAGTAACTCATTGAGGTTCTCCTTTGATCCCACCTCCTTCCTCTTGGTTGTCTTGTTTGTGCCATTTCAAAGCCTTTGCAATCTCTTTTCCAATTTCCGCATGTCTTCTTCTTTTTGGGCTAATGCTCTTTTGGTTGCCGCAAGCCCACCCATAAGAAAGGCCTTTTGGGGAGATTGAGGTTTGGATGATTCCCCTGAAGAAAGATTAGCCATAAAAATTGAACAAAGAGAACAAACAATTAGTGAAAGAAAAGTAAATGACTCTTTCCTCACTTGTGTCACTCTTTTGTGTAGCAAAGAAGAGATTTGAACAAAGCACTCAAAAAGAAAGTTCTCTCAACAAAGGTCTATCTTGGCGTTGCAAGCTCTCAAATGAAAAAGGACAAAGCCCTTAACACTTGATCTCAAAAGAACCACAACAAAACTAAAAGAATTTTAAAAGACAAGCAAGAAAAGCTCAAAACAAAGAAGTTCAACCAAGTTGGAAAAAGAGATGATGACAAAACTTTTAAAGAAAGACAAGCAAGAAAAGCACACAAAAAGACTCTAAGACACTTACTAAACCTTTAACAATGAAGTTTTCTTTTCTTTAGAAATTGTCAAAGAAAAAGGATAAAAATTCCTTGCCAAATAAAATGAATCCCCTATTTTTGAAATGTTGCTCTTAAAAAGATTGGAACAAAATAATTTGTGCAACTTCTCTTTTTTTATACTTGTTTTTGGTTTATAGAAATAAGATGTCCATAATTTTTGTCATGCATATTTTTATTTACCTCCAATTATCGCAAAATTTTGGGATTCAAATTAAATGAACACTTGAAAACTATGTTTGGAACTTAAATCTACTTCTACTCAAACAAATTCTAGTTACCTTCACAATTAAAATCAAGTAAGTAGAAGTAATTAAGGACTCCTAGAAACACTAAGAAAATATGACTCAAGAAAAAAGAGTAAGAACAAAAATGGACATAAACATAAACATTCAAAAGCGAAAAAGAAGTGCTAATGAATAAAAATGTCGAAAAGTAAAGGTTGAATTTAAATTTATTTGAATGTAAAGGCAATAATTTAAAGTTGCAAGAAAAGTAAAGTGTCAAATCAACTCAAAACAAATATGCTAAAAAAACAAATCTCTGAATATCACATGATGTGAGTTGATTTTAGATGATTCCATTTTAAATGTGACACTTTACTTAAGATTGAGATTTTAGCAATAAAATGGTGAAACCTAGGGAAGATCCCCACTGAACACGAATTTAACCAAGTGGTTAAATAAGTGTGAAAGTTTACTTCCAAAGGCAAAGATAAAAATCAATATAAGGTGACATGGATGATGCATTGCTGAAATTGAAAGATATGGAAGAAAGCAATGAAACAATGCATAGCCAAATTGAAATGAAGGAAGAACAACATATAAGCACAATGGAAAAACTGAATGGAAACAAGAGAAGAACACAAAATAAAGCGGTGGAAATGGAAATGAAGGAAAAGGATGGAAGAAGAAAGCTTATGTGGTGGATTGAGAATGGATCACGCCACTTGGAGTGTGGTTTTTCCTCCAAGATAAGTGTTGATGACCGCCACTTGAGAGCTCCCAAATCACTCAAGATGAGACCTAATAATAAGAGGAAACAAGCCTCACAAACACCTCACACAAATTGTACAAAGTAACTTTTCTATTCAAATTCAACGTGTAAAAATACAAGGAGTATGACACCCTATTTATAGGAGATGGTGCCTTAGAAAACAAGAAGCAAGAGTATGATGGGAAACCTAAAAATGGGGCTGCCTTTAGGGTTTGACTAAGTCAAACCGCACCTTAGGCTTGTTCTTCTAGAAACTAGGTAAAAAAAAGCTAAAGTGATAAGCACACTCCTCCCTATTATGTTAAAGGCAACCCTATTCTACTGAAATTAAAAACAAAGACACTAGTTGATGCTCAGCTCCCAAAGTCTGTGCCCTGCTCCTCGTGATCCTTTGTGGAAGGCTAGGTGCTGAGGATTGACTAGTGGATCCTGACCTAGCCCTGTGTCTTGAGTCATGCTCCTAGTCATCTACCGGGAAGGCTGGGCTTGGTCAGTGGGCACACTCTCTCCTAGGTTCTCATCACCTTGGTTCTTTAGGGAAAGATTCATATATGGGTCTATAATAATCTCTTGGGGATGGTGGATAATAATCTTCAAAATAAGGACTATACCACACCTGAGTTTGGTCTCTAGAGTCAAGACTCCTTCTTTTTCTAGGACCAGGTTCCTCTTCCCTATGGCCCTTGGCTTTATTTTGATATTATATGTATTAAGTAACCATGATTTTTAGCTTTTGCATTGATATTTTTTTTTGTATTTTATAGTTCATCTCTCCAAATTTCTCCCTTATGATTCCTCTTATATTTATACACACTATAATGATGATCACTCATTTTTTAGATTTAAAATTTTTTCACAAAAAAAAAATCAAAAATTGGGTGATAAAGATTTTCACAAATAGTTTTTATATTTTAGCAAAGTTTCTAAAAGAAAAAGTTGTTGAAAGTTAACCAAGTAGACTCTCAGGAAAGAGAGGTGGTTCACAAATTTTAAGTACTTGACATTTTCTAGTAAGAGTTTTCCTAAGTATCACTTTCACAAAATCTCTCGTAAAAACTTCAAAAATAGATTTTTGTCCAATTGTGTGTGTGCAATAGAATCCTAAAGATAAAAGCAAGGTCATTTATTAATTTTGAAATGATTAAAGCCTAGTTATCACGGATACCTAATAAAGAAAAACAAAAAATTAACAAGAAGAAAGTAAAGTAAAGCAAGAAAATCTAGACAAAAATTCTAAGTGAAAATGCAAGTGACACTATAAGCCCCTTAACAAATTTCCACTAAGACTAAATGCTTATTGTAAAAATGTTGTTAATGGGATTGCTTTGAAAGCATTTTCCCAAACAAAGAAAATAAGCAAACAAATTACAAATGAAGAATTAGCACAAAGTTTGTGACAATATGATTTTATAAAAAAAAAATTGATATTTGATCTCTCTCAGGTGTTTATCACTCTTTCTTTTGAACTTCCACTTGTTTGTTATCTAAAGATAAGTTATTCTTAACTTGATATTTTTCTTCTCCAAAGTGTTATCTAGCAATGTAAATCAACATTTTCAAAAAATCACAACTAAAAAATAATTTTCATCTCCAAAATGTAATTATAATAAAAAAAAACTTAAAATTAAGAAAGTTAAACTTGAAATTATACACCAGACAAACTCAAAAATTACCAAAAATTTAAGATAAACAAAAAAATTAAAAGTTATAAAAATAATAAACACTAAAAAAAGAATTACCTAGATATTGACACTAGAAGAGATTAAAAAAATATATATATCAATTTTTTTTATCAATGGAGCATAAGACCAAATGTTGCTGACCCAATATGACTTTGATTACTCCTATGCAGCAATGAAGGGAACACATCACCCACCGAAGTGCAATTTCACTTCCAGAATCTTTGTTTGTTGCAATTTGTTCAATTCAATTCTCGTGTGCCCCACAAAAATTCTTCAATTGCTTTAATTTTTACCTCAATCACGCTGCTGTTTCATGTGCAAAGTTTGTAAAAAAAAAATAAAAAAAATCTCGATTCATGCTGCCTCTCATTGTTTATATAATTAAATTCAAATATCTTAAACTTTAAATCTTAAATCATAATCGCTAAATCATAATCTTAGTTAAACTTGTCAACCACTGTAATCAAATTTCCTTTTCAATTTGATTTCACACTGTGAAAAAAAAATCAATTTCATTTCAAATTGTACTGTGCCAATCCAATTCACCGTGACCATATTAAATTGGATGCAAAATTGTTGGCCCTGATCAAAAATTTTCTCTCTGGTCAATTCAAGCAAATTGAATCAAACAAGCACTTCACCCGTGAAACGCATGGACTTGTTTAAATATAACAAAATTTGGATTATAATATTAAGAAAAAGAATAAATTGTAATTATTTTCTAAAATTAAAATATAATTACAAAACATAATATAAGTCCTGCAGTTAATAAAAAATAAAAATAGTTAGAAAATAAAAAATAGATATGAAAATGATAATTATAATTAATAGATATAAAATTGACAAACTTTAAAAAAAAATCACAAATAGGATGAGACATGAAAAGTAAATGTATTTTTATATAACGACTAAGTTTTGAATGTTGACTACATAAAAAATTAAGTAAATATATTTAAAATAAGACAATGTATAACACTTAAAAAATGAAATGGTAAAAAGCAAACTCAAAAAGTAAGAACACAAAATATATACGTAAAAACGAGAAGTGGCAAAATAATTTTTTAGTGCGGAAACATAGAAGTTATTAAAAAAAACATATGACTCCTGCAAATAACAGAAAATCATATTAAATACATATAATAGAAAATAAAATTGAAAATGCAAATTATGGGTAATGTAAAAAATGATTGTCAAAGAACATATAGTTGCATACCATAATGGCAGAACATAACATAAATTGCAAAAAGAAAATAACATGAAATATTGAAGTGCGATTTTACCCATAACGTAGGGGATTTATTTTAAAATAATATATATATATATATATATATATATATATATATATATGTGTGTGTGTGTGTAGTCTGTTAAAACTAAAAACTAAAAAATAATAAATAATTTTGCTTTATATGTTTTAATTATTGGAGAAACATTTTATTATATCAAAACAGACATTAGAAACATATTATATTATTATATCGTAAAGTAATTATAATAAAAAATATTATAAAATTATATATATTAATTTAAATTATCATTATTTTTTATAATAATTTAATATAATGTAATGTATAGACTTTAGAATATATTAAATAAATAAAATTAATATTTTGTCTAAACAAATTATTATATAATAGTTGTAATAATTTAATATTTTTAAAATATAAATAATTCAAATTCCTAAATAAATAAATTATAGATGTAATAAATGGTAGTCGTATTAGAAATGTTTAATGCAAAATTGTAACCATCTTTATTTTATTAACAATTAATTTTTTATGATTTTTATGTAAAATATGTAAAAATAACATTAATTTTAATATGTGACTTTATCTAAATTTTTGTTAAGATATTTTAAGAAACAATTTGTTAAATTAAACCTTATTATAATATTTTTTATTAACATTAGCTTATTTTTAACGGATCTGTAGAGAATCATACTATTATTAATAAAAATTATATTTACTTAGCATAATTATAAGATATAGTTGATTGAAGGTATTTGTACCGGTCTGGTTCGTACGATCAATTCGAAGTCCAACATCTAACTAAGATTGATCGAAACCATTACACCCAAGTAGAAGATTAACGAGACTAATCAAAGATCAAACAATAAGTAGTACATTCTTAATCATGAATTAAATCCTTAATCGGGTTAAATAACAAAAGATCCATGATAATTATATAAATAAACACAAATTCCAAAAATTAGGTACATCATTATCCAATACTAATTACATTGTGTACCGAGTGCCCTTACTTGAGACGTCTTAATCATGAATTAAATCCTTAATCAGACTCAATAAAAAAACGTCCATTATAATTATATAAATAAACACAGATTCCAACACTAGTGCAGAAAGGCTAAACAAGGGCGACTATTTTACATTTACAAGGGCAGCTATAGAGCTACATTTGATCAACACGCATTCGTAAATCAAAGAGATACAAGTGTGGCTATATAGCCGCATTTGTAAATACTATTTATAAGAGTGGCTATTTTTGGTAGCCGCACTTGTATATGCTTCTGAATCAGGGTTTAGGGGTAATGCATTTACAAATGTGGCTATTACCAAAGTAACACTCGTAAATATGATTTACAAAGGCAACTTTGGTAAATAACTGCCCTTGTAAATCACATTTACGAGTGCGACTATGGTAATTGAATAGGTTAATTTATATGGTAATAGCCGCACTTGTAAATCCTGTGCTGGATTTATAAGTGCGACTATGGTAAATAGCCGCCCTTGTAAATATTGGTTTTTTTTAGTGCAATTTGTTTAGTGCTAATTCCCATATAAATTAACTTGTTCAATTATATATACCCAGTCTGACAAATACATAAATTCAGATAAATTCAAAGAATCAAATATATATTGATCAAAATGTACATTACAAACACTAATCAAATTACATATAATCCCTACACTATTGATCAACTATCCTAGAGTTATAAAAATTTATGAAATATATGGACCAAGAATGTTTCACATATGATATGGCTTCCGAACTAATTGGTACTTCTGTCGTGAAGAACTGCATTTCAAAATATAGTTGACATAAATTAGTTTTAAGATACATATATGTTAAAGAATTATAAAAATAATTTAACATATCATGTTACCTCTTTCCAACCACTTTTAATGCCTAGTCTTACAATGGTAATCATCCATTGCATAACTTAATAGCCACACTCATAGCTTCCTAGTTGTTTATTACACTATAATTCAATAAAAAGTAAAAGTTAGTATATTGATAAATAATGAAAAGAGAAAGAAAAAAATTACAAACTTTTATTCTTATCCAGTTCAAATTATTTGAACTGGATCGACCTTTTAGGATGTTATATCCACGCAATGAACTGGTTAATACAAAGAGCTCGTTAGTAGATGGTTAATTAGTAACATACAGAGTTAAATTTATAGTGTACATATCAATGATATTCTTAAGATTTGAAGGTATCTTCTTGTGTAGGGAACATAGCTACACAACAGTCTTATCAACCATTGATAAGGCAAGTAACTGCCAATGACGCCTATATCATCCATGAAAAGAGTTAGTAAATATTTAAAACATGAAATAGTAATAATTGACGACATATAATTAAACTTACTCATTAATATAAGAGCATAAATAAATTTGTTTTCCCTCTTTTTCCAAGGTGTTAGTGATGTATGATTGGGTTTCAGTTGCCTTTGCTCTAGTAGGATTAGTATATGCAGGATCTAAGAATCCATACACATTTTCCTTCTCCTCAGTGAGACAGACTCCATGCAAAAACCTACAAGTTATTAGTTAAAGCATAATCAATAATAATTTAACATAAAGTAAATTGAAATATAGGTAAAGATACTTACATCATAAAAAATTGAATTATATTTATATTGAGCTCCAGATCCCCAACTACAAATTCTAATAAATTTGTCACGTACATGTACAGTGGCAGTTCAGTGTTTATTTGAAAAAACTTATCATCCCAGGGAACTTCAAAAGGATCTGTCTAGCAGCTAGAGCTAAGGAAGCTATAAAACCGTTAACTGGAACCTCATGCTTATTTTTCAGACTTGATTTCCTACGAGGTTTCTACAAAATAAAAAACATTTGTATTAAATTATATGTATATATAAATATAAATATAAATTAATATAATATAATAAAATGAAATTATTACATGAGGTTCTCGCATAATTCGAATGAGGTGTCTGGGCCAGACAACGAATGTCTAAAATGCATCGGCCACAATGGTTACCTCGTCTGAAGGTAGTGGAACACGAGCATCAGGTACTCGTACTTTTTCAACTATTACCTTCGCCACATCAGGGGAGAGAGGGACGTTATGTAAGGTGGTGGCCTCTTCATAGACTTTTCCAATGGCCACCACCTGAGGAAGCTTGTCGCCCGCTATCAGTAGCTCGCATTCCCTCGTATGCCCAATGATATCCTCCCCTGATGTTGTAGGAGCCACACAACTCCCTTTTGTGCTCTTGGGAGTGGGACTAACAAGGAGTTGAATCGGCTCAGGACAAAGTTGTTGCGATAGAAACTCTTGTCGCATCCGATTAGTCTCCTTTCTCATCTCCTCCATTAATTTTTCATGTATCTTAGTCTTCATTTCTGCTTTGCGCTCTTTGGAGGAGGAGGATGATTGTCGTTATGAAACTCCAAAATATAGTTTAATTCCAATCCCTTGTCCAACTGCACAACCACAGTGCTCAGGTCGTCCAATTGCTTCAACCAGGATATCGCGACGACCTTCAGGAACAAAATTACCTTGGGATTCCAAGGAATCTTGCAAGAGAAAAAAATCATATCAGTTTTTAATATAATTAATGCTTTTAAAATAAATGAAAAAAGCTAAAAATTACTAACAATTTTTTCGATGATAACCCCGAATTGCTTAGAACTTAGTGCACCTGACTTTTTAATCTGAGCCCTCTTGGCGAAAAGGTCGTGATGGAGGAGAACTGACCCCTGTTTCCACATTCTCAGACGACGTCCCCTGTCTAGATTGCTCCTTTTCCACGATCAATGATTGCTCAAGCTTTCGATACCCTGAACGAGATAGTACGTGCGGGGTAACATTCTTCAAAGCTATCTCTTGAGCTTTCTTTCGAAAATCCTGTCATAATTGAAATAAACAAAGTGAATTAAATAAGATAAACATATTAATGTTATATAAATAAAAATAGTTAGGTAACTTCATTTACCATGCAAGCCTCATTTTCACGGCTTATTTTAAAAAGACGCCATGTCTCTTCATCAATATGTTTGTACTTTAAACATGAATTTTCGTCTTTAAGGTCGCCAAAAACATATCTCAAAGTCAGTCTTGACTTAAAGTGACAAAATTTAAGTCCGATATTGGATATAATCTTTGATTGAAGCGGTTCCACATCAGGAATTTCAAAATTTGCCTGCAAAATAACATCACCAAATTAAAATTAATCAATGAATATTAAAAAACATTATATGGTAACAATAATAATGTAAAGCTTATAAGAACATCCTCCCAGATCATGTTCCGATCGACCTTTGACACCTCATCCCATGAATTAATCGAAATGGAGAGCCTTTCACGAGAAACAACTCCAAGATAGCTCATAAACTCATCTGCATGAGGACCAAAAGCCACTCCAGTGTTGGCGTCAATGTCAACACGTGTCTTCTCACTAGCAACACGTTTCAATGCGAGACGCTTCAATCTAGTATGTCCTCTGCTACCTCGTCCGGATCGGGATTTGATTGGATTTTGATTGTCATTTATATCTGTGTTAAAAAAATTAGGTAACAAACATTAGTTAATCTGCATCGAATTAAAATCATATAAAACAAATACATAAAATTATAAATGCGTATTTACGGGTTGCATGTGGGTTGAATGTTCATATGTAAATTCCTTCACTGTGGTCTTTACGGGTTGCATGTACATCATCAAGTACATCGTCATCTTTATTAATTATCATTGGTGTGAATGAACGGGGGTCACCATTTTCAATATCATCTATGACCTTCCTTTGTTTTTTCCCGTGTAAAACGACATACCAATGTTCTGACATAGGATCTTTCACGTAGAAAACCTGAGACGTTTGTTGAACCATTATAAATGGCTCATCTCGATACCCTATCTTTCGAAAGTCCACTAGTGTGAATTCTAATTCATCAATTTTAACCCCACTTTTATTGTCAACCCATTTACACTTGAAATTGGAACGGAAAACCTAGTGTAGTCAACCTCCCATATCTCTTCTATAAACCCATAGTATGTCATTGATCCAAGTACAGGATTTGTATCTTTCGAAGTTGAAAACTGCATTGACTCGGCTTCAAGAGTAACACCAAAATTTTGAACTATACCCTTTTCATCCATAAACTTTGTGTAAAATATACAATTATTCACTTCATATGCTTTACATGAAATGACATCAAACTTCAATCCAGCAGCCAACCAGGTCAAGGTCTCTGATGTCGTTGAATCCTTTAATACCTCGTCTTTAAACAAAGGCATGAAAGTTCTATTATGTTCCATCAAGACCCATTTCTCTGTTTGTATTGGGTTATTTTCCTTCACAATGGCTTTATGAGCTTCTATGTAAGGTATGACTTCATCTGTGTTATTCAATATATACAAATGTTCTTGCAAGACTTCTGATCGAGATTTGCTTACAATATTCACACCACGTAAACATTTACTTGTAGAACGCTTGTGGTGCCATGAATTAGCTGGAAGACCTATTGGATTTGCTTTTGACATGTACTCTAAACAAAATTCAATACTTTCTTCAGCTATGTACCTTTCAATCATTGAAGCTTTTGAACGATAATGATTTTTCACATAACCTTTCAAAATTTTCATATACCGCTCAACAAGATACATCCATCTTAAGTACACTGGTCCACAAAATCTAACCTCTCTTACCAGATGCACCACTAGATGAACCATGATGTCAAAAAAATATGGAGGAAAAAACATCTCCAATTCACACAAGATAACAACAATTTCATTTTGAAGTTCATCTAGTTTTGATGGATCAATGACTTTACAATAGATGGAATAGAAAAATGAGCACAAATGGGTTATGGTATGTCTAACATTTTTGGTAAGATCCCACGAATAGCTACCGACAACAACTGTTGCATCAAGATGTGGCAATCATGAGACTTCAACCCAATTAACTTCAAATCTTGCATTGACACTAGGCTCTTAACATTTGAGGAATGTCCTTGTGGCACTCTCACACCCTTTAGACATTGACAAAAACTAATTTTTTCATCTTTTGACATGGTGTAACAGATTGGGGACAAATATGTACGCTTACCTATTTTTATGGGTGCCAACTCGCCTCGTATGTTCATCTCAATCAAATCTAAACGAGCATTTGACCATCCTTCGTCTTTCCATTATTGTTAAGAAGTGTACCAATTAAGCTATCACACACATTCTTCTCAACATGCATTACATCTATACAATGTCTGACTTCTAACCTCGATTTGTATGGAAGATCAAAGAAGATTGATTTCTTCTTCCAAATGTTTGTTACAGATGACTTTTTTTTACTTACCGAAGGTGTGGTCTATGTTATTTACCTTTTCGTAAATCTCAACACCAGTTAATGGAGTTGGTGGACCACTAGTCTTTTGGTGTCCATTAAAGACTTTTTTCAATCTCCGGTAAGGATGATGACTTCTAAGAAACCTTTGATGCCGAAGATATACTGTCTTCCTTCCATGTTCACTTTTTGAGAAGCAGTGTCTTCTTCACATATTGGACATCCTTTATGACCCTTAACACTATAACCTGATAAGTTACCATATGTCGGAAAGTCATTGATGATGCAAAATAACATGGCATGAAGCTTGAAAGTTTCATTAGCAAATCCGTCAAATACTTCAACACCCTGGTCCCACATTAACTTCAAATCTTCAATTAGGGGACTTAGATAAACATCTATGTCATTCCCTGGCTGTTTCGGACCAAATATCATCATAGACAACATCATGTATTTTCGCTTCATGCACAATCCAGGAGGTAAGTTGTAAATAACTAGTAAAACATGCCATTGTTGGGTTTAATAGTGCCAAAGTTCAAGAGGGGGGTGAATTGACCTTTTAAAAGTTTCTCGCAGAATCAGTGTTTATCACAGTTTACAGAAAATAAATCGATTTATTTGGAAATGAACAAATTTATTTTGTCACTGTTTGTGTTTGAAAAACGTTTATACAGCCAAGTTAATCACGGGATTATGCAGATTGATTTTCCAAATACACACACTGATATTAGAACGAAAAACAGTGAATCACAAAACAACAAGCTTCAATTTCAAGCAAGTGATTAAGGTTCAATTGATAGCTTGACAATTAATTGAGTAACCTATTACAATCAACCTGTTCCAGTGGCTTTTAACAGATTATAGATGTTCTTTTCAGAATCAAACAGTTTTTCCAGAAATTAAGAATAGTATGAACCGAGCCCAGAAATAACAAATTTA
Organism: Phaseolus vulgaris; assembly: GCF_051622355.1. Taxonomy (NCBI): domain Eukaryota; kingdom Viridiplantae; phylum Streptophyta; class Magnoliopsida; order Fabales; family Fabaceae; genus Phaseolus; species Phaseolus vulgaris. The sequence continues at coordinate 42,896,074 of NC_143508.1, forward strand.
TTATTGATTGAACAAATTTATTTCTTAACAGTTTTGACAGATATGCAGAAATTTAAGTGTAGAGATTAAGGGAGAATGAACACAAGGCAATTATACTGGTTCACTCAACTGAGCTACATCCAGTCTTCACCTAAACCAAGGTGAAATTCACTAAATCACAATTCAAACAAACACAAATCCCATTGTTCTTGAACCCTACAAGAACTTAGGTACACTTGCTGAAAAACCCTATTTCAGCACACACACTCTTCAAGAAACCCTATCAAGAAGAGTGTACAACCAAACTTTTACAAGAAAAGAAATGTGAAACGACTACACCTGATTGAGGATGCAGAAATCTGCCTTAAACTAGTAGAACAAATTGCTAGAACAGTAGCAGCACCTCTCACCAAGCTTTTGGAACCAAACAAGAACAAGCACTTTTTTATTTTCGAAATCTTTCAAGAACAGATGCTAATTCTTTGTAAATCCTTAATTCTCTGATGCAAAACTTGTTTTCTCAATTGTATGATCGATTGTTTAAACTCAGAAACAAGTTTTCTTTTTATAAAAAACCAACTTATAACAGATTTTTGAAAAACAGTTAAAGCTGTTATAAAAAGAACAAATTGAAAATAAAATGAACAGATTTATTTTCAAATAGCAGTTAGAGAATTTGTTATGTGAGGAGACTTAGTCAGCCATTCTGGTGCAGGGACAAATTTAAAACCATTTGAGGTAGACTTGGCACCAGAGTAAAAAAAGAATCTATTCATTTATAGATGAACATATTTATTTTTCAAAACGAAAACAGAAAAAGCTTAACTATTTAAAACACAGTCGTTTTGAAAGGTAGAAGACTTAGTCAAAATATTTGATGCATAAAATCTAATTTTCACAAGACTTAGCCAAGGCATTAGTTTAAAAATGAATCTGTTTATTTAGAAAAGAACATATTTGTTTTTATGCAGTAAACGTGTTTTTTTGTAAAACATGTGAAAAACAGTTTAAGAAATTTGTGCTTGCTCTTATCACATGGTCAGTGGTTAAGAGGTGAGTTACCCAGCAAAAAGCCTACTCTTAAGCAACCTCTAAACTCTACCTAAGACATTCTTAAAGCAAAAGGAAATATACATGAATTGTACATAAAAGTCTTCATCAAACACATGTCTTGAAGGGGCAGCAACCATCTTCAACAATCTCCCCCTGTTTGATGGAGACAAATCCCTATAGCTCTGTTGCTTTAAGAACCTGTACTGCACCAAATACTAAACCAGAAAATTGAAACATTGCATAACATGTAAATCAATTTTAAGGTGCAGAATGTAACTTTCTGTTTCAGCTAGCTTCACCTAGCATGGTGAGCTATTTTTCTCCCCCTTTGGATTCATCAAACAGCATTTAAGCATAGGGAAAGATAAAATAGAAACATAACCATAATAGTCCAAAAAATAAAGACAGATTGTTCAACATTACAGAAATTAAAAACTGATAAAAGAAAGCATGGAAAGCAAGATACTACTAATCCTTGTAGTATAACTCTGCAAGCTGCAACTGAACTCCTTCAATTTGATCATCAAGGTGCTGAAACCTTGCTTGAGTGGTCTCAAAATATGCCCTCTGTTCTGCAGTCATGACATCAAGGCGATACAAAACTTGCCTTTCAAACATGGATAATGGTTCACCTCGGTATTTTGGAGTTTGATAGGCAACAATGACATTCTGATGGGTTGCAGCAGCCTCTTCATGCACTGATTGGGGAGCAGGTGAGTCTCCTCTGATTTCTACAGATGGAGAACTTATCCTTTGATTTCCAGCATGTTCAACAGATTGTTCTTGCCCATAGGAGTGATGGATAACATAACATGAGTGTTCTGCAGCTTGAACTATGTCATCCTCCATGGGAACAGCCTCATCTTCATCTTCATTGTTGAGGTTTAAGGCTCCACGCTCTTCTTGAGGATCCTTGCCTTTGAGAATCACCCAACTGTCCTCTACTTTGTGAAATCCCATCTTTGTGAGAGTTGAGTTATCAATCTCACTCACAGCTTTGATGGTTTCGTTTCTCTCATTTGAAGCATCAATACCAAAGAAATCAATCAATTTTGAAACAAGTATAGCATAAGGAAAGCGATAATCAGCCAACCTTTTGGATTTCAGCATGTGTTCATTGATAATGAAAACCCAGTTTACCTTAATCTAGTTCATGATGCAATATAGAAGGATTAAATCCTCTTCATGTAAAACAACATGATTTGTACCTCTTGGGATGAGTTGCCATGCTATAATGTAGTCAACAAGACGTGGTGTAAGGTTCAAATGACCTGCATGGAATCTGCTTATGCTCTGGGTAGGAGTCCTCATACAGCTCTTGTAATATTGCAGTTTATTGAATTCTTGTATCCCACTGGTGTTTCCTTTTCCCACTTTCAGTCCAGCATACTTGATTCCAGCCACAGAATTCCAAACATCACTTGTGATCTTCATTTTGATCCCTTTCACATAGGAGACAATGTTCTTTCCATCCAAGGTTAGATTAGTGTAAAACACCTTAACTAAATCAGGATATACATTACCCGTTAATTCCAGCAGCTTTTTTCAGTTTCTGGTGCTTCAATACAACCCTTGTTTATGCCAATTTTCTAATTTCAGCCAGTTGAAATCCAACACCTTGGGTATATTAATCTGCTTTCTGCTTGTCTCGTGGATGTAGGCATTGATACCTTCTTCATTTCCAGCGAACCAACCTTCTAGTACACCTTGAAAAGTGCTTAGCTTGCCCTTATTTTTTTGTTTCTTCATTGAAGAAGAAGCCATGGTTGAACCAGAATTTTCTCTTGGTTTCAAATGGTGAGAACAGAAAATGGATAGCCAATGTGGGTAGCAGATTTTCACACAGATTTATATAGAAAAATGAATAGGTTGATATGGCAGTTATGAATGGATATGCATGAAGATTTTATGCTCTGAAATTGTGCAGAGAATCTTTGAAAATATGCAACAAATATTTAGGGTCACGATGCACACAACTCATACCTTCATTGAGCACCCAAACCATCAAATCGGTTACATAACCATGACCAAAACCGTCAAAGGTACAGAGGTTAATGCCCACTAAGTCAGTCAAATAGTCAAAGATCAAAATTTCTCTTTCCTAGTCATCAAAGCATATCAGTACCAAAAATAAACACATTCAATTACGAATAAACAGATTTAATTTTTCACTGCTAGGCACAATTGACATTTATAATACCCAATTCATTAAGCAGAAAATTAAACCTATCTTTAGCCAATGGTTTTGTGAACAAATCAGCAAGTTGTAAATCTGTACCAATGAATTTAACATCACAAGTTCCATTTGAAATGTGTTCCCTTAGGAAATGATGCCTAATTTCAATGTGTTTGGTTCTTGAATGCATGACAGAATTTTTGGTTAAGTTGATTGCACTTGTATTATCACACAACAGAGGTATATGGTTAAGTAAGATACAAAAATCATTCAATTGTTGTCTTAGCCATATAGTTTGAGCACATAAACTCCCTGCTGCAATGTACTTTGCTTCAGCAGTGGAGAGAGCAACACAAGCCTGTTTTTTGCATTGTCATGAGATCAAGCTTGATCCAAGCAAGTGACAGGTTCCACTGGTGCTCTTCCTATCAATTTTGCAACCTGCAAAGTCTGAATCAGAATATCCAGTTAAGTTTAATGAAATGTTACCTGGATATCACAAGCCAACTTCTTTAGTTCCTTGCAAATACTTCAAAATCCTTTTGGCAGCATTGTAGTGTGATTCTTTAGGAGCAGATTGAAACCGAGCACACATGCACACTGCAAATATTATGTCAGGCCTACTAGCAGTGAGATACAGTAGTGATCCTATGAGTCCTCTGTATTTGGTTTCATCAATAGCAATTCCAGCTTTATCATGATCCAAGTGACAGCTAGTTGAGAAGGGTGTGCTGATTGGTTTACACTTGTCCATTTCAAATTTCCTTAGCAGATCTTTGCAATACTTAGCTTGATTCAAGAAAATGCCATCCTTGAGTTGTTTGACCTGCAAGCCTAGAAAATAGTTCAACTCACCCATCATTGACATTTCAAACTCACTCTTCATGACTTTCACCAAAGTTTCACTCAATTCTTCATTGTTTGATCCAAAGATGATATCATCCACATATACTTGTACTAGAATTGTGTCATCTCCTTTCTTCTTAATGAACAAGGTCTTATCAGATGTGCCTCTGTCATAGCCTTGTGAGGTGAGGAAATCACTTAGCCTCTCATACCATTGCCTAGAAGCTTGCTTGAGCCCATAGAGAGCCTTTTTGAGTTTGAACACGTATTCTGGATGCTGATGGTCTTCAAAACCTGGTGGCTGTGAAACAAATACCTCTTCATTTATATAACCATTCAAGAAGGCACTCTTCACATCCATTTGAAATAGCTTGAACCCTTTGATGTAGGAGAAGGCAAGTAGCAATCTAACAGCTTCTAACCGAGCCACTGGTGCATATGTCTCATCATAGTCTATTCCTTCTTCTTGATTATACCCTTTAGCTACTAGCCTAGCCTTGTTTCTGGTAATTACTCCATGCTCATCCATCTTGTTTTTGAATACCCATTTTGTCCCAATTATATTCATCTCAAGTATTCTAGGAACAAGAGTCCATACCTCATTAAGAGAAAATTGATTCAGTTCCTCTTGCATGGCTAAAATCCAGTTGCTGTCCTTGAGAGCTTCATTCAGATTCTTGGGTTCCACTTGAGATACAAAAGCCATTGCTTCACAGAAGTTGTTCAAGGATTTCCTAGTTGATACTCCTTTCCCAATGTTCCCAATGACATTATCAAGGGTTAGGTCTCTAGGGTTTTTCACTCTTTTGGCAAACCTGTAGGCACAGTAGATTCTTGCATAGCATGTGTATCAGTAGTATCAAAATGAATCGATTCATTTTGATTTAAAACAGATTTAAATTCATTACTGTCAAGGTCATCAACAATAGTTTTAGATATGCTATGATCAGCTTCATCAAATACAACATGCATTGATTCTTCTACTATGAGCAACCTTTTATTAAAGACTTTATATGCATGACCATTCAAAGCATAACCAATGTGCACACCTTCATCTGATTTATCATCAAACTTACCAAGATTTTCTTTGCCATTATTCAATACAAAGCATTTACACCCAAAAACTCTAAGGTGGGTCACACTAGGTTTTCTGCCCTTATATAATTCATATGGAGTTTTCTTAAGAATTGGTCTAATTAAGGTTATATTTAACACATAAGCTGCAGTATAGACTGCATCTGCCCAAAAATACTTAGGGAGCTTAGATTCATTTAACATGGTTCTAGCTAGTTCCTCTAATGATCTGTTTTTCCTTTCAACTACACCATTTTGTTGGGGTGTCCTAGGGGCTGAAAAGGTGTGTGATATCCCATGCTTCTCACAGAACCTCTCAAATCTAGCATTTTGAAACTTTCCCCCATGATCACTTCGAATTGATTTAATGCAGCAACCATTTTCATTTTGCAGAACCTTTGCCAATTTCTTAAAAGCAATGTAAGCATCATGTTTATGTGCAAGAAACAAAGTCCATGTAAATCTAGAGTAATCATCCACAACAACTAAAGCATACAAATTTCCAGCCAAGCTAGCAACTCTAGATGGTCCAAATAAGTCCATATGCAATACATCCAATGGATTTTTTGTAGAAACAATATCTTTTGAATTGAAAGAGGATCTGATTTGTTTACCTTTCACACAAGCATCACAGAGCCTGTTATCCTGAAATTTAATGTTAGGTAAACCAGAAACTAGATCTTTAGATTTCAGTTTATTCAAGTGATTAGTGTGTATGTGAGCTAACCTTCTGTGCCACAGCAAAGACTCATCACTTCTAGACAACAAACACTCATTTGAAGAGTTAGTTTCCATGATATTCAAAAGATATATGTTATTCACTCTCTTACCAGTAAACAACACCTTATTAGATGAATCACTTGAGATTGTGCAGCCTTTTGACTCAAAGTTCACCTTGTATCCTTTGTGACAAAGTTGACTTATGCTGAAAAGGCTATGTTTGAGTCCTTCTACATAAAGCACATTCTCAATAGTGGTTGAATTACCTGTTCCAACAGTGCCTCTGCCCAAAATCCTTCATCGGTTATTATCACCATAGGTTACATGTCCCTCTGCTTTGAGCTTTAAGCTAGTGAATTTTGTAAGATCTCCAGTATGCTTGGAACAGCCACTGTCCAAGTACCACTGATTTTTCTTGTTGCTTATCTGCAAAACAGAATAAAAATGATACAAATGGTACCCTTTTCAGTATGGGGTCTAGCACAGATTAAAACCTTATCTTTGGTAGCCATTTTGCTAAATTCTTAGGAACAAGATGCTTTCTAGCAATGCATGACCTAGAGGTATGACCAGATTTCATGCAGTAAAAACAGGTTACATGAGATGCCTTTTGCCATTGTTAAAAGCTGAAAAACCTGATTTTGCTGGAACAAAAAAACTTGAAAGCTTTTTGACATTGGTTACATTTCCAGGGATATAACCAAGACCATTTTTATTGAAAACAGCATTCTGTGAGCCAAGGAGAGACTCAAGGTGATGGAAGAGGGCCAAGCACAACCTTCCATGAAAGGCAAGAGCCAAGTCAAGAGTGTCTAAGATCAAGCTAGGAGCGTCTAAGACCAAGCTAGGAGCGTCTAAGACAAGCTAGGAGCGTCTAGGACAAGAAGACCAAGCTAGGAGCGTCTAGGACAAGCTAGGAGCGTCTAGGACAAGAAGACCAAGTTAGGAGCGTCTAGGACAAGCTAGGAGCGTCTAGGACAAGAAGACATGGATCAAAGCTATGAATGGGAGAGTGGCATACTAGCACATTTTCCGTGAAGGCCCATCAAGTGTAGTTTAGCTTTAATTGGGGTGTAAATAGCATAGCCATGTGGACAAATGTTTATTTTTCTGCACATTAGAATTAAGGAGGAGTTAACCTTGATTAGCTAAAGGTTTCTAGAAGCCTTCACTAATCTAGGGACGGTTTTGTGAAGCCATGTGCACCCATGTGCTCCATGTGCTCTCCATGTGCCATGTGCCTCACATTTCCATTTCATTTTGCTTACATTTCATTTGCACTTAGCTTAACATTTACGGCCTCCTTAGCTTATAAAAGGAGATGCCTATCACTTGTATTTGCAATATTAATGAGAGTAATGTTATGCTGCCCATTTTGTGCCATACTTGCTCCTTACCTAGTTTCTAGGTTTTAATCTTCCTTCACCATCTATCAAAGGGTTGGCCGAACCTCCCTTCTTCCATACTCTTCATGCACCTTCAAGGTCACCACAACTCCTAGGAGGACCTTGCCCATTTCATACATAAGCTTCTGCACCATATTACCAAACATCCAAGAAGAGCTCCTTGAGAATGCCATCATTTGGTATCATGAGCAAAGGTTCTTCAAAGATGAGTATTTCCTGGTCATTTTCTTTTTTAGTTCTTCTTTAATCCGTGTTGTTCTTCATCTTCCATATTTGTCTTGTTGTTTTTTAATTTTTGCTTTGAATTGGTGTGATGTTTGGAAATTCCAATCGGTGCATCTTGTTCAATTGTTCTTGAGCAATCTTTGTGCAATTTTTGGTAGGATTCCATACACTTTGTGTTGCTGTTTTTATTTTAGGTATTTGAGTCCTTATTGCAATTTTATTTGGTTCATTTTATGTTCATTTGAGTCTTTTAATTTCTAAATCTATATGTGTTTTGTCTAGTCATGTTTTTCCCAAAATGTCATCAAATCATAGTAGTACTTTGTTTGGCTTATTTGTTTCTTGATTTTGGTCTAAATGTTTGATTTGAATCTGCTGTGTTTTTTATCCTTTGGTGCCTTTTATTTTTAGCTTGAGTTCATATTTGTGTTTAGATCTACACAAATTCCTTTTCATCAATTCCATTGTGTTTTTCTTTTGGTATATCTTGCTGTTTTTTCCAAATTTGCAGAATCCCCTGTTTTGCATAACTCTGTGCTGGCTGTTTTGCTTAAGAAAATTATTTTCCCACATAGGAAATTTCTGATCCTCTGGATTATGCAAGATTGAGGTGCTACAGAAAAGACAAAAAAAGAATCAGTTCAAAAAAGTCAATAGAAAAAAATGATAAATATTATAAAAACAGTGTGCAAATTTGGCGCTACAACTGGCGTAACTGAACACTGATTTTAGAAAATTTATTAAAAAAAAAATTGTTCATGCGTTTGGAGTGAAACCAACGCCAGAATTTAGTTGAGATCTTGAATTATTGGCATATAAATTTTCAGAAGCAAATCTTAAAAGGGCAGCTCAGCATAAATCGGGGAAAATCACGCTCTCTGGCCCACAACAATTTTTTTTTCAGTGGTGTTGTTTTTTATTTTGAAATCAATTATAGTGTTATTCTTAGGATCCATTTTGTGTGCCTACCTTTCTTTGAGTACCTTTTATTTGCTTGTCTAATATTTCTTTGGAACTCTTTCTAGTTGTCACATTTTAATTCCATTTGTGTGTTACTGTTTTTCCAATTAATTTGTTTCTTACTTTAATTCTTTGACCTCTAAATTTGGTGGTGGATTGATTCTCAATTGGTGCTTATTTGATTGGAAATTTGACTTGAGTGAGGTCTAGCTTGCTTGATAGGTGCTGGATTGGAGAATTAATTCCCTAATTCTAAGAGGAACAAAGGCAAGGGCAGAAACAAACACCTACCAAAAACACCACATACATTGGAAGGCCCAACAAAGAGGAGACAACCAAGTGCCAATAGAAAAAAAAAAGATCAACAAAGGGAGTTTCATTTATTTTCTTTGAAACTTAACTTTTGTTAATTACTTCTTTAATTACGTAATTAGACGGTGAGTGTGTCTTCAAGGGCTCCAAGTGTCCAAGAAGCCTCACCTAGGGCCGACTAGTTAGAACTATCTAGCTTAGTTTTGTTAATTGTCTTTAATTGCATCTTTTTGCCTTCATTAGCTACACTTATCAAACTGTTTTGTATTGTTTAAGCTTTGTTAAAACTGTTTGGTTGATTATATAGTTTGCATTGTTTTCTTGCATTAAAATCTTATTTCTCCAACTTAATTGTGTTTTAAGTGGTTTACTAAGAGAAAGCTTTGTGTGAAGACATTGAGGGATAGTTTTTGGCTAAGGCAAATGCTTGGTATTTAAGTAGTCCACTGTGACTCACCTCCCTTACCTGGAAGACTACCTTCTTTGACTTCCCTAAATTTTCTCAAAGTAAAACACTTTTATACACAAAGCTCTAGCCATGTCTTCTCATTCTGCAAAGTCTATTAAAAGTGATGTAAAGTCCATGAAATCTCTTTTAAAACAAATCGCAAAGGACGTACAACACATTTCATATAGACAATTGGAAAATGAGTCTAAAATCAATGAGTTAGCTAGAGCCAAGGAAGAGAAATCCCAAAGTTCAAAAAAATCCAATAGCCATCCATCTCTTTCACAAATCCAAGAATCTCTAGGGGAGGGAAGCCTTAGAATCCATGATTACTACCAACCACCCCCTAGGAGAAATAGAAGAAGAGAGGAAGAGAGCCCAAGGGAAGTAAGGGTAGACCTACCCCATTTCTATGGTAAGGAAGATGTAGAGGTATACCTAGATTGGGAGATGAAAGTAGAGCAACTCTTTGCTTGCCATAGGGTGAGTGAAGAAAGGAAGGCACCCTTAGCAACCCTTAGTTTCCAAAGTAATGCCATGTATTGGTGGACCTCTCTAGAGAGAGACCGACGTCTTCATAGGGAGCCTCCCATAGAATATTGGAATGACCTTAGGGGAGCCCTAAGACGTCGTGAATTGACCTTTTAAAAGTTTCTCGCAGAATCAGTGTTTATCACAGTTTACAGAAAATAAATCGATTTATTTGGAAATAATTTATTTTGGCGCTGTTTGTGTTTGAATAACGTTTATACAGCTAGGTTAATCACGAGATTATGCAGATTGATTTTCCAGATAGACACACACTGATATTAGAACGAAAAACAGTGAATCACAAAACAACAAGCTTCAATTTCAAGCAAGTGATTAAGGTTCAATTGATAGCTTGACAATTAATTGAGTAACCTATTACAATCAACCTGTTCCAGTGGCTTTTAACAGATTATAGATGTTCTTTTCAGAATCAAACAGTTTTTCCAGAAATTAAGAATAGTATGAACCGAGCCCAGAAATAACAAATTTATTATTGATTGAACAAATTTATTTCTTAACAGTTTTGACAGATATGCAGAAATTTAAGTGTAGAGATTAAGGGAGAATGAACACAAGGCAATTATACTGGTTCACTCAACTGAGCTACATCCAGTCTTCACCTAAACCAAGGTGAAATTCACTAAATCACAATTCAAACAAACACAAATCCCATTGTTCTTGAACCCTACAAGAACTTAGGTACACTTGCTGAAAAACCCTATTTCAGCACACACACTCTTCAAGAAACCCTATCAAGAAGAGTGTACAACCAAACTTTTACAAGAAAAGAAATGTGAAACGACTACACCTGATTGAGGATGCAGAAATCTGCCTTAAACTAGTAGAACAAATTGCTAGAACAGTAGCAGCACCTCTCACCAAGCTTTTGGAACCAAACAAGAACAAGCACTTTTTTATTTTCGAAATCTTTCAAGAACAGATGCTAATTCTTTGTAAATCCTTAATTCTCTGATGCAAAACTTGTTTTCTCAATTGTATGATCGATTGTTTAAACTCAGAAACAAGTTTTCTTTTTATAAAAAACCAACTTATAACAGATTTTTGAAAAACAGTTAAAGCTGTTATAAAAAGAACAAATTGAAAATAAAATGAACAGATTTATTTTCAAATAGCAGTTAGAGAATTTGTTATGTGAGGAGACTTAGTCAGCCATTCTGGTGCAGGGACAAATTTAAAACCATTTGAGGTAGACTTGGCACCAGAGTAAAAAAAGAATCTATTCATTTATAGATGAACATATTTATTTTTCAAAACGAAAACAGAAAAAGCTTAACTATTTAAAACACAGTCGTTTTGAAAGGTAGAAGACTTAGTCAAAATATTTGATGCATAAAATCTAATTTTCACAAGACTTAGCCAAGGCATCAGTTTAAAAATGAATCTGTTTATTTAGAAAAGAACATATTTGTTTTTATGCAGTAAACGTGTTTTTTTGTAAAACATGTGAAAAACAGTTTAAGAAATTTGTGCTTGCTCTTATCACATGGTCAGTGGTTAAGAGGTGAGTTACCCAGCAAAAAGCCTACTCTTAAACAACCTCTAAACTCTACCTAAGACATTCTTAAAGCAAAAGGAAATATACATGAATTGTACATAAAAGTCTTCATCAAACACATGTCTTGAAGGGGCAGCAACCATCTTCAACATCCATGTCCAAGTGTTATAAGATCGAAGAAACCCATCACATAGAAGGTGCTCCCTCATTATCTTAACATCCAGTATCCTTCCATTTAAACAGTTAACGCATAAACACCTGGTCTTTGCTCCATCATGACCACTATTAATCGCGTTATGTTGTGCAAATTGTATAAATTCTTCTACTCCTCTTTCGTACTCATCACTTATGCGAAGAGAATTAATCCAATTTCGATCCATTCTATTCTGAAATAGTCATGCAAATGATTTTTAATCAGTGTTCTACCAAACGCATTTGCCGAGGGTCGAACACCCTCGGACTCAATACCAGCATGTATCAATTGCCGAGGATGGAACACCCTCAGACTCAATACAAAAACGATAATTCTATTCTAAACTAACAACTAACATAATATAAATTAAAATTAAAATTAAAATAAACACTAAATAATATAAATTTTAAAAAATAAAAATTATAATACACAAAAAAAATTCCTAACATTAAAAAAATCAAAAAATACAACCAACCTTGTGTGTGAAGGCAACGTTGCCAAGGTGGCACGGCGGCGGCAACAACAGACGAGGCGATAGATGCGGAAGCAACGACAAAGCACACAAGCAAGAAGAAAGGAACCTACAAAGGCAATGCAACAATATGAACAATATCAATAACGCTGTATGAACGAAAATACATTGGTGAAGAAGAAAGAGTGCTCACAAACTTACCACGAAGGCACGAGCGCTTCAAGAAGAGAGAAACGCAAAGCACAAATGAGAGCACAGTGCAAACGCGAAACGCTTCTGGAGAAAGAAAGAGTAGTGAATGGCGCGCTTCTGAAGTGAAGTTAGGGTAAAAATGATTTACGAGTGCGGCTGTTACAATTAGTTGCATTTGTAAATGAACTTAATTTCAAAAATGCCACCACGTTTTTTACGAGTGCGTCGGTTCGTAAAACAGCACTTAATAAGGCGCCCTTGTTTTGCCTTTCTGTACTAGTGCAAGAATTAGGTACGTCAGAGTGTCTTTTGCAGGTACTATCTGAGTCTGGAGATCACATAGGCGAGGAGTATAGAGGCGAGATATGCAAAAAGAGTGCATTCAAGAGGGAGGGAAGAGCAGACCAAAAACTGACAAGGAGGGCATCATTCTCTTGGTTCCAACTCCGTTCGAGAACAATTGGTGCCCACCATGGGGCTGAGAGAATTTGAAGGAGGAAGCAGTCAGATGGTTCTACAAGAAGCAGGGTGAACAAGAAGATGTCGGAGACTGAGTAGATGGCGCTGATACTGTCTTTGTGGAAGGAGAAGGAGTAGATGAAGAAGAAGAACAAGGAAGAGATTGTGGCCCTCTGAAGAGAAAATGAAGAAAAAGCTAATCAAGGAGGGTCCCTCTGGCAGGCCAAGTAACCCTGTGGGGAGACCTGATGCAACCTCAACCGGCACAAAGGTTGTCGAGGAGACAAGACCCACTCGTACTCAGGAGACTATGTGCTAATCGTACCCAAACAGTTCCTTTCCCCCGTCGGGTGTGTTGGACGCATTCTGAAGGAACCCATTCACTGATTATGTGATAGGAGCGCAATTTCCACCTACGTGGAAGGGGATGAACATAAATCGTTACGAAGAGACAAATGACCTCAACGAGCACATAGACATATACACTACTCACATGAGTTTGTATACCTCAGACAATGTTGTTTTGTGCTGAGTGTTCCCAACCTCGTTGAAAGAAGGAACATTTAGTTGGTTTACGAGACTCCCCCCGTATTCCATAGCCTATTTTGAGAACTTGGTGTCCATGTTTGGGACACAGTTCACCACTAGCCGACCGCAGCATCTGATCTCTATTGCCCTGGTTAACATTCGTTAGGAGAAGGGAGAATATCTTAGGTTGTTTATGGAAAAGTTTAATAAGGTGACCCTAAACATCTGAAATCTGTGTCCGAACGTGGCCATGCATCACATGGTCACAACCTTACAACAAGGGCCATTTTTTAATAGTTTATGCAAGAAGCCAACTGCAAACCTTTACGAGCTTAGGCATAGGGTTGCTAACTATATGCAACTGGAGGAGTTGAGGGAGCATAGGAGTCAGGCCAGGGCCGAGGCAAGCGGAGAGAAGAGGAAAGATAAGGAGAAGGAGCACTCGAACCGACCTGCTATTGATTGAAGAGATAGGCACAGGGAGAACTGGGGACCCCGGTTTACAAGGTTTATCACTTTGAATGTTGACAAGGGAAGGATTATGGATGAAGCCTTGAGTGTCGACCTCATCCCAACACCGAGAAGGGTTATGAGCCTTGAGAATGCTGACCGATCTCGTAAGTGCTGGTACCATCGGAATAGTGGGCACACCACTAAGGAATGTCAGGCGCTAAAGGATAAGATTGAAGAACTAATCCAAGACGGACATCTCTGTCAGTACGTGGAGAGGGGAAGCAGGAGTTCGAAGTGATCTCCTCTGAGAAGGGAAGAGATAACCGAGCAAAGGGATTACGATCCTCGACGAACAAACAAAGACGATCATCAACTCGAGCATCGGAGAGGAGCCTCCAAGAAAGGATGGGGTGGCCGAGAGGTCATCAATAGCATTGTCAGAGGCTTTGCGGGAGGGGGCAACTCCAATTTGACAAGAAAGAATCATTTGTGAGCAGTGCAATAGGTGAACACCATCTCTTTTCACCAAGGATGTCTCCCATCACCTTCACTGATAAAGACTTCAAGGATATTTACCCTTCGCATGATGATCCCATGGTTATAACGGTTGACATTGGTAACTTCTCCATCATGAAAACGTTGATGGATTAGGGGAGTTCGATGGACATCCTCTACTGGAAAACGTTCAAGAAGATGAGGATTGCTAAGGAAGAGATGAAGTCGTACGACAATCAGGTGTTGGCTTCTCGAGTGAAAAGGTAGGCACCCGAGGCTACATCAAGCTCTACACCATGTTCAGTGAGAGCAAAACGAGTAAAACTATCAAAATCCGGTACTTGGTGATAGATGTCAGCACCTCATACAACATTCTGTTAGGATGACCGTCCTTCAATCGGCTAGGGGCGATCGTGTCTACCCTCACCTAGCTATGAAGTTCCCTCAGTTTCAGGAGATATTCTCACAGTGCACGTGGATCAAAAGGTTACATGAACATGCTATGCGGTCAGTTTAAGAGTGGAACCCCTCCGGAATGACTCTGACCAAGTAGATGGAGATCGTTCCCCCTGAAGAAAGCTCACACGAAGATGGAAATCCCCTCGTAGAGAGGATAAGACAGAACGAAGGGAGCATACAATTGCTCTAGTCGACCTAGATCCCCGGACAACCGAGCCGAGGCTTGAGGCCGGGGAAGACCTACGTCGAGTTCCCCTGCTGGATGGAGAGCACACCACTAGCGTGGGAATGTCGCTAGCGGCTACAGAGGTCGAAGTCGTTCATTTGACATTGAAGAAGAATGTGGACCTCTTTGCTTGGACGACATCTGATATGTCGGAGGTAAGCTCCGATAGGTTTGAGTGATAGCTTAGAAGAAGCGCAAGCTTGGGGAAGAGAAGAGGGTGGCAATAAAGGAAGAGGCTAAGAAGCCCCTATTGACAGGCTTTATACGAGAGACCCACTACACTACTTGGTTAGCCGATGTAGTTATGGTGACTAAGGCGAATCACAAGTGGAGGATGTGCGTCGACTACACCAACCTCAATAAGGCCTGCCCGAAAGATTCATACCCTCTCCCCAACATCAACCGACTAGTGGATGATGCAGTTGGTCACAAAATCCTTAGCTTCCTAGATACGTACTCTGGCTACAACCAGATAAGCATGCATCAGAGAGATAAGGAAAAAACCGCCTTCATAACAGATAAAGCCAACTACTATTATGAAGTCATGTCGTTCAACCTGAAGAACGCTGGGGCAACCTAGTAGAGGCTGATGGACAAAAGTTTTAAGGGGATGATAGGTCGAAACGTCGAAGGGGAAATGTGCATTCGGGGTGGAAGGGGGAATTTCATGTGTTTCATGCTAACCCACCAGGGGATCGAGGCTAACCCGGAAAAATGTTGAGCAAGAACTGAGAGGAGAAGCCCTTAGAATGTAAAAGAAGTCCAGTAGCTCATTGACTACCTGACAGCCTTGTCAAGGTTCGTTCCTCAGCTTGCCGAGCGGACGAGACCCATGGTGAAGCTTATTCAAATGGTGGCCAAATGCAACTGGGATGATAAATGTGAAGACATTTTTCAGCAGTTGAAAGCTTTCCTATCCTCACCGGGGGTGATTCAGAAGTTGAGGTTTGACCAGCCTATCATTGTTTACCTCTTGTTCTCGGAGGAGGCAATCAACGCAACCTTGGTACAAAAGGTCGACAAGGAGGAGCGACCAGTCTACTTCGTCAGCTGAATGCTCCATGCAGCGGAGATGAGGTACCAGATGATAGAAAAAGTTGCATTTGCCCTGGTTCTCACAACAAGACGGATAAGGCCTTACTTCTAGAATCATGTCATTATGGTAAGAACCGACTACCCAATCATTAAAATTCTTTCTAAATAAGATCTTGCAGGACGTATGATAAGGTGGTCGGTAGAGTTGTCGGAGTTCGACATCCATTATGAACCGAGAGGAGCAATAAAGTCTCAATGTTTAACAGACTTCTCAGCTTAATTGACCTCTCAGAAGGACTTTTCGACTAGGTGGGTGATATACGCTGACGGATCCTCTAACAAAACGACATGCGGAGCCAGTGTCGTCCTCGAGGGGCCGGGGGACCTTGTCCTCGAACAAACATTGAAGTTCGAGTTTAATGCCACTAATAACCAGGTCAAGTACGAAGCCATTCTTGCTAGTATGCACTTAGCACATGATATGGGAGCTCGCGAAATAACATGCAAAAGCAACTCCAGTTGATGATCAGACAGATTAGGGGAGAACTTGAGGTGAAAAAGCCTTTACCACAAAGGTACTACTGTTGAACAAGATGCTTTGATGTCTCCAAATCCAAGAGGAAAGCTTGAAGACCTTGCTGTTGGGTGTGTGTGTGTTTTGTCTAGTTGTTTGAAACTTGTTAATTCACTCCTTAAGATGATCCAATTTCATTTGAATCTTTAACCTTTTGAAAAGATGTGTTTTCTAAAAAGCTGTCAAAACTTCAACAGGTTGTTTTTCGAAACAACAGGTTGTTTTACCTTAGCAGTTTTTGAAAAGGTTTTGAAAAACTTGGTTGACTTTGCTGTCAAACCAAAACAATCGATTGTTTCGACAAAACAACCGATTGTTTTCCTGAAAACCTTAACATAATTCTGTTAAGCTGTTTTAATATGTTTTAAATGATCCTAACTAACTTGGCTCCTTTATTAAATGTTTTTGACCACTTGGGGGGTCTATATAAAGGTGGTTTTACGCTCCTAATCTTGAAGAAACAGAAAGAGTTTATCAAAACAGTTTTTCCAAGATTTGAAAGAGCTTTGCATCATTCTTAAGTGTGTGGAATAGGATTGTGTTGTACTTTTGAACTTTAAGCTTTGTAATACCCAGGTGTATCCTATTCCCTTCTTCCTTGATTACTGTATTTCTTTAGTTGTGTTGCCAAGGAGTGTTGTGTGTTCTTGAGGTGTTCAAGATCAACATTCTTGGTGTGGTTTGCCAAAGGTAGTGTGTTTCTTGAGGCGTTCAAGGTCACTACTTTGGTGTGTGGTGTTTGTAATCTGGTTTTGATTGCATAGTGGAATACCCAGTGGTTTCTGGGGACTGGATGTAGCTCTTGGTGTAAGAGTGAACCAGTATAAATTGCTTGTGTGCTTATCTCTTACCCTTAACTCTTTAAATTATGTTTTTAAGTTGTTTTTATAAACTGCTAATAAAAACAATCGATTGTTTTGACAAAACAACCGATTGTTTTTCTGATATCATCTTAAAATAGTTTTGGGTATTTGTTTCCTTGGTTCTTTTCTCTGTAATTCAACATTGATTTTCATTATACCTTCAAAGTTAGTGAAAATCCCTCTTAAGCAATTCACCCCCCTCTCGTTTAAGGCCATATATTCTAACAACTACCACACGGTCTCAAATCTCATCACTAGGTTCAAAAGATTGACAATGGAGCATATCCGCCGAGAGGATAATATGAGAATCGACGCATTGCCTTAGCTAGCTACGACAAAGAAGAAGAGCCACCATCAATCTATTGTACATATTTGCCTACGGAACCCTAGCGTAGGAGAGGCCAAGCCGATGACGAGATACCTAGATCTCGACATTTGCAAGCCGGAGGAGGAGAAAGCAATGAGACAGTGATGTGTTAGGTACACATTAATTGGTCCAGATCTCTACAGAACAGGGTACTCCAAACCACTGTTGAAGTGTGTCACCGAGGAACAAGCAGGATACATCCTCTAAGAGATCCACTATGGAGTTTGTGGAAGTCATTCTAGCATAAGGACCACGGCTGCAAAGGCACTCAGGGACGGATATTTCTGGCCAACCATCTAGAGCGACTATGCAGAGTATGTGAAGAAATGCATCAAATGCCAAGAGCACGATCCCTTGTCCCATCTCAAACCCGAGGCACTCCACAACATCGTGTCTCCATGGTCATTCGCTATCTGGAGGATGAACATCATCGGTCCTTTTAGCCTAGATAAGGGGCAAACCAAAATATTTCAAAATATTTAATTTTTCCTCAAAAATAGAAACAAAATGCATAAAGAAAATATTTTTGAATCTTTTATTTGGGATCCAACAAGTATAAACCTTAGTACTAAGTATTTTCGTTCATACCAAAAAATCAAGGTTTACGTATTTCTAAATGTTAACTATTTGAAAAAGGGTGTGCAATGTGAGCTGAGCTTTTGAGAAAGGTGAAACCGGAATTTTGAAAAAGTGAACCCGATAGAATGAACCTTGCTCCTACGTATTTATGTTCATAACAGAAAATCAGGAATCGCATAGTTTTGGCAGTGGGAACTAGACTTTTTTGGAAAAGTGAATCCAATAAAGATCAACCTCGTTCCTACATATTTCTATTAGGAATAGAAAATCAAAGATCACGTAGTTCTAGACAATTATTTAAAAAAAAGTTTGTTTGTTTGTATTTTTATTTTTAATATTTTTATTATATTTTTTTGGATTTTATGTTTGTTATATTTTTTTATCAAAAAAAGTATTGAGTAAAGGCATACAATACTCAAATAATTATTGTAGAAATTCAAATTTTAAAATATTTATTATTATTATTGCATTATTTTATTTTTTTTAAGAAATTAGTAACTGTGGGTGTATAAAAATAAAAAAGGTTGGCAGATAACAACAGTGCTGAGACAGCCGAATGGGCCAAGGCTTATTTGGATAAGATTAGTGCGGATATTAAATCCGCGGGTGCGAGTAGCAGAACTACGGACTGGTGCAAATAGGAAAGTTGCTGGAAATGAGAACATCAGCAAGAGGTGTCCAAAAGTAATTATTATATGCATAAAAGAACGTGGCCCCTAACACTCTCTCTCCCTTACGTAAATCATTATGTATGCAAATCTTCCTCATTAAATAGAGCAAAACACGGGCCCACAAGTACATGTATTCATTTTCCAAATCACCTCCAACCGCGGGTCACATTACTTTTTTCATACAAATTCTCTAATTCAAATGAAAAATATATATTAACAACCTATTCCAATATATAACCCTATTTCTTTAATTAAGATTTCAGTTTTCAGTTTTGGTATAAAATAACGAAAATATCTTTTTTTTCATATTATTAATCCGAGATTGTATATTGGAGCAGGTTGTCAGTATATCATTTCTCAATTCAAATACTGCGTGAGAAATTCATTTCAGTTGTACACAGAAAGCGGAGAGGGTCCCACATATTCTAATGATCATAACAAAAACTATAAAGGGACACAAGATGCGCAAACAACAACCTAATGCAAATCATTAAGCAAAATCCACAGGTGGAATATAGTTGAGTTGCATTGCCAACGTAAAGAACGACACCGAACGCAACCCCAAATCGAGAACAACTAAAAACTGCAGTAGCTTTTCATGCCAAGGCAATCAAAAGCAAAAGCAAAGGAGCTTCAATTGGATTCTGGTAACCATGAGCAATCACGATGCAAAATACTATCTCCTTGTGCATTAAACTGTGAGACAGATGAAATATTATATTTGACTATGAGATAGATGACAACGTCCTTATACATTCTTCATGCATTAGATGATAAGGTGGAGAGAGATAGTGGAGAAGAAGACAAAAAAGTATTTTTGTTATTATGTATGAAAAATGAAAAGAGAATACAATATATATAAAAGTTGCGTTAACTGAACAAAGAGTTACAGATAAAAATAACTTTCAAAAAACTTAATATCCCTTCCAACTTAGCGAGAGATGTTTATCGACCCAGGCTTGGAAATAGTATAAATGAATGCACCACGTTCAAGTGGTTTTGTGAGAACGTCAACGGATTATTGCACTATAAGAAAATCATTAAATAGAAACTAAATTCAGAAATAAAAAATAATTAGTTACTATATTGAATAAATTAGATACTATTTTAGAGACTAAAAATTTATTGGTATCTAAAGTACTTCTTATAATTAATAAAAATTTATAAAATGGTTTCTAAATTGATATCAAAATTAGTTACCAAGGTTTTAGCTACTAATATTTTAGATTCTAAATTAGTCTCTAAAGACTAATAAAGACTAATTTAGAATATAAAGTAGTTAGTAGTTAAAGCCTTGGTAGCTAAGGTTAGATACCAATTTAGAAACTACTTTATATACTAATAAATTCTATTTAATGATTTTCTTGTAGTGTTGGAAGAGATCGGTAACAACTGAAAGAGCTTGGATTGAAGCTTTTCACATACAACATGATAGTCTATCTCTATATGCTTCGTTCTCTCATGAAAGCTTAGATTGTGAGATATATATCTTGTGGATTGATTATCATTGTAGACAATAACTAGGGTCTGAACCTTTATCTTGAATTCATCAATCAAATATTTCAGTCGTTGAATCTCACAAGTTAGAGAGCACCATATTCTGCTTCGGATGATGATTGTGTCACAATAAATATCTTCTTTGATTTCCAACTGATCAATTAAGAGCCCACGAACACACAAAAACCAGTTGTTGACAGCCTAGTTTACGAACAACTTGCCCAATTTGAATCATAAAAGCCTTTAAGCTAAAGATCAGAATTAGTAGGGAAGAAAAACCCTTGTCCAAGAGTCCCTTTAATATAATGCAGGACTCGGTGTGCAACATTGTGGTGCTCTTAAGTAGGTGTCTGCGGGAACTGACTTAAAAAGATGCAATAGCTTATGTTTAGTCTGGTGTTTATAAGATATACTAGTCTCCCAATGAGTCTTTGGTAAGCAATAACATCCTATATGGGAATCCCT
Organism: Phaseolus vulgaris; assembly: GCF_051622355.1. Taxonomy (NCBI): domain Eukaryota; kingdom Viridiplantae; phylum Streptophyta; class Magnoliopsida; order Fabales; family Fabaceae; genus Phaseolus; species Phaseolus vulgaris. The sequence continues at coordinate 42,916,848 of NC_143508.1, forward strand.
TCTTGAAACATGTTCTTTGTATCCTTCATCATAGGTGTGGAGCATGGTTTAGCAACAAGGAGACCAACGTCATTGATGATGTCTAGAGCATACTTTCTCTGTGAAATATGAATACCCTTATTAGATCTAGCTATCTCAAGACCCAATTTTTTTTTAAATCTCCTAAGTCTTTGTCTAGTTGTTGTGTGACTCGTTCAAAGTCTGATATACATTTTTGTGCAAGAATAATATCATCTACATATAACAGTAATATAGTAAAAATATTTTTAATGTGTCTTATGAATAACAAATGATCATAAACAGATTGAGTGAAACCAATTCTTTTAAGAGAAGAAGTAAATTTAGCAAACCATTTCTACTTGCTTAGTTAGCTTGCAAACCTATCCAGTTTTGACCTTAATTCAAGGTGGAGGTGACATGTAAACCTCCTCATTCATTTCTCCATGCAGAAACACATTGTTCACATCTAGCTGTTTCAGGTGCCAGTTCTGTGTTGTTGTAATGGCTAGGAGCCTTCTTATGGTTGTAAGTTTGGCCACAGGGGAAAATGTGTCTAGGTAATTGATGACTATTTTACGGCAAGTGTACCATGTAAGAAATAATAATTTGTCCCTAAGGACAAATATCAAACGCACAAGAAATAGTTAAATTCTCAAGTATAATATTCACTAAATCTAAGACAAATGTCAAAGTTTGTTGAAAAGTTGCTTGTATGATGAATTTGCAAGAAATTAAATAAAGCAAAGTAAAGGATTTGTATGAGTCAATTGGGAAAATTGGAATTGGAGTTTATCCTTCTCACTCGTCTGTATTTTTTTCAAAAGATTATAATATTCAATCTTGATTGATATTGAAGCACATATAAAAATCATTCATATTGATTCCTTGCATACAAAATTATTAAGAGAGTCTCCTAAATATTGATTCTTTTCATATTTATAAAAACTCCTTATCATTACGAACATATTTTATGAAGCAGTTAACATTTCAAATTTATTCCTAGAATTCAAATATGTTAACCATTATCATTTAGGTCAGATGCTTAGAAATACTTTTCAGTCAAAACTAAGGATCAAAGTCATGAATAATTCAAGCTTTGAGAATAAAATGATAATAGCAATCATCAATGAAGAACTGAATATTATGGATAAGTATCACCTCAATACATAAGAGTTTGAATAGATTACTTTCAATCCCAAATGGAAGAATTAGCCACTCATGTTGACCATTACAAGCATGGAAAGCAAGAAAAGAAGATCCAGGATGTTCATCCTTGACGGTTGTCTCCTTTAGGGTTTTCTATCTTTTTCCATTCTCCTAATGATGTCTAGGATTATGCCTCATGCCTTCTATTTAACCTAGTTAGGCTTGGCTAAGTGACATCTCGCTTAAGCGAGTTCTTACTTGCTTAAGTGAGTTTGACGAGAAAAGGCCCAACTTCACTAGAATGAACTCGCTTAGGCGAGTTCCTCTGGAGTGATCTTGCTAGGGCGAGTTTCCAATGTTCCAACTTTCCCTTTTCATCTTATCCATTCTCCTTTAGCCCTTTCATCAACATTTTCCCCTAGAATCCTGAAATTAACACAAATTTGGGAATAAATCGTTCTCATTCATCTTATAATCACAAAATATGTAAACATGTTTAAATTCCTAAATTACGGGGGATGACTTATGGTGACAGTAACCGAGGGATGATCCTTGGCAGAGGCACAATAGATTCTTCAAGAAAGATCACAAAAGAAGATGATTAAGATGTTGGATTTTAGAAATTAAAGATCTGCTCAGAAAATCAACTAGATGATTATGCGATTCAACTAGTTGAAATCACGAGATAGAATGACTTACCAAAGGAATGGAGAACTCCAAGGTATCTATCACTGGACAAATAATTGGACAAATAGGTAAGGGAATATCTATTCATCTTTCTCTAAATAATCTCTGCGGACATATGGCATTTGTGTCACAAATTGAACCAAAATTTGTAATTGAAGCTTTAAATGATGAAAACTAGGTAACAACAACGCATGATGAATTAAATCAGTTTATATTTTGCACATTGCACCTGAGATAAAAGGGGGAGAATATTTGGATGTTTTGTTGTAATATTTTACTATTTTATTCCTACATAAGTTTGTTGTATTATTATTTACAGTTGGCAGAAATTGTGGTTCTGCATAGGTTGTGTTTGGTTATCCTGTTGTACTTGTATATTCTGTACTATTTGGTCTTTCCTTATGTTTTTGAAGGATCTCCTTGTATCAAAATCAACAACACAACACCAGAGATTTGTCTTCATCAAATATGGGGAGATTGTTGATCAAGAAGCTTTGATGAATCCAAATCTGTCTTGAAGACTTGTCGTGTGTATGTGTTTGGTTAGGTAGATTTTGTTATGTAACTTTGCATTAAATTATGATCCAAGTTACTTGAATAGTAATCTCCTTGAAATGTTTCTTTTTTCAAATATGTGTTAATTTTAATTAGTTGATTCATATATTAATCAGTTGAAATTACTTTTATTCAACTTTGCTGACTATAGTAAGTATATCGTATCAACCGATTGAAAACACTTAATGATTTTAAAGATTTAAAAATAAATTGTTTTCTATTTTATTTTTTTTGTTAAGTTAAATCAATCAGTTATTTCGATAAAAGAACTAGTTTAAAATCTGATGATTTCTTCTATTAAAGAAAATGGTCAGTTATTTTCATAAATCAATTAAATATTTTTAACAGAATTTTGTTATGTTAATCAAACTGTTTTTAATTAATACATCTGGTTTCTATAAATAATCAAACTGTTTTAACAATCTTTTTTACCCTATATAAGGATGTTTTCTGATAATTTTAAACAACACTTTTCATAAAGAGACAAATAGAAAGTTTTAAAGCATTCTTGGAGATTAAATTTGCGTTTTGGATCATTCTTATTATTTGAAGAAGGTTTCTGGGTTTACATTTTTGCTTTAAGAATTTCATCTCACATCGTCACAACTAGGTCTTTAGATTCTAAAGCCCCCAATGAGATGAGATTCTTCTTCAACTTTGGCACGTACCGTACATCCCGCAAAATTCTGGTGGATCCATCATGATTCCGCAGCTTGATTGAACCTATCCCAGCTGTCTTACATGGATTATCATTACCCATGTAAACAACCCTGCCATCAAGTTCTTGAAATTCAAAGAACCAATCCCGAATGGGACACATATGATAGGTACAACCTGAATCCAATATCCACTCATCTGGATACGATGATGCTGAAAGCGAGACAATTAAAGAGATATCTGATTCCACGTCACTTTTGCATTCTGCAACATTTGCATCTTGTGGAGCCTTCCCTTTCTTCTGCAGTTTTGGACAGTCTCTCTTCCAGTGTCCTTTCTCATGACAGAAAGCACACTCATCTTTGGCAACGGCTCGACCTTTAGACTTAGACCTCCCTCTTCTCCCATTTGTTTGGCTTTGCTGACGACCTCTTGCCACCAATGCTTCTTCTGATGTCGTTGATTTGGTTTTCATCTTATCCTGCTTTCTCAATTCATGACTATATAAAGCATAACAAACAGCATCTAACGACACATTCTCCTTCCGGTGAAGGAGCGTAGTCTCCAAATGTTCAAATTCATCAGGAAGAGATGATAACAACATCAAAGTCAAATCCTCATCCTCAAACTTCACATCTAAATTCAACAGGTCTGCTACTAATTGATTAAACATAGTGATGTGTGCATTCATAGTAGTACCTTGTTGGTAGTCAAATCGGAACAACCTTTTCTTCATCAGGAGCTTGTTCTGACCACTCTTCTTCAGAAACTTGTCCTCCAATGCCTTCCACAGTTTGTGTGCAGAAGTCTCACTTTTTACAGCATACTTCTGCTCTCTGGACAGGCAGGATCGAATAGTTCCGCATGCCAACCGGTTGATGATGCTCCAGTCTTTCTCCTCTACCTCTTTTGGTTTCTCTCCTTCAATAGCAATATCAAGACCCTGCTGAAAAAGAGAGTCCAAGACCTCTCCTTGCCACATGCCAAAATGTCCAGTGCCATCAAATATTTCCACCGCCAATTTCAAAATGGACATCGGGAACCTCGACCATGATGACGAGGAGCCCGACACTCTGGATACATCCTTCGCTTCTTCTTCTTGATTTGCCATTACAAACTCAAAATATAGTATTCAATATTACAAATAATTTCAAACAACCCAAGGCGAACCTTCGGCTCTTGATACCACTTGTTGGGAAAAACGGGTAATTTTCCCACTAAAACAGAACCCTAACAGAGCTACCCGACAAATAATATTGAATAAATAAAGCGGAATAATAAAAGAGATAAAGAGGAAAAAACACACCCGAAAATTGTTAACGGAGTTCGGCCTGTTTAGCCTAATCTCCGAGCACAGCAAAAACAACTCACTTTTATTATTATGGGAGAAAATATTACAAATTGGGATATATAACAGTGAAGGAGGAGAATTTAATTTATAACCCTCAAACCTCATTCCCAAACAATGAACCCACCAATGTGGGACTTGGGATTAAGCCAAAATCAACAAATCAAACTGTTTTTAATTAATACATCTGGTTTCAATAAATGATCAAATTGTTTTAACAATCTTTTTTACCTTATATAAGGATGTTTTCTGATAATTTTAAACAACACTTTTCATAAAGAGACAAATAGAAAGTTTTAAAGCATTCTTGGAGATTAAATTTGCGTTTTGGATCATTCTTATTATGTGAAGAAGGTTTCTGGGTTTACATTTTTGCTGTGTTTCATTTGTAATAATCCAGGTGTATTCAAATCTTAAACTTTTTATTGTATTATGTTGTAAGCAGATTCAAATAGGGTTTCTGAATTTTGTGTGTGGTTAAGAGTGTTGTGTGTTCTTTTAAGGTTCAAGATCAACACTCTTGATTGCTTTTGTAAACCTTGTGTGTTTGGTTTAGTGAATTCTCAGTGATTTGCTGAGAACTGGATGTAGCTCTTAGTTAAGAGTGAACCAATATAAATCTCATGTACAATCTCTCTCTTTCACTTTGATATTTGTTTTATAAATTGATTTATAGTGTTTTGCAATTAAATCAAATGGTTGAATTCTCATAATAATTGGTTTAATTTTTGAATAAATGTTTGTTTTGCTTTTTATAATCAGTTGAGCATATAAATCAATTAATTTATTTTATTGATTTTTGTAAAAATCTTATGAAAACAATTCATCCCTCTTATTTTAAGTCACCTATTCTAATACATTAATTTATTTTATTGATTTTTGTAAAAATCTTATGAAAACAATTCATCCCTCTAATTTTAAGTCACCTATTCTAATACATGTGTACCTCAGAGTGTCATGTCATCATCCTTTTAATGTTGTTAATGCCAATTTATCAAAAAAAACCAAATTAAATCATTTAAATAATATTGGGATCATCTTAAACTTTTTAAAAATCAAGAAACTAGAGTGACTTTTTACGTTTAAAATAGAGATAAAAAAATAATTAAACCTCTTATGAATTATTAGATTACACTTATTGGAAACATTTAAAGTTAACGTAGATCTAAATGAATTAATTGTGTTAATAATTTGGTTAGATGAGTATTTTATTATGAAAATAGTAGATGTTTAGTCAAGAATATTTTCAACTTCTTGGAGGTTATTCCAAATGTGTCAAGAATGATTAAAGAACAATTTTAATTCCAAAAATAAAATTTAAGAAAAAATAGTTAATATTAATTTTAAATGATTATAACACTTAGTATTAAAAGCTGATATTAAATTGTTAAATTGAATTATTTTTATTCATATAAATATTTGTAAATTAATATTATTATTCATAATTATATTTAATATCATTCTAATAACTTTAAACTATTTGTATTAAAAATAGTTTGTAATAATTATAAACTTCATATATCACTTTTAAATTTAAAATATATATATATATATATATATATATATATATATCAGCTTTTTAATAATGTTATAAAATTTATTACTTAGAAAAATAGAAAAGTCTGTAGGACGCGATTTTTAGTAGAGAAGAGAAGAGAAAAATCAATTTAGAAATGGGTCGAGGGTATGATTTTTCATAGATTTATAGTAAAAAATATATGATAAATTAAGTAATAATTAAGTTAGTTTTTGTTGATAAACTAGTTACTAATTGATACATTTTTAATTATAAGTTTTAAGTTGATAAATTAATTTATTAGCTAAAAAATATTGGGTAAATCTAATTGATAGTCTAATTCGTAAATGAAAACGATACAAAAGTATATCATTATATAAATTTTATTATAAATAAATTTTTTGTTTTTTATATCAAATTATATAATTATAATATTTAGATTTTTTTAAAAAAAATCATTTTTTATTAAAATTTTAATGTTTCTATTTACTTTTTTAGGGTGTATATTCTTTAAATATTTAAATTTAAAATGTAATAAATAAAAATAATATAACAGTTAATTGATTCTATAAAATTAAAAATATTTAAATAAAAGTAATTGAAGATAATACAAAAATTTAATAAAATATAAAAACAACAAAAAATAAACTGCAAATTATGATTTAGTTACAAGCTACAAACACAGTATAGCTTCCAAGAGTTCATTCTCCTAAAGAAATGTCGGCTGGGTTTAGTGGACTTTTTTGTTTATTCTAAAAAATCTAATGATATGTCTTATGTTTTTGTTTTCTTATAGTTTATATTCAATTTTTATAATGGCTTCTTAATTTTTATTAAATTTATTATTAATTTTTGTAAAGAGAAGAAAAGGCAAGGCGGCAATACATGGTAATGGAGTGGTTGGCGTTCTACTATAAAACTTTAAAAATCAAATAATATTTTTTTCTATAACAATAATATCTCTTTGTCCTATACAATAATAATAAATTTACATAGCCTCTTGATTAGTTATGACAAAAAGTCAACAACGGCTAACCAGAAAGAAAAGAGAGAAAACACTCCAATGTCTTCCACCCAAGATGAAGCATCCTTCATAAACGGGCATATGCCTTTTTCCACTTTCCTTCATTCTATTTCAACCATTCATCATCGTCATCACTCACACTCACACTCACACACGCCAAAGTCCAAACATGTCTACTGCAAGAAGTCACGTGCTGGCATACCCCTTCCCTACTTCCGGACACCTGATCCCCCTCTTGGACTTTTCCAAGGCCCTTGTCTCTCGCGGCGTTCAAGTCACAATTCTCGTCACCCCAAAAAACCATCCCTTGGTACCGACCAACTTTTCTCCTCTTCTCCAAACCCTGCTCCTTCCCCAAATTCAGTTTTCAAACCCCAACTTAAATAGGCTCGTCAACACGATCACCTTCATGCGCCACCACCACCACCCCTTAATCGTCGACTGGGCCCAGGCGCAGCCCATTCCCCCTTCAGCCGTGATCTCCGATTTCTTTCTCGGTTGGACCCTCCTCCTTGCACGTGACCTCAACGTGCCGCGCCTCGTTTTCTCCCCCTCCGGCGCCGCTGCGTTTTCCCTCTCCCAATCCCTATGGCGCGACGCCCCCTTAAACGACAACCCCCAAGACCCAAATTCCGCCGTTTCGTTCCCCTACCTTCCCAACTCCCCGGTTTATCCTTGGTGGCAGATCACGCACCTGTTCACCGGGAGCCAGAGAGGAGGACCCGAATGGGAGTTTTACCGAGAGAACACGCTCTTCAACATCGACTCCTGGGGTGTCGTTTTAAACACGTTCACCGAGTTGGAACAAGTTCACATAGAGCACGTGAAGAAAGACCTCGGACACAAAAGAGTCTGGGTGGTGGGCCCGGTCTTACCGATTCAAAGCGGTTCGGCCATACCGGAAGAGCATGGTGGGAACAGCGCCGTTTCGCGAAACGACATCGTTGAGTGGCTGGACTCGTGCGGGGAATGCTCGGTTGTCTACGTGTGTTTCGGGAGCCGTACGATTCTCACGAGTTCGCAGATGGAGGTGTTGACGCGTGCTTTGGAACTCAGTGGGGTCAACTTTGTTTTGTCGGTTGGGGTTCCGGACGCGCGAGCGGTGGCGCAGGAGCAGGGTAAGGTGCCGTGTGGGTTCATGGATCGGGTGGGAGTGAAGGGGAGGGGTTTTTTGATAGAGGGGTGGGCACCGCAGTTGGTTATACTGAGCCACCGCGCGGTGGGGGTGTTTTTAACTCACTGTGGATGGAACTCGGTTTTGGAAGGGTTGGTTTCGGGGGTGGTGATGGTGACGTGGCCGATGGGTGCGGATCAATATACAAACGCGAGGCTCTTGGTGGATGAGTTGGGTATGGGGATTCGTGGTGCTGAAGGTGAGAAGCTTCCAGAGGCTAGGGAGTTGGGGGAGAGAATTGAGAAGGCTTTGGGGAGAACGAAGGAACGGGTGAGGGCTGAAGAGTTGAGGGACGCGGCGCTGCGGGCAGTTGGGAATGGTGGAAGCTCGGAGAGGGAGTTGGATGAGATGGTGAAGCTGCTGAACGAAGTTCCCTTTGAGAAAACCACCACTTGAAAAATTGTTTTTTTTACTTAAATATTTATTCAGATTATCGGCAGCATTTTAGTCTTAAAAAGTAATTACCTTTCTAATTGTTCAATCACATGGCTAGTTTCCTTCCAAAGTTTGTTTGCTAATAACAAGTAGCACTTTCTTTTTATGAGATTGAAAAGGCTCAATCCAATGTATAGGTGTTCTAATCGATGGGAATCCTACTTATTAAGTATTAATGGTTTTGAGGTCTTACGTCACGTCTAAGTTTCATTTAACCTATCATGTTGTCGTATGTTATCGTAGAATGACATGACATGACGCTTTAGAGTCCGTTATGATGTTTTAAGAGTTTTCAAACTCTTTGTTTAAAAAAATGTTTGATTGAACGACCGCTTATTTAGTTGCTCCAGTGTATTAGGTGTCAAAAAAAAAAATATTTAAATATTGTTGTGGGGTTCATAAATATTTTTTGAAAAGGTTTAATCTTTCATTTAATTTTCAATTTTTTCTTGTTTTGATCTCGTGGTTCTTCAGTGTATCATTCTCTCTTTCACTTTCTTCTTCTATTGGTTTCTGTTTCGTGGTTTCATGTTCTTCTTTAGTTCTTCAGTGCCTTAGTCTTCCTCAAGTTTCACTGTCGTCGTCGTGGGTCGGTGTTTGCAAGGTGGAGCTCTCCATCTCTTTTCACGGTGGTTAGGTGATAAAGGTAATACATTTTTTATTCAATGGATTATGAAGTGAAACATTGTTGTTGTGTGATTTTGATGATGTTGTGTGATTTTGATGTTGTTCTAGACCGTTAACTAGGATTGTCATGTTACAACAGTTGTTAGAGTGACAATAGTATGGTTTGATGATTCAGTTTTAGTTTTGAGTTTCCTGTTGAAGGAAGTTTGAAGCTTTTCTTCCATGAATGATGAACTGTTGGTATTGTTGATATTACTAGACACACTGATATAAAATTGATATATGTTTTTCACAGTGATGAAGGTAGAGCATATAAATTGTATGCTCTAATCGTTGAACAAACGAGTTTGGTAATTGTTGGTAATATTTGGTAATTGTTAAGACAAATGAGTTTTCCAATTGTTTCCCAAGACATTTTAGGATTTCATTTTGTCTAAGATTGCTTTGCTAACTTTTGATTTGGACCGATGGGGTTGTTAATAAGCTTACAATCCATTAAGCTTGTTTTTTTTGTAGGATATCCAAGGCATAAGTTCTCAATGTTTTCGTTGGATTGAGCCACTTGTATTGCGATGAAGTATTTTAGATAGCAACCACCTTCTTCCTAGGTGGAAAAGTAACCACAAAATTAAGTCAACTAAGACAGTGGCAGTATGTTAAGAAAACTTTTTCAACAAATGTCACGTGACTGTTCCGATTGGTTGGGGTGGGGCATGAGGTAGGGAGAAAGTGGGTCAAATAAGGTTTTTAGAAGCCATGAGTGTAGGGCAGTGTCAAGTAAGCACAAAATTCACTCAATTTAGGGACTGATAGTATGTGGTTAGCCTAGTGGAATATGTGGTTGGGGTGGGCATGATGTGGGCAAAATGTGCGTTAGATCAGGTTTTTAGAGTCCATCAGCTTATTGAGTGTGTTTCTATCAGTTGGGAGACCATGAACATTTTCCATCTGCTCAATTTCCTGCATGTATTGCATCTTGAGCTTTGAGGCTGTTGTTAGTAGAGGATAATTTTTGAAACACTCTACAGGCAAGGCCAATGGCCAATGTAAAAATATAATTCCAAAAGCCAAAATTAAAACAACTTTGTACAACTAGATTAATTGAAAATAGAACACAATAGGGTAACATCATCATAAAAACTACACGCAAATTACCTATTACCCCAACTTTGTGTTCTGCACAGATATGTATTAGGTCTTTCATGTTGTTGACAACCTTTGAAATCTGTCAAGCATTGTAGCAAGTAATATAAGGGTTGAGAAAATACATAGCATAACAAATCAGAGGTTTTCTCTATAGTACTCAACACTATACATTAATTTTTGAGCTAGAATTTAATAGCATACCTGCAAACATCTCACATATCTTTTAGAAAAACCCAAGTCATTAAATGATTGCAACTCCAAAATCTTTGCAAGCTGGCGCTCTGCTGTCAATACCCTGATGCAAAATAAACATTACATTAAAGCTTTGAAGCTTGAGTCCAGTGTCATTGTAATTGTTTGTTACCTAGATCTGGCATAGACTGTTTTAACCAACATATACTTTTTAACAAAGCATTGTTATAAAATGCTCAAAAAGAGAGTGGTGGTTGACAAAAGGGAATGAGAATCTAAATTTGTAATCTATATTTAAAAAATACCATGAGATGCTCTTAATTTTGAATAAGCTCATTGTAAAAATATGAACGTGTGACTTTGCATCTCTGTATGTATAAAAAATGCTATTTCTATGACGTAGGGCACCATAATGCAACCAAACATGCCCACAGGGTAAAATCTTATACTACAATAAGATCTTTTTGTTTCCAATTTTACAATTAATGATTTCCAACAATACTTTTTTCCTTTGATTTTACCCCTGGTTATATACAGTTGGATAACCCTTCAATAAACCCAATAAATATAAAGAAACATAGTTTGCACCATATCCTTTCTATAGAGCTGTTTTTATCCATCTATATACCGAAATCACAGTATGCACCATGAGTGTAGGACAGTGTCCAGTGATCACAAATTGACTCAACTTAGAGGATTGTTGTATGTGGTGACCCTAGTAGGAATATGTGGTGACCACATTAGACTTCCTGCAAGTCCCTGTGCAAACTTATTCTGGAAATGTGAAGTGTGTGTTGGTGTTGGTTGGGGTGGGCATGATGTGGGCAAAAAATGCGTTAGATAAGGTTTTTAGAGTCCATGAGTGTAGGGCAGTGTCCAGTAATCACAAATTCAGTCAACTTAGAGGATTGTTGTATGTGATGACGAATATGTAGTGACCACATTATACCTCATGCACAGTCCCTGTGCAAACTTATTATGGAAATGTGAAAAGCATGTTGGTGTTGGTTGGGGTGGGCATGATGTGGGCAGAAAATGTGTTATATCAGGTTTTGAGAGTCCATGAGTGTAGGGCAGTGTCCAGTGATCACATATTCACTCAACTTAGAGGATTGCAGTATGTGGTGACCCACATTAGATTTCCTGTACAAACCCAGTGCAAATTTATTTTGGAAATGTGAAGTGCGTGTTGGTTGGGGTGGGCATGATGTGGGTAGAAAGTGAGTTAGATCATATTTTTAGAGTCCATGAGTGTAGAACAGTGTCCAGTGATCACAAATTCACTCAACTTAGTGGATTGCAGTATGTGGTGACCCAAGTAGGAACATCTGGTGACCCACATTAGACTTCCTGTACAGACCTAGTGCAAACTTATTCTGGAAATGTGAAGTGCGTGTTGGTTGGGATGTGCATGATGTAGGCAAAAAGTGAGTTAGATCAGATTTTTAGAGTCCATGAGTGTAGGGCAATGTCCAGTGATCACAAATTCACTCAACTTAGTGGATTGCAGTATGTGGTGACCCAAGTAGGAACATCTGGTGACCCACACTACACTTCATATACAGACCCAGTGCAAACTTATTCTGGAAATTTGAAGTGCGTGTTGGTTGGGTGGGCATGATGTGGGCAGAAAGTGTGTTAGATCAGGTTTTTAGAGTCCATGAGTGTAGGGCAGTGTCCAGTGATCACATATTCACTCAACTTGAGGATTGTCGTATGTGGTGACCCAAGTAGGAACATCTGGTGTCCCACATTACACTTCTTGCATAGACCTAAGGAAACTTTTCTGGGAAATATGAAGTGAGTGTTCGTCTTTGTTGGGGAGGGGCATGAGGTGGGGACAAACTGAATTAAATAAGGTGTTCTTGCACACACACATTTCCAGAATACGTTCTCTCTTAATTTGTTTATTTTCTTTTGGATAAATTGGTTGATATATTTTCTTTTGGAAAGTTTTGAAATTGCTTATCCTGGTTCGATGGGGAAGTATGACGATGAAAAATTTGATCATGAAGGAAGCAAAATGAAGGTTTGATTTATTATATTACTAGGTTGATAGCTGATAGTTAATTATGAAATTGTGTAATTATATTCAATTTAAACATTTCCCTTGCACGTTTATTTTGAAGATTCGAGTTAGACACAAAGTGCAACCTGAACATATTGTTAACATCAATAGAAATTTAACGTCATTGCAACGACAAAGAATAGAGGCAACCCTTTTTAAGTGGATGCTCCACTTAGAACAAGAATTGGACATATCAAGTCCCCTTCTTCGCGAATTGATTAGTAGGTGGAGTGTTGATGATAATTGTTTTAGGATTAGACAACATTTAGTACCTTTTAATTGTTGTCCCATGTGATGCAACAAACCTTCTAATTACACTTAATATTACTTTCCATCATTTCTAATTATGATGACAAGTTTTCCACAAATGGTTTTATTCGTATTGAAACCTAAAGGATCTATTAGCAGGTGCCACATACTGTGGAAGGTTAATTTAACGGTTGTCCATGGTTAAGTATGACTTCGTTCTTAGTTCGTTGGACTTAGTAAAAAAAGTTATAAATATTTACATTTGTCCATTTTGCTACACTAAAATAATTTTAAAGTTATATTAAGTTAAAGTTCAAAATTTGGCAACTTTTTTACCGTTTGCACCTTTTCAGCACTGAACCGTTTTCGCTTAATCCAAATTATTTCGTGCAAGTTAAATTGGACCCCTTTAACACTGGATCGTTTTCGCTTAATCCAAATTATTTCGTGCAAGCTAAATTCGACCCCTTCAGCACTGAACCATTTTCGCTTAATCCAAATTATTTCGTGCAAGCTAAATTCGACCCCTTCAGCACTGGACCGTTTTCGCTTAATCCAAATTATTTCGTGCAAGCTAAATTCGACCCCTTCAGCACTGAACCATTTTCGCTTAATCCAAATTATTTCGTGCAAGCTAAATTCGACCCCTTAAGCACTGAATCGTTTTCGCTTAATCCAAATTATTTCGTGCAAGCTAAATTCGACCCCTTCAGCACTGGACCATTTTCGCTTAATCCAAATTATTTCGTGCAAGCTAAATTGGACCCCTTCAACAATGGACTGTTTTCGCTTAATCCAAATTATTTCGTGCAAGCTAAATTGGACCCCTTTAGCACTGGACCATTTTCGCTTAATCCAAATTATTTCGTGCAAGCTAAATTGGACCCCTTCAACAATGGACCGTTTTCGCTTAATCCAAATTATTTCGTGCAAGCTAAATTGGACCCCTTTAGCACTGGACCATTTTCGCTTAATCTAAATTATTTCGTGCAAGCTAAATTGGACCTCTTCAGCACTGGACCGTTTTTGCTTAATCCAAATTATTTCGTGCAAGCTAAATTCGACCCCTTCAGTACTGGATCATTTTCGCTTTCGTGCAAGCTAAATTGGACCCCTTCAACACTGGATCATTTTCGCTTAATCCAAATTATTTCGTGCAAGCTAAATTCGACCCTTCAGCACTGCACCATTTTCGCTTAATCCAAATTATTTCGTGCAAGCTAAATTCGACCCCTTCAGCACTGCACCGTTTTCGCTCAAACCAATTTTTTTTGTGCAACCTAAACTAGACCCCTTTGCAGCACTGCACCGTTTTCGCTCAATCCATTTTTTGTAGTAGAACCTAAAGTGGACCCCTTCAGCAATTTAACATTTTGGCCCAATCCAATTTTTTAGTACAAGCTAAAGTGCAACCATTGAGGAGTCGATGAATTTCATTTGAATCCAATATATGTAATGCAACCTAAACTGCACCCCTTCAACACTCCATGAATGTCTTTGAAGCCATTAATTTTAGTGTGACCAAAAACGCACCCTTTGACCACTACACATATTTATCTTCAAGGATATTATTTAGTGCATGCCAAAAAGCATTAGTGCTTAAATAGAAGTAATGTTTTCCTTTGGGTAGACTCAAATTACGTGTGTCAAGGGAAAAGGCATCACTGCTAAGACTACTCACATAATTCATCGATTTAGAATAAATTTACCGCATTTTGGGGATAACCATGTACACTGTAATCTTACAAAATATTTTGAATACAGTCAAAAAAATTTCATACAAACATATACAACCAGTCATTGCATGTGGGTGGCTGAACATCTACCACAATTATTCAAGATTACATAACAAAATTGTACATGTGTCATTCATAAACTCCATCCTTAATACATTGTCACATCTGTTAAAATTTATTGAGTGCGTTGTTTTTTACCTGCAATGGAATAACAAACATGACTTTAAAACATCTTCATGTATAACAAATTTACTGAATAACATATTGGAATAAGTTATAGTACAAATAACCGAATAACACATTGTCCTTCTTAGTTTGTATGAACTTAGTTTCTGTGTGATGAGACGACCATACATTCAAATTTAAAAATTACGTTCACTTCAACCACATAAATGGAACACAATTAAAATTCAAAAACACTTAAGAAAGTCCAACCAATTTACAGTTAGTAAAATTAGAACGCAGTTGCTAAATACATGTCTTAAATTCTCTAACCACATTACACCCAATGAAATAAACATTCACCATTCCTAACAACTACTTCATAATAAACATACTTAAGTACTAAACACATCATGTACGATCCCTTTCAATTATGACTAACAAAATCATTTTTTCCCCTTCCATACCTAGTCTATGGTGATTTCATCACAACCGACTTCACACGTTTCCTACCTCTATGCTTCACTCGGGTGAATATGTTACTTTTTTCTTCTCCTTCATCTTGGTCTTCGGGTACGTCTTGCTCTTGGGATACATCTTGTTGTTCGGGTACATCTTGGTCTTTGGGTCCGCTTTGCTCATCGGGTACGCCTTGCTCTTCGGGTACGCCTTGCTCTTCGGGTACACCTTGCTCATCGGGTACATCTTTATCATCAACGTAAGACGTCTGCATATGTTCGTCATCATCTGCAGAAGGACTATCACTCACATAAGATTTTGCATGTACACTTAAAAATTCTTGTAACTCTTTCAACTCCTTCTCCAAATTGCTTATGACAACCTGTTGTTCCTGCACTTGGCGAAGCATATCAACTACTTTCACCTTCATTTTACCATAGTCCTTTTTTTTTATATGTTGGTTGTAAATAAACTGACTTTGGTTCAACACAAGGAACATAAGAAGGACAAAAAACTTACACTATTCCCCACCTCACCCTAACTAATAACAGAACAAACCTAAGATTTTAACAAAAAGTTACCTTGCCTCTGTGATACAACTATAATGTGGGTCACCAGATATTCCCTCTACGGTCACCACATTCTGCAACTATCTAAGTTGAGTGAATTTTGTGGTTAGTTCGCACTTTCCTACTCTCATGGGTTCTAAAGAACCCATTTAACCCACTTTCTCCCCACCTCGTGGCCCACCCTTCACCAACACGAACACTCACTTCCCATATCTAGAAAAAAAAATCGACTGGGTTTGTGTAGGAAGTGTAAAGTGGGTCACCACATATTCCCTAAAGGGTCACCACATACTATCACTCTCTAATTTGACTAAATTTTGTGGTTACTTCACACGGTCCTACTCTCACAGCCTCTAAATAACTCATTTAACCCACTTTCTACCCACCTCGTGTCCCTCCCTAACCAACACGAACACAATTGACATTTCCAGAAAAAGTTCCCTTGTTGGGTTTGTGTAGGAAGTGCCCCTCCCCAACCAACATCAACACTAATACTAACACAAACACTAACACTAACACAAACACTAACGCTCCTTTTTTACCTTTCTTATCCATGTCAACATTACAAAATTTCCTTTAAAATTTTCGTATCTCATCAACCTAACATTCTAAACAAACAATATGCATTATTTATACACCAAGACACATATTTCTAACAACAATATTTTCCACAAAAAATTAAGTCATACTCAAGAAAAATGGGTCACGATTTTTGGACAACTCTAAATGAGTTGCTCCACCGATCCTTTTTCTTTGTGTATCCTAACATGCTACTATGAAATAAAATACTACAATATTAGTCAAATACAGACCCACAAAGTAAACCCAACATGAAATACAAATATACATTTATCTTAACAGTGTGTGCAAAAAATTAGCTTTGGGTCACCATAGGACAAATAACACAAATGACCCAAAAACAAAAATCACACAAGATCAATGTTACTCTAAACCCTAAACAAATGAAAAAATAAATGTATTACCTTTGAAAAGAGGATGTCCAAGAGGAAAATTCCACCTAACCACCGTGAAAACAGGATGTCGAAGACGAGACCTCCACACAAACACCGTGAAAGGAGAATGTCGAAGACGACACCGCCACCAAACCACCCTGAAAACAGATGCACCAGGACGACGACGAACGCTGTTGCAGATAAACGTTGCGGAGAAGTTGGAAGAAATGGCTTGTGGAGAACTTGGAAGAAATAGCTTGCGGAGAACTGGAAGAGGATGTGGAGGACAAGCATAAACCTAAATTCAACTCCAATTTCTCTTTCTTAAAACCTAATTTCACATTCTGAAACACCCAAATACTAAATGTTCAACTTTTACGTGGGCCCCACAACTCAAATAAAATAATATTTTTTGTGCCACGTTGGCAGTTGTGTGGTGAAGCAACTCATTTAGAGTTGTCCAAAAATTGGGACCCTTACAAAAATAAAAGAATATCTATATTTTGATACTCCTATTTGCATTGCTCAAGAATACAACAATATGATATAGTGGTTTTAATATTAAACAAATAGTGTGTGGGTCCCAATTGTCGAGGTATAAAAATTGAAAAAAATTGCATTTGAAGGGTGCGTTTCTAGAATGAAAAGCGTTTGAAAGGTAGGATTTAGAAGGAAGAACATTTTGTTTAAGGGTTGTGGACTGGGAAGGGAGACCGTTTGCGTTTGAGGGTTGTTGGTTGCAAACGAAGACGTGCGATTTTGTGTGCGCCGTTCAGCGAAAGCAACAACGGGATTTGGAAGGATTAGGGTTTTCAATTGCGACGGTTTTTGAAGGGAGAAGGAAGCATAGGAGAGGGGTGTTGCCATCTTGAGGAGTTTAGGGTTTATGTTTAGGAATGGGATTTCAATTGAGGTATGTATTTTGCTTCGTTTGGTACGGGGTTATTTTGTTAATTGTTTTGCTATTGCTTTGCTTTCCGTTTTTTAGCGTTGAGTGTAAGTTAATTTCGTTTGTTTTTTTGGTGTGTGGTTTTTGAGTTTTGAAGTTTGAATGCATTTGGATTTCATTGTTTTGTGCTCTGCGAATTTGTGACTGGTTTTGAAGTTTTTGTTTGTCCAGAAGGTTAGGGACAGAGTTACTGGTGATAGAATTCAATGTGAATGTTAATGTCCTGAATTATTGACACTGACATGGGGAAGTGGTGACCCCTTCCTTTTTATGTGGTGACCTATGAAGCAGTTTTTGCACTGTCATGTTGTCTTACCAGTGTTATGTTTGCATGTCCTGTTTTGGTCTTTTATTTTTTATTTTTTTGGTGAGATAGAGATGTTACTATGTTAGAGTATGAACCGGTCATAGGATTGTATGACACATGAATATTGAATTGGATTTAATTTGAACTTGAAATCATTATTGTTGCATTATGTATGTTTCTGCAAAGTATAAAATGACATGGAGTTGTGATAACGACCATCATTGTAGAAATCATCACATAATAACTTTCTCAAGAAAAATAGTTTTCCCACTTTGGGTCAATTAAATAGATGTTTGTATGTAGTTACGTTTAAGGTAACTGAATATTCTTCGAAAACACAATATTGTTACTTTTGACAAAAGTTATTTTTCTTGAAAATTTTCAAAAACAACCATGTTATAATTACTTTTGAAAACAAAAACAACTATGTTAATTTTAATTCAAATACAAATAAGTCATAAGAGGTGACATTTTTTATTATAGGTATATATAAAACTGATAGAAATTAAAGTGGAGCAATTACAAAAATGGAGAATCGAAAGTTGAATATGAAGTAGATATGTGAAGTTGTCCCAAGGTTTATTTTAATAGAAGGGGGAGGGTGGGGGTCCTTTTTCCATTGATAATATGCACCCACCAAAATTACATGTTTGTACACACCGTGTGTGTTGTAATGGTGGTGGATGGAAGCAAAGTTTGGTCATATTTTGTTGGTTTGGTGATGGTTTTTATACCACGATTTTATCTATTTCCAACTTGTAAGAATGAATCATTAATTTGCTGTTGAAATATTATATTAACTAACGAAGGAACATCCAAATTTATGGTAGGTAGTAGTTCATCAATCATCATTGTAGTTATGATTTTGCCCTACCAAATTTTGTCTGCACATAGTAATTTCTTAAGCTTGTTGACAAGGCGAAATTTAAACATTCCTATGAAGTTTTACCTCTTATTTTATAGAGCAGTGATATTGCAAGGTTTAGGGTGATTGAAGGTTAGACAATTGATAATTGTAAGGGTAGCTTCAAATGTGGTATGTGTAGGTAAGTGGTGACCCCTTTCTTTTTATGTGGTGACCTATGAAACACTTTTTGCACTATCATATTGTCTTACCAGTGTTATGTTTGTATGTGCTGTTTTGGTGTTGCGATGGGAGTGTAGTGAGCTGATTGAAGCTTAGAGAATTGATTATTGTAATGATAGCTTTAAATGTGGCATGTGTAGGTATTTATGCATTGTCTTGTAACCTTTCAACTTAATTCTTGGATTTGATTTTTTGGTTTTATGAGGGTTGAGATGGGCAAGGAGGATGGGCAAGAGGTGAGCTATGTGGGAATAGGTACCACGTTTTTGCATAGTTAAAATTCATATGCTTTTATTAATTTCTTGCATGTATTTTGCTGGGGCAATATTTATTTTGGTTTTGTTAGAATTGAATTATGGTGTTCATGGTTTTCAATTGATTAAGTAATTACTTGTTCAGGATATACTGTCAAGTAGCAAACGTTCAGATCAGGAGGTTGTTACGATTGGTCCTCATCTCGAGCCTCAACCTAAGGTTTGATTGAAATGATGATTTTTGTTTTAATGTAGACATGATGGTATATTTATTTTTTGATAATTTTATGCATTAAAGTGTATTTGTATTTGATTTGACATACAGGTGTTTAGGCATAATTGCAGGTCAAAGTGTTTGGGTGTTGTGAACAAGCACTTAAGAAAGCAACAAAGGATGAAGTTCGTACAATGACGGTGAAAGTTGTTGAACTAATCCGCAAATGTGAGGAGTAGGAGGTATTAATCACAAGTATGGAGAGAGGTTAAGAACATACTTGAGTTATTGTAAAAAGAAATTTTGTTCCTGATGATATTCGTTCAGAAGTAGTTGAAGTTGAACCTCTTTAAGTGGATTGCACATACTTCAAAATGCCAGAAAGTAGTCATGAAGATGTAGATGAAAAGAAAGACTTACATGGAGATGAAAACCAGCCAAATGAAGAAGTCAACATGTTTTCTAAAATGAACTGTGAACCCAGGAAACGTTTCAAGACTGTTGTTTTGAAAACACCTTAGACAACATATTTATGGAGGAAGAGAAAAAACCCAAAAACTTATGCTTAAGTAGTTGGTTAATTGATATGTTTTTAGGTTTTTTTGCTTTTAAGTTAGTGGATTATGGTTTATTAACATTGTTGAAACGATTGTAATTTATGTGGTATTGTACAATTTATGTTTTTATGAAATTGTCGTAACAAATATTTTTGTTGAGGATTTATTTATTCTGGAAACTCTGAATGTGTGACTGGATTTATTTTGTGATTCATTCAACATTGTTTATTGATTTTGTGAGCTTTGCAATTATATTTCTGATTCTTGTGTATTGTTCAAAAATTTTTGTTGAACTTTGTAGTGAATGTGGTCAATTCTATTTTGTGTAAAACTGAGTTCAGTGGATGTGATGGTAGTAATTGCAGTGCGTGGTGGTCAGGTTGTGAATACTTTATGCACAACTTCTCAATACTTAAGGAAATTGAATACTACAATAGTAGCTTGAAATCTGGTATGTGAATCTAAGTGGTGATTCCTTTGTTTTTAAGTAGGGACTTGTGAAGAACTTTATGCATTGTCATGTAACCCTCCAATAAAAAGTTTGCATGTGGTTTTTTTGGTGTTTTGAGGGTCCAAATGGGAGTCCATTGAGCTCATTCCAGGTTATGCAATTGATTAGTGCAAGAGTACCTTGAAATGTGGTATGTTAATTTAAACGGTGACCCCTTTGTTTCTAAGTGGGGACTTGTGAAAAACTTTATGCACTATGACGTAACCATCCAATTCAATGTTTGCTTGTGGTTGTTTTTTTTTTGGTCTTGTGAGGGTTGAGATTGTTAGAAAGTATGGCTTTAAACTAGAGGGGGGGGGGTGAATGGTTTAAAGAGGAATTTCAAAAAACTTTTAGGCCTTGAATGAACTTTCTTCCAGATTCAGTTGATAAAGAATTCAATATGCCAAAACCCAAAGCTAAAAGCACAACACCAGAAAAACAATCGGTTGTTTATACCAGTTTACAAAAATCAAAACTGAATTGAAAGAGTTAAGGGAGAGAGAAAATGCACATAGGGATTTATACTGGTTCACTCTAAACCCAGAGCTACATCCAGTCTTCTCAGAAACCACTGAGGAATTCCACTAAGCAATCAAACCTAAATCACTTACAACACAACCAAGAAAGTGACCTTGATCCCCTCAAGACACACACTTCTCTTGGCCAACACACCAACACTAAGAATGCTGATCTTGATCCCCTCAAGAGCACACAACACTTCTCAGCAAACATACAGAAGAAACTTGTTCAACAAATACAAGGATTACACTTGTTACAGAAGAAAATCTGAAATCAATACAAGCAGAAATCCTATCTCACACTCTTTGATCAATCTCAATCTCTAAGCAATCTCAACTCTTTGAAAAACTCAGAATCTTGTTGTTCTAAAAAAGATTGTTATTTCTCAAATCTGTTTTACTGAATTTATTCAAAGATGTTTGTTATCAAATCTTAACAAACTTATTCATTGCATTTAAAGATTGGTCAAAGCATTAAAGACTGGAGCGTAAACAGTTAGAATCATTTAAAGCTCAGTCAAAACAAAAACTATTTTTTTGTTATGGTACCAAAACAAACAATCAATTGTTTCCTCGAATCAATCGGTTGTTTTGGTTTTAACAGCTCAACCATTTGAAAAACAGTTTTCAATCTTTTCTAAAAACATCTAAGTATAAGACAATCGGTTGTTTCGACAAAACAATCGGTTGTTTTTCACTTAGTATGAAAAACACTTTTCTTTTTAAAAGATTGAGAATGCCTATGCTTTGGATTCAATCAAGAGTGGATTACAAAATAATCTACCCCAGATCCTAACTAAAACAGCAAGCACAACCAAGCTTTCAACATCCTTCAAAGGGTTTGGATTCTTCAAAGCTTGAACACCACTTGGTTCAACAGAAATGACAGTCCAATGAGCTCAATGGAGGTTAGACAATTCAATAGTGGAAGAATAACTTCAATTGTGGTATGTAAATCTAAGTGGGGATCCCTTTGATTTTATGTGGGGACTTGTGAAGAACTTTATGCACTGTCATGTAAGTCTCTAAGTTAATGTTTGCATCTCATTTTTTTTGGTGTTTTGAGGGTTGATATGAGAGTCCATTGAGCTCATTCGAGGTTAGGCAATTCAATAGTACAAGAGTAGCTTGAATTCTGCTAAGTGAATATAAGTGGTGATCCCTTTGTTTTTAAGTGGGGACCTATGATGAAGTTTATGCACTATCATGTAAGCCTCCAAATCAATGTTTGCATGTGGTTTTTTTGGTGTTGTGAGGGTTGAGATGGGAGTCTGGTGAACTCATTCGAGGTTAGGCAATTCAATAGTGCCAGAGTAGCTTGAATTCTACTATGTGAATCTCAATGGTGACCCCGTTGTTTTTAAGTGGGGACCTGAGAAGAAGTTTATGCACTGTCATGTAAGCCTCCAAACCAATGTTTGCATGTGGTTTTTTTGGTGTTGTGAGGGTTGAGACGGGAGTCTAGTGAGCTCATTGGAGGTTAGGCAATTCAATAGTGCAAGAGTAGCTTGAATTTTGCTCTGTGAATCTATGTGGTGACCCCTTTGTCTTTAAGTGGGGAATTGTGAAGAAGTTTATGTACTGTCATGTAAGCCTCCAAATCAATGTTTGCATGTGGTTTTTCGGTGTTGTGAGGGTTGAGATGGCAATCCAGTGAGCACAACGGAGGTTAGGAAATTCAATAGTGGAAGAGTAGCTTGAATTGTGGTATGTTCATCTAAGTGGTGACCCCTTTGGTTTTAAGTGTGAACCTGTGAAGAAGTTTATGCACGGTTATGTAAGCCTCCAAATCAATGTTTGCATGTGTTTGTTTTGGTGTTGTGAGGGTTGAGATGGGAGTTCAGTGAGCTCATTGGAGATTAGGAAATTCAATAGTGCAAGAGTAGCTTGAATTCTACTATGTGAATCTAAATGGTGACCCCTTTGTCTTTATATGGGGAATTGTGAAGAAGTTTATGCATTACATGTAAGCCTCCAAATCAATGTTTGCATGTGGTAATTTTGGTGTTGTGAGGGTTGAGATGGCAGTCCAGTGAGCTCAATGGAGGTTAGGCAATTCAATAGTGGAAGAGTAGCTTGAATTGTGGTATGTTCATCTAAGTGGTGACACCTTTGTTTTTAAGTGGGAACCTATGAAGAAGTTTATGCACTGTCATGTAAGCCTCCAAATCAATGTTTGCATGTGTTTTTTTTTGTGTTGTGAGGCAATTCAATAGTGGAAGAGTAGCTTCAATTGTGGTACGTGAATCTAAGTAGGGACCTGTGAAGAACTTTATGCACTGTCATGTAACCCTCGAAGTGAATGTTTGCATGTGCTTTTTTGATCTTGTGAGGCTTGAGATGGGAGTCCAGTGAGATCATTGGAGGTTAGGCAATTGAATATTGTAAGGGTAGCTTGAAATGTGGTGTGTGGAGGTAAGTGGTGACCTGTGATGAACTTTATGCACTATTATGTAATCCTTGAAGTGAATGTTTGCATGTCATTTTTTGGTCTTGTGAGGGTTGAGATGAGACTCTAGTTACCTCATTGGAGGTTTGAGAAATGAATATTCTTAGGGTAGCTTGAAATGTGGTAAGTGGAGGTAAGTGATGACCCCTTTGTTTTTAAATGGTGACCTATGAAGAACTTTATGCACTGTTCTGTAACCATCCAAGTGAATGTTTGCATGTTATTTTTAGGTGTTGAGATGGGAGTCCAGTGAGGTGATTGGGGGTTAGACAATTAATATTGTAATGGTAGTTTGAAATGTGGTGAGTGGAGGCAAGTGGTGAACCCTTTGTTTTTAAGTGGTGACTTATGAAGAACTTTATGCACTGTCCTGTAACCATCAAAGTGAATGTTTGTATGTTATTTTCAGGTGTTCTGAGGGTTGAGATGGGAGTTCATTGAGGTGATTGGAGGTTAAACAATTGAATATTGTAATGGTAGCTTGAAATGTATTGAGTGGAGGTAAGTGGTGACCCCTTTGTTTTTAAGTGGTGACCTATGAAGAAGTTATTTGCATGTCCTTTTTTTGTGTTGTGAGAGTTGAAATGAGAGTAAAGTGAGGTCATTGGAGATTAGGTAATTAAATTTTGTAAGACGAGCTTGAAATGTAGTGTGTGAAAGTAAAGGGTTCTTAAATGATTCTTGTTCATCTGAATAGTTACTGAAACAAAAGTAAAACTCACACATCCTTATTCTTAGATCTTTCCCAAGTCTTCCAGTCAGTGCCAACAATAATGTATTTTTTCTAGAGCTTGGAGGGTCTAAAAAAAGTATCAATTTTAAAGTAATTATTTAATTTATTTGACAACATTAAATATATTTTCTTTTTTCTCAAAATTACCTTTAACATTAAGAAAACACTTACAAACACTTAAAATCAATGCATTTCACAGTGCTTATTGAAGTAAAAGAATTATTTTAATTCATAACATTAATTGTCTTAAATTTGTTTCAAGATTCTCTTAACATTGATGAAAAGAAAGTTAAAATTAATGTATTTTACCCCGTTATCTATAAACGTTCATAAACTTTCAGGACTATTTTTAGATGTAAGTTAAAAAAACATAAATTTTACAACCAATTTTTAGTTTAGAGTGGATTTAAATTTTAGAAATTAGTGATTAGTCTCCTTCCTTTTATTAAAAGTATCACTAGTTTCTTAATATATCTTTTATTCTCTCTTTTCTATTGTAACATATTTTATTTTTGTATTTTTTTGGAAACAATTAAGAAAGTCATCTTTGATATTATTTTAAATTTTTAAATAGACAACTAAATAGAAATAACTTTTTTTCTTAAAAGATGCCAGATAAAACATTTTTCTTGCAGAAGTAAAAACCAAATCACTAAAAATTAATAATAAAAGAAATACATAAAATTAATTACTTGAGAAAAAGAAGGAAAATGTCGTGGTATTTCAATGGGTGAGAATACTCAAACCAAAACATAAAAGGTTAATCTCAAATCCATACAAAAAATCTCTCGGGTTTATTTTGCATTGGTCAGGGTGAAAAGCAATTTCATTATGCATGGAACTTGCTGCTAACGAATTCATAGCTGGGGACATTCATAACTGCAAGAGAAGCACATTGCAACAACATTATCAGTAACCAAACCTAATGCTTGAGCCATAGTGAGAGGCGAGGAAATAATCTTCTGAGAAAATTCAGAGATATCATTCAAAGTGATTGCCTCTAAGAACTGCTCCACTCTGAAAAAGGTCACAACACAAAATACTCATATCACAGATTATGCCCATGACTTAAGGGATACTTCTCACTTTAAAGTAGCGGGAGGAGGATTTAAATAAGAGGGAAAAAAAATGGAATTGATGACTGAATAAAAAATAGGCCTCTGATTGATTTTTTACCTTTCTTCATAAGTCAGTATCTACCTTCCTATATCCTCTGATGCAATAATCTGCAAAAGTAATGAGTATTAAGCAAATGACAACTACTTGAAATAAGACCAACACAATTCTCCTTCTATTTGTGACAAAATGTGTAGAGAAATTAATTCATGATAGATAATATAAAAGGAAGCAGTGATGCAAGAGAGTCACAATATTATATTCCAGAGTGGGAAGAGAGATCATACTCTGGACTCCAAATTCATTAGTATTGCAGACTTCGTGGATTCCTTGGCACGGTCAAGCTGTATCTGTGAAACTGCCATTGTGGGAAGCCTATATTTAATTTGGCAGATATCAGGATTAACAAAAGGAAGCCAAGAAGACAGATTAAACCTTGTCCTGGTGATGCAAGTGCTATTAATTCTTGGGCTGCTAGGTCCAAAGCTTTTTCCAAAAAATCAGAGCTCTATATTGACACATGAAAAATAACTCAAAATTCATACTACTTTCTCCACTTCGATAGGGCAGGTTATTAAGAAAGTCACCCACATTCATCACATTTTGTTACAACCATGGATTTCCCAAAAATAAACACTAAAACCTAAACAATGCATTCAAAACCAAAACGGCCACAACACCAATGCATTCAAAAAGCGACCACAAAAAACTAAAAAATAAAAATAAACCCTACATATCTTTTTGCCAAACGAAAACTGCAGGCACAACCTTTAAGCACTCACAACCTCTTCGCACTCCCAAGGAAACCTCTTCGGACTCCGCCGCACTCCACCTACAATCATCACTTTCTTAGGGTTCAACGTCTTCGCGATTTCGCCAAACGAAAACTCTGGGCTCAAGTAACCACCCACAACCTCTTTGCATTCTCAATGAAACCTCTTCGGACTCCGCCACACAGTCCGCGCCTTCTAAGGGTTCAACGTTTTCGCGCTCTCAAGTTTCTTCTCTTTTCCTGCTGCACCTCTCAATAGGGTTTTTTCAAAACAAAATCCTGTGCTATTTCATTTGACAAAAATACCCCTTACCACGTTAGCTTCATAGCTACCTTAGCAAGGTGTAACCTGGCGCAAAAAGAGAAGGGGGTGTTGAAAAATCATTTTCGTTTCATTAACTGCTTCTTTTACTACATACCCACAACAAGAATGGTGTTGGTGGAATGCTTCCATTTACTCCATTAATAGTTTCTTTCAATACACAGGTACAAGAAGGTGATTTTGAACGTTTGCATTCAATGTGAAGCTCATTCCCAAACGCTGCATTCAATGCATTTGGATACTTCTTCACCTAGACATTCAATACCTCCACACATTCATGGTTTGTCATACTTTTTTCCCATTTATTACAGTTTTGATATCTGAGTAATAGTTCATACTTGTTTTTTTTTTTGGTTTCAATATCATAGAATGTGGGACATTTTTCTTTTATTTTTTAAACAATGTAGTATATTAATACTTACATACAAAAATGTTTTAAACATTGTACACTATGACCGAAATGGAGATTTTATGTCTGACTTGTTACTTATTTTATTTTAGATTCAATAGCATACAAGGTGGGATAATATTCTTTTCTTTATTTTACAATGT
This sequence comes from Phaseolus vulgaris, assembly GCF_051622355.1. NCBI lineage: Eukaryota > Viridiplantae > Streptophyta > Magnoliopsida > Fabales > Fabaceae > Phaseolus > Phaseolus vulgaris. The sequence continues at coordinate 42,943,874 of NC_143508.1, forward strand.
AGTATATTCATACTTCCATCTAATAATGATTTTAATAATGCAGAATATTAACGAAATGGAGACTATCAGCTTTGATGACATTCCCTTGTTTGAAGAAATGGAGAATAACAAAGGAATTAATATTGATGATGATTTGGTTCCTACAATGGGCATGTGTTTTGATAGTGCTGATAGTGTTAAAAAAATTTTGTTGACAATATGCCATTTCAAAGGGTTTTAGCATCAAAACATGAAGTTCTAAGAAAGGACCGGACAAAGAGCTAAAGTACTTCATGTTGGTGTGTGCAAGAGCCGGAAAATATGTCTCGCCTATTTTGACCGAAGTTAATACCCAACCAACTCAAACAATTGAATGTCCAGCTCGAATAACTGTTGGGATAAAAAATGGAAAGTGGTATATTATATCTGTGCACCAAGAACATTCACATGACCTCAGCCCAACAAAGTCACGGTTGTTTTGGGGTAATAGAATAATTAGTTTACACACAAAGAGGGCGCTTGATATGAATGACGATGTTGGGGTACAAATTAATAAGAGTTTTCAATCATTTGTTTTAGCAGCTGGTGGTTATGATAATCTAGAATTTGTTGAACGAGATGTGTGAAACTATGTCAGGAAACAAAGGAGGGTTTTGTGAAAGGAAGGAGATGGGATATCACTGTTAACTCATTTCTCTCGTATGAGGGAGCTTAATCAACACTTTTTCTTCGACATTGATTTCAACATTGATAACCGCTTTCGTCATATTTTTTGGGCAGATGCACGTAGTCGTGCTGCAACATGGGAAAGCTTTGGGGATGTTCTATGTTTTGATACTACGTATTTGCTAATAAATATGACATGCCATTTGCACCATTTGTTGGTGTTAATCATCATGACCAACCTTTTTTTATGGGTATATCAATTCAATGACCTCACTCCAACAATTTGTACATCAATGTGACAATGCACTACAAAAAAAAAGCACAATTAGAATGTGAATCAGACTTTGCTTTGTTGAACACCATTATTCCTTGCACATCCCAGTCTAGCATCGAAAGACAATTCCAAATGGAGTACACACATGCAAAATTCAGTGAAGTGCAAGAAGAATTTAGATTGAAAATGAATTGTGTTGCTCATAATGTGTTTGTTGAGGGACAAAGTTGTCGGTTCAATGTTGTTGAAGATTCCTTCTGTAATGAAAAAACTAAACACATGAACTTTGACGTATGTTTTAACCGGGATAACCTTCATATTTCCTGCGCATGCTTGTTATTTGAGTTTAGGGGAATATTGTGTCGACACTGCTTGGTTGTTCTAGCACAAGAAAAAGTGGCACAAGTACCAATGAAATATGTGTTGACCAGATGGAGTAAAAATCTTCGCCGAAAACACACATACATAAGAGCTTCATATGGGATGAAGGACAATGATCCACAAATTGATAGATATGACAGGTTGTGTGATAAGTGTCTAATTTCAGTAATATTTCATATTAAAATATAGACACTTATGAGGATTTATTGCTAATTTACATATAAAATAATCCCTAATTTATGAATTTATATCTTTTTACATTTTTTATGATCTTTATTTGAATAAGAGTATTTTATTCCCAAATTTGGTGTTAATTGCAGATTTTTAGGCACGATTGAAGATTTAGAGTAAAGGAGAATAATTTGAGCTAAAAAGAGGAAGCTGGAAGGTCCTAGAATGGAAAAACATGCAAAGAAAGATTGGGCCTTTTTTATGTTTTATCACTTAGCCCATTAACGCGACACAGCAAGCCACCTAACCCTAGAAAAGTAGAATAAATAGGGGGCTAGAGGTTCAACCCTAGTGTGCCAGATTGAGAGGAAAACACCATAGAGAGAATTGTAACCCAATTGGGAGAATGAAAGGTGCTAGAAGTATGCGTGACTAATTCTACCCTTTTGGATTGGGAGTAATCTGCTCAAACTCTTATGTATTGAGGTGATATCTTATATATTAATATTCAGTTCTTGATTGATTATTGGTATTGTTGTTTTACTTTTAACTATCCGTAACAAATTGAGAATCTTAAATCTGACCGAGAGGTATTTTTAGGGTTTAGATCTAAACATCAATACTTAACATATTTGAATGTTAGAGATAGACTTGAAATGTTAATTATTACTTGTGAGATAGACTTGTGGGATCGATATCCGTCCTTAAGGACAATTATTACTTCTGACAAACGCGGTGCACTTACCGTAAAATGTCATCATTGTGCAAGAAATTTTATGATATAATTGAACTTGCAAGTGCCTCAACAAGTGCAACAGAACAATTACATAAGCGTCTTGATGATTTTGTGGCCAAACACAATGATAATCACCAAACTTTCAATGGTTTTTAATGATGGACAATGATAATAAAAGTCTAACATTATCCTTTATAATACAAAAGTTACAATGGTTTTTTTGGACTTCAATAAATGGAAGCTCTTCCATGTAGAAAAGGTTAAGAAAGAACAAGTTAAAAGACGACAATTGCTTTTATAAATGGAATGCATGAAACTTTTTGTCAGAAGGGGAGGATGATGTAGGTGGAACTGGAAGAGGAATAGGGTTTAGAGAGAGGGGTGGGCTTGGCCGAGGCAGGGGCAGAGGCCGAGGCACAAGAAGAGGAACAAAGGGATGGATATGGATGAAAGGCTTGGTTGAATCATGGATGCAGATGCTTAAGATGATATAGGGCCATATGTTGGAGATGATGCAGATGGTGAGTATATCTAATGTCTAAATCTTGTTGTGTTGAGGATTTTGTTTTCCTGAGTCTGGCATTAATTTCCTTGTCCTGAGATTGATTTATAATCCTTCTATCTCTGTTATCCACATCTGACTGCAGATTCTTCATTAAAATTACAAGCATATAATTGTGTGCTAACAATTTTCTTCGCATAAGAGATTGATTATAACTGAAAAGTTAGGACTTTGGAGCTTGCTCGATGAATTATTTTGAAAATTCCCTGGATTATTCTTTTGCAGTGCTCTAAAAGTTCATCTAGTTTTGATTTTATTTGTTATTTCAGCGGGCTTCATATATAAAATGGTATGTTTGTAACTTCTATTTTTGTTATTCGTGTGGCTGAGTTTCTATGGTGTGGTTGCTGCAGTCACCTCTTCGGAAGAAATAAACAATTTACTAACTTAAAGAAATTATGTACAGCAGAAGAAAGTATTAACTAAATGATGGACAATGAGATATTTAGTGGTTGGTTAGGGTTACTGCTTAGCTAGTTATATCTTCAATTTAAAGTAGTTTTCTTATGTTGAAACGAACTACAATGGAACTCGGAAGGTTAAAAATGTTATATTCTAAAGTTTTAGGATTTAATTAGTTAGGATTTTATCATTTATTTAATTAGTTAGGATTTTATCATTTATCTTTATCATTTGTAATCTCTTTAGTACTTTATAAATAGAGTATTGAACTATTATTTGAGATATGAATAATATATGTAGTTTGTTTCCTTTTCTCAATTCTCTATCATTGTTCTTGTTCTTGGTATAATCGGAAGCCACCTAAAGGTTCCCTTTGTCCAAAGCCTAAACGTTCTTCGAAATCTCTTACGAGATGACCTAAACACTTCTACACACAATCGTTCATATCAATTGGTATCAGCTAGGACCTTCCAGTACTTCAATGGCAGATTCAACACGCTCCGCTCAAGCTACTAAAGAGATGGAAGATCGAATTTGCCAAAGGATGGATAATAGGTTTATGGAACTCGCGACTACGTTGAAGGAAACCTTGACTCTTTCTATGAAAGACACCATTCAGGATTTACTTACTCAATCTCGAGGTGAACGCTCCCCTGGACCCTCACATGACACGCGCGGACCTCGCACGGGGTCTTCTTATGTTTGTGGCACGCGGTTGACACGCATCGACTTTCCCCGATTCAATGGCGAAAATGTTAACCAGTGGATTTACCAATGCGAAAATTAATTTCTCATTGACAAGACTCCAGAGGAATTCAAGGTACAGTTGGCACTTGTGCATCTAGAAGGCAAGGCCTTGCAATGGCATATCGCACTTATGAACTCTGATTTAGATATGGATGCACCTTCATGGCCAGGATTCACCAAAAGTCTAAAAGATCGGTTTGGTGCAATTGGCGATGATCCCATGGTTGCGTTGATGTGTCTACGACAAAAGACTTTCGTTGATGCCTATCACGAAGAGTTCGATTCAATCATTACAAGGTTGAAGTTAGCTAATGATCATATTCTCAACTGCTTCCTTGGTGGCTTAAAGCAAGACATCCAAATGATGGTACACATGTTCCAGCCTACGTCTCTACAACATGCGTTTACTTTGGCCAGGACGTATGAAGTAGCCCATTCAAGCAATTCGTTGGCCAACCTAGATAGGGGAGTCTTGGGTCCAACACCAGTGCCTATGTCATCGTTTGCTCCAATCAATGCGGCCCCCACACCCAACCCAAAATGCCACTTAACGTTGGAGTTCATAGCAGAACGCAAAGCCAAAGGCCTTTGTTATTTTTGTGATGAACCCTACTCAATGGAGCACAGTAGGGTACACAAGCAATTACAACTTCACGTCATGGAGATGGAGGAAGAAGATGACCCCCTTGATCGTCCTCCCAGTGAAACGACTGAATTATTGCAAAGGAAGGAGCCACAAATCTCAGTCTACGCATTAACCGGAGTGGCTGGGTTCAAAACTATGAGAATAACTGGATATCATAAAACACGACCTTTACATATTCTCATTGATAGTGGCAACACTCATAATTTCTTAGATACCCAAATGGATTAAAAATATGGGTGCATAATTGAGACGATTGCCCCTTTGAATGTTGTGGTAGCAGATGGGTCAAAGATCAAGATATCTTACGTGGTCAAAAATTTTAGTTGGACAATTCAGCACACAACTTTTACTGCTGATATGCTACTCCTTCCTTTGGGGTGTTGCGATTTAGTGCTAGGAATTGAGTGGCTCATAACATTGGGCGATATTTTATGGAATTTCGACAAACTCACTATGGAGTTCAATGTACAAGGAAGGCAACATGTTCTACGTGGCTCTGTGGGCCCCAAGATCAAACTTACACCCAAGCAACAATTGAGTAAAGTTTTTCTTGAAGATGTGCATTTATCTATGATTCACATTGGTGCAAAGGAGGAGATGTTGTTGCATTCCTTGTATGCCGCACAAAAGGAGATTCCAACTGAGATCGCGAATCCATTCCACGAATTTGCAGATGTTTTTCCAGAACCACAACAATTACCACATTTTCGACCAGGCCATGATCATCATATTCCTTTGCTTCAGGGAGTTAATCCTGTCAACAAAAGGCCTGTAAAGTACCCATTGTTCCATTCTTGAGGGCAAGAATGTTGTTGTGGGGAGGGCATTGTTATATTCTAAAGTTTTAGGATTTAATTAGTTAGGATTTTATTACGATGTTATCATTTATTTAATTAGTTAGAATTTTATCATTTATTTAATTAGTTAGGATTTTATCATTTATCTTTATCATTTGTAATCTTTAGTACTCTATAAATAGAGTATTGAACTATTATTTGAGATATGAATAATATATGCAGTTTGTTTCCTTTTCTCAATTCTCTATCATTGTTCTTGGTATAATCGGAAGTCACCTAAAGGTTCCCTTTGTCCAAAGCCTAAACGTTCTTCGAAATCTCTTACGAGAGGACCTAGACGCTTCTACACACGATCATTCATATAAAAAAACCTGTTGTTTGTTTTGGATGCTTTACACTACAAGAAAAACGCGAATTACATACAGATTATTACATACGGATTTAATTCCGTATGTAAACAGGTATTACATACGGATTTTTTCCGTATGTAAATATTGGCACCATAAAATAAAATTAGCAGTGAATGGGATTCGAAGCCAAGTTCCTTAAGCAATCCTTCAACAACTAAAGAAAATTTAACCACTACACCAAGCAAATTCTTTAGTTTTATTATACTTATTATTATTAATAATACTAACAATATTAATAATACTAACAATATTAATAATACTAACAATATTAATAATACTAACAATAATAATAATACTAACAATATTAATGATACTAACAATATTAACATATGAATCACATTTAATTTATCTATAATCTACTTGAATCTAAACATAATTTATTATATTATCTATTAGTATGAATCACATTTAATATATGTCATACTCATAGTCATCATATTACCTATTACATTAAAATCAACTATCATATTAATTATTATTTTACGATCATATTGACTTAATTAAGTTCATTATAGGTAGTTGGTTTTACTTGTGTGTTATAGTAAAGAATATTGTCAACAAACAATATTATCTTTTAACATAGAATGATGACTTTTACATTAACTATTAATTAAATTTCAAAAACAGATTACTAGTTAGCATATCATTATAGTTTAAACTATATTAATTATTCCATAAATCTATGTAAAAAGTTGTTACTAAATAACCCTTTCTACTAATATATAAATCATAATGACAAAGTGATTAAATAATTTATAATTTAAAATACTTTAAAAATTATACATTATATCAATTTTAATCTATGTAAGTAAATATTTGAAAATAAGATTTCTTTTATCGACAAAGAATAAAAAAAATTAAAGGAAACATTTTAAGGATATTTCAATCCTTATACAAGAATCTCAAATCAGAAAAGAAGTGTAAGATACAAGCATCTATATAGCCATCTAACAAAAACTTCACAACTACCTATAATAACCTATATTTGAAAATAAGATATCAAATAATTTTATATTAATATATATATATATAATATGAAAGTAAATTTAAATTTAACCATGAGTTTTAAAAAATTAATGATTAAATAAAAAAATATATTAATCAATATATATGTATTTATAGTATTAAAGTTATATTAATATTATATAATTTCTTCCTTTTTCTCTCTATCTATCTATATCCGGATAAAAGTAATATTACTCAAGTCAAATAAAACTACTATACACACACAATAAATATCTAAATGTATATTTATATCAAAATTAATATTAATAATATGAATATAATATTGATAATATGAATATAATATTAATAATATGAATATTAATAATATGAATATTAATACTAATAATATTAATAATAATATTAATAATATTAATAAATATTAATAATAATATGAATATGAATATTAATACTAATAATATTAATAATAATATTAATAATATGAATATTATGTTAATAATAATATTAATAAATATTAATAATATGAATAATATTAATAAATATTAATAAATATTAATAATATTAATAATATAAATATAATTTATTTTATTATTATTATTAATAATAATAATTATATTAATATGTATAAATTATATTAATATGTATAAATTATATTATTATGTATAAGTATAATAAAAATGATAATATGACCAAAGAACTTGTCTAGTCAGAATGCCTCTAGGATTAATAATAATTAGTAATAATGAAAAAATTAAAAAATAAACTTTTTACATTACATACGGATTTTGACTGTATGTAATTCCAATTTTTCTTGTAGTGTTATGTGCAGTGTGTTGAAGATGGTTGCTGCCCCTTCAAGATTGTGTTTGATGAAGACTTCTATGTACATTGCATTTGTATTTTGCTTTGCTTTAAGTATGTCTTAGGTAGTGCTTAGAGGTTGTCTAAGAGTGGGCTTTTTGCTGAGTAACTCACCTCATAACCACTGGCCATGTGATAAGAACAAGCATAAGTTTTCTTAAACTGTTTTTCACATGTTTTACAAAAAACACGTTTACTGCATAAAAATAAATCTGTTCTTTTCTAAATAAACAGATTCATTTTTACACTGATGCCTTGGCTAAGTCTTGTGAAAATTAGTTTTTGTGCATCATGTATTTTGGCTAAGTCTTCTATCTTTCAAAACGACTGAGTTTTAAATAGTTAAACTTTCTCTGTTTTCGTTTTGAAAAATAAATCTGTTCATCTGCAAATGAATAGATTCTTTTTGTCTCTGGTGCCATGTCAAGCTTAAACGATTTTCAGTTTTATCTCAGCACCAGAATGGTTGACTAAGTCTCCTCACTTAACAAATTCTCTAATTGATTTTGAAAATAAATCTGTTCATTTTATTTTCAATCTGTTCATTTTATAACAGCTTTAACTGTTTTTCAAAAATCTGTTATAAGTTGGTTTTCTATAAAATGCAAACTTGTTTCTGAGTTTAAATATCGTTCATACATTTGCAAAAAACAAGTTTTGACAGCAGAGAATCAAAAGTTTACAAAGGATTAGCATTTGTTCTTCAAAGATTTCAAAAATCACAAAGTGCTTGTTCTTGGTTTGGTTCCAAAAGCTTGGTGTGAGGTGCAGCTACTGTTCTAGCAATCTTGCCTACTGGTTTAAGGCAGATCTTTGTATCCTCAATCAGGTGTAGTCGTTTCACTTCTCATTTCTTGTGATAGTTTGGTTGAACACTCTTCTTGATAGGTTTTCTTGAAGAGTGGGTGTGTGCTGAAATAGGTTTTTTCAGCAAGAGTACCTAAGTTCTTGTAGGTTTCAAGAACAGTGGGAATTGTACTTGGTTGTACTGTGTTTTAGTGATTTCCACCTGGTTTTGGTGAAGACTGGATGTAGCTCAGTTGAGTGAACCAGTATAACTGCTTGTGTTCATTCTCTCTCACTCTCTGCAATTTCGTTTCTGCATAATTGATAAAACAGCAAAGAAATAAATTTGTTCAATTGAAAATAAATCTGTTCTTTCTGGGCACTGTGCATACTGTTCTTAATTTCTGAAAAGTTGTTTGAATCTGATAAGAACATATAAAATCTGCTAAAAGCCACTGGAACAGATTGACTGTGATAGGTTGCTCAAGAAATTGTCAAAGCTATTAATTGAACCTTAAACAATTGCTTAAAGTTGAAGCTTGCTGTTCTGTGATTCATTGTTCTTAATTTCTGGAAAAGTGTCTGGTTTCAATAAGAACACTGATAATCTGTTAAAGGCTAATAAAACAGGTTGTGTGTGATAGGTTGTCTCACTAATTGTCAAGCCCTTAACTGAACCTAAATCACACAAATTGGAATTAAGGTTTGCTGTTTTTGTGTTTCACTGTTTTTTCAATATGATATCTGTGTGTGTGCATCTGGAAAATCTATCTGCATAATCTTGTGATTAACCTTGCTGTATTAAAAGCTTTTCAAATAAAAACAGTGCTGAAATAAATCTGTTCATTTTCACATAAATCGATTTATTTTCTGTAAAACTGGGTTAAACACTGTTTCTGCGAGAAAGTTTTAAAAGGTCAATTCACCCCCCCTCTTGAACTTTGGCACTATTAAATCCAACACAGTGTTCTTACAAGGTCGGATTCCTCTTACAATGACTTCTTTTGTCTTCGTATTCTCGTTCTCCCGGCTTTTATGGTGATTTTCAGTTTGTACTTCCCTTCTCCGAGATGTCCTATGGTATTTATAACTTTGAGATGAGTCTCAACTGTTATGGATTTGCTCTTGGATTCAGACTTGGGCCCAATTATGCCTTAATCATAGTTTATAATTAAACTTGTTTAATTAAAGTTAATTATGAGTTTATTGTCTATTCTTAGATTTATTCGGCCTTGTCAACCATTCGATCTCTCGGTCATGTGGTAGTAGATGCAGTATATGATATAATTCTTTCTATAAATGCGTAATGCTCAAAATTATTTATGCTTGGTCTGAAATATGATGCAGAGCAACCTAGATTTGACAAGAAATGCCATTTCATGGATAAGCTGGTTTGGGAAGTGTCTCAGCATTACAAGTAACCTACTTTGCCTTTCAAGCTTAAACATGGTGAGTTATCTGGCCAGCTTGCATTTCAAATTTTGTTAACTTCAGCTTTGATTAAAAAAACTGCTGTAACTCTTGTTACATCTCTCTCGTACTTTGTAATAAATGAATTCTCATTTTAATTAGACTTTCAAAAAGTGATGAAATATCTGGGATCATAAGAATTGAAGGACATTTGAATTATTTCCTAGATAGAAATTTAGTAAGAAATAAATATATTAAAAAAGGATTGTGCAAGTTAAAGTAATTGAACACATCAAGTTTACTCCTGTAAAAACTATGAAGCTGTTCTAACAGAGTTATCGACTTTCGATTTTCCACTGGGAGAATAATCATTCCATCAAAATTCCAGGAATGGATAAAAAAGACAATATAATAGTAAGAATCACGTTCACAAAATTAAGATTAGTTCTAAAATTTGAACCAAATAAAAAAATGAAAATGATCAGTGTAAATTAAAAAAAAATGGTGTGAATTTTAATGTTCTTTTAGGAGCAAAAGACACGAACAAATAAAACCACAAAACAAAACTATGTAGGTATTGTTTGCTGCCTACGATGTTCACACTAGGTTTGAGTGCAATAAGTGAAATCTTCTTTTGAAACTGAGTAATGGGTTTCTTTTTATACAAAATTTTTTCTTTAATTTTTTGTTTGTCACAGGTAAAAGTTGTAGAAATTCAAGAAACAAATTTTCAATTTTAAATATTATACAAAAATAAAAAATTATAAAGGGAAGATGAAAAAAGTTGAAAAAAATTCACCTCAGAACAAATTTTGTTATACCTTTATATTATAATTATTATTTTTATTTTGACAATTGATATTTTGATTATATAATAAAAATATAAACATATATTTGCGATAGTGTTTACCTTTTTACCAGCTACTATAATATATATTAGAGGAAAAATATTATAAAGTAATAATAATAAAAAAAATATCACCATAAATTTTACTATCATCATTATAATAGACATTCAGGAAAAAACATTATAAAATTATAATATAATAAAAAAATAATAACAATCAACCTTATTTAGAATTTTATCAACCTTGTATGAAATTTATATTTACAACATATCATAAAAGTCAATTTTTGAAATAAAATCTCTTTCATTATAATATGTACTACTTGGCATCTGAGACTACTTTTATTCTCCTGTTATTTAACACTATTTTAGTATGGGATAATTTCATCTAATTGTTAGCTAACACTATTTTGGCTTGATAACTGATTACTATCAATACGTAATTAACAAGTATTTGAGTTATTTACAGGATACATACCCATGAAAATAATATAAATGAAAAAAATTCCAATATAAGATGTTAGATTTTTTCAATTTTCTAAAAGAAGTAACTTGATAACATAAAAACCTCTGAATGTTGAATACTAACTTTGTGACTGATATAAGCAAAGTGGAGATAAAATATGAAAAAAAAGTATATAGTACAATGAATTTCTAGTACAAGAGGAAATCATCAAAAACACTAAAAAATTCAAGTCAATAAATCTGAAAGGATCTGAAAGGAGGTTTTAGTTCAGTAAAGTTAAACTGGAACTTGTAAAAATGTTAAATAACCTTTATTTTGTAGTGTTGTGTTTGGTTAGGTGAGAGAAAAAAAAAGGCTTATTTGGATGAATGCAAGAAGAAAATTAAAGAATCTGTGGGAAATTTATATCTCAACCTAAAGAAAAGGATTAGTGTGTGAATAACAAGAGAAAATAAAAACAGAAGAGGTTGACATAATTGTGACTTGTCATTTTCAATAAAATTATAATATATTATTACAGTATATCTGATATAATTTTGTTATGTTTGATTATTTGTTTAAACAGTAATAAAATATTATTAATCTCTTCAACAATATTTGTTTATCGCTTTCCTATCAAGCCATATAGTTTTAATGTGAGCAATCTTTTCCCAGTCTTTACCTTCATTTTTCTTGCACCGTTGTTTGAGCAACGGACAATTTGTAATTTTGAGTTGTGAAATGGATTCTGGAAGGCCCTCCTTTGGCAAACATTGGAGTATTGGACAGTTACTGAGCAACAATTTCTGAAGAGAAGAGAGGTGATAGAGACCCCTGTAGTTCAGTTTCTTAAGATTTGGACAATCTTTTATGTGTAGCTTAGTAAGGGAGACTGGGAGCAAACCTTCACTCGGAAAACACTCCACATCCTCCTTTTCAATAGACAAAGATTGTATGGAAGGGTTGGTTCCCCAAACCCCGTTCTTTTAGTGAGGCAACAACTTTAGAGCAATTCAAGAGATAGATGTGTTTTAGATTTAATGGCATACATCCGTCAGACAACTCCACTCCTAGACAATCCTTTATATGCAGATAACTAAGAGATGGAAGTAGGGAAGACATGCATTTAGGCATTGATTTCAATTTTTCCAATTCTTCAATATGAAATGTCTCTAGCTCAGGTGCAAATAATCCTTCATTGGGAAATGATTCAAATTCAGAGCATTTTTTAATTATCAGACTCTTCAAATGACCGTGAGGGTGCCCCTGTGATATCATTTGCAGGTTATGACATCTGCCTAAACTAAGGTAGCAGAGTTTCGGAAACAAGTCTAGAGGGAAGTTAGTGAGAGAGTCACAACATTTAATGATACGCAATTCTACAAGAAAATGGTAGCAATGGTTTATGGGAATATTAATGCCCCGACAACAATAAATAGTTAAGGATTGAAGAAGAGTATGAGATAGGAGCATATCAACTGAAGATGTCTCCATCTCCACACCTTCAATTTCTAGAGTCGAAGCCTCAAGTTGTTTGCAGACATCAATAGTTTGATACTTTAAATGAGAAAGGTGTTCTGACAAGTACCCTTTCAGTTTTGGACAATTCCACACTGAAAGATGTCTAAGACTTGGAAAAGCACTTGTCTTGCATTCCCATTCTTCCCATTTCGGCATATCATCAAAGATCAATGTTTCCAAGGATGCAAATGCAGATGAGCTATTCCCATAAAAATTAGCATCTATCCTCACTATTTGATGAAGGCAGTAAATTTTCAAGTACTTGAGAGATGTTAAAATTCCAAGGGAAGGCAACTGCAGGCAATGTTTACAGGTATTCAAAGTTAAGGACACAACATTCAATAGAGAATTATCAGATAACCAACGGGGAAATTGTGTTCCACCATAGCCATAGATTGATAACTTCTCCAAATGTCTGCAAGGTTGCAAATTCTCTAGTATTTCTCTTTCCTTTATTGATTCGTCAGTGTTCTGCTTCAAACTCCATTGTAAATGTAACCCCACAATATTTGTTTTATTCTTCAAATCCACTGCCAATGCATCACAGGGATTCACCATATTTTCAAGATTTTTAATTGACAGCTCTCCGTGAACATCAAGTTCTCCTAGTTGTTCAATATTGGACTCATTGTTTTTGCCAACCTCAAACCCACCCATCCATACTTGAAGATTCTTCAACTTTCCTAAAAGAACCGGAGCCTTTCTTAATGAACTTCCAATAAGTTCAAGGAGGTGCAAGTTAGTGAGCTCATGCAAAGTCGAGGGCAGCTCCTTCAGAAGGTTACAGTAGTTGAGCTTCAACACTTGCAAGTTATAAAGTGAACAAATTGAGTCGGGAAGTCTCTCTATGTCTGTGCTTGAAAGGTCTAATGAACGGAGATGTATAAGATTGGCTATAGTTTCAGGAACCTCTTTTATGTTAAGAGAGTAAGACAAAGATAAGATGCGTAAGAATTTAAAGTTGGAGATCAACTCTTGTATTGACATCCCACAATTCCTGGACAAAAATGTTCGTAGCCTTTTAGCATCACATAAACTCCTATACTCATCACATTCAACAGGATTATTTACCGTTGAAAAGTGACGGGTAGTCTTTGGTACGTTTCCTGGTTTATCAACACCTAACCTGTAGCATATTTCACCAGAAACATATTTTGCTAAATCATTTAGAAGGTCATGCATCACAAATTGTGTTCTTTTGTACATTATTTCTTCTCCTGTAATTGACTTTTGGAAGAATGACCTTGATAACATATCATTAAAGTATTGTTCACCTACTTCTTTTGGAGACTTGCTTTGCCAAGAGCATTGTAGAAAATTTTCAGCCATCCATGATAGAATTAAGCTCTCCTTGTCAAACTTATGGCCTTTGGGGAATAACGCACAATAAGCGAAACATCTCTTGAGATGAGAAGGAAGATGGTAATAGCTCAATAACAAAGCGGGGATGATTTTACTATCTTCTATTGGTAAGTCCCATATGTTGCTTCTCAGTACACCTTCCCAATCTGAAATAGATGACTTTGACTGTAAAAGACCTCCTACCGTTTCAAGGGCCAGAGGCAATCCTTGTCACTTTTCAACTATCTTCATGCCAATCTTCTCCAACACAGAATTCCACTTAGAGTTATCATCTTGAAATGCATGTTTAGTAAAAACTTGCCAACTGTGTTCTTTTTTTAATTGCTTTAGTTGGTGAATATTGTTTGACTCCATGATAGAAGCAACTTTGTTAATGCGTGTTGTGATAAGAATTTTACTTCCCTTAGCACCATATTTAAGAGGAGTTTGTAATGATTTCCGTTGATCTCGGTGTTCGTTCCAAACGTCATCCAAAACCAGAAGAAACTTCATTCCATTCAATTTTTCTTTCAATCTTCCCTGAACCATTTCTAGGTTTCTGCTATTATCAGTTTCCTTATGAATTGACTCAAAAATTGCTCTGGTTAACATGAAAACATCGAATTCATCAGAAACGCAAACCCAAGCTTTGATAGCAAATATGCCCTCTATCATTGGATCATTGTATACCTGTTGAGCAAGTGTGGTCTTACCCATCCCGCCCATACCCACAATAGAAAGTATTGAGAAGTTGTTATGATTGTTACTGTCAGATGTCAACCAATCAAGGATGATTTCTTTGTCCTCATCTCTGCCATAAATAACCTCTTCAGCCACCAACGATGAAGATTCATTTCTTTTCTCTAACACTTTATTACCCAATTCCAATCCCACACCAACATTTTTCAGACCTAGATCATCCTTTTGGTTTAAAAGAGATTCAAGGTCATCTAGGACTTCTTTCAGCTTGGGTTCAAGAATGCGTACCTTGTTAGAACTGCTTTGGTATTGAAGTTCTGACTCAGTTTTGGAGAATTCATAGTCTATTTCATCCAGCAGATCCTCTGTGTCCAGCAACACGTCTCTGACCTCATCAAGCCACGCTTTAACATATGCATTTCTGAACTGCTTTAGTTCTGCATCATCAACCACAGCATTGATGGACACCAACTTTCTCCTCAAATTTTTCAGCAGCTTCTCATCCAACTTTCTCCCACGAAAGTAGTGGAGAAGTTGATGAGAATCAAGCTTGTCAAATAGGAGCTGGAGAACAGCACCAAAAAGAGCACCACCAAGTGTTTCTAGGACTGGCATGGTTGGAAAGGAAGTGGGGAAATGAAAGAGAAGAAAGGGTTGTGAAAGATGGAAGTGAAGCTGAGTGACGTGAATGAAGGAGTGAGGATTTTGTTGGAGATGGATTTACTTGAATAAAGGAGTGATGGGCAGGAAGCAGTAGCTGTTGATGATTATTATTGCCGACATCACCATGTGGGTTTCACAGTATTTTCTATCAACTTCGGGGAATTAGTCTATTTCGGTGGCTTCCTTTATGAATGAAGACACCCAACCCACTATTAATTCGGTCCATTTTGTTTTTTCTTTTAGCATGAGTGATTCCTTATTCAGGATGGTTTGGAGTGTAACAACAACTATATTTGATGAATTAAATGTCTCAAGTAGTTGATTGTTTGTCTTAATATATTTGTCGTTTGTGTGATATGAACGATCTTTTTCTGGTTGAAGGTAAGTATTATGTCACTGATTTTTTTGAACTTTGTTTATAGTTGTGAATGGTAATATTAAACGACCTCAAGATGAAGACATTCAATCCAATGTACTGGAATTAATAATGCTGACCCAGCTGCAACACTTGGTATAAAACTTCCATTCTTGGTTATGATTGTCAAGAATCTAAACAAGTATTTCACATTTGAGATTCGAGTTTTCAAGTGTGTAAGTCTGCCCATATTTGTATGTCTAAGGGGTTCGTTCACAACTTGCAGAATTTTTGATTTCTTCCACATGGTATTTTTGCATCACTGCTTGTTTGTAAATAATGTAGAGAACTTTACATAGTAATGTGTGGTTTGAATCTTCGTCATGTTTCTCAAGTCTGATGAAATTCACAGTTTCAGACTGCATCTACATCTAATTATTTGTATGTGCAGAACTGTTTTTTTCTTTTTAATAAAGCCTATTATGAGCTTATTTCAACACCCTCTCAAGTTGGACATCTAATTTATGATTTAGGTATTGTTCTATTTATTATGGCATGGAATGAACTGTGATAGTTACGCATCAATATAATTTCTAATGGTAATAATCAAATATTTATTATAAAATAAATAATAATTATCCTAAAATATTTAACATTGTCACTTTCACATAAAATTACTATTGAAGATTATTTTTATCACAACAAAGAATAATTTTTGTGGGATTTTAAAATATTGTCACAAAAATATAGTAGAGTACTAATTAACAGTGACAACTAATTACTATTATTATTACATATAAGATAATAGTGACTACTAATTTGTCATCCTTATCTTGTATACGTGTGGATATATATATTATAGTGACGTATATATTATATTAATTTATACATACTTTTTTATGCACCTTATTTTTAATCCATCCCGAGATCTAAATAGATATTGATCATCATTTTATTTGTGTGCTTATGTAAAGGAAATTCTTTGCTCACAATCATGTCAACATCGAGCATCAAATAGTTAACATATTAAAAAAAGTCTTCTTGTTAGTGCCTTCAATCATTTTATTGATAATATGAGAATCATCAATAGTTAACAATGTTTGACAACTTTGTTAGTGAAAATAATATTACATATTGCGCTTTCTCCCTCTATATATATCCTTCTTCTATATGAACCTAAACACTCAATATCACAAAAATAATATATTTCTTCTTTACATACTCTTTAACTTTTCTCTCTCTGGATAAACAATATGAGCAATCAAGGTTCACTGCTCGGTGGTTGGATCTCAATGCATGGTACAGGCAGGTCAACTCGATTATTGGGTCAGTAAAGTGGACCTTGTGATTGGGTCTGGTTTGGTTAGTAAACCCATTGTGGCATAATTTAACCTTTTATGCAGCTATTAGTAAAGGGTATTTTTGAACCTAGGGGTACGTGTAGTACATGTGATGCTTAGGTGAAGTAAATGTTTCTTTTAACTTAAGTACGTATGTTCTAGGGCATATAGTAGTTAAGTTGCATGCATGACAAAAGATAACGTTGCACCATGAGTAAGGTGCTCTCGTAAGCAGAATATTCCCTTGATGTTGGTGCATGAGTTGGTACCCTGTTGGCAGGTGATTATTCTGTTATTATTTTATGCACTCCTTAGAAACAAGATCTCATTCTGTTGCAGCATCTTGAGAGGCACCCCTAAACAAAATGTTTTCTTGTTGAGTATGCTTTTAGTTGAGATTGGATTCTTGTGAGAGAAATTTGTTACAAAAGATAATCTATAAAAGGGGTTGAAGACCCTAGGTAAAAGTACGTTGTTTCTGATACTGAAATTGAATATTTCTTGATTTTTAGTAAGCCATTTTACTAACTTGATCGTCAGAGTGAAATCAACAAGTAGGGCCCCCTCTGTTTCAACGGAGCTACGTTCCAGAACTAGAAGAGATAGTACAAATTCCTGAAGAGACAGACGAAGCTAGAGCTTGTCACCAGAGTCAACAGACGAGCAAGTCAACCGATAAGAACAAGAACATTTTATTCCCAAATTTGGTGTTAATTTTAGGGTTTTAGGAAAGAATGGAGATGAATGGGCTAAAGAAGACCCCGAAACGCACAAGTTCACAAAAAGCCCTAATCAGAGCATATCACTCAAGCAAGCTCGAGCGAGAATGCTCCAAAAGCATTGGAAAAAATTGACTCTTTGCTCGCTCAAGCGTGATACTGCCAGATTCATTGGGCCTTTTTATGTTTCAAACGAGCCCATTAGCGTCACGCAAGAAGTCACTTAACCCTAGAAAATTAGGTTAAATAGGGGGCTTGAGGCACAACATAGGGGGGAGATTGAGAGGAAAACACTATTGAGTGACTTGTAACCCAATTGGGAGATTAAAAGGTGTTAGAAGATGTGTGACTAATTCTACCATTTGGAATTCAGAGTAATCTATTCAAACTCTTATGTATTGAGGTGATATTTGAATATAATATTCTGTTCTTGATTGATTATTGGTATTATTGTTTTGTTTCTAATTCTTGATCTAGAATCTTAAATCTGGCTGGTAAGTATTTTTATGGTTTTGACCTAAACAATAATACTTAACATATTTGAGTGTTAGGAATAGACTTGAAATGTTAATTGTTATCAACATCTGAGCTGGATTCTAAGTTGTTTTTGTAAATATGCGAGGAATCGATATAAATAAATTTTATACGGGCATCAATATCAATCAAAGGACATAATGTTACCATGCTAATCAAAATATATAAGAGTGAGAAAGATGAAACCCAATCCCTAGTTTACCAACTTGAAGCAACAAATTCTTTGCCATGTTTTCTGATTAATCATTGCCATCACAACAACTTCCAACACATTTTTACTATTCTATTTTGTATTTAGGGAATATTTTACTTAATTATTCAATTTTTTTGTTGTGGGTTCAATATTTGTCCTTAGGGACACATTATTACTTCTGACAACGCAGTGCACTTGTCGTAAAATGTCATCAACATAATAAGTCTATAAATAAGCATAGGGGATAGTTTAGTAGAGAGAAAAAAAAATACCAAGAAACTTTCCCTAAGGCTAGCCAACTCCCTGAAAAAGAAAATTGCTTTTCAAAGAAAACAAAAATGGAGTATTTTTCAAACTCTCGTGATAATGGAAATGGATACTGCATTTATGAGTATCCAAAAGAAAAATTGTTCCGGAAAGAACATGATGATGAAAGTTTGAATAATACTATATCTATTGAAAAAGAAATTTCAGATATGGAAGAAAAGAAAGAAAGGGTAACAACATTGTTGTCTGAAGTTGAACCAGACAATGAAATACTCTTCTTTAGAAAACCCTTGTGAGGACTGGATTATAGAAAAATCTTGTGAAGGGTTGATGATAAAAAGTAGAAAGAAGAAGAGTCTAGTTTTAATATTTTTCATATTGTTTACACTAACTCTTTCTTTGACAAAAAATACTTTATTACCAAATGTTAATCAACTTAGTATTACCCATAAAGAGAATATATTTCAAAAAAATTGTAAAAAGAGTTGTTTTCTCATTGTGGATAGTAAATCATGCTAAAACTTTAATAGTACTTGATTAAAATGTTGAACTTCAACTTAGATACCCATTCTTCATTTTCTAAACTTTCTTTGATTCAAAATGATGGGATCTAATTGAGGATCAACAAGTGAGAGTTAAGTCTTTTATAGGACACTATGCCAAGAATGTTTTAAGTCATATTGTATCCTTTGGAGCTTGTAATATTTTGTTAGAAAAATTGGCCAATTTGGTCCTAAATTTTTTTACCATGGTTGTTCTAATAGAACCCCTTTCACGTACAAAGGAAATAAGTTTATGGTTAGTTTTTCAATTTAGTTTTTGATGAGAATGCAATAACAAGAATACATGATTCTTTGACATTCTTAGGAGCAACTTGAGTTGGTCATGAAATGGCACTTTACTTAGAATTGGATCAATGTTCTAGTTCAAGAACTCACCAAGACTTTGCACCAAACCAAAGCTCATATGGAAGTCCATATATTGTCAAATGGAAACCGAACAGAAATTGAAAAGAATACTACTGCACCGAACAGAATTTGGAAACTAAGCTAGGAAACACAAATTTAATCGGTGAAAATGAATGGAAAACACTAAACATTTGGAAACTACCGAATGAAATTGAAAGAAATGAAAGAAAGAACACTTATGGAGTGAAGCTTGCTAGATTTGAGACTTGAAAAATGCAGTCACGCCACTTGGAGCCTTGTTCCAAGATAAGTGAGAGGTTGCCGCCACTTGAAGCTCACCATTGGCACACAAGATAAGGCAAAGGAAGAAGAAGACAACAAGACTCACAATTTCTCTCTAAATTTGAGTATAGTCTCTCTACTTCTAATTTCCAAATCTGATTTGTACAAGGGCAACACCTTTATTTATAGCCTATAAGGTGCTGAAATGCAAAGCCAAATGTGCCCCAAATGACACTCAAATTCGGCGCCAACTAGTGCATGAAGGAAGTGTGACTTTCCTTCCTAGTTTGGCACCTCCTAACTCCTATCTACACTCCCCTAGCATCCCTTACTACTTACACACCTATTTATTACATCTGCACCCCTACTCTATAAAAGATATAAGAATAGCCATCTTTTGATACTCTTGTCCCAAAGCTCTTGCCATGCTCCTAGTGATTCGTTGGGCTTGGGCCCCTTGTTGGGCTTGGGCCCCTTGTTGGGCTTGGGCTTCATGGGCTTGAGCATCCTCTACTTGGTTTCCATCATACTCCCCGGGTTGGAGAGAATTCGTCCACGAATTTGGGAAACCTGCAGCAAAAGGAGTGAGATCAGTAATATTGAAAGAATTACTTCCAAGATAAGTAGTAGGCATATCTAACTCATAGGCATTATCATTAATCCTCTTGATGACTTGGAAAGGGCCATCACCACGAGGCATAAGTTTGGACTTCCTTAGAGAAGGAAATCTATCCTTTCTCGAATGAAGCCAAACCCAATCGTCGGGCTCAAAGATTAATGCCTTTCTCCTTTGGTTGGCAGTGTCAGCATATTTACCAACTTTCTTCTCAATTTGTAACTTGATGCGGTTATGCAAATCCTTAATAAAAGAAGCCTTTTCAAAACCGTCCTTGCATAGAACCTCATCAAGTACAGGAATGGGAAGAAGATCTAGAGGTGTGAGGGGATTAAACCCATAAACAACCTCAAAAGGAGAATGGTTAGTGGTGGAATTTACTACCCTATTATAAGCAAACTCAACATGAGGTAGTAAATCCTCCCAAGCCCTTGGATTCCCGGAAATAAAGCATTGCAATAATTGACCCAAAGTTCTATTAACCACTTCAGTTTGACCATCAGTTTGAGGGTGGCAAGTAGTAGAAAACAGAAGTTTTGTGCCAAGTTTTCCCCATAAGGTCCTCCAAAAGTGACTTAAGAACTTAGAATCCCTATCGGATACTATACTTCTAGGAAGTCCATGGAAACGAACAACTTCCTTGAAGAAGAGATTTGCAATATGGCATGCATCATCCACTTTGTGGCATGGAATAAAATGAGCCATTTTAGAAAAACGGTCCACTACCACAAAGATGGAATCCTTACCCTTCGATGTCTTGGGCAGTCCTAAGATAAAATCCATAGAAATATCAACCCAAGGCATTGTAGGGATAGGAAGAGGGGTATATAAACCATGGGGTTGGACCTTAGATTTAGCCTTCCTACATGCTATACATTTATCACAGAAGGTATGTACGGATTTGCGCATGTGAGGCCAAAAGAAATGTTCATGCAATGTGTCTAAAGTCTTAGCTACCCCAAAATGTCCCATAAGCCCACCCTCATGAGCCTCTCTAACAAGAGATTGTCTTATGGATCCTTGGGGAACACAAAGTCTTTTTCCTTTGAAAAGAAAACCATTATGTAAGAAAAAGTCTTTGTGACCTCCCTTGGAACACTCTTGATAGATTAGAGAGAAATCTAAGTCATCATGATAAAGTTCCTTTATGTGATCAAATCCTAAGTATTGAACATTCAAAACATTTAACAAGGTATATCTTTTTGAAAGAGCATCGGCAACCACATTAATTTTACCTTGTTTAAGTTTGATCACATAAGAAAATTGCTCAATAAACTCCACCCACTTAGCATGTCTCTTATTAAGCTTGCTTTGGCTTTTCAAATATTTAAGGGACTCATGATCACTATGGATCACAAATTCCTTTGGAAAAAGATAGTGTTGCCAATTTTGCAAGGCTCTAACAAGAGCATAAAGTTCTTTATCATAAGTGGAGTAATTGAGATGACTCCCTTTGAGTTTCTCACTAAAATAAGCTATGGGGTGTGCTTCTTGAAGGAGAACGGCCCCAATGCCTATATTAGAGGCATCACATTCTATTTCAAATGTCTTAGCAAAGTTAGGAAGGGCTAGAATGGGGGCTTTAGTTAACTTATCCTTCAAAGTTTGAAAAGCGTTTTCTTGCTCTTGTCCCCACTTAAAAACCACATCCTTTTTTACTATGGCATTTAAAGGTGCGACAATTGTACTAAAGTCTTTCACAAACCGCCTATAAAAACTAGCAAGTCCATGAAAACTTCATACTTCATTGACATTGGTGGGTGTAGGCCAATGTTGAATTGCTGCAACTTTTGTTTGATCTACATGCACCCCTTTATGACTTACCACAAACCCTAGGAAGTCTATATGATCTAATGCAAAGAAACATTTAGCATGATTAGCATATAATTTCTCCTTCCTAAGGGTTTCTAATACTTGTCTAACATGTGACTCATGATCTTCTAAAGACAAGCTATATATAAGAATATCATCAAAGTAAACCACAACAAACTTGCCAATGAATGCTCTCAAAACATGATGCATGAGTCGCATGAAGGTACTAGGAGCATTAGTCAAGCCAAAAGGCATGACCAACCACTCATATAAACCAAATTTGGTCTTAAAAGCGGTTTTCCATTCATCACCATGTTTAATTCGAATTTGATTGTAACCACTTTTAAGATTAATTTTGGAAAATATTTTAGACCCATGTAATTCATCCAACAAGTCATCTAACCTAGGAATGGGATGCCTATATTTGATGGTAATGTTATTTATAGCGCGACAATCCGTACACATCCTCCATGTCCCATCTTTTTTTGGGACAAGTATGACAGGCATAGCACATGGGCTCATGTTATCTTCTACCCACCCCTTAGTTAATAAATCCTCAACTTGTTGTTGAATTTCTTTGGCCTCTTGGGGATTGGTCCTATATGCAGGGCGATTTGGTAAAGAAACCCCGGGCATGAAGTCTATTTGGTGTTCAATCCCTCTTAGAGGTGGTAAGCCTTTAGGAGGATCTTGAAACACATCTTCATATTCCTTTACCAAATTGTCCAAACATGTGGGACTATCCTTAGCCGACTCACATTCAATAAGGCTAGGAATAGCTAAAAAAATAGGCTTGTGAGTAACTATTACCTTTTTAACTTGTTGGGTAGATATGAGAAGGCTTCTCTTGGAACTTTGTTTATCATTTTCTTTCTCTCTCTTTTCTCTCATTTTGACTTGGTCCTCATGCACTTCCTTTGGAGAGAGAGACTTAAGAATGACTTTGTGCCCATGGAAGTTAAAAGAAATTTTGTTGGTAAAGCCATCATGAAAAACTTTTCTATCAAATTGCCATGGCCTACCTAAAAGAATATGAGTAGCTTCCATTGGAACAACATCACACAAGACCTCATCTTTATATTTACCAATGGAAAATGTAATGAGGACTTGCTTGTTCACCACTAACTCACCCACCTCAGTCAACCATTGTAACTTGTAGGGCTTGGCATGAGAGATGGTAGGCAATCCAAGTTTGTCTACCACTCTTGTGCTTGCCACATTAGCACAACTCCCCCCATCCACAATCAAAGAGCATACCCTATCATTAATAAGACACCTTGAATGAAAAATATTTTCTCTTTGAGTTTCATCAAAAGGTTTTAAAACTTGACCAATCATGCGTCTTATTACTAATAGGCCACCCTCATCTAGGCTTTCACTCTCACTCTCACTTGGGGATCTAGAAGGTGAGGAATGTCTAGAAGATTCGGACTCATGCTCACTACCATCTACCCTATCATGCATATACATAGTTCGTTTAGAAGGGCAATTACAAGCAATATGTCCATAGCTTAAGCATTTAAAACACTTCTTACTAGACGATTTAGGTGGAGATTTAGGCCTAGAAGTGGAAGTGGAAGGCTTAGACTCTCTAGGTTTGAAAGTAGAGTCCTTAGAAGGGATATTTGAAAAAGAGTTATTTTTATTTTTCCAAGAGTGGTAGTAGTTATCCTTAGAAGAATTTTTTAAAGCATTTTTCCTTGCAAGTTGATTTTCAATTTTACTACCAAGGTGCACCACATTTTCCAAAGAAGAATATTCTTGCAACTCTACCACGTCTTGAATGTCCCTTCGAAGGCCACTCACAAACCTAGCTAGCTTAGCTTCCTCACTCTCATCCATATTAATTCGAATTAAAAGCGTGTCTAGTTGTTTAAAGTAATCATCCACACTTAGCGTGCCTTGATGAAACCGTTGGAGTTTCAACATTAGGTCTTTCCTAAAGTGTGGGGTACGAATCTAGCGCGTAAACATGCTTTCAAATCGTTCCAAGAGACCATGGGCGGCCTCTTGTGTAGGTCAATGTCCATGAGATATTGATGCCACCATTGCATGGCATAGTCCAAAAATTCTAAAGAAGCTAATCTAACCCTATGCTCATCTCTAACACTATTTACATCAAAAATTTGTTCAACCTTAGCCTCCCATCCTAAGTATACATTGGGATCACTTTCACCACTAAAGCTAGGAAGTTTTACATTAGGAGAACAAGGGCCAGCCACATGTTGGCGCCTCTCTTCATGGTGATGATGCCTTGGCCGTGCATTGTCTTCATAATAACCATGAGAAGAATGGGAATGCCTTGAAGAATGTCCAAGAGGAGGATGAGGTCTTCTCTCTCGGTTTTGATGGATTTCTTCACGGCTTAACTCCAAACTTTGGAGCCTTGCCTCCATTTGTCTTATCACATCAAGATAGTGAGCATTTGATTGCTTGGCATTCTTTAAGTCTTCAAAAAGGGCTGCCTTTTGAGGTGAGCAAGGTTTGGAGGATTCTCCACTAGAAAAATGAGCCATGATCAAAAAATACAAAAAACAAAAACATACAGTGAAAGAAACTTGTTAGACAAATAAAGTGAAATATAAGTTGCTGGAAAAAATGCCCAAGAAAGTACTCAAGCCACTCCAAGAAAGTATTCTGTCCTCAACCAAGCCTTTCTTGTGGAATGGAGGAGCTTCAAATGAACAATGTCATAGCAAACCAACTCACTTAAGAACAAGTCTCCACAAAACTTTTAGAAGAACAAAAAGACAAGCAAGAAAAGGTATAAACAAGAAAAGCTAAAAAAAAAAAAAAACAGAAAGCAATGTATGACAAACTGGAAAAGAATATGAATGAAAGAAAAGCAAGAAAATAAGGAACTCAATGAATAAAGAAGACACACCAAAAGAGTCCTAAAGAAAAGTGCTAGAGTAGATTGAAGAAAAACAGAAAACAGCTACTGGAAAAAAAAAATTAAATGCAAACTGTGCTATGTTTACAGATTTAACTGGAATGATTGAAAGCGAACTGGAATGTGAAAAATTAACCACAGAAACTTCAATGTCTTAACTCAATAATGGCACTGGAATGAGGTAAAAACAGTAAGTCAATTGAGAGAAATAATTCTTTTTAATTGCTGCCCAATTACCGTATTCTTTTCAGCAGTATTGTACACCTTTCGTATTTTATTTATCATTTTTTGTGTACTTGGAATTTTTGAGTAATTCTTTTTTCTATGCTTTTGTAACACTTTGAATAATGTAAATCCAAATTTTCACAAATTTCCAGTGAGCCAATTAATTGCAGTAAATTGAAAACAGTAGCACGTTTGTAAGAAAACAGAGTATCCTATTTAGGAATGAAAAACAATATGATGAACTAGCAAAGACATAATGGAAATTGTGTAAAGGAACTAGTATAGAATGAAAATACAAGCATGAACTCAAATCTAAAAATGAAAATGCACAAAGGATCAAACAATAAACTCAAAAAAAACAGAGAGTAAACCAAAGCAAGAAACAATCAAAGCAATAAAAGTACTACAAGAAGTAATGACAATTATGGAATAACATGACTAAGACAAAACTTGACATGATTACAAAATTAAAAGACATATCACAAGATATAACAACAAGTGAAAGGAAGCTTAAGGTCAGCTCTAGGAAGGAGAGTGCCATTCCAAAAGAGCAGCCATACTCATATGAACAATGAGTGCCATAATCCTTTTCACAAACACTTGGTGTAACAAAAGAAAAACAGCAAGAAAACTCAAAATAAATCCTAAAACAGAATGGTAAACAACTTGAATTAAAGAGCTCTTGAAAGTAAAGTGCAATACAACTCAAAATTTAAGCAAAAACAAGCCTAGACTCTAGATACCACATGATGAGAATGCAATAACAAGAATACATGATTCTTTGACATTCTTAGGAGCAACTTGAGTTGGTCATGAAATGGCACTTTACTTAGAATTGGATCAATGTTCTAGTTCAAGAACTCACCAAGACTTTGCACCAAACCAAAGCTCATATGGAAGTCCATATATTGTCAAATGGAATCAAGCAACAAGAATTGAAGAACAACAAATGGAAACCGAACAGAAATTGAAAAGAATACTACTGCACCGAACAGAATTTGGAAACTAAGCTAGGAAACACAAATTTAATCGGTGAAAATGAATGGAAAACACTAAACATTTGGAAACTACCGAATGAAATTGAAAGAAATGAAAGAAAGAACACTTATGGAGTGAAACTTGCTAGATTTGAGACTTGAAAAATGCAGTCACGCCACTTGGAGCCTTGTTCCAAGATAAGTGAGAGGTTGCCGCCACTTGAAGCTCACCATTGGCACACAAGATAAGGCAAAGGAAGAAGAAGACAACAAGACTCACAATTTCTCTCTAAATTTGAGTATAGTCTCTCTACTTCTAATTTCCAAATCTGATTTGTACAAGGGCAGCACCTTTATTTATAGCCTATAAGGTGCTGAAATGCAAAGCCAAATGTGCCCCAAATGACACTCAAATTCGGCGCCAACTAGTGCATGAAGGAAGTGTGACTTTCCTTCCTAGTTTGGCACCTCCTAACTCCTATCTACACTCCCCTAGCATCCCTTACTACTTACACACCTATTTATTACATCTGCACCCCTACTCTATAAAAGAAATAAGAAGAGCCATCTTTTGATACTCTTGTCCCAAAGCTCTTGCCATGCTCCTAGTGATTCGTTGGGCTTGGGCCCCTTGTTGGGCTTGGGCTTCATGGGCTTGAGCATCCTCTACTTGGTTTCCATCAGTTTTTCAACACTTTCACATGTAGTGGAAAACTAACTACAAACACAATTTAATCTTGAAGAATCTGTATATTGCGATGGATCGAATATACATGAAAATTCTTATAGAGAAAAACCTAGTGAAGTGTTGCCTAAAGAACATGACCAAAAGAGTAAGCAACTTCACAAGGTAGAAAAAAATAAGACTAACTGTACTCCTTGGATTAATCTTGTCTATCTATCAGGTAACGGGTACAATGACCTTAGAAGAAATGGCCTTTTTTACCACTTTTGTCATTATTCTTTTTGAAAATATACCATTTATTTTATTAT
Source organism: Phaseolus vulgaris (assembly GCF_051622355.1). NCBI lineage: Eukaryota > Viridiplantae > Streptophyta > Magnoliopsida > Fabales > Fabaceae > Phaseolus > Phaseolus vulgaris. The sequence goes on from NC_143508.1 coordinate 42,971,295, forward strand.
TTGCTTATTTCTACAAGATGGTGTTTGATCCTGGAGGAGAGTGAATAAAATAAAGGATAAGGTGGCTTCCCTCGAATTAAAGAGGTCAGGATCTGAGGAGAAATCCTTTTGAAAAGGGAGTGGCTGATGGAGGACCATCCCAACCACCTAAACAATCAGGCTTTTTTTTTTAATTTTTGTATAGGATTTTGGGTCTTGTATTTGGGAAAATTTTTAGCTTAGGATCTAGAAGCTTGAAGGGAGAGCAATAGACATCCACCTAGGCGCAACATGGAAACCTATATGGCACCATTCCCTTCCTTTTTCCAAAGTGACCCTTCCTTCTCCTTCATGAAGGCTTGGGCGCCCAAATGAATGACCACTCCTCTCCATTTAATTGGATTTGGATTAGATATAGATTAGATACATTTTTGGATTATCCAAAAAGGATTTTGGGTTGGATTTTGAGTCTGCCTGGGCCGAGCTAAGTTGGCTTGAGCCCAAGTCAAGCCGAGACAACTCCGACCTAGGTCGAGTTGAAATGAGCCAAGATGATACGAGACCACGTCTAGTTGAGCCGACCCGAACCCAAGTCAATATCGAGCTAAGTCGGCTTAGACCCAAGTAGAGATGAGTCAGTCTGAACCTCGGTAGAGACGAGTTGGCCTGTGTCCAGATCGAGCTTAGTTGGCCCAAGCCTAGGTCGAACTAAGTCGGTCAAGGCCCATGAGCCCAGTCATTCCAAACCCATGTTGAACAGACTCGGTCTGAGCCCAAGCTAGCCAAGTAGACCCGGGCCCAGGCCTGGATTGAGTCGAGTCGACTCAAGTCTAGGTCCAGCCAAGTTACCCCAAGTCAAGGTGGACCTGAGTCAGCATGGGTCAGAGTTTTACCGAGTTGACCCAAGCTGAGATGGAGCCGAGTTGACCTAAGTCCAGGTCGAGCTGAGTCGGCCCAAGCCTAGGTCGAGCCTGGTCGGCCTGGGCCCAAGGCAAGCTGAGTTCACCCTGATCAAGGTCCAGCCACGTTAGGCCCAACCCCAGCTCGAGCCACGTTTGCCTAGGCCCAACTTGAGTCACGTTGACTGAGCCCCAAGTCAAGTCGACTCGGCACGGGCTCAGATACAAGCAAGTCAACTCAAGCCCAAGTCCAGTTGGGTCGACTCAAGTATAGGTGGAGCCGAGTCGACCCAGACCCATATCAAGTCAAGTCGGCTCAGACGCAGGTCAAGTCGAATCGACTCGGGTGCAAGTCGAGCCTAGTTGGCCTAGATCCAAATAAATTTAAATTTAATATAGAGTTAATCTATTTTAAATGGATTTGAAAAAATCTATAAAAAATATCTAGTTAAAATGGATCTAAATTTTAAATTAGATTTTAAAAAACCCAATTCATGACCACCCCTAATAATCATTTTCATACATATTATGAGCCTAATACTTTTAGACACAACAAGGATAAAGAGCATATAAGAGAGATCTACGAGACTCTAGGAAAGAAAACTCTAATCTTAAAATAGTTTGCTCAATTTTTGAAAAATCAAGATAGATCTAGGAGCATACATGCGAAAGGTGTCAACGCCGGATTTCGTTTTGGTAAATAAAGTTTACACAAAATAAAATTTGTGAAAAATCTGAAAAAAAATAATGATAAAAATAAATCCTTTGTTGTTAGTATTTATACCTCCATATTCCCTTTTATCACCCATTTTTTTCTTTTATTTCCCTTTTTACTCCTCAGCCCACCTTCACTTGCTCTCCTTCTCACACCCCCACTCTTACTCAGTCCAGCTCCTCAGCCCCTCTCTTGCTCACACCCCTTCTCTTACGTCTTGCATCCCCAGCCAAGCAACATTTTCACTCATACCCGCTCTGTCACTTTTCGCACGCCCCTCTCTTTCACTTTTTTCTCCTTTTTATCTCTCCCTCACACCCGCAGGCAGCACATATTCCCTCCTCGTTCCCCAACACCTAAAAAACCCTACCAGCACTCCCACTCCAAAGAAAGGTGGTCTCTATCCTCACCAACATTACTACTAGATGTGGCCACGGTTTCCCTATTCTCATCCATTCGTCTTGGTCACTCGCACTCACAAACAGCACTACAGTATCAAAAACGCAACACACCCGCTATTGGAAACGGAGGATCAAGAACTTCCACCGGAGTATAGCAACCTGTATCGGTCCCAGGAACTAGCTGCTTCCCCTAGGGTAGAAAGCAACACCTTCACGGGCAGTCTCGGTACCAATATTTGTCTGTTCCTTGCCTTTATTTGGGGCAGCTGCAATTCACGGTTTTGTTTGCATGAGTGCACCTGTTTGGGTTTCCTTTACTGCATATGTGGATTTGAATAAATGATTGTTTTCTGTGTGCATTGGCTGAACTTACATTTTCCTACAAAGAGAGGTTTTCATATGCATTTTGTTGCTGTTTCAAGTGGTTAGCACGCTAAGATCACCACTGTTTCATATTTAAGCTGATAAAAAAAAAAAAAAAAACTGTTTCATATTTAAATTTTCACTTCTACCAATATCACTATTTGCACCCCACTTTTAATACTACACCTCCTTTACTAAACAAGCGTGGCCCATAAAACTCACTGTTTGTACTGCACTTTCAATATTGCACCCCCCTACAATACAAGCTGGGTCCATTCCGCCGCTGGCGCAGTGATTTCACTGTATGCACCGCGCTTACCAAACCAGCCTGGGCCCATTCCACTTGGCAAGCCACTTCACTGTTTCAACCACGCTTTTAAGATCCTCACCTCCGTTACCAAATAAGCGTATTTAGCTGGCCCAGCACTTTTGTTATATGTCACCCCTTCTTATTTTATACACCCACCAGCTTTTAATTTCTCAAAAAATATATATCTTAGAATTTGAATTTCTAAAATAATTACTTATGTAACTGTATGATTGTATGCATCACCTTTTACTCTATACTCTTTTTCGATAAAAAATATAAAAAATAATAACATATAAAATCCAAAAAAATACCAAAATAAAAATATCAACAAATAAATCTTTTCTAAAAGCAAATCCAATTCTTACATAATTACATAATTCCTTTTTTTTAAAAAAAATACATAGGAGCGGGCTCAATCCTTGTCGGGGTATTTTTTCAAAAATTCTGTTTCATTTTTATTCATCTTTTCAAAAACCCAGCTCACACCTTTTTCAAATAGTTAAATCTTATAAGTGTGATTTTCATTATAAACAGAAATACGCAGTAATGATATCAATCCTTGTCGACCTCAAATAAAAATTTCAAAAATATTTTTTTTAAATAAGCTTTCTATTTTTATTTTTGAAAAAAAAACATTCTAAAAAACCACACATGTTTCACGTATTGATTCACATATTGAATTAAAGGTATCGTCTTCATACGAACGTTGTAGGGGTGTTAATACCTTGATTAAATGTAAGTGGTTCTCGAACCCTAAATCTGATTTGCAGACCATCTTTTTAGTTTTTTCATAGTTTTTCGCAATAAGCTATGGTGATGACTCTCATTCTCAACATGTCCAAAATCTATTTTGGTTCTTCATTCACCATTGTGACCCCAGTTACGACAAAAGGGTATCATAAGAACAAATAATCTTATAGGAAACCTTATTTTTGAAGTGAAGAGGTCTTCCCTTACCACCATAATGTGGACGATTACCCAATTCAGATTATCCTAGTTCATCTTACCCTAGGAATGAACATAAGAGGGAGGGTTACCCCTCTAAGTCAAATTATAGGGATGCAAGATAAAGAAAATCAAGATAAGTCCATAAATAAGCACAGGGAAGAGTTTACTAGAAAGAGAGAAAAATAGCAAGAAACTTTCCTAAGGCTAGCAAACTTTATGAATACTACATTTCTGAATATCCAAAAGAAAAATTGTTTTTGAAAGAACATGATGACGAAAGTTTGAATAATACTATATCGATTTTAGTTTTAGAAGGAAAAGAACAGAGGGAGAGAGACAAATTAGAGGGAGAAGATTAGAAAGAGAAGAGGAAGAAAATAAAGATAGATTAACAACATTCTTGTCTAGAGTTGGTTTATTAAAATGTTGAAATTCAACTTAGATGTCCATTTTTCATTTCCTAAACTTTCTTTGATTCAAAATGATGGGGATCTGAATGAATAAATGAAAGTCAAGCCTTTTATAGGAAACTATTTCAAGAATGTTTTGTGTCACATTATCTCCTTAAAAACTTGTAATAGTTATTAGAACGATCTATGCAATTTAACCATACCCTTTTTTATTATGGTCGCTTTAATAAAATCACTTTCATTCACAAAGGAAATAAGTTTGTGGTTAGTTTTTCAACACTTTCATGAGTACTGAAAAACCAACTACAAACACAACTCAAATTTAAAAAACCTTTGTTTGGAGCTAAATCAGACAAGAATATAAATTCCTCTTGAAAACTTTATGAAAGATTGCTTGGAATAAAAGAATCATACCAAAAGATTAAGCAACTTCATAAGGTAGAAAACCAAGAAAATAAACATAAATTTACTCCTTGGGTCAATCTTTTTTACCTATCAGGTAAAGGGTACAACGACCTTGGAAGTAAGGTCTTTTTTTGTATTTTTCTTGTTATTTTTTCTGAATAAATATCATTTGTTTTAATATTTGCTTGTTTCTATATGATGGTGTTTGATTCTGGAGGAAGATTATTTACAAGAAATAAAGACTACAATCATGAGCTTCATGTCAGGATCTGAGGGCAAATCATTTTCAAGAGTGAGGGTCTGATGGAGGACTATCTAAGAAAACTGTAGTCAATAATAAAGAAGTCACAACACTAGAGATTTGATCAAGAACTTACCATGAGTTTGAACTTATTTCAGCCTCTTTGGGCCTTCAAACAGTATGTTGGACCCAAGTTTAACATTAGAGAGATCACTCTAGAGATTTTGGAACATCAAGAATACAAAACCTCTACTTGAAAAATTGTATAGAATAGTTTAAAATTTGTATTTGAGACTTAAGTGGATTAGGATTTCTAAGAATTGTATTTTGGAAAAAGTAGTCTAGACCTTAAGCCTTCTACCTTAAGTCCTAATTGGACATCCACGTGTCTCCCACACAAGACTCCACATGCCATCACCTTATGAGCTACAAATAGGCACCCTTCACTTTTCCATTCTTGACTCTCCAAGTTCCATTCTCCTACCATTGCTCAGGCTTCACCATGGTCCAATTCTTCCACTGCCTTCCATAACTTCATCCATAAATCAATTTCAATCGAAGAATTTATTAAGAGTCAAGAAAAACTCCATTTTGTAAAAGGATTGGATTATTCCAAATACTTAGTTTATTCAATCAATTATTTGTAACTAATAAAAAAAATCATAGAGATGAATACAAAATAACTTTTTCAGACAGTAAAGGAAAGAAAAGATTATTCAAAATTAAAAAAGTTTACATAATTTTAGAAACCAGAATAACTATTAATACTAAAATGACATGCTACTTGATAAACAACTTTCTATTTTTTTTTCGTATGTTATGCTGTCATAGGTTGTAAATGAAATATCATATAAAAGAAGTCTATTCTTATAATGTATTTAAACGTATCATTGAGAAATACGCCGGATCAAAAGAAGATTTTTCTTTTAAAAAAATATGATTAACATTACGAGAAAAAAATCCTATTTTGCGTGCAAAAGAATGACACAAAACTACTTCACATGATTCTTGCTAGTTGCAATATTCAACTGTTTTTATCAAGTTTCCCACTTGCAGACTTGTTTAGGAAACTAATGTGCATGAATCAATTTTATTGTCAACAAAAATTTCCTACTTTTATAGATTTTACTTATATTTTCCTTTTATTTTAAATCTAAGTCAACATTTAGTTTCATAAAATATAAGTCAACATTCTGAAGACAATTTGAACAAGACTTTAGAATATAATAGTGCAACAATTCAAACACAGAATAATTGTTAATAGACGATAAATAAAGAATCAAGATAAGACGACTAACATAAACTAATCACATAAAACTGATGCGTGTTTGAAACTACCAATTTAATATCCATCAAGATATTAGAATTCGTCAGTTTAACTAAGTTCGAAGTACGCATTGCGTGAAAACTAATAAATATTAGGATAGTGATAAGTTGATACCATTTTCATTTATTTATTATTTTATTATATTATAAAAAATAATTAAGATGAACAAAAGAAAAAAAAAGGAAGATAAAGAATATTTCTTATATTTTCTTTTCATTAGATAAATCAAAGCGAGAATCAAAATTTATACGAGTACACTCATTTTATGTCTAATTAAAGATATTGAATGTAAAATAAAGAGTCGATAAATGCTAGAATAAGAAAACACAAAATAACGTCGTGTCCAAATTCCTTGAGAAATTCGCACCAGACTTCCTTTCGTGGCCCAGATTCCTGTCGGTCTTTTGAGGGAACTTCAACTTTTCCACGACCCTGGCACGCTCAACAATTCCCTATAAGATATTTAGAACTTGGATCGAAATGCCAAGTCCTCCTTGGTTTTAGACTATTGGACTCGCTTCTCTTGGTTAGGTATGGCGCATGCCTCCAATTCGTTCTCTTTCCGACGAGGTTTCGTTGACCCTTAGAGGTTCGGATAGACTACCCTCCTTGGGCTTGGTCTGCCCTGAATACGAGTTGTTGTGCTTTAAGGACACAACCTCATCCGCATTGATATGGGCAACAACCCATCATCGTTTTCGCGAATGTCTCTGTCAGATTCCTAATCAATGAGTCGTTAAATGGTCCTGCCATGATTCCTTGTTCGAAGGTGTTGACCATCACGACCTCGTCTTGGGTTTGGAGTTTCACTGTAAGCGCCCAGAATCTATTTAAGTAGTCTTTCAGAGACTCCCCTTGCCTCTGTCTCATGCTAAAGAGGTCATATAAAATTAGATGTTTGACTTGGTTGACAAAGAACTATTCCCTGAATATCTCAAAAAACTGGTTTCAAAGAGGTGATGCGACCATCAGGAAGCCCACTAAACCACTGCAGGGTTGTACCTGTGAATGTACCCATGAACATCTTGCAATGGATAGCATCTGTTCCCCCAACAATAATGATCTAGGCATTGAACGCAGTGAGATGATTTTCAGGGTCTTCTACAGCCTTCAGCTTGTGAGGGGCTAAAAGAAAGCTCTACAACAGCTCAAACAAAACAATTTCAACACAATCACAAGAAATACATAGCCTATAAAGTATTATCTGAATTTTTACTAGGTCTTTCTAGAAAGAAAATAAGGTGTACCTATAAGTTGTATTTTTCTGTTATTCTCCTTTGTCCTTTTCTTTACACTAACAATGTGTATATATATATTCTAAGCATTGTTGCAGAATAATGTAACAATTTTTTCCATCATCTTTTGCTATGTGTTTTTCTGTTTTTGGCTTCTCTTCTCACAAACATCAATACTATATTTGTTAATGTTGTAAAGATTTTACATTTCTAACAATGTAATTGTCACATGTAACAATAATATTTAACGATAGGAAGTAAAATTATTAAAAAACATAAGAACTAAGATTAATTAATTTCTTTTATATAGCTTAGAGAAAATAAATTAAAATCTTTAAATTTTTTTATATTTTTTCAACGTCAACCCTTACTATAAAAGACTAATGTCTTAGTCAATTTCATAAACAGAAGCTTCGCACGATTATTGGTTTCTTTTACTCTAATCTTCAATGTTAACTTTATTTAAATATAAGTCAACATTGAAAATAGAATTTGAAAAAAAAAACATTAAAATGTATTCGTAGTGCAAAATTTCACACGCGCATAAAATAAATTAATTAATTCAACTGAAGATAAGACGACTAACAAAAAGTAATCACTCAGAAACTATCAATTCAACTATGACCATATGAGAACTAGAAGGGTAACGTGACTTTCAAGTAAAGTATTGTACCTTAACTAAAATTTTTATTCATGCATTGTTTGTAAAACGTTTTGTAATGTAAACAAGTTAAAAATCATTCAAGATATTAAGAATAATACATAAACATTTCTTTAACATCTTTTTTCTTTCTCTCTTATTAGCCTATCATTTTATACATACATATATATATATATATATATATTTATATATATATATATATATATATATATATATATATATTTATCATTGTTATTTTTCTTTTTATATTCTTTTCTTTCTACATCGTGAAGTATACTTTTTGTGCCATAAAAGAAAATATCGTTATAAATTTACATTTTTACAACCTTATATTAAATGTCAACGATCAACAAATAATTCCACTATCAATACTTATTTTGCATGTCTTCGAATTTATTTGTACATCCAACACGTGATTAATCACTATAAACGTCATTACTTTTTCATTAGAGATTAATTGTTAACACATATTTCAAAAAGAAGTATATGATTATATTAACAATAGGTGAGATAAATTATGCATTAATAAACATTTTAGTAACCTAATTTATTTATTTTTATTTCGCATGTCTTGAAGACATTTTAAAAATCACCTTCATAGAAGAATAGTACTATCCAAAGTTGACAAACCTTTTACTCATATGGACATGTGCAAAAAAGTTGGATTTTGATGGAGATCCCACATCGACTAGAGATAAGGACATTTCATTGTATATATGTGGGTGCAATCCTCAATCCTATGAGCCGGTTTTATGAGGTGAGGTTTGCACCCACTTATATACTATGAAAGACTCTAATCTCTAGTCGATGTAGGATTTCCAACACACCCCCTCACATTGAGGCTACCAACTCGTGTGTGGAGATATATGTTATGGGTGGTTCGATAACGGCCCGATAGAGGGTATGGCTGGTGGAGGGACAGTATTAGGTGCAGGAGTAGAGGCACATGGCTCGACAGGAGGTGCAATATCAGAAAAAAAATCAAAAGCAGAATTATATGCATTAGAAATAGGGAGAGATAAAGTGTTAGGGTCCTTAGGCAAGATTACATGTCTTGATATCTCTATGCTATGAAACTTTAAATTTAAGATAATATAACCTTTTGTATTTTGCGGGAAGCCAAGAAAAATACCTTTGATAGATCTATCATCTAATTTTTTTCTATGTGCAGTAATGGTACTAGCATAACAGAGACAACCAAACACTTTTAGATAGGAAATGTCATATGGTTTTCCAAACAACTTTTCATGAGGAGTGATGTTATTAAGTAATGGAGTAGGAATAACATTTATTAAGAAAACAACATGATTTACAGCAAATTCCCAAAAAATAGGAGGAAGATTTGCTTGAAAAAGTAAAGCCCGGGTTACATTTAGTATGCGTTGATGTTTACGTTCTATAATGCCATTTTGTTGTGGTGTTTCAACACAAGATTTTTTATATATAATTCCCTTTGAAGCATAAAAAATTGACATAGCAAACTCAACACCATTGTCAGTACGAATCGTTTTGATATTAGTTTTGAAATGATTTTGAACGAAAACAGTGAAGTTAATGATGTGCTGACGCACTTCAGATTTGTTATGCAGCTGAATAACCCAAGTATAACGCGAGTAATCATCAACAATAGTCAAGAAATAACGAAAACCTTGCATAAAAATTATGGAACATGGTCCCCAAATATCAAAGTGTACAAGATCAAAAATAACAGAGGTAACAATATTACTTAAAGTGAAAGGAAGTTTTCTTTGTTTTGCACGACTACAAATGTCACATACATGATGAGTATCAACAGTAATAAAAGAGTATTGTTTGCTTAAGACATGTAATCTTTCATGTGAAGGGTGTCCTAGTCTATAATGCCATAGTGTTTTGTCTGTGATATTACAATTAATAAAAGGAGCAAAACAATGCGATTTAGAACGACTAGAAGCAGGCAAGGTAGTGACAAGGTACAAGCTAGCGGTGGCTTTAACTGTACCAATCCTCTCTTGGGTGAGATTGTCTTGTATAATGCAGTGGGTTGAAGTGAAAGTTAAAGTGCATTTAAGTTGGTGTGTGAGTTTAGAAACAAATATTAAGTTTAATTGAAAATGAGGCACGTATAACACATCAGACAAATAAAACTTATCAGAAAAACGTATTAAACCAGAATATGTGGCATAAACAGTTTGGCCATTTGGAAGACTAATTAAGACAGGTTTAATTTTAGTATAAGTAGTAAAAACGTTCAAATTGTGACAAACATGATCAGTGGCACCAGAATCAATAATCCAAGATTCTTTTATAGAAGATAGTGAAGAGAGAAACTTACATGTTGAAGAATGCTCAGTATTGGGGATTTCATCTGTAGAGATGGTGCCGACTTGATTAAATTGAGTGTGAGGGGCAGGATCCTCAAGGTTTTGCTGACGCAAAATGTTGGTAAGGAATTGACACTGTTGTGATGTAAGTTGAATCCCCTTTACATCCTGTTCTTTAGGAAAAAACTCAGAAAAAGTGTCAGTAGTAATCATATTATTGGCTTGAGATGTCCAATTGGTGAATTTGTAGCCAGGAGGGAACCCATGCTTTTTATAACAGGTGTCGACAGTGTGGCCAAGAAGATTACAAAAAGTGCAGACTTTTGTAGTAAAAGAAAACTTTGAGGTTTTAACATTACCAGAAGGAAAACCCACTTCGCGAAAACAAACAGCCTCAATATGACCATATTTACCACAAAAATTGCATGTAATAGTGTGACTACTATTAAGGCTATGAAGACTAGGGTTTTCATTAAACATTGCCTAAAAGATTTTTAAAACCAATCAAGATTTTGAAAGAGAACAGAAAAAAATAACCAAGAGCAACAAAGAGGGAAATAAAAATCAGAGAGAAGCGCAGCAGAAGTCTTCATTCGAAGAGCTCTAATACCATATTAAGAAGTGGACTTTAAGCCTAACTCAACCTCATAAAACCGGCTCATAGGATTGAGGATTGCACCCACATATATACAATGAAATGTCCTTATCTCTAGTCGATGTGGGATCTCTATCACATTTGTCTAAAAATCTTTAAGATCTTAGAAAGTTATTTCTCTGGGAAAATAATTTTATTTTCTTCTCTTGAAGACATGAAAAGAGTTCTAGCATTGAGGTCTTGGAATCTTAATTCGGGTATCTTGAGAGTTTTTGCTTGGACTAAAGACTTTGTGTCATCTTCCATGAAGCTCACCAAAGCTCAATGTTGGATCAGGATTCACGATCTTCCAATGGAATATTGGCCACCAAAATGAATTTTCTTTATAGTGAAAGGGATTTATACTCCTCTTTCTCTTTATGAATGCACCATGAATAAATCTAGAGGTTGTTTTGCTTGAGTGTTGGTTGTATTGAGTATATCTATTTTGCCTAATCAAATTTTGATGGAAAGACTTGATTTTGCTTTTATTGCAAATATTGAATTTGAGAAGTTGCCTCCATCTTTCTCTTCATGCAAAATGATAGGACATGATATTTCTAAATGTAGACGATATTCTGATAACCTAAATAACATAGTCAAACCGTTGTCCAAACCTGCTGCTTTACAATATAAACATTGACTATCCAAACCAAAGAAACTAATGATGGCCATCACAAGGAAGTGGTTGATGTCACAGAGAAACCCAATTCTACAGTAGAGGTACAAATATATGATATACTAATTCATAATGCATGAGTGGTGGAAGTTGAGGGAGCTGCAATTGATCTTGATAACTTTGTTGAACACTACAAGAAAATCATTAAATAGAAACTAATGACTCATTGCCTGTTGAAAATTGTAGTCTTTTAGAAGGATTTTCTCATCTCAAATGTGCAACTAATGCAACAAGTCCTAAATTAGTTGTTGTTAAATAATTTACTTCTAAAATTGTTTCTCAATATTTAGTTTTGAAAAATTATTTTGAATTTCTTTTAAGTGATGAAGAAGAGGCTCAAGAGTCATGTCTGATCATCTTGACAGTAGATATAATTGAATCTACTTCAGTTGATATTTTCTTAGAAGAAACCAATTTGGTTTCTAAGTTCTACACTAAAAAGATGGATAAGGAAGAATCATTAAGTGAAGACAATGAACTAGTTCAAACCTCTAGTAGTTTAGGACGTCTTTCTAAAGCTAGACTGAAAGCCAATAAGATGACCTCCAAAATAGGTCAACCCAATAAAATAATAATTGTAGTGACATGCATTAATATCATAGAATTTTATTATCAATGTTGAATGCAAATGAGGATTAATATGAATGGATTTTTGGGATTCAATCGTTCCTATTTGTTGTCTTTATGAATGGATTGTTTGTCTTCTTGTCTTTAATTAATTTTTCATTTTTCATTTTTTTGTTTTATGATTTTATGTTTTCATGATAAGAAAAACAAACTGAATGATTTACTTGTATCTTGATTGTTCTAACAATGTTTTGTGCTACTGCAATTTTCAGTAGACTCTTTAAGCATCAATAACATGTATTCATGAAGAAGATGAGACCATTAGGAACATATGTAGGGATAAATGGTAAGAAGTGGCAACAGAAAAAGCTTCAAGAACATAGATTGGTTGGAAGGAAAGTAATAAAAGGGGAAATGGCATGACAAAACAATGTTTGAAGAGAAAACAATAAAAGCTTTACAAAATGCTTTATGCAAAATAGTGACACTTGAAAACAGGTCATCAATCGTGAAGATGGAAAAACATGAAACTCATAGGATCAGACGGGTGAGAACTATAGTAATGAAGGAAAGTTTAGGGAGAAGGATGAACACAAAACAAGTCACATACAAGCCGAAAGGCTTGCAGTGCGGCCCAAGAGTTGGGGTGAAGCTGGGTCAGAGCCACATTGAGCATCTGAAGGACACTCATTGTGAACTCGTCAAAAGGAAATGTTATGTTCAGGTCTGTGAAAAAAGAAGAAGAATAAACATAAAAGAAGGGAGCCTCCGACCCTAGTCGACTGTGACAAACACTATCTACACCGATACAATAACCGACCAAAATTATGTTATCCTCGACATCCATTTTGGGTACGGTCACGCTATCGACGAACGTGGTGATCATGGACAACCAACGATACTGAGTAAAATACTCAGTCACCTTACGATCTACCCACTCATATCCCTTTTGGTAGGTTGGCTCAATCGTAGACATTTCATTGGACCAGTCACTTGCTGCCTCCAAAGCATTAACCTGATTAGGACCAATCTCAGGTCTACTACTCTAAGACCCAACTGTTGGAGTTATAGTGGAAGTTAATAAATCCTATTATTTAGGACATGTAGGTAGAATCTGACTATTTCCTTAGCCATTTACCACGTCATTAGGACTAGTAAAACGTGGGCTGTTTGTTTCCTATTTTATCTCATTGTAAGGCTTATATAAGCCAACAACATATTTCAAATTATAATAAGATTGTTTGTTCAGATATTTCTGTAACGTAATTTGTGCTTAGTGGTTACAACAATCTGGTATCAGAGCCCTATCACAGGGCCTGATTGTGAGAGAAAAAAAACTGCAGTTTCTTAAGAAGAGAAAAGAGTGAGAGGAGAGAGACTCAAAGTATGGCAACTGAAAATAACTTCGTTCAACCTGCAATTCCTAAGTTTGATGGCCATTACGATCATTGGTCCATGCTTATGGAAAATTTTCTTCGCTCAAAGGAGTACTGGAGTTTGGTGGAGACTGGAGTCCCTGCTGCAACAGAAGGAGTAGTGCTTACTGAAGCACAACAAAAATCACTTGCAGACCAGAAGTTGAAAGACTTGAAGGCCAAGAATTATTTGTTTCAAGCCATTGATCGAACC